>NC_089494.1:103812481-105031647 GCF_036850765.1 Saccopteryx bilineata | reverse complement strand
CCTACTTTGCTGAAAGTCTTTACTATGAATGGATATTAAATCTTGTAAAATATTTTTCTGTACCTGTTTAGGTGATCATATCATTCCCCCCCTCTATTGATACTGTGTTTTTGTTTTGTTTTTTTACAGAGAGTCAGAGAGAGGGATAGATAGATAGGGACAGACAGACAGGAACGGAGAGAGATGAGAAGCATCCATCATTAGTTTCTCGTTGCGACACCTTAGTTGTTCATTGATTGCTTTCTCATATGTGCCTTGACCATGGGGCTACAGCAGACCGAGTAATCCCTTGCTCCAGCCAGCGACCAAGGGTCCAAGCTGGTGAGCTTTGCTCAAACCAGATGAGCCTGCGCTCAAGCTGGCGACCTCGGGATCTTAAACCTGGGTCCTCCGCATCCCAGTCCAATGCTTTATCCACTGAGCCACCGCCTGGTCAGGCTTTTGATACTGTTTTTAATGTAGGTATGCTGCATTGCTACTTGTTTTCCATTTGTCCTTTATTTTATTTCTTTCTGCTTCTTTTCCTACTCTTTGTGTTATTAGAATACTTTCAGTGTTTCATTTTCTTCTCGCAATGCTTTATTTTACCTATAGCCTTTTGAATCTTGTGTTTGTAAAGTTCCTTCGGGGACTACTATACATATTTTTAGCTTATCACAGTCTACCTCAGTTTGATTTGAAACTATAAGTACAATATCTTAGTCATGTTATCAGTATAATTCTTTTTCCCCTCTCTCCATTGTTGTCATATATATTACAAGTATATACATTATAAACAAAAAATGGTGTTATAATTTCTGCCTTAAATAATAATGTCTATTAAGAGGAAAAAAAATATTTATATATACACATACTGAAAAATATAATAATGTATAAGATCTGAAATCAGAATATATACCTACTGATTGCTGGCATTTCCAAGAAAAGTTAAGGGATTACATCTGTATGGTGTATAATATTTCAAAGACAAAAGGATAATACAGTAAATATAGGAGATTCTTGGCTTATAACTGATCTAGAAATTATTTGCTTGGCAGATTTCCAGATGAAATGGGCACTCTTTAAGATCTCCACAGGTCTCTGTCTTTTTGTAGTAACCCAGTCAGAAAAGCAGAGCCTGAGCGAGCCCGTGAACCAAGTAAAATTAACTACCATCTATTTCTACATCACTGGATTATTTATTCTTCACTTTAGACTAAATTAGATTAGTTTAAGAGAATTTCAAAGCTGATATAAATAGCTCTGGAAGGAAAATAAATCAAGCTAGTCTTACTGGCATTTTTTCCACATTTACTAAGGTATTTTTGACAAATAAAATTTGTATATTGGCATTTTAATTTGCATTAAAAATAGGAGGAAAAGTAAGGAATGGAACCAGTACAATTGTATTTCTATGTGGGAATGGATAAAGTTATTTATTTATATAATGATTGCTATTCAACATTTAAATTGAATGAGCTAGCAGTACATGTTTCAACCAAGAAAAATCTCAAAAATAATGTTAATTGCAAAATAAGTTGCTTGAAATTATAATTGAGTGCCATAAATGTACATTTGTTAAATTCTCAACAATACTTGCATATGTATGTATATTAAACACATAGGAATAATATAGTATTCTAACTACAAGATAATGACTTTTTGTGGAATATAGAACAAAGCAATGTTGGCATGAGCCTTCAGCTATTTCAGTAATGTTTGGTTTTCTAAAATAGAAAAGATAATCTGAAACAAAGAATAGCCAAAAAATTAAAATCTAATCCTGATGGGTATACTGTATGTTTTAATTTTTTGTTTAATTTTTTCAGTTAAAGCCAGGAAAGTCCATTTTTAAATGATTGGTTTTGGAAAGAATTATTTCTCATTACACGCTGATATGCCTCACAGAAAAAAAATTTTATTGCAAGTAAAATTTATTTTTTCTCTCTTGATATTTATATCCTAGATGCCAGCCTGTTATTGTGCTCCAGGCCACTATCACTCCGGTCAACCTCAGTATCGCCCAGTCCCTTCTGTCCATTACAATTCACATCTAAACCAGCCAGTGCTGCAGCCTGCACAGCAGGCAGGTGAGTAGTATTTTTGTCATTGATTCTTAGCTTTTGGGTATTGCTTTTTTTATCCTGCTTTATTTCAGTCTTACTATTAAGATACTGCCTCAGTCGATCAAGGGTCTCAGATATGTGCATAAGTTTGAATATGCAAACCAATGATACTGAAAGAGTGGGCAGATCTTAGCACCTGCTGGCAAACACCACACTACCAGGTTTATATGCTAAAGGGCTGGGGGCCATGATGGGCTTGTAGGAGGTTGAGCACCCATGGTGAGCAGCCTGCTGGTGCTCACTGCCTTTGTAGTTGAACACTTCTTTGCAGCCTGGTTAACCTTTGAGTAGTACAAACATTCATGTATGTCCTTGTGCCTCTTGACCATCCAGAGTACAGCCATACATGTGTAAGGCAACATTAAAAAAGGCAAAATGTATGTTCTTCTTGTTTCCATAAATTGGTTATCAAACAAACATTATTTTAAGTTAATAAAATTATAACTGTAGCCTGACCTGTGGTGGCACAGTGGATAAAGCGTCGACCTGGAAATGCTGAGGTCGTCGGTTCGAAACCCTGGTCTTGCCTGGTCAAGGCACATATGGGAGTTGATGCTTCCAGCTCCTCCCCCCTTCTCTCTCTCTGTCTCTCCTCTCTCTCTCTCTCTCCCTCTCCTCTCTAAAAATGAATAAATAAATAAATAAAAATTTTAAAAAAATTGTAACTGTAACTAATTTCATTTTTTGAAAAAAAAAACCTCACTCCTGGAGGCCAGCAAGCATGAAAAAAACTCACTACACAAAAGGTTAATCCACCAATGATAACAACAAAAGAGAGGCAAGGCAAGTTAAAATGTCTCCTGAACCTAAATTTGATTGAGAACTCTAGCCTAGTAAAAAAATTTTATGTCTCACTAACAGTAGGACTGCCTTGAAAAGGAATAATGTTCTTAATACATCTGTTTTTGTGTGTTTGTTTGTTTGTTTAGTTTGCTTGTATAGTGAAAGCTATTTTTAAACCTAATGCAATCTAATACTAGGCATAGCAAATGTATTAAAACTCAAAGATTATTTTCCTTTTGCCACTTTCAAATTTTCTTTAAGCATTCAATGAAAACAATTTATCTCAGTGTGTAAAAGTATCTTATTTTAGTGAACTCATTTCTATCTGTGCTTTCCAGTTAGAGGTATTCTTCCGCCATAGATATTTAATAAAGTATTTTTTCAGCCTTTCATAAGTCTAGGTGTTGAAGTCAAATTTGTATTGGTTTCTTTGAAGCTTTTTAGCTACTTGTCACCATTGGGGGCTCTCAGAATATGTCAGCATGACTCACTGAGGCCACATAATTCTCCAGCTCCATTTAGGCAGTTTCTTGCTTTTAATATCGATTGGAACTCTTTAAGGGATGCTACAGTTTCAGGAAGAAGACTGCTGCTCTGAGCAGTCTGATGAGAAGTATTCTTGTTTCTCATCACTTATGCAGTCTTCAGTGATCATTGTGACTTACCAGCTTCCTTTATAAGATAGGATTTTTTTAAACAAAAGAAGGGAAAGAGATGAAAAGCATTAACTCATAGTTGCGTTACTTTAGTTGTTCATTGATTGCTTTCTCATACGTGCCTTGACCAGGGGTTCCAGCCGAGCCAGTGACCCCTTGCTCAAGCCAGCAACCAGGGATCATGTCTATAATCCCACACTCAAGCTGGTGACCTCAGAATTTCGAACCTGGGACCTCAACATCCTAGGTAGACCCTATATCCACTGTTCCTCCACTGGTCAGGCAAGATCTGATTCTTATCATCCCTGCAGTGGAAATTCCAGGTCCTTAATCTTTTACATCTAGCAGTTGTCTTCTACTCAGTATGTAGGTTCTTCCTTTTTGTGCGTTGCTGGCCCTGTATTATATGTTTGACGGATGTTCTTCCAAAGGATGTTGAGTACAAGCATTGGTCTTTGGTCAACTTAGAATTTGCCCTCTGTCTCAACTATGACTCTTAGTTTTAGGTTTTCCTGAAATTTAATAATATAGTCCAGTTGTAATGTAAACTAATACATGCAATCATTTTGGAGAGCATGAAAAGTTCTTTATACATAGAAACATTGGTTGTGATGCCGCTCATTATCTTTAATATATTATTTCATTCTTCTAGAAATTATTTTCCAAGTTTTCCTAGAAACTCAGTCACTCAGCCTCAATGACTGACTTTTCATATTGTTTTTATCTTAATTTTTTCTCTCAAAATTATAATACAGATTATAGTTCATTCCATGATAATAAAGAGTGATTTACCTTCATGTTCCCCATTCAAGTACCTTGTGTGTGACTAATTAATATAGTTCATTAGTACATCCTATTAATGGAGCAGTCAGAGGTTTTTTGTTCTGTATTGAGTGAGCTTATTAGTTTTGTTCTTTATGACTAAATTTTTGTAAAATTGCCTGCGAAATTAAAATTTAGTCACAGGTTGACCAGTGTACTTGTACAAATGCATTCCTGCAAAAAAAATATTTCTACTTAATGGAAAACAAGTGAAAATGACACTTCTAATTGAAGGCCAAAATAAGTATGACAGATAGCTTGTGTTTATCATCAGTCATATTTTAATTTGGGGGGTTTTTTTCTAATGCTGGTTATGGTGAGAAGGAAGAAAACAATGAGTAAGTTAGATTGCATCTGGTTAATAAAGGCACAGAAAGAGAATATGTCTGAATAGTTTTTGACATTGTTTGACTCATAGAGTCAATCACAATACAGCACTTTATAACTAGAGTTGGTTCTTCCAGTTATTTTATATAGTATCTTCTTATTTTATAGCTTAAGTTAGTTGAATCTCATGTAGTTTGATGAAGAAAAGAGAAATACATGCTTAAAGCATCCTTATCTGAAAGGGAGAGAAAATCTGTTGTGCTAGTAAATACAATAGAAATTTTTCTTGAAAGAGAAGTTTGGTAGGGCCAGTGCCAAGTATTGTGTTGGTAGTTATATTGAATTTTTGTTATAGAATTTGTAGGATTTACATATTTTAAAACGTAAATAACCTGAAGACTTGTAGTTAATGGTTATTTTTTATGGCAAACCTTGCAGAAAATGTGCATTTGTTTGTAGGTATCCTAATAGAAAAATAAAATGCATTGAGAAATGGACAGTTTTTTGTTTCTGATTTTTTTTCACAGATTTATAGCAATTTGTCTCAGTAATTTACATTTTTATATGTAAGCATCATACTTCCTGGGTTTATTTTTCTTATTTTTTTCCTTATATTTTCTTATATTCTACCATATCAACCTGATAAAATCAGAAATTGTGACATCTTACACTTTTTTTCTTTGAACATTTAAGTAAGCAAGTTTCTTTTATTGCACAAAAGGGTGAAATTAATTATTTAACCAAATAATGAAAACATTGATATAGATCTGGAACAATTTTTCTTCACTGAGGCACAAGTAAATAAATTTTTAAATATTTGTGTATTAACTTTAAAGAAAGTTTTGCCATAAATTAGTAAACCCAATTGAATACCCTGTTCTTAGACTAGGTAGGGTATGGGAAGTTAAATATAGGGTTTTCTATTATTTTCCCTTTTGGAGAAAGAGAAAGGATGAAATATTTTGATCTTTTATCCATGTGTGTGCCAGAAGACCATAATAGTTACTGGTTTCCTTGACAGTACACCTCCAGCCTATTAGAGGAATGGAATTGAAATCAGGACTAGAATTACTGCTGAGGAATGAATATACAAAGCTTTTGTTGTGAATATGAAACTATTATAATCATTCAAAACAAGGTAGAATCAACCTCTGCCAACAGAGGTAGAAGAAATTCTGGCTACATAAGGCTTTTTCAGACAATGTAGTGTATAAAGTGAAAGAAAACAAAATAGGAGTCAAATCCTGACAGCCCTTGTTTTCAACAGGTTTTAGGTGTACCACTTAAAGCCTCTGGGTTTCAGTTTAATTATTTTCCAAGTTAGGGAGCTTGGAAAGCTTACTGTATTGTCTATTGAAGCCTCTCTGTACCCTAAAATTCCATGATTCTGTGTCTATCTTATGTGAGTCATTTCTAGTTCAGAAAGGTGGGAAGATCAGAGAATTGGTTTGCGTTAACAACTTACTGCCAAGAACTGGAGTCTTATAAGCAGCGATTTCAAAAGGTGGTTACTTACCAGTTACAGTAATAAGGATTTGTTATTTTAACTCTTTATCATAAAATGTACAGCTTGGAGACTATGAAGTATACTACATATAGCGAGCTTGTTAGACTTACAAAGAAGCCTTTTTCTGCAGCTAGTGATTATAGCCAAGAATTTGGGTTTATGAGGCCCTGTCTTTTCTATGTAGCTGCTTTCATTCTTACAACTCTTTTAAAAAGTTTGCAGCTTCAGCATATAAGTTTAATATTTTGCAATAATTTGCCTTGTTTCTGAGCTGTTGGATTCGGGGCCGTGGCACTGTCTGAGAGGTTTACATTTCTCACAGTGAACCGGTCTCTTTTTCAGCTGCTTCCTGGCTTCTTTTTACTCAGATTTCCACAGCTTTTTTCTTTCTTTCTTTCTTTCTTTCTTTCTTTCTTTCTTTCTTTCTTTCTTTCTTTCTTTTTTTTATATTGTATTTAGGTATTAAGATTTGCTTATAATTTGCATTAATTGTAATGCCCGTTAATCATGCATCATACTCAGCAATAGGGATTTGAATTTAAATGACAACCTTAGCTTAATGTAATTTACCTTTTAAAAATTTGTGTAGTTTACTATTGCTTTAATTTCTTTTCCAAAGCAGATTTGGATGGCAGATTCAGTTTGGTTTGGAGCTTTAATTTTTAAAAGTTTGATGTCTTAATTATGCCAAACTCATTATTAAAAGTCAAATACATCTCTTTTCCTCTTGTTACATAACTTTTTTAAATTATTATGCATAAAGCATGCCATCAAGTAAGATAACCTAAAAGCATTTGAAGCTACCTGGGCTCTGACCAGGGCGACAAATTTGTTTTTCTTCCAAATTGTGATATTGTATGCATGTGGGAAGCAAAATGACTGTAAAACTAAATAACATTTTAGTTTGCAACCAGTGGATGAATTAAAAAGAATATCAAAGCATTATAATCTCAGCCTCAGCTTTTCAGGTAACTTAGAACCATGTGGTCCCCAAGTTTTATTACCAGCGGACTATTGTAGGATCCTGATGAGCTACACTGTAGAGGAACATTTTAGGATAAACAGTCTGAGATGCACAGAATATTAGCAGCATTGCAAGGTGCAAATTTAAGTAACTAGGAGGTAAAAGGGAAACAAGGAAGAAAGGGCCCTGCAGGATAATGATAAAGGATTTAGCTATGTCAAATAGGGACTTTGCACACAAAGTCTTTGTCTTTACGACAACCTTTGGTAGGAGTAAGAAGAATTTTGTATTTATATTACTAGATTGGTAGCCCTGGCTATCATTTTTTTGTTGATTCTGTGAGCATTTCTTAGTATTGTGTGACCAGCACAGATTCAGACATTGTGTAATACCTACAAATCCACCTATTTCCCTTTTCCCTTCTCCATTAACCTGCCGCCACTGAAATATGGAGCCAAATGTATCAGGTAAGTACTCATAGATTTTCTTGAGTTATATAGACTCTTCATCGGAGTGTCGTTTAAATAGCTGTGAGCCGTAATCTCTATGGCTGTTAATAGGTTTGTTTTTTTGTGTTTGTATTTATGTTTATTTCAGGCACAGAGGTAGGAGACGAGGGTTATAGAGGAGAAAGAATAGTGAAGGTGTGCTGTGTCTTCTTCCAAATTTACCTAAAGAGCTAGTTGAACTTGCCTGCTCACTAAAATAGTGCCACAGACATAGACAGCCCATGATTACAAATTTGAGGTTTTGATGATTTAGAAATAGTTCTCCTAATTTGTCCTGTAAATAACTAGTTACCAATAAAATCATGTTGGCAAAATGGCTCCTCTGAAAAACTACCCTCACAGTGCTTCAGCTATGCACATTTAATCTCTAAAAAAATTAATAATAAAATTTAATAAACCTTACATTTATGACTATTCTGACTAAGCAGTTCTTCATTCAGTTCTTCATTTCTTTTTATCTTTCTAATTATATCTAATTCATATTAAGCATGCTTTTCTTATCATAAGTGCTAGTTCTGGTCACCTATTTAAAATAAAACTAGCACCTGACCAGGCGGTGGCGCAGTGGATAGAGCATTGGACTGGGATGCCAAGGACCCAGGTTTGAGACCCCGAGGTCACTAGCTTGAGCACGGGCTCATCTGGTTTGAGCACAGCTCACCAGCTTGAGCCCAAGGTCACTGGCTGGAGCAAGGGGTCACTCGGTCTGCTGAAGGCCCACAGTCAAGGCACATATGAGAAAGCAATCAATGAACAACTAAGGTGTCGCAACGAAAAACTAATAATTGATGCTTCTCATCTCTCTCCGTCCCTGTCTGTCTGTCTCTATCTATTCCTCCCTCTGGCTCTCTCTCTGTTTCTGTAAAAAAATAAAACAAATAAAATAAAACTAGCTGGTTACAGCCTAGGCAATACTCTTCTGCTGAACACTCTGTTTCCTTCTTACTCTCTTCTCTGTTGAAGTGAAAGAGAGTTAAAAATAGAATATTCTTTGGAACCCTCCAGGGAAGTGCCTGAGCCATCAATTTATATTGTCCTAGTTCTCTGGGCTGGCAGAATTGATTGTGCTTTCCTATGAAAGTGCTGGAAGAAATGGGATAGCATCGCAACAGTTTGATCTATATATCAACAAAGGAGAGCAGCAGTACTAAATAACACATTTATTCCTAATCTACAACCTACTCTTTTTCCAGATCATTGGATTACTTTCTCATATTTGACAGTCTTCAAACTATACTTTTGAAACTACTTTTGCCCCTCCCATTTTTCTGAATAATTGGATATGGACCTGAACCACAGTGCCACTTTTCTCTGTAACAGCTGATGCTCAGCAGCCTGAGTGCTTAAACACACATTTAGGGGAGCAACTTGAACCCTTCCTTAAGATGTAAATTTTATTAAGGAAACGTACATAAAGTGAGACATGTCATTAATTAGATGATCTTTTTTGTTGTTAAGAAATTATTTTATTAATGCTCTTGTCTTGCCTGACCAGGCAGTGGTGCAGTGGATAGGGCATTGGACTGGGACACAGAGAACCTAGGATTAAAATCCCAAGGTTGCTAGCTTGAGTGCAGGCTCATCCAGCTGAGCACAGTCTCATCCAGCTTGAGCGCAGGGTTGCTGACTTGAGCATGGCATCAGTGATACCATGGTCACTGGCTTGAGCCTAAGGTCGCTGGCTTGAGCAAGGGGTCACTTGCTCTCCTGTAGCTCCCCCTCCCCCCGTCAAGGCACATATTTCCATATGTGAAAAAGCAATCAATGAACTGCTAAGGAGACTAAGGAACTGCAATGAAGAATTAATGCTTCTCATCTCTCTCCCTTCCTGTCTGTCCCTATCTGTCCCTCTTTCTGTCTCTGTTTCTGACACACACAAACACATACAAATGATTTTGTCTTACAGAAACTTTAGTAAGGTTCTTCTTGTCTTTAATTGGATTAGTAAAATGGTGTTTGGATATTTTGTTTGCTTTTAGTGCTTTCCAGCTGAATACAGTTGTCCCTCGCCGAATTGCAGTTCACTTTTCATGGTCTCACTGTATCGCACATTTTTAAATTGTATATATCTAATTTCATATCACGGATTTTTTGCTATACCATGGGATTTTGTGGTATATGGGTATTTTTATATATTATTTTAATTGTTTTTGTGGTAAAATAAGCATTTTATAGCCTAAAAATTGAAAAACTATGAAAAATATAAAATGTATTAATTAAAACATTAAAAGAATATTACTGTATATTCACTGGTGAGAACCCATATAGAATTTTATATGTTGTTAAAATTACATATGTTTAAGAGTGTAGAAAGTATTTAAGAGCATAGGAAGTGTTTATAAGAGTATGGGAAAGATTAATAACAGTCTGGGGAATATTTATACAAGTGTGGGGAGGGTTTATAAAGCCTTAAAATATATATATATAAATAATAAAATAAATATAAAGTCACCACTTCGCGGATTTTCGCATATCGCAGGGGGTTCTGGAACCTAACCCCGTGACAAATGAGGGACCACTGTATTTCTAGCTTTGCTAGTGATTATACTAATTTTTTTTTGATTATACTAATTTTAACCAATGTAGAGCCCATGGCCTTATGTCATTTGCAAAAGTCCAGGAATATTATTGCAACTTTTAATATTCTGCTTTTTAGAAAATATACTCAAAAATTATATATTTTATAACCAGTTGTTTGTTTGTTGTAATTATTGGAATGAATAATCAAACATCTCATTTCACTGCTGAAAAGCAGTTTAAATACTTGTCCTAATGCCAGTAAAGTTTGCCTCCAGGAGTACCAATTATACAAAGCATCAAATGTTAAATCAGGGGTAGTCAACCCTTTTATAACTACCACCCACTTCTGTACCTCTGTTAGTAGTAAAATTTTCTAACTGCCCACTGGTTCCACAGTAATGGTGATTTATAAAGTAGGGAAGTAACTTTACTTTATAAAATTTATAAAGCAGAGTTACAACAAGTAATGTAATAATTACTTAGTATTTTATGTCAGATTTTCACTAAGTTTGGTAGAATAAATCTTTATAAAACAACTTACTATAGTTAAATCTGTCTTTTTGTTTATACTTTGGTTGCTTCGCTACCGCCCACCATGAAAGCTGGAACACCCACTAGTAGGCGGTAGGGACCAGATTGACTACCACTGTGTTAAATGGTGCTTTAAAAAAAACAAAACGTTGTGACAGCCTTAGATTCCTCAGACCCTGACAACTTTCTGCTCAGTGTGGGTCAGAACTGGTGGGTTTTCTTGCCTTGAATGTAAAAAGGAATGTAAAGCTATTCAGGGTATAGAAAATAGCCATTACTTTATAAAACTTCAAGACTTCACCCATTATACAAAATATATTTCCTTAGCCTGGCTAGGCGGTGGTACAGTGAATAGAGTGTCAACCTGGGACGCTGAGGATCCAGGTTCAAAACCCTGAGATCGCTGGCTTGAGCCCGGGGTTGCCAGCTTGAGCGTTGGATCACAGGCGTGACCTTATGGTTGCTTAGTTGAACCCAGGGTTGCTGGCTCGGCTGGAGCCTTCCAGTCAAGGCACGTATGAGAAAGCAATCAATGAACGACTAAAGTTCCATAACTAGGAGTTGATGCTTCTCATCTCTCTCCCTTGTTGTCTGTCTGTACCCTCTCCCACTCCCCTTGGCTAAATAAATAAATAATAATAAATATATAAAATAAAATATACTCCCTTATACACAGGTGTCCAGGCTAAAGATGACATTGTCCACTGGAGTAAAGTCTGACTTAGCAAAGCAACTCAAATTGTGGAGAAGAAAGCCAAAATTAGGAAAATTCTGCTAGAGAAATCTTGTCGTTGACTCAGGTGGAATGTGGCAACAGGGTATATACACTTGGAGCAAAGGCAGCCTTTGAGGCAAAATAGCAAAGCTAAATCCTAAAGAGAAACATTGGCAATTGACATGGCAATAATTAGGCTGAGAGGCACAGACCAAGGAATGTGGAACTTGAAATAAGTCTTTCCCTTCTCAGTTATTTTATACACATGTGAGTCTAATTACAGTCAAGAAGTGTAACCTTGAAATACAGAGGTCACAAACCATGTGTCTTGGGAGTAGTGAGCAAAGTAAGGGAAGGAGAGTACCTCCCAGGCACAGGACATTATTGGCCGATAGTATGAACTCAGAGACACACCTGATCTTTTCTCAGCCCCCATGTTCATATAGCTACCATCTGGACTAATTCTTCAACAGCCTTTCACTCTGATTCCTACCATATTTCCCCATGTATAAGGCGATCCCATGTATAAGACGCACCTTAATTTGGGGGCCCAAAATTTGAAAAAAAGTGTATTACATAAAGTTATTGAATTCACGTTTTATTCATCATAAAATTCATACAACTCCTCATCACTGTCAAAACTCCCATCCACCAGCAATGAGGAAAGAGTGGGAAATGCAAGTAAAAAAAAAAAGCTACAACCACTGTATAAGACGCACCCCGTTTTTAGACCCTGAATTTTTTGGGGAAGGGCTGTCTTATTCATGGGGAAATATGGTAATTTGAACAGTGCTTATTCTCACAGATAATCTTTTTTTTTCTTTATTTTTCTTTTTTCTGAAGTTGGAAACAGGGAGGCAGTCAGACTCCCGCATGCGCCCAACCGGGATCCACCTGGCATGCCCACCAGGGGGCGATGCTCTGTTGTGACCAGAGCCATTCTAGCGCCTGAGGCAGAGGCCATAGAGCCATTCTCAGTGCCCAGGCTAACTTTGCTCCAATGGAGCCTCGGCCGCAGGAGGGGAAGAGAGAGACAGAGAGGAAGGAGAGGGGGAGGGGTGGAGAAGCAGATGGGTGCTTCTCCTGTGTGCCCTGGCTGGGAATCGAACCCGGGACTCCTGCACAGCAGGCCGACACTCTACCACTGAGCCAACCGGCCAGGACCTCTCACAGATAATCTTGAATTCAAAAAATTTTTTAAATTATTGGTTGATTATTTACAATAATTCTCTGTTTTCCTATAATTAAATTTATCTTGAGAGTTAGGTATGTGAAATTACAGTAAAAGTCTTCATTAACCAAAATTCTCAGAAAATGGAAAGTGGCTAGGTATTTAGTGTTCTGCTTATTTGAAAAGTTTTACTGGAATATTCTATCTCACCATTTGCCCCTGAGAAAAGTAAAGCTTAGGATCAGACTGTGATGTGCAAATCCTAGATAAGCTTGTATGAACCACTCTGTGTTTTTGACTCTTTGTCTAAAAAATGGGGATAACAATTATACCTGTTTCATGAGATTGTAAACATTAAATGAGTTAGCATATATAAAGTGCCTAGAACAGTGCCAAAAACTAAAAATGTCATGTAAATATTAGGTATTAATAATACCTTGTCATACCATCAAATAAATAAAAATTATGTAGTAGTCTAAATAAAAAGACATAGAAATTTTGGACTCAGTTTGTGTTTAAGCTGAATTCCAGAGTGGACATGAGAAACTGACATAGTTTATTCTAAAGTATTTACTTTTTGTCTTGTTAGCCTATTGACACTTTCCTTCTTCCTTAAAGTGGAGTACAGAGTTCAGATCAGTTCTTTTTTCATCCTTGGATTGTTAGCTTTAGGTTTAAATATGTTCTAAGAGAATTTACACCTGACCAGGTGGTGGTGCAGTAGAATAGAGCATCAGACTGGGATGCAGAGGACCTAGGTTCGAAACCCCAAGGTCACCAGCTTGAGCTCAGGGTCACTGGTTTGAACCCAAGGTCGCTGGCTTGAGCAAGGGGTGGACTCGCTCTGCTGTACTCCCCCCCCCCCCCAGCTCAAGGAACATAGGGGAAAGCAATCAGTAAACAACTAAGAATAGGCCCTGGCCGTTTGGCTCAGTGGTAGAGCATCAGCCTGGCGTGCAGAAGTCCTGGGTTTGATTCCCAGCCAGGGCACACAGGAGAAGCGCCCATCTGCTTCTCCACCCCTCCCCCTCTCCTTCCTCTCTGTCTCTCTCTTCCCCTCCCACAGCCAAGGCTCCATTGGAGCAAAGATGGCCCGGGCGCTGGGGATGGCTCCTTGGCCTCTGCCCCAGGCGCTAGAGTGGCTCTGGTCGAGGCAGAGCGACGCCCCGGAAGGGCAGAGCATTGCCCCCTGGTGGGCAGAGCGTTGCCCCTGGTGGGCGTGCCGGGTGGATCCCGGTCGGGCGCATGCGGGAGTCTGTCTGACTGTCTCTCCCCGTTTCTAGCTTCAGAAAACAAACAAACAAAAAAACAACAACTAAGAATACTAAGGAGCTGCAGTGAAGAATTGATGCTTCTAATCTCTCTCCCTGTCTGTCTGTCCCTATCTGTCCCTCTCTCTGTCACACAAAGAAAAAGAAAAAGAAAATTTACTTAAATACTTGCTTCCCATAGCCTTGTATTTTTTTAAGGTTTTTATGTCTTTTTTTCCTCCAGAAATGTTCAAATAAAACCTTCATTTAAAAGCTTTACATATTAGATATAAATTAAAACAGTTCTGGGTTCTTCCTTATCAAGTGAGCATTTTGAGGTTAATTACATAAAAACGATGGTTCAGCTGCTGTGCATTTTTTGAGGAAAGGCTTAGTGCATGGTCCCTGAATCCCAGGCTGAGGTGGTTTGTATTCGTGGGATTAAGTTCCATTTTAATGAAAAGGTAATTCAATGTATTTAGCCTTATTATAAACATGTTGCCTTCAAACTTAAGCTTACCTTTGGTGTCAGAAACCATTCCTTCAATATGGACAGTAGGAAACTGGCCATTTCAGTCAACCTTTCGGCACCTAATAAGGTCCTGGTTTCATGTAGAAGCATATATTATTTTTATTTCATTCTGTGAAGAATATGTTTTTTCTTATTGTTTTATCAGTAAGCATAAATATTGAGTGCCACTTTTTTTGCCTTGGCTGTGTGATAACTGATATAGGTGTTTTGGGTTGTGTTGTTTTGTTTTGTTTAATAGGGTTGATGTTAAAGTTTTTAACCTCACCCTTAAAAAACACACTGTTTTAATTTTTTTAAAGGCATACATAAATCACAAGTGAACAAGAGAGTTTAGGGAATATATTTTCTTTTAAAGTGCTTAGCATTCTTATTTTTAATAGCTCAGCTGTTATTTAAGATCATGTTCCCATTTAGTTATGTTGCTTCTGGATGAAGTACTAGTATTAGTCATTTTTCTATTTTCCCAATCTGTAAAATCTAGAACTTCTGGTTAATTCTCACTGCTCTTTCACTTACAAACTGGTTCTTCACCAAAATTCTATTCTACCTTCATCTTCTACTTTTCCCTCCACATCCCACATCCAGCCACTCCTGACTGTTCTCTGTTCTCTATCCAAAAGCATTTTACTCATTTTTTGCTTTTTCAGATGTTTTTCTTTTTTTTTTTTTTTTTTTTGTAGCAGAGACAGAGAGAGGGACAGATAGGGTCAGACAGACAGGAAGGGAGGGAGATGAGAAGCGTCAATTCTTCGTTGCAGTTCCTTAGTTGTTCATTGATTGCTTTCTCATATGTGCCTTGACTGGGGGACTACAGCAGAGTGAGTGACTCCTTGCTCAAGCCAGTGACCTTGGGCTCAGGCTGGTGAGCTTTGCTCAAACCTGTCAAGTCTGCACTCATTCTCACTCTTGCCCTTTATTTTCCTAGGGTTAGAAGTGTGTCAGTGTATTTTTTTGACAGTGTTTGGTATTTAAGATATGAATTAGAAAGACCTGTTATTTGATAAACTGAAAAATAGGGTTAAATGTTGATTATTATACTAAAGAGCAAGAAAGAAGTTTCTTCTGCTCATCCTTTATCTACCTATAAGTTTAAGTATTATTGGAAAGTCACAGGGAGAAAGGTTTAAGAAACAGCATATTATCAATCACTTATTATAGGCCCTGGCCGGTTGGCTCAGCGGTAGAGCGTCGGCCTGGCGTGCGGGGGACCCGGGTTCAGTTCCCGGCCAGGGCACATAGGAGAAGCGCCCATTTGCTTCTCCACCCCCACCCCCTCCTTCCTCTCTATCTCTCTCTTCCCCTCCCGCAGCCGAGGCTCCATTGGAGCAAAGATGGCCCGGGCACTGGGGATGGCTCCTTGGCCTCTGCCCCAGGCGCTAGAGTGGCTCTGGTCGCGGCAGAGCGACGCCCCGGAGGGGTAGAGCATTGCCCCCTGGTGGCCAGAGCGTCGCCCCTGGTGGGCAGAGCGTCTCCCCTGGTGGGTGTGCCGGGTGGATCCCGGTCGGGCGCATGTGGGAGTCTGTCTGACTCTCTCTCCCTGTTTCCAGCTTCAGAAAAATACAAAAAAAATTTTTTTTAATTAAATTATAGATAAGGACTAGAATATATATTTTCTTGTACAAAGTTAGATTGATGAGAATTCATTTGAAACATGGCCATAATCATTTTCCTTTTTTTTTCTTTTTTTTAAGTGAGAGGAGGGGAGATAGACGGACTCCGCATACACCCAGACCAGGATCCACCTGTAAACCCATTCTGGGGCCGATGCTAGAATCAACCAAGCTATCCTTAGCACCCGGGGCCAATGCATCAAATTAATTGAGCCACTCACTGGCTATGAGAGTGGAAGAGAGAGAAGGGGGAGAGGGAGGGGAAGAGAAGCAGATGGTCGCTTCTCCTGTGTGCTTTGATCTTGGATTGAACCCAGGACATTCACACACCAGGCTGATGCTCAACCCACTTAGCGAACTGGCCAGGGCCAGCATCATTTTCTAAAACCTTTCACTCCTTTTAACGGTTTTTTGGGGGGGTTTTAGATTTTTATTTATTCATTTTTATTAGAGAGAGAGGGGAGAGAGAGAGAGAGAAGGAGAGATAGACAGAGAACAGGGGGAGGAGCAGGAAGCATCAACTCTCATATGTGCCTTGACCAGGCAAGCCCAGGGTTTTGAACCGGCGACCTCAGCATTCCAGGTCGACGCTTTATCCACTGCGCCACCACAGGTCAGGCTAAAACCCTTCACTTTTTAAGGATTCACTCTAACTGGGTGTTTACTTTGTTGTTAATACTATAACGGTTACCAGGTATACTTTGTATTTATGTCTTTAGAGAAGGTTGATGCTAGATTTTATTCAATTATTTGGTCATTGAACAGGGTCATCAAGACTTCTGGGTAACTATAGTGTTGGTGTTGTCTATATTCAATACCGGAGATGTGACCTTTGCCATTTCTTTTGTTTTAGGGATTAATAAGGTTGAAAATGAAAACTGATACTTAAAACAAAATATATTTATGTATTACCAGAGAAATCATTTCATTGACCTTTAGTTGTGGAGGTTTGTATAGGCAGAACCATAGTTTGTTTCATCTTTGCAAAAGCTTTCAAAAACCCCATGTTAGGGGTGCTGCTATTACCAACCAGTGCAAAATTCTCAATAAAATTTAACAAGGAGCCCTATATTTTCATTTTGTACTCAGCCTCACAAATTATGTAGTTAGTCCTGGACCCCGAAACTAGTTGACATAATAGATTATAATACATACTAAATAGTAATTATCTGTGTGAACCAAGTCTCTGTGACCCTTTAAATATTTGGAACTGCAAAGAAAGTCTTTGTTTCTTTTTTTATTTTTTTGTTTTTGTATTTTGTATTTTTCTGAAGCCGGAAACGGGGAGAGACAGTCAGACAGACTCCCGCATGCGCCCGACCGGGATCCACTCGGCACGCCCACCAGGGGCGATGATCTGCCCCTCCAGGGCGTCGCTCTGCCGCGACCAGAGCCACCCTAGCGCCTGGGGCAGAGGCCAAGGAACCATCCCCAGCGCCCGGGCCATCTTTTGCTCCAGTGGAGCCTTGGCTGCGGGAGGGGAAGAGAGAGACAGAGAGGAAGGAGGGGGCGTGGAGAAGCAAATGGGCGCTTCTCCTATGTGCCCTGGCCGGGAATCGAACCTGGGTCCCCCACACGCCAGGCCAACGCTCTACTGCTGAGCCAACCGGCCAGGGCCACAAAGAAAGTCTTTGTACACAAATTTTATTTGAATGTATTTTAAGGCAGTCGGTTACCTAGAAGGTAAATCTTTTAAATGTTAACTCTCATAATAGAGGGTTTTGTGAGATTTGCTGTTTAAACAATATTTTCATTTTAAAACACAGAGTACGTGCTTCAAGTACAAAACATCCTACTAGATAAAATAAAATAAATTCAAAGTAGGACTTAATTCATTATGCCATTACAGGTTATCAAGTTATGCCCAACCAGCAGCAAAACTACCAAGGAATAGTTGGAATTCAGCAACCCCAGAGTCAGAGCCTCGTTAGTGGCCAACCCAACAGCATTGGGAATCAGATTCAAGGAGTTGTCATCCCCTATCCTTCAGTGCCATCATATCAGGTACGTTATCACTCACCAACTTAGACTGGAGGTGGTTTAAAAGAAATAGAATGTTTATAGCTACGATGCATCATCTCTTCTTTTAATATGGGGACAATGCTCTGTAATACATAACTTTATAGTTTTAGGAGTCTTATTAGTCATAGCAGCTTTGTTTTACCCTCATTTTATTGCTTTATTCCTTCATTTCATTAATTTTTTAATTTTATTAATTTTAATTTATTGTGTTAACATGGATTCAAGTGTCCCACTCATTATAACAATCTCACCCCCCACCCTCATGTTCCCCATTACACCCCCTTTGCCCGCTTCCCCCTAACTCCCTTGCCCTTTCCCTCTAGGATTTGTTGTCATGTTATCTGTATCTGTGTTTTATGTATTTATAATCCCTTCACCTTATCTGATCCAATCCTCTCATCCCCCTTCCCTCTGACAGCTGTTCCTCTGGTCCCTATGACCTCTCTTCTGCCTCTATTCTATTGCTCAGTTCACTTTGTTCAATAGATTCCACATATAAGTTAAATCATATGATATTTGTCTTTCTCTGCCTGGCTTAGTTCACTTAGCATAATAATTTCCAAATTCATCTATACTATCACAAAAGGTAACGTTTCCTTTTTCATGGCCACGTAGTATTCCATAGTGTGTATGTACCAAAGTTTTTTAATCCACTCATCCACTGAAAGACACTTGGGCTGTTCCAGGTATTGTCTATTGTAAACAATGCTGCAGTAAACCTGGGGGTGCATATCTTCTTGTGAATCAGTAATTTGGAATTCTTAGGATATATTCCTTAAAGTGGTATGGCTGGGTCAGAAAGCAGTTCTATTTTTAATTTTTTGAGGAAACACCGTACTGTTTTCCACAGTGGCTGCACCAGTCTGCATTCCCACCAGCAGTGCAGGAGGGTTCCCTTTTCTCTACATCCTCGCCAGCACTTATTCTCTGTTGTTTTGTTGATGAGCGCCATTCTGACTGGTATGAGGTGATATCTCATTGTGGTTTTAATTTGCATTTCTCTGATGATTAGTGATATTGAACATTTCTTCATATGCCTATTGGCCATCTGTATGTCCTCTTTGGAGAAGTACCTGTCCAATTCCTTTACCTTTTTTTTATTATTATTTTAATTTATTGTGGTTACATAGATTCTAGTGTCCGCTGAATGCGTCACCCCTCCCCCATGTTCCCCACAACATCCCCCTTTTCCCCCTCCTCACAACGGCCTCCCCCATTCCATTCAGGATTAGCTTTTCTGCTCTCTATAACATTATGTGTGTATAATTTCACCAATCTCTTTCCCTTTTCTGATCCCTTCCTATTGTCCCCTTTCCCTCTGTCCGCTTTTCATCTCGACCTATTGATCCCGCCTCTGTCTCTATTCCACTCCTCAGTTCATATTGTTCATTAGATTTCTCAAATGAGTGAGGTCATGATATTTTTCTTTCTCTGCCTGGCTTATTTCACTTAACATAATAGTTTCCAGGTTCATCCATGTTGTTGCAAAAGGTAAGATTTCCTTCTTTTTCATGGACCCATAGTATTTCATTGTATATATGTACCACTGCTTTTTAATCCATTCGTCTACTGACGGACACTTGGGCTGTTTCCAGATCTTGGCTATTGTGAACAATGCTGCCATAAACATGGGGCTGCATTTCTTCTTTTGAATCATTGATGTGGTGTTCTTGGGGTATATTCCTAAAAGTGGGATGGCTGGGTCAAAAGGCAGTTAGATTTTTAATTTTTTGAGGAATCTCCATACTGTTTTCCACAGTGGCTGCACCAGTCTGCATTCCCACCAGCAGTGCAGGAGGGTTCCCTTTTCTCCATATCCTCTCCAGCACTTTTTGTTTCCTTTTCTTTTTTTTTTTTTTTTTTTTTTTTTTTTTTTTTTTCTGAAGCTGGAAACGGGGAGAGACAGTCAGACAGACTCCCGCATGCACCTGACCGGGATCCACCCGGCACGCCCACCAGGGGTGACACTGCCCACCAGGGGTCAATGCTCTGCCCCTCTAGGGCGTAGCTCTGCCACGACCAGAGCCACTCTAGAGCTTGGGGCAGAGTCCAAGGAGCCATCCCCAGCACCCGGGCCATCTTTGCTCCAATGGAGCCTTGGCTGCGGGAGGGGAAGAGAGAGACAGAGAGGAAGGAGGGGTGGGGGTGGAGAAGCAAATGGGCGCTTCTCCTATGTGCCCTGGCCGGGAATCGAACCTGGGTCCCCCGCTCGCCAGGCCAATGCTCTACCACGGAGCCAACTGGCCAGGGCCTGTTTTGTTTTCTTAATGAGCACCATTTTGACTAGTGTGAGGTGATATCTCATTGTGGTTTTAATTTGCATTTCTCTAATGATTAGTGATGTTGAGCATTTTTTCATCTGCCTGTTGGCCATCTGTATCTTTTCTTTGAAGAAGTGTCTATTCATTTCTTTGCCCATTTTTTGATTGCATTGTTTATCTTCCTGGTGTGGAGTTTTACAAGTTTTTTTTAAAAATTTTGGTTATTAACCCCTTATCAGACGTATTGTTGAATATGTTCTCCCATTGTGTGGTTTGTCTTTCTATTTTGTTCATATTGTTTTTAGCTTTGCAAAAGCTTTTTAGTTTGATATAGTCCCATTGTTTATCCTGTCTTTATTTCCCTTGCCCATGGAGATAAATCAGCAAATATTCAATATATTGCTGCAAGTGATGTCAGAGAGCTTATTATTGCCTGTTTTCCTCTAGAATGCTTATGGTTTCATGACTTACATTTTAGTCTATCTATTTTGAGTTTATTTTTGTTAATGGTGTAAGTTGATGGTCTAGTTCAGGGGTCAATAACCTTTTTGGCTGAGAAAGCCATGAACGCCACATATTTTAAAATGTAACTCCATGAGAACCATACAATGACCCGTGTACCTTACGCATTATCCAATAAAAATTTGGTGTTGTCCCGGAGGACAGCTGTGATTAGCTCCAGCCACCTGCAACCATGAACATGAGCGGTAGGAAATGAATGGATTGTAATACATTGAGAATGTTTTATATTTTTAACATTATTTTTTTTATTAAAGATTTGTCTGTGAGCCAGATGCAGCCATCAAAAGAGCCACATCTGGCTCATGAGCCATAGGTTCCCTACCTCTGGTCTAGTTTCATTGTTTTGCAGGTAGCTGGCCAGTTTTCCTAACACCATTTGTTAAAGAGGCTGTCTTTACTCCATTGTATCCTATTACCTCCTTTGTCAAATATCCATTGTCCATAAAGGTGTGGGTTCATTTCTGCATTTTCAGTTCTGTTTCATTGATCTGTATGCTTGTTCTTATGCCAGTACCAAGCTGTTTTGAGTACAATGGCCTTGTAGTATAACTTGATATCAGGAAGTGGGATACCTCCCACTTTATTATTCTTTTTCAAGATTGCTGAGGCTATTCTTGTTCTTTTTTTGGTTACATATGAATTTTTGGAATATTTGTTTTATTTTTTTTTTTTTATTTATTTTTTTTTCCATTTTTCTGAAGCTGGAAACAGGGAGAGACAGTCAGACAGACTCCCGCATGCGCCCGACCGGGATCCACCCGGCACGCCCACCAGGGGCGACGCTCTGCCCACCAGGGGGCGATGCTCTGCCCATCCTGGGCGTCGCCATATTGCAACCAGAGCCACTCTAGCGCCTGAGGCAGAGGCCACAGAGCCATCCCTAGCGCCCGGGCCATCTTTGCTCCAATGGAGCCTTGGCTGCGGGAGGGGAAGAGAGAGACAGAGAGGAAAGCGCGGCGGAGGGGTGGAGAAGCAAATGGGCGCTTCTCCTGTGTGCCCTGGCCGGGAATCGAACCCGGGTCCTCCACAAGCTAGGCCGACGCTCTACCGCTGAGCCAACCGGCCAGGGCAATATTTGTTTTATTATCTTTGAAGAATGTCATTGATATTTTAATAGGAATTGCTTTGAATTTATAAATTGCTGTGGGTAGTATAGACTTTTTTTTTACAGGGACAGAGAGAGAGTCAGAGAGAGGGATAGACAGGGACAGACAGACCAAAATGGAGAGAAATGAGAAGCATCAATCATCAGTTTTTCGTTGCTACACCTTAGTTGTTCATTGATTGCTTTCTCATATATGCCGTGACTGTGGGCCTTCAGCAGACTGAGTAACCCCTTGCTCGAGCCAGCAACCTTGGGTCCAAGCTGGTGAGCTTTTGCTCAAACCAGGTGAACCCATGCTCAAGCTTGCGACCTCGGGGTCTCTACCCTGGGTCCTCTGCATCTCAATCCGATGCTCTATCCACTATGCCACCGCCTGGTCAGGCTAATATAGACATTTTAATGATGTTTATTCTTTCTATCCATGAACACAGTATATGCTTCCACTTGTTTGTATCTTTCTTGATTTCTTTTATCAATATTTTATAATTTTTCGAATACAAGTCTTTAACCTCCTTGGTTAAATTGACTCCTAGGTACTTTATTTATTTTTCGATGCAATAGTGAAGGGGATTGTTCTCTTAATTTTTCTTTCAGAAGATCATTGTTGATGTATAAAAATGCCTTGATTTCTGAGTATTAATTTTCTATCTTGCCACCTTGCTGAATTCATTTATCAGGTCCAGTAGTTTTTTATTGCAACTTTAGGGTTTTCTATGTACAGTATCATATCATCAGCAAATATGATAGTTTTACTTCTTCTTTTCCAATATGGATGCCTTTTATTTCTTCTTCTTGTCTGATTGCCGTGGCTAGGACTTCAAGAACTATGTTGAAAAAATGTGGTGAAAGGTACCAACCCTGCCTTGTTCCTGATCTTAAAAGGATTGTTTTTAACTGTTGTCCATTGAGTGTGATGTTGGCTGTGGGTCTGCCATAGATGGCCTTTATTATGTTGAGGTATGTTCCCTGTATTTCCACTTTGCTGAGAATTTTTATCATAAATGGGTGCTAGATTTTATCGAATGCTTTTTCTGCGTCTATTGATATTATCATATGGTTTTTCTTTTTCCTTTTGTTTATGTGATGAATCACATTGATTGATTTGTGAATATTGTACCAGCCCTGCCTCACCAGAATAAATCCCACTTCATCATGATGTATGATTTTTTTTATGTATTGCTGGATCCAGTTTGCTAATATTTTGTTGAGAATTTTAGCATCTAAATTCATCAGGGATATTGGCCTATAGTTTTCTTTCTTTGTTTATCTTTGCCTGGTTTTGGAATCAGAATTATGCTTGCCTCATAAAGGGAGCTTGGAAGTCTTCCCTCCTCTTGAATTTTTTGAAATAGCTTGAGAAGGACAGGAGTTAGTTCTTTGAATGTTTGGTAGAATTCGCCTGTGAAGCCATCTAGTTCAGGGCTTTTGTTTTTTGGGAGTTTTTTGATAACTGTTTTGATCTCATTTGTTGTAATCAGTCTATTTAGGTTTTCTAATTCTTCCAGATTGATTTTTGAGAGATATTTTTTAAGGAATTTGTCCATTTCACCTAGGTTGTCTAACTTTTTTGCATATAGTTCTTCATAGTATTTTCTTACAATCCTTTGTATTTCTGTGGTGTCAGTTGTTATTTCTCCACTCTTATTTCTAATTTTATTTATTTGAGTCCTCTTTTTTTTTTTTGATGAGTCTGGTTAAAGGTTCATCGATCTTGTTTACCTTTTCAAAGTACCGGCTCTTGCTTTCATTGATCCTCGGTATTGTTTTTTTAGCTCTATATCATTTATTTCCACTCTAGTCTTTATTTCCTTCTTTCTACTTCCTTTGGGCTTTACTTGCTTTTCTTTTTCTAGTTCTTTTAGTTATGGGGTTATGTTGTTTATTTGAGCTCTTTCTAGCTTCTTAAGTTATACCTGTAATGCTATGAACTTCCCTCTCAGGACTGCTTTTGCTGTGTCCCATAAATTTTGAATTGATGTATACTGATTTTTATTTGTTTCAAGGAAACTTCTGATTTCTCCCTTGATCTTATTGTTGACCCATACACTATTTAATAACATGCTGTTTAATTTCCAAGTATTTGAGTATTTTTTAGTTTTTCTATTGTAGGTGATTTCTAGTTTCATGCCATTGTGGTCAGAGAAGATGCTTGGTATGATTTCATTCTTAAATTTGTTGAGGCTCCGGTTGTGCCCTAACATGTGGTCTGTCCTAGAGAATGTACCATGAGCACTTGAAAGGAATGAATATTCTGCTGCTTTAGAGTGAAAGGTTCTGAAGATATCTATTAAATATAGTTGATCTAGCGTGTCCCTCAATTCTGCTGTTTCTTTATTAATTTTCTTTCTTATCTATCCAGTGATGTTAGTGGGTATTGAAATCCCCTACAATTATAGTATTGCTGTTGAACTCGCCCTTTATGTCCATCAGTCTGCTTTATATATTTAGGTGCTCCTATATTAGGTGCATAGATATTTATAATGGTTATTTCTTCTGTTGGCTTGCTTCCTTTATCATTATGTAGTAACCTTCTTTATCCATTACTATAGTCTTTTGGGGTTTTTTTTGTTTTTTGGGTTTTTTTCCTTTATTTTTTGTTTCTTCTGAAGCTGGAAATGGGGAGAGACAGACAGACTCCCGCATGCGCCCGACCGGGATCCACCCGGCACGCCCACCAGGGGCGAAGCTCTGCCCACCAGGGAGCGATGCTCTGCCCCTCCGGGGCGTCGCTCTTCCGCGACCAGAGCCACTCTAGCGCCTGGGGCAGAGGCCAAGGAGCCATCCCCAGCGCCCGGGCCATCTTTGCTCCAATGGAGCCTTGGCTGCGGGAGGGGAAGAGAGAGACAGAGAGGAAGGAGGGGGGAGGGGGGGAGAAGCAAATGGCGCTTCTCCTATGTGCCCTGGCCGGGAATCGAACCCGGGTCCCCCGCATGCCAGGCTGACGCTCTACCGCTGAGCCAACCGGCCAGGGCCTATAGTCTTTTGTTTTAAAGTCTGTTTTGTCAGATATAAGTATTGCTACCCCAGCTTTTTTTCATTTCTGTTTGCATGAAATACTTTTTTCCACCCTTTTACTTTCAGTCTATGTGTATCTTTTGTTTTGAGGTGGGTCTCCTGTAGACAGCATTTGTATGGGTCCTGTTTTCTTATCCATTCGGTTACCCTATGTCTTTTGATTGGAGCATTTAATTCATTTATGTAAGGTATTTTGCCCCGCCAAGAAGGAAGGAAGGGGCCGTAGCCACGAAATGTGGAATAATAATAGGCTTTATTGAGTACAGAGCGCTTTCTGCCCAACGAGGTTCCCTGTTTCCAGGGACAGAGAGGCCAGAGAAGTCGTAAGGGGTGACCAATGTGAGAGATACTTAAAGGGTCCCTAGGGTGGTCAAGCTAATATGACGTGGTGAAATCTCACTGGCTGACGGCGGTGTTGCTCTTTTCAAAAGGGCTCTTGGGAAGTTTCTTTTGGTGCACTTGGTTGTGGACAGTCCTAGCCAAAGTTCCCGGACCTGAGTTCCTCACGTGACCTTCCCCAATTGCCCACCACCCTACATTCTGGTCTTTTGTGTTAACTAGCAGCGCCGCTTATTCGTCTGATTACTTCCTGCTGATTAGGGGCATCATGGGGAGGGGGAGATCAGAAGGTGGTTGCTTTCAGGGGAGTCGGGAGGAACATTTGTTTGGCTGTGACTGGAGAAACTTCGCGGATGCAGTCCTCTAAGGATTTTTTTTTTTTTTAAAGGACAAGTAACGGGATCTGCATAGTCCAGCCTTTTGGTGAGCTGGAGATGGGTAGAGTCCAGTGGTTCTTACTGCCAGTGGTCCTGCATGGAGGCAAGCTTGAGGCAAAACTGTATGCCAGGAGTGGCGTACGAAGGGGGGAAAACTGCATGTCAGGAGTGGTGTGCAAAGAGGAAAAGAAGGGGGGGTCCCATCCATTCCCATAAGCGAGAACTGTGAGGGAACTAAAGGTCCAGAGTGTCATGGCAAAACAGAGGAGGGTAACCCCCATGTCCACAAGAAATGAGATGGATTTACCCTTTTTTTAGCATTACCGTGGGTTTTGGTGAGGATGATGAGGGTTTCTGAGTCCAGGGCATCAGTCCCAGGAGTTCAAGCGATGGGCCCACCTGGCTGGATTGGCCTCCTATTCGGTCAGCTTGTCCTCCATGTAGAGACGTTGAGGAAAAGCCTGTTGCCCAAAGGGGCAATCACTCTGCCAGTGATCGGGCTGCTTGAAGTTAAGGCAGGGCTCAGTGGGCAGCTGCGGGCAAGGGCCCTGTCAGTCACAGTGGTTCTGCTTGCCACACTTAAAGCAAGCTCCTGGTGGGGATTTTCTTTGCAGCCTGGACTTGGGTTGGGCACCTCCTGTGTCTTGGCCCTGTTGCTCTGATGGCCTCAGGGTTGCCACAGGAATTTGGGTTTAGAGCATTACCTTCTGCTGCATGCGGGCCTGGCGAATAGCCTTGGCCTATTTCTACTAGTTGGACCATTAAAAACTTTAAATGCCGTGTTCACAGGTCCCGGATAGGGGTTTGAGGGTTGAGAATAAGAAGAGGGGGGCCCGTGGGGAGCCCAGCACCCAGATCCAGGTGGAAATGCCAGAACCGGAGGTAAGACAGGGCCAGAACTTCCTGCAGGAAAATTGGGGTTGGGCTTTGGGGGCCTGCAAACTGGTGTAAGAGTCAATAGTAGGTGGAGAATGGACTGACGGAGGAGGGGTTTAAGAACACAGTTGAAAAGGGAAGAGCCCCTGGCCAGCAGGGGAGGAGAAAAAGGGAATGGTATTTACAAGTGAATGAGAAACGGAATCCTGCAAGGGGAGGGGGCTTTCTGTAGGGAAGATACTCAGTGGAAGAGGTCTGCAGAGGGACCAGAGAGGGGTCCCGAGAGAGGGGTACCCTCCGGGGGTCAGGCAGGAGGGGGGGAGAGAGTTGGGAGTCCGCAGAGAAGGAAAGATTAAGAGTGGAGGTTTTAGGTGAGGTTTCTCTGTCCAAAAAAATGGCCTGCACATGGAACAGGCCGCACAGATATTAAGGACGGGAGCGCGAATAACTAGGAACCCTGTATGTAAGGGATCTCCAATCAATTCCCAGCTTTTTTGATGATAGTTAAATTGGTGAGGGTGTTAAAACCGAAAGTCCCTTCAGGAGGCTACCTGGTCCAGTTACCAGTGGGTTCTGTGGCCTGGCCACAGCGGAGAAAAAGAACAGTTTTCTCTTCTTTCAGGAGGGAGAGATTTCATATAAGGCAACTCCCAGAGTGTTTTTGGATTATGTTTAGTGTTTAGATTCCTGTGCCCCCACGGCTGCCCTCAGTCTTCAGAGTGGTCAGAGTTGAGAAGTGGCATCCCAAAACTCAAGCTCTGGCCACGGACAGATAGGGAAAGTGGATGTGCTCGGAACTTCTCCACGGGCACACACACACTCAGATGGAAAGACGTCCCTGACATACCTACGGTTTTGGACAGGGAGTCTTGGCGGAAGGAACTGAGGGGAAGGCTGAAGGCAGAGGACTTACCACATCGTGTGTCAAAGTGGGTGGAAGGTTGGAGATCCTGGTTCTTTCTTGGAGGGGAAGGGAAGAGGAGTGGTCCTTGTGGACTTCAACTCCTCCCGGGTTTTTGGCACCAAAATGTAAGGTATTTTTCCCCGCTGAGAAGGAAGGAAGGGGCCGTAGCCATGAAGTGTGGAATAATAAAAGGCTATATTGAGTACAGAGCACTTTCCACCCAATGAGGTTCCCTGGTCCTGGGGACAGAGAGGCCAGGGGGTGACCCGCATGAGAGATATTTAAAGGGTCCCTAGGATGGTCGAGCTAATATGACATAATGAAATCTCACTGGCTGACGGAGGTGTCACTCTTTTTCAAAGGGCTCTTGGGAAGTTTCTTTTGGCACACTTGGTCATAGGTGGTCCTAGCCAAAGTTCCCGGGCCTGAATTCCCCACGTGACCTTCCCCCATTGCCCACCACCCTACAGTTTACATTTAAGGTTATCATTGATATGTAGTTGTTTATTGCCATTTTTTTTCTTTAAATCTACATTCCTCTTTTACTAGATTTTTTCCCTGCTTTGTTCTATCTACAACGGGCCCTCTTAACATTTCTTGCAACATTGGTTTGGTTGTGATGAATTCCTTGAGTTTTTGTTTTTCTGGGAAGCTTTTTTATTTCTACTTTAATTTTAAATGATAGCCGTGCTGGATAAAGTAGTCTTGGTTGTAGGTTCTTGTTTTGCATCACTTTGAATTTCTTGCTAATCTCTTCTGACCTCAAGTGTTTCTTTTGAGAAGTTGGATGTCATCCTAATGGGGGCTCCTCTGTATATAATTAACTGATTTTCTATTGCAGCTTTTAGTGTTTTTCTTTGTCTCCTAATGTTGGCATTTTAATTACAATGTATCTTGCTGTATGCTTCCTTGAGTTCCTCTTTAATGAGACTCTCTGGACTAGATGACGTCAGAGTAATGGCGGGGTAGGAAGCGATACCGATAAATCTCCCCCAAAACTCAACAAGATCTTCAACCAGAAACAGAAAAACCTATACTTGGAGCTTCCAGATGCTTCGCAATACACCCAAAGATGCCATTAAGGAAGAGAAAATCGAATATCATGGATACAAAAGAAAGAGAGGTAACACAGCTAGATGAGGAAAAATCTATGGAGAAAAAATTTAATATATTGGAAACCTTGGAGCTAAATGACAGAGAATTCAAGATAGAAATACTAAAAATCCTCCGAGATATACAAGAAAACACAGAAAGGCAATTTAGGGAGCTCAGAAAACAACTCAATGAACACAAAGAATATATGTCCAAGGAAATTGAAACTATAAAAACAAATCAAACAGAGATGAAAAATTCAATTCACGAGCTGAAAAACGAAATAACAAGCTTAGCTAATAGAACAGGTCAGATAGAAGAGAGGATTAGTGAAATAGAAGACAAGCAACTTGAGGCACAACAGAGAGAAGAAGAAAGAGACTCAAAAATTAAAAAAAAATGAGATAGCCCTACAAGAATTATCTGACTCCATCAAAAAGAATAACATAAGAATAATAGGTATATCAGAGGGAGAAGAGAGAGAAAATGGAATGGAGAACATACTCAAACAAATAATAGATGAGAACTTCCCAAGCCTGTGGAAAGAACTAAAGCCTCAAGTTCAAGAAGCAAACAGAACTCCAAGTTTTCTTAACCCCAACAAACCTACTCCAAGGCATATCATAATGAAATTGACACAAACAGCAAAGAAAAAATTCTCAAGGCAGCCAGGGAAAAGAAGAATACAACATATAAAGGAAGGCCCATTAGATTATCATCAGATTTCTCAGCAGAAACTCTACAAGCTAGAAGAGAGTGGACCCCAATATTTAAAGTCCTGAAAGAGAGGAACTTTCAGCCACGAATACTATACCCATCAAAGCTATCCTTCAAATACGAAGGGGGGTTCTCCAATCAGATACAAAGAACAAAAAAAAACAGAGCCACAAGTAAAAGCTCCAAGAAGAACACAATAAAACCAAATTTAAACTGTGACAACAACAAAAAGAAAGAGGGGGAGAAGATGGAGATTAACAGTAGCAAAGGACGATGGAGTGCAAAAGTACTCACAAAATAGTTCGCTACAATGAACAGGGTAACGACCCTTTTCATTACTGAAAGGGAACCACCATTGAAAAAACCACCACAGAAGCACATGAGATGAGACTCTCTGTGTTTCTTGAACTTGTGTGACTTTTTCCTTCCATCAATTTATGGAAATTTTCAGCCATTTTTCCTTCAGAACCCCTATGATGCAGTTGTTGTTTTTCTTCATGTTGTCACAGAAGTCTCCTAAAGTTTCCTTAGTCTTTTTGAGTCTCTTTTCATTTTGCTGCTCTACTTTTGTGTTCATGTTTATCTTGTCTTCTAAATTGCTAATTTGATCCTCTGCTTCATCCAGCCTACTATTGATTCCTTCTAGTGCAGTCTTCATGTGTGATATTGCAGTTATCATTTCTGACTGATTCTTTTTTATGATTTCAATGTCCTTTTTGATGCTTGCTATCCTTTTATTTAGTTGCTCATTGTGTCCATCCATTCTTGCTCTAAGATCCTTGAGCATCCCCAAAATCATTATTTTAAACCAGGGGTCTCAAACTCGCAGCCCGCGGGCCGGCATGCAGCCCGCCAAACAATTTTGTGTGGCCCGCAGACTAATCCACGGGCTTACTTAATTTTATCCAAAATATTTTGAACTTCGTGGATTAGTCTGCGGGCCGCACAAAATTGTTTGGCGGGCCGCGAGTTTGAGACCCCTGTTTTAAACTCTGCATCTGGTAGTTTGGTTACTTCCATTATATTTAGTTGTTTTTCCAGGGATTTCTCTTGTTGATTCATTTGGATTGCATTTTTTTGTCTACCCATTTCATCTGTGTATTAGGTAGTACTGTCTGACTGAAATTGTTTTGGTGTCTGTATGAGGAAGATGAGCTGGGTCGTACTGCCCTACCAGCCACCTTATTTCCTTTTTCTAGAAATGCACCTTGAGAGTACTATTTTCCTTTCTTATTGTATTGATTATTGCATGCAGTTCATCCTTTCATGGATACGGTTATTCCATCAGCTTGGCTGGCTCTAAGGGTCAACCTTGATCATGTGTGTTACACACTGTGCAATGTCTGTCCTGTTGGGCATATTTATTCTCCACAGTGTCTGGTGCCTGCTAGACTTCTCTTTTGAGCATCCTACTTATGTAGCTAGCCAAGTCTAGGGTTAGTGCTGTCTTCCACACACTAACAGTTGTGTTGGTTCTAAATCTTCTTGAGTTGGTGCCTGCTGTAGTTTATAACCTGCTGTGGGCTACCTGTGTGCAGCTACTGCACTTTTCTCTGTTTGTGTCTGCGTTTTCTGTGCCTGAGTAGTGTTGGAGGGGCCAACCTGTGTATAAGGATCATTTTCCCCCTGCTTACAGATGACAGCAGCTATGTAAAAGCCCCAAGCTACATAAGATTTGCCTCCACTTTTCAGTTGATCCACCTTCTCTTGCAGCTTTCTGGTCTTCCCACAAAGTCTTCTGTAGAAAGACTGTATTATGGGCTCAGACTGGCCTCACCCAACCAACCCCTCTACAGGTTGCAAGTTTGTTGGGTTAGGGCTGTTAAAGTTGGGAATACAAACTTTGTGGGACCCCTACTTCATTGGTCTCTTGATCAGTAGCTCAATACAGACAATGTGGCCCCTACTCCAGAGCCTAATTCCTCAGCCATTGCTGGATACTTAATTTGTGTGTGTGTGTTTCTGAAGTGAGAGACAGACTCCCGCATGCTCCCGACCCCTGTCTACCCAGCAAGCCCACTATGGGGTGATGCTCGGCCCAAGTGGGACATTGCTCTGTTGCAAACGGAGCCATTGTAGCATTTGAGGCAGAGGACATGGAGCCATCCTCACCACCCGAGTCAACTTTGCTCTAGTGGAGCCTTGGCTGCGGGAGGGGAAAAGAGAAACAGAGAGAAAGGCGAAGGGAAAGGTGGAAAAGCAGATGGGCGCTTCTTCTATGTGCCCTAGTCGGGAATCGAACCCAGGACCTCCACACACCGGGCAGATGCTCTACCACTGAGCCAACCAGCCAGGACTGGATACTCAATTTTTGTTTTTCCCTAGCAAGGTGAGCAGCAGGTTCAGATCGAGTGGAGCTTACAGTCCCCTCTGCAGAAGTTATTATACCTGGTGAGACCCTGGCCTCGGGGTGGAATGGAGCTGACTGTGCACCCCCCAAAAAGTGGCTTAAGGCCCTCAGCCAGAGTCAAATAGGCTCATAGGTTCCCACACTTTCAATGTCCATGCTCCAAGCCTCTCTCTATTCCCCCTGTGGAATCTAGCTTAATGCAGCAGGATGTACAGCACTCAAGCTGGCATCCAATGCCCATGAGCCTATCCAATGCCCATGAGCCACTTTGGTGTCTGTATGAGGAAGATGGGCTGGGTCTCCTTGATGGGCTAATCAAGGAGAGCACAACTCACCTCAAGTGGGCCAGGTGTGAGGAGCCCTTCCTTAGGATACCACTCTAGCAGGGGTTGTTAGGTCCTGAACTAATGTTCTCTGCAGCCACTGGATGTACCAGCCCTGGGCCTCCCTGGCAGGAACCTGGCGCATACCAATGGGAGACACTGCCCGTTACAGTCCCGCAGCAACCTTCTTGGATCTACAAGCAATCCAGAGTTTGTGGCTGCCTCTGCTGGGCCCAGGTGCACATGGAAATACCAAGCTTCACACCTAGGCTGGATTTTACCCACTCTGGGCCTGGGGCAATGTCCACTTACAAGGCCAAGTTTGCCCTGGCCAGTTGGCTCAGTGATAGAGCGTCAGCCCAGCGTGTTGAAGTCCCGGGTTTGATTCCGGGCCAGGACACACAGGAGAAGCACCTATCTGCATCTCCACCCTTCCCCCTCTCCTTCCTCTCTGTCTCTCTCTTCCCCTGCCGCAGTCAAGGCTCCATTGGAGCAAAGTTGGCCTGGTTGCTGAGGATGGCTCTATGTCCTCCACTTCAGGCACTAGAGTGGCTCCGGTTGCAATGGAGCAATGCCCCAGATGGGCAGAGCATTACCCCCTAGTGGGCTTGCCAGGTGGATCCTGGGTCGGGCGCATGCGGAGTCTTTCTCTGCCTCCCCACTTTTCACTTCAGAAAAAAAATTAAAATTAAAAAATATTTTAAAAGGCCAAGGTTCCCTGAATCCCACCTCCTACAGCCTCTGTCTGCTGTCTGCTTGTTGGACTCAGCCACTGAATAGATCTCTGATGGAGTCTAGAGCAAGGGTCAGGAACCTTTTTGGCTGGGAGAGCCATGAACGCCACATATTTTAAAATGTAATTCCGTGAGAGCCATACAACAACCCATGTACATTTCACATTATCCAATAAAAATTTGGTGTTGTCCCGGAGGACAGCTGTGATTGGCTCTAGCCACCCGCAACCATGAACATGAGCAGTAGGAAATGAATGGATTGTAATACATGAGAATGTTTTATATTTTTAATGTTATTATTTTTATTAAAGATTTGTCTGCGAGCCAGATTCAGCCATCAAAACAGCCACATCTGGCTCATGAGCCATAGGTTCCCAACCCCTCGTCTAGAGGCTGCAGCAATTCAGGTATTAGGAAGGGTTGGGGGTGTGGCACCGCCCCTTGGCCCCAGGTATCTGTCGGTCTGTCCAGACTTTCATAGACCTCAGTAGGCCTCTGAGACCTAGAGGTGTGTGTTGCCTGCACTCCGGACAGATTTTACTGAGTCTCCTGTTGGGCGGAAGCACCAGTCTTAGACTCCAGAGCATGTGGTGGAAAACTCCTGCCTCAATGCCAGTAAACTGAGTCACTGATGTGCCCCCTGCTTCCTGGCTTCTCGGAACAGCCTAGTTGCTTTGACCGGAGCAGGAAATACTCTTGGGGGTAGAGCAGTTGCTTTTCCCCAGGCTGATGCCACTCAGAGGGTACTGCTCCACCCAAGAAAGGTGGCGACTGCAGTATTAGAGAATGACTCAGCAAAGGGATTGCAGTGGCCATCCCCCACAGTGTCTCTCCCTGAGCCTCCAACTTCACACTCTCCTCATGCAACTCTAGTCGTCAAAGCTCTCCCTCTACTGAAGCCTGTGGGTGGCTGTCAATGAGATGTTTTGCGCAGGCCCTTTAAGACGGAGCTTTTGTCTCCAAGAGCTCAGTCTCTTTCTCACAGACAGAAAGCTGGCTCTTTTCACCACAAAATGCTGTCTGGGTGCCTCTTCCAGGCTCTGAGGCTCTAGGCTGGGGCTCCGGGCCTGAGGCTGAGGACCCACACCTTTCAGAGTGACCCTCCCTGCAGTGAGAGTTCCTTGGAATCCTTAGTAGTCCCCTCTTGCTCCTGGGAGCAGGCAGCCCTTTCCGCTTCTTCACCCTTCCTACCAATCTCGATGAGGCTTCTTCTGTGATCCTTGGTTATAGACTCCTCTTCATTCAGTCCAAAGTTATTTTTTCAAGATGATTGTTCTTAAATTAAATTGTAATCCAATTTGGTCCTAGGAGGTGGCAGTTGGAACATCTCCCTTCTCCATCACCATCTTGGAATCCTCTTCACTTTGTTAATCTTTTTTTTTTTTTTTTTTTTTTTTTTTTTTTTGATTTTTCTGAATCTGGAAATGGGGAGGCAGAGAGACTCCCGGCATGCCCACCAGGGGGCGATGCTCTGCCCATCTGGGGTGTTGTTCTGCCGCAATCAGAGCCATTCTAGCACCTGAGGCAGAGGCACAGAGCCATCCTCAGCACCCGGGCCAACTTTGCTCCAATGGAGCTTCGGCGGCGGGAGGGGAAGAGAGAGACAGAGAGGAAGGAGAGGAGGAGGGGTGGAGAAGCAGATGGGCTCTTCTTCTGTGTGCCCTGGCCGGGAATTGAACCCGGACTCCTGCACACCAGGCCGACACTCTACCACTGAGCCAACCGGCCAGGGCCCACTTTGTTAATCTTAAGAAAAAATATGAAATACTTTGATGCTGACAAATTTTCTCTGGTATTGACTGTGTTTCCAATTATATAAGTACATAATCAAGTGTCTTATTCTATAATTCAGCCCCTTAGAAATTGTCTTTTGAGGAAAGAGTGGAATAGGAAGGAAAATAGAGGGGAAGTATGTATTTGAAATAACGAGATAGAATACAGAGTATAAATCAGTGTTCATAGAGTAAAGGAGATTGTGCAATTGCCCATGCTGGAACTGACTTTTTTTTTTCCACCTTAATCCCAAAAGAAATGGCATATATTAAAAATGACATGGATTTTAAAATAAGAATACCTATTGTTTCATAAGTAAGTTATATTTTTTAGTATAATATGGCACATTTTCAGAAATTTGTTTTACCTCCTTTTATCTTTCTAGAATAACTTACAAGTAGGTTTGTTTTATTAGTTGCATGGTTTTCCATAACTGGGTCTAATGTTAAGGAATCCAGAGATCATTTTTATTCATCTCAACATGGTAAAAACAATGTCGTTTGGAAGATAAATGCATGTGCATTTTAACTAAACATATATAAACAAATTTGTGATACTATATATAGACCAGTAACTGAAGGGATCATGAAGTAAGTGATGAATGGATTAGGGACTTAATTTCTTCTGGGAAATATAAACCTTAAACTATTTCTTAGAAGAAAATTACAGGTATAAATTGGTTAGAAGACATTCTGGGGATAGAGAAGTATGTGAGCAAAGGTGCTAGGATAGTTCATTTAATTCCAGAAAATTGAAATTGAAATTAAAGTATAAAATGTGGAGCCTGACCAGTGGTGGCACAGTGGATAAAGCATTGACCTAGGACGCTACGGTCTCAGGTTCAAAACTTTAAGGTTGGTGGTTTGAGCATAGGGTCACCGGCTTGAGCAGGGAGTCACTGGCTCAGCTTCAGCTACCCACCACCTCTCCCCCGGTCAAGGCAAGTACAAGAAGCAACCAATGAATAATTAAAGTGAAGCTATGAGTTGATGCTGCTCTTCTCTCTCCCTTCCTGTTTCTCTGTCTCAAAAAAGAATAAATGTGCCTAACCTATGGTGGCACAGTGGATAAAGCATAGACCTGGAATGCTGAGGTTGCTGGTTGAAAACCCCGGGCTTGCCTGGTCAAGGCACATATGGGAGTTGATGCTTCCTGCTCTTCCCCCTGTTCTCTCTGTCTCTTTTCTCTCTCTCTCTCTCTCTCTCTCTCTCTCTCTCTCTCTCTCTCTCGGTAAATAAATAAAATAAAATAAAACAATTTTCTTTAAAGAAAAATGAAATGTGAAATTGTCAAGAACTGATGTGTGTGTCTCAACCAAGACTAAAGAGTATGTCTAGCTTTGAAGCCCCTTAATTTCAGAACTAAGGAAAAAAAGACACGTTATGAAATCAGATTTTATATCTTTCTTTTGTCACATTTTCATGCTTTTTATTTCGTATCCTCCATGCATGAGGCTATGTACATGATACTGCCCATCCCCTACTTTCTTCATAGCTAGACATTAGACATTAGAAGCATTACCACACCAGGAACTCTCCCTTGTCCAGGGACCATGGTCATGCTGCCTAGTCCAGTACATTGAGCATCTATAAGATACAATGCCATGGCGCTATGTAAATAAGATTTACCCTTGACCTTTGGTGGCTCACAGTCTAGTACATGAAATACAATTTTTAAATAGAGTACTACCTTGTTAGTGTCTTTAAAAATGGCGCTACGTATTGAAGATGCTTCAGAGCTAAGATAGTTACACAATTTCCTTAGCATACTTTTTTTTTTTTGAGGGAGGGAGGGAGAGAGAGAGAGGGAGAGAGAGAGAGAGAACGGGGGAGGAGCAGGAAGCATCAACTCCCATATGTGCCTTGACCAGGCAAGCCCATGGTTTTGAGCCAGCAACCTTAGTGTTCCAGGTTGATGCTTTATCTGCTGCGCTACCACAGGTCAGGCATTAGCATACTTTTTTAAAAAGATTTTATTTATTGATTTTAGAGAGAGGTGAGAGAGAGAAAAAGCAGGGAGGAGGAGCAAGAAGCAACAACTCATAATAGTTGCTTCTCATATGTGTCTTGACCCGGCAAGCCCTGGGTATTGAACTGGTAACCTCAGCATTCCAGGTCAACACTCTATCTACTGCGCCACCACAAGGCAGGCTGTGGCACACTTTTTTTTAAGCTACAAATTGTTTTCCTATGGTATTTCGTGTAATCCTCACACTGGATGAATGACTGTGAGAAATGTTGCTTTGATGAGCAATGAATAATAACAGCCTCTTTGTACTTCTTCCCACATTTGATAGATGAGCTGAGTGGTGAATTATTATATAAAAATTAAGCCAGAAGAGTCATCCATCCTTAGTAGAGTGTATTGTATCTGTATATTCTCAAGTACTGTCCCTTTTTCTTTCTTGGTACTTCAGTTTTTTTCTTTACCACTAGTTACAGATCTGTTCTATAGCTTAAATCATCTAGATTGAGCTGTGTCATTTTTCCTAAATCTGCCTTGTATATATATTAATTTAGTTCCACTCAGAAGTAATATTCTCAGAATGTTAACACTGCATTGGTGGACAAAAAGACTGAAATACGTTATACAGAGTTGGATACATTAAATCAGTAACTTTCTCTTTGAAGTAATTGAGAGATTACTGTGTATTTTGAAAGGACCAGTTCATTTCAGAAACAGGCTACATAGGCAGGATTTAGAAGTGAATCATTAATTCATGAATCACGGAGGCTGGATATAGAGAACAGTGCAAAGAGGTTAAAGAGCTGAGGCTCTGGAGGTAGAAGGCATGGGTTCAAATCTTGATATACCTATGTACTAGCTATATAACTTTGAGCAAGTTACTTAACTTCAGTTTCCTAAAATGAGGATGATAAAAGTATCTTACTAAGGTTGTTAAGAAGACTTGATGTAATAATACACATAGTATTTAGAACAGATGGTGAACATGATAGTAAATACTCAGAATTGTTCACTTTCATTGTCACCATTGTTACTAATATTGCTGTTATTGCTACTATTATTACTATCATCATCATCATCAGATTTCATTTGTAAATTAAGAACCCATTATGCCTATGTGGATTCTATTTTAGAAATTAGAGAACTGAAATACCGAATTGAAGAATATTATGTTCATGTGGGTTTTATGTAAATAATATAGAAAGCAAAGAATTGAAAGAGCCACTGTTCACCAAATGCCTCTTCTTTTAGATACTGTGTTTTCTAAAGAACTAAAGCAGTAGTGTTACTGCTGACTCTCAGGACATCCCATTGGTAGTTCTAACTTATTCCTAACCGGTCATACTTGAAAAGTTTTTGAAGGCTAGAGACATTAACATTTTTGCAAGATTTTGGATAATATTTTCCAATATTTTCTCTTTAAATTGTTTTTCAAATTTTAGGTTTCACTGCCTCAAGGTTCTCAAGGAATTGCCCACCAGACTTATCAGCAGCCTGTTATTTTCCCTAATCAATCGAATCAAGGATCTGTGCCCACAACAGGAATTCCAGTTTACTATAGTGTCATTCCACCTGGCCAACAAAATAACTTAAGGTGAGTATGACTAAGAAACCTTAATTTTGCCTGACCAGTTGGTGGCACAGTGGATAGAGCGTAGGACTAGGATGCAGAAGTTCCCAGGTTCAAGACCCTGAGGTCGCCAGCTTCAGCGCAGGCTTATCTGGCTTGAGCAAAAAGCTCACCAGCTTGGACCCAAGGTCACTGGCTTGAGCAAGGGGTTACTCGGTCTGCTGAAGGCCTGCGGTCAAGGCACACATGAGAAAGCAATCAATGAACAACTAAGGTGTCGCAATGAAAAACTGATGATTGATGCTTCTCATCTCTCTTCGTTCCTGTCTATCCCTCTCTCTGACTCTCTCTCTGTCCCTGTTAAAAAAAGAAAAAAGAAAAGAAACCTTAATCCTATAGCTTCTCATTTTTAAATCGGATTTTGCTCTGTTGCTAATTTTAAAGTTGTTTCAGGGGCATTACCTGAGGTCATTCTCTAAGGTAGAAGAGAAAAACTGTGATAAAATCTATTTTTCTAATATTCTTTTAACAAAGTTCATGTAAGCAAAGCATTCCATTTATAAACCAAAAAGTAAAATTTTGCCTTAAGTCTAGTCTTCTGCCAAGTGGTTCAGTTGCTTTCTCCCTTCCTCTATCTCTCAAAAGAACAAACAAACAAGTTTGTCTCCTTTTATTTACCCAAGTGGAATAAAATAGTTGGCCATAGAACTTGGAGTTTTTAGAGCATTTGTTGGTTAATGTTTAAGGATTTTGTCAGTTTGGGGAGAATATATTTCCTTTATATAACAGCAGCAAACGACCATGCTGAACTTCTCCAGGCTCTGGGGAGCTGATTTTTTTATCAGTAAGGGAAGGGAGGTATATAAGAGCAAATGTATAATAGTAAGTCTATATTAAAGCAAGTCGTGAAGTATTACATTAGCTTCTTCAATTTGGAAGAGCAAAAGCTTGTCTGATAAGCCTAATGTGTAAAATAGTAATCTTCATTTGAATTGAGCACCTTTAGTTTGTTGTTCAGAGTGTATTATAATCCTTCATTTATTCTTATAACATCCCTGTAAGGTTGCCAGAGGGAGCTTCAATGCTCTTAATAAGAAGGGGTCTTTATTTATAATTGCTGATAAGAGGTTGTTGCCAGCTTACGGTTACAAATGGTATTTAGGCATGAAGAGGGGATTGACATACTTGCTTCATTGAACCTGCTTGGGAAATGGGGGCTTGGCTCTCGTTTTATGTATCATAAGAAACAGTCACGCGAGCGCGCGCACACACACGGAATTCACATGGTTCTATGACTGCTGCAGTTCTTCCAACTCCAAGCCCATGCTTTTTAAACAGCAAGTTGTTTTTGAATCTCATAGGCAACTCTGGAGTTTTATGTTGTAGTAATTCTCAGCTCTTTGGAAGTAGAGCTTCAACACAATAAAAATAGAAATGTTTATTGTCTTAAATTTTCCATTTGTTGTGTGAGTTTAAGTTACATAAATAGGGAGAAAATACTCTCAATCTGAGCCTCTTTTTCTAATTTATGTAAGTTTGGGGTCTATAATACCAATTCAGTTTCTGAATTGTCAACTATTGGTAGAATTCTGTGCTAAAGCAGGTGAAATGGATATGCAAAAATTGCTGAATTACCTGCTTTTTGAGCCAAACTGTAACTTTTCATTTATCTGAAAGGAAGTTACCAAAGTATTCATTCCTTTGTATTGTAGGGCATAAGCTGAGAGAAATAGATATTTCTAAATGCAGAGACCACAAGGCTCCTGTTTTAATGTTACTTCTGTAGGCCTAAATGCAGGGTAAGGACTTTCATGAAGGAAGGAGATCAAACCTATAAGAATCTGTATAATGTGTTTGTTGTATACTGCTCACAAAAATTAGGGGATATTTTTTATTATATCTTCATGTGAAGCAATAAAATACCCCCTAATTTTTGTGAGCAGTATATTTATTAATCTCTTGAAACAAAAAATATCTCTACTTGACTTTTGAGGGACCTGGCTCTAAAAGTATATGTGGAGGTGAGAAAGCACAATTCTGCACCCTTTCAACTTCAGCCTTATTTTAAGCTTGAGGGCAGAATCCAAAAGCTGTCAAGTAGATGCTGATGACTGGACTTTGGAATGAAACATACTGTATATACTTTTAGTCCCGGGTCCTGCTTTTCCAAGGAAAATAAAATTTTGAGACCTATCTTTAGCCTGAGGAATAGCTTGGAAGCACATCAATTTAAAGATAAGTGACCCTAACCAGGCAGTGGCTCAGTAGATAGAGCATTGACCTGGGATGCATAGGACCCAGGTTCGAAACCCCAAGATCGCCAGCTTGAGCGCAGGCTCACCAGCTTGAATGTAGGGTTGCTGGCTTGAGCATGGGATCATAGACAAGACCCCATGGTCACTGGCTTGAGCCTAGGGTCACTGGCTCAGTAGGAGGCCCCCAGGCACGGCACATATGAGAAAGTAATCAATGAGCAACCAAGATGCCACAACTATGAGTTGATGCTTCTCATCTCTCTCCCTTCCTGTCTGTCCTTGTCTATCTCTCTCTCTCTTGCTAAAAAAAGACTTGGAGGGTGAACACACAATACAATGTACAGAGATGTTTGTAGAATTGGGCACCTGAAACCTGTATTATTTTATTACCAGTGAAACAAAGTTCATCCCAATAAATTTAGTTTAAAAAAAAGATTTCTGATCACTTGAGAATTCTCATAAAGAATTAATATATAATATTGCCTGACTAGGCGGATGCGCAGTGGATAGAACATCAACCTGGGATGCTGAAGACCCAGGTTCAAAACCCTGAGCTCACCAGCTTGAGTGCAGTGTTGCTGGCTTGAGCCCAAAGGTCACTGGCTTGCACAAGGGGTCACTGGTTGAGCTGATGCCCCCAGTCAAGGCATGTATGAGAAAGCAATCAGTGAATTACTAAAGTGCCACAACTACGAGTTGATGCTTCTCGTCTCTCTCCCTTTCTGCCGTTCTCTCTCTCTCACACACACACAAAAGGAAAAAAGAAATTAATAGTATCTCTGCCTGACAGTGAATAGGACATCAACCTAGAGTGTGGAAGTCACTGGTTCAAAACCCAGGCTTGCCCTGTCAAGGCACACATGAGAATCCATCAGTGAGTAATTAAAGTGAAGCAACTATGAGTTGATGCTTCTCGCCCTGCCTCTAAAGTCAACAAATAAAATATTTTTAAAAAGAAAGGATTAATAGCATCTTCCTATGATCTGAAACTATTTTCTTGAAAAAATTTACTGAAAAGGGAAAACTTTTAAAACTAATTAAGACGTTACGTATTAGACTTAGACTCAGACTCACTGTTAACAAATACAGCAATAACTTAGTAGTCTTACATTAACAGCCTTTTTTGTTTCTATCACTATGTAGTTAGAATATGTCAGAATCATGTCCTATTGTTTCCTTTATTATTAGATAGTACATTTTTTTGCCATGAAATATTTTTTAGAATCTCATCATTGTCAAACTGTATATTCTCTTTTCTAAAATACAGCTTAGGGTAGTGAGATCCAAATAAATTACCTTTTTATTTTATAAAGTTAGTGAATTATTTTTTTAAATTATTTGAACAATACTAAAGGTATATTTAGAATAAGTGGTAAAAGAGTAAGAGCAATGGAATTAGTTGTTTTTTCCCGGTTTTAAAAGACTGGTATTGGCCCTGGCCGGTTGGCTCAGCAGTAGAGTGCCAGCCCAGCATGTGAAAGTCCCAAGTGCGATTCTCGGCCAGGGCACACGGGAGAAGCGCCCATCTGCTTCTCCCCTCTTCCTCTTCTCCTTTCTCTCTCTCTCTCTCTCTCCCTCCCCCTCCCTCAGCCAAGGCTCTATGGGAGCAAAGTGGGCCGGGACACTGAGGATGGCTCCTTGGCCTCCACCTCAGGCGCTAAAAAATGATTCAGTTTGCAACAGAGCAACGGCCCAGATGGGCAGAGCATCGCCCCCTAGTGGGCATGCCGGGTCGATCCCAGTTGGGCCATGTGGGAGTCTGCCTGCCTCCCTGCTTCTCACTTCAGAAAAATACAAAATAAAAATAAAATAAAAGATTGGTATTGGCTGATCAGGGGATGACGCCGTAGATAAAGTGTCGTCAGACTGGGATGCGGAAGACCTGAGTTCAGGGCCCTAAGAGAGCCGACTTGAGTGCAGGTTCATTCAGCTTGAGTGCAGGCTCACCAGCTTGAATGTAGCATTGCTGGCTTGAGCATGGGACTATAGATATGACCCCATGATCACTGGCTTGAGCAAGGGGTCACTCGGTCTGCTGTGGCATGCCCCCCACTCCCCGTCAAGGCACACATGGGAAAGCAATCATTGAAGGTGACTAAGGAGCCGCAACAAAGAATTGATGCTTCTCATTCCTCTCCCTTCCTGTCTATCCTTATCTGTCTCTTTCTCTGTCTCTCTCTGTCTCTTTCACACACACAAAAAAAGATTGATACTGGGTCCTGGCCATGTAGCTCAATTGGCTGGAGCACTATCTTGACAACACCAAAGTTGCCAGCTCTGTATCCAGTCAGGGCACATAGAAGAATCAACCAAGGAGCCTGACCAGGCAGTGGGTGGTGCATTGGATAGAGCGTCAACCTGAGACACTGAGGACCCAGGTTCAAAACCTCGAGGTCACTGGCTTAAGCCCAAAGGTCACCATCTTGAATCCCAAGGTCACTGGCTTGATCAAAGGACTGGCTCAGCTGGGCCCCCCTTCCAATCAAGGCATGTAAGAGAAAGCAATGAACAACTGAAGTGATGCAACTACGAATTGACACTTCTCATCTCTCTCCTTTTGTGTCTTTCCTTTTCTCTTTCTCTTCTTTGCATGTGCACAAAAACAAAACAAAATTAAGTTTAAAACACAAGAATCAACCAAAGAATACACAAGTGGAACAACAAATTGGGTGTTCTTCATCCCTCCCTTTTCCCCTTCTTCTTTTTTCCTTCCTCTCTAAAATTAGTAAAAAATAAAAATTATTTAAAAAAACAATTTGGCAGCCCTAGCCAGATGGCTCAGTGGATAGGGCCTCATCCCTGTGCACCAAAGGCACCAGTTCATTCTCTAGTCGGCATGGACAGGAGGCACCCGGGGAGTGCACAGCTAGGTGGAACTACTGAATGGAATAGGTTGATGCTTCCTCTCCCTCGCCCTCCCCTTCCTTCTCTCTCTACCCCTTCTTCTCTTCTTTCCTTCTCTCCTCTCTCTTTCTCTGTCAATGGAAAATAATTTTTTTAAAGATTGATATTATTGCCATAAACATAATTATTCAAAAGATTATTTATAATGCACAAGACAGATTTGACTTTTACTGCTAATCAATTTGAATAATAGTTTAATTTAAACAAATTTTCAGGACTCTTCATCCAAAGTACCTTCACAGTCATCTCCATCTAATTGTGCTGTGATTTTTGTGTTTATTTGATCCCCCTTCCCCCCCAGCTCATCAGTAAGTTACTTACAGCATCCAGGATCAGAACAAGTACAGTTTCCTCGAACTACTTCACCATGCAATTCCCAACAGCTTCAGAGCCACCAGTGTACAGGTATGGATAGATAATTGAACAAAAGGGTAATGGTTTTGCCTGACCAAGTGGTTGCGCAGTGGATAGAGCTTCGGACTGAGATGCTGAAGGACCCAGGTTCGAGACCCCAAGGTCGCCAGCTTGAGCACGGGCTCATCTGGTTTGAGCAAAGCCCACCAGCTTGGACCCAAGGTCGCTGGCTCGAGCAAGGGGTTCCTCGGTCTGCTGAAGGCCCGTGGTCAAGGCACATATGAGAAAGCAATCAATGAACAACTAAGGTGTCGCAACGAAAAATTAATGATTGATGCTTCTCATCTCTCTCCGTTCCTGTCTGTCTGTCCCTATCTGTCACTCTCTCTGACTCTCTCTGTCTCTGTAAAAATAAAAGGGGGGGGGTGTATTGGGTTTTACATTTGAGATAATTAAATTAAGTTCCTTAGGCATTTCTAGATAAACATTTTCAGCCTGTTAGGTGCAGAGATATACAGGATATTCAGGGTACCATGCAAAAGTAGTGCTGGCAGGTTCAGTCGACTTCCTTTTCTGCTGCTGCCACCACTGTGCTGCCATCCTGTTTTCCTCCTCTGGTTCCTTCTCCCTGCCTCAGAAACATGATGTTCTCTAGGATCCTGTCCTAGTTACTCTCTCATTACTTACTCTAAGGTCTTCCAAAGTCATCCAACCACCTTCTAGGCTTCAACTATTGCTTTCTGCCAACGCCTTCCAAATTTTATTTTTGCTAAGACCATATTGCCAGCTGTCTACTAGGCACTCCTACCCAGATGTGTTGAATGCACTTTAGATTTACTGTTTCTGCCTGACCAGGCGGTGGCACAGTGGATAGAGCGTCGGACTGGGATGTGGAGGACTCAAGTGTGAAACCCCAAGGTCGCTGGATTGGGCCCCAGGTCACTGGCTTGAGCAAGGGGTCACTAGCTCTGCTGTAGCCCCCTGGTCAATGCACATATAAGAAAGCAATCAGTGAACAACTATGGAGCTGCAACAAAGAATTAATGCTTCTCATCTCTCTCCCTTCCTGTTTGTCCCTCTCTTGAACTCTGTCCAAAAAATATATATATTTTAAAAAATATTTATTATTTCTTCCCCTTCCTGCATTCCTTACCTCACCTATCTAGAAAAAAAATGAAATTCAAAATCATAATTAACTCTTTCTATTCTCCTCTTTCACGTTCATGCCATCACCATTTTCTCAGATCTGTTACCTTCTTTCCTTACCTGCTGCGGCTACTTTCGGTCAGTTCTTTTCATGTCTTATTTGCCAGTAATCTCAAGTGTTTTGTTTATTTCCTGTTTCCTCTATGCCCAGCTTTTTTCCTCCCCAGTGCACAAGCACATACACAGACAGCTCAAAAAATATTGTCCTGAAACAGAAGTCTCTCTGCATGTCCTTCCCTTGAGTAAAAAGTTTGCATTCTCTGGCTGGATAGCTTCCCTGGTTAGAGTATCAACCCAAACTGCAGAGGTTGCCAGTTCAATCCCTGGTTGGGGCACATACAAGAACAGATCAATGTCCCTATCTCTTTCCCCCTCTCCCCCTCTCCTCTCCTTCACCTCTCCCTTTTATTTTTCTCCTAAATCAATGAAATTAAAAGAAAATTTGCATGGATTCTCTATCTGAACTCGACCAAGTGTGCCTCTTGTTTATACTTAGGTGCTCAATTCACACAGAACTTTGTTTCCTGAATATACTGTTCTTTTTTTTTTTTTGCCAAAGTTTTGTATCTATTTTTCCTCTGTCTTCAATGCCTATCTGCTATCTGCCATGCTCTGTTTGCCAAAGTCCTGTTCATCCTTAAATTTTGACTCAAAACTTGCCTCTTCTACAAAGGCTTCTTTCTTAGTCCTTAAAATAGTTTGTTGCTTCTTTTTCTCTGCTTCCCTAGTGTCTCAAACAATCTTTACCATGACACCATATATTATTGTAATGCTTTATTGACACATAGTCTGTGAGAAACAGAAACAATAAATGATTCTTAAATGAAAAACTAGTGGCTGCCTCCTACATGGGCTGCCGTAGCAGAGAACTTGGAGCGTCCTTAGCAGTCAGCCCCTCTGCGGTGCCCAGCCAGGCAGACTGGCACTGTTCCTAGGGTGCTGGTAACTACCGTTGTCATTGCAGTGCAGACCACGACCCTGTCTGCAGGGTGCCGAGTCCCCTTGACCATACCCTGAGCTGGCTGGTGAGGGGCTGCCTTATACTAGCAGTGCTGCAGTATTTGAACACAAAAGAAATAAGTCAGATTAGAAGATAGATGTAATAGTCCCCTTATCTGTCCTGTGCAGTTAGCAGAGTGTTTAGACATACATGTAAGCACAGCTATTTAAAGTCAGCTATGTAGGCCTGACCTGTGGTGGCGCAGTGGATAAAGTGTTGACCTCGAATGCTGAGGTCACTGGTTCGAAACCCAGGGCTTGCCCTGTCAAGGCACATATGGGATTTGATGCTTCCTGCTCCTCCCTCCTTCTCTCTCTACCCCTCTCTGAAATGAATAAATAAAATATTTTAAAGTCAGCCATGTAGGTCTTCCTAGCCAACTTTTTCAGATGAGAAAACACAATAAAATCGCTTTCTCTATTTAAAACCTGAACAAACTGCTTCATTAAACCAAGTTTGATGTGAAGTGGGGGGAAAATGATCCTGTCTCGATTAACTACAGGTTCATTCACAATATTTTGCATCCCTACTTCTAGAGCTTCACGTTTCGGTCACTCCTGTGTCCAGTGTTTCTCCCGAGCTTGGCTGTCCCACAAACACAGAAAGCAAGGATACTTCGTGAAACCTGTCTGTTGTCCTAGCAGGAAATTTACCATTTTAAGGTCCACACAAATGATCCAGTTATGCTCCTCATACTTTAGAAAGTCGAGGACATTTTTTATGTCATTATAATCTTCCCACAGATGAGTCGAATAGCCAATTGGAACCGATGCATAAACATTACCGTTGTGTAGGAGGACACACTTCAGACTCCATTTAGAGCTGTCAAAAAATAGCCGCCATTCTGTTGGACTGTAAGTGGTAACACCTAGCTGTCTGAGAAGACTACTGATATCATGACAGTAAACAAAGTGTTTGTCTTTGGGAAAAAGTCCACAAAATTTTGTTCAGGCTTCTTGAAATGGGATACTTTAGCTGACCAGTGGAGTACATTCTATTCTTGAAGCCTGGAGATTAATAACTCAGCTGCTTTCTTTGATAGGCCCAAATCTCTTACTAAGTCATTCAATTCAGGTTGGCTAAACTGCTGAGGGGTTAATGACTGCTTGGCATCAGAAGAAGACCCTTCAGATTCTACAACCATTTTCTCATGCATCTTATCAAAATACACTTGATCACCATGTTCATTTTCTTCATCCTTTGAAGAAATAAAACCCTTGAAAACTGGAACCGGGAGTGTCTCAGAGTGTGGGATAGGTCATATTGCTGAAGGAATGTTAGGATATGCGATCATATGTCATCTTTTCTTGCTGATGCCCTTTGTATAGATCAGACAGAAATAATGCTGTGGTCCTTGGGTTCACGCCAGACCATGGGAATACCAAAAGGCATTCCTTTGCATTTTCCTTTTGTCCAGTCAGGAAGCATTCCTCACAATTATGACACACAATATGAGGAGCCCAATTCTTGTCTTGATCGCCAAGAGAACTTGAAAATTGGCAATATATGCACGTGTCACAATTGATGAAATATTGCGCCTTTGATGTTTAAGTGCGTAACAGCCACATATATAACTGAAGGTGTCAGGACTATTCTTACATTTACACCTACTCCAAGAAGCTATGATTCAATCTTAAAACAAAATAAGAAGGTGTTTTTATCAGATAATAATTTCTTACATTTAAAAACAACTACAATTGCCTGACCTGTGGTGGCGCAGTGGATAAAGCATCGACCTGGAAATGCTGGGGTTGCCAGTTCGAAACCCTGGGCTTGCCTGGTCAGGGCACATATGGGAGTTGATGCTTCTAGCTCCTCCTCCCTTCGCTCTCTCTCTCTCTCTCTCTCTCTCCTCTCTAAAATGAATAAATAAATAAAAATAAGAATAAATAAAAACAACTACAATTATGTAAAAGTGATGTTTGTGAAACATTAATTGCCCTTTAACTCCAATTTAAAAACCAATGGACAAGAGGATGGAGGGGCACAAAGAAAACCAGATAGAAGATGACGGAAGACAATTTGACTTTGGGTGATGGGTATGCAGCATAATCAAATGTCAAAATAACCTGGAGATGTTTTCTCTGAACATATGTACCCTGATTTATCAATGTCACCGCATTAAAATTCATAATAATAATTTTAAAAAATTTTTTAAAAATACATGCTATTAACTGTAAAAAATAGAAATTAAAATTGCATAAAAACTAGAGCATACTTTTCTTCTTTCTTTATCTCTCCTTTCCTTTCCCTCCCTCCCTCCCTCCCTCCCTCCCTCCCTTCTTTCCTTCCTTCCTTCCTTCCTTCCTTCCTTCCTTCCTTCCTTCCTTCCTTAAAAATATAAAAAATAAAATTTAAAAAAAAAAAACTAGAGCATGCACCAAAATATGGATTTCAGATTTGGAATCAGCGATGCAGAAATACATAGAATCAGTTTTAAAACCTCATGCAACAGAAAATGAAAAAAAAAGTGTTCCCCAGTGCAATTGGACTTTTCTGAATAACTATAGACCTATTATTTTTAGGATAAAGGAGATGTTTAGGTCTCCATTGTCCATTCTAATGCCTTTTTAAAGAACACAATGCTTTTAGCAGGAAGCAGTAGGGTTTAAATCTGCCTCACATGTATAATAGTAAAGATTTGTTCAGAAATGTAAATGAATGCTATCATATCAATGTTTAAAGATAGCTGCTCTTTTCTAAGGTACACTGACTATAGTACCCTAATTCTGGTTTTCAGCTGTGCCGCCTCCACCGCCTGGTGGAGGAATGGTGATGATGCAGCTCAACGTACCAAACAGCACACAGTCTCGGGCCCCCTCACCCCCCCAGTGGAAACAGAACAAATACTACTGTGATCACCAGAGAGGACAGAAGTGTGTGGAATTTAGCAATGTAGACAATGTTGTTCAGGTAAGATGCTTAATTTTAAAACTTTTCATATTTTAGTCATAGAAGATTGAACTTGAAACCTCTTATTTTTTATATCCAGACAAGTAAATGTTTCTCTCTCTCTTTCTTTTTCTCTCTCTCATTCACTTTCTCTCCCCCTTCCTCTCTCTGTCTCTCTAAAATTAATCAGAAATACGTATCTGCAATATTATTGTCTGGATATAAAAGCAGGATTCAAAAATAGGATGTATAGCCTGACCTGTGGTGGCGCAGTGGATAAAGCGTCGACCTGGAACGCTGAGGTTGCAGGTTCAAAACCCTGGGCTTGCCTGGTCAAGGCACATATGGGAGTTGATGCTTCCTGCTCCTCCCCCCTTCTCTTTCTCTCTCTCTCTCTCTCTCTCTCTCTCTCTCCTCTCTAAAATGAATAAATAAATTTTAAAAAATAAAAAATAGGATGTGTAGTCTATTTCCATTTTTGTAGAACATGGATGTATGAGTGCATATACATAGAAACAAGCTGTTACCAGTGTTTATCTTTGGGAGTTGGAAATTTTAGATTTCTATGTTGTTGTTTTTTTGTTGTTGTTGTTTTCATTTTTCCGAAGCTGGAAATGGGGAGGCAGTCAGACAGACTCCCGCATGCGCCCGACCGGGATCCACCCGGCATGCCCACCAGGGGGCTATGCTCTGCCCCTCTGGGGCATTGCTCTGTTGCATCCAGAGCCATTCTAGTGCCTGAGGCAGAGGCCACAGAGCCATCCTCAGCGCCTCAGGGCCATCTTTTGCTCCAATGGAGCCTCGGCTGCGGGAGGGGAAGAGAGAGACAGAGAAGAAGGAGAGGGGGGTCGTGGAGAAGCAGATGGTTGCTTCTCCTGTGTGCCCCGGCCGGGAATTGAACCCGGGACTCCTGCACGCCAGGCCGACACTCTACTGCTGAGCCAACCGGCCAGAGCCTCTTTGTTTTAATTTTTATAAAAATTAGTATACATTGTACTAGTATAACAAGTTACATATTTATAATCAAAAAGAAGAAAATTTTTGTCCACTAGAAAATTTGCAAAAAGCCTCACTAAAATGCTGACCCGTTTTCTTGATTTTTTACAGCACAGTCCTCAACTCAGTAGTCCCATTGTTTCACCAGCTCAGTCTCCAGCACCAGCTCAGCTATCTACCCTGAAAACTATTCGTTCTTCTGGACCACCACTTTCCATCATACCCCAGTTTTCTAGACCTTTTATCCCTGGGCAAGGTGAGTGTGCACAAAACTAGACACAGACATAGAGAATTTTAAGACTTCAATCCCAGTAACTTTGTGATTTACCTTGGTTTTGCTAGCTTTCATTTTCCCATAGGACATGTTCACCTCCACCTGGGCATGTTTCTTTATTACCATATACTGTCCTAACCTTAATGTTTCATCACTAATTAATAATTAATTACTAATTTAGTAATTATATTCAGTAATTACTTACATGATAATTAAAATGGTTTTAACTTATTATCCTTACACTTTATTCCTCTATAGCAATAATCAATTTTCTACATTTGTTCTATAGTTCTAATTTTTATTTTAGAGTAATATATATCAAGAGTTTATTCAAAAATGTATTTAACAAACCTTTTTTGAGGACTTACTGTGCCCCTGATGTACAAAAATGAGTAAGATGAAGTCTTCATCCTCATCAATCCTCAGTCTAGCTGGAGGCACAGACACATAAGCAATGATTATAAAATAATGTGGAAACCATTGATTATATTTCCTGAAATTTATTGTAAAAATAAATCCACACAATCAATGCACGTAACTAACAGTTGATACACAGGAGACTGTATAGCAGAACATTTTTTCCGAAGATAAATATTTTTCAAAACAACCTAAGTGTTCATCAGTAAGGATCAGTTAGATGATGATATGTTCTTATATGGAATACGGTGAAATTATCTAAAAATCATGTTTTAAAGAATCATTAGCCTGACCTGTGGTGGCGCAGTGGATAAAGTGTTGACCTGGAAATGCTAAGGTCGCCGGTTCGAAATCCTGGGCTTGCCTGGTCAAGGCACATATGGGAGTTGATGCTTCCAGGTCCTCCCCCTTCTCTCTCTGTCTCTCTCTCCTCTCTCTCCCTCTCTCTCTCTCCTCTCTAAAAATGAATAAATGAAATTTAAAAAAATAATAATAATTTAAAAAAAAGACTAGTGAAAAAACAAAAAAAGAATCATTAGCCTGACCAGGCGGTGGCGCAGAGGATAGAGCATCAGACTGGGATGTGGAAGGACCCAGGTTCAAGACCCCGAGGTCGCCAGCTTGAGTACGGGCTCATCTGGTTTGAGCAAAGCTCACCAACTTAGACCCAAGGCCACTTGCTCCAGCAAGGGGTTTCTCGGTCAGCTGAAGGCCCGCAGTCAAGGCACATGTGAGAAAGCAATCAATGAACAACTAAGGTGTTGCAGCGCGCAATGAAAAACTAATGATTGCTGCTTCTCATCTCTCTCCGTTCCTGTCTATCTGTCCCTGTCTATCCCTCTCTCTGACTCACTCTCTGTCTCTGTAAAAAAAAAAAAAAAAAAGAATCATTAAAAGGAACCTGACCGGGTGGTGGTACAGTGGATGGAGCGTTGGACTGGGATGCAGAGGACCGAGGTTCGAGACCCCGAGGTCACCAGCTTGAGCGCGAGCTCATCTGGCTTGAGCAAGGCTCACTAGCTTGGGCCCAAGGTCGCTGGCTCGAGCAGGGGGTCACTCAGTCTGCTGAAGCTCCCTCCAGGTCAAGGCACATATGAGAAAGCAATCAACGAACAACTAGGATGCTGCAACGAAGAACTGATGTTTCTCGTCTCTCTCCCTTCCTGTCTGTCCCTCTGTCTTGTCTCTGTCACAAAATAAATAAAAATTTTTTTTAAAAAAAGGATCATTAAAAGGAAATTCAGCCCTGGCCGGTTGGCTCAGCGGTAGAGCGTCGGCCTAGCGTGCGGAGGACCCGGGTTCGATTCCCGGCCAGGGCACACAGGAGAAGCGCCCATTTGCTTCTCCACCCCTCCGCCGCACCTTCCTCTCTGTCTCTCTCTTCCCCTCCCGCAGCCAAGGCTCCATTGGAGCAAAGATGGCCCGGGCGCTGGGGATGGCTCCTTGGCCTCTGCCCCAGGCGCTAGAGTGGCTCTGGTCGCAACATGGCGACGCCCAGGATGGGCAGAGCATCGCCCCCTGGTGGGCAGAGCGTCGCCCCATGGTGGGCGTGCCGGGTGGATCCCGGTCGGGCGCATGCGGGAGTCTGTCTGACTGTCTCTCCCTGTTTCCAGCTTCAGAAAAATGAAAAAAAAAAAAAGGAAATTCATAGAACAGTGAATGATTTTCAAAAAAAAGATACCTGGACATTTCAAAAAAGATGTTCAAAAAGCCCTTGAAAAAATGCTCAATGTTATTCATTACAGAAAGGAATATTGAAGTCTGAATGGAAAAATCACTTTGCCCCACTAGAGGGGCTATAATCAAAAAGGTTAAAAACACCAAACGTTGATGATGACACAGAGGAACTAAAATTCTTACACATTGGTGTGGGAGTGTAAAATTATAAAGCCACTTGGAGAAAAGATTTGACAGTTTCTTACAATGTAGCAATTGCACTCCTAGGTATTTACTCAAGAAAAGTAAAAACTTGTCTATGCAGACTTGTACAAGAACTTTTATAACAACCTGTAATAGCCCAAACGGACATGGCGCAAATGTCCACCAGTGGAGCCTGAATAAACGAATTGTAGTGTATTCTTACAACAGAGTACTGCTCAACAGTGAAAGTGAACAAAGCGAACTACTGACATTCAACAACAAGGGAGAATCTCAGAATTACGTTACGCAAAAAACAAACCAGACACACACAAAAGACATGCTGTCTGATTCTAATTATATGAAAGCCCACTACAGGCAAACTAAACTAGGATATTAGAAAGCCAATAACGATGTGGAAGGAACAAGGAGTTAACTGGAAATGCGCTTGAGGGAACTTTTCAAGCAGTGGAAGTGTTTATCTTTTTTGGGTAGGTCATGATTACATGGATCTTTACAGTTGTTAGAAGTAATCAAACCTAACAACTGTGCATTTTATTTTATGTTAATTGTATCTCAATTTTTTAAAAGCATTCTAAAATTTGTATACCTGTGTGAGCACACATATATATGTAGAACAAAGACTGAAAAGATACACACCAAAATGTTAGAAATAATGGAATTCCTAGGATGGTTTTTATTTTCTCCTTTATAATACTTTAATCTAGAAAAATAAAGCATTTATAAGAAATATATTAAACAGCATTTGGGTTGAAACTATATATGTGGCACCATAATAATATCAAGATGCACAGTCTAGTATGAATGCCCCAAGAGAAGCACATGGCACAGCCTATAAAGAGCGGTCTTTGGTTACTGCTGACTTCAGTCTCATCTTCATATGTGAAAATACTGCTTCAGAGGCCTAAACTTACCTCTGGCTTCTTTACAAGTGTTTTTTAGGCATCTTCACAATTGTGCATTTCTGATCTCAGTGCTAAGCTTCTGTGTCATATCTGCCCTTCAGGGAAGGAGAAGTATGTCATGGGTGTGTTCTTACAGGGAGTTTGCCAAGCACCTTCACAGTGTTCATTAGAAAAGAGCCCCATAGACTAGTAGGAAGTTCACACCTGCTTTTCTGTTGTGAAACTGTCAAGGGAAAAGGGATGTATAATTTCCTGAAGATGCTTTCCTAGCACCTACCTATAACCCTCTTCTAAACAGAGAACATGCTAAATTTGGGGATTTGTGGTAAAAATAAAATGAGAATATAACAAATAGAAGCATTCTTCTCCAGGACAAGGTTTTGCAGTCAGCCTTTATTAAGCCTTTTTCATGTGAAGACTTTAGGCATTCTAGAAGGAAAGAACATAATAGGAGGATTTTCATCCTGAGTACCTGACACTTGCTGATTTAGGAAGAGGATACTTATTCATAAATAACACTTAAGAACTGTGCCACTCTTTCTAAGCAAGTTGAAACTAGAAATGTAAATTTTCATATAAAGAGAGCTCACAATGTAAACATACCTACAATGTAAATATGTACATGTATATATTCATAGTAGTTAATACTGAATTTGGGTAGCTAGAGAGTTTAATTCCTTCTCCTGAAATATAAATTATATTACTTTTTAATCATCAGAGAATATGTGGATTTTAGCATCTCAAGTGGTTGATGGAGGTATTATAGTTATCTTGATGGGTTTCATATGGAAAACCATCCCCCTCTTCATCCTATCCCATCGACCCAGTTCCCACCACTTACCCTTCTTCATAACTGCTATTGTTAGTCCTTAGTCCTTTGAGAAGTTTACACTAGCTCTTTAAGTTTATTTTATTTTATTTTATTTTTTTCTTTACAGGGACAGAGAGAGAGAGTCAGAGAGAGGGGTAGATAGGGACAGACAGACAGGAACGAAGAGAGATGAGAAGCATCAATCATCAGTTTTTCGTTGCGACACGTTAGTTGTTTATTGATTGCTTTCTCATATGTGCCTTGACCGTCAGCCTTCAGCAGACCGAGTAACCCCTTGCTTGAGCCAGCGACCTTGGGTCCAAGCTGGTGAGCATTTCTTATTTTGCTCAAGCCAGATGAGCCCATGTTCAAATTGGCAACCTCGGGGTCTCGAACCTGGGTCCTCGGCATCCCAGTCCAACACTCTATCCACTGCGCCACCACCTGGTCAGGCTACACTAGCTCTTTAAAGGATATTTGGAACTTTTAATCCTTTTAAAAAATGTGTCAGTACCTACTCAACTGAGACAATAGAGAAAACTCTTAAGGAAGTACTGTATAAGTCAGTAGAGAAAAATGTTAAAATGTTTCTGCTGACTTTTAGGAGATATCAGATACCCGTTACTTGGCCAACCACTGCAGTACAACCCTCCTGCTGTTATGCATGGACACATTCCAGCCCAACAGGTGAGAAAGCCAGCTCTCTGACCTCCTCGGCTTTATTGGCAGAACATCATACTTTGTTGCTGAATATGGGGCACCCTAGGCCCTCCTGTTAGCGCTGCATAGGGAGACCTCTGTGCCAGTTGCTTTCTTGTTGTCACTGGCCCCATGGGGAGCAGAGCAAGGAAGAAGGTGGAGCATTGCTTGGCTGAACAGTAATTCATGCTTTCCAAAAATGGGTGGTGGCTGGCATGAGGGTACCCTTTCTTATGAGGACCAGCAAATGACTGCTCACGGTGAGGGACAGGAGTGTCGTCGCCACAAAGGCAGAATTCAGAAGGCCTGAGATTGAATTTTTTTCTGCTGAAATACAAAACCCAAACTGAGTATGGTTAGATGTTAAGTGTTTAAACATTACAAACACATTTTTCAGCATTGTTAACCCTATTTCTCACCTGTTTGTGGGTTTTCAGTCTGGCAACAGGCATGGAAACCGAGGAAGGAAACAAGCTAAGAAAGCTGCATCCACTGACCTTGGTGCAGGAGAAGCAGGTTCGTCCCTCATGGGCAGCTGGATGTGGGTCTGCAAACTGTTGACCAGTCAGTAGTCTTTAAAATGATACCACGGCACAAAAAGTGGGTGTTCCTCCTTTTGGAGTCCTGTAGAAAGTCATAGACAGTTATGCCATCTATAATGTAGGGTGGTTTAATGTTTTTTAAATGCTATTTCATTTTAAATTTGAGAATGTAGTAGGTACGGGTTAAGTGTAGGAGTGAAGGAACCAGAGGGAGAAAATAAGTGTGACAAGAACAGATAGAATGAAATTCTGCCTCTATTCTTTGAGAAAGGAAGTAGTCCTTACGTTCACAGAGCTAGTCTGAAAAATATATCACCTTTCTATGGCAAAGTGCTTTCAAGTACCATATTTCCCCATGTATAAGATGCTCCCATATATAAGACGCATCTTTAATTTTTGGGCCTGAAATTTGAAGAAAAAAAAAAGAATTACATAAAGTTATTGAACTCAGGTCTTACTCATTATAAAATTCATACAACTCCTCATCACTGTCAAAACTCCCATCCATTAGCTTGTCCTCATCTGTGTCTGATGACAAATCACTGTCTTCATATATTGCCTCGTCCTCAGTTTCATCCATGGCAATTGAAATGCCACAACCACTGTATAAGTCACACCCAGGTTTTAGACCCGAAATTTTTTGGGAAAGGGTGCGTCTTATACCTTGGAAAATACGATATGTACTTTAACTTTCTACCCAGCTTCCTTGGGGTGGTTAGGACAGGGCTGTTATCTTTATTCTACAATGAGAACATGAAGTTCAGGGAGCTGTTTCCCCAGAATCACACACCTCATTTAAAGAAGCCACTGTACAGTGCTGTGTTTTGTATGTGCACCTCCCAATGAAGACTGAAATGAGTAGTTTAGCACCATTAGCTCTACACATCTTGCCTAGGGGGTAAGTAGGAGTGATTTTAAAAATGGCCATAACAGTTATAATTTCGTGGATTTGAATGGTTTGGAAAATTCAGTTCATTTTCTATGGCACATTTGGGTCTACAGTACTATTTTGCCTCTTCAGTAACCGGGATTATTAATTCTATACTTTTTCCATTCTAGTTGTTGGGAAAGTCTTGGAAATTACTGAACTGCCAGATGGAATAACTCGTATGGAAGCTGAGAAGCTTTTTGGGGAACTCTTTAAAATTGGCGCCAAGATCCGGTGGCTGCGGGACCCGCAGTCCCAGTCCCAGCCACGTCGTCACCCCCTCTGCTGTGGCAGTGGGGACAGCACTGTTAATTCTGAACGCTCTAAACCTAGTGACTTGGCCTCCACATACACTGTCTTAGCCACATTCCCCTCCATTTCAGCTGCACAGAATGCATTGAAGAAACAAATTAACTCGGTTAACAAATTTAAACTGAGAACAAGCAAGAAGCACTATGACTTTCACATTTTGGAAAGGGCAAGTTCTCAGTAACAGAGCCACCTTGGACCCTTGGCCTTTTTGATTCCCCCGTCCTCTCCCATCTTTAATTGGCTTTGTATATGGAGCTTCTGTTAACATGATAGAGACTCCTAGGATATGTGGTCATGACGTCACAGCTTTTGAAGACAGGCCAGTGTTCTGGCAGAGGGGGGAATGCACTCTTCACCCTGAATGACTACAGGAATCCACATTGGAATGATACAGAGTTAGCAGCTTTTTCTGAGGAAATGCTGTTCATATGCCTCCTGACTTTTATAGTTATTTTGTTTTATATTTCTGAATTCTTGTATCAGATCCAAAGCTCTATTGTATAGCAAATTATTCTTCAAAATGATTACAATCAATTGCAACCTGTATTTCTTTTTTGCAGCCAGCACAATGTGATCCCACATAGAGTTTGGGGAGGAAAGAATACAGGAGTGGAATAACCCAAGTCAGAACCATGTGCTGTCTTTGAGGGCCTTAATGGGGACTGAGGAGAGCCCACAGATTGATCACTCTTCCCCTGTATCTAAACAGAGAACCAGTTTTCACAAAATACAGAATTCCCTCATCGGGTTTTTTCCTTATTAAATTAGGTGGTATGACCGTCAAGTGTAAAGTAAATTATGTTATATCTAAGGCCTCTTAAACCACTTTTGACTCAAAGGGGAACAGGAATCATTCTAGGCAAGAAAATGCTTCTACTTTGTTTTAGAATGTCCTTCCAATAGCTAAATAAATTCTTTGTGGATTTCTTGTCACCTGAGGAAATGCATTTGATGAGTGCTGGAAACTTAAGTGGTTTAAAATTTGTTTTCATTGTTTGCTGCAGCAGATCACTGGACATCAAAGGTTCACTGCACTTATGAACAAGAAACCTTTTTTCAATTTCTGTGTAATTTGAAAGGCTGTACAATGTGTGCTGATGCAAGCCTTTTTCAGTTCCAGAGAATAAATGTTTACAAATATAGACCCACTTTGTCTTTTGTAAATTAAAATCATCTTTGTAAATGAGTGCCAGTATTAAAGACTGAACCTGTCCTACAGATTTCCATTTCAGACTTAAGGTAGAAGACAGTAAAGCCTTACCTTTTTTTTTTCCTTTTATTACTGAATTTATTGGGTGACAGTGGTTAGTAAAATTATATAGGTTTTAGAGGTATAATTCTATAATACATCATCTATATATTGCATCATGTAGTAAACCCCTCATCTTAAAGATGTTTTACAAGCATCACTTTCTCTATGGCAGTGATTCCTGTGGGTACGATTCATATTTTGTTTTCTCATAAAATTAATACCAATTAATTATAGAGAATTTTGAGTATGTGAACATAGTTACATAACTAAAATTCGAAGATTATTTGGTTAGGTAAAGAATTTGTGTTTGTAGGCAATGTGTTGATCACCCAGTGTCCAGTTCAGCTCACACGCTGAAACCCACCCCCCCACCCCACCCACCCCCCGTTTAGTACGCAAGCAGAGTGCTGGGAATCCAGAGGGGAAGGCTCTGCCACGTGCAGCCTGTTGGCTTTCAGCCCAGAGTAGGAGGAGCAGGAATTACCAGACTGGCACAGATGTTCCCTCACTCCAGAGCACTTACAAAATCACACTTGGGAATCCCAGGCTTCCTCACGAGCTGGTGTATCCGATTATGAATATTGTCTTCCAGGGAACAGAAGTTGGAACTGCCTTTAAACCATGTTAGACAGATTAAGGAGCCATACACAGAGGGAAAGTAAGGATTATGAAAATCATTTCCAAGGGCTGATAAATTTTTATTATTTTTGATAGTAGAGAGTTAAAGATCTAGAGGATACAAAATTAGGGCCAGCACTGCAGCAAGAATTATCCAATCGTACGTGGGACTGGAGACAATAAAACCTACAACCCTATGGTTTATTTCAGTCTTCTGAATATTTGCTTTAACTCCTGCAGTAGGACTCCTAGTAACATAAGTGGAGGTTTAGGTTTTTTGAGTTTTTTGTGTTTTTCTGAAGTTGGAAATGGGGAGGCAGACAGACTCCCACATGCGCCTGACCGGGATCCACCCAGCATGCCCACCAGGAGGTGATGCTCTGCCCATCTGGGGCGTCGCTCTGTTGCAACCAGAGCCATTCTAGCGCCTGAGGCAGAGGCCATAGAGCCATCCCCAGTGCCCAGGCCAACTTTGCTCCAGTGGAGTCTTGGCTGTGGGAGGGGAAGAGAGAGACAGAGAAGAAGGAGAGGGGGAGGATGGGTGCTTCTCCTGTGTGCCATGGTCAGGAATCGAACCCGGGACTCCTGCATGCCAGGCCAACGCTCTACCACTGAGCCAACCAGCCAGGGCCCAGTTTTTTGTTTTTTTTGAGGTATAATTGACATTATATTCCTTTCAAATTTATAACACAATGATTTGAAATTTGTATATATTGGGAAATGGTCACCATGATAAATCTAATTAACATTCATCACCTTACATAGTTACAAAATTTTTTTCTTGTGATGGTGAGAACTCTTAAGACCTACTCTTAACAAATTTCAAATATACAGTACAGTAATAACTAGTCACCATGTTGTACATTAAAACCTAAATTTTTGCTTTAGATTCTTGCTTTACCCTTTAAGAGTTGAAGACTACCAGAGGAAACAGGTAAGAAATCAAAGCAAGGTTATTATTCAGTCAGCTCTTAGCCACCACCACTACTTCCCCCAGTCCTAAACACATGGGAATGGTTATGAAATGACCAAGATTCCACCCCCCACAATACACGTTACAAAACTAATGCACCCATTCCCTATACTATATCCCCTGTTCTTTTTATTCTAGAATCTGGTTTTACCTATAGAAAAGTACTGGAAGAAGGAAACACACAGGAACTATGTAAGATGTGATCTGACTCATTCTTTAAATCTTTCTAAGGATAGTCTAACCCAGGGGTCTCAAACTCAACTCAGCATGTGGGCCGCAGAGCAAGATCACAGCCGTTTGGCGGGCCGCACTAGGTCTACAAAAGGCAACTGTTACGCAACACTTTTCTCACTGCAGTTGAAAACAAAAAAAAATCAGTACAACAAGCACAATCGTACATGCAGTTTACTCAGTGTCACAAAACGACCAGAAACTGTAGTTCGCATCACAACTGCTGTTAACTAAGCTAATATCTAGCTAGGATGCTAGAGAAATGAAAAATACAAGTAGGCCCCTAGGCTTACTTAATTTTATCCAAAATATTTTGAACTTCGTGGATTAGTCTGTGGGCCACACAAAATTGTTCGGCAGGCCGCATGCAGCCCGCGGGGCACGAGTTTGAGACCCCTGGTAACCAGTAGTGGTGCATTAGATAGAAGAGTGTCAACCTGGCATGCTAAGGTTTGACCCAGCTTAAGCATGGGCTCACCAGCTTGAGCACAGGGTCACTGGCTCGGCTGGAGCACACACACACACCCCCCTTGAAGGCACGTTTGAGGAGCAATCAGTAAACAACTAAAGTGATGCAACTATGTGTCGATGCTTCTCTTGCTTGCTCGCTGGCTCTCTTGCTAAAAAAATAACTAGCTTGTCCTTTGAGCTGACAACAAACTAAGAATCTGATCAGCAGACGCCGCCACCCCTCCTACTCACCCGCCAACTGCAGGCTAAGAAACTGATCCCAGCAGGTAGGGCCATGTGGCCTGCGTGTAGTGTGCAAAGAGGTCTCATTAGAACCCACTGCCAGAGCAGCTTGGGAAGAGGCAAACCAGCACATCAGCAACTCCCTCAGCAGCTGAAGAATTGGGTTTCTCACATATCAGCAACAGGGAATGGAAGTGTAAGTCTGTTACAAGTTTGGGTTCTTGTCTCCTGATAAAGAATTTAGACCAGGGACACTGATAAAGGCAAAGCTGTTTTATTGAGGCTCTGCAAAGGGTGAGAACACTGAGATAGGATCCCAGATTCTGTGCACTGAATGTGAACTGAGGGGTTTTATGGCTTGGGAACACAGAAGTTGTTGAGGTAACCAATCAGGGAGTAGGTTAGCAAGCTTCTCTTTTGGAACAAAGATGTCCAGTATATGATGTCCAGGTGTACAGCAGTGAAGCGAAGCATTCTGGGGATTGTGCAACATTTATGGGATGCAGGAAGGGACTTTCCCAACCAGGTATTGAGTTTGTCTCTGATTTGGCTTGGCTTCAGATCTGAAAAACAAACTTAAAAGGAGTCAGGTTAGTTCCTGGGCCATTTTTTTATAGCTTCCTATTGGTAACTGCCACAGTTCTGGCAGGGCTTGACTTGATAGAGCAATTTTGGGGAACATTTTATTTTACCTGTTTCATTTCCCCCCGAGAGATTTTTATGCTCATAATTCTTTTTGTGTGTGTGTGTGTGTGTGTATTTTTCTGAAGTTGGAAACGGGGAGGCAGTCAGACAGACTACCGCATGCGCCCGACTGGGATCCACCCGGCACGCCTGCCAGGGGGCGATGCTCTGCCCATCTGGGGCATCTCTCTGTTGCAACCAGAGCCATTCTAGCGCCTGAAGCAGAGGCCACAGAGCCATCCTCAGTCCCCGGGCCAACTCTGCTCCAATGGAGTCTTCGCTGCAGGAGGGGAAGAGAGAGACAGAGAGGAAGGAGAGGGGGAGGGGTGGAGAAGCAGATGGGCGCTTCTCCTGTGTGCCCTGGCTGGGAATCGAACCCGGGACTCCCGCACGCTTGCCGACGCTCTACCACTGAGCCAACCGGCCAGGGCCAGTATGCTCATAATTCTTTATGGCTTAGTGGACAGACCTCTCTTTCCCTAGCTAATTCCTGTTGAGGAGGGTCTCTGGCCTGCCTTATTGAGTAAAAATTTTTCTCTTGCCTGACCTGTGGTGGTGCAGTGGATAAAACATTGACCTGGAACACTGAGGTTGCCAATTTGAAACCCTGGTGCTTGCCCAGTCAAGACACATGCAGTATCTGACCTGTGGTGGCGCAGTGGGATAAAGCGTCGACCTGAAAGTGCTGAGGTCGCTGGTTCGAAACCCTGGGCTTGCCTGGTCAAGGCACATATGGGAGTTGATGCTTCCAGCTCCTCCCCCTTCTCTCTCTCTCTCTCTCTCTCTCTCTCTCTCTCTCTCTCCCTCTTCTCTCTAAAATGAATAAATAAATAAAGAAAATTGATAAAAAAAAAAAAGTTAAAAAAAAAAAAAGACACATGCAGTAAGCAACTACTGAGTTGATGCTTCCCGCTTCTCCCCAACTCTTTCTCTCCTCTCTCTCAAAAGTAAAAATAAAAATTTTTCTCCTATTTAAGCTAAAATGAGATTCTGTTCCCATGTTTGGTGCCCATCCTTGTATTACCATGAATTTGTTTTGGAAGTAATCTAGAAGCAATGATTAACTAGACATTAAGGCCCAAAGATGAATAGCAGGAGGGTTAGCAGAGGTCCTGGAAGTATGATAAACCAGAATCTCAGACCTTGTAAGCACCATGGGAGTTGGGATTTCTCTTAAAAGTTATGAGCCTTTGCTAATAGGTTTTTAATGTTTTCTGGGACTTGTAATGCTTGATGGACATAAAAGCAACGTATTTCTTGCCTGGCCTGTGGTGGTGCAGTGGATAAAGCATAGAACTGGAATGCTGAGGTTACTGGTTCAAAACCCTGGATTTGAGCATCGGACTGGGATGCGGAAGACCCAGGTTCAAGACCCCGAGGTCGCCAGCTTGAGCACGAGCTCATCTGGCTTGAGCAAAAAAAGTTCACCAGCTTGGACCCAAGGTCGCTGGCTCAAGCAAGGGGTCACTTGGTCTGCTGAAGGCCCGCGGTCAAGGCACATATGAGAAAGCAATCAATGAACAACTAAGGTGTTGCAACGAGAAACTGATGATTGATGCTTCTCATCTCTCTCCGTTCCTGTCTGTCCCTATCTATCCCTCTCTCTGACTCTCTCTGTCCCTGAAAAAAAAATATACTCTGGATTTACCTGGTCAAGGCACATATGGGAGTTGATGCTGCCTGGTCCTCTCTCTCTCTCTCTCTCTCTCTGTTCTTACTAAAATAAATCAACTTTTTAAAAAGGCAACTTATTTCTTATAAGTAAAGGCAGGTTCCTCCCTGACTGGCCATAAGTAAATTTAAGGCTTTCCAGTTTAATGAGACCACAGAGGCTAGAGAGTCCATTTGCTCTTGAGCTCAGGTTAAAGAGTTGGCAGCAATTTCTAGGGATGCGGCTGTTGCCTGAGCCAGGGCTCTGCTGTCAAATACTGTCCTGCTAGGCCGCCTCCATTTGCTGCTGCTCTAGCTGCGAGGGCTGTTGCGAGGCTGCAGTAGGGGAATGAGGCTGCTTCCTCTGAGTGAGTGGGGCATTATAGTTGGCAATGGTGCTGAAGCATTTCCCCATGCTTTTTTTTCTTTTTTGCTTTTTTTTGTATTTTTCTGAAATTAGAAGCAGGAAGGCAGAGAGACAGACTCCCGCATGTGCCTGACCTGAATCCACCCGGCATGCCCACCAGGGGGCGATGCTCTGCCCATCTGGGGTGTTGCTCTATTACAACCAGAACTATTCTAGCGCCTGAGGTGGAGGCCACAGAGCCATCCCCAGCGCCCGGGCCAACTTTGCTCCAGTGGAGCCTTGGCTGTGGGAGGGGAAGAGAGAGAGAGAGAGAGAAAGGAGAGGGGGAAGGGTGGAGAAGCAGATGGGCGCTTCTCCTGTGTGCCCTGGCCAGGAATCGAACCCAGGACTTCCACACACGACCGATGCTCTACTGCTGAGCCAACCAGCTAGGGCCTTCCCCATGCTCTTTAAATTTCAGGCCAGACACATCCTAAGGAGCATAACCCTATCCAATTTGCGGGAAGAGAAAGATAAGCCTTATTTCTACAGATTAAGTAAAGACCAAACTTGATAGGTAGACAAATGCACAGATACTGAGACCATGAAAAAGGTTGTGGGTTGTTTGAGGCAAACCAATCACTTTTGAAGTGAGTCTTTTTTTTTTTTTTTTTAAGGAGCAGAGGGTTTTTTTTGTGGGTTTTTAAAAAATGTTTATTTAAATGATTTTAGAGTGAGGAAGGGGAAGAGAGGGAGAGACAGTAACATCAATCTGTTCCTGTATGTGCCCTGACCAGGGATTGAACCGGCAACCTCTGTGCTTTGGGTTGATGCTCTAACCAACCAAGCTATCTGGCCAGGGCTGAAGTGAGTCTTAACAAGAAAATCTGACAGGCTAGATTTGCCAAGAGTGAGGTTTGGGTGTGATGTGTGGCCAATAGTAAGATTTTCATAAAATATAGTTGCTCTATTTTGATCATATAAGATTTTATAGGTGGGGGTTTCTTCAAGAAGATAGATACAAGTGGTGGATTTGTTCAGAAGCCGAGGAGCAAAATGTGATAAAACATGGCAGTCATGACAGAATTGAAAGGTGAAAATATTTAAAATAGGTGTATAGAAAAGGCTTAGAGAGAAAATGTACAAGGAGATAGTTTTAGACTGTAGAGCAGGGGTCCCCAAACTACAGCCCGCGGGCCACATGCGGCCCCCTGAGGCCATTTTTCCGGCCCCGCAGCACTTCCGGAAGGGGCACCTCTTTCATTGGTGGTCAGTGAGAGGAGCAAAGTTCCCATTGAAATACTGGTCAGTTTGTTGATTTAAATTTATTTGTTCTTTTTTTTTTTTTGTTCTTTTTTTTCTTTATTCATTTTTAAAGAGGAGAGAGAGAGGGAGAGAGAGAGAGAGAAGGCGGGAGGAGCTGGAAGCATCAACTCCCATATGTGCCTTGACCAGGCAAGCCCAGGGTTTTGAACCGGCGACCTCAGCATTTCCAGGTCGATGCATTATCCACTGTGCCACCACAGGTCAGGCTAAATTTATTTGTTCTTTATTTTAAATATTGTATTTGTTCCCGTTTTGGTTTTTTTTTACTTTAAAATAAGATATGTGCAGTGTGCATAGGGATTTGTTCATAGTTTTTTTTTTGTTTTTTTTTTCATTTTTCTGAAGCTGGAAACAGGGAGAGACAGTCAGACAGACTCCCGCATGCGCCCGACAGGGATCCACCCGGCACGCCCACCAGGGGCGATGCTCTGCCCACCAGGGGGCGATGCTCTGCCCATCCTGGGCGTCGCCATGTTGCGACCAGAGCCACTCTAGCGCCTGAGGCAGAGGCCACAGAGCCATCCCCAGCGCCTGGGCCATCTTTGCTCCAATGGAGCCTCGGCTGCGGGAGGGGAGGAGAGAGACAGAGAGGAAAGCGCGGTGGAGGGGTGGAGAAGCAAATGGGCGCTTCTCCTGTGTGCCCTGGCCGGAATCGAACCCGGGTCCTCCGCACGCCATAGTTTTTTTTTTATAGTCCAGCCCTCCAACGGTCTGAGGGACAGTGAACTGGCCCCCTGTGTAAAAAGTTTGGGGACCCCTGCTGTAGAGTATTGTCAAGAATGTCAAATGATAGACGTTGGATTCTTGTTTAGACTGAGGATTTAGGCCTGACCTGTGGTGGCGCAGTGGATAAAGCGTCAACCTGAAAACGCTGAGGTTGCCGGTTCAAAACCCTGGGCTTGCCTGGTCAAGGCACATATGGGAGTTGATGCTTCCAGCTCCTCCCCCCTTCTCTCTCTCTCTCTCTCTCTCTCTCTCTCTCTCTCTCTCTCCCCCCTCTCTATAATGAATAAAAAAATAAATAAATAAATAAAAATTAAAAAAATAAAAAAAAAATAGACTGAGGATTTAATGTGAAGTTTAACTTGCAGTTAGATCTGGTGAGATTTCCAACAAAGGTTGAAAACTGTTACGACTTTGGCTCGAAATGCAAGGGGGGAAGACCAGGCCAGTTATGTGTGTGTGAAGTGAAGGAGGGAACTGGGTTCCATGTTGGAAGGGTATTTGATGAACAGTAATAGCTGCTCTAAGGGAGGATGAAGTGGGACTAGGGCTACATGACAGTAAAGGAGGATTGTAGACCAGTCAGCCAGTGAAGCTGGAAGTACTGTCCCTCGCTGGCGGTTACTGATACATACCCGCAGTTAGTTTGGTTTAATACGCAAGCAGTAATGTTTGCAAGGGAAAGGATGGAAGGGACTGCAGTGGACTGGGAGAGAGGTAGATCTAGTGTGGGGATCATGGTGAAGTAAATGGAACTGTGAGAATGTACAGTTTTTCTTTTTTCTATTAAACTATCCAGTGTTACAGAATATAGAGAAAACACCATTAAAAAGACCCTAGGAAATATAAAAAACAAAAACAAAACTTGGATCTTCAATTCTATTAACATAAATCAGTGTGGTTAGTCAGTGGTTTTAGTCAGGTGCAGTGAGGTAGGGAGTAATGCCCAGAAAGGGGACGGCTGCAGCAGACTGGACTGGCAGGACAAATGCAGTTAGCAGACAGCTCCGCGAGGCGAGTCTTAGTAGTACACGTGGAATGGTCACTCACCTGTTGTTGGTGGTTTTCTTGAAGAGATACTTGAGAACTTCTCCTGGCTCACAGGTGTAGGAAATAGGACGTGGTCCAGCCTTTTCAGTGTAGGGCTGCTCCTGAGTGAGGTGCAGTTTGACAGAAAGATAAACCCAAGGGGTCACTCCCTGTACCTTGGTTGTGGTTGGGGTGGTTAGAATTACATGGAAAGGTCCTTTCCACTTTTCCTATAATTGAGCAATTATAGGAAATTCTGAACAAATCCACCCACTTTCGTGCAAATGTTTAAAACCTGTCGTCTGAGGTTCATCAAGAGGGGGCGATCCTGATGAGGGATGGGGAGTCTTTTCTCCTCATTCTCTCAGGGCTTGTTGGAGTTCTCCTAGATTAATGATATATTTTCATTGTTGGGTATCAAAATCAAGTAAATGGTCAGGGTTAGGAAGGGTCTTTCATATGTCATTTCAAACAGGCTAATCTGTAGGGAAGAACTAGGTGCAGCCCTCACCCCCATTAAAGCTATTAGCTAGCATGTCAAGCCATATAGAGTTTGACTTTTGACAAAATTTAGAAAAAGTTTGCTTTAAGGTTTGGTTCATTCTCTTTTTATTTTTTAAGAAGATTGTGGCCTCCAAAAGGAATGAAGCTTATAATTTAATTCCAAGAGAAATAGCCAGGCTTTGAGTAATTTAAGCTATGAAAGAGCCCATTGTCATTCTGGGGGAACTTCCATAGTCCAAATCTAGGGGCAACTTCCTTGAGTAGACTTTTGCAGAACACTGTAGCTTTTTCAGTTCTGGTTGGATAGGATTTGACCTGTCCAGTAAAGTATGTATAAGATTAAATGATATTTGTCTCCCTTGCAGAGAGGCATGACTGTAACCTTCAATCAGCCAATTCTCTTTCAGATACGTTCCCATGTTTCCCAGGAGGAATGCGTGGTGGTGGACAGCAATTCTTGGGGTTGTTTCTGTTACCTCGCAGACCCTGGTAACTTGCCTTATGGTTGAAAATAATTCAAAGCTGTGCCCAGGCCAATTAGCTTGATCAGTTAGAGCATTGTCCCAGTATGCAGAGGTTGCCAGTTTGATTCCTGGTCAGGACACATATAGGAACAGATTAATGTTTCTCTCTCTCTCCCTGTCTCTCTACCTCTCTCCCTTCCTCTCTCTATAAAAATTAATAAATAAACCATAGGAGATAAAAAAAGAAAATAAGCCTGACCAGGCGGTGGCGCAGTAGATAGAGCATCGGACTGGGATGCAGAGGACTCAGGTTCGAGATCCCGAGGTTGCCAGCTTGAGCACAGGCTCATCTGGTTTGAGCAAAAGCTCACCAGCTTGGACCCAAGGTCCCTGGCTCCAAAAAGGGATACTTGGTCTGCTGAAGGCCCACAGTCAAGGCACATATGAGAAAGCAATCAATGAACAACTAAGGTGTCACAATGCGCAATAAAAAACTAATGATTGATGCTTCTCATCTCTCTCTGTTCCTGCGTTCCTGCCTGTCTGTCCCTGTCTATCCCTCTCTCTGACTCATTCTCTGTCTCTGTAAAAAAAAAAAAAAAAAAAAAAAAAAAAGAAAATAAGCCTGACCAGGCGGTGGCACAGTGGATAAAGCGTCGGACTGGGATGCAGAAGGACCTAGGTTCGACACGCCGAGGTCGCCAACTTGAGCGTGGGCTCATCTGGTTTGAGCAAAGCTCACCAGCTTGGACCCAAGGTCGCTGGCTTGAGCAAGGGGTTACTCAGTCTGCTGAAGGCCTGTGGTCAAGGCACATATGAGAAAGCAATCAATGAACAACTAAGGTGTCACAACCAAAAACTGATGATTGATGCTTCTCAACTCTCTCCCTTCCTGTCTGTCTGTCCCTGTCTATCCCTCTCTCTGACTCTCTCTCTGTCCCGGCTAATAATAATAATAATAATAACAATAATTCAGGATTGTAAATGAGAGGCCTTAAAAATTTATTAATATATTTCTTAAGCGAGTGAGGGGAGGGGGACAGGCAAGCAGGAAGGGAGAGTTATGAGAAGCATCGACTCATAGTTACAGCACCTCAGTTGTTCATTGTTTTCTTATATGTGCCTTGACCAGGGGGCTCCAGCTGAGCCAGTGACCCCTTGCTCAAGCCAGCAATCTTGGGTTTTAAGCCAGTGACCTTTAGGCTCAAGCTGGATGAGTCTGTGCTCAAGCTGGCAACCTTAGGGTTTTGAACCTGTGTCCTCAACATCCCAGGTCCCAGGTCGATGCTCTATCCACTGCACCACTGCCTGGTCAGCAGACTTCACTTCTATTACTGTCTTGAATAATATTTACCAGGTCCTGGAGAATTACGTCTACTCAATAGAGAGCCGTGGGGTCAGGACCTAGCATCCCAATACTTCTCCCCTGGGATGCCTCTTAAATAATTGCGCATCCTTGCAATTAGATGGTCTTAAAAAGAAAAAGCTCAAAAAATATTGAACTCAAGATTGACCCACTTACCCTCTGGGGGATCAGGAGAAATGGTGACCCAGTGGCTCCCTTTCTTTTTTTTTTCTTTTTTTTTTTTACAGAAACAGAAAGTCAGAGAGAGGAATAGACAGGGACAGAGAGACAAGGAATGCAGAGAGATGAGAAGTATCAATCATCAGTTTTTCGTTGCGACACCTTAGTTGTTCATTGATTGCTTTCTCATATATGCCTTGACTGTGGGCATATATGAGACTCAGCAGACTGAGTAACCCCCTGCTCGAGCCAGCGACCTTGGGTTCAAGCTGGTGAGCTTTGCTCAAACCAGATGAGCCCGTGCTCAAGCTGGAGACTTCGGGGTCTCCAACCTGGATCCTCTGCGTCCCAGTCCGATGCTCTATCCACTGCGCCACAGCCTGGTCAGGCGGCTCCCTTTTTTATATTACCATCCTGCAGCTCAGTCTGTATTGCTGAAGGGCAAGGAAATATGATGAGGTTCCCTATGTTCAGGCATATATAGCTCTACAGCAGGGGTCCCCAAACTATGGCCTGCGGGCCACATGCGGCCCACTGAGGCCATTTATCTGGCCCCCACCGCATTTCCGGAAGAGGCATCTCTTTCGTTGGTGGTCAGTGAGAGGAGCATAGTTCCCATTGAAATACTGGTCAGTTTGTTGATTTAAATTTACTTATTCTTTATTTTAAATATTGTATTTGTTCCCGTTTTGTTTTTTTTACTTTAAAATAAGATATGTGCAGTGTGCATAGGGATTTATTCATAGTTTTTTTTATAGTCTGGCCCTCCAACGGTCTGAGGGACAGTGAACTGGCTCCCTGTGTAAAAAGTCTGGGGACCCCTGCTCTACACCAAGATAAAAATCTTGGGGAGAAATGTCATCTCAAAACCCCTGTTACCTACCCTGTTAAAGTTGCAGTTATTAGGCTGAAGAAAATTTAGACGATCCCCTTTATTTACTTTTGATACCTCCATCTCAGTTTCCCCAAAAGGACCCAGCAAGATCAAGAAAGCAGTCTGAGGCTGGTTCCTCACCTCAGGGGAAGGAGGGAGTAATGTCTGGAGCCTCAGTGCCGCCTCCCTCACCTGTGCCTGCTGCTCCCTCACCTGCTGTGTGTTCACCCACAGGGTTAAGATCAAGGAAGGAGCTTTATCCATCCTTTCCTTTCATTGTCCCCTGTGAGAGCCCCTGGTGGGGAGGGGGGACTGTGAGGGTCGATGTTCCTTTCTCCAAGATTTAGCACAACACAAAGCTTACTTAGGGTCTTATTCCAAAAGTCCTCAAAAATGTAAAGATGAATTTCTTTCTATTATTTTTATTATTATTACTGATTGATTGACCTTAGAGAGACAAAAAGGAAGGGAGAGAGAGAGAACCACTCATTTGTTCTACTTAGTTGTGCATGTTGGGATGACACTCTAACCCACTGAGCTAACTGGCAAGGGCGAATTTCTTAAATCGACTATTGACTTCTCATTAACTTGGGAAGACACAATGATTATTCTAACTAGATGTTGTAAAATAACTTTAAAAATTCAGGATTTTAAAGAATGTACAGGAAATAGCTGATAAGAAAAACTAATGCAAATAAACCTTTGGGGGAAGAAGCAGTTACTCAGACAGAGCCTGACTGGCCCCTTAATAGGTAAGCAGGAAAGGAAACAATTTTCCATATGTTCTCCTGTATAACTAGAAGAATGATTAAAAACTAAAACTTTTTTTTTTTGTATTTTTTCGAAGTTAGAAGCAGGTAGGCAGTCAGACAGTCTGACTCCTGCATGCGCCCAACCAGGATCCACCCGGCATGCCCACCAGAGGGTGATGCTCTGCCCATCTGGGGCGTTGCTCTGTTGAGGCCGGAGCCATTCTAGCACCTGAGGCAGAGGCCATGGAGCCATCCTCAGCGCCCGGGCCAACTTTGCTCTAATAGAGCCTTGGCTGTGAGAGGGTAAGAGAGAGATAGAGAGGAAGGAGAGGGGGAAGGGTGGAAAAGCAGATGTATGCTTCTCCTGTGTTCCCTGACTGGGAATCGAACCTGGGACTTCCACACACTGGGCCAATGCTCTACCTCTGAGCCAACCAGCAGGGCCAAAAATTAAAACTTTTTAAAAATTTATTGATTTTAGAGCAAGAGGTAAGGGGGAGCAAGAGAAAGAGAAAGTGAAGCATCAATTTGTTGTTCCACTTAGTTGTGTGTTCATTGGTTCTTCTTATATGTCCAAATTATTTGGGAATTAGCACTAGAAGGGGAAACTGAAACTTATTTACTGGAGGAGTTCACTTTTTTTTTTTTTTTTAGCGAGAGAGTTGTGGGGGACAGGGACAGACAGACAGGAAGGGAGAGAGATGAGAAGCATCAACTCGTAGTTGCGACACTTTAGTTGTTCATTAATTGCTTCTCATACGTGCCTTGACCTGGGGGCTTCAGCTGAGCCAGTGACCTCTTGCTCAAGCCAGCAACCTTGGCTAAAGCCAGTGACCTTGGGTTTCAAGCCAGCGACCATGGGATCATGTCTATGATCCCATGCTCAATCCAGCGACCTGTGCTTAAGTTGGTGAACCCACACTCAAGCTGGCAACCTCTGGGTTTTGAAGCTGGGTCCTCAGGGTTCAAGGTCAACACTATATCCACTGTGCCACACCAATCAGTCAGAGATTGGTTAGTTTTTAACACACTTTGGTAGAAGGTGGGTGTATCTCTTCCCTAGCATGTTGTTTCTCAGCCCCCTACTTCTGATGGGCCATGCATTTGAGTTTTGGCCATTGAAATGCAAGCAGCAAAAGTAATAATGCATGCCAACTTCATGTCTGGCCCCTAAAGCCCTCTGAGAGATTCTCTTGGTCCTTGCTAAGCAGAGTGAGGGTGGTGGGTTAGAAACAAGTAGTTATCAGTATCTCCAGAGAGTTTAATGCAAATGCAGAAATGCAGAATCTCAGGTCTTACTCCAGACCTATTTGAGTCAAAATCTGCAGGGGTTTTTTGGTTTATTTTTGTATTTTTCGGAAGTGAGAAGCAGAAGGGAGGGGACAGACTCCTGCATGCGCTCGACCGGGATCCACCCGGCATGCCCACCAGGGGGCGATGCTCGGCCCCTCTGGGGTGTTGTTGCTCCACTGCAATTGGAGCCAGAGCCATTCTAGCTCCTAAGGCAGAGGCCATGGAGCCATCCTCAGTGCCTGGACAAACTTTTGCTCCAATGGAGCCTTGGCTGTGGAAGGGGAAGAGAGAGATAGAGAGAAAGGAGAGGAGGAAGGGTGGAGAAGCAGATGGGTGCTTCTACTATGTGCCCTGACCAGGAATCGAACCCAAGACTTCCACACGCCAGTCTGATGCTCTACCGCTGAGCCAACCGGCCAGGGCCAGAATCTGAGGGGTTTTTTTGTGTTTTTTTGTTGGGACACCTTAGTTGTTCATTGATTGCTTTCTCATATGTGCCTGGACCACAGGCCTTCAGCAGACCGAGTAACCCCTTACTCGAGCCAGCAACCTTGGGTTCAAGCTGGTGAGCTTTTGCTCAAACCAGATGAACCCGTGCTCAGGCTGGCAACCTCGGGGTCGCGAACCTGGGTGCTCTGTATCCCAGTCCAACGCTCTATCCACTGCGCCACCGCCTGGTCAGAATCTGAGTTTTTAATAAGATCTTCAGATGATCTGTAGACACTAAAGTTGCTGTGTTGGCTGCATGTAAAGGATCTAATGGAGCTCTATGGGGTGTTAAGAAAAGAAAGAGCTACTGGGTGGAAAGATTCAAGAGTACTTGACTGTATGAAGCAGAGGCCCCTGCAGCAACACCCCTTTACACCTCTGACTGGTACGAGTCTGTAAAGTGAATAAGAAGTAAACCTTTTTTGTGTTAAGCCACTCAGATTTGAGAATTATTTTTTTCCACATATAACTTATCTTCTGCCTAGAACACTTATTCTTCCCACCCTACCCTCCAATTTTTGGTTAATTTGTACTCATACTCTAGGTCTCACTCACCTCATATTATCTGCGTTGAGGTAGCCTGCTCTTCCTCCAGAGCTCCCTCCCTCTTTCAGTCCTTCAGACTAAGTCATTTTTGCTAGTAATAAATAATAATAACCTGTACTTTCTCCTCAAAGTACTAATCACGATGGTAATTATCTGAGTAGTTGTTAATGTTTTCTAGCCATCAGTATGTAATCTCAGGGCAGGAAAAATGTCTATTGCTGTGTTTACTAATGAATCCTCAGCTCCCATCAGTGCCTTTCTCAATAAATGTTTGTCCAGTGATTAAAGGAAGAAATGATCTTGCTGAGCCAAATGCTTTGAATCCTGACATATATATGTGTATGATTTTAGCAAGCAGGCAGAAAATAGCCAACATTTGTAGAGCAGTTAATTACAGTTGACTCTTGAACAACACCGGTTTGAGCTGCATGGGTCCATTTTTTTTTTTTTTCTTTCATTTTTCTGAAGCTGGAAACAGGGAGAGACAGTCAGACAGACTCCCGCATGCGCCCGACCGGGATCCACCCGGCATGCCCATCAGGGGCGACGCTCTGCCCACCAGGGGGCGATGCTCTGCCCATCCTGGGCGTTGCCATGTTGCCACCAGAGCCACTCTAGCGCCTGAGGCAGAGGCCACAGAGCCATCCCCAGCGCCCGGGCCATCTTTGCTCCAATGGAGCCTTGGCTGCAGGAGGGGAAGAGAGAGACAGAGAGGAAAGCGCAGCGGAGGGGTGGAGAAGCAAATGGGCGCTTCTCCTGTGTGCCCTGGCCGGGATTCGAACCCGGGTCCTCCGCACGCTAGGCCGATGCTCTACCGCTGAGCCAACCGGCCAGGGCTGCATGGGTCCATTTATATGCAGATTTTCCAATAAATATTCAGTTGTCCCTTCTTATTGGTGGGTTGAACATTCACAGATTCAAAGAACAGCAGATCAAGGACAGTATTTTTTTTTTTTAATTTTTTTTATTTATTCATTTTAGAGAGGAGAGGGAGAGACAGAGAGAGAGAGAGAGAGAGAGAAGGGGGAGGAGCAGGAAGCATCAACCCCCATATGTGCCTTGACCAGGCAAGCCCAGGGTTTTGAACCGGCGACCTCAGCATTTCCAGGTCGACGCTTTATCCACTGCGCCACCACAGGTCAGGCAAGGACAGTATTTTTGATCCATGGTTGAGGATCTGCAGATACAGACTGTATGCAATGTTCTACACCATTTTATTTATTATTTTTATTTACTTTATTTTTTATTTTTTAGAGAGAAGGAGAGAGAGAGAGAGAGGGACATTGAGCTGCTCCGGTATGTGTCCTGACCAGGGAATCCCACTGGAGGACGCTCCAACCAACCGACCAGGGTTTATGGATTGATTGTTTTTTAAGAGAGACAGAAAGAGGGAAGGGAGAGAGAGTGGAGGGGGAAGGGAAGCATTCATTTATTCCACTCAGTTGTGCATTCATTGGTTGCTTCCCATGTGTGCCCTGACCCTGACCAGGGATCAAACCTACAACTTTGTTGTTTCCAGGCAGTGCTTTTAACTGACTGAGCTAACCGGCTGGGCTTTCTATGCCATTTTATTATATAAGGATCATGAGCGCCTGTGGATTTTGGTATTCACAGAGGTCCTAGAACCAACCCCATGGATCCAGAGGGAGGCCTGCAGTTGAGTTTTAGAGTCGAAAGTTATATGTGGATTTTTTACTGCATGGAGCAGTTGGGTGAGTTATGAGGGGTGGGGAGTGAGAGGGTTGGTGCCCCTGACGCTGTGCTGTTGAAGGATCAACTGTACTATGTGCCAAGTACTTGCTAAGCATTTATAAAGGTCCCTGCTTAATCATCATAATAGCACTAAAAGGTAAGTTCTGTTATCATCCCAATTTAGTAGTGAGGCAACTGAATTGTCAGATATATGAGGAAATTTGCCCAAGGTTAGTTTAAGTGTTGGCTGCACACGTAACCCAGGATGCAACAGAGATAGGCTCAGCTTGAGTTCATGGGCATAATTCCTCAAGCTGCTTACTGCCTTGCTAATGTAGTGATTGTGACTGTGATTGCCATTTGTGACTTGTCTTATGCTCCTGGATCTATATATAGGAGAAGCCAGAGAGGAGTGCCATCCTATCTTCACTCGTGAAAATTCAGCGGTTGCGAGTGAAGCATACAATATATTCAAATGTTCCTTCTCCTCTTTTTAAGTTTTAGATGCATCCACAAGCCTTATGTAGTATTGAAACTGTTCTTTTACTGATCAATAGGTAAGTAAATAATCAATTTACATTTTTACACATTTCAATTCTTCACTCAAGAGAAAAACAAGAACAGAGAATATTCCTTTTCCTTCACAGGTTTTTTTATACTAAATGGCTTTGCAATAGGTAAATCATATAGCCTCCTCTAGTGGTGAACAGTGCACACTTCTATGAAACAAAAGAAATGTCTTTTTTTTTTAAGGTTTTTTTTTTAATTTTTATTTATTTATTTATTTATTTTACAGAGACAGAGAGTGAATCAAAGAGAGGGATAGACAGGGACAGACAGACCAAAACGGGGATGAGAAGCATCAATCATTAGTTTTTCATTGCGCGTTGTAACACCCTAGCTGTTCATCAATTGCTCTCTCATATGTGCCTTGACTGCGGGCCTTCAGCAGACCGAGTAACCCCTTGCTGGAGCCAGTGACCTTGGGTTCAAGCTGGTGGGCTTTTGCTCAAACCAGATGAGCCCGCGCTCAAGTTGGCAACCTCGGGGTCTCGAACCTGGGTCCTCTGCATCCCAGGCTGATGCTCTATCCACTGCGCCACCGCCTGGTAAGGCTGTCTTTTTTTTTTTTTAAGCATGGTGTGTGACTGTTTATTTCAAGGTGACATTACCAATCCAGCTTCAGTAAGAAATGCCTTTTTTTCCCTTTTTAAAGCAATAGTGAAGATTTGGCACTGAACTCTTCGCCTTCTTAGGAACATTGAAATAAATCTATTTGAGCAACCAGAGGTAAGGATTCAGTTTGTGATGGGTTTTTACCTGTGCGAATTGAAATAGAACTTTGTAGTGGGAGAACTTTGGTCTTCAGACACTAATAAGCCATTCAATTCACAGAGAAAACAAGGCATTTTTGGAGATAGAAGATTAAGTAGAGTTGCTGCTTTTTATCTTTAAAGGAAAGAAGACATAAACCCACAGATTTAAATAACTATATAAAATAAAGTGTTCACAGGATAAAATAAGCATGAGGAACTGTGCACTTGCTGCAGAGGTGCCACGTTACCTGACCAATTGTCCTTCAGGTTCTTAGGTGAGAGCTGATACTGAGCAGATTGGAGAAACACCAGCCAGTATTGTTTGTACACTTATGTCTGTGAGGCCAACTAAATGTGTACAACAGGGTTGGCTAATTCAAATACTTGATACTGCCAAAGAGTAAAGGAGTGAAGCTTAGAACTGAGAGGGGCTGTGACAAACTAGAGGGCATATGACTTTTTCTTACATTTTTTGTTTTGTTTATTTATTTCAGAGAGAAAGGAAGGAGAGAGAGAAACATTGACTTGTTTTCCACTCATCCATATCAACCCAATGGTTGATTCTTGTCTGTGCCCTGACTGGGGATCGAACCTGCAACCTTGGTGTGTTGGGACAATGCTCTAACCAAATGAACTACCTGGCCAAGGCTGCACATGACTTTTCTAAAACCTCGTGCAGGCCCCCAAAAAAGAACCGGAGACCAGATACAGTCCACGGGCTTCAGCACAAATGCAGGACCCAAGCATCCAAAGACCCCACCCTGCAAAGGCGTGAAGAGAGTTAGGACTCCTGTCCTGAGTAAACAGGTGCAGGGTTTCTGTTGCTGAAACCTGAAGCAGCACATAGGCTTCTGTCACAGGAGAGAACTGATGGGTTTCGAGAGGTGGAAGGCCAGAGGATTTATGGTTGGCCGAATAGGGTGGTTCCCTACCCCATTTCACTGTGAATTCTCGCTATTTTTGATGACAAGAAGCCAAATTTTAAAATTCACTGTAGGGCCAAGCATGCAGGTTAAAGCTGTTGTGGTGAGGAGTCTTCCTATAGTCAGAGACACCCCGGCTGAAACCTGACCTTCCTCTTCATTACCTCTGCTCTGGGAACAGACACCCTGATATCTAAGATCCTTCGTGGAAGAGCTCCTCTCAATGAAACCATTCTTTTGTATCAAAGAAGCCCATAAAGCCTTGGAGCCCAGCTCATTGGAAGTCTTTTATCTCTAGAACTGACGAACAGTAGTGAGAAGAAAAAGAACAGGATATAACTCATTCATAGTTTGCCTGCTGCACAGCAGTAAACAAACTTCAGTTTTATGGGTCTGATTGTATAATGGAACTTAACTTTTCATCAGTGGTTCAGGTTCATTTAAAAAATAGGGTTGCCTGGCCTGTGGTGACGCAGTGGATAAAGCATTGACCTAGAATGCTGAGGTCACTGGCCCAGAACCCTGGACTTGCCTGGTCAAGGTACATACAACAAGCAACAAGCAAGCCATGAACAACTAAAGAGAAGCAACTATGAGTTGGTACTTCTTGCTCTACCCCCCCCCCCAAACACACCTCCTCTCTCTTCTCACCTTTCTGTAAAATCAGTAAATAAAATATTTTTTAAAAAATAAAAATAAAAATAGAGTTGATACCACTTCCTCCAGCAGACCATCCCTGTCCCTCACTTTCTCTCTGCATGCCCTGTACATGGGTCTTTCATTCTACCCAAGCCAATACAGTGGTACCTTGAGATACAAGTTTAATTCATTCTGTAACCGAGCTTGTAAGTCAGTCAACTCGTATATCAAATAACTATTTAAAATAACTGAAATAGATTTAATCTGTTCCAGCCCTGTGAAACATCCCCAAACCATTCTAAATTATAAAAAAAGATATGTTTTTAATTAAGAAACACACATGTATACTTTCCCAATGCATAACAAAATATATGAAATAAAAGAAAAAAGTGTTATTTAGTATTGTATTCTTACCTTGGAGACAGACAAGTGCAGCTAAAGGAGGTGAATGGCAGAGGAGGAGGGAGGGAGGAAGGGATGCAGGCCCTGTAGACATGTAAACTAAAACTGCACTTTCTTAACACTAAATGTAAACTAAAACTGCATTTTCTCTACTTTAAACAAAACTAAAACTGCATTTTCTTTTCTTTTTTTTTTTTTTTTTTTACAGAGGCAGAGATAGACAGGGACAGACAGACCGGAACGGAGAGAGATGAGAAGCATCAATCATCAGTTTCTCGTTGTGCGTTGCAACTTTTTAGTTGTTCATTGATTGCTTTCTCACATGTGCCTTGACCGTGGGCCTTCAGCAGACCGAGTAACCCCCTGCTGGAGCCAGGTACCTTGGGTCCAAACTGGTGAGCTCTTTGCTCAAGCCAGATGAGCCCGCGCTCAAGCTGGTGACCTCGGGGTCTCGAACCTGGGTCCTTCCGCATCCTAGTCTGACGCTCTATCCACTGCGCCACCACCTGGTCAGGCTGCATTTTCTTTACTTAAAATGAAACCACAAAAACTTAATTGTAAAAAAATGCACTTTCTTAACTTTAAACTTAACCTAAGCTTAACATTACATATTTTTCATTTAATCATCACCTGTTTTTGCCTTTTTGGCTGCACTTTCGGCACTTTCACTAGCAGGACTTTTGAATAAAAATCTATCCAAAGAGGTTTGCTTTTGCCTGCCTTTTAAAATGTGACAGAAATGTGACAAACAAGTGTCATTAAAAAGTGCTGAAGCACGACCAGTTGAAACTTTTTCTGGGTGTTTCTTTTCAATGAAACTTGAAAGCTTCTCCCACATTGCCAGCATGTCTTTAATTTCACTTGTAGAAATCACTTCCTCCGACTCTGCCTCCTCCTCACTACTAATCTCTTGCAGAAGCTCCATATGTTGCATCATCTGTAGCTCCTTCAACTCCTCAGTTGAGAGTTCCTCCTCATGTTCCTCGACAAGCTCATTTATTTCACCCTCATCTACCTCCAGACCCATCAACTTTCCGAGGGACACATCTCCTCCAACCTCAGTCTCGGTCTCTGGTTCAAATCCTTCAAAGTCCCTGTCTGCAACAACATCAGGCCATAACTTTTTCCATGCCAAGTTCAAGGTTCTTCTTGTAACCTCTTGCCATGCCAAGTCAATAATACATAAACATATCACGATGTTGTAGTGATCTTTCCAAAACTCTCAAAGGGTTAGAATTGTATTCTCAGTCACCTCAAAGCAGCGGCGGAACAATTGCTTTGCGTAAAGCTTTTTAATGTTGGAAATGACTTGCTGATCTATAGGTTGCAAGTTCGAAGTTGTGTTGGGTGGGAGGTAGAGGACTTTCACGAATTTGAACTCATCGAGAATGTCATCTTCAAAACCAGGTGGGCGGGCTGGAGCATTTTCAAGGATTAGTTATGCTTTCATTGGGAGTTTATTTTCTTGAAGATATTTCTTCACTACAGGACCAAAGACAAGATTTACCAATTCAACAAAAAACTGCCACAGAACCCATGCCCTAGCATTGGCGCGCCACATAACCTGCAGTTTTTCTTTAAGAATCTTGTGAGTCTTTTTTTCTTAATTTTTTATTTTATTATTATTATTATTATTATTATTTACAGAGACAGAGAGAGTGTCAGAGAGAGAGATAGACAGGGACAGACAGACAGGAATGGAGAGATAAGAAGCATCAATCATTAATTTTTAGTTGCGCATTGCAACACCTTAGTTGTTCATTGATGTGCCTTGACCGTGGGACTACAGCAGATCGAATAACCCTTGCTCGAGCCAGTGACCTTGGGTCCAAGCTGGTGAACTTTTGTTCAAACCAGGTGAGCCCGTGCTCAAGCTGGTGATCTCAGGGTCTTGAACCTGGGTCCTCACCATCGCAGTCCGCACCCTATCCACTGCGCCACTGCCTGGTCAGGCAAGAATCTTGTGAGTCTTAAAGTCTCGAGGATTTTTGGAATGATACACTAGCAGTGGATTTACTTTACAGTCACCACTAGCATTTGCACACAATGCAAGGGTCAGACGATCCTTCATGGGTTTATGGCCTGGCAGCTTTTTCTCCTCTGCGGTGATGAAAGTTCTCCGGGGCATTTTTTTCCAAAACAATCCTATTTCGTCACAGTTGAACACTTGTTGGGGGATGTAGCCTTCCTTTGAGATAAGCGCAGCAAAACATGTGATGTACTCCTCAGCTGCCTTAACGTCAGCACTCGCAGCTTCATCATGCCTCACCACCGAGTGGATGCCGGATCTCTTCTTGAAATTTTCAAACCAGACATGACTTGCCTTAAATGTATCTTCTGCTTCCTTTTTTTTTTTTTTTTTTTTTTTTTTTTTTTGTATTTTTCTGAAGTTGGAAACGGGGAGAGACAGTCAGACAGACTCCCGCATGCGCCCGACCGGGATCCACCCGGCACACCCACCAGGGGGCGACGCTCTACCCACCAGGGGGCGACGCTCTACCCACCAGGGGGCGATGCTCTGCCCCTCCGGGGCGTCGCTCTGTCGCGACCAGAGCCACTCTAGCGCCTGGGCAGAGGCCAAGGAGCCATCCCCAGTGCCCAGGCCATCCTTGCTCCAATGGAGCCTCGCTGCGTGAGGGGAAGAGAGAGACAGAGAGGAAGGAGAGGGGGAGGGGTGGAGAAGCAGATGGGCGCTTCTCCTGTGTGCCCTGGCCGGGAACCGAACCCGGGACCCCTGCATGCCAGGCCGACGCTCTACCACTGAGCCAACCGGCCAGGGCCTCTGCTTCCTCTTTTGAGGATGGTTCTTTCTTCTTCAAGTTGCTGTAAATAATATGTGGCTTTCCACATTTACAGTCTCCATCATTGTATCTCCTTCCAGCTCTTTCTCTTTCACCCACACCAGCAGAAGTGTCTCCATTTCTTCATGGATCTTTGTCCTTAATTGGGACAGAATTGTAGTTCCTTTTGCTGGATTTGTGCTTTTGATGGCATCCTTTTGTTTAAGGATGTTACAAATTGTAGATGTATTGCGGTCGTACAGCCTTGCCAGTTCAATCACTCATACAACACGCTCATGTTCTTCTATTATTTCTTGCTTTACTTCTATGGACATCATTCTCTTCTTCTTCTCACCACTGTCCTTTACACTCGCTGTCTTTGGCTCCATGATAGCACACAAAAAAAGTTAGTAAAAAATGCAAAAATGATGCAAGAACGAGTACAGTGCACGAGATTTGACTTGACTCTGTGGGTAATGTGAGAAAGAACGAGATGCTGATGTTGTGCTGCTGATACTGGACCCGTGTGCCATCGCGCCAACTAGCAGCAGCTTCCAAATCACTTGTATCTCGGAATTTCGCTCAGATCTCGAACCAAAATACAGACTGAGTCACAGCTCTTATCTAAAAAAATTAGTATGTTGGTCTGCTCGTATTTCAAGGTAACACTGTATATAATGGTCTCCTATATATATGTAGTTTTCTCTCCTACTGACAAGACTGTAAGCTTTTTGAGGACATCCATCTTTCATCCATCAACAAACATATTTTTCTCAGCATCTGATCTACTAAATATTTGTTGACTGAAAGAAGAGAATTCCATGCAAGAGACATGGTGTGAACAAAAATAGAGATGACGAGGAATATGGCATGATCAGTGAGTAAATTAATCAGGTTGGCTGGAGAGCTCAGGTGGGAAAGTAGAAGGAAATGTTAGAAAGTTGGATGGAGCCAAACTGCAGAGGATTTTAAATGTTGGGCTACAGAATTTTTACTTTATTTGTAGAAATATTACAGAGCCACTAAAAGTTTTAAGCAGGAACTAACATGCTTAAAACAACTTGGGGGGGAATGATGGACCCACCCTCCCTCTCCACCCCCCCTCCCCACCCCCCCACTCCACTCCCAGTCCTTTCCCTTCAACACTCATCAATATTATTTCAAACCTTGTCCCCTATCCTCAAGGTACCAAAGTCCTTATTGTCACTTCATGTCCTGAAACTTATAAACTTATTTATCTCCAAAATTATTTCCCTTTCTTACTCTTGTTAAAATGGAAAAGATGTCGGCCCTGCCCGATTGGCTCAGTGGTAGAACGTCGGCCTGGCGTGTAGAAGTAATGGGTTCAATTCCCAGCTAGAGCACACAGAAGTGCCCATCTACTTTTCCACCCCTCCCCCTCTCCTTTCTCTCTGTTTCTCTCTTTCCCTCCCGCAGCCAAGGCTGCATTGAAGCAAAGTTGGCCTGGGCACTGAGGATGGCTCCATGGACTCTGCCTCAGGTGCTAGAATGGCTCCACTTGCAACAGAGCAACGGCCCAGATGGGCAAAGCATTGCCCCCTGGTGGGCATGCGAAGTGGATCCTGGTTGGGCACATGTGGGAGTCTCTCTGACTCCCCACTTCTAACTTCAGGAAAAAAAAAAGAAAGAAAGAAAAGAAAAAAAAAATGGAAAGGACGTCTCTTCTGCCTGCCTGTGCTCTGGATCCAATCCATGCGTGTTTGTTTAGAATGGTGGTGATTACAGGAAGCAATTAACCAATGAGAACACTTGATATATCATAAGACAAGACTTGTTTCATCATAGACACATGTGCTTCCCATATTCTCTTCTACTGAGAGGGGAGAAACCAGAAAAATGCAGGAGAAGGGGCCTGCAGGAATGACTGGATCAGCCAGTTAAAAATTACCCAATAGCCTGACCAGGCGGTGGCACAGTGGATAGAGCATCAGACTGGGATGCAGAGGACCCAGGTTCAAAACCTCGAGGTTACCAGCTTGAGCACAGGCTCATCTGCTTGAGCCCAAGGTCGCTGGCTTGAGTAAGGGGTCACTTGCTCTGCTGTAGCCCCCTGGTCAAGGCACATATGAAAAAGCAATCACTGAACAACTAAGGAGCCTCAATGCAATGAAGAATTGATGCTTCTCATCTCTCTCCCTTCCTGTCTGTCTGTCCCTATCTGTCCCTTTCTCTGACTCTCTGTCTCTGTAAAAAACAAAACAAAACAAATACCCACATCCTGTAGATCTTTAACTGACCTGCTGGAGACTCTTACAATACTCACAAGAAAAACAAGATCTGCAAATAGATAGGGCCAGAGGTCTGGAAACCCCTTCCTCCTTGCTGCCCCACCTAAACTCCCCTGCCCCACCTTGAGCCACGAAGTGCACATAGGACCTCAGACAAAGGATTCATGTGCCTCTTGCATGGACACTATAAAAGGTGTATAAGATGTAAGAAATTTAACTTTGGGAAGCTTGTGCTTTGGTGCTACTAATTCCACATGCTCTGCCAGCTACTAATAAATTCTTCTTTCTCCATTAAGTTATCTGGGTGCCTATTACCCTCCATTTGCATGCTGTTTCTTGCAACGCTGCCATTCTTAGAGCATTGGCAATATCATGCCTTATGGCCAAAGATAGCTGCAGCAGTACCAGATATCATATGCATACAACCACATCCAGCAAAGGGGATATGTACTTTCTTCCATGTGACTTTTTATTAGAAAATCTTATTTTAAAATATTTTATTTATTGATTTTACAGAGAGAAGAAACAGAGAGGGGGAATGAGAAGTATCAACTCATAGTTGCTTCATTTTAGCTGTTCCTTGCTTGCTTGTTGTATGTGCCTTGCCCGGGCAAGCCCAGAGTTGCCAGCTGGCAACCTCAGCATTCCAGGTCAATGCTCTATCCATTGTGCCACCCATGCATTGTTAGGAAATCTTATCTTAGAAGTGTCTATTCCCACTTCCCACGAGGTTTTATTGGGTGCAAGAGGAGGTTTAAAAAAAGTCTCTAGCAGTTTACCCTCTCTGCCAGCATGGAATAATGGAGGGCATGGTAAATGAATGATTGTTGAGTGGCCTATCCGCACCATATGCCACATAATCTCATTTCCTCCCGTCTTCACAGGGGCCTCCCTTTTTCCTGTGTATTCAGTCTCTCCAAGACTAGCTTCTTTCCATCAGCATTTAATTGTGTACAAATTTCTGCAATCTTTAAAAAGTCTGTCTTTCCTAATCCAAATCCCTATCCAGCTAATGTCCTTTCTTCCTCCTTCCCTTCACACTTACTGACACCCTTTTCCTATCTCCCCTCATTCCTCAACCCTTTGCCATCTGGGTTCCACACAGAGGAATCCAACAAAACCCTTCTTGCTAAGTTGATAATCACCTCTATGTTGCTAAAAACAATGGACATTTAAAAATATTATTTAAGCCCTGGTGGATAGCTCAGTTGGTTAGAGCACTGTCCTGATATGTAAATGTTGCCGTTTCCATCCCCAGTCAGGGCATATACGGGTCAGATTGATGTCTCTCTCTCTCAAATTAATAAATAACAATTAAAAATAGTAAAAATAAAAATCTTATTAAATTACCCCAACAGCAGCATTCAGCATAGATGCTTTTCATCCCTTCTTCTCAAACTTTTCTACCCTTGGCTTCTTCAGTATCTCACAGACTCAGTTTCCTCCATATACACAACCCTGGTCTCCCCTCCCCTACTAGCTTTCTTGAGTCTCCTATACAATCCTCTAAATGTTGGAGGTTTTAAGACTTCGGTCATATACTCTTATTTCACTTCACTTTGCATACTCTGTGATAGCATCTTCCAGAGCCTCAATTATTCTCTGTATAGAGACAAATCTCAAATTCTTATCTCTGGGTAAGAATGTTTTCTGAGCTTCAAATCTATTATCTACCTACTTAACATCTCCACTTTGATGTTTCTCCAGCATCCCAAACACATGTCTAATACTGCCCTCACACCTTCAAGAACTCCTCCCCACCAACCTGCTCTTCCTTTAATGTTCCCTATTTCAGTGCCTTCTATATGGTTTCTCAAGACACAAATCCAAGATCTCCTTTCAATTACTTCCTCAAATTCTATACCTAATCAATCAACAAAACCTGTCGGGTCTGCTTCTGAAATATCAAAGGTATCCACTTCTCCATCTCCCTTATGCATGGACAACAATCTCTTAACCAGTCTCTTCACTTTTGCCCATTCCACTTCCAATCTAATCCATTTCAATTGCAGCATAGCTTCATATTAAAAACTCAAGTCTTATATGTAACTCTTATTTAAAATTTTTCAATGACTTTCTACAAGTTTTAGAAAAATGTCTTCAACCCTTCACATGACTTCCAAGACACTTGTATGATCTAATCCTAGTTTATCTTTCCAGCCTCATTTGACTACACTCCCCTTTCTCTGTTCTCATGGCACTGGACATTTTTCAGTTTTTCAAGTGCATTATTCTCATTTGCTTCACAGCCTTTACATTGCTGTTTCTTCCACCAGGAATGTCTTCTTCACCTAGCTAGATGTTTCCTGCACATCATTTTCTCCGAAAGGCCTTTTCTAATCCCTCTACCCATGTTTGGTCACATCATCACATCTCTGAAGCACTCAATGTTATACACCTATTGTGGCATTCATTATCACAACCACTTGTTCAATGTCTGCCTTCTTTAGAACAGTATAAAGTCATTGACCTGACCGGTAGTGGCACAGTGGATAGCATTGACCTGAGACGCTGAGGTCCCAGGTTTGAAATCCTGAGGTAGCCACCTTGAGCTCAGGCTCATTGACATGGTCCCTGAGCAAGCGGTCCCTGGCTCGACTTGAGCCCTTGAGTCACAGCATGTATGAGAAGCAATCAATGGCTTGGCCTGTGGTAGCACAGTGGATCAAGCATCGACCTGGAACTCTGAGGTCGCTGGTTTAAAACCCTGGGCTTGCCCGGTCAAGGCACATATGGGATGCTTCCTGCTCCTCTCCCCATTCTCTCTCTCTCTCTCTCTTTCTCTCTCTCTCTTTTCTAAAATGAATAAATAAAGCAATCAATGGATAACTAAAGTGAAGCAACTAGAAGTTGATGCTTTTCACTCTCTCTCCTCTCTCTCAAAATCAATAATAATTATAAAAGAACAGCCTAAAGTCACAAAAGCAAGGCCTTCATCTGATTTCCTCATCTCCTTATCAATGCCAAGAACAATGCCTACCTCCTAGTAGGAGAGCACTAAACATTTGATGAATAAATGAAAGGCCAAGAATGATTCTTATAATATTGCTCTACTGAAAGAATCTATAGGTTGATTGAATTTTAAGAAATCCACTTAGGTCTGACCTGTGGTGGCACAGTGGATAAAGCGTCGACCTGGAAATGCTGAGGTCGCCGGTTCAAAACCCTGGGCTTGTCTGGTCAAGGCACATATGGGAGTTAATGCTTCCAGCTCCTCCCCCCCTTCTCTCTCTCTGTCTCTCTCTCTCTCTCTCTCTCTCTCTGTCTCTCCCTCTCCTCTCTAAAATGAATAAATAAAAATTAAAAAAAAAAAAGAAATCCACTTAAAAAGTTGATGTTTAAGATCAACTCTAATTCTTCTTGAGGATCAGTGTCCTAATCACTATGATGTTTCAGTTCATAATAACACTCTATGTAAGTCCTGATCAGAAAACATTAAAAATTGGAATGCAATCTGTTAGCATTCTTTAGGTAAAATATTTGCAGGAAAAAGGTATTTTCAGATATAGTACCTCTTTAATCCTGCAAAGATTATCAAATGGCTCTACTGCTGGAGGAGACATTTAATTGATGTAGAATGTACCTGTACAATAGTATATGCAACTTTAAATAAACCATACAAGTAGTTGTTAGAGACCATGCATTTTTTTTTCTTTTTGAGAGAGGTGAGGGGTGGGGGAAGAGAGAGAGAGAGAGAGAGCGAGAGAGAGCGAGAGAGAGAAACATGAAGCTGCTTTAATATGTACCCTGAGTGGGGGAATCCAACCAGAAACTTCACACTCCAGGACGATGCTCCAACCAACTGAACTGAGGTATCGGCCAGGGCTTAATTTTTATTGGTTCTTTAGAAAGACAGAGAGAGGAAGGGAGCAAGAGGGGAAAGGAAGCATTTGTTGTTCCACTCAGTTGTGCATGTTTTGGTTGCTTCATGTGTGCGCCGTGACTGGGGATAGAACTCGCAACCTTATTGTTTCTGGATGATCTTTCTTTCTTTCTTTCTTTCTTTCTTTCTTTCTTTCTTTCTTTTTTATGTGATAGAGACAGAGAGAGACAGATAGGAACAGACAGGCAGGAAGGGAGAGAGATTAGAAGCATTCATTTTTTGTTACAGCACCTTAGTTGTTCAGTGATTGCTTTCTCATATGTGTCTTGATGGGGGGGGGGGAGGGGGCGCTACAGCACAGCAATCAATCGCTTGCTCAAGCCAGCGACCTTGGGCTCAAGCTGGTGAGCCTTGCTCAAACCAGATGAACCCGCGCTTAAGCTGGCGACCTTGGGGTTTGGAATTTCGTGTCCCAGTCTGACGCTCTATCCACTATGCCATCGCCTGGTCACACTGGATGACCTTAACCAACTAAACTAACCAGCCAGGGCTAAGACCATGCAATTTAGTGAAAGTATTAAATATGAATCAATTTTCATTTTATTGACAACCAACCACAAAGTGTTGTATCTTGATTAGAGAAGCTTCTTACATAAAATTGTAAACAAAATCATTATGTATTCTTCTCTTTTGTATTACCAGGAAAAGTAGCTGGAAAATAAAGCAAGTCATTATTTATTCTCTGCTTTTGAGTTACTGTAGAAAACCACTGTGGCAGTAGCTTAGCGAAGGGTTTTGAAGTTTTGTAAAGACCTCCAGTCAATGAGTGGGAAATTGTTCAGGCTTACCTTCTACCAACACCTCCCCTCAGGTACATGGGCTGCGTGATAACAGAAGTGACTGTCGTGGTTTTTTATCCTGTCTTTTCTTTTTTTAAAGCTATTTATTTATTCATTCATTCATTCTTTCATTCATTCATTTTAGAGGGAAGAGAGGGGTAGGGGAGAGCAGGAATACCAACTCTCATATGTGCCTTGACCAGGCAAGCTCAGGATTTTGAACCAGCGACCTCAGCATTCCAGATCAACCTTTATCCACTGCACCACTACAGGTCAGGTCAGGTGTACCTGTCTTTTCTTTAAGGTTGGGCTGATAAAGTATGTAAGTTCAGTAGAAATCAAAGCCTCTCACTAAATCCCTACGAAGCCCTTTTAGTTCCATACCGAGAGACACACAATCTTATCACACAATGGCCACTAATCGTAACAGAGAGTTTATGTCGTCCCTCACTAAGCAGGGTTCCACTTGGAGCAGGAAGGTTTCAAGGGGGCAGAGCACACAACCCCGGGTCACTGAAGGTCCCTTTCCCTCCTCCTTTTTATAAATTGTGAAGTGGCTCCCACTGATGCCCCTTTAGCGGTGCCCAGAAATCAGTTACATTTCCCACAATACGAAGGAGATCAAGCCTAAGACTACAATTCCCATCATGCCTCATGCAGGCGTCGCCGACGCGCTGTAGGGGGTTAAGTCATCCTTTCCAAGGCCTCCTTGCACTTCCGGAAATGTCGGACTCGAAGGCTTAGCGGGCGCACGCGCGCACGAATTTGCCAACGAGACAAGGCCCCAACCGAGCGCGACGTGCGGTGTCACGTGACACAGAGCACTTCCCGCCCGCGCGTTCGCGCGCGTCCCAGGAGGCCGGTGACGGTTTTGCGCGTTCGTGCGGAGCCTGAGGTGGTGGGCGGATCAGCAGGGCCTCGGGGGACCGCTGGGGCCGACGACGGAGAGGGCGGGGCCAGGTCCGGGACCGGGTGGACACCACTTCCTGCGAGCACCTACTCCCGAGTGAGACGATGCTGTGGTTCCAGGGCGCCATTCCGGCCGCCATCGCGTCGGCCAAGAAGAGCGGCGCGGTCTTCGTGGTGTTCGTGGCAGGTGAAGGGGGCGGGGGCCCGAGCTGTGGCTGGACACCCTCTCCGGCCTACCTGCCACCCAGGGCCCCCCAGCCTTTGTTCCGGGGCGGCCTGGCCCTGGCTTTTCAGCGCCTCCCCGACCCTTTGGGGGTACAGCGGGCCTGGCCCCCTCCGCCCGGGTGGGAAGCGCTCGAGCGCGCTGAGCCCCGCCGACCCCTCTGCCTTGAGGCGGGCAGTCAGGCGCGGGCCCTCGCCGCCGCCGCCGCCGCCGCCGGCTGCGCCCCGCCGGGCTCCCGCGCCCTCGGGGTCGGCGCGCAGACCCCGCCGCCCCCGGTGCGGCCGGTGCAGTCCCGGAGTCCGCGCGGGGTGCGGACAGGCCCCGAGCAGGCGGCCGGGTAGGTAGTTGTGGAGTGTCAGGGAGAAAGCTGTGTCATCGGTGAGCAACAAAGGGAGACCACCTGACGTTCACGGGTATTGGCGTTCCTGTGTTCCGGAAACGCGAGCTGTTGAGCATTAGATAGGTTTAATTTTTTAAATGATAGTGGGAAGTAGTTGTTTAATGTGAAACGACGTTTAGTTGCAGGTTGATTTTTTTTTTTCTTTTACCGTTTGTTTAGAAGAAGTAGACGTTCAGTCCTTGGTTCTTTTGGTCATTATCTTCCTGGTCTGTTATCTGCGGTCTCCAGAATGTGTATTAACTCTCATTTACCCCGGGTGGCTCTGGTTCACGTACTCCGTATTTCATTACTTCCCTGTTTTATTACTGAAATCTTCTACAGTAAACCTCTGCCTATGTGGATTTGCTGATTCTCGTTACGTGAACCAAATCAGTATTCGTGGCAACTATTAATTTGAGGTGTATTATTTCAACTATTTGTGTCTAATAACGGTTTACTCATTATTAACTTACACACTTGGGAGACTACATAATGGCTCTGTAACTTTATGCATTGCAGTGAGAACAAGTTGCTGAAATGTGAGTTTCAGTTAACATTAAATTTGAATTTTGTAATTGTTTTGTTATGCTAAATTTACAGTTAAATTTCTAATGCTGTTAATTTAGAAGAGTGAGTAATTCATATTCTCTTGTGCTGTTTTACATAAAACAGTTACTATTTTACATAGAAAAAACTGCTGTAATCCTATAAGGATTACTGTAGATTAAAAAGGAAAGGAAAATTAAATGATAGATACCACACTTATTAAGAGTACAATTATATTTTTATGACATTTTAAGTACTTTTTCACATAAAACCTCTGTTGATTCTTGTGGTAGGTAGAACAGGTTTTATTATCTCCATTATATAGATGCGGAAACTTATGTCCACAGTGGTTAAGTCACATACAGCAGGATCACATAAAAAGATTTACATCCTGACAAATTTTTTAGCAGCTTAAAGAGAATTGTCTTTTTTGTTTTCAGAAAAAACTTAATAATTGTACCCTTTATGTGGTTATTGAAGTTAGTGTAGAAATGAGGAATCAAGAATTATGATATTCATGTTGTTAAGCAAAAAACACAATTGATGGTGCCCAAATGTTACTAGAAGGCACTCATGGGCTGATCAGTTAATTTGACAGAAGTAATGCTAGATTTAATTAACAAATATTTGGAAACCCATTTGGAAACAGTAGTGCTAACAGTATTTTTACAGTACTGTATTAAAGTTACAGGTCTTTGGGACTTCTGTGTATATACAAGGTGTGGCAAAAGCAGGTTTACAGTTTGTATGGGAAATAATATACTGCTCACCAAAATTAGGGAGTATTTCAAAATGAATATGAAGCAATAAAAAAAGAAGCATTTGGCCTGACCAGGTGGTGGCACAGTGGATAGAGTGTCAGACTGGGATGTGGAGGATCCAGGTTCGAAACCCTAAGGTCACTGGCTTGAGCAAGGGGTCGCTGGCTTGAATGTGGGATCATAGATGTGACCTCATGGTTGCTGGGTTGAACCCAAAGATTGCCAGGCTGAACCCAAAGGTTGCCGGCTTGAGCCCAAGGTTGCTGGCTTGAGCAAGGGGTCACTCTGACTTTGTCTCTGTCAAAAAAAGAAAAAAAGCATTTGATTTCTTTTTATTAAACATCAGAAGAGCAGACAAGTTGAAGAAAATTGTTTAATAATGCAAATGAGATGCAAAACCAACTTTTATTTTGATCGTGAAAATGCTCTATACAAAAGGCTGAAAGTACTGGAGTATCTGCTCGTTCCCTGCTCCCCTAGTTTTTGTGAGCAATGTACAATAATTAATAAATAGTAATACAAGAATAACACCATTTTGCATACTCACAACTGTAAACCTACTTTTTTCCCCAGAGAGAGTCAGAGGGACAGATAGGGACAGACAGACAGGAAGGGAGAGAGATGAGAAATATCGATTCTTCGTTGCAGTTCCTTAGTTGTTCATTGATTGATTTCTCATATATGTCTTCACCGGGGGGCTACAGCAGACTGAGTGACCCCTTGCTCTAGCCAGCGACCTTGGGCTCAAGCTGGTGAGCCTTGCTCAAACCCGATGAGCCTGTACTCAAGCTGGCAACCTCAAGGTCTCAAACCTGGATCCTCCGAGTCCCAGTCCAACGCTCTATCCATTGCACCAACGCCTGGTTAGGCTGTAAACCAGGGGTCTGGAACCTATAGCTCGTGAGCCAGATGTGGCTCTTTTGATAGCTGCATCTGGCTCGCAGACAAATCTTTAATAAAAAAAATAACATTAAAAATATAAAACATTCTCATGGCCCTGGCCGGTTGGCTCAGCGGTAGAGCGTCGGCCTAGCGTGCGGAGGACCTGGGTTCGATTCCCGGCCAGGGCACATAGGAGAAGCGCCCATTTGCTTCTCCACCCCTCCGCCGCGCCTTCCTCTCTGTCTCTCTCTTCCCCTCCCGCAGCCAAGGCTCCATTGGAGCAAAAAGATGGCCCGGGCGCTGGGGATGGCTCTGTGGCCTCTGCCCCAGGCGCTAGAGTGGCTCTGGTCGCAACATGGCGACGCCCAGGATGGGCAGAGCATCGCCCCCTGGTGGGCAGAGTGTCGCCCCATGGTGGGCGTGCCGGGTGGATCCCGGTCGGGCGCATGCGGGAGTCTGTCTGACTGTCTCTCCCTGTTTCCAGCTTCAGAAAAATGCAAAAAAAAAAACAAAAAAAAAAAAACCATTCTCATGTATTACAATCCATTTCCTACCGCTCATGTTCATGGTTGCAGGTGGCTGGAGCCAATCACAGCTGTCCTCCGAGACAACACCAAATTTTTATTGGATAATGCATAACGTACATGGGTTGTTGTATGGCTCTCACGGAATTACATTTTAAAATTTGTGGCATTCATGGGTCTCTCAGCCAAAAAGGTTCCCAACCTCTGTGTTAGGTTGACGTTCTACTGGTTAACTAATCGTCTAGGGCTAGAAGCTGTCTGTAAGAGCAACTTTGGTTTCTGTAACTACTCAGATAGTAAGCATTTCAGGTAAATTGTTTCTCTTTAGTGAACTTTTTCATGGATAAATTAAAGAATATTGTAGGGTTGATGTTAGATTGGAGAGATTACTACTAGTTCAACTAACAGATTACAAGGATTTTCAAAGTATTATATCTGAAAATTAAGAAAAAGAAAACTGAAAAAGATTTTGATTCTATTCTTGGAAAAGTAGAATAATCTGACAAGGATCCTGATGCTAAGGTGTCAGTTCACTGAGTAGTGTAGCTAGTGGGTTAAAGTTCTTTGACACTGTTAACTGCCTTTTTTTGTTTAAATAGACTATAAAAGTCTTTCGTTGTTTTGACCAGTGGAAGTTTACTAGGTTGGAATTGGTGGCTCTATTAGGGTTTGCAATTCTTTGCTCCCCCCCCTTTTTTTAATAGTGAGAAGATGGGAGGTAGACAGACTCATGTGCCCTGGCCAGAATCTACCTGGCACCCCCTATCTGTGGCTGGAATCAATAGAGCTATCCTCATCGCCTGGGGCTGATGCTCAGACCAACCTAGTTATCCTCAGTGCCTGGGGCTAACACTCAAATCAATCAAGCCACTGACTCTGAGGGGGGAAGAGAAGCACATGGTTGCTTCTCATGTGTGCCCTGACCAATTATCGAACCCAGTACATTCACATGCTGGGCCCACACTCTATCCACTGAGCCAACCGGTCAGAGTGCAATTCTTCAATTCTTCTGAGTTTGTACTGTTCTAAGTAGCCTTACTTTGGATACTGTTGATACCAACAAGGAGACAGTCTTTTCTCCTAAAGTCTTAGGCCCACCTAACTCCATAGTATAGTTCATTATTTGAAACTATGAAACTAAAGTTACTGAAGTTGACAAATGATCATTCCATTCAGTAGTATTAAGATAGCTCTCACCCAGTTGAGTAATTCCATTCAACCTTACACTTAGTCATGCAGCTGCTGCTGCCACTAGGCTGAGTCATGGACAGATATTTTTAGTGGGGATGTGACATCTGGGATACCAACCACGTGGTACAGCATAGGTGAGGGAGAGTGCAAAGTAACAACCTCAGAAATAGCAGATCCATACTTCCAGCTACCTACTTGACATCCCCACTTGAATGCCTCATAGGATTCTCAAGCCTAAAAGTATAGTTATTGCCTGAACCTGTGTTTTCACCCAGTGTTCTACATCTAAATAATGGCATCACCTTACATCTGGTTGGATAAACCCTAAGTGTGGGAGTGATCTTTGACTCTTAACTCTTCAGTCTCATCTTGTGCTCCCTATTGTTCATGACACTACCAATCACACAGCCCTTTCCCTATATCTAAATTCCTTCTGCTTAGTAAACTCTTCTGGCTCTTAGTATGCCAAAACCTTTTATCTCCACAAAGAGGGCTTCCTTGATCAATCTGAAGAGGTGTCATTATTTCCTCTCATAGTCCTGTTCTTTTTTTCACAGCATTTTTTACTATATTTATAGTTTATTAAACAAGTACTTTTTTTCTGTACCATTAGATTTTAATCTCCACTGAGGGCAGACAGTGTCTCATTTGTTTTATATTTAGTTTATAGCCCAATGTCTAGCATGAAGTATGTGGAACAAAATAGTGAATGCATGAAAGAAAGAATGAATAAAAAGGATCCCTATGCCTCTAAGTCTTCTCTTTAGAAGTGTTTGTAGTAAGAATATTCCCATGCATCAATTTTCGAGGTTGACAATTTTTGTCGTTGACTTGGAATTATACATCTGTCTGCAACCTATGTCTTAAGAGTTGCTCTGACTGGTGTCACTGCAAATACAGTAATACTTTTCCCCATCCTCTTTTTCAACATCTAGGAGTCTGCTGATGGGCATTCATTTTGGTCTTGGCCTGTGGGTGCATTAAAATCCCTGTTTATTTTTCCATGGCCAGATTCTCAAGTTCCTATTTCTGATATTCCTTAAATTCATCTCACACAAAATATACTCAAATATGCAGCATTACTTAAGTATTGTAAGCATCCCAAGATACTTTCTATACCAAAAATTTAGCTGTTGATTTCGCACAGTTTTTGAGAACCTTCTATATGCCACCTACCTACTTATATGCCAGGTTTTGTTGTAGGCATCTAAGTTATTACATATCAGTAAGTAAAAAGGAAAACAATCATTGCCCTGCTGAAGTCTGATTTATTGTGGAAGATACAGACAATAAATAGTAAACATAATAAGTAAAAAGCATACTCTATTAATAGGTGATAAGTATTACAGAAAAAGAAGCAGGAAGTAAGGAGTCTTTGGTAATTTCTGAAGGCTGTATGATTTTAAAGTGATTAGGGAATGCTTTATTGAGAAGATAATATTTGAGCAAGGATTTATGGTAGTTGAGTATTAACCATGTAGATGCTGGGGAAAGATCATTCAGGCAGAGGAAACAACTGCTACAAAGACCTTAAAATGAGGGTCTTTTATAATTTGAATAGAAAAGAAAGGAATAGGAAGAAAGTAAAAGGAAATGAGGTCAGAGAGGTACCTGGACTTTTTAAAGGACTTTGGCTTTTGCTTTGAGGGAAAATAGGGGGCCATTGTAGGATTTTGAGCTGAGGATTGATGTGATCTGAGAGTTTAAGGAAAGTTGCTGTGATAATAGACTGAGCATGGAGACCATTGAGGAGGCTATTGTTACTGTAATCATTAGGTGAGGTGTGGTATCATAAATCAGCATGGTAGCAGTGAAAGTATTAAGAAATAGTTACATTCTGGGTATATGGTTGACCCTTGAACAGCACGGGTCCCTTCATACATGAATTCTTTTTTTCAATAAATACATAGAGATATAAGTGGATTTTGACTGCAGAGTGTGGGGTTTGGTGTCCCTAACCCCTGTGTTCAAGACTCAACTGTATTTTGGAGATGGAGTCAACTTAAGTCAAGGGGTAACACAAGTTCCTGGTCCGAGAACTGAAAGGATGAACTTACTATGAACAGATAATTGTGATGGGGAAGGCTAAGTATGGATTAAATTGCGGGGGGGGGGGGGGGGGGGCAGTGAAAGTAGCTTACAGAAGAGCAGGTATAGAATGATCTCTTTTTTTTTTTTAAGATTTTTTAAATTCATTATAGAGAGGGGGGGAGAGAGAGAGAGAAAGAGAGAAAGAGAAGGGGGGAGGAGCAGGAAGCATCAACTCCCATATGTGCCTTGACCAGGCAAGCCCAGGGTTTTGAACCGTCAACCTCAGCGTTTCCAGGTTAATACTTTATCCACTGCGCCACCACAGGTCAGGCTGATTTCATTTTTCTAAAATGAAAAAGGTGGCCTGAAAACTTCTTTTATCTAAATTGGCAGAGGTTGGTCACCTTTGAGAAAGTTCTTAGCTCTGCTAACCTCAGAAATATTTTTCGGTGACCTACTCAGGTAAGGTTTTCTCTGTCCACCAATAAGTGGTTATGCCAAAATATGGACATAATAGCTCTAAAATAAAAACAATCTTTTGATAGGTATAATTTTTTAAAATTTTGTCACTGAGATGTGATATACAGTATATTAAGTGAAACATAATGAAGTGAACAGCTCGATGAATTTTTATGCATAAATATACCCGTGTAACCAGATAAGATATAAACATTTCCAGCAGCCCTGAAGTTCCTTCATGCTCTTCTAGTCATCAGCACCTGCACTAAGGTAGCCACTATGCTGAATTCTGTCAGCATAGATTACTTTTGGGTCAGCATAACTTTCATGATTAGCATGCCTATAAGAGAAAGCTGTTCCCAAGACTACTCACAGAATTGCACCTGACTCTGTCTACCTTGGAGGAATTCTGGAGAATAAATGTTGTGGAGGACATTGAACTCAACAGAAAGTTGCTACATGAAGGAGGGGTATTGGGTTTGATCCCTGGCCAGAGCACATGTAAGGTATTTTCCCTGCTGAAGAAGAAAGAAGGGCATAGCCACCAAGTGTGAATAAGCAAAAGCTTTATTTAGTAGAGTACTTCCCAGATGAAGTTTTCTGGTCTGCGAAACGGGGGCCAGAGAAGTCGTGTTGCCTTCCCTGTTTGGGGGTAATTTACAGCGTCGTTAAGGTAGTCGGGTTGATATGACCTGGTGAAATTTCATTGGCTGACAGACAGTCGTTCTTTTTTGAAGGGCTCCTGGGAAGTTTCTTTTGGCGCGCATGGGTGTGGGCAGTTCCAACCAAAGTTCCCAGGCCTGGTTCCTCACATGACCTTTCCCCATTCCCAACTGACCTCACAGCACATACAAGAATAAAGGAAGGGTGTTGTAAATTTATATGTTTTGTTGAAAAACATGTTGAAAAGTAAAAATAGTCACTGTACATTTTTATCCATGACTTCTACTTATTGTGGGTACTTTTGACTTATTTTAGAAAATGCTTCATATAATCTAAATGGCAGCATTTTGTTTCTTATTACTTTTTATTAACAGCGCATATGTAGAATTACACTTCAGTTTTTGAAAAAATTCAGTTTTTATATTTGGTAGAAAATAGTATTTGTGGGATTATATTTTATTTGCAGTTCCAGATTTCTAGGGAAAAGAATCAGCAGATACTGGCCTTATATTATAAGAACCCTTAAAATGTTTTATAGGTGACGATGAGCAGTCTGCACAGATGGCTGCAAGTTGGGAAGATGAGAAAGTGACAGAAGCATCTTCAAACAGTTTTGTGGCTATTAAAATCGATACTCAAAGGTTTGCTTATGTTTTCATCTTTCATTTTTAAAAAACATTTTAACTGTAGTCTGGTTGTGATTTGCTTTTAGACTATAAGATGTTGATTTTTGACTAAGACATACTGGGGTCTTAAATTCTGATTGCTGTTTTCCAAATTCATTATTATATCTTGCTGCAAAACTTCAAATTCTTCTAGTCCAGTGGTTGGCAAACTAATGAGTCAGCAGAGCCAAATATCAACAGTACAACGATTAAAATTTCTTTTGAGAGCCAAATTTTTTAAACTTAAACTATCTAGGTAGGTACATTGTTATTAACTTAATTAGGGTACTCCTAAGCTGGCCTTTGCTAAACACGCAAGGGGCCAAAGAGCTGCATGTGGCTTGGGAGCCGCGGTTTGCTGACCAAGGGTCCTAGTCTACCAAATAGAAACACAGGAAATGTGATCCTTAGCATCTAAGAACATGGAAGTGACTATAAATCATATATTGAATATTTCTGAAAGGTTGACCACTCCTTTGGATTGTATTTTTGGGAATGGAGTTGTTTAACTTAGTAGAAAGAAGGACATGTATAGGTCCCTCATAGTACTTACTATCTATCCACAAGTCTGTTTTATTCATCCCTTCTCCCCTCCTTAAAATTTTTTAATTATTAAAAATTTCAAACTGGAGAGTATAATAAACCCCCATGTACTTGTCAGCTACTTTAATAATTATCAATTCATGGTCATTCTTGTTTCATCTATACTCCCACCCATTTCCACTCATCTTATATAATTTGAAACAAATCTGTCATATCATTTCATCTATAAATATTTTACTATGTCTCTGAAAGATAAGGATTCTTAATTTTTTTTAACATAGCTAAAGACATAGCTAAAAACAAAATAACAATTCCTTAGTATCAGATATCCACCCAACATTCAAATTTTCAATATCTCACCAGTCATAGTTTTATTAATTTAATTAGAGTTTGTTTGGTTCAGGATCCATCCAGTTTTACACATCATGATGTACTGATCTTGCCTCTTTTAGTCTATAGGCTTCCCCTCTGTATCTCTTTCTGTCATTTTCTTTGCAATTTATTTTTATTTTATTTTATTATTATTTTTTTTACAAATTTTTTTTTAAATTTTTTATTCATTTTAGAGAGGAGAGGGAGAGACAAAGAGAGAGAAAGAGAGGAGAGACAGAGAGAAGGGGGGGAGGAGCTGGAAGCATCAACTCCCATATGTGCCTTGACCAGGCAAGCCCAGGGTTTCGAACCGGCGACCTCAGCATTTCCAGGTCGACGCTTTATCCACTGCGCCACCACAGGTTAGGCCAGCAATTTATTTTTTTAAAGTACCTTAGTTTCCTCTAGTATGGTTTTATTGATTACAGCCCTGCTGTGTCATTTAGTTTGTTCCTCTGACAGTTGGATTTAGGTCTGTGATGGTGAACCTATGACACACGTGTCAGCACTGACACGCATAGCCATTTTCTATGACACATGGCTGCATACCAGAGAAGTATGGGGCCGCATGCTGAGAAGGATGTTTCATCCCTGGCTTCTGCACGGCCAGGTGCAGTAGCCGAGGATAAAACATTTGCTGTAGTGTAGACACTCTGTGCTGGAGGTCTGTAGGCCGAAACAACAGAACTCCGGCACAGAGCGTCTAGTTCTGGGACTTCCGGTTAGGCCATTAGGGGATCTTTGACCTCACTTCCGGCCAGTGGAGCAGGAAGCAGTGGAATGCCATGGGGGACTCATCTCTGAGTGCCCTGTGTTCGCCATTACCAGCAACCACATAACCACAGCAACCGTCTAATCTACTGTTCTGGGTGTCGTGGATTTCTAATTCACCATCATTACTGAGATAAGTGAGGGGGAGGCTGGGAGAGGCAAAGGCCTGTGCTATGGGTGCTGTTTCCCACCATTAGAAATAGTGGCAGCCATCTTAATTTACATAAGATGCAACTTGCAGAATTTCAAGACAGCATTTGGGCGCAGGTGTTTGTCGACTTGAGGTCAAAGCTTTAGAATCTGGAAAGGTGCCACTACGAACAGGAAATTTGGAGTGCCTGGAACTGATTACCAGACACTTTTAGCACCCTGAAAAATATAGCAGTGGCTTTACTTATAATTTTTCCCTCTACGTACTTTTGTGAGACCTTATTCTCAGCGTTAAATAATATTAAAACCAACAAAAGAAACAGATTGACAGATGAAGGTAGTAGTGCTTGCTTGGGCTTCAAGTGTACAAAATACCAACCTTCAATTGAAGATTTAGCCAATGAAATTCAACAAAAAAGTCACTAATAGCCTGACCTGTGGTGGCGCAGTGGATAAAGCGTCGACCTGGAAATGCTGAGGTCGCCGGTTCGAAACCCTGGGCTTGCCTGGTCAAGGCACATATGGGAGTTGATGCTTCCTGCTCCTCCCCCCTTCTCTCTCTCTCTCTCTCCCCCCCCCTCTCTAAAATGAATAAAAAAAAAAAAAAAGTCACTAATAGGCAGGTTAGTTAAAGAATTCCCCCTCCCCTCACTTATCTTAGTTCACGGCACCCCACACAAGTTAAATAATACCAAGACCAACAAAAGAAACCGACTGACAGATGAACAAAGAAGTCACTACGCAGGTAAGTTAAATAATTAGTTTTTGGTTTATTAAATACAGTTATATATTACAATTATACATTTTTGTTATTTAAACTATAAATATGAAATTATGGGGTTTTTTTGGAAGTGACACACCACCCTAGTTATGCTCGGTTTTTTGGCGAATTTTGACACACCAAGCTCAAAAGATTGCCCATCACTGATTTAGGTTATATATATATTTTTTCCTTCAAGACTGCTTCAGCCTGACCGGGCAGTGGCGCAGTGGATAAAGCGTCAGACAGGGATATGGAGGACCCGAGTTCGAGACCCTGAGGTGGCCAGCTTGAGTGTGGGCTCATCTGGTTTGAGCAAAGCTCACCAGCTTTGACCCAAGGTCACTGGCTCAAGCAAGGGGTTACTCAGTCTGCTGCAGCCCCACGGTCAAGGCACATATGAGAAAGCAATCAGTGAACAACTAAGGTGTCGCAATGAAAAACTAATGATTGATGCTTCACATCTCTCCGTTCCTCTCTGTCTGTCCCTATCTATCCCTCTCTCTTACTCTGTCACTGTGTTAAAAAAAAAAAAAAAAAAAGACTACTTCATAGAGTCAGTAATGGCAGGAGGAATACCAGGCTTTATTAGGGATGTGGAAGAAATAAAAATTTCAGAATTCTTGAGACACTATATACAGACTTATTTTCTAGCATTTTTAAAAACAAATTTTTATTAGGATGTAGGGATGCTTATGTATAGTGATGGTTGATGCTTGCTTGTTTCAGTACAGATAGCCTGCTAATAGATTCTAGAGCAGGGGTCCCCAAACTACAGCCCGTGGGCCACATGCGGCCCCCTGAGGCCATTTATCTGCCTCCGCCGCACTTCCGGAATGGGCGCCTCTTTCATTGGTAGTCAGTGAGAGGAGCACAGGATGCATCCTGGAGTACTGTATGTGGCAGCATCGCTCACGTATAGTACTACTGGTGACGCGGGATTCACGCGTCACAGCTCCAGAAGCGTATCATATGGCGCACATCTGGGCTGCGGTGCCCCACATGACCGGAAGCAGTGTGAAATAGCAGAAGTAGGAAGAAAGGCAAAGCACTATAACCATTACTACACAGTACAATGGCCCCCATATTCCCCCAAATGTGCAACAACATAATGGCCCCTGTAACTTCCCTTTGCCCAAAAGTTTCCCCCCACATTACTACTCACCATGTTTCCCCTATTATAGGACCCTATCTTTTTTTTTTTTAATATTAATATTTTTTTATTAAATTTAATGCAGTGACATTGATAAATCAGGGTACATATGTTGAGAGAAAATATCTCTAGATTATTTTGACATTTGATTGTGCTGTATACCCCTCCCGCAAAGTTAAATTGTCTTCTGTCACCTTCTATCTGGTTTTCTTTGTGCCCCTCCCCTCCCCTAACCCCTTTCTCCTTCTTCACCCCCTCCCCCCTCCCCCAACCCCCCCCCCCCCCGCCCCTGTTGCCATCACATTCTTGTTCATGTCTCTGAGTCTCATTTTTATGTCCCTTCTATGTATGGATTCATCTCAGTTTTTTTTTCTGATTTACTTATTTCACTCCATATAATGTTATCAAGGTCCATCCATGCTATTGTAAATGATCCGATGTCATCATTTCTTATGGCTGAGTAGTATTCCATAGTATATATGTACCAAAGTTTTTTAATCCACTCGTCCTCTGACGGACACTTGGGCTGTTTCCAGATCTTCGCTATTGTGAACAATGCTGCCACAAACATGCGGGTGCATTTCTCCTTTTCGAGCCGTTCTATGGTGTAGGACCCTATCTTATATTAATTTTCCCCCCAATAACAGGGGCTGTCTTATTTTAGGTGTCTTATAATAGGGGAAACATGCAGCAGTGGGCTTCCCACAGAAGAGGCCCACCGCTGCTGCTGCAGATGTTCAGGACGCTGTATACACAGTGTCACAGGCTGATCACCGCCATCCCTGAATATAGCACTGGAGGCGGTGCTCGGCAAGGTGGCATGTTTTCAAGTTGCCAAGCTAATAGTGTGCACTGGCCGACCATTCGTGGAGGGAGAATTTGTTAGAGAGTGCCTTCTTTCTGTTGCCAAAGAGATGTGTCCAGAAAAGGCAGACTTATTTAGTACAGTTAGTCTTTCAGGATCTACAATTACACGAAGGATTGGAGAAATGGGAGACAGTTTGCATCAGCATTTGCAAAACTCCGCAAGAAGACTTTATTATTTTTCCTTGGCACTCGAGAGCAATGATGTTCGTGATTCTGCACAACTTCTCTAATTTTTATTCGTGGGATGAATGACAATTTCGAAGTCACAGAAGAGCTTGCTGCACTGCAAAGCATCAAAGGAATAACTACAGGAGAGGATCTCTATGAAAAGGTTTTTCCCAAACTGAAGAATTTGGAGCTGGACTGGGCTAAACTAGCCAGTGTGACAACTGATGGTGCTCCTAGCATGATGGGGTCTAAGAAAGGAGTAATTGCTCGCATTAACCAAGAGATGGACAAACGTAACCATTCTCATCCAATAGCCATACACTGCCTCATCCACCAACAAGCGCTATGTAGTAAACCACTAAAGTGGGACTCTTATGAAAATTGTATCTTGTGTTAACTTCATTAGAGCTAATGCACTAAACCACAGACAATTTCAGGAATTTCTGTCTGAGCTAAATGTTGCCTATGAAGATGTTCTGTACCACACAGAAGTCCTTTGGCTCAGTTGAGGGAGAGTTTTGAGACATTTCTGACTTACTTCCACAGATTACAGCTTTTATGCTTTCAAAAAACAAAGAAGTACTAGAGCTCAATGATGCAGAATGGAAGTGGCACCTCGCCTTTCTGACAGATGTAATAGCTACTCAACAGTTTCAATGTGCAACTTCAAGGAAAAGGGAAGCTCATCTGTTATATGCAATCACATGTAAAAGCATTTGAAATAAAATAAGGCCTCCTTATCAGACAAGTGAAGGAGGAAAATTTCTGCCATCTCCCCTTAACTCAAAATTTGTTAATGGAAAAACCCTTGATTGCATTCCCAAAAGAAACGTGTGGATTCACTGGAAAAGTTGCGAAAAGAGTTCCAATTCAGATTTAAAGAGCTTCATCTCCATGAATAGGGCATACAGCTTTTCCGTAACCCATTTTCTATTGACATTGAAAATGTGAGGCCCTGGCCGGTTGGCTCAGTGGTAGAGCATTGGCCTGGCATGCAGGAGTCCTGGGTTCGATTCCCGGCCAGGGCACACAGGAGAAGCGCCCATCTGCTTCTCCACCCCTCCCCTTCTCCTTCCTCTCTGTCTCTCTCTTCCCCTCCCGCAGCCAAGGCTCCATTGGAGCAAAGTTGGCCCGGGTGCTGAGAATGGCTCCATGGCCTCTGCCTCAGGCGCTAGAATGGCCCTGGTTGCAACAGAGCAATGCCCCAGATGGGCAGAGCATCGCCCCCTGGTGGGCATGCCGGGTGGATCCCAGTTGAGTGCATGCGGGAGTCTGTCTGACTGCCTTTGTTTCCAACTTCAGAAAAATACAAAAAAAAAAAAAAAAAAGAAAATGTGGATACAATTTACCAAAGGGAACTGGCTGTATTGCAGAATTGTGACTCTGAAAGATGCATTCAAGTCAAGCAGCTTGCCTAATTTCTATGCATCTCTCCCCTTGGAGACATCCTAATCTCAGGAACCATGCACTCAAAATGGCAACCATCTTTGGCAGCACTTACGCCTGTGAACAAACTTTTTCCAGAATGAAACATCTGAAATCTCCAATCAGATCTACACTAACTGATGCACACTTGCATCACTTGTTACGGCTAGCAGTGACAAATATGGAACCGGACAGTGACCATCTCATTAGCCAAAAGGAGGCCCATAGTTCCCATTGAAATACTGGTCAGTTTGTTGATTTAAATTTACTTGTTCTTTATTTTAAATATTGTATTTGTTCCCGTTTTGTTTTTCTTACTTTAAAATAAGATACGTGCAGTATGCATAGGGATTTGTTCATAGTTTTTTTTATAGTATGGCCCTCCAACGGTCTGAGGGACAGTGAACTGGCCCCCTGTGTAAAAAGTTTGGGGACCCCTGTTCTAGAGTGTCTTTTAAATTATGAAAAATTCTACTACTAATACTTCTTTTTAAAAAATATTTCCCTATTGATTGATTTTAGAGAGAGTAGGGGGGGAAGAGACAGAGAAGCATCCATTTGTTGTTGTTTCACTTTGATTGTGCACCCATTGATTGCTTACTGCATGTGTCTCCACCAGGGATTGAACCCACAATCTTGGTGTTTTGGAACAATGCTCTGACTGAACCAACTGGCCAGGACTAATATCTTGTTACAAGATACTATATTTAGGTATACATGCTGTTGAGGAAGCAACATGGAAGATAATTAACTTGAGTTTTTTAGCTACCAGTTTGTGGGTCGCAAAGAATAGTTTTTTAAATTAAATTTAATGGGGTGATTATTGATCAATAAGAGTACATAGGCTTCAGGTAAACATTTCTATAGCATTTGAACTGTTGATTGCATTGTGTGCCCATCACCCAAAGTCAAATCATTTTCTGTCACCATGTATTTGTCTCTCTTTTTTTTAGAGAGAGAGAGAGAGGGATAGATAGGGACAGACAGACAGACAGGAACGGAGAGAGATGAGAAGCATCAATCAGTTTTTTTTCGTTGTGACACCTTAATTGTTCATTGATTACTTTCTCATATGTGCCTTGACCATGGGCCTTCAGCAGACCAAGTAACCCCTTGCTCCAGCCAGTGACTTTGGGTCCAAGCTGGTGAGCTTTTGCTCAAACCAGATGAGCCCGCGCTCAAGCTGGCGACCTCGGGGTCTTGAACCTGGGTCCTCCACATCCCAGTCCAACACTTATCTACTGCGCCACCGCCTGGTCAGGCTATTTGTCTGTCTTTATCCCCTCCCCGCTCTGCTTCATAATCACTTTTGTCTCTCTCCAAGAGTATAAATTTGTATAGTTCTGAACTTTTACTGATTTACTTATTTCACTTAATATAATGTTCTTAAGGTTCGTCCATGTTGTCGTAAGTGACAATATATCATCGTTTCTTATGGCTAAGTAGTATTCCATTGTGTGTGTGTGTGTGTGTGTGTGTGTGTGTGTGTATCATATGTCCTTTATTTAGTCTCTCTCGAAGGACACTTGTTTCCATGTCTTGGCCACTGTGAATAATGCCGTGATGAACGTGGGGGTGCCCTGTGTCTTTGTGTACCAATGTTTTCAAATTTTAGGGGTCAATAACCAGTAAAGAGATTGCTGGATCATATGGTAATTCTTAATTTTTTGAAGAACCACCATACTGTCTTTCACAATGGCTGTACCAGTTTACATTCCTACCAGCAGTGCATGAGGGACGAATAGTTCTTTAATCTGACAGTTATAAAGCAAAAAAGGGTCTGTGAAATAATATATTTTTCTGTTTTCAGCTGATGGCCATGAAAGGACCTATTAGTTTCAGAAAAATGCATGTAGTTGGTACAATAATTTTTTATAAAAACAACTCAGTATTTGGAAAATAAATAAAAAAAACAACTCAGTATTTGGGAAACACTTGCATTCATCTAGTGATTTTCTGTTTGATTTTGTTTTACAGTGAAGCCTGCCTCCAGTTTTCACAAATCTGTATCCTTTCAATGAAGAATCAGTTTTATATATACTGTTTTGTTTGAGAATTTACCTTTGTTTTGATTAATTCATGACATTTAGAAATTATTCATTTTTATTTATAAAGTCATTCATTCTTTATGGGAACTTGATATTACTAAATGTACTTTGAGACAGTTCATTGTAGGGATTGGAATTATAGGGAGTATTTTATGTGTGTATGAGCATCTAGAAAGTAGTATGGAGCAATTTGGTTGGCATGTGAGAAGTAGCTAACAAGAGGCAATATAGATAAAGAGGTTATGATGGGAATGTAGTAGATGTTCACTCAGCTATGCAATGCAAATACATCATAAGTCAATTCCCAAATCACATGTAGTAATTGAAATTATTTTCTAAAAAATTCACAAAGATGATATGTTTTGCTTTATTAAAATTATTTCCTTGTTTCTCGTAAATTATTAGACTTAATTAAACTGTATAGATCCTGTAGTATGTGTTCCATCCAGTTTCTTTATTGGAGACAGTGGAATTCCCTTGGAAGTAATAGCAGGAAGTGTTTCTGCAGATGAACTCGTTGCCAGAATTCACAAAGTCCAGCAGGTGAGAAAGAACAGAATTATTCATTATATAAACATGTGAAATTGATTAGCTAGGAACTTGACATTGGAATATTTTTAGAACTGCTTAATATATTCAGGAACCTGCTGTGCCATTAAATTTGAAATGTAGTAAGTACTCTCTTCTTGGACTGGTTTTGAAAGTAGCATTATGAAGTTAGAGGTGCCTGTACTTAATACATCAGTGACTTCTTACTTTCCCTTATCCTTTGTTCCTTCACCCAATCACATAATGCATATTACTTTGTTGCAAGAGAGTTGCTCTCACATTAAGGTATCTAACAGTATATTGTTTGTCATGTGTTAAGAACCTTATTCAGCCTGACCAGGCGGTGGCGCAGTGGATAGATCGTTGGACTGGGATGCAGAGGACCCAGGTTCGAGACCCTGAGGTTGCCAGCTTGAGCGCGGGCTCATCTGGTTTGAGCAAAAAGCTCACCAGCTTGGACCCAAGGTCACTGGCTTGAGCAAGGGGTTACTCGGTCTGCTGAAGGCCCGTGGTCAAGGCACATATGAGAGCAATCAACAAACAACTAAGGTGTTGCAACGGCAATGAAAAACTGATGATTGATGCTTCTCATCTCTCTCTGTTCCTGTCTGTCCCTATCTATCCCTCTCTCTGACTCTCGCTCTGTCCCTGTAAAAAAAAAAAAAAAAAAGCCCTGGCCAGTTGGCTCAGCAGTAGAGCGTTGGCCTGGCATGCGGGGGATCCGGGTTCGATTCCCGGCCAGGGCACATAGGAGAAGCGCCCATTTGCTTCTCTGCCCCCCCCCCCTCCTTCCTCTCTGTCTCTCTCTTCCCCTCCCACAGCCGGGGCTCCATTGGAGCAGGGATGGCCCGGGTGCTGGGGATGGCTCCTTGGCCTCTGCCCCAGGTGCTGGAGTGGCTCTGGTCGCGGCAGAGCAACGCCCCGGAGGGGCAGAGCATCGCCCCTGGTGGGCATGCCGGGTGGATCTCGGTCGGGCACATGCAGGAGTCTGTCTGTCTCTCCCCGTTTCCAGCTTCAGAAAAATACCAAAAAAAAAAAAAAAAGAACCTTATTCAGTTTCTCATTTGCATCCACTTTGGACAAATAACTAATATAGCATGTAAGTTTTTCCCTTCAATTATAATTTGAAGGAAAAGCAGTATTATCCTTTTAAAATCTTTCTTTTTTTTTAAGAATTTGACTTTATCTTAGAGCTATATTTTTAAAATCTTTTAATTTTCTTGGCCCTGGCTGGTTGGCTCAGCAGTCGAGTGTCGGCCCCGCATGTGGAAGTCCTGGGTTCAATTCCTGGTCAGGGCACACAGGAGAAGCACCCATCTGCTTCTTCACTCTTCCCCCTCTCCTTCCTCTCTGTCTCTCTCTTACCCTCTCACAGCCAAGGCTTCATTGGAGCAAAGTTGGCCTGGGTGCTGAGGTTGGCTCCATGGCCTCTGCCTCAGGTGCTCGAATGGCTCTGGCTGCAACAGAGCAACACCCCAGATGGGCAGAGCATCACCCCCTGGTGGGCATGCCGGGTGGATCCCGGTCGGGCGCATGCGGGAGTCTGTCTGACTGACTGCCTCCCTGCTTCTAACTTTGAAAAAATACAAAAAAATAAAATAAAAATAAAATCTTTCAATTCTCTTGACAGTTTATAGTAGAATTCCATAACATGATTATGTCATGTTTAAGATTATATATTTAGATTTATCTACTTAGAAAGTATTTATTTTGACTTACTCATATTTTAGTCTGATTTGCCATGATAAATTTAGATTCTTACCTGTTAATTAAATTTCAGTGTGTTCTCTTCCTAGATGCACTCATTAAAAGGTGAACCATCAGTGGCAAATGGCAGCCAGTCAGAAAGTTCAGTCTCTACTCCATCCACCTCATTTGAACCTAACAACACTTCTGAAAACTCTCAGTCTGGAAATATAGAACTTTGTGAGACACCACCTACTTCTGATACAAAGTCAGATTCTGCAACAGGTAATTTTCAGTGTACTCTTTTGAGTACAGTAGAAATACTCCTTCACTTCATTTTAAAGGCCCTAGATTGGACCTGGACGGTTGGCTCAGTGATAGAGTGTCAGCTAGGTATGTGGATGTCCCAGGTTTGATTTCCAGTGAGGGAACACAGGAGAAACGACCATCTGCTTCTCCACCCCTCCTCCTCTCAGTCCTCCCTCTCTCTCTTATCTCTATCCTCCCCTTCCCCTATAGCCATGGCTCAGTGGTTTGAGTGAATTGGCCCCAAGTGCTGAGGATGGCTTGTGGCCTGTACTTAAGGCACTAAAAATAGATCAGTTGCCAAGCAACAGAGCTACTGCCCAGATGGCCAGAGCATGGCTATTAGGAGGCTTGCTTGGTGGATTCTGGTCAAGGCAGAGGCAGGCTAACTAACTAAGTAAAGGGTTGTCTTAAATACGTTTGTCATTTAGTGACAGAATAGGATAAATTTAGTGAATATGCCCTTCAAACCCAAATAGGAAACAGTCTAGAAGAGCTAGATTTGTAATTTCTGCTACTGTGCTATGATTTAGGAACTGTCATTATGACTCAGTAGTTTTATAAATTTCTTCCCAGCCAGGAGATTTTCAAAGGTCCAAATGAACTAATGTTTTTGGGGTTGTTTTTATAACCAATAAAATAATAGACAAATTTAAGGGAATATTTGCATTTTAAAAATTAGAACTAAAGGATAACTATAAAATAGAACTTGTAGAAATAAGAGGTGTGACTGAAGAGGCATTGATAGAAAGGACAAAAGAAATTTTACACTTTATTAGGGGTCATTGTCAGAGTTATTTGGTGTTTTGGTGTAATATACAATGTACAGTTAGATAAACAGAGAAGTTAGAACATTAGTATTTAAAAAGATTATCCCACTCCATCCTGGTAATCATCAAGCTTTTATTTAAATACACTTAATGATAGGACGCTCATTACCTTGCCTAGGAAGCCTGTTCTGTTGTTGAGTCCTAAGTGTTTTTTCTTGGATTTTTATGTATTGATTTTAGAGGAGAGAGAGAGAGAGAGGCTGGGGTGGAGTGGGAAGCATCACCTTGTTGCTTCTCATATGTGCCTTAACCCAGCAAGCCTGGGGTTTCAAACCAGCGACATCAGCATAACAGTTTGGTGCTTTATCTACGCCACTACAGGTCAGGCAAAGTGGTAGTTTTTAGAAAAAATTTCCCCGTGTTTAGCTGAAACTTGATGCCCTTTAACTTTAGTGCTGTTTATGGAGTTAAACATAACAGGTTTGAATATTTGAAGATTGGCTATCAGGTTCCTTTTTAGTAGTTTCATTTTAAGGTTTTACATGCATAGGTTACTCAAGTTGTGGATACAGATAGGACTGGGAGACTGTTATGAGTGTGGTCCACTTAGGTGTACAGCAGAATACTTATGTTTTATATTTACCTGGATATTTATTATTTTTAAAATTTTTCATTCCCTTTTGAATACAAATGCTCCTTGACTTAAAATGGGGTTATGTCCAAATAAACCCATTAAGTTGAAAATAAAGGTTAAAAATGCATTTAACATGGGGTGAATACACAATACAGTGTATAGAGATGTGTTGTAGACTTGGACACTTGAAGCCTGTATAATTATGTTAACCAGTGACACCCCAATAAATTCAATTAAAAAAATTTTTTTTAATACTTAAAACAATTTTTTTAAATTATTTTGTTTATTGATTTTAGAGGGGAGAGAGGAAGGAGGGAGGAGGAGTGGGAAGCATCAAGTAATAATAGTTGCTTCCCGTATGTGTCTTGACCAGGCAAACCTGGGGTTTCAAACCGGTGACCTTAACATTCGAGGTTGACATTTTATCCACTGTGCCACCACAGGTCAGGCTAAAAATACTTTTAATACATGTAACCTACCAAACAGCATAGCCTAGCTTAGTCTAGCCTACCTGAAGTGTGCTTAGAATACAATATCAAAAAAACAGACAACACAGTACGCTGTAGTTAGTGGCTACTGTATTTGACACTGTAGATATTGGACTACCTTGCTCTAGAGTGTGGCCTACCCATATCCAGGCATGCTTACTCTACTTTTATTATATCGCCTCCTGCCAGATTAATATTTCTTCATGTTATACTTCTAACTTTGCCTTGGTGGACCTCAACTGGGTAACTGCCTTATTGCCTATTTTATATACTATTGTGTCCAGATCCAAACTTCAGAATTAGTAATAGCTCATTTCTTATCACCTGCTCCATTCTTAGGGAAAATACGTAATGTTTAAGCAACAAAATTAGCAAGTGTTGTAACCCATAGGATTTATCCCTTTTAAAAACTGACATTAAACACAGTATTTTTTTTATTTCTTTATATTTAATAAATAAGAAGGAGAAAGATCAGGCCATGCCACTGCGCCTCAGGAGCCTAATGGATGTTCAAATCAGAGACCTGCAGAGGACCTCACTGTCCGAGTGGAAAGGTTTGCTCTTATTTTTGCAATAGTATTTTGTTAAAATGACAGTGGTTTTTCAGTTATTTCATGAATTTGAGTAAAAGCTAAAATTATACAAATGAAGTTTCAGAATTCTGGGTTGAGATTTTTTTTTTTATTACTTGACCTGCTTATTTGTATCCATAAAGATTAATTCTGGAAGTAAAGTTCTTCTGTATCTCTGAAGTCATCAGTCAGCTTTAGATCTGATCATTCCAAGACTCTTTTTCACTGGCATTTTGTTGTATGTGTGTTTTCATCTGTCACTTCTGCTTTTTATTTATTTATTTAATTTTAAAAGTACATTTATTAAAGCTGGGGACAGTGAAACAAGGAAGGGTTTAGGATAGAAGCAGCAACAGGAAAGCCTAGGCAAGGATACTTTGCCTCACTGAAAAGTGGGAGGAAACTGCGTTGGAGACAGTTTCATAGGGTTGGCCCAGGATGAGCCTCTGCTGCCCACTACTCCCCTGGGGACCCTTAGAGTTTAGAAGATGCACGCCTGTGAGGGAAGAAGAGGGGAAGGGATAGGCGTGTGTGTGCTCCTGGTGGGGAGAGCACTCTGTCACTTCTGCTTTTATCTCTCCATGCCATAGGATAATAAGTTTCAGGTGGGGAAGAATTTCAGCTAATTTTATAATTGTATACTGAGCCTGGGTTCTGCATAATTGTGTCTATTAAATGTCACTTGTTATTAGTTGGTCTGATAATCAGATAACAAATTTCTGACTTATAGTTTCTAGTTTAGTACTTCAATGATTTAGGAATTTGTAAATCATAGTCTTTTTTATACTATGATACTATGATTTTTTTTTAATTCATTAAAGGAGGAGAGGCAGAGACAGACTCCCACATGTGCTCCAACTGGGATCCACCTGGCAAGCCCACTAGGCAGTGATTGCTCTGCCCATCTGGGGTGTTGCTCGGTTGCAACCAAGCTCTTCTTAGCACCTGAGGTGGAGGCCATGGAGCTATCCTCAGTGTCCAGGGCCAACTTGCTCCATTCGAGCCATGGCTGCAGCAGGGAATAAGAGAAAGAGAGAGAGAGAGAGAAACGAGAGGAGGAGGTGTGGAGAAGCTGATGGGCGCTTCTCTTGTGTGCCCTGACCAGGACTTGAACCCTAGACATCCATGTGCCTGGCCGACACTACCACTGAGCCAACCTGGCCAGGGCCTATGATTCTTAAAAGTTGTATGAGTTAATGGTAAATTGATAAGCAGAAATTTTATTTTAATCCTGAGTTAAAATCATTTAATATTATATGTATATGAATATTAAGAAAAATACTTAGGGAGACTTGATATTTTCTTGTTCACATAGATGCTATAAAGAAGGTTCAAAATGATTGCTGACATTAGGTATTTGGGTTCACTCACAACTATAAAAATCACCTTCATTTCAGCAAAACTTGGATTCTGATTATTCTTTGTAGGAGTTGGTCATAGCCAGGATCTTGATGTGAAAAGCAGGACAGATCCTCTCACAGTGGTGAAAAATGGTGTAAGGCTGGAACCAAAGTTCCCAGGGACTCATCCTCCTTTGTTTTCATCTGTTTTGCTAACACCAAACCCACCACTGGACACCGTTTTCTGTAGCATTCTTCAGTGTCCCAGGTTGATGCTTTATCCACTGCACCACCACCTGGTCAGGCTATCCATTTTACTGTTGATGGATATTTATGTTGTTTTCAGTTTGGAGCTATTATGAATAGGGCAGAACATTCTTGTATGTGTCTTGGTGAACATATCTTCTGGGTGTATTTGTAAAGATGAGAATTTCTGGGTCATAGATACTGGACAGTTTTCCAAAGTGGTTAAACCAGTTTATAACTGCCCTCATCAGTAAGCTGTCTCATGAATCCTTCTTTTTCTCTGTGTTACAGTTCATTTCTCTTATTCATTTTGGTGCACAGATTGCCCCAAATTTGGTTAGTAGAATTTCCTTCATACTGGATCCTCTGTCCGTGGACATACCTCTCTTGATTTCTGACATAAGTTGTTCTGGCTGAGATCTAGCAAATACATGTACCTGTGTAACCCAGATCCCTCTTACAGAAAGCTACATTATTTTTGAAAATGGAAATGTAATTATATACAGTCAAATTTAAAGTGTACATATCAGTGAATTTTAATATATTCACTAGATTGTGCAACTGTTATCACTGTCTACTTTCAGAAGTCTTAGTTTTTAATTGATTCATTTCTTATAGTTGTAAATCAATTATGGTATTATTAGTTTTTATAAATGCTAGCCTTCAGTTTTTTGCTATTATTTTTAACAATATTATAACAATATATAATTATAATACATTGTTGTTCACTAATGTGTAATGGGTAAGACATTTGTAAGTCATTGATTTATATATGTATATATTTTTGAAGAAGTATATTTATATTTTTCTTTTTTTTAATTAATTTATTGTGTTTACATAGAGTCTAATGTCACCCGTGTTCCCCAGTACATCTCCCCTGTCCCCATCCAGGATTTGCTTTTCTGCTCTCGTCCCATCCTGTCACCCTATCATCACCATTCCTCTGTCTGGTTTCCTTCTGGATCCTTTGATCCCTCCTCTGTCTCTATTCCGCTCCTCAGTTCATATTGTTCGTCGGATTCCTCATATGAGTGAGGTCATATGATATTTTTCTTTCTCTGCCTGGCTTATTTCACTTAACATAATAGTTTCCAGTTCCATCCATATTGTCACAAAAAATAATATTTCCTTCTTTTCATGGCCCCATAGTATTCCATTGTGTATATGTCCAACTACTTTTTAATCCACTCGTCCACTGAAGGATACTTGGGCTGTGTCCAGATCTTGGCTATTATAAACAATGCTGCAATAAACATGGGAGTGCATTTCTCCTTTTCAAACTGTGCTATGGTATTCTTGGTATATTCCTAAAAGTGGGATGGCTGGGTCAAAAGACCGTTCGATTTTTAATTTTTTGAGGAATCTCCATACTGTTTTCCACAGTGGCTGCACCAGTCTGCATTCCCACCAGCAGTGCAGGAGGGTTCCCTTTTCTCCACATCCTCGCCAGCACTTACTTTGTGTTGTTCTGTTGATGAGCGCCATTCTTACTGGTGTGAGGTGATATCTCATTGGGGTTTTAATTTGTATTTCTCTAATGATTAGTGATGTTGAGCATTTTTTTATATGCCTATTGGCCATCTGTATGTCCTCTTTGGAGAAGTGGCTGTTCATCTCTTTTGCTCATTTTTTGATTGGACTGTTTATCTTTTTGGTGTTGAGTTTTACAAGTTCTTTATAAATTTTGGTTATTAACCCCTAATCAGATGTATTGTTGAATATGTTCTCCCATTGTGTGGTTTGCCTTTTTATTTTGTTCATATTGTCTTTAGCTGTGCAAAAGTTTTTTAGTTTGATATAGTCCTTTGTTTATCCTATCTTTTATTTCCCTTGAGAGTGGAGATAAATCAGCAAATACATTGCTGCGAGTGATGTTGGAGAGCTTATTGCCTATCTTTTCCTCTAGGATGCTTATGATTTCATGACTTACATTTAAGTCTTTAATCCATTTTGAGTTTATTTTTGTGAATGGTGTGAGTGGGTGCTCTAGTTTCATTATTTTGCAGGTAGCTGTCCAATTTTCCCAAGACCATTTGTTAAAGAGACTGTCTTTACTCCATTTATGCTATCACCATCCTTGTCAAATATCAATTGTCCATAAAGGTGCGGGTTTATTTCTGGGTTCTCTGTTCTGTTCCATTGATCTATATGCCTGTTCTTACCCAGTACCAAGCTGTTTTGAGTACGATGGCCTTGTATTATAACTTAGTATCAGGAAATGTGATACCATCCACTTTATTCTTCTTTTTCAAGATTGCTGAGGCTATTCATGGTTTTTTTTTTTGGTTACATATGAATTTTTGGAATATTTGTTCTATATCTTTGAAGTATGTCATTGGTATTTTAATAAGAATTGCATTGAATTTATAAAATGCTTTGGGTAATATGGACATTTTAATGATGTTTATTCTTCCTAGCCATGAACACGATATATGCTTCCACTTGTTTGTGTCTTCCTTGATTTCTTTTATCAATGTTTTATAATTTTCCAAGTACAAATCTTTAACCTCCTTGATTAAATTTACTTCTAGGTATTTTTTTGTTGTTGTTGCAATAGTGAAGGGGATTGTTTTCTTAGTTTATCTATCAGACAGATCATTGTTGGTGTATAAAAATGCCTCTGATTTCTGAGTATTTTTTTAAAATCCTACCACCTTGCTGAATTCATTTATTAGGTCCAGTAGTTTTTTGACTGAGACTTCAGAGTTTTCTAGGTACAGTATCATAGTTTTATTTCTTCTTCTCCAGTTTGGATGCCTTTTATTTCTTCTTCTTGTCTGATTGCTGTGGCTAGGATTTCCAGGATTATGTTGAATAAGAGTGGTGAAAGGATGCACCCCTGCCTTGTTCCTGATCTTAGGGGATTGCTTTTAACTTTTGTCCATTGAGTATGATGTTGGCTGTGGGCCTGTCATAGATGGCCTTTATCATGTTGAGGTATGTTCCGTGTATTCCCACTTTGCTGAGAGTTTGATCATAAATGGGTGCTGGATTTTATCGAATGGTTTTTCTGCATCTGTTGATATTATCATGTGGTTTTTTCAGGAGTCTCAAACTCACGTCCCGCCGAACAATTTTGTGCGGCCCGCAGACTAATCCACGGGTTTACTTAATTTTATCCAAAATATTTTGAACTTCGTGGATTAGTCTGCGCGTTGCACAAAATTGTTCGGCGGGCCGCATAGTTTGAGACCCCTGGTTTATATGATGAATCACATTGATTGATTTGCAAATATTGTACCAGCCTTGCCTCCCCAGAATAAATCCTAATTGATCATGGAGTATGATTTTTTTTCATGTATTGCTGGATCCAGTTTGCTAATATTTTGTTGAGAATTTTAGCATCTAAATTCATCAGGGATATTGGCCTATAATTTTCTTTCTTTGTGTTGTCTTTGCCTGGTTTTAGAATCAAAATTATGCTCGCCTCATAAAAGGAGCTTGAAAGTTTTCCCTCCTCTTGAATTTTTTGAAATAGCTTGAGAAAGATAGGAGTTAGTTTTTCTTTGAATGTTTGGTAGAATTCGCCCATGAAGTGATCTGGCCCCGAGGTTTTGTTTGTTGGGAGTTTGATAACTGTTTCTATCTCATTTGTTTTAATCGAACAAATTTGTTGTATTTAGGTTTTCTGATTCTTCCAGAATGATATTTAGAAGATTACATTTTTCAAGGAATTTGTCCATTTCACCTAGGTTGTCTTAAGTTTTGGCATACAGTTCTTCATAGTATTTTCTTACAATCCTTTGTATTTCTGCTGTGTCTGTTGTTACTTCTGCATTCTCATTTTAAATTTTATTTATTTGAGTCCTTTCTCTTTTTTTCTTGGTGAGTCTGGCTAAGGGTTCATCGATCTTTTTTACTTTTTCAAAGAACCAGCTCTTGGTTTCATTGGTCCTCTATATTTTATTTTAGTCTCTATATCATTTAATCTCTGTTCTTTATTATTTCTTTCCTTCTACTTCCTCTAGGCTTTACTTGCTTTTCTTTTTCTAGTTCTTTTAGTTGCAGGATTAAGTTGGTTTTTTTGAACTTTTTCTAGCTTCTTAAGGTATTCCTGTAATGCTATGAACTTCCCTTTCAGGATTGCATTTGCTGTGGACCACAGATTTTGAATTGTTATATGCTCATTTTCATTTATTTCAAGGAAATTTTTTATTTCTTCCTTGATCTCATTTTTGACCCAGTCGTTGTTTAATAACATGCTGTTTAGTTTCCAAGTTTTTTAATATTTTTCAGTTTTCCTATTGTAGTTGATTTTCGTTTAATGTCATTGTGGTCTCAGAAGATGCTTGATATGGTTTCAGTCTTCTTAAATTTGTTGAGACTGGTTTTATGCCCTAATATGTGGTCTATCCTGGAGAATGTACCATGAGCACTTGAAAAAAATGTATATTCTGCTGCTTTAGGATGGAAGGTTCTGAAGATATCTGTTAAATCCAGTTGATCTAGTCTAGTGTATTCCTTAATTTTGTTGTTTCTTTGTTAATTTTCTTTCTTGAGGATCTGTCCATTGATGTTAGTGGGGTATTGAAATCCCTTACTATTATAGTATTGTTGTTGAGCTCTGCCTTTATGTCCATCAAAATGTTTTATATATTTAGGTGCTTCTATTTTAAGTGCATATATATTTATAATGGTTATCTGTTCCTGTTGTATTGCTCCTTTTATCATTATGTAGTAACCTTCTTTATCCCTTACTATAGTCTTTGTTTTAAAGTCTATTTTGTCAGATATAAGTATTGCTGCCCCAGCTTTTTTTCATTCCATTTGCATGAAATATTTTTTTCCATCCTTTTACTTTCAGTCTGTGTGCATCTTTTGTTTTGAGGTGCGTCTTATCCATTCAGCTACCCTATATCTTTTTATTGGAGCATTTAATCCATTTACATTTAAGGTCATTATTGATATGTAGTTAATTGCCATTTTATTCTTTAAAGTTATATTCCTCTTTTACTATATTCTTTTTCCCCTTTGTTCTGTTTACAACAGGCCCCTGAATATATCTTGCGGCATTAGTTTGGTTGTAATGAATTCCTTGAGTTTTTTGTTTGTTTGTTTGTTTTTTTGTCTGGGAAGCTTTTTATTTCTCATTCAATTTTAAACGATAGCCTTGCTGGATAAAGAAGTCTTGGTTGTAGGCTCTTGTTCTGCATTACTTTGAATATGTCTTGCTATTCCCTTCTGACCTAAAGTGTTTCTGTTTGAGAAGTTGGATATCATCCTTCTGGGGGCTCCTTTGTAAGTTATAGTGTTTTTTCCGCTAGCAACTTTTCTTTATCTCTTAGCTTTGGTATTTTAATTATGATGTGTCTTGGTGTAGATTTTTTGGGTTTCTCTTTAATGGAATTCTCCGTGCTTCTTGAACTTTTGTGACTTTTTCCTGCATCAATTTAGGGAAGTTTTCTGCTATAATTTTTTTTTTTAAAGGTTCTTTTTAAAATATTTTATTTATTGATTTTTTAGAGAGACAGGAGAGAGAGAGACAGAGAGAGAAAAGGGGTAGGAGCAGGAAGCATCAACTCCCATATGTGCCTTGACCAGGCAAGCCCAAGGTTTCGAACCGGGAACCTCAGTGTTCCAGGTCGGTGCTTTATCCCACTGTGCCACCACAGGTCAGGCTCTGCTATAATTTTATTGAACCTCTAACCTTTGTTTTTTCTTTTCTTCTTCAGGAACCCTTATGATGCAGATGTTGTTTCTTTTTAGGTTTTCACAGAGCTCTCTTAGAGTTTCCTCAGATTTTTTGTTTTTTTTTCTTCTTGCTGCTCCACTTCCGTGCTTTCACTTACCTTGTCCTCTAAGTCGCCGATTTGATCCTCTGCTTCATCCAGCCTGCTTTTCATTTCTTCTAGTGTAGTCTTCATTTCTGATATTGTGTTTGTCATTTCTGTCTGGTTCTTCTTTATGATTTCCGTGTCCTTTTTAATGCATTCTATTGAATATTTCTTTATTGAAGTGTTCATTAAGTCCATCCATTGTAGCTTTGAGATCTTTTTTTTTTTTTTTTAAATATATATATTGTTTTATTGGGTTATGTCATGCATAGAGAAAAATGTATAAAACATAGCTACAGCTTAAAAAGATAATTACAAAAAACATACTTCCAAATGAATAGCCATGTAACCACTCCCCAGGTTAAGAAACAGAACATTCCCAGTCCCGGGCAGCCCCGGGTTCCTAACCCCAACCATGTCCCCCTCCTGGAAGTAGCCATTTTCTGGACTTTTCTGATCAGTGTTTCTTTGCTTTTACTTATAAATAGGTTGGCCATCTCTTACCCCTAGGCACATAAACTTTTTGACTTTCCCATAAATGAAAGCAAATTGTGTGCATTCTTTTTTTTTTTTTTTTTTTTTTTTTTTATAAATAAATTTTTATTTTAATGGGGTGACATCAATAAACCAGGGTACATACATTCAAAGAAAACATTTCCAGGTTATCTTGTCATTTAGTTATGTTGCATACCCATCACCCAAAGAGAGATCGTCCTCTGCCACCCTCCATCCAGTTCTCTCTGTACCCCTCCCCCTCCCCTCCCTCTCTCCCTCCTTCCCTCCCTCCACCCCCCATAGCCACCACACTCCTGTTCATGCCTCTCAGTCTCGCTTTTATGTCCCACTAATGTATGGAATCCTGCAGTTCCTGTTTTTTTCTGATTCGCTTATTTCACTCCGCACAATGCTACCAAGACTCCACCATTCTGCTATAAGTGATCCAAAGTCATCATTTCTCCTAGCTGAATAATATACCATGGTGTATATGTGCCCCATCTTCTTCATCTAGTCCTCTATTTTTTTTACAGTGATTAAAAGCCTTTAAGCAAACTCTTGGCCAATACAGCAAGAATCCATAAATGAGTAGTGTCCTTAACATGTTCCCCAAGTCCAAGTTGGCCCCCTCACCATGCCAAATCCCTGAAAAATGCAACCCAACCACAGTTCAGTCTGTTAGGAGCTGTCACAGGGAGCAGGAGTCCAGGAACGTTCCCCACAGGAAAAGTCCGTATGGCACTGGAATTGTTGTCACCATTCTATACTTTGCAGCTCATGTCCAAGTCCCACTGACCGCTGCTTCTAGCTGGTAATGATTCAGGTAGACTGGAAAAAGCCATTTGCAGCATGCGTGGATATGGAGCTTCTGTTCTCCTCTGCCTGGAGAGTTGAGACCAGGTTGCTTTTCCCTGGAGCTCTGTGACTGTGGCCTGGTAAAGAGAACCTTGGGATACACTAAGCTGGGTGGCAAAGGTAAATTCATAATACAAGTTGGCAAAAGGAGGAAAGAGAGCTCTAAATTAAGAGTAGGTCCCAGCCTGAAATATGAGTGGGGCATTGAGGTAGGAGGAATAAAGGAAACACTATATATTAAGCAAAGCAGCAGAAAATAGGACTATCAACACCCACAACAGAGATCTTTGAGGGAAGAATAAAGAACCTGACTATTCAGGCAAAACATAGTTAAGTGGCCCTTGTGCAAATGAGATCAGTTTACCTGCTTCTTGGAAGAAATACCCTAGGCTCGTCCACAGTGTCGTAGATGGGGTCGACGGCCCTGGGCACCTTCAGCCTTCAGTGGCAAACCCCAGCATTCTGGGCAAGGTTAGGTCATAGGTGGCTGGAGCAGGCCTGGAAGAGACTGAACCCTCCCTTAGAGGAGCGAGGGGGAAGCCCACCTTCCAGTGTCCCTGTTTCCTCACAGTAGAGGTGTGTAAGCCTGGCAGGCTTTAGCTCAATGACCTTCCTTTCCACTATTGAAGCAGGACCCAGATGGCATCCTATGAGACCCCTTTGTGGTGCTGGAGCCTTTAAGGGTGTATCCTAAAAGCTGGTAGTTCCCCCTGATCTCTATTGGGCTTTTTCTGCCTCTAGGTATCTTAAAAGCCATTCTCAGAAGATCTCGCTGAGGGGTTTGAGGATCCTCATCCGCCTATATAAATCTTTTCCATATATCTGGAGCTATTTGGAAAAAAGACAGAACAGTGTTATTAGCTAGATCTAATAAAGAAGGTAGATTTGGTGTCTCCTGTTCATCAGCTTTCAAAAGAAATGTAAATTTTTTTTTTTAAGTAAAAAGCATGATATGGTAGACCCATCGGAGTCATTGGCCTGGTGTGCAGGATTCCCGGGTTCGATTCCCAGCCAGAGCACAAAGGAGAAGCGCCCATCTACCTCTCCACCCCTCCCCCTCTCCCCCCTCCCGGTCCCTCTCCTCCCGCCCACAGCCAAGGCTCCACCGGAGCAAATCCACCCTGGGCACTAAGGATGGCCCCATGGCCTCCGTCCCAGTTGCTAGAATGACTCCGGTTGTAACAGAGCAACATCCCAGATGGGCAGAGCATTCCCCCCGGTAGGCATGCCAGGTGGATCCCAGTCAGGCGCATGCAGGAGTCTGTCTGCTTGCCTCCCCATCCCCATCCTCAGAAATATACAAAAAAATAAATAAATAAAAGAAAAAATACAAAAAAAAAAAAGGGGGGGGGGCATTCCCTTGTGCTAAAGCACCAGGAAGCATGGAGTGAGCTTGAGTATGTCCTATGAAACATGGAGCTCTATGTTTACATATAAGTCTTTGAAGAAGGAGGAACTGCTGAAATAGTTTGTCAGCATTTGTCCCTAAGACAGCAGTCTTTATAGTGGGAACACCATACGTAAATATTTGCTGTCTGTCTATAGATTAAGGGGGGAATATGGCCAATGCTGAAAAGCCATGATCTTTGTGCCCCTCCCCTCCCCCAACCCCCTCCCTCTCCTCCCCCCACCCTGTAACCCCAACACTGTTGTTCATGTCTCTGAGTCTCATCTTTATGTCCCACCTATGTGTGGAAACATATAGTTCTTAGTTTTTTCTGATTTACTTCTTTCACTCAGTATAATGTTATCAAGGCCCATCCATGTTGTTGTAAAAGATCCTATGTCATCATTTCTTATGGCTGAGTAGTATTCCATAGTATATATATACCAAAGCTTTTTAATCCACTCATCCTCTGATGGACACTTGGGCTGTTTCCAAATCTTTGCTATTGTGAACAATGCTGCCATAAACATGGGGGTGCATTTCTTCTTTTCAAACAGTGCTATGGTGTTCTTGGGGTATATTCCTAACAGTGGTATAGCTGGGTCAAAAGGCAGTTCGATTTTTAATTTCTTGAGGTATCTCCATACTGTTTTCCACATTGGCTGCACCAGTCTGCATTCCCACCAGCAGTGCAGGAGGGTTCCCTTTTCTCCACATCCTCGCCAGCACTTATTCTGTGTTGTTTTATTGATGAGCGCCATTCTGACTGGTGTGAGGTGATATCTCATTGTGGTTTTAATTTGCATTTCTCTAATCATTAATGATGTTGAACATTTTTTCATATGCCTATTGGCCATCTGTGTGTCCTCTTTGGAGAAATGTCTATTCATTTCTTTTGCCCATTTTTGGATTGGATTGTTTGTCTTCCTGGTATTAAGTTTTACAAGTTCTTTATAAATTTTGGTTATTAACCCCTTATCAGACGCTATGTCAAATATATTCTCCCATTGTGTAGTTTGTCTTTTTATTCTGTTCTTATTGTCTTTAGCTGTGCAGAAGCTTTTTAGTTTGATAAAGTCCCATTTGTTTATCCTGTCTTTTATTTCACTTGCCTGTGGAGACAAATCAGCAAATATATTGCTGCGAGAGATATCAGAGAGCTTACTGCCTATGTTTTCTTCTAAAATGCTTATGGTTTCATGGCTTACATTCAAGTCTTTTATCCATTTTGAGTTTATTTTTGTGAGTGGTGTAAGTTGGTGGTCTAGTTTCATTTTTTTACAGGTAGCTGTCCAGTTTTCCCAACACCATTTGTTGAAGAGGCTGTCTTTACTCCATTGTATTGTCTTACCTCCTTTGTCAAATATCAGTTGTCCATAGAGCTGTGGGTTTATTTCTGAGTTCTCTGTTCTGTTCCATTGATCTATGTGCCTGTTCTTATGCCAGTACCATGCTGTTTTGAGTACAATGGCCTTATAATATAACTTGATATCTGGAAGTGTGATACCTCCCGCTTTTTTCTTCCTTTTCAGGATTGCTGAGGCTATTCGTGTTCTTTTTTGGTTCCATATAAATTTTTGGAATATGTGTTCTATGTCTTTGAAGTAAGTCATTGGTATTTTCATTGGTATTGCATTGAATTTATAAATTGCTTTGGGTAATATAGACATTTTAATGATGTTTATTCTTCCTAACCATGAGCACGGTATATGCCTCCACTTATTCGTATCTTCCCTGATTACTTTTATCAATGTTTTATAATTTTCTGAGTACAAGTCTTTAATCTCCTTGGTTAGATTTATTCCTAGGTACTTTATTTTTTTGGTTGCAATGGTAAAGGGGATTGATTCCCTGATTTCTCTTTCTGACAGTTCATTATTAGTGTATAAAAATGCCTCTGATTTCTGAGTATTGATTTTATATCCTGCCACCTTGCCAAATTCTTTTATCAGGTCTAGTAGTTTTTTGACTGAAACTTTAGGGTTTTCTATATACAATATCATGTCATCTGCAAATAATGATAATTTTACTTCTTCTTTTCCAATTTGGATGCCTTTTATTTCTTTTTCTTGTCTGATTGCTGTGGCGAGGACTTCCAGAACTATGTTGAATAAGAGTGGTGAAAGGGGGCAACCCTGCCTTGTTCCTGATCTTAAGGGGATAGCTTTTAATTTTTGCCCATTGAGTATTATGTTGGCTATGGGTTTGTCATAGATGGCCTTTATCATGTTGAGGTATGTTCCCTGTATTCCCACTTTGCTGAGAGTTTTGATCATGAATGGGTGCTGGACTTTATCAAATGCTTTTTCTGCATCTATTGAAATTATCATGTGGTTTTTCTCCTTTCTTTTGTTTATGTGATGAATCACATTGATTGATTTGCAAATATTGTACCAGCCTTGCCTCCCAAGAATAAATCCTACTTGATCATGGTGTATGATTTTTTCCATATATTGCTGGAGCCGGTTCGCTAATATTTTATTGAGGATTTTTGCATCTAAGTTCATCAGGGATATTGGCCTATAATTTTCTTTTTTTGTGTTGTCTTTGCCTGGTTTTGGAATCAGAATTATGCTCGCCTCATAAAAGGAGTTTGGAAGTCTCCCTTCCTCTTGAATTTTTTGAAATAGCTTGAGAAGGATAGGCGTTAGTTCTTCTTTGAATATTTGGTAGAATTCACTTGTGAAGCCATCAGGCCCAGGACTTTTCTTTTTTGGGAGTTTTTTGATAGCTGTTTCAATCTCATTTGTTGTAATTGGTCTGTTTAGGTTTTCTGATTCTTCCAGATTGATTTTTGGAAGATTATATGATTCAAGGAATTTGTTCATTTCATCTAGGTTGTCTAGTTTTTTGGCGTACAGTTCTTCATAGTATTTTCTTACAATATTTTGTATTTCTGTTGTGTCAGTTGTTATTTCTCCACTCTCGTTTCTAATTTTATTTGAGTCCTCTCTCTTTTTTTCTTGGTGAGTCTTGTTAAAGGTTCATCGATCTTGTTTACCTTTTCAAAGAACCAGCTCCTGGTTTCATTGATCCTCTGTATTGTTTCTTTAGCCTCTATGTCACTTATTTCTGCTCTGATCTTTATTATTTCCTTCCTTCTACTAGCTCTGGGCTTTACTTGCTGTTCTTTTTCTAGTTCTTTTAGATGCAGGGTTAAGTTGTTAATTTGAGCTTTTTCTAGCTTCTTGAGGTATGCCTGTAATGCTATATACTTCCCTCTCAGGACTGCTTTTGCTGTGTCCCATAAATTTTGAGTTGATGTATGCTCATTATCGTTTGTTTCTAGGAATTTTTTAATTTCTTCTTTGATCTCAATGTTAACCCATTCATTGTTTAATAACGTGCTATTTAGTTTCCAAGTGTTTGAATGTTTTTCAATTTTTCTATTGTGGTTGATTTCTAGTTTAATGCCATTGTGATCAGAGAAAGTGTTCGATATGATTTCAATCTTCTTAAATTTGTTGAGCCCGCTTTTGTGCCCTAACATGTGGTCTATTCTAGAGAATGTCCCATGAGCGCTTGAAAAGAATGTATATTCTGCTCTTTTAGGGTGAAAGGTTCTGAAGATATCTATTAAATCGAGTTCATCTAATATGTCCTTTAAGTCTGCTGTTTCTTTGTTAATTTTCTTTCTTGAGGACCTATCTAATGATGTTAATGGGGTATTGAAATCTCCTACTATTATAGTATTGCTGTTGATCTCGCCCTTTAAGTCTATCAAAGTCTGCTTTATATATTTAGGTGCTCCTATATTAGGTGCGTAGATATTTATAATGGTTATATCTTCCTTTTGTATTGCTCCCTTTATCATTATGTAGTGACCTTCTTTATCTCTAACTATGGTCTTTGTTCTAAAGTCCATTTTGTCTGATATAAGTATTGCTACCCCAGCTTTTTTTTCATTTCCATTTGCATGAAATATTTTTTTCCATCCTTTTATCTTCAGTCTGTGTGCATCTTTTGATTTAAGGTGTGTCTCTTGTAGACAGCATATGTATGGGTCCTGTTTTCTTATCCACGCAGCTACCCTATGTCTCTTGATCGGATCATTTAATCCATTAACATTTAAGGTTATTACTGATATGTAACTGTTTATTGCCATTTTTTTTCTTTAAAACTGTTTTTCTCTTTTGCTATATTCTTTTCTTCCTTTGATCTGTTTACAACAGGTCCCTTAGCATTTCTTGCAGCCTTGGTTTGGTTGTAGTGAAATCCTTTAGTTTTTTTTTGTCTGTAAAGCTTTTTATTTCTCCTTCAATTTTAAATGATAGCCTTGCTGGATAAAGTAGTCTTGGTTGTAGGTTCTTGTTCTGCATTACTTTGAATATTTCTTGCCATTCCCTTCTGGCCTCAAGTGTTTCTGTTGAGAAGTCAGAAGTCATCCTTATGGGGGCTCCTTTGTAGGTGATTGTCTTTTTTTCTCTAGCAGCTTTTAATATTTTCTCTTTATCATTAAGCTTTGGTAATTTAATTATGATGTGTCTTGGTGTTGGTTTCTTTGGATTTCTCCTTAATGGAGTTCTCTGTGCTTCCTGAACATGTGAAATATTTTCCTGCCTTAATTGGGGGAAGTTTTCCGCTATAATATGTTTGAACAAAGTCTCTATCCCTTGTTCTTTCTCTTCTTCTTCAGGAACCCCTATGATGCGGATGTTATTTCTCTTCATGTTGTCACAGAGCTCTCTTAGAGTTTCCTCAGACTTTTTGAGTCTCTTTTCTTTTTTCTGCTCTGCTTCCGTGCCTTTATTTATCGTGTCCTCTAACTCACTGATTCGATTCTCTGCTTCATCCATCCTGCTTTTAATTCCTTCCATTGTATTCTTTATTTCAGATATTGTATTTGTCATTTCTGTCTGATTCTTTTTTATTATTTCAATGTCCTTTTTTATATTTGTTATCTCTTTATTTAGGTTTTCGTAATGGCCATCTATGGTGGTTCTAATATCTTTGAGCATCCTAACAATCGTTATTTTAAACTCTGCATCTGGTAATTTGGTTATATCTGATTCACTTAGGTCCTTTTCTGGGGATTTCTCTTGGTTTATTTGTGTTGTATTTCTCTGCCTCCGCATTTTCTCTTCACGAGAGTGGCTTTGATCACGTGCTCGGGTGCACAAGGGTTGGTGGCCTTGGCCTTTGCCCCGCCCCCGTGTGTGATGTTATGCTCGGTCCTGAGGGCACTGGCGAGCACCTTTGCTCAGCTGCGGGTCTCCGCCTGTTTCCGAGCTTTCACCCTGCCTTTGCAGGATGATCCCACTCAAGGAACAGCTGCTAGCCTTGGCTCTACCACCAGGAAAGGCTGCGTGCCCAAGCTCAGCTTCGTAGCGGAACTCTGCCTCTTCTGGGCTTTTGGCTCCACCCCCGCGGGAGGAGCCTGCTACCAAGTCAGACCGCAAGCCTGGGTTGCACGGGTGGGGCAGGGATGTGCTCCTCTGCCCTTGCTCCGGGGCTGGTTTCTACCCTTTCTGGGTTTCCCGCCCTTCTCCCGGAGGCTGGATTACAGGCTGCCGGCAGCTGAGCTTAGCCTCTTTTGCACGCCCCCTTCTCCCTAGCTGGGCAAGATTGAGCTCACACCTGAGCCCACTGGTGGCCAGCCGGCTTCCGCCCCTGCCAGCAGAACCGCGCTTTTGTCTCCCGCTGCCGCCCGCTCTCCGGTGCGCCCTCAGCCGTGTGGGTGGGGGCGTTGCAGCTCGGACCCTAAGACTCACTACCGTAGACCCGAAAGCTCCCTCCTTCTATGCGACTCTGCTCTGAATGCCGCGGGGGGGGGCTTGTTTGGCTGCTCTCCTGCTTCCCTTTGCTGGTATTGCTGTTTCCGGGGGAAATATTCACTTCAGCTTTGGGGAGTGACTCGTCCCAGGGGTTAGAGTGGCTATCTCCCAAAAATGTTTCTCCCTATGCCTCCTAGATTGCACTCTCTTCCTGATACTGTGGTTCTCTCCCCTCTCCCTCCGTCTCCAGGAGCCCCGGGTGAGTGTTTGTGAGAGAGATGTTCTGCGTGGTCCCTTTAAGAAGGATCCTGGGTCTGAGAAATCAGACTCTCTCACAAACAGTATCCTGACTTGTTTCAAGCTAAATACTGTCCTTATGCTTCTTCTGGGCTCTGGGGCTGCAGGCTGGGGCTTTGTTCCTGGGGCTCAGGGCCCTTTCCCCTCTGCTAAACTCACTTCCCGCCACGCGAGTCTCTCCCTGCTGCCGTTCGCTCCGAGAAGCTGGGCAGCCCTCTCCGCGTTTCCGCTTTTCCTACCAGTCTCTGGGTGGCTTCTTCAGCATTCCTAGGTTGAAGAGTCCTTTTAGTTTAGTCCAAAGTTGGTTTTTCCAGTTGATAGTTCATAAAATTAGTTTGTAATCCACATTGGTTCTGGGAGGTAGATGCTGGTACGTTCGCCTACTCCAGCGCCATCTTGTCTCTCCGCTTTGAGATCTTTAAGCATCCTAAAAATCATTATTTTATACTCTGCATCCTGTAATTTGATTACTTCCGATTTGTCCAAGACTTTGTCATAGGACTTATCTTGTTGAAGCATATGACTTATGCTTCTTTGCCTACCCATTATTCTCAATGACTTATAGGCCTCTATATATGTATATTTTTCAATCACTATCCAGTACCAGTAGTAAATCTGGTGAGAATCAAGGGAACTAGTAGTGGTAAGAGGTAAGGCATTTAGAGTTGGAACCAGGCTTTCCAGGGGCGTCCACTGACTCGGGTGTTTCTCTAGGTACCAGGGGCAAGGTAAATAATTTGTTGCTTTGCCCTTAGGAGCTTTTGTTTGTTTGTTTCTACATTTCTCAGTTGTTTTTAACTAAATAAATCTGCTAAATGTATTTTATGTTAATATGATGTTTCACTTAATCTATTAAAAAATTTTTAAATACAGATTAAACAAAAAACTTGAAGAAAGAAGAGAAGAGAAAAGGAAAGAGGAAGAACAGGTAAAGTCTGTGTACTAAGCATTGTTTTACTCTTCCATTAAGTCAGTAAACACTTGACTCCCTATTCAACTGGCTGACCTAGTATATCTTCCTGATTCCAGTTCCTTGTTGCAGCACAATGAAGGGAATTACCTGTCTCCTATAGTAGGATACAGTGTATACTTTGTGTTCTTTTTGTAAATTGCTAGAAGTAAGTTAGCTCACCATTTCTTCCTGTGCAGTGAGTCTTTTACACTAAGAATAAGGGGACTAACTAAAATTATCTTGCTTTAATGCAGATAAAACTTTTAGTTCCTTTTTGTGAAAAAAAATTTTATACTTTCTGATAAATTTTTCCTGTGGTGTTGCTGCATTCTAGTGTACCATTTAATTTTCTCACTGTGCACACCTAATGTGCATCATCTCTTTGAGATTCTAATATAGTAAGATTATCATTTCTTCAAGCCTGACTGTCTTGTTGTCCTTGGAGGGTAACATGTTCACTTTAGACACCAAAGACCTATAATTTTCTTTGTTTTGAGATTACATTGAATACATCATTATTTTAATAGAACAATTGCCAAAGTTGTGTAATTTGATAGACATTTGACCATTATTCCATGAGGTTAATAAATCCTACTGACTTCTTACATTGTATGAAGTTGTTTTATTCCTTTAGCTATTCCTACAGCCAGTTTTCCTACATACAGAATAATATCTAGGGCAGGTTTTTAAATTATGTTTTAGTTCATAAAACTTTCTCTTTAATTTAGAGAGAGATTAAGAAGGAAATTGAAAGGAGAAAAACTGGAAAGGAAATGTTGGATTATAAAAGAAAGCAAGAAGAGGAATTAACAAAAAGAATGTTAGAGGAAAGAAACAGAGAAAAGGCAGAGGATAGGGCAGCTAGAGAACGTATAAAACAGCAGATTGCATTGGTGAGTATTAAATTTTTTTTAAATTTTTTAAAATTTATTTTTTTTAATTATTATTATTATTTTTTATTTTTCTGAAGCTGGAAACGGGGAGAGACAGTCAGACAGACTCCCGCATGCACCCGACCGGGATCCACCTGGCACGCCCACCAGGGGCGACGCTCTGCCCACCAGGGTGCTATGCTCTGCCCCTCCGGGGCGTCGCTCTGCCACGACCAGAGCCACTTTAGCGCCTAGGGCAGAGGCCAAGGAGCCATCCCCAGCGCCCAAGCCATCTTTGCTCCAATGGAGCCTTGGCTGCGGGAGGGGGAGAGAGAGACAGAGAGGAAGGAGAGGGGGAGAGGTGGAGAAGCAAATGGGCGCTTCTCCTGTGTGCCCTGGCCGGGAATCGAACCCGGGTCCCCCGCACGCCAGGCCAACGCTCTACCGCTGAGCCAACTGGCCAGGGCTAAAATTTATTTTTAATGCTTGACTAGAACATTTGTGAAATTGTTTTTCTGTGCACAGTAGTTTTGGTTTATTGCCAGTGTACATAAAAATAGTAAAATTTAGTGACTCCAAATGTACCAATTCTCAGCTTCCTATAACAGAAATTGTGTATTAAAAGTAAAGATTAAAATTGTGATGATATTTTTCAAAGTAATTTTTACCCTTATGTTATGAATTTTATCAGGAATCATCAAAAGGTATTTTTCACAGATTCCCTAGAAAAGAAGCTAAGAATTGGTCACCTGGCGGTTTCCTCTAGTCACATACATTCGTTTTTGGGATATGCAAAGGATTTAGAACATCACGTAGAAGTTTAGGATTGTTTTTGAACAATTGTTTTAATTGAGCAGTTGTAATTATAATACATATGAAAAACATGCCTACTTTAACACTGTTTGTTCATTTGTTTATTCAACAAATACTTATCTACTATATGCCAGACCTTGTTTAGGCTCCAGTGATATAGTAGTGAACAAAATCAAGTCTGAGTTTGTTTAATAACAACTCTGGTCCCGGTACCAGAACCCGAGTGATAAAGTTAACACGTATGGCCTTAAGATATTTCACGCATGTGTATGTTTGTTCTTTGTGTTTGGCAATCTGTGAGTGGAGTGTTCTGGCAGTGGAAGATAACTGGTGTCTCACAACTGTTTTTAAGGATCGTGCAGAGAGAGCTGCACGTTTTGCAAAGACAAAGGAAGAAGTAGAAGCTGCTAAAGCTGCTGCCTTGCTGGCTAAACAGGCAGAAATGGAAGCTAGGAGGGAGGCTTCTGCCAGGGAAAGAAGGTACTTTATTTCCTGCTTAAACATTTTTGTGTATGTAGCAGCTGAGAACAGCAGTTGTGGGCTGCTTTTTAACACTGACATATGCTGTGGCTGTACTGAGTAGTTCCAGAAGGACACATTGACCAGTTAGGCAGCTGCTGATGGTATTTGTTGTTGAATGTGAATGAATGTTCCTACTAAATACAGACAGTTCCTAATTTATAGTGGTTCGCTAAAGATTTTTCAATTTTTACCATGGTGTGAAAGTGATAAGCAGTCAATAGAAACCTTTCTTCAAATTTTGAATTTTGATCTTTTCCTGGTCAAGTGACGTGTGGTATTATTCTCTCTCATGGTGTGGGCAGCAACAGAGAGCCTCAGCTTCCAGTCGGGCATGCAATCATCACAAGGTTAAACAACCAGTACTCTACACCAGCGGAGTGCTGCACTGTAATCATTGTATTAGGTGGTGTGTGTGTGTGACAGAGACGGAGAGAGAGACAGAGAAGCATAGTTAGGAAAGGAGAGAGATGAGAAGCATCAGTTCTTCATAATGGCACCTTAGTTGTTCATTGATTGTTTTCTTATATGTGGCTTGACTGGGGTGGGGGTGTAGGCTATAGCAGAGCACATGGCACCTTGTTCAAGCCAGTGACCTTGGGCTCAAGCCAGTGACCCCACGCTCAAGCTGGCGAGCCTGCACTCAAGCCAGATGAGTCTGAATTTAAGCCAGCGACCTCGAGGTTTTGAACCAGGGACCTCAGCATCCCAGATTGATGTTCTTTCCACTGTGCCATCATTGGTCAGACAAAAAAATCTTTAAAAACGGAAAAGAAAGAAAGGAAATTATATGTTCACACAAAAATCTGTACTTGAATATTTATAGCAGCATTCTTCATCACAATCAAAAGTGGCAATAGTCTAATGTTCATCAACTAAAGAATGGATAAACAAAACATAGTATATCCCCTATAATGGAATTTTTTTTTATGAGAGAGACAGGAAGGGAGAGAGATGAGAATCATCAACTCGTAGTTGTGTCACTTTAGTTGTTCATTGATTGCTTCTCATATATGCCTTGACCAAGGGGCTCAAGCCAGCAACCTGAGGATTATGTTGATCATTCCGTGCTCAAGCTGGTGACTCCGTGCTCAAGCTAGTGAACCTTCACTCAAGCTTGATGAGCCCACGGTTAAGCCACCAACCTCAGGGCTTCAAACCTGGGACCTCAGCATCCCAGGTCGATGCTCTCTATCCACTGTGCCACCACCGGTCAGGCCATACGGTGGAATTTATTCAGCAATAAAAAGGAATGACGTACACATGATATAACATGGATTAACCTTGAAAACATAGTGGTACATGAAAGTCACACACTGTGTGATTTTGTTATATGAAATGTCCAAAGTAGATAAAGTTATAGCTTTCGGAAGTAGATTAGTGGTTGCCAGAGTTAGATGAGAGAGGAATGCTAATGGGTTTGGGGTTCCTTTTTAGGATGATAGAAATGTTCTTAAATTAAATAGTGTTGGTAATTGCATAATTCTGACTTGATTAAGAATGACTGAATTGTATGCTGTATGAGGGTGAATTTTATTTATGTGAATTATATCTTAGTAAAGCTGTTTTTAAAAAGTATAAATGAAAAGATCTGATATTGTGCAAAAACCTATTTTCATTATACATTTCCACCTCCATTTTCTTCAACTATTTATGTTGTTTGAGAATATGTAGAAGGAAAGATACTGACTTGTACTTTTCTTCATAGCACCATTGCAAGAATTCAGTTCCGTCTTCCTGATGGTTCTTCCTTTACAAATCAGTTCCCTTCTGATGCTCCTCTAGAAGAGGCGAGGCAGTTTGCTGCCCAGGTAAGTTTGTACTGAATTGTAGTAAAGATATATGAATAGGCTATTAAAATGTAGGAGGGGAAACTTTTCAATCAGAAGTTGAAGAATGTGAGTGAGTCATGACTTGCCTCCAGGAGGGAGGGAAAGGACAACTCAGGTGTGGTTGAGCTTCCATCTTGTATTAGTGCTACGTGGGGATAGCTTGTCTGTGTGTCCTGCAAAAATAGGGATTTGTTGATATTGTACAATAAACTCAGAAACTTTTTTCATTGCTTTAGTACATTCAGTGGGCATAGTGACAATCAAATGATTTTCCAAAGGTCTAATCAGAGGGAGTTGTCCCCAGTATAAAGGATATAGTATTTCTTGGTCCTCTCCCCATTTTCTGCAGGCTGTTTGGAATGCTTTGGGGCTGGCCATTTTCCCACTATCTGCCAGTTATCCAAGCCTAAAGACCAGTAATCTTTACCAACAAATATCTTCTCCAGGAATTTACTTCTTGAACATGACCTTACTCCAAAATCTACATGGATATGAAATTTGATATGAAAATTTGATGTGAAAATAAGATACGAGTAACTTCCACTTAGTTTTTATTTTCTGATTGATTTCTTAATTCAAAATGTATTCTAAGCATCAGTTGTCCTATAGGACCTAGGCTTATTATACAGTGTGTCCGTAAAGTCATGGTGCACTTTTGACTGGTCACAGGAAAGCAACAAGAGACGATAGAAATGTGAAATCTGCACAAAATAAAAGGAACCTCTCCCAGTTTCATACCTATTCAGTGCAGTTCGATGTGGGCTCACGCCCAGATTTTTTAGGGCTCCTTAGTTAGCTATCCTGTATAGCCTCTACAGACTCGTCACTGACTGATGGCCTACCAGAACGGGGTTTCTCCACCAAACTGCCGGTTTTCTTCAACTGCTTATCCCACCGAGTAATGTTAATCCTATGTGGTAGCACTTCGTTATAAATGAGCCAATATTCATGTTGCACTTTGGTCATGGATTTGAATTTAGCGAGCCATGGAACACACTGAACTTTCCTCTGTACCGTCCACATCTCGACTGGCATGGCCGTGGGCTGCTCCGCTGTATACATGATGATATGTCATCATCTGCGCATGCGCACATGCTGCCACATCATCCTACAGAAACTGGGAGGGTTCTCCTTTTATTTGGTGCAGATTTCACATTTCTGTCGTCTTTTTTTGCTTTCCTGTGACCGGTCAAAAGAGCACCATGACTTTACGGACACACTGTATGTATCAGTATTTATCTCATATGTCACTTCAGTGTTAAAATTAGAATTCAGATCTTTCTACTAGATCTTTTCTCTGCATTTAGTCTACTGTTTCACTTATGGGTCCCTAGAGAAGGATTCTTCCCTCCTTCCCTCCCTTTCTCTCTCTTTTCTTTTCTTTCTTGATTTTATTTATTCATTTTAGAGAGAGGAGTGAGAAAGGGGGGGAGGAGCAGGGAAGCATTAACTTGTAGTTGCTTCTTGTGTGTGCCTTGACCAGGCAAGCTGGGGCTTCAAACTGGCCACCTCAGCACTCCAGGTTGAGGCTTTATATACTGTGCGGGCACAGCTTAGGCCAGAATACCTGCTTTCTGCCTTCCTCCACTGGCGAGCTGAGCTGAACAAGACAATAATTGAAGAACTCTTTTCCCTAAGCTCTGTAGTAGTACCAACCCAAATAGCCAATTTTATTCTTTTGCCTTGGTGCCCCACCTGGGGCCTCCGAAGAGGGGGTGCCCCTCACCTGAGTCTTATTGCGTCTGCCACAGGTAAGTGAAGAGAGGAAGCCACACGAGGGGTGAAAAGAGCTTCGATTACATCAGTCCTGTGAAATCTCAGTAGAATGACCTACTTCTCACACTAACATTTGTGTATGCCATTATGTTAGTGTGAGAACAGTGAGAGGTATGAATGACCTACAGTAAAAAATTAAAGAAAAACAAGTGTTAATCTTTTTCTTTGTAATCTTCTAGATAAACAGTTGTCTAAGACTTTTAATAACTGTGAATGACTTAAAATTGTGAGGATGACTGATGCTGCTCAGTAGAATTTCCTGGGTCTGGGTTTATATGTATGGTGAGGGTTGATTATAGACCATTTCTTCTTTGAGAGGAGGAGGCAGAAACTCCTGATTATTCCATATTTATAGTAGGGAGTACCTATATAGTGTAGTCCAAATGTATTTGGACGATACTATTTTAAGTTTGTAAAGGATAGTGAAAACTCATGGCAAACTACAGCTACACTTAAAAAAATTGCTAATTGATCATTTTTATTCAGTTCATATGGTTTTAGGACCTATTTTCTTGCTATTTTATGGTAATTTTTGAATTACGAAAGTTTTTTTTTTCCTTGTTTTTGGCAGAGGGACAGAGAGGGACAGACAGACAGGAAGAGAGAAATGAGAAGCATCAACTCTTCGTTGCGGCACCTTAGTTGTTCATTGCTTGCTTTGTCATATGTGCCTTGACCAGGGGGCTACAGCAGAGCAAGTGACCCTTGCTCAAGCTAGCAACCTTGGGCTCAAGCTGATGAGCCTGTGCTCAAACCAGATGAGCCTGCACTCAAGCCGGCAACCTTGGGGTTTGGAACTTGGGTCCTCCGTGTCCCAATCTGATGCCCTATCCACTGCGCCACCGCCTGGTCAGGCCTTTTTTTTTTTTTTTTTTTTTTTTTAATTTTTCTGAAGCTGGAAACAGGGAGAGACAGTCACACAGACTCCCGCATGCGCCTGACCAGGATCCACCCGGCATGCCCACCAGGGGCGACGCTCTGCCCACCAGGAGGCGATGCTCTGCCCATCCTGGGCGTCGCCATGTTGCGACCAGAGCCACTCTAGCGCCTGAGGCAGAGGCCACAGAGCCATCCCCAGCGCCTGGGCCATCTTTGCTCCAATGGAGCCTTGGCTGCGGGAGGGGAAGAGAGAGACAGAGAGGAAAGCGCGGCGGAGGGGTGGAGAAGCAAATGGGCGCTTCTCCTGTGTGCCCTGGCCGGGAATCGAACCTGGGTCCTCCGCACGCTAGGCCAACGCTCTACCGCTGAGCCAACCGGCCAGGGCTGGTCAGGCTATATTTAAATAAACGTTTAAAATCAAGGTAATTTTAATTAAAGCAGTCATTTTAAATGACTATGGATATGTAATATCTTACTCCTAAAAAAGCACTATTGTAATGTTTTTAAATTTACTGTTATGTTACAGACTGTTGGCAACACTTATGGTAATTTTTCATTAGCAACCATGTTTCCCAGGAGAGAATTTACCAAAGAAGATTATAAAAAGAAGTTACTGGATTTGGAACTTGCCCCAAGTGCTTCTGTGGTACTGTTGCCAGTATGTATACATATATATTCTTCCTGTTCTTACAGTCCTATTTGTTCTACTTTTGATTGTCTTTTTTTGTTTTTTATTTTATTTTATTTATTGGTGTTAGAAAAGAAGGGATAGAAAGAGACAGAAAAGAAACATGGATCTGTTCCTGTATGTGCCCTTACTGAGGATCAAACCAGCAACCTCTGTGCTTTGGGATGAAGCTCTAACAAACTGCGCCGTCCAGCCAGGGCTCTTAATTGTTTCTATATAATTAGAGGAAGGGAAGGTGAAAGGTATATTGGATAACATTATCCAAAAATGTTAGATCAATGTATTGTTCCATTATTCTGTGCTTTATGTATTTTTATTGCTATTGAAGCAATAGTTAAAGTTTTAATGTTTTCCTTACCTATTGTCATGGACAAAAAAATGACCAACAGAAGAAGAAGAAAAGAAATTCAGGGTATCTAATCCATAGACTTAGTGTTTTTTATTTGTGTACTATTTTGTTTACCAAGTTTTAAAAAAATACATTTTAACATAAAAATAACATTTTTAACATGTCAATTTTATCCTTACAACAATATTTTAACCTCTGATGAGGAAAAGAAGCTCAGAAAGCTGAAGTTACTTTGCCAAGGTGCCACCTGACATGGCAGAGAGGGGATGAGAGGCTGGGTGTTTGAGTCTGGCTTAGTGGAGTGTTCCCTGTTCTGAACTAGAACACACACCTAAAACAGCCCTTCAGTAATCAGGAGAATTGCATTCACTGAGGCTTGAAGCTTTACTATTTTTTTAAATCATCATAAAAGACTTTGTCAAAGTTACTGATTTCAATACAAAAGTTTAGTTCTCTTAAAAATATTTGGTTCATTTTACCAAAAACTACCTTATGGTTTCTATGTGTGATGACTCCTTTCAAAAGCAGGGCTCAAAAAAAAAAGGCAGAGCTCCAGAAGTTCCCAGAAGTTTATATACACTTGAAACACAGCAAAGGTGGTAACTTTCCCCTCTTGCAGTAAACTAAAATTATTAGTACTTTCTTTTTCAGATAAAAAATTCACCTAGAACCTTGAGTGTGATGTGATTGGGCTGATGTAGTCTTTATCTAGGTTTATTTCTTAATTTTTAGGCAGGAAGACCAACTACATCCATGGTACATTCTTCCAGTGGAGACTTTTGGACATTGTTGGGGACAGTTCTTTACCCATTCCTTGCCATCTGGAGATTGATTAGCAACTTCTTATTTAGCAATCCTCCTCCTGCACAGACCTCAGTGAGAGCAGCATCTTCGGAATCCTCAAACCTCGCATCATCTAGCAGTTCAGAAAAAAGGTATTTCTTTGTGTTTTCCCCATTTGCAAAATGTTAGTCATGCTCAATACCTTATTTAAAACAAGAAATTATGTTAAAGATACTTTGCCTTTTTTCTGTATATGGGGGAAAACTCAAATGTTTTGAAGATTTATTATATTATCTCTCCTGGGAAGCTCACTCACCTGAATTTTCTCAGCCATCTTTTATATCCTCTTCCATGGAAAGCCACTTCACCTCTGCTGGTTTTTTAAATTTCATTTATTTCATTTATTGAATTCTCTTTATCCTATAACTGTAAAATCTTTTTTCCCCAGGTCTAAATAGTAGTATTTTTTCTTGGTAGCCATGTTTATGTCTGACAAGGTATTTCATTCCATTGATCTCTTCTAGTTGTCTTGCATAATTTCTTTAGAGGAATTGTGCTCTAGAGAATTTTAAATTTTAGGTGGTTCTTTCATCTGTTTTCTCTGGGTCATAATAGAGAAGGACCAAACTGAGGAAACTGGATATTCACTTGAAAGTGATGCTTTCTTCAGAGAGATATTTGGGCTAGTCCCTTAACCAAGAGACCTACCTGTTATTGCAGATGGTCGAGGTTAGAATGGTAATACTGATACACAGTGCTAACGGTTTTAGCTTATTGCATACTTGAAACAGGTTAACAGAAAGTATTTTTCTAGAAGGTGAGATTATACCCCTTCTAATAATAGCACTGTCTGTTTTTGTTTTTTTTTTTGTTTTTTTTTTTGTTTTTTTATTTATTCATTATAGAGAGGGCAGAGAGAGAGAGAAGGGGAGAGGAGCAGAAAGCATCAACTCCCATATGTGCCTTGACCAGGCAAGCTCAGGGTTTTGAACCGGCAACCTCAGTGTTTCCAGGTTGACACTTTATCCACTGCGCCACCACAGGTCAGGCAGCACTGTCTGTTAAAATATATACCTACTCTTGTTAAACACCACACCAGTCCTATGTAATAAGTAATGAAAATTCTTGACTATTGCCATCATTAAGGAATCCCTAGTCTTGTGTCCTATTGACTCTCTATCAGGGGTCCCCAAACTACGGCTCACGGGCCACATGCGGTCCCCTGAGGCCATTTTTCCGGCCCCGCTGCACTTCCGGAAGGGGCACCTCTTTCATTGGTGGTCAGTGAGAGGAGCATAGTTCCCATTGAAATACTGGTCAGTTTGTTGATTTAAATTTACTTGTTCTTTATTTTAAATATTGTATTTGTTCTCTTTTTGTTTTTTTACTTTAAAATAAGATATGTGCAGTGTGCATAGGGATTTGTTCATAGTTTTTTTTATAGTCTGGCCCTCCAATGGTCTGAGGGACAGTGAACTGGCCCCCTGTCTAAAAAGTTTGGGGACCCCTGCTCTAGATGAAGATTTGTAAATAATGTAATTGGATTGATTTAACTTCTATCTTATTTCTTTCTTAAATATTAGGTAGGAAGAGCAGTTATAGCCTTAGAACATTGCTCAAATGGGGACAGAGGGAAATTCTTCTCTAGTCTTAGAATAGCATTCAAGCTAGGCTATATTAGTGCTTAAGTTTAGAACTTACAGAATGGTGGGTGGAAGGAAGCATTTAGTCCTAAGTTCTCCAGTATCGGATAGCTTGCTGTGTGGGTTTTTAAAACATTTTTAGATAAGGGAACAGGACTTGGGCTGGGGCATAGGACAGGATGAGTGTATATCTGAGAGGCAAAACTTTGTGTTCTACTGTTAGTTTTCCTTTTTTCTTTTTGCTCACTCTCTCTTCCCCTCTAGTGTTGAGGAATGAAATAGCTTAAATTTCACCCATTTTTCCCCCCATTTTCAGATGCAGAAGTCCTGCTGTTAATTGTATGAGTAATTAAATATTATAAGAGGATTACAAGTTGCTAATTGACCATTTCTGTAGATTAGGCTATGAATGGAGCTTTGGCTAGCTTATAGGGTACTAAGTTATAAATGTTTTAATAAATACACTATCATCTTGTATAAACAATAAAGGAAAGATCAGTTGGCAGATAGTCCCACTCTTCTAAAGCTTAGTAAGTCATAAAGAAATACATGAAAATCAAAAATACAGATAAACTGCCAAAAATGTATATAGTACTATAGTAGTAGATATAATTGTCCCCATGAACTTTCTTAAAATATATTTGCCTTTACTGATGGAATTGTAAAGGAAATAGCTTTGTATTACTGGTATTTTCCTTTTATGTCATCTTCTCTTTTCTCCCTCTTTTGCTCTATCAGGGAACCTGTCAGAAAAAGAGTGCTGGAGAAACGGGGAGAAGACTTTAAAAAGGAAGGGAAGATATACAGATTGAGGACTCAAGATGATGGTGAAGATGAAAACAACACTTGGAATGGAAACTCTACTCAACAGATGTAGTGTGACAAGTACATTATGTGCAATAATCAGTTTCTCTTATGATTTAATTCAACTAAAATTCTACTGGAGAGATGGGACTACTTTATGTTTTCTAACTGATCTATAAAGTGTCTCTTTATTCCTGTTTAGTGGGTTAAAATTCTTTAACTCAGACAAGTCAAGAGATAAAATAACTTGCTGCTAGGTCCTTGCATATGGTAACCAACTGCTATAAACCTAAAATAATCAAAAAACTCAGCCACAACTTCCCTTTATCAGCCTTTTCCTTCAGTATTTCATATACCCATTATCCCTGTGCTCTCAGATGACATGTTTTGTTTAGAGCAATTTTGCTCCAGAAATTTTAGGCCCACACAGAGTAACTGGTATGTCACTGAGTAATCTGACTCTTGAGTCAGAACATCATAACTAGCCAATCAAATGATAATTTATGTTCTTTTTTTCTGTTTCCTCTCATCAGCTGCAAGCAGAATCTTGTAGTTTTTAATCTTAAATACTAAATAAAATTTTTTTTCCAAAAATTGAAATGATCTTATTTTTGCTTTAAGTTTTGTTATCCTAGCATCTTTTCGTTGCACAGGGCTCGGTTGAGGTCATGTGTCTGATTTTCATCCCTAGTATTGCCCTGAAGCTATCTCAGGAAAGCAGATGACCACCTTCGCTTAAATATCACTGGAAGAAGAAATTTTCTGACATTGATGCTATGTTACTGACTCTCCTGTCAGTGAGGCATCACTTGCATAACATGGTTTTTGTTCTCATTAGATGCAAAACAACAGCTAATCTACAACTAGTCCTGTCAATAACCACACTTCAGAGACCCGAAGTATTTGTAGTATAGGACAAGAAGAATGGAATAGAGATACAAGGATTTGCCTTTTGTTCATCCTTAAGAACATGAACAAGATTCTTAATCTGATTTACATGCTACTTTATCCATATGCTTTTGGCAGTGGAGTCCACTAAACTAATAATGTTTGAAAAAGGGAGGAAACCTGACAGTTCCTCTTTTTTTTTTTCTGAAGTTGGAAACGAGGAGGCCGTCAGACTCCCACATGCGCCTGACCGGGATCCACCCGGCACGCCCACCAGGGGGTGATGCTCTGCCCATCTGGGGCGTTGCTCTGTTGCAACCAGAGCCATTCTAGCACCTGAGGCAGAGGCCACAGAGCCATCCTCAGCGCCCAGGCCAACTTTGCTCCACTGGAACCTTGGCTGCGGGAGGGGAAGTGAGAGACAGAGAGGAAGGAGAGGAGGAGGGGAGAAACAGATGGGCGCTTCTCCTGTGTACCCTGGCTGGGAATCGAACCTGGGACTCCTGCACGCCAGGCCAACGCTCTACCACTGAACCAACTGGCCAGGGCCTTGACAGTTCCTCTTTTAACCTGCCTTTAGTTTGGAAGATACCACTCTTGAGTGAAAATATAAGACTCTCACTTTACTTTGTAATGGGAGACATTTTCTCAGAAAACTTTTTCACCTATGAAATAACAGTGATATTTTGCAATGGCAATAGTAATTGTTGGCAAGGAAACAGGCTACACCAATGGTCGGAGTAAAAGCTGGTATAACCTTTTTGAAAAAAATTGTCAGAAACAAATATTTCATACTTTTCGATCCCATAATTTTTCCTAAGGATGATCATAAATGCACGAAGAGTTTAAATGTAAATATATTCATTAAATGTTACATGTTTTACCTAAGAACTAGAAACCAACTAAATGCCTTGTGCAAAAATAACTTTTGATGAGGAGAGATGGTACAGTAGTAATTCAACAATTCAGTATATGTTTATTGAGGACCTGTTACATAGTGAGGGCGGGGGCAGGATACAGAGCTGCATGTACAGTGCGATCCCAGCTTTGTAAGCACATTTTCAATAGGAACAGAGGTAGGAGTTGTTATAAGTGATTTTAATTTTTTTGTACCCAATTTTCTGCAATGATTATATTTCATAATTTAAAAAAATGAGCTTGAAAAAGAAAAATCCAGCCTGACCTGTGGTAGCGTAGTGGATAAAGCATTGACCTGGAATGCTGAGGTTACTCACTGGTTTGAATTCCCAGGCTTGCCCAGTGTAGGCACATAGGAGGAGCAACTATTAGTTGGTATATCCCACTCCCCCCCCACCTTCTCTCTCTAAAATCAATAAATAATAATAAATAATCCATCAAGCATCCCATTTAAGTGAAAATTTGTCATCTTTAAAAATATAGCAATATGTGATTTTTTAAAAAAAACTGCCAAGTCTTACCTGTGGGGGCGCAGTGGGTAGAGCATCAACCCGGAATGCTGAGGTTGAAGGTTCGAAGCCCTGGGCTTGCCAGGTCAAGGCACATATGAGAAGTAACTAAGTTGATGCTTCTCGCTCCACCCCCCCCACCTTTTCTCTCTGTATCCTCTCTCTCAAATCAATAAATAAAATCTTTAAAAAAAATAAAAATAAAACTCAAATGGGTGTGACCCTCCTAATAACTATTAGAAATATATGTGCAGAAACTTGGAGTACCTCAAGTCAGTTTGCCTTGAAAAAAATCAAATATAGATCTTAGAGCAATATACATAAAAGAATGGTTCACAATCTTGAGGTAGGAGGATCCCTCCTTAATTTTATATTTTAAAAAGTATGCATGGTAAAGAAAAACTCAACAGTATAGGCTATAAAATGAAAATGAAATTTCCCTCCTTGCATCTTACCCCCCGTTTTATTCCCCAGAAATAACCTGAATCTATTAACAGGTTTTTTTGTAATTTTCAGAAGATTTTTATGCACAATAAGCAAATATGTAATCTTTATATTTTAAATAAATGGGATCATATATATATACTACTCTGCATCTTGCTTTTTACTTATAATCTTAAAGATCTTCCTCTGTCAGAATATAGCTATCTCATCTTATTAGTGGCGGTATAGTGTTTTACTTGATAAATGTAACCCCAACCTATTCATTCTCTGGTGCTATTCATTGGTTATTATATATATATTTTTTGCTTGTTTTTGTTTTTCTATTTACGAACATTGCTAAAGTAATTAACTTCGTGAAGGTGTCTTCTTAGGTGTGAAAATATACCTGTACCCTGACCTGTGGTGGTACAGTGGATAGTGTGTCGACCTAGAACACTGAGGTCACCAGTTCAAAACCCTGAGCTTGCCTGGTCAAGGCACATATGACAAGCAAGCAATGAACAACTAAAGTGAAGCCACTATGAGTTGATACTTCTCATTTCTCTGTAAAATCAGTAAATAAAATCTTTAAAAGAAAATATACCTGTAGGTTTGTATAACTTACTGAATCAAAGGATGTTTGCAGTTTAGATGATAAAAATGTTGCTAAATTGCTTCTTCTTCAGGCTCTATGAATTTATAGCCCCACCACATCTTTGTCAACACTGTATTCTACCCCTTTATCTTTTCAACATGATAGATGAAAAATTGTCTCAATTTTTGTGCATTGCGTTGATCATGAATGAAATTGAGCATCTTTTAATATTATTAATCATTTTGATTTATTTTACTAATTTGTAAGAATTCTTTGTATATTAAGAAAATTAGCCCTTTGTCTAGCACATGATATAAATACTTTCTCCTTGTTTATCTTTTGATGAATATATTGATGGTAATTTTTGCCTATACTTCTGTGGTCATGTTTATCAGCATTTTTCTTTATGCCCTTATTAATTTCTTTCCCCACTTCAAAAAATAATTTCAAAAAATTCACCCTTCCATTCTAGTATTTTCATGGTTTCCTTTTTTTACATTTAAGTCTGGTATCCTAGGCTTGAACTGTGGTGGCGCAGCGGAGGGGCGTCAACCTGGAGCCCTGAGGTCGCCAGTCTGAGGCCTGGGTGGGGCACATGCAGGTGTCAGTTGCTGTGGGGTGATGCTTCCTGCTCCTCCCCTGTCCTCTCTATACTTTCTGAAATCAATGAATAAAATCTTAAAACAAATAAAAAGTATTCCGGAAGGCCTCTGGCTCCTGTCCCCATGCCTCTGGCTGACATCTTCAAGATCTAGCCTGTTAGCCTGCCACCGTTTATGGAATAAGTCATCTCTTGCACTGACTTGGTATGTCGTCTCTGTCACTATTCCCATATATCTAGGCTTTCTTTTCCTTTGTTGGTTTTCACTTCTCTCTTTTCCCTGTCTGCTACAAAATTACTTTTTTTTTAGATTTTATTTATTCACTTTTATTAGAGAGAGAGGAGAGAGAGCGAGAGGAAAGAGATAGGACAGGGGGAGGAGCAGAAAGCATCAACTCCCATATGTGCCTGGACCTGGCAAGCCCAGGGTTTCAAACCGGCGATCTCAGCATTTCCAGATCGACGCTTCATCCACTGCGCCACCACAGGTCAAAGGCCAAAATTACCTTTTATAACTAGTCTTTATCCTGATTCTTCTTACAAGTTTATGTGAAATTTTATATTTCGTCCATACACCCCCCCAAAAAAAGGGTTATAAATTTTGAGGTTAATTTAGGTGTAACAGTTTAAAATACTGAGTGTTTCTACCCAAGAAATACCTTTAATATACGTTTTAGACACGTCTTTACCCCTATCTAACAAACTCTTCCTGTCTGTTTATGGAGAAAAATGTTTGTGTACAACAAACCTGACTCTTAGGTTGGGGCCCACGATAGTGGAACATTTTCATAGCAATTTTCTATAGATACAACTCAGATAAGGAATGCTTATGGAAATTGAATTTCAAGCATGATCACCCTTTTAAAACCAGTTGAAAACTACTTTTCCCCAAGTGTTTTCACTTTTTTTTATTTCAATTACAGTTGACATACAATATTGTAATAGTTTCAAGTGTACAACACAGTGATTAGACATTAATAGAACTTACAAAATGGCCACCCTGATAAGGCTAGTGCTCACCTGACACCATATGTAATTATTATTATGTATTGACTATTTCCTATGAAGTACTTGATATTCTCCATGACTATTTTTTATAACTGCTAATTTTATCATGCTCTTTAATTTTAAAAAATTTCAATCTTTTTAAGAAAGAAATTTTGACTGATTTTAGAGGAAGAGAGAGGAAGTGAGAGAGACAAACTGATATCAATCTGTTTTTGTATGTGCCCTGACTGAGGGTCGAACTGGCAGCCTTTGCATATATGGACTACCCTCTAACCAACCAAGCTAAAACTTTTTAGCTTGGCCAGGCTAAAAACTTTTTCAGTACTGTTACATTCAATATTATTCTGTATTAGTTTCAAGTGTATAGCATAGTGATTAATCATATACTTCACAAAGTGTTCTCCCTGATCTTGCCAGTACCCAATTGGTACCATACATAGTTCTTAAAATACTGCCTGTTTCTCCTGTGCTGTACTTTATATAACTGCCTTATTCCCTTGACCTTTCTCACCCACCCCTCTCATCGTTTTTCTCTGTATCAGTTTGTTTCTGTTTTGTTTGTTCATTTTTGGCTTTTGTTCATTTATTTTTTTTAGACTCCACATATAAGTAAAAGCATATGGTATTTGTTTTTGTCTTTTTAATTTAACTTTTTCATATATACCTTAAAATATGTAAAATTTTCTCTAGATGTATAAAAGCAATTGTATGTGGCTCTTCTTTGTTTTTGTTTCCTTTTATTTTTTTTTATTTAGATAGTTACATTTAACAGGGTGACATTGGTCAAATAGTACATAAATTTAGAGAAAATACCTCCATATCATTTGGACAGTCGATTATACTGTATTCTGGTATTTGTTTTATTTTAACTCATTTTACTTGAACATAATACCCTCTAAATCCATCCATGTGTGTAGATGGCAAGATTTCATTCTTTCTTATGGTTGAGTCTTACTACATTGTATACACGCACCACCTTTTCTTTATCTCTTTGCTTTCATATCTTGGCTTTGTAAATAATGTTGCAGTGAACATAAAGGGTGCATGTATGTTTTCGAATTAGTTTTTTTTTTTTGGTTTCTTCAGATAAATACCAAGAGTGCAATTGCTGGGTCACATGCTAGTTCTGTTTTTAATTTTTTAAGGAATCTCTATACTGTTCTCCATAGTGGCTGGAAAATAATTTACAATCCCACCAACAATGTATAAGTTTTCTTTTCTCCACCTCTTGCCAACAGTTGTTTTTTATTAATTTATTGATCATAGCCATTCTGACAAATGTGAAGTAATATCTCGTTGTGGTTTTGATTTGCCTTTTTCTGATGATTAGTGATGTTGAACTTTCATTCATTTGTCTGTTGGCCATCTGTAAGTCATCATCTTTGGAGATATGTCTATTCAGGTCCTGCCCATTTCTTTTCCTTTTTTTAAAAAAAATATTTTATTTTTTTCAGAGACAGAGAGAGAATCAGAGAGACAGACAGGGACAATCAGGAATGGAGAGAGATGAGAAGCATCATCAGTTTTTCTTAGCGACACCTTAGTTGTTCATTGATTGCTTTCTCATATGTGCCTTGACCGCAGGCCTTTAGCAGACCGAGTAACCCCTTGCTCAAGCCAGCAACCTTGGGTCCAAGCTGGTGAGCTTTGCTCAAACCAGATGAGCCCACACTCAAGCTGGAGACCTTGGGGTCTCGAACCTGGGTCCTCTGCATCCCATTCTGACGCTCTATCCACTGTGCCACTGCCTGTTGTCAGGCCTGCCTATTTCTTAATTGGATTGTTTTATTGGTGTTAAGTAATCTAAGTTCTTTATATATTATTTTGGGTATTAACCTCTTAGATATTTTCTTAGTAAATATTTTCTACCATTCAGTATGTTGTCTCTTTGTTTTGATGATGGTTTTCCTTTCTTTTTTTGGCGGGAAAGGGAGAGGCAGGGAGAGAGAGACAGGAACATCGAGCTGCTCCTGTATGTGCCCTGACCAGGAAATTGAACTGGTAACCTCTGCACTCCGGGACAACGCTCCAACCAGGCAAGCTCTCTGGCCAGGGCTTAATTTTTATAGATTTCTTTTTTAGAGAGACAGAGAAAGGGAGATTGGAGGGGGAAGAGAAGCATTTGTTGTTCTCAGTCGTGCATTTTTTGGTTTGCTTTCTGTATGTGCCCTGACTGGGGATCAAACCTGAAACCTTGTTGTTTTGAGACAATGCCTTTTTTTTTCTTTTTCTTTTTTTACAGAGGCAGAGATAGACAGGGACAGACAGACATGAATGGAGAGAGATGAGAATCATCAATCATTAGTTTTTCTTTTTTTTTGTATTTTTCTGAAGCTAGAAACGGGGAATGACAGACTCCCGCATGCGCCAGACCGGGATCCACCCGGCATGACGCTCTGCCCACCAGGGGGCGATGCTCTGCCCCTCCCGGGCGTCGCTCTGCTGAGACCAGAGCCACTCTAGCGCCTGGGGCAGAGGCCAAGGAGCCATCCCAAGCGCCCGGGCCATCTTTGCTGTGGAGGGGAATGGAGCCTTGGCTGTGGGAGGGGAAGAGAGAGACAGAGAGGAAGGGGAGGGGGGTGGAGAAGCAAATGGGCGCTTCTCCTGTGTGCCCTGGCCGGGAATTGAACCCGGGTCCCCCGCATGCCAGGCCGACACTCTACATCTGAGCCAACCGGCCAGGGCTGACAATGCTTTTAACCAACTGAGCTAACTGGCTAGGGCCTGTTGATGGTTTTTTTCACTTTGCAAAATCCTTTTATTTTGATTTAGTCCTATTTATTTATTTTTGTTTCCCTTTCCTGAGGAGACATATCAAACAATATATACATATATATTGTTAAGAGCAATGTCAAACTGTTATGATTTCTTCTAGGAGTTTTATGGTTTCAGGTCCTACATTTACATCTTTAATCCATTTAAAGTGTATTCTTGCATATAGTGTATGAAAATGGTCTTTTTGTTTTCATGCATCTGTCTATGGTTTCCAACACTATGGAAGAGACTGTCTTTCCCCCATTGTATATTCTTGCCTTCTTCATCATAGATTAATTGACCATATAGACATGGGTTTATTTCTGTGCCCTTTATTCTGTTCCATTGATCTATATATCTGTTTTTATGCCAGTACTGTGCTGTTTTTATTACTATAGCCTTGTATTATAGTATAGTTTGATATTGGGTACTGTGAAACCTCTAATTTTATTTTTCTTAAGATTGCTTTGGCTATTTGCAATTTTTTTTTTTGGTTTCATATACATTTTAGGATTATTCTAGTTCTGTGAAAAATGCCATTAGTATTTTAGTAGGGATTGCACTGAATCTGTAGATTGCTTTGGGTAGTATGGCTTCACTTATGAGGTGTTTTTTTTAAGTGAGAGGAGGAGAGATAGAGAGACAGACTCTCACATGTGCCCTGACCGGGATCCACCTGGCAACTCCATCTGGGGATGATGCTCGAATCAACCAAGCTTTTTTTTTTTTTTTTTTTTTTTTCCTGAAGCTGGAAACGGGGACAGTCAGACAGACTCCCGCATGCGCCCAGGGGTGACGCTCTGCCCACCAGGGGGCGATGCTCTGCCCCTCCGGGGGGTCGCTCTGCCGAGACCAGAGCACTCTAGTGCCTGGGGCAGAGGCCAAGGAGCCATCCCAGCACCCGGGCCATCTTTGCTCCAATGGAGCCTTGGCTGCGGGAGGAGAGGAGAGAGACAGAGAGGAAGGAGGGGGGGTGGAGAAGCAAATGGGCGCTTCTCCTATGTGCCCTGGCCGGGAATCGAACCCGGGTCCCCCGTACACCAGGCGGACGCTCTACCGCTGAGCCAACCGGCCAGGGCCAACCAAGCTTTTTTTAGCGCCTGAGGCTGATGTGCTTGGACCAACCAAATTATCCCTAGTGCCTCAGGCCACACTCAAACCAATCAGGCCATTGGCTGTGGGACTGGAAGAGGAACGGGGAGAAGCAGGTGGTTGCTTCTCTTGTGTGCCCTGACCTGGAATGTAACCTGGGATGTCCCTACATCAGGCCAACATTCTATCCACTGAGCCAACTGGCCAGGGCGAGATTTTTTTTTTATATATAATTGACTTTTAGTTTTATAGCATTGTGATCAAGAAGATGCTTGATATGATTTGGGGCCTTACAGTTAATCTGTCTTAGAAAATGTTCCCTGTGTGCTTGTGTATATTCTGTTGCTTTTGGGTAAAATGTTCTAAAAATATTAATTAAACCTATCTGGTCTAACGTGTCACTTAAGGTCACTGTTTCCTTGTTCATTTTCTGTCTGAGTGATCTATCCAATGATGTCAGTGGGATGTTAAAGTTCTCTACTATAATTGTATTACTGTTGATCTTTCCCTTTATGTCTGTCAGTATTTGCTTTATATATTTAGGTACTCCTACACTGGGTATGTAAATGTCTTTTTTTTTTTTAGAAATTAAACTTAATGGGATGACCTTGGTCCATAGGAACGCCTAGGTTTCAGGTGTACCTCTCCATAGCCTGTGAACTAACTATTCATTCCATTGTGTGCCCATCAGCAGAAGTCAAACCTCTTTCTATCATCGTATATTTAGCCCCTTGACCATCCCTGGTAGCCCCGCCCTCTGGTAACCACTTCACGTTTGTCTGTGTCCATGATTCTCAGTCTTATATCTCACCTATGTGTAGATTCACGTAGTTCTCAGCTTTTCCTGATTTACTTAATTTTGCTTAGCATAATGGAGGCGCATAAATGTTTACAAGAGTTATATCCTCTTGTTGGATTGATCACTTTATCATTATAAAATGCCCTGTTTTGTCTCTTGTTAGAGCCTTTGTTTTAACGTCTGTTTGGTCTGATAAGAGTATTGCTACCCCACCTGTTTTTCTGCTTTCATTTGCATGAATTATCTTTTTCCATCCCTTTCCGTCCGTGGGTGTGTCTTTAGGTCTGTCTCTTTTAGGCAGCATGTGTACAAGCTTTGTTTTTTATCTATTCAGCCACATTATGTTTTGTTTTGTGTTTTGTTTTTTATGTAGAACAATAAGCACATTACATGAGCTAAGATAGGAGGGAGGAGGATTTATTCACCTTTCTGGACCTTGATGTCCCTCAGCTAGAACTCCAGCTCCTTGCCCTCTTAGCACATAACCATCAGCATGGCCACACTGACCTGGTCTTGAAGCAGTGCAAGAAGCTTGCCCTGCTGGGACTGCCAGGGCCTTGATGTGGCTCTTCAGAGCTTTAGTTATAGGACTTCTGGTTGACTGGTCTTCAGATGGTTCTCAGGGATGCTGGTTCTATAATTTAGTTATAATTTTGATGTCGTCATGGGAGGAGGTAAGCACAGCATTTAGTCTGCCTTCTTGACCAGAAGTCATGGAAATGACTCTTTATTTAAAAAAAAAAATTCCCAGCTATCTAGAAATATATAGGCCAAATAAGTTTTAAGTCACTGAGACTGTCCCATTAGCACATTCTAGGGGAACTGATAAGACCATATCTTTCTGTGGTTTCCTCTCTCCTATGGAGAAGTCTTGTGAATAAACACACAGAAGGAACAGGTGTACTTTCTATGCCCTGTCTCCAAAATGCACTTGCTAGAGACAGCAAGACATGGTCTTTTGACCTCAAGAAGCTGACAGCAGGGAAGTTGACTTCCAATATAATGTGGTGATAGGGGACATTCACAAGCGAACAGGAGTGTCTGCCTGGGGAATTCAGGGCGACTATCCAGAGGGAAAGGACATACTTGAGCTGAGACTTGGAGGCATTTTCAGAAGAAAGGGCATCGTAGGCAGAAGGAATAGTGTTCACAAAGACACAAAGGAGTATGAGATTGTCAGGGACTTACATGCAGTTTAGAACTACCACAAATTGAGAGGCAAAGTGAACCAAGGTATCATGAGCTTTGAAGGCCATACTGGAGTCCTTAAAAGTCTGTCTGTACACAGGGGAGAGGCAGGAAGGACATAAAGTGTGGCTGAGGTAGGAAGGAAGGATCGTTCACAAGTCATCTCTGATGTTAAGGTTTCTCTGTCCCCGGGAATATATCATGTAAGCAGCCTTGGTCTGGTGGGAAATCTTAGACACCCCAAATTGCTGGTGTGAGTTCATAACTTCTGTGGAGCCTACTTTCTCAGGAGAACCACTCAGAGGGAATAGGACAATTCACAGTCCATTTTTATTTTCTGAGAAACAAGGTATGAGGTGGAAGGGAGCTTGAAGAGCGAGTAGGAGATGACATTGCAGTGGGTAGATTTCTTAATAAAAAAGGATTGTTATAATTTTTACTCCTGTTTCTATCTTTAAAATCTTTTAAACTTTAAACTGCCCAATTAAGTTAAGTGCCTCACAGAAACACTAGATAAGTTCAGTATCAACACATTTTCACGAAGTGCTGGTTACAGTGTCTCCTAATGCCCAAATGATCCTGGGGCAAGATGCAAGATATTTCCATTTTAATCAGGGACTTGAAACCCTTTAAGATTCGTCTCTTACAGTGCAGAAGGCCTTTATGAAGAAGTCGGCTAAGGCAGAATATAAGATCCTAAGGAGTTCTGGGGGCAGCAGCAGTATACAAAGCAACTAGGCTCATTTTGCAGAACTGGAGGAGGTGGTTTCTTGTGGGTCAGAACGATGAAACGGGGCTCAGCTCCTGTTGGCCCCACTGTGCTTCCCTGGGCTTGGAGCGCTTGCAGTACTTGTAGGACAGCAACGCCACACTGCAGGCTCCAAGGAGCGCCAGAGAGAAGAGTGCATACAACGCTCTCCGGGCGTCTGCCGGCCTGAGTGCCAGTCCCAGGAACTGAACTTCCTCTTCTCTCCTGGGGCTCGCGGTGGGTGCAGCATCTAGGAGAGGACAGTGGAGGGTGCTTTACACGCTAGTGCAGATGGAGTCATTGGGTTTATGTTACCCCGTCCTAAGCCAAGCTAGACCCTTGGAATAGAGTTCTCTACAGGTGCCCAGAGGAGCACCTTGCTTAGTGCACCTCCCCTTCACTGAGTCAGGAGCCTCTGCATGAAGTTATATAAATAGTTTTATTTTTTTAAAAAATCTCTATGTGATTAGAGTATAATCTAAATTGGATATTGTCTCATATTTTTATAGTAATTTATATTTTTTCAGCCATTCAACAAGTATTGGGCATATTGCATTTATGCCAGGCACTGTTGTTCAGTCATTGTGTTTGATCTTTGCCCAGAACAGTTACCGAGTTTCCTGCCTGAGGTCGCACAGCAGCTTAGTGGGAGTGCTGGGACAAGACAGACCTGCCGTTCCCAGACAGGCGCCTACTTTCTAGGTGTAACATTGACCCTAAGTTAGTTGTTTTGTTCAGTCCTAAGAACATTCAAAGAAATTAAATACTGGTTAAATGAAGGAAAAGAATGGAGAGGCCAAGAGAAGGGCATCAAACTCGGAGAAAATAGACTGGAAAAGGCTTCTCTCTCAGCCCTCACCCTCTGGCTTGTCTCTCCCAGACCTACAGCTCACCTTCTGGCTGGAGACAAGGGTGTGGTCCTGCCGCTGGGTCAGGGAAGCCATTGCACCGGGTTATAGAGGCGTAGAGCTTGGCTGACGCTCTGGGGATCCTTGGCAGAGAAGGGTCAGTGTAGTTCACAAAATGTAGACCAAACCTCTCCGTGAAGCCTGTGGCCCACTCAAAGTTGTCCATCACACTCCAAACAGTGTATCCTCGAAGGTCTACCTCATCTTGCACAGCTGTCCAAACACAGAGGCCCTGGCGTGAGCGTCCTCATCTTTCCACCAGGCCTGCGGAGGCCCTGCCTGCCCAGAGCTCTCCCAGTTCCCACTTGCAGGTCAAGGTGAGCTTTTTCCCCAGCTCTCTGAGAAATTGTCCACCCACTGCCTGCACTATTTGTTACCAAGCTCTCTGTGGATGATGTTGCAGACCCATCAGCACTTTTCTAGAAGGGCTCAGCCCTGGATGGGAATCAGGAACATGGGCAGACCAGTGCTCCTCTTTATAGAAATAAGTGGCCCTTGGAAAATATTTTAGCTGGAACAGACTTTTCTAATCATTTGTTTTTGCTGCTGCTGCATTGCTGTTCTCTTTTACCAGTATTACGGTTTCCTCGTCCTAGCCCCAGCCCAAGTTCTGCTAAGCTGAAGATCTCAAAGTTTTGCTTGGGGAACAAAAGACCCTACAGACCCTGCTTCCCCACCCAATAAAGCCAGTCCTCCTGGCCCTGCACAGCTGTACAGGGAGGTGAGGCATCGTGAGGATCAAGGAGAACACATGATTCAGGCCAGGAACACTGGTCTACCTGTATCAGGCACCTCAGTTTGCCTGCTGAGCTAAAATGTAGGAAGCAGAAAACTCAAAGTGCAGCTGAACCCCACAGGATTAAGAAACCTCATCTTCTCATTGTGGGGTTCACGGACCAACGCCAACCTAAATGCAGACGTCAGCAGGTGTTTCCACACTGAAAGGCGCATGGAGGATGGGGGGGCCTGTCATACCTTTGAGTGCCTCGTTGATGTAACTACGGAGGTAGTAGATCCTTGCAGTGTCATTGAGGTTTGCTTCTCCCCGATGCGACACCCCATTCTCTGTTACATAAATTGGAGGGTTGTTGTACTCCTCTTTTAACCAGTTCAGGATCCTCCTGAAACCAAAAGGTGTCATCTTCAGCCAGAAGGAGCCCGAGTCTGGCCAAGACCGGTCTGTGATGGAGGCAACTCCCCTGCCAGTTCAAACACAAGGTTAGGCCCTGTTTTGTAAGTCCCTAGAGGCTTACAAAAGACACAAAAGAAAAAATGGGATTCATACTAGGAAAAACCTTAAACTTTATCTAGACTTGGAGCCATAAGTAAACCCAGAATAGTCAAACTGCCTCGATTCTCATGCGCTCCAGCGGCGCCACCACTCAGCGCTGGTGCAGCTTTGGACGAGCCGCTCTAGCTCTCTGTTCTAGTTCTCCACATGCAGTGGAGTGGTCTTACTCGTGGCCTTCACCCCCACCGCTCTCTGTGGACACCTCCCACGCTGGGTGGAAAGGGCTCTGCGTTTCTCTAGCCTGTCTCCAGTGGGATGCAGTGCTGCGTGTTCAGAAAGTGGGCCTTGCTGCGGCTGGGCAGTGCCACAGGCAGCAACCCATGTGTGACGACAGGGAGCAGCAGGCTGGGACCTGCTTCAAGAGCCCAAGATCCTGCCTCTGCAGTGACAGAGGAGAGGGCAAGAGGTTGTGCAAAGGGGCACCTGCAGGGGGCGTGGTGGGGGGTGGGCAGGAAGGCACAGCAGCTCAAACGACTTGAGAGTCAGACATTTCAAGTCAAGACCAGTTATTTAGATACTTCTTATATCCACATTCTTTTTTTTATAAAAACCTATTTAGTTTTATCAATAACTGGATTTCTCTTGCTTAGTTGACCAAATGTGGGTATTTCATAAGCTTGAGCACAGGCCCCCAGGGTGGCAGTCCCAGGGCCCCGAGGCAGCAGGATTAAGTGGGTGCTCGGCTGGAGGCCAACAGGGGTCTAGGTCCCCTTCTCCAGGCCTGACTCTGCTGGTTTCGTGGTGCAGTTTGGGTGTAGGCATTTGTTTTCAAAGAAAGAACCTTGAGCCTGACCAGGCAGTGGCGCAGTGGATAGAGCGTCGGACTGGGATGCCGAGGACCCAGGTTCAAGACCCCGAGGTCTCCAGCTTGAGCGCGGGCTCATCTGGTGTGAGCAAGGCTCACCAGCTTGGACCCAAGGTCGCTGGCTCGAGCAAGGGGTCACTCAGTCTGCTGTAGCCCCACGGTCAAGGCACATATGAGAAAGCAATCAGTGAACAACTAAGGTGTCACAATGCGCAACGAAAAATTAATGATTGATGCTTCTCATCTCTCCGTTCCTGTCTGTCTGTCCCTGTCTATCCCTCTCTCTGACTCTCTCTCTGTCTCTGTAAAAAAAAGAAAAAAAAAAGAAAGAACCTTGACAAGATTCACACTACTCAGGTGAAGATGCTTGTTAGAAAAGGAATGAAATAGTGTATGTATGTAGAACATTATTTTTTGGTAATAATGTGTATAAATATATAAACTAGGTATAATATGAATATATATACACATATACTTCTGAAATTACACACACAAGAATTTCCTATTCTTTCTAATTTCCCACTGTGAACACATTAGCATAAATCAAAAATAATGGTTTGACCTTTACCCAGAAAAGGAAAAAAAAAATTCTTATTGTTATTTTAACTGAAATACACCTGATAAGTAAAACAAATTTGACAAGGAAAGGGAAGGAAAAAAAAACTTTTTTAAATGTTACTTAAAAACTCCAAGCATGTGTATCTCACTGGGAACCGTCTTGGAAATCCTAGCCTGTATTACTATCAGACCGATGGGGCGTGATTAAGTATCTTAGGAAATAGTGTTCATCTTACAAACGCCAGGATGGACAGCATCAGGGAGTTCTCTGAGGCCGTGGAGGCCTCTACGTCAGAGGTGGTCAAAGGGGCAACTTACCGTTTTTTTTCAAAGATTGTTTTAGGCGACCCTGTTGACAGTCTTACCTGTCTGCATCAAAGGAGGAGATCCAAGAATCATAGTCGAGATTGTAGGCCAGGACAGTGGTGTAGTGATTGAACCCGAAGAAGTCGTAGGTGCCATTGATCCTCCTCTTCTCACTCTCCGTGAACTCCGGGAGCCTGGGTGGAAGAAGCCATTAAGGGCGTGGGGCTTCAGGACCCGTCATGCTTTGGGAGGAGAGTGTCCTGGGGCGGGCGGGGGAGTGCTGCGCACTACCCGGGACTAGGCTGCTGACTAGGGCGCAGCTGGCCGGGAGCAGGGAGAAGCCCTTCCAGCTGCTGCTGAAAGTGCCCGAGGCTCCTGCCGGACTGTAACCCTCACTTCCCCCTGTGGTTGCAAGACGCTCTCTGTTCCTGTTGGCAAAATCGTACTACAAGTAACTCTTTTAAAAAAAGAGGACACACACACACACACACACACACATTATTTTTCATTTCCTTCAAAAATTAACATGCAAGTTCTGATATTTACCATCTCTGATAGATTTTGAAATCAAGAACAGGTGTGTGGGCCTGACCTGCGGTGGCGCAGTGGATAAAGCGTCGACCTGGAAATGCTGAGGTCGCCAGTTCGAAACCCTGGGCTTGCCTGGTCAAGGCACATATGAAAGTTGATGCTTCCAGCTCCTCCCCCCTGTCTCTCTCTTCTCTCTCTCTCTCTCTCTGTCTCTCTCTCTCCCTCTCTCTCTCCTCTCTAAAATGAATTTTAAAAAAAATTAAAAAAAAACAAACAAAACAAAACAGGTGTGTGGCACATCCCTTAAGACTAATCCTTAAGATTATAATATCTTTTATAGTCTGTACTTCCACTGTCTGCCCTTTACAAGTTCTTCTGCTTTTGCTGTGGTTTGTTTAGACTTGCCAAAGCCTATCCTTAGTAGTAGGGAGAAAAGTTTTTACAAATTAGATTTTTTTTTACAAGGACAGAGAGAGAGTCAGAGAGAGGGATAGATAGGGACAGACAGACAGGAACGGAGAGAGATGAGAAGCATCAATCATCAGTTTTTCGTTGCAAGACCTTAGTTGTTCATTGATTGCTCTCTCATATGTGCTTTGACTGGGGGACTACAGCAGACCGAGTAACCCCTTGCTCGAGCCAGCAACCTTGGGTCCAAGCTGGTGAGCTTTGCTCAAATCAGATGAGCCCACGCTCAAGGTGGCGACCTTGGGGTCTTGAACCTGGGTCCTCGGCATCCCAGTCCAATGCTCTATCCACTGCACCACCACCTGGTCAGGCTACAAATTAGATTTTATTGAACTGTTAAGATTTGAACTTTTCTGCTCACATGATTTCACAAGACCTCTAAAAAATAAACACTTGAGCCTGCCCTGTAGGGGTACAGTGGCTAGAGCGTCAGCCTGGAATGCTGAGGTCTCCAGTTCAAAACCCTGAGCTTGCCTGGTCAAGACACATACAAGAAGCAATCAATGAACAACTAAAGTGAAGCTACTATGAGTTGATACTTCTCGCTCCACCCCCCTCTCTGCAAAATCGATAAAATCTTTAAAAGAAAATAAATAACAAATAAACATTACGGGAGCCCTTTCCATGTCTCTAAGTGAGACTTCCTCACATAATTTGATTGCCATGCGCTTGCCCCGCACTTACAGGTTCCTCTCGGCGAGGAGACGGTGCTGCTAGTTTAGGGTTGCCCAGCGATTGCCCTGCTCAGTCACCTGACATCTTCATCGTGACGTTCCTGCCACCCCTAGCCCCAGGGTTGGAAACCTTACTTCTCTGAGGTTTCTGAAACTGTTGGGAGTATTAATACTAAAGCCCAGTCCTGTCCCACCCCTCACTCCTCAGCTGAGGAGCCAGCAGTGGCTCCTGGGGCGCATGGCATCAGAGCTGAGCCTCAGGCCCTTCACCTCACTCCCTCAACTGTCACCAGGCCAGTTCCCCGCCATCAGCTGCGCGTGCCCCATTCATCCTACTGCTAGTCCCCCCCATCAGCTGCACGTGCCCCATTCATCCTGCTGCTAGTCCCCCCCAATCAGCTGCACATGCCCCATTCATCCTGCTGCTAGTCCCCCCCATCATCTGCACGTGCCCCATTCATCCTGCTGCTAGTCCCCCCCATCAGCTGCACATGCTCCATTCATCCTGCTGCCAGTCCCCCCCATCAGCTGTGCGTGCCCCATTCATCCTGCTGCTAGTCCCCCCCATCAGCTGCACGTGCCCCATTCATCCTGCTGCCAGTCCCCCCCATCAGCTGCACGTGCCCCATTCATCCTGCTGCTAGTCCCCCCCATCAGCTGCACGTGCCCCATTCATCCTGCTGCCAGTCCCCCCCATCAGCTGCACGTGCCCCATTCATCCTGCTGCTAGTCCCCCCCATCAGCTGCACGTGCCCCATTCATCCTGCTGCTAGGCCTGTGCTCACACCCTTCCCCTTGGAATGTAGTACCCTCTGTTCTCCCAAATGCTATTCATTGTCAAGGCCCAGCTCAGCTGACGTCTTGCCACCTCATGAATTCCATGGGTCTATCCAGCCTGTCCTGATTTCATCTTCTGAGCTTTCTTTGAATGAAGAAATTGGGGAATAGAATTCCCAGGTGATGAGGGTCACTGTCTTCCCAGCTGGCTGTCGGCAGCTGGAGGAGCCAGACTTCAAGCTGGAGTCTGCCGGGCCAGGCAGGGCCGGACCTGACCGGGGCTCTCAGTTATGTTGATGGACTGGAGTGCTCAGTTGCGTGTGGGACACCAGAGTGGGCTGATCCGACTTTAGGCACAGCCTGCTCAGCAGGATTGCCCCAACCAGGCCCGGACGTGTGTTGTAAGGGTGGAGACTGGATTATTAACCTTCCAGCTGGGCTCTATGGGGTTGTGTGAGGGAAAGAGCCAAAGGCCTTTTGAGCTCTTATGGTACATGAGCTATCGGAGCATCTGGACATGTTTCCAGAAGGCCAGGTCATTGCGTCCTCACCACATACCACACCTCTAATCCTAGCTGGGTGACTCAAACCCAGCGTGGGCCTGGAATCTGACACCCTGCTTTCATATCCCAGCTCCATCATTTAATAGCTGGGTGATCGAGCTCTATCTAATACATGTGCTTCATCTTTAAATAGGAATAGAAGTACCAACAGAAGATGGATCATGTTAGCTGTTGTTGATGTTGCTATTACTTCCCTGACAGGAGGAAGGGTGGGTCAGGAAGTAGGACTGCTTTGTGCAGCCATTGCCACCCTCTGGCCCAATGACAGCACACACTGGCCATCACCGGTCCTATCCACATTCACTCAGCAGGTGATGGAATAGGACAGGATGAGCTGGGGAATCTGTCTTTGGAGTGAGGCAGCAGGTTGGTAAGAAGTAGGTGCCCTTGAAGTAGATTTCCAGGCTGTTCTGAAGAACGATAGCAACTGCCTTTGTCAAGCACACAGTGCCAGGTCCTGGGCTAAGAGCGTCACGTGCGTGATCATGCTTAATCTTCCCAGCAAGCAAGGAAGCATAGAGACAGAGAACCTTGCCTGCCTCAGACGTGCCTCTCTGACCCCTAAAGCCCGCTCTCACCACTCTTCTACCAGGAGGCTCAGTTGGGCCACACAGACCAGACTTCCTCCTGACCCTCCCCTGGCTGAGCATGTGGGCACTAGGACCTACCGAGACTTGCTGAGGCCTGCGGCCAAGCTCCTGTCACGAATCCGAGTCTTCATCACTTCGTTGTAATCTCCATTCTTGAAAATAGGATGCGCAAACCAGCCTCCCATAAACTGCAGGTGGAATTGGAGGACAGTCAGCCTCAGCATTAACATGCAGGCACACCTGGAGACGGCCCTGCTCAGAAGTCACTGACCCCAGACCACTCTGCTCCCCACCCCTCGCAGTCTTCCCAAATCCCTTTTTTTTTGGGTATTTTGTAGTTGCCTTTTTTTTTTTTTTTGCATTTTTCCGAAGCTGGAAACGGGGAGGCAGTCAGATTCTCGCATGTGCCCGACCGGGATCCACCCGGCACACCCACCAGGGGGCGACGCTCTGCCCATCTGGGGCGTCGCTCTGTTGCATCCAGAGCCATTCTAGCACCTGGGGCAGAGGCCACAGAGCCATCCTCAGCACTTGGGCCAACTTTGTTCCAATGGAGCCTTGGCTGCGGGAGGGGAAGAGAGAGACAGAGAGGAAGGAGAGGGGGAGGGGTGGAGAAGCAGATGGGCGCTTCTCCTGTGTGCCCTGGCCGGGAATTGAACCCTGGACTCCTGCACACCAGGCCGATGCTCTACCATTGAGCCAACCGGCCAGGGCCGCCATTTTATTTTTTAAAATATCTATTTTTAAATTAGTTGATGTACAATATTATATTAGTTTCAGATGTACAACCCTGTGATTACACATTATATAACTTACAAAGTGAGCACCCTGATAAATCTCATACACATCTGACACCATACATAGTTATTAAAATATTACTATCTCCCTCTGCTGACTTTACATCCCCATGACTATTCTCTAATTACTGATGTGTACTTCTCAATCCCTTCACCTTTTCGACCCATCCTCCAACACCCTCCATCACCCTCCATCTGGCATCCATCAAAGTCTTCTCGGAATCTATGAGTCGGTTTCTGTTCTGCTTATTTGTTCCAAATCCCATTCTTAAACTCATCTCCACCACTGTTCACATGTTGCAGCTTGAGTTCCCGGGAGGTCTTTCCACCTCCTCTGCTGTGCTTAGCTGCGCTCTGAGGGCAGCTTGAGGGGATGTGCACTGAATGAGCACTGGCTCAGGACTCGGTCAGCGCTGCTCTTAAAAGGGCCCGGTAGGGCCCTGGCCAGTTGGCTCAGTAGATAGAATGTAGGCCCAGTGTGTGGCCATCCCAGGTTTGATCCCCAGTCAGGGCACGCATAAGAAGCGACCGTCCTCTTCTCTTCCTCGCCCTGTCCCCCTTCTCTTTCTCTTCCCCTCTTGCAGCCAGCGGCTGGATTGGTCCAAGCGTTGCCCAGGGCCCTGAGGATAAGCTCAGCTGATTTTTTTTTTTTTTTTTTGCATTTTTCTGAAGCTGGAAACAGGGAGAGACAGTCAGACAGACTCCCGCATGCGCCCGACCGGGATCCACCTGGCACGCCCACCAGGGGCGACGCTCTGTCCACCAGGGGGCGATGCTCTGCCCATCCTGGGCGTCGCCATGTTGCGACCCTCCTGGGTGTCGCCATGTTGCGACCAGAGCCACTCTAGCGCCTGGGGCAGAGGCCACAGAGCCATCCCCAGCGCCCGGGCCATCTTTGCTCCAATGGAGCCTCCGCTGCGGGAGGGGAAGAGAGAGACAGAGAGGAAGGCGCGGCGGAGGGGTGGAGAAGCAAATGGGCGCTTCTCCTATGTGCCCTGGCCGGGAATCGAACCCGGGTCCTCCGCACGCTAGGCCGACGCTCTACCGCTGAGCCAACCGGCCAGGGCAAGCTCAGCTGATTTGAGCATCAGCAGCAGATGGAGTTACTGGGTGAATCCTGGTCAGGTGCATGTGGGAGTCTGTCAATCTCCCCTCTTCTCACTTAAAAAAAAAAGGAAAGAAAGAAAAGAAAAGAAAAAGAAAGGTCCTGCAGAAGAGGAAGCCCAGAGCCAGGCACTCCTAGTCATCATGCCTAAGGGTCACCCGGAACTTTCTGGGGAGGGCTGAGCTGCAAGGCTGTCCTGACATCCAGGCAAGGATGGTTTTTCATGGGCACTGGAGTCACAGTCCTAAAAGTCAGAATTTCCTATCTGTTTTCCTGAATGCGGCCTAAGCCACCCTACACTTAACGCAGCTAAATGCTGTGATGCTGGGGTCCTGAGAGGCATCTTCTGTGTCTCCACATCCTCCCCTCATCTGCTAGCTGATGCCCACACTAGGGGGCGGGGATAGCTCCTGTCTCAGTCAGAGATGAGGCGTGGGCACGCTCGGAAGTGACACAGTGTATCCTCCCACGGAGGCTGATTTACCAGGTGATGCAGGTGCCACAGTGCGGGCTGCAGGCTCACAGTCCACCAGCAAGGGTCCCCCTCTAATGGGACTACAGCCTCCCATCTCCCGAGATTTGGGGTTTTGAGTTCAGAAAACAAATTATTGCTCTAATTCAATATATTCTGTGAGTCTGAAATGAGGGAAGCAGTGATTTTTGTTCTAACACTTTTTCCCCAGCTGGCTAGGAAACAGGAAAATTAGGCTTTTATTTTCATTTATTAATTTGACTGCTTTTGTCAAGTTTTCTTATGAAGAGTTTGGCAAACCAAAGCCCTTGGAGTCCCCTCTGACTGCTGCAGTCTACAGGCTCCTCCACTGAGCCAAAAACAGGACCAATTTGGGGAGGCTCTTGCTTTATTTCTTGATGCTGAAACATGGGAGAAGGTGCCTTCTAACCCCTTTGGAGACATTAGCAGGCGCCAGGGAAAACTGTGCCATGAACAGACCGTTCTTTTCTCTCTTCTCAGGACCCAGATTAAAATAGTGGTGGGTCATGTTTTGACACCTGCTTTGGTATTCTGTTTCTTAGGAACAATATTCCATGTCCAAAGGATGCATGTTCTTATATTAAACTCATGGAATTGGAAAGTTAGGGGCAATAATGAGTTTCACAGAGTCTAAAGTTCTCAATTTAAAGAATCCTTAGGCTGGACGGCGGCAAGATGGCGATGGAGTAGGTGGATGTTCCAACTTCCACCTCCCAGAACCAAAGTGGATTACAACCTAATTTTAAGAACAGTCATCTAGAAAAACCAACTTTGGGCTCAACCAAGAGGAATCTATAACCAAAGATCACCGAAGAAGCTACACCGAGACTGGTAGGAAAAGTGGAAATGCTAAGAGGGCTGCCCAACCCCCAGGAGAGAGCAGCAGCTTGGAGGGACTTGTGTGGTAGGAGGGAAGTTTCCTGGAGAGGGGAGGGTCCTGGCCCCAGGACTGAAGCCCCAGCCTGCAGCCCCAGAGCCTATAAGAGGCGTATGGAGCCCTGGCCGGTTGGCTCAGTGGTAGAGCGTCGGCCTGGCGTGTGGAAGTCCCAGGTTCGATTCCCGGCCAGGGCACAAAGGAGAAGCGCCCATATGCTTCTCCACCCCTCCCCCTCTCCTTCCTCTCTGTCTCTCTCTTCCCCTCCTGCAGCCGAGGCTCCATTGGAGCAAAGATGGCCCGGGCACTGGGGATGGCTCCTTGGCCTCTGCCCCAGGTGCTAGAGTGGCTCTGGTCACAACAGAGTGATGCCCTGGATGGGCAGAGCATCGCCCCCTGGTGGGCGTGCCGGGTGGATCCCGGTCAGGCACATGCGGAAGTCTGTCTGACTGTCTCCCTGTTTCCAGCTTCGGAAAAATACAAAAAAAAAAAAAAAGAGGCGTATGGACAGTATTTAGCTGCAAAACAAGCCAGGATATTGTTTGCGAGAGACAGATTTCTCAGACCCAGGATTCTTCTTAAAGGGACCACGCAGTAAACCTCTTTCACAACCACTCACCCGGGGCTCCGGGGGACGAGAGAGCTGAGAGGACTGAAGTAGCAGGAAGAGAGTGTAATCTAGGAGGTACAGGGAGAAACACTTTGAGGGACAGCCACCCTAACCCCTGCGCTGAGTCACTCCCCAAATCTAAAGTGAATATTTTTCCTGGAAACAGCAATACCAGCAAAGGGAAGCAGGTCACCAGCCAAATGGAAGCTCTCCTGCTGCAGTCAGAACAGAGTCGCTTAGAAGCAGGGAGCCATCAGGGATATAGTATTGAGTGCTGAGGATTGAGCTACAATGCCACCCCCACACTGCTGAGTGCTCGCTGGAGGGCGGGCTGCGGCAGGATGCAAGAGTGTGGTCCTGTCTGCAGGGGCGAAAGCCAGGAGCCAGCCACGGCCCACCCGCATGAATGCAGTCCCTCCTGCTGGGGTGAGGTGGAGGTGGGCGCCAACCAAGGCCTGCAGCTTGGATGCATGAATGCAGTCCCGCCTGTGGGGGCAGGGTGGAGGCTGGGCCAGTCAGGGCTTGCAGACCGGGCATGTGGATGCAGTCCCACCCGTGGAGGCAAGGTGGAAGCCACAGCAACTGCAGCAGCGGGCCAGTGCCAGCAATGCTGGTGCCTGAACATGCAAGGCAGCAGCAGCGGTGGTGGCGGGCCTTCAGACAGGGCACCTCGGGAACACAAAGGCCACATCCTTGGTTGGATAGAATGACATCTGAGGCTAAGGGGCAAGTGACATCCAATACTTTACCTAACCCCTGATTTATAGTACTGAGCCCAACAAGTAGCCACCAATAAGAGACGGTGGAAAGCAGATCTCAGGGGAACCTGAACATTTAAATAAACATCCTCCAGGCCAAAAGTAGATAAAACCCAGCCTAAGTTGATATTAACAATGGCACCTGGGCTCAGCAGCGGCAGCCACAGAATCTGGATTGACTGTTGCTCCAAAAAGATAGATAAGGGCCAGTCATAGGCAGTGACCTCCACTGGTCTGCACCAGGCTCCAGCCAATAAGGTCCAGGGAGAGACATCCAGAGGTCAGATACAGAGAGCATCAGTTCAGGACCTAACAACCCTTGTTAGAGTAACATCTTAAGGAAGGGCTCCTCACACCTGACCCAGTTAAGATATAGAAAATGGAAAAGCAGCTCTACTAGTTTAGGAGACCACAACTCGAACAAGCCTGCAAACCACAAACAGAAACAATGGAAGACAGAGGGACATAGGCCATATGAATCACCAAGAAAAATCTCCAGAAAAAGATCTGGATGAAATGGAAGTAATCAAATTACTGGATGCAGAGTTTTAAATAATGATTGTTAGGGTGCTTAAGGATCTCAAAGCTACAATGGATGGACTTAATGAGCACCTAAATAAAGAAACTGTAAGCATCAAAAAGGACACTGAGCCTGACCTGTGGTGGCACAGTGGATAAAGTGTCGACCTGGAAATGCTGAGTTCACCAGTTTGAAACCCTGGGCTTGCCTGGTCAAGGCACATATGGGAGTTGATGCTTCCAGCTTCTCTCTCTGTCTCTCTCCCCCACTCTCCCTTTCTCTCTCCTCTCTAAAATGAATAAATAAAAATTAAAAAAAATTTTTTTATAAAAGAACACTGAAATCATAAAAAAGAACCAGACAGAAATGACAAACACAATATCAGAAATGAAGACTACACTAGAAGGAATTAAAAGCAGGCTGGATGAAGTAGAGGATGAAATCAGTGACTTAGGGGACAAGATAAGTGAAAGCCCAGAAGCAGAACAGTAAAAAGAAAAGAGGATCAAAAAGTCTGAAGAAACTCTAAGAGAGCTCTGTGACAACATGGAGAGAAACAATATCTGCATAATAGGAGTTCCTGAAGAAGAATAGAAAGAACAATAAATAGAGAACCTGATTGAAGAAATTATAGCTAAACATTTCCCTAAATTGAGCAGGAAAGAGTCATACAGGTTCCAGAAGCAGAGAGAACCCCATTAAAAACGGACCCAAAGAGACCTACACCAAGACACATCATAATCAAAATACCAAAGCTAAGAGATAAAGAAAGAATACTAAAAGTGGCAAGAGAAAAACAGTCAATCACCTACAAAGGAGCCCCCATAAGGATGACATCCAACTTCTCAATAGAAACACATGAGGCCAGAAGGGAATGACAAGAAATATTCAAAGTAATGCAGAACAAGAACCTACAACTGCCTGACCAGGCGGTGGCGCAGAGGATGGAGCATCAGACTGGGATGCGGAGGACCCAGGTTCGAGACCCAGAGGTTGCCAGCTTGAGCACGAGCTCATCTGGTTTGAGCAAAAGCTCACCGGCTTGGCCCCAAGGTTGCTGGCTTGAGCAAGGAGTTACTCAGTCTGCTGAAGGCCTATGGTCAGGGCACATATGAGAAAATAATCAATGAACAACTAGGGTGTTGCAACAAAAAACTAATGATTGATGCTTCTCATCTCTCTCTCTCTGTTCCTGTCTGTCCCTATCTATCTCTCTCTCTGTCTCTGGGGGAAAAAAAAAGAACTCCAACCAAGACTTCTTTATCCAGGAAGACTATTGTTCAGAATTGAAGGAGAAATAAAAAGCTTCCCAGACAAAAAAAAAAACACAACAACTCAAGGAATTCATCCCAACCAAACCAATGCTGCAAGAAATGTTAAGGGGCTTGGTATAGATAGAACAAAGTGGGGAAAAAATCTAGTAAAAGAGGAATGTAGATTTAAAGAAAACAATGGTAATAAACAACTACATATCAATAATAACCTTAAATGTAAATGGATTAAATGCTCCAATCAAAAGACATAGGGTAGCTGAATGGATAAGAAAACAGAACCCATACATATGCTGTCTACAGGAGACCCACCTCAAAACAAAAGATACACATAGACTGAAAGTAAAAGGATGGAAAAAAGTATTTCAAGCAAACGGAAATTAAAAAGAAGCTGGGGTAGCAATACTCATATCTGACAAAATAGACTTTAAAACAAAGACTATAGTAATGGATAAAGAAGGTCACTACATAATGATAAAGGGAGCAATCCAATAGGAAGAGATAACCATTAAAAATATATATGCACCTAATATGGGAGCACCTGAATATATAAAGCAGACTTTGATGGACATAAAGGGCGAGATCAATAGCAATATTATAATAGTAGGGGATTTCAATACCCCACTAACATCATTGGATAGATCCTCAAGAAAGAAAATTAACAAAGAAACAGCAGAATAAGGGACACACTAGATCAGGGGTCTCAAACTCAACTCAGCATGTGGGCCACAGAGCAAGATCACAGCTATTCGGCGGGCCGCACTAGGTCTACAAAAGGCAACTGTTATGCAACACTTTTCTCACTGTAGTTGAAAACAAAAAAAAAATCAGTACAACAAGCACAATCGTACATGCAGTTTACTCAGTGTCACAAAACGACCAGAAACTGTAGTTCGCATCACAACTGCTGTTAACTAAGCTAATATCTAGCTAGGATGCTAGAGAAATGAAAAATACAAGTAGGCCCCTAGGCTTACTTAATTTTATCCAAAATATTTTGAACTTCGTGGATTAGTCTGCGGGCCGCACAAAATTGTTCGGTGGGCCGCATGCGGCCCGTGGCCCGCGAGTTTGAGACCCCTGCACTAGATCAACTGGATTTAACAGATGTCTTCAGAACTTTTCACCCAAAAGCAGAAGAATATACATTATTTTCAAGCGCTCATGGTACATTCTCTAGGATAGACCATATGTTAGGGTATGAAATGAGCCTTAACAAATTTAAGAAGATTGAAATCATATCAAGCATCTTCTCTGACCACAATGGCATGAAACTAGAAATCAACTACAATAGAAAAACTGAAAAACACTCAAACACTTGGAAACTAAACAGCATATTATTAAATAATGAATGGGTCAACAATGAGATCAAGGAAGAAATAAAAAATTTCCTTGAAACAAATGAAAATAAGCATACAGCAACTCAAAATTTATGGGACACAGCAAAAGCAGTCCTGAGAGGGAAGTTCATAGCATTACAGACATACCTTAAGAAGCTAGGAAAAGCTCAAATAAACAAAGTAGCCCTGCAACTAAAAGAACTAGAAGAAAACAAGTAAAGCCCAGAAAAAGTAGAAGGAAGGAAATAATAAAGATCAGAGCAGAAATAAATTACATAGAGGCTAAAAGAACAATACAGAGGATCAATGAAACCAAGAGCTGGTTCTTTGAAAAGATAAACAAGATAGAAGAACCTTTAACCAGACTCACCAAGAAAAAAAGAGAGAGAACTCGAATAAATAAAATTAGAAATGAGAGTGGAGAAGTAACAACTGACACCGCAGAAATACAAAAGATTGTAAGAAAATACTATGAAGAACTGTATGCCAAAAAATTGGACAACCTAGGTGAAATGGACAAATTTCTTGAAAAATATAATCTTTCAAAAATCAATCTGGAAGAATTAGAAAACCTAAATAGACTGATTACAACAAATGAGATTGAAAAGTTATCAAAATACTCCCAACAAACAAAAGCCCGGGGCCAGATGGCTTCACAGGCAAATTCTACCAAACTGTCAAAGAACTAACTCCTATCTTCTCAAGCTATTTCAAAAAATTCAGGAGGAGGGAAGACTTCCAAGCTCCTTTTATGAGGCGAGCATAATTCTGATTCCAAAACCAAGCAAAGACAATACAAGGAAAGAAATGTATAGGCCAATATCCATGATGAATTTAGATGCTAAAATTCTCAACAAAATATTAGCAAACCAGATCCAGCAGTACATGAAAAAAATCATACACCATGATCAAGTGGGATTTATTCTGGGGAGGCAAGGCTGGTACAATATTTGCAAATCAATCAATGTGATTCATCACATAAACAAAAGGAAGGAGAAAAACCACATAATAATATTAATAGATATAGAAAAAGCTATTGATAAAATCCAGCATCTATTTATGATCAAAATTCTCAGCAAAGTGGAAATACAGGGAACATACCTCAACATAATAAATGTCTGCCATCCATGACAGACTTACAGCCAACATCATATTCAATGGACAAAAGTTAAAAGCAATCCGCTTAAGATCAGGAACAAGGCAAGGGTGCCCCCTTCCACCACTGTTATTCAACATAGTTCTGGAAGTTCTAGCCATAGCAATCAGACAAGAAGAAGAAATAAAAGGCATCCAAATTGAAAAAGAAGTAAAACTTTCATTATTTGTTGATGATATGATATTGTACATAGAAAATCCTAAAGTCGCAGTAGAAAACTACTGGACCTGATAAATGAATTCGGCAAGGTGGCAAGATATAAAATTAATACTCAGAAATCAGAGGCATTTTTATACACCAACAATGATCTGTCTGAAAGAGAAATTAAGAAAACAATCCCCTCATTATTGCAACAAAAAATAAATAAGTAAAGTACCTAGGAGTAAATTTAACCAAGGAGGTTAAAGACTTGACTCAGAAAATTATAAAACATTGATAAAAGAAATCAAGGAAGAAAAAACAAGTGGAAGCATATACCGTGTTCATGGTTAGGAAGAATAAACATCATTAAAATGTCTATAGTAACCAAAGCAATTTATAAATTCAATGCAATTCTTATTAAAATACCAATGACATACTTCAAAGATATAGAATACATATTCCAAAAATTTATATGGAACCAAAAAAGAACATGAATAGCCTCAGCAATCTTGAAAAGGAAGAATAAAGTGGGTGATATCACACTTCCTGATATCAAGTTATACTACAAGGCCATTGTACTCAAAACAGCTTGGTACTGGCATAAGAACACGCATATGGATCAATGGAACAGAACAGAGAATCCAGAAATAAACCCGCACCTTTATGGACAATTGATATTTGACAAAGGAAGTAATAGCATACAATGAAGTAAAGACAGTCTCTTTAACAAATGATGTTGGGAAAATTGGACAGCTACCTGCAAAAAAATGAAACTAGACCACCAACTTACACCATTCACAAAAATAAACTTAAAATGGATAAAAGACTTAAATGTTTAAGTCGTAAAACCGTAAGCATCCTAAAGAAAAAGATAGGCAATAAGCTCTCCGACATCACTTGCAGCAATATATTTGCTGACTTATCTCCATGGGCAAGTGATATAAAGGACAGGATGAACAAATGGGACTATATCAAACTAAAAAGCTTTTGCACAGCTAAAGACAATATGAACAAAATAAAAAGACAAACCACACAATGGGAGAACATATTCGACAATACGTCTGAGAAGGGGTTAATAACCAAAATTTATAAAGAACTTGTAAAACTCAACACCAGGAAGATAAACAATCCAATCAAAAAATGGGCAAAAGAAAGAAATAGACATTTCTCCAAAGAGGACATACAGATGGCCAACAGGCAGATGAAAAAATGCTCTACATCACTAATCACTAGAGAAATGCAAATTAAAATCACAATGAGATATCACCTCACACCAGTCAGAATGGCGCTCATTAACAAAACAACACACATGCCTGACCGGGCGGTGGCGCAGTGGATAGAGTCTCAGACTGGGATGCGGAAGACCCAGGTTCGAGACCCCAAGGTCACCAGCTTGAGTGTGGGCTCATCTGGTTTGAGCAAAAAAGTTCACCAGCTTGGACCCAAGGTCGCTAGCTCAAGCAAGGGGTTACTTGGTCTGCCGAAGGCCTACGGTCAAGGCACATATGAGAAAGCAATCAATGAACAACTAAAGTGTCACACGAAAAACTGATGATTGATGCTTCTCATCTCTCTCCGTTCCTGTCTGTCTGTCCCTATCTGTCCCTCTCTGTGACTCTCACTCTGTCTCTGTAAAAAACAAACAAACAAACAAAACAACACACAATAGGTGCTGGCGAGGATGTGGAGAAAAGGGAACCCTCCTGCACTGCTGGTGGGAATGCAGACTGGTGCAGCCACTGTGGAAAACAGTATGGAGATTCCTCAAAAAATTAAAAATGAAACTGCCTTTGACCCAGCCATCCCACTTTTAGGAATATATCCCAAGAACACCACATTAATGAAACAAAAGAAGAAATGCACCCCCATGTTTATGGCAGCATTGTTTACAATAGCCAAGGTTTGGAAACAGCCCAATGGTCTGTCAGTGAATGAGTGGATTAAAAAGCTATGTTACATACATACAGTGTGTCCATGAAGTCATGGTGCACTTTTGACCGGTCACAGGAAAGCAACAAAAGATGATAGAAATGTGAAATCTGCACCAAATAAAAGAAAAACTCTCCCAGTTTCATACCTATTCAGTGCAGTTTGATGTGGGCTCACACACAGATTTATTTAGGGCTCCTTAGGTAGCTATCCCGTATAGCCTCTACAGACTCATCACTGACTGATGGCCTACCAGAACGGGGTTTCTCCACCAAACTGCCGGTTTCCTTCAACTGCTTATCCCACCAAGTAATGTTATTCCTATGTGGTGGCACTTCGTTATAAACGTGCCGATATTCATGTTGCACTTTGGTCACGGATTCAAATTTAGTGAGCCACAGAACACACTGAACTTTCCTCTGTACCGTCCACATCTCAACTGGCATGGCCGTGGGCTGCTCCGCTATATACACAGTGTTACGTCATCATCTGTGCATGTGCACATGTTGCCACATCATCCTACAGAAACTGGGAGTGTTTTCCTTTTACTTGGTGCAGATTTCACATTTCTATTGTCTTTTGTTGTTTTCCTGTGACCAGTCAAAAGTGCACCATGACTTTACGGACACACTGTATATACAATGGAATACTATGTGGCCATAAAAAAGAAGAAAATCTTACCTTTTGCAACAACATGGATGGACCTGGAAACTATTATGTTAAGTGAAATAAGCCAGGCAGAGAAAGAAAAATATATGACCTCACTCATTTGAGGAATCCAATGAACAATATGAACTGAGGATGGAATAGAGGCAGAGGCGGGATCAAAGGGACCAGAGGGAAAGTGGTCAGAGAGAAAGTAGAAGAATAGATGGGCTCAGAGAAAGGAAAAAGATTAATAAAATTATATATACATAACACAGCATTATAGAGAGCAGAGAAGCTAATCCTGGAGGGAAGGGGGGAGGGCATTTTTGGGAAGGGGGAAAGGAGCATGTTGTATGGAACACGGGGATACATTCGGAGGGACACTAGAATCTATGTAAACACAAAAAATTAAAATTAAGAAAAGAAAAAAAGAATCCTTAGGCTGAGGAAATAAAATTAGATGGTGACATCGGTTAAGTGTGACATTGCAGCCCAGCTGTATTAACTACTGTAGTCAAACCAGACACTGCAGAGGTAGAATTTCTATTTGTTAGCTTCAAGCCAATGTTACACCAGCAAGGACTACATGCACAAATAATTTATTAATATGTAAAAGATAACCCCAAGCCTATGAAGTAAGTCATCTCCACTTCACAGACGAGAAAGTGAAGGTCCAAAAAGGTTAGGTAATTTCTATCAAGTTCACAATGTCAGATAATAACAAAACAAGGCCTAAATCATAAATTGTGGTTTGGTTTTCTAACTCTATTTCCATTAGATCATGACAAGAGGGGAAAACAGGGAAGAGTAAAACCAACGCCCAAGGGCAAACAGACCTGAACGTATCTCCTGGCTGCTTCCACGTCCTCCTGGCTGGAGGGGTCTCTGGGCTCAGCCCAGTCACTGCTGATGGTAATGGAGATTATGCCCCCTTGCCTGCTGCGGTACTTGTCATTGTACAGGTGCCAGGCCTCCGCATGAGCCTTTATGAGGTTGTGGCCAACGATGTAGGGGGCAGTGCCAGGCCTAAAGGAGATTCCTGGAAACATACACATGGCTGTCAGCGAAGAATGAATGCGGTCAAGAGTGTCACTCTGTGCTTGATGTGTTTGGGAGGAAGAATGCAGATTTCAGGTTCGGAAGAATGGAATTTTAATCCCAGCTCCACTTCTTACTAGTGGACAATGTAATTCGGGGTGAGCATTTCATTCTTTCAGTTTCTTCCTCGGCAAAACGAGCAAATGAGAGCCTTAGGAGAAGGAAGTGAAATAGTGTATGTGGGGCACCCAGAGCACTGTGTCTGCAAGGACGAGACACTTGAAAGGTTGGTTCCTGTACCCCTCCCCCAATGGGGCTCCTATGTCTCTGCAACGTACCCAGAGGAGCAGCGCGACTGGACATCCTGGCACCCTGGGGACATGCTGGGAAAGAAAAGGCTGGAGAATACGCCAATGGGAGCCGAGAGAGGATGTCTTTGAGAGGCAGTGTTGTGAGGCCACCCCCCCTGCAACGCTTTCCCGCTCTCACACGATGTGAAATCACCAGCGTAACAAACTGACTCTGGGGTCCGAACTAGGGAAAAGGAGAGCCGATGGTTGGTTCTAAAGGGACAGGGACAGGTTCACAATCCCTTATTCACAGCTTTTAGGGCCAGATGTGTTTTGTAACAAAAAGTTTTTGTGTCTTAGAAAGGTAATAAATATAGAACATATTTACATATCGCCCAGCAGGGCTCAGAACAGCTCTCTGTCATGAGGACGCTCACGTGTCTGTAGAACGGAAGTCGGGTAACTGCCACACGCAGCCTCAGCTTGCGTCAAGGCTGCTCAGGTCGGCCAAATCAATCAGCCAAAACTTTCGGATTTTGGAGTTGCAGAAAGCAGACTGTGGCCCTATACAGACTAATGAATAGGCCTTTCCTACATTAATTAGTCCACGTCCCTGGCTCAGGCAGCTTCCCATCTGAGGCATGTCAGAGTCTCAGTGCAGAGACGGAGCCCCTTGGAGGCACGGACACATGACATTCATGTTTAGCAAAGGTGCTGCTAGAAGGGAAACAGGGCTGCCTGTCAGGAGGCTCGAGCAGGAGGTGGGATTCTGAGTCCCCTCCCCAGGGCTCTCTCAGGATCCCCCTCCAGTGCTGCCCAATTTCACGTCTTACAGGTGCTAAGAATGCCACACTCCAACAAGCTGGCAGGTTGAGCCTGGGACCTTTACCTGGAGCTGCTGTCCCGTAGCCATAGCCCTGGTTAGCGATGACAAAGGGTTCATTCAGCGTAATCCAAAACTTCACCTTGTCGCCAAGCCTCTGGAAGAGCACATCGGCATACTCTTTAAAGCGCTGCACGATGGTCTCATTCTCCCAGCCACCAATGTCCTGGAGGGCCTGGGGCAGGTCCCAGTGGTAAATGGTCACCTGTGAGGAAGTAGGATCAGCAGTTCCATCCACCTGCTCTGCACAGGAAGCCAGGGGCTCTCTGCGCACCTGCAGAAGTGTGTGCTGCTCAAGCTGAGAATGAATGACCAGGTAAAAAGGCTCAAAGGTTCTTTGGTGGTGGTGGGAGGGCTGAGGTGCTGAAGTGTGAGACATTACACACCTGGACAGAGAAGCCTGGTTGAGTCCCTGCTCGGCATCAACCTTTCTGGGCTCAGGCACTAAGACCTCACTTCACCAAACCAAGCAAAGTTTAAAGTGTGAGGCCCCCTAACCACTCTGCAGTGTCAGCTATGGCTGTCCTCGGGCCAGAACCTGCCTGGACTGACTGCCCAGACTCAGACCCAGAGGGCCCAGAAAGATGGATCCACTTTCTTGTAAAGGGACACCCCCAAGGATATTGTCTACGTGTCTGGAGCTTCTCCCTGTGGAGCTGGTAATTCTCTGTGGGGAAGGGCCCTCTGGCCGTTTCTGTGGTGGCCTTTCCCCCTCTCAGCCGTCTCTTGATGCCCCTGATACGCCCATCTTGGCCAAGCTGTGGTCTCTACTGTCCTCAGCTTGCGTGGGCCACCAAGCCTCGCCAACCCAGGCCTGAGTCTTCCCACGGCCTGAGGTGACCACCCCTGCGCCCCCAGCCGTCCAAGTCTCTCTGGGTTTGAGACCTGCGCCTCCCCGATGCTCTCTGGCTGTGGGCTTTCCCTCTAGCAGTGTCTCGGTGCCCTCGGGGTAAAAGCTGGTGGGCTCTGAGTTGTGTGCTCTCTGATCTTGTTTCGAGTTGTTATATGTGGTGAATCGCATTGTCCACCCAGACCATGGGGTCCTGCAGGACAGCTACTCGAGTGGCCACCTTCTCCCCCATCACACCAGGGCTCACCATAACAAACGCTCTGTGACTGCTTTGTCCCTGCAGCGTTATCAGTGTGAGGAGAAGTCCAGAGATAAAGGTGGGGTGGGGACAGGGGGCTGCAACGTGGGGACTGGCCTGGCCGTGCTGCCTGATCTCCAGCCACGACAGCAGAGGAAGCGTCTAGCGCCCCAGCACAGCGCCCGCAGCGCTGTGTCAAAGATGGCCCGTGAAGGAAGGGTGTTCTCGGGCTCTCAAGTCAAGTTTAAAATTTCGGTGATAGTAAAATAAGCCCACAAATGAGTTCTGTATTATTCATAGTAACTCATGTCTTAAGAATACACATACTTTTGCCTGACCTGTGTGGCTCAGTGGATAAAGGGTTGACCTGGAATGCTTACGTTGCTGGTTCAAAACCCCATGCTTGCCTGGCCAAGGCACATATGAGAGTTGATGCTTCCTGCTCCTCTCTCTGCCTTTCTCTTTATCATCTTTTTTAAAATCAATAAAAAGCCTGACCAGGAGGTGGCATAGTGAATAGAGCACCGGACTGGGACACAGAGGACCCAGGTTCAAAATCCCGAGGCACCCGGCTGGAGCGCGGGCTCACCAGCTTGAGCTCAGGGTCACTGGCTTGAGCGTGGGATCATAGACATGACCCCATGGTCTCTGACTTGAGCGTAAGGTTGCTGGCTTGAGCAAGGGGTCACTGGCTCAACTGGAGCCCCCGCTTCCCCGTCAAGACACATATGAGAAAGCAATCAATGAACAATTAAGATGCTGCAATGAATTATTGATGTTTCTCATCTCTTTCCCTTCCTGTCTGTCCCTATCTGTCCTTCTCTCTATCTCTCTCTGTCTCTGTCACACACACACACAAATCAAAATCAAAATCAAAATCAATAAATAGGCCCTGGCCGGTTGACTCAGTGGTAGAGCGTCGGCCTGGCATGCAGAAGTCCCGGGTTCGATTCCCGGCCAGGGCACACAGGAGAGGCGCCCATCTGCTTCTCCACCCCTCCCCCTCTCCTTCCTTTCTGTCTCTCTCTTCCCCTCCCGCAGCGAGGCTCCATTGGAGCAAAGATGGCCCGGGGGCTGGAGATGGCTCCTTGGCCTCTGCCCCAGGCGCTAAAGTGGCTCTGGTCACAACAGAGCGACGCCCCGGAGGGGCAGAGCATCGCCCCCTGGTGGGCAGAGCATCGCCCCCTGGCGGGTGTGCCAGGTGGATCCCAGTCGGGCGCATGCGGGAGTCTGTCTGACTGTCTCTCCCCGTTTCCAGCTTCAGAAAAATACAAAAACAAAAACAAAACAAAATCAATAAATAAAATCTTTAAAAGAATAAGGAATATACACACTTTTGCCCCAACAGTTCTTCCGGGACCATATCCTACAGATAAAATAGCCGTGAGGATGGGTGAATGTCTATGGTCCCACATCGCAGTATTGGTGATAATGGCATGAATGGAAACGTCACAGGGAAGAGTGCCATTGACAGGGAAGTAATTAGAGAAGTAAGGTACAAACAGTTCCACATAACAAAAAATAAAAATGAGGAAACTATGTATAGATATGAAAATATCTGTAAGAAATATTGTTAAATTAAAGCAAGTATCTTACCATTACGAAAAAAGAGGGGAAGAGGAATAGACGTTCACACAAACACCTACCAGCTTCCACACACAGGCGGACATGAGAACCTAGTGCACTTGGCTGTCTGTAAAAAAGGGAACTGGATGACTGGGGGTCAGGGATGGAAGGACAATCTACACCACAGACTCTTATATTTTTAAATTCTTCCCTCCGTCGATTTGTTAACAATTGAAAAATTAAACTTGAGAGCAGCTTTTGTTTACATGATCAATGTGTCCCCTGGCCCAGCTGGCTCCCCCATGTGGACCTCACCTGGGGCTTGATGTTGGCGGCCAGCAGCCTGTCAATGAGCTGCACGTAGTAGTTCAGGCCCGCTTCATTGATGTACTTGGTGGTTCCATCTGGGAGGACACGTGACCAAGAGATGGAAAAGCGGTAGTGGGACACCCCCAGGTTCTGCAGGGCGACCACGTCCTCAGCAATCTTGTGATAACTGTCACAGGCCACATCTCCATTGTCGTTGTTCTCAATCTTCAGTGGGGTGTGAGAAAACGTGTCCCAAATACTGAGTCCTTTGCCATCTGCTCTCCAAGCACCTTCGATCTCAAGATGACAAGATATGGTCTAACTAAGTCATGCGGTCAGACCCTCACGAGTTCCCTTCTGTCAGCAGGGAAGTCCTGAGTCAGGAGGTGAGGCAGCATCACTTCCCCTGGGAGCCTTCAGTGCCTCCCTCTGATTCCCCAATTCCCACGGAATGCTGACTGCCTTCCCACAAGACCGGGAGGGCTGGGCACTGTGTCTTTCAAATCTGTGTCCCAGTAGTTAACGTAGCAGTGTCTGTTGTATGGTGGGTCCCCACTAAAAGTTTAAATGAACAATTCCACATGCCCCAACCCCAACCATGGCCAAACGGATCCCGGTGATGACATGTGTGGAGGTAGAATTTCTGATCAGGATGTGTCACTGTCTGTGCTTCCTACTGTCCTCCCACCTACCTTAAAGGGAAACTGATAGTAAGCCACTGAGCAAGCAACTACCGAGAGGCTTAGGTAGTCCGCCAGGTACAATTTCTGTAATTTACTTTAAAACACTTCAGCATACATGGTGCAATATTGTGTAACTGGAGGTAGGGTGGCATTTTGACCAAGAATGCACTCCTCACCTGATATGCAGCGGAAGCTGCACTCCAGAGGAAGCCCCCAGGAAACTGACCATAGAGAAAGTCATCTTCCCGGGCCAGTGGCATGCCGTTGTTGATGATGACCTCTGTGTAGTGCCTGGCAGAGGCCCGTGCGGTGCGAGGCCTGTTCACATGACTGAAGTCGACATGGTACAGTCCAAACTTGACTGTGTAGCCGTTCAGCCACTCAAAGCTATCCATCAGCGACCGTGCAGTGTACCCTCGAAGGTCCACACCGTCGAGCCTGCAGGCTGGGAACATTCCAAAGGGAAGAGAAGAGCTTTACTCCAGGGGGCAGGGACCCCAAAAAGCCTAGCCAAGTGCTGGCTCCTCAACTCAAGACATTAATTAGTCCATCAACTTGTACACACCAGGAAGGAACGCCCGATAGACAGAGGAGCTGTTTGTGCCAGCATGATGCCCCCAAACAAGTATTAATGACTGATCTTTGTCAAATAAAATGCTTTTGTTGAGGTAAAGGGATGTGTTTCAAATTCAAGAGCCTCAGCCCACTTTAGAAGTTAAACACAAATGTAATTGGAGAATAGTTTCTTGTTCTGGGGCTGCATGGAAGCCATTAGAATATAAGCTCCATGTCAGCAGAAAGCTACCTGTTTTGTTCACTGTGGTTTCCTCATCATTTAGAATAAAACTTGTCACATATTAGTTGCTCAGCAATAAATGAATAGACCCATGAAAATATTCTTCTAGGGACTATGTGTGTGTGTGTACATTTGAAGAGTTGACTATAGCTTTTTTCAGATTCTCAAGGGGATCTGTAACCCCAGATAGGGAAAGAATTATGAAGTTAGCACATAAGAGAGAGACTTGGTGGTTTGTAATCCACTCTGTCGAATTATTTTAGGCATATAACATATGGATGTTGGAAGGTCTTGGAAAGGGGGTATGAGCCCTCATATACCTTTCAAAGCTTCATTGATGTAGGTTTTATGGTAAAATATCCTACTGGTATCTTCCACCTTGGGATTTGCCAGCCCCACTCCATTTTCGGTGATGTAAATGGGGATGTCACCATACTCTTCCTTGACCCAGTTGAGCAGTCTTCGCATCCCCCAGGGTGCCGCTCTGTTCAGTGCTGAGGAAGGCCACGAAGGGTCCTCCTCCTCAATCATCTCCTGGTCATCTTTGTAGGAGGGTGGGTTTAACCTGGGTGTTGTTTGCTGCACAATTCTGGAGGAGTAGGTGTTGAGGCAGAACACGTCGGCCGTAGCCCTGATGTACCTCTTCTCTTCCTCAGTGAAACTTGGCAGGCGGGACGTGGCTAAGTGTTGTAGCTCACTCCTGTTCCCCACTTTCCACTTCATGGCATCGGGGTAGTCTCCATTTCGGAAGATGGGGTGGGCGAACCAGCCCAGGGAGAACTGTAGCACTCGGTCAGCCGCCTCCACGTCCTTAGGGATCTCTGGTGATTTGGGCTCTGCCCAGTGTGCACTGAGGCTCAAAGAGATAACTCCCTTCTGCTCTTGCCTGTACTTCTTATCATATGTGTGATAGACTCTGGCATGAGCTTTGATGAGTACATGGCCAATCCTGTAAGGTCCCCAGCCTGGATCCTTCACATTTGGGGGAAAATCCCCTGAGCCATAACCCAACCACACGTGGTATGTAGGCTCATTAAATGTCATCCAGAACTTGACTCTGTCACCAAAGGTCTGGAAACAAAAGTCTGCATAGCTGTTAAACAACTCAATCAAGGAAGAATTCTCCCAGCCTCCAATATCTTGGAGGGCCTGGGGCAGGTCCCAGTGGAACAGTGTCACCATGGGAAAGATGTTGTTTTCTACCAGGCCATTGATCAGTCTGTTGTAATAATCAACACCATGTCTGTTGATAGAACTGTTTCTTCCAGTTGGGAAAATCCGAGACCAGGAGATAGAGAAGCGATAGGCCTTTACTTTCAAAGCTCGGAGCATGTTCAGATCAGCGTTCAGTTGATTATAACTGTCACAGGCTATGTCTCCAGTGGCATTGCCTTTCACATTGCTGCCTGGTGTGTGGGTAAAGTTGTCCCAGATGCTGGGGCCTTTGCCGTCAGCATCCCAAGCTCCTTCAATCTGATAGGCTGAGGAGGACACGCCCCACAGAAAGTCATCCCTGAATGTGCCATGGTAGAACAAATCTCTTTCAAACTTGGGTTGGTTGGAGAACTTTTCCCAAACTACTTTAGCTTTGGAGGGTACCTCAGATGGAAAAGTGAAGGTTCTGATTTTAGGGGGGAAGTTTGCCGGACTGGGTGGGGGCAGTCTTTTTACTCTTTTGGTGAAGAAACCATTCTTTTCAATGATGCTGGTGAAAAAATAGGCAGATTTCCTAGGAATCCTTGGCTTGCTGCTGTCGCTGAAGTTGACGTGGTGCAGCCCAAACCTCTGGCTGTAACCAGAGGGCCCTTCGAAGCCATCGATGAGGGAACGAGCAATATAGGATCGAACATCCACTGAGTCCTCCTTGATAGCTGTGGGGAAAAACAAAAATAGTATTATTTTAAAGTCTGTTAGTTTGCTTTTTAAAGGTTTTCCTTTTGACGTGACAGTTTTGGAGGTGATTATAGTTACTCCAAAAACATTAACCCTTTTTCAACCTCAGAATGACTATGGAAAGTCCATAAGACCTCCACAAAATGTCAGACCACATCTATGGGCATAATTCAATCCAAAGAAACATCCTTGTCTGAAAATAAATAATGGAGAGAATGAGCTTATCTGCTACCATCAAGATTCCTTGCTTTTATATAGAATACATAAAACATGTAATCTTTAAAAATGTGCTTTTGTTTTTCCCAATTTATGTTTAGCAATATTTTTAATAGAAAATTTATTTCTAAACTTATTTTATTTAAACAAATGTTTATCTATTGACTTTAGATAAGGAGAGAGGAATAGATGAGAGAGAAACATTGATTTATTGTTTCACTTATTTGTGCATTCATTAGTTGATTTTTAAAAAATTTTTATAAAAGTTTATTTGAGCCAAACTAAGAACATGCTGGAGAACAAGATCTCAGGTGCTCTCCACTGGCTGAATCTTGTAAGTGGCCCAACCAGGGATTGAACTGGTAACCTTGGCCTGTCAGGACAATGCTCTAACCAACTGAGCAGAATAAGGGAAGAATAAGAGAGAGTGTCTGACCTTCCCGCAGTGGGATGTGAGCCTCCATTCCTCACTGCAGTGCCCAGGGCACGCATTACTTACCAACTCTTTCTCTGTGAATCTAGACAGCCCTTGAAATCTCATCAGAGCCCTCTAGGCAGACAACTAGCCACTGTCACCTGATTAGAACTGACATATGAGAGGAAACCACTTTGCCAATTCCTTCTTTCTTAGAATAAAAAAAGAAAAAGGACATAGATGTTAGGTATGTTAGGTAAGAAAGAGACTGTAGATATGGATTAATTGGATCAAAGTAAATAATATGGCATATATATATATATATATATATATATATATATATATGTAGCCAGTTAAAGGAGATGTGATCAATGTGGCTGGAGCAGTGAAGGAAGATTTAATGGGTTACAGTCCCATCTTAGGTGTCCCCCTGCTATCCTGCAATGCCATTATCGCCCTTTGCAATTTTCTGTCTGTGTCCCAACACAGACTGTGAGTACCCTACGGGAAAAGACAATCCTGTTCAATATCTTATCCTACTGTCTTACACAATGTTTGGCACATGATGGGTGGTTAATAACTATCTGTGAAATAAATGTATTGAAAGATGATTAGGCTTGATGAATAAACAGGACTCAGATGGGCAGAATTTAGAAGGGAGGCACTCTAGCGAATATGAATACAGGGGCAGACTTGAGGCCTTTGAGGGAGAGAGGAGGCTGATATGAAGGACTCATGCTCTTACTACCAATACTACTTTTTGGCTTCATTTACTTGGGAGACTGTCTTCGCCCTATAAAACAGAACTGTGAAGACTTGAGGAAGTACCACACACCTCCCAATCACCAGCATACCCACTGTCCTTACCCTTGAGCACCTCATTGATATATTGATTGAAGTAGTCTACTCTCAAGGAATCATCAAGGAGGTTTTCACTCTCCCCTATGGGCATGCCATTCCCAGCCAGGTAGATTGGCACTTTTCCTCTTGTGTATTCTAAGGATACAAACTGCAATAGCCTTCTTATACCCCAGGGCACCACACGAATCCAAGGGGATGAGGTCTGGGGCCAAGCAGGATCCACGTGCTCTTGGAAGCCTCCAATGGTGTCATAGCTGGGGATGCAGGTATCCTGCTGGGCCTTGCTGATGAGGCGGGAAGTGTAATGGGACAAGCCCAGAAAATCAGCAGAGCCTTTCAGGAGCTGCTTCTCTGCTGCAGTGAATTCAGGGAGCTGGGCCACAGGACTGGGGCACTGTTCGTTTATTTGTTGAATCCGGGACCTCAGGGCAGCAGGGTAGTCTCCATCCACAAAGACAGGGTGTGCAAACCAGCCCAGCATGAAGTGCAAGAAGCGCTCAGAGGCTCTCAGGTCCTCAGGCCGCTCTGGGGATAGGGGTTCTGCCCAGTCTGAGTTCAGTACGATGCCCAGTTGCCCCTGCTGCTGTGAGCGATGGTGGCTGTTGTAGAGGTGCCAAGCTCTGGCATGAGCCTTGAGGACCAAGTGAGCCACCTTGTGAAAAAAAGGAGATACAGTGCTTAGTAACAACAACGGTAATGTCAACAACAGCACCAAGAAGCCAGTAGCGAGTCAACAACAACAATGTCAACAAATTAACACTAAAGTCAATAATCAGTATGTTGATTCCTGACCCAATAGTGGATGTTAAGGACCCAGATTCAAAACCCTAAGGTTGCCAGCTTGAGCGCAGGCTCACTAGCTTGAGAGCATAGTCACCAGCTTGAGCATGGGATCATTGGCATATCCCCTAATTGCTGTCTTGAGCTCAAGGTCGCTGGCTTGAGCAAGGGCTCAGTGGTTTGGCTGTAGCCCCCCTACCTCCATTAAAGCACATGTGAGAAGCCATCAACGTACAACTAAAGTGACGCAACTACAAGTTGATGTTTCTCATTTCTCTCCCTTCCTGTCTGCTGTTTCTCTCTCACTCACTAAAGATAATAATAATAATAATAATAATAATTATCAACACATTAATAACATCAGCAACACTGAAAATGTCAACAATAATATCAACACTAATGTCAATACTGTCATTAAATCATCAACACGTTAACACCAATGTCAAAAACATCAACAAGTCAACAACATCAATAAGAAGTTAAGACTGATGCTAACAATGTCAACAAGTCAACAGTATGGACAGTGCTGACATCAACATCAACCAAGTACCCCAATATCAACAGTGTCAATAAGTCAACACCACTATTGAGAAGTTAATAGCAACAGCATCGAGAACTATATTAACAATAACAATTGTTAATGAATTCTCTCATGTAATCCTCACAACAACCTTATGTGGCAAGTACAGTTATTATTACCACTATACAGACGAGGCAAACAAGATCCAAGAGGCTAAAATGCAGTCAGTCTGACTCCAGGCCTGTATGGTCACCCACGTTATTCTGTCTTCATTCTCAATAAGCATTTATTGAATAATTAGTGAACAACTAATTATTCTAGATTACCTATTCTCTTTTCTACTTAATAAAATATTAAGAAGAAACATCACAACCAGGAATCTCTTTGTAGACTTAACTGAGAATCTTACAAAAATAAACAGCATCCTTGGTGGAAAGCTCATAGATACAGAGAACAAGCACCATGAGAACACAGGCAAAAACAGGGGCCGTGGGCTATAGCACACTTTGAATTTAAATCTTGACTCTGTCACTAACTAAACTAAATCTTCCCTTTTACCTTCAGCTTCCTAGTTGGCAGGAAGAGGTAATTCTGGGTCTGCAGAGGAGGATTAAATAGGACAGTACATATAAAGACCAAGCAGAAACTTGGGAGTGCAGAAGACAGCTTGCTACTGCTCAGCTCCCTGCCCCTGTTTTTATTTTTACTTTTTTATCATCTGAAGATGATGAGGCTTACTTCTAAAGAATTCCATATCAAAATATGTCCTAGGAAAATCCTGACTGCTTCTCATGTCCCAAATGTCAGACCTTGACTGAGTCCCAAGCTCCAACAGTAAACTGTGATCCTTTCCAAAAGGTGGGAACGCTTCCCTTCTAAACTAGTCAATGTCAGGCATGGTGCTCAGTGGAATGTCAGACAACCATCAGAAACAGTCACCGTGACTGTGTAGTAACATGGAAAGTGCTAACAACATGTCAAGTAAAAAACGGGCACTAGGGTGACTACAGTGCATCAGTGTAGGTGCGGTGATTTAAAAAAAAATTTTTTTTTATTCATTCATTTTAGAGAGGAGAGGGAGAGAGAGAGAGCGAGAGAGAGAGAGAGCGAGAGAGAGAGAGGAGAGACAGAGAGAGAGAAGGGGGGAGGAGCTGGAAGCATCAACTCCCATATGTGCCTTGACCAGGCAAGCCCAGGGTTTCGAACCAGCGACCTCAGCATTTCCATGTCGACACTTTATCCACTGCGCCACCACAGGTCAGGCAGTGCGATGATTTTTAACAAATGTGCCATGTTGATAATGGCAGAGGCTATGCATGTGTGGGGGTAGCAGGTATGTGAGAACTCTTTGTACTTTTCATTCAATTTTACTACTATGAACCTAAAAATACTCTAAAAATAAAGTCTATTTTATTTATTTATGACAGAGACAGAGAGAGAGGGACAGATAGGGACAGACAGGGAGAGAGATGAGAAGCATCAATTCTTCATTGTGGCACCTTAATTGTTCATTGATTGCTTTCTCATATGTGTCCTGACTGGGGGCTTACAGCAGAATGAGTGATTCCTTACCCAAGCCAGCCACCTTGAGCTTAAGCCAGCAACCATGGGGTCATGTGTATGATCCCACGCTCAAGCCAGTGACCCTGCGCTCCAGCTGGTGAGCCTATGCTCAAGATGGTTTCAAACCCGGGTTTTCTGTGTCCTAGTTTGATGCTCTATCCACTGTGCCACTGCCTGGTCAGGCATATTTTTAAAAACAGGTACTAAACTAAGTGTACATTGTGATGAATGCAAAGAAGCCAAGACCATCAGACTTATGAAAGAAACCTTTTCTTCGAAATTTGTCTCTAACTGTATTAAGAAGTTAACAAATAGCCTGACGAGGTGGTGGCGCAGTGGATAGAGCGTTGGACTGGGATGCGGAAGACCCAGGTTCGAGACCCCGATGTCGCCAGCTTGAGTGCGGGCTCATCTGGTTTGAGCAAAAAGTTCACCAGCTTGAGCCCAAGGTCGCTGGCTCCAGCAAGGGGTTACTCGGTCTGCTGAAGGCCCGCGGTCAAGGCACATATGAGAAAGCAATCAATGAACAACTAAGGTGTTGCAACGTGCAACAAAAAACTAATGATTGATGCTTCTCATCTCTCCGTTCCTGTCTGTCTATCCCACTCTCTGAATCTCTCTCTCTGTCTCTGTAAAAGAAAAAAAAAAAAGAAGTTAACAAATAATTGAAAGGGAAAAGTCAGGTGGACTTTCTCATTGAAGTCCCTGTAGAAAAATCTCAATCATAAGGATAAGAAACCTAAGGAGCACCCAACAAAGCTATCATTTGGAATGGAAGGAGAGATAGAGAGCTTCCCAGACAAGAAAAGGTTAACAGAGTTCACCACCCCCAAACCAGTATTACAAGAAAAGTTGAGTGTTCTTTCCGAGCTCCTGGGGCCACAGTGGCCGGGAGTACGTCCGTCCGGTGCACTCCTCGCTCCTTTGGTTCTGTGTGGGTTCCTGCCTGATTCATAAAACCTTACCATGAGTTGCCATCAACCCAGCGGGGACCCCCAACCTGATACTCAGTTGCTGGTACCTGAGAAAAGCACTCCACCAGACATGAAAGCGCCCCGAAGAAGAAGCAGCATAACAGCTGCCCAGACTGACGTGGGGCAGTTTGAAGACTCTGACCAACCAGGCTCAGACGATACTGCAGAACACCGGGACTCCTGCCACCCCAGAAACCCTCTTTCTATCTATGGTTTCGGTTATTACCCTTGAGTCCCAGGCAGCAAAGCTTTGAACATTGTTTGCCAACTTTTTCAGCGGACCCTTTGAGTGGAAGCCCTGCTTGCATTATACCTCCCACCCTTATCCCCCACCGTAGAAATCTCCTCCTATCCCAGTCCTCTCTCAAGATCTAATCCCTTGTTGACTCCCATAAAACAAAAAAGGGGGAAATGTAGGAAATGCAGTTGAGAATAGGCTAGTGGCCAGACTCGTTTGGGCAAAAGCCCAGCACTGGGACAAAAGTCTAGGAGCATCTCTAATGTTTGTGCTGAAAACAGTGGGTGCTGAAAACAGCAAATCAGGATGCAACAAGCACAAATTAACCTGAGGAGTCAACATGTTCCTTGCTTTTCCCTTCACCCTCCCCCACCCCAGAACCTCCTGTTGTTTGTTTTTACTAATAAATATCTGAACAAGAAAAAAAAAAGTTAAAGAAGGGGAAGGAGAAAGAGAAGGAGGAGGAAGAGAAAAATAGGAATAATAAAATGGCCATAACTATATACCCACAAATAATTACTTTAAATGCAAATGAATCAAATGTTCCAACCAAAAGACAAAAGGTGGCTGAATGGATAAGAAAACAAGATCCAAGTGTCCATCAATAGATGATTAGATAAGAAGATATGGTTAATATATACAATAAAATATTACTCGGTCATAAAAAAGAATTAAATCTTACCATTTGCAACAACATGGATAGACCTAGAGAGTATTATGCTCAGTGAAATAAGTCAGACAAAGACAAATACCCTAAAATAACAAAACTCATAGATCCAGAGAACAAACTGGATGGTTGCCAGGTGGGATGGAAGTTGCGGGTCTGGGTGAGAAAGGGGAAGAGTAAGAAGTCCAAGGGGCAGTTAGAAAACAGTCATGGGGATGTAAAGTACAGCATAGAGAATAGAGTTAATAATATTGTAATCACTATGTATGGTGTCAGGGGAGAACTAGACAATGGGGGAAACACTTGTAAATTATATAATGTCTAACCACCAATCTGTATACCTGAAACTAATGTAATACTGAATGTCAACTGTAATTGAATTTTTAAATAAAAAATAGAAGCCTAAGGAGAAAAGGGTTGGATGAGGTTCACAACAAGGAGACAAACAGAAAGGTTCAAACCTTCCATTTTCCGAAGTGTACTCACTTGCTGAATAAGAGCAGGGCAGAAACATTGACTTAAGTGCTATGATTTTTAGCATTTTATTGAGTCATTTATTCATAGTATTCCAGATCACCCTAATTATGGACATTTTGAATTGTTCTCCAATTTTCTTATGTGTATTATATCATTTTCCCCAAAAGGCTTTAACATCTTGAGGGCACGGGTTGTGTATTCGTCTTCGCACCTAGCATGGGGCACAGTCAACACCCCTTTCAGCACCAAGCCCAGAGAGTGGCAGGGGGAAGCCAGACCAACGTGCCTATCTTGAACAATGTTGCCAGCCAGGGAAAGCTGGTGGGTTTTCTGGGAAATTTTGAAGAAAGAGGAGAATGGTGGAAAGAAGCCTTATTAAGATATTTTATATTCTATCTCCATTAAATACATCTGATTGTTGAAATGATACCCTGATTGCTCTCTGGTAAGGTAACCCATTCCTTTCCTCACCTCCCCACCTCTCAACCAGTGTGCTGAGGGGCAGAGCTGGGACCTGAACCCAAACCAGTCAGTGCCCCCCACTCTGCTCGCCTAGACTGTGATTGGCTCACAGTAGACATGTGACCCACGCAGAGACACAGGGAGCCTCTTGGTGGGAATGACAGAACAGAGAGAGGCAAACTTTCTGTCCCACTGGGCTTAATATGAGCAGGGCTGCTGCCTTCTGGCGACCAGGCAGTCCAAGGATGAAGCTGACAAGGGGAGCGAGAGAAGCAGAAAAACTGTGTCCTGGTTAACATCATCTGTAGTTGGATCAAGCTCCGCTGTGATCACCTAAAACCAAGACTTTTCAATTTCCCGAACTCATAAATTCTCTTACCTACTTAATTAAATTTGGGTTGGGTTTTCTGTCACTTGCAACTAGGGGCCCTGGATGACACAGAAAACTTGCTTTGGAGTCAAGTAGACTTGGGCTCAAATTCTGGCCTCAAACTAACCCACTAGTGATGTCATCATGACTCAATTGTTTTTCCTGAGCCGCAATTTCATTCTGAGAATGTAATAGCTATTTTTAAAGTACCAGCACAGTGTTTGGACAAAATAAGGCGATTAACAATTTATGGCTCCTTCTTTTCCTCTGATTTCTTTTAAAAAAAACCAAAAAGTTAACACTTTCTGATGAGAAGATAAAATGGACTTTCTCCCGGCCAAATGTTCTATCTCTTTTAATGGGAGGGGCTGCAGAAATACCTTAAAAGAGGCTACTCCTGGGTCGGAGATGCCCGGTGCGTGTTGGCCAGTGCCATAGCCCGCGTAGCTCATCACCCATGGCTCGTGGAAGGTCACCCACAGCTTCACGCGGTCCCCGAAGGTGGAGAAGCAGAAGGCTGCGTAGTCCAGGAAGGCATGCACCACACTCTCATTCTGCCACCCACCGCCATCCTGCAGGGCCTGAGGCAGGTCCCAGTGGAACAGCGTGGCCATGGGCTCGATGTGCGAGTCCAGCAGGCTGTTGATCAGCTTGTTGTAGTAGGCGACGCCCTGGGGGTTGGGGCTGGGCCCGTGCCCAGTGGGGAAGATACGGGACCAGGAGATGGAGAACTTATAGACCCGAACCCGGAGGCCGCGGAGCAGGGAGACATCTGAGTCCACCTTGTGGTAACTGTCACTGGCCACCGCTGGTGTTGCTTGGCTGTTGGCAGCCTTCTGGAACCCGAGTCGGTCCCAGACACTGGCCCCTCTTCCGTCCTCAGCCCAGCCTCCTTCTACATTAAAGGCTCCTGTGGAGACGCCCCAGAGGAAGCCTTCAGGAAACACGTCTCGCAGGAAAACATCCCTTTCTGCCCGGGACTGGTTAGCAAACACTTCCCAGACGCTCCGGTAGGCAGAGCCAGGTGGCAAGGAACCTGCTGCCGTGGTGAAGCCCCGCGGGGCAGCCAGGGCTGGGCTGTCAGTCAGAGAGCGAGACCTGCACAGGAGTGAAGCGACATGAAAGAACGTAGTAAGTAATGACTCTGAGTTACAAATGCCCCTAGTCTGATGAACCGGGACAATGTGTTTAATCAGTAAGGGTTCCAGAAACACCAAGTGGAAAGCCATACCCAGTCATGGGCAGGACGTGACTGGTAGATGGGACAATTATTGTTATGACCCCTTCTCAGCTGGGTTATTGTTGCTCCTGCATGAGTACAAATACTGACCCAATGCCACTCTTCTCTGCATTAGCTCACCCCAGAATACTGTCTTCAGTTTTGACGACATACATTTTTCTTCTTATTTTATTGTTCATAAAACATAGCTGATAACAATGTTGACTTCAATTTACTGAGCCTTGATTCTGTGCTGGCCACTAGGATAAAAATATATGCAATTTATAAATAAATTTATGAGCTAGGTGCTATAACTATCTTTATCCTCCAGAGGCGGAAACAAACACATGAGTAACCTGGCATTGGGGCCAGCGGTGGGCACAGAGTACCTCGATAATTGAACCACCGGTGCAGCTCTGTTGCCGTGCACCCGTCACACACGAGCTCTGCTGCAGCCTGCTGCCTTCTTCACGCTGCCTGGATTATGAACACAATGTCAGTGGCTCAAGTATCCATGCTGCACCATGAGGTCGAAGCCTTGTTAGAGGTGACAAAGCAGCAAGGTAGGAGCCTGGATTCCTGGTGATTAGATCCACTGTAGACTGTCCATCTCCAGACTTTATATATGTAAATGAACTCAAATCTTGTGTTGTTGTTGTTGTTTTTAAATGAAAATTTCTGCCTGGCCTGTGGTGGTGTAGTGGATATAGAGTGTTAACCTGGAATGTTAAGGTTACCAGTTCAAAACCCTGGGCATGCCTGGTCAAGGCACATGACAAGCAAGCAGTGAGCAGCTAAAGTGAAGTAACTATGAGTTGACACTTCTCTCTCCCCCCTTTCTCTCTCTGTAAAATCAATAAATAAAATCTTTTAAAAAGTGAAAACTTCTGCCTGACTGGGTTGTGACGCAGTGGATATAACGTTGGACTGGGATGCAGAGGACCCAGGTTTGAAACCCTGATGTCGCTGGCTTAAGCAAGGGGTCACTTGGTCTGCTGTAGCCCCCCAGTCAAGGCACATATGAAAAGGCAATCAATGAACAACTAAGGTGCTACAACAAAGAACTGATGCTTCTCATCTCTCTCCCTTCCTGTCTGTCTCTCTCTGTCTCTGTCACTGAAAAAAAAAAAACTTTTCCTTGATCACATAGCTTGCATATTGCAGAGCACAGAATCTATACTTCCAAACACATATTACTAGGTATGTGTGTAGATGTATAAACATTTATGACCATATATTTGTTTTTTAGTTTTTTAAATTTACTTTTTAATTTATTGTGTTGACATAGTTTCTCTTTTTTTAGGTGAGAAAAGGGAAGATAGTGAGGCAGACTCCCACATGTGCCCCAACAGGGATCCACTCGGCTACCCAGTCTGAGGCTGATACTTCAATACCGAGCTATTTTCAGTGCCTGAGGCTGATGTGCTCAGACCAACTGAGCTTGTCCTCAGTGTCCAGGGCCACGCTCAAACCAATTGAGCCACTGGTTGTGGGAAGGGAAGAGAGAGGGAAGGGAGAGAGGACGGGGGAGTGAAGCAGATAATTGCTTCTCCTGTGTGCCCCGACTGGAAATCGAACCTGGGATGTCCATATGGCAGGCTGCTATCCACTGAGCCACCAGCCAGGGCCATGTTGACATGGTTTCAAGTGCATATATATTTATTATGTTTTTAGTTCAGAAATAAATATATCTGAACTAAAAACATAACATAAAAATACTCTATATGCAATGAAATATGATTCTTTCCTTCCCATTTTTTTAAAGCATTTGTTTTTTAATGTTTCAGATCCAACCTCTAAATTGATTTCTCAGTCTATGAGTCACGTCCCACAGCCTGGTGAGCATGCGCCATAACCCGCGGCAGTTTCACCAGCAGAGGGCAACCTTGAGGAAGGGTGGATGTAAGGGGTGTGTTTGGTCTGGAGAAGAGAACACGCTTGAGGAAAATGGGGTGGCATACAAGACCCTCTTCCTGTCCGAGGGCTGTCATGTGGGGAGGGGTGACACTTATACTGGGTGCTGCGGAAGGGCCTCCCTCCCATGGAAGGAAGCCGGCCTTCCCAACTGAGTGACTCCTGTGTTATGAAGCGTCACCTTGTCCGCATTTGCTAAGAAAGTGGCGAGGGGGAATGATGATCCACAGTTGTGACACTAAGGGACACAGGTGACACTCATTTAGTGCGCAGCCTTGACTGCTCTGACTCTGATTGCCCTGGCTTGGGTGAAAAGAAGTCTTGAAGTCATGGAAACTGCCCCTGGATAAGACAGGACGTGCCTGTGAACCTTGGAGCTGGGAGCCCTGGGTCTGTCCAGCTTGGGAAGCAGCACGCAAAGCCTCAGTCTCTGCCCAGGCCCTCGAGCTGTCCCTCCTCAGCCGACCTCCCTCTGCACGGCACCCCACATGCGAATCTTTCCTCCCTCTGGGGAGCAGTGCTGAGCTTCCTGCTGCACTCTGTGTTACAGTCATGTATGCGTCTCTCTGTCTCACTGCTGAGGGCTAAAATTTTCGAGTGAGAAAGCAGCTGGTCTGCCTGGAATCTCTCCCACCTGCCCCTGCACCAGCAGGCTCCCCACTGACCTGGGGAGGATGCCCCACTGGTGGTTTAACATTAGCCAGTGTTATCTTCACTTCAGGCAAAGCACCAAGAGATGAGGGGCTAGAGGACCTTGGAACTGGTGCCATGGCTCATCTGGTGGTTTTATAATCGTTAAGTGCCCAAGATACCCCTTTGATTATGACCTCTTTGAGTTTTACTTTCTGAAAAGACATAGCCCAGTGCTCCTCAGCTGCCTCCAAGTGTGCGCAGGGAGTGGTTCTCACCCATCTGCTCTGCACACTGTTCATACTGCCAGCTGCTCGGGGCTGTTGATCTGAACTGCAGGTGGGAAGCGAGCTGGAGACGCAGCACGGGACAGCCAGGAGTTGGGAGAGGAAAAGGACAAAGAGGTGACGGTGACTGAAGTTTATAACCATAGACAGAGTGTTGCTAGATCTGAGCTGAATGGCAAGGAGTGCTTAGCTAAAGGTCTGGGAGCCAAATGATTGCTTCGGGCCTTTGTCCTCCTTCAATGCACAGGGCCTGGGGCTCCCCCACATAAACACACCCCATGGAGCGCTGAGGGTTCTGGGGAACTCCCAGTGCTGGTTACCACACCGCCTTTTTATCGCTCACTCAAGAAGGTCATTAGGATACAAATGTGTGAGAGTCTTATTACTACAGGGATAACTTCAAATCTGCCTTTTTAAAAAATTTATGCTACTTACAAATTTTTGGTACTTTAGTCATTTGTTAAGAAATTATTTGCACCCACACCATAAGTTAAAATCTCTGTCCTGAGAACACCACTGGGTTAGGCTTCTGCCCCACGGCAAGAGCTGGCGTTCTTCTCTGCACTGTCCCCTGGGGAGATAGTCCACATTCTGCATGAGGACATGGATGCAGAGGCTTCACCTCACTTGCTCAGATCATGGAGCCTCAGTGGGATGGTCCGATCCACCTTTAACTTAGCCTGCTCTGCCACAAACTCAAGATTGTAAACAAGAAGGCAGGGGTTCAAATCCCAGCTCTGCTAGTTGTGTGCGCTTGTGTGAACTGCAAGGTGGCCGAGTGCCAGGTGGGCATGCCAGACCATGGTGGGTCCAGAGTAAGGGTCAATGAGAGGTGGGACTCTGCTTCCCCTTGAGCTCATCGCCCTTCTCTAGATTTTCCACATTAACTCACTGGCCCGAGAAGCAGATGACAACAGTCCCTTGAGACCACACATGTGAAAGGACAGCACCGTGTTCTGCAAATATCAGTTATTGGTAGTTTGACAAGAAATGTAGTATTACCTTTTTTTGGAATTTGATGAACAGTTCAAGAATATATTACTATCAGACCCAATGGTAAGCTCCTGGTCTTTATTGATGGCTGTAAGAGAAGAAACTTAGTTAACTCTCCTGACCCAACAAGGTGCATGACTGCAACCACTGGTGTTTCTCACTCACACAGCACTCCCAACCTCCAAGTGATGGTTCTGAGCCCCTTAGGAAAATCCCAGAAGCTAAGGATTTAAGGAGGTCAGAGCGGTTTCTGCCTACTTATGGCATTAGAACAGTGGTTCCCACCCCTCAGTGTGCGTCAGCGTCACTGCAGAGCTCATTGAGCACGGATTGCTGGGCCCGCTCCAAAGTTTCCGATCCATCGGTTCCTGGTCTGAGGCAGGCTTGAGAAAGGAAACGTCTAACAAGCCCCAGGTGGCGCCAATGCTGCTGGTCTGGAGACCACACAGGGAGGACAATTGATGCAGAAGTCAAATTTTGAATGGGGTGAATTAAAAACAAACAAACATATATATAGTAAGTTATACATTAAACATAAAATCAACCATTTTAATCATTTAGAAAGGGATGGAACTTAAGAACAGAATTTGTTATGCCATGAAGGGTGAGTTAGGGTAAGGGTTATTAGGTGGTGTCTGTGGACAAGTTTCATGAGGTCTGTGAAGCCTGCTCAGCCTTGGTTACAAGTTGTGGAAAGGGCGCTACTGACTTGTCCCATCTCTGACCTTACAGGCTGACTGGAATATCAAGGCACCAAGATCGTGCTTCTGGGCCCCTTCCTGCAAAGTGTCTAGTGGCCGTCAGTCCCTGATGCTTTCATAGATCTCACCTTTCCTTTGATCTGATTGGGCCAGGAGCAATTTCCTGAACCACGCCAACCAATCAGATTCACTTTCAAGAATCAGTGATATGGAGGACATGAAGTAAGCTGTGGGTCCTACACCTGACGATTTTGGTCAGGTACACACCAGAGCCAAGAGCAAGTTGAGCCTGACCTGTGGTGGCACAGTGGATAAAGCATTGACCTGGAATGCTGAGGTTGCTGGTTCAAAACCCTGGGCTTGCCTGGTCAAGGCACATATGGGAGTTGAAGCTTCCTGCTCCTCCCCCCCCTTCTCTCTCTCTCTCTCTCTCCCCCCTCTAAAAAAATGAATAAATAAATAAAAATAATTTAAAAAAAAAAGAGCAAGTTGAGGTAACGAGGAAATGAACAAGGATAAGCAGAAGGGGTGGGCTGGGGGGAGAAAGGGGTCCTGCCGAGGGGTGCAGAGATGAGAAAGCTTGGAGGGAGGGGCAATGGAAGGGGACAGAGCAGTTCTCAAGTTTGCACCTGACATCTGAGGCCTGGGGTCTTTATTTCTAATAAGACCAAGGTATCCTTGACATCCTTGTACAGAACCTGTCATCTTTCTTGGGTCAATGGTAGCTAAGGGACCAATAGGAAGTCAAGGGACACTAAACCCATCTGGGATGGGCTCTCAGACCAACTGTCCTTGGGTCCCTCCGCCTAGTAGAACTCCAGATTTTCAAGACCACTCCCCTAAAATCAGTGCATCAAATGTCACTCAAAACCTCTCCAAGTGATGGTCTACTCACCTTTAAAAAGTCTGAAGAGCAGCCCAGCTGGGTCTTTCCTGGTGAAAGGGCAGTCCTGTAGTTTTAGACGGAAGATGAAGACTTTCACTTTTGACTCAATAGTCTGAAAAAAGATAAATGCCAGCAAGTGAACCAAAACTGCTGAAAATAAGTCTTTTGCTAACAAGGACAGGTACTTCGAGATGAGAATCTGTCAATACTCAATCGTGATAGGGAAATAGCCTCTGGCCATCTTAGTTAATAAAGGGAGCTGACTGTAGACCCTGAGGGAGAAAGAGCTATACATTTCAATGACATAGGCCACCCTTCCCACTGACCCTCTCCAACAAGACAGGCTCATCTGTACCTTTACTTCGGGCCTGCAAGGCATCTCCTGGAATCAGGCACTGTGTTAGGACCAGGAACAAGGTGGAGCACTCCTGTCAGGGGGCTGTGTTACTACAAGAAGCTGAATCAGGGACCACCATCACAGTGTTTATGGATGTCTGGGTTTGCTTCAAAACAGTCAGGTTTGGAGGGGAAAGATAGGGTAGATAAGAGAAGAAACCAAATTGTCCAGGGAACGTTTTTACTATTTGGCCGGCAGGCTGTGAGCTGGGGGCTCGCAGCTTTATCCAGATACTGGTGGGGGCAGGTCTTCTGGGGAAGGTTTTGATGTAGAAAGGAAAACTGTAACCCGTATCCTTGGGCAGCAATGGAGCCAGGGCTCTGTGGACTGCCTCCCTAAGTACCTTATCTGCCTAGCCCGGGTGTTTCCAAATGTCAGCATGCCCCAGCCCACCGGCTGAGCAGCAAGCTCTGGTTGAAGTCCCTGAGGGAGACAAAGGGCAGAGGTAGCTCACGGGCCTCCGCAGGTGTGCCACCCACAGTGCTGTCTGAGGCCCAGAAATTGGCAGCAAGCCCACAAGTGCAGGCTCTGGGTTCAGGTGAGAAAGTGTTCACAAAACAACTAAAATCACTTGTGATTTTCAAAAATGCCACCCTAATTAGAATGTCCCCAGCACCTTGCACTTATTTTGTTGTAGAGAGGCAGTGTGGTGTCATAAGAAAGCCCTGCCGGGTCCCACTCTCCCCCAACTGCTCGCTACCTAGTGTCTAGCGTTGGTTAATTGTCTGGGTCTTGGATGCTTGGGTGAGGTAGAGATAATGTGAGGATAAAGTGCCCATACACTGCCTGGGGTAGAGTAGGCTCCAAAATCCTAGCAGATGTCTTATGAAGCAGATGTCTTGTCTCTATGTTTGATGAGATTGTCTTATTATTTGTGGATAACAAAAGCAACAGAATCCATATGGGCCCGCTGGAAACTTGGATGTGGGGATGGGACCGATGCTCGCTTGTCTGTTTCGAGCCTCCTACCTCAGGAAAAATGGTGGTTCCGCTCAGCGGTAGCACTGAGGGTTTGACATCACACCCTCAGTTTTTCCAGCTTGGCCTGGAAATGGGAATTCCTCTGTCAATGCAACCTCCTTGGTGGTGGAGGTGGTGGAATCAGAACTAGGAGGCACAGGCTGAAAGATGAGGTGAGTGGCTTTGTGCCCCAACAGGCAGAGGCCAGAATAAGGCCCGGGTAAATTCTGGGGGCAGCTGTGAAGAGGCCTGCAAGAGGCCGCTCTTCAGGGGTAAGTATAGGACCCGGGAGGTACAGAAAAGCCACTACTGGGTGTATGTCAGGAGATGGGGTGGAGGCATGGGAGGGAGGGATGGGTAGTTGGGACTCCAGGGAATTAAGCAAGCAAGTTGTACAACAGTAACCAAGCATAAGAGAGACTATTAATAGCTGGGTAGGAGACACCTGGCACCCTTTCTCAAAGGAGCCAAAATCGTTAGGCTGGAGACAAACGACACTGGATGCAGTGTCCCAGAAGGGCCCTGAGGTCACAGGGCAGTCCCACGAGCTGCCAGCTGCTTTAGTAGACCTCGGTGTGAAATGTCTTTTTAAAAATATTTGTGGTAAAATACACAGATAACATAAAGTTTACCACCTTAACTATTTTATTTTTTTACAGAGACAGAGAGAGTCGGAGAGAGGGATAGACAGGGACAGACAGACAGGAACGGAGAGATGAGAAGTTAGTTTTTCGTTGCGCATTGCGACACCTTAGTTGTTCATTGATTGCTTTCTCATATGTGCCTTGACCATGGGCCTTCAGCAGTCTGAGTAACCCCTTCCTCGAGCCAGCAATCTTAGATCCAAGTTGGTCAGCTTTTGCTCAAACCAGATGAGCCCACGTTCAAGCTGGCAACCTTGGGGTCTCGAACCTGGCTCCTCGGCATCCCAGACTGACACTCTGTCCACTGCGCCAACGCCTGGTCAGGCCCACCTTAACTATTTTTAAGTGTACAGTTCAGAGGAATTAAGCATATGCACATTGCTGTGCAGCCATGACCAAAATCCATAAAGTGTCCTTTTTAATCTAGAATTTTGATCCTCAGTAGATTTCTACACAAGCAAGCAGGGGATGCATGTGAATATTTACTGTAACAAGCCACCCTCCCCACCCTTTCCGGGGAACACTGGTTCTAGAGATCCCCCAACACTCTCTAGCAGCGCTTTCGATGGAAACCCCGGCACAGTCCTGCAGGTCTGCGATGCTGCTGGCCGCGCAGGGTAGACAGCAGCCCGCGCGTGGCGTGCCTGCCATGCTCCCAGGAAGCCTGTTCATCGCCAATACGGAAACGGCTCAACTCACCTGCAACTCACTCAGCTTCTGCAGCAAACCTGCCTCACTCTGGCCTTCATGGGACAAATCAAGAGAAAGGAAGTCGACTGCGTCCTAGAAATAAGGGAACAGGGTCACCAGAGCATAAGCGATTTCAAGATGAAGAACTGCTCAGAAGTGTTCTTTTTTGTTTCTTCCCCATTGCTGAACTGAATACTCCAAAGTAAGCTTTTCCAAGGGCAAAGCATGCGGCACAGAGGCTGGGGACATAGGTAGAATGAGTGTGTGTGCGGGGGCGGGAGGAGCAGCGTGTTGTTGGGGATCCACCATCTATGTACTCATAACTGCATACGTGTAAGTGAATGAGGGGATGAATGAAGCACTGTGTGCCAGGAAAGCAGAGGAGGGAGTCGAGGCCAGGGCTTCCTTGGGCAGCACCCTCCTCAAAGGGGCCCTCCCCCATTGCCAGCACGGAGGCAGTGGGGCCCTCTGCCACCCACAGCCTCTCTGTGATGTCTTCATGGTAGGCTGTAGCCACTGGTTACTTTCAGGCCACAGTTTAAAGTCCGCCCCACTGGCCCTAGCCTGGCCCATACTATTATCTGCAAACACAGCTCTCATGATGGTCCGGGTCATTTTTTTTTTAAAGATTTTATTTATTGATTTTACAGAGAGAGGATGGGGGAAGCAAGGAGCATCAACTCATAATTGCTTCACTTTGGTTGTTCATTGTTTGCTTGTTGTATGTACCTTGACCAGGCAAGCTCAGGGTTTTGAACTGTTGACCTCAGCAACCCCAGAGCTCCAGGTCGATGCCATATCCACTGCACCACCACAGGCCAGGCAATGGCCCCGGTCCCGTGAAGGACATAGCCCTCCCTTGTCTCTGGCCTGCATAGACCCTAAGAACTCCAGATTCACAGAATGTAAACACATCAACATAGCACTGCGACTCCCTCCTTGCCCTTCTCAGCAACCCACTGGAAGTCATGACTAGATCACGGCCTGTCACCTCCCTGTCACAGATCATCTGTTCCCTGGATAATGGCCTCTTGTGACAGCCATACGTGCTGCAGGCCTCAGATAACTGACTCACCACTGGAGCCCCATGGCTTTCCCAAGTTACCATAAGCATTTTCTAAACACTGCACACGAGCAATGTTTAGTGGGCGAGGACCACTCAGACCCCTGCTTCCGCCCTCCCAGCCCTTGCTTTTGTCAGGTCCATACAACATGTAGTCACTGAGTTTCTGCTCTCGAGAATCACCGTGCTGGGGACAGTGGGCGAGGACTCGCGTTTGAAGCTGAGTGAGACCTGCAAAAGTGGACAACTTAATAGAGAGTGTTAGCAAATGCGCTGATCACATAAAGAAAGGGCGAAAATTTACAAGTGCTACCAGCAAAGTCCACACCAGGTGTCCTCACAGACCTCGGTGGGGATTAGAGTCACCAGAAAACTTGGGACACCTATGAAGGCCCAGGACTGTCCTACATTCAGTCTTGGCCTCCACTCAGCTTATGGACCCTCCAGGTGATTCTGATCAGCACTGGAATTTGGGAACTGCTGGTCTGAACCAGGCCGAGGGTTCTCCAAGGGGAGAGACCACAGCAGGCTGAGCAGGGGTGTATTATCCAGCGAGGCCTCCTATGAGCAGCACACGCACGGGGGCCTGCCAAGTGGGCAGGGTTCTGTGGAAGAGACTTTGGAGGAAGGCTAGAAGGATAAGAAGGCCACGCAGGAGAGCAGGAAGAAAGCAGAGTGTGCGCTGGGGAAATGAGAGGTGAGGGCAGAGAGAACAGAGGACCTGTGCTTGGGTGGGCCCTGAGGAACTGACACCCATTCAGGGCAGCGTAACTTACAAACGGAAAACTGGGTAAAACTGTGCTTGATCTTTCCGAGCACTACGTGGCATGGGTTAGGGCAGAGAGACCAGTTCAAAGGCTATTGCTCCACAAGCACTTTCTGATCAGCACTTTGGTCTCCAGGGTTTATAACTGATAGCTGCTATTGCCCCTTGTAAATTAATTTAGATGGCATTCTGGCCATACAATCAGTCTCGGAGCAGGTTATTACAGCTTATCACGTCTGGATTTTAAGTTTCTGAGCTAATAAGTCTGAAGACCAGACTGTGACATAGGGCCAGACTGCCCATACCACAGATAACAGTACCTGTCACACCACAGCTCGGTGTCTGTGCAGCACCCCCGTCAACGCCACGAAACTGCAGAAATCAGCTGTTTTTACCAAGGCCTTGCCACACTGCCCAGCGGCTGACGCAACAAGGGCCAAAACTGTTTCATTCTTGGGTGTTTTAACTTCTCTTATGATTTTAAAATCATAGGTAAAAAGTTATATTTAGAGGAGGTAGAAACCAGGATGGGTACTCTCGGGAGGGAGCACATTATTTATAAAAACAAACAAACCCTTTAGGGTACCTGTTTTGCTATAAACTGAGCCCTCTTTTAATATGCTGTTTTGGACTCAATAAAAAACCAGAGCAGCCTGACCAGGTGGTGGCGTAGTGTATAGAACATTAGATTGGGATGTTCGAGACCCTGAGGTCGCCAGCTTGAACGTGGGCTCATCTGGTTTGAGCAAAAACTCACCAACTTGGACCCAAGGTCTCTGGCTCGAGCAAGGGGTTACTCAGTCTGCTGAAGGCCCACGGTCAAGGCACATATGAGAAAGCAATCAATGAACAACTAAGGTGTCGCAATGCGCAACGAAAAACTAATGATTGATGCTTCTTATCTCTCCGTTCCTGTCTGTCTGTCCCTGTCTATCCCTCTCTCCAACTCTCTCTCTGTCTCTGTTAAAAAACAAAACAAAACAACAACCAGAGCAAGCAGAGGCACTTGGCTTCTCCTTGTGTCAGCGAAGGCTGACACCTGACCAAGCAAGAGCCAAGGGTATAACACAGCGGTTCTCAACCTGTGGGTTGCGACCCGGCGGGGTCACCTAAAGCCATCAGAAAATACATAATGCATATCAAGTATTTACATTCCGAATCATAACTGTAGCAAAATTACAGTTATGAAGTAGCCACCAAAGTTATTTTTTGGTTTGGGGTCACCGCAACATGAGGAACTGTATTGCGGGGTCACGGCATTAGAAAGGTTGAGAACCACTGCTATAACAAATGAGATTGTGTCTTAATTATGCATCTAGAGAATGCATATCACTCAGAAGAGGCATTTATAAAAATGCCAAGCCAACAGACAAAACATCTCTTGTTTTTTTTAAAATTAAAATCGCAAATTTTCTCAGAAGTTCCAGATGCTGTTTCTTTGGGGTGTCCTCACCTTGGCAAGCGACGACGTGGATGGTTCGAGCAGGAGCGCGGGGAATGTTTCAGCTCGTAGGACCACGGAGAGCCTTCCTCCTGAAACAGGGCGGGGCGGGGCAGGTGAGCAGGCGGGAAGCCGGGCGGGAGCCGCCTGGGCACGCATTTCCCATTGAACTTCCTATTTCCTGCTCACTCACTGACTTAAAAGTAATTTCTAAAGAAATCACTCCCATGACTTACCCTAGCTGAAAACTTTTAGAAAACAAGGTGGCTTACAGACTGTTCCTTTAAGACAGGGGTCTCAAACTCAACTCAGCATGTGGGCCGCAGAGCAAGATCACAGCTGTTCGGCTGGCCGCACTAGGTCTACAAAAGGCAACTGTTACGCAACACTTTTCTCACTGCAGTTGAAAACAAAAAAAAATCAGTACAACAAGCACAATTGTACATGCAGTTTACTCAGTGTCACAAAACGACCAGAAACTGTAGTTCGCATCACAACTGCTGTTAACTAAGCTAATATCTAGCTAGGATGCTAGAGAAATGAAAAATACAAGTAGGCCCCTAGGCTTACTTAATTTTATCCAAAATATTTTGAACTTCATGGATTAGTCTGCGGGCCGCACAAAATTGTTCGGCGGGCCGCGAGTTTGAGACCCCTGCTTTAAGAGAATATTTACTGGCCCTGGCCGGTTGGCTCAGCAGTAGAGCGTCGGCCTAGCGTGCGGAGGACCCAGGTTCGATTCCCGGCCAGGGCACACAGGAGAAGCGCCCATTTGCTTCTCCACCCCTCCGCCACGCTTTCCTCTCTGTCTCTCTCTTCCCCTCCCGCAGCCAAGGCTCCATTGGAGCAGAGATGGCCCGGGCGCTGGAGATGGCTCTGTGGCCTCTGCCTCAGGCACTAGAGTGGCTCGGGTCGCAATATGGCGACGCCCAGGATGGGCAGAGCATCGCCCCCTGGTGGGCAGAGCATCGCCCCTGGTGGGCGTGCCGGGTGGATCCCGGTTGGGCGCATGCGGGAATCTGTCTGACTGTCTCTCCCTGTTTCCAGCTTCAGAAAAATGAAAAAAAAAAAAAAAAAAAAAGAGAATATTTACTGTAAATCAGGACTCAGAACACAGGACACGCATACAGTCTCTTAAAGGCATAAAAGCAGTGACGCGGCCCTGCTTCCTCCGCTTCTTACCAAAGGCAGGTGCTCTCAGGGAGCTGCTGGTCCCTGCCCTCGCTCCCATACCAACACTGGTTCAGCCCCTGCTGTGCGATGAGCGGAGAACAAGGGAACAAGCACATGCAGCCTATACTCACCTGGTTTGACACTTGATCACCTAACCGTCATGCTCAAATGTGGCCATCAGAACCATCTGCCTGCTTGTCAGCACACTGGGCAGGGCCCAGGAGCCAGTGCGCTTTAACAGGCGTCCTGGGTGCTCCAGAGGCAGGGCCCTCAGACCGCGGGAAACAGCTGTGGGCTGGGACCCCTCTGTTGTTCACACTGTTGTCTTCTGTACACAGAAGGCTTTAATCTCTCTCTGGACTGTGTGCTCCTTGGGAAGCAAAACTTCCACCTTTCTTTAGTTACTCCAAAAATAAAGCTCAGGACTGGGTGCATGGCAGGAGCTCAGACTTATAATTTGAAAACAGGAAACAAAAATTGAATAGAATTGAGACTTATACTCTAAGACTATATGCCCTGACTTCTCTCCTTCATCCCAATGCTATGCAGATCTCCAGCCAATGACCCTGCCACTATCAACCACTGCCAAATGCTTATTTTGATAAGCATAATCGATTTTGAAATCCTCTGAGCAGGGAATCTCACCCAGACACATTCAGTCCTCATTCCGATAAGATAGCGCTTTTTCCGGTTATTTGATGACTGTGCCAATGGCTCTACTTTACCCTCTACTGACTTCCATCAGTCTGTCATCCAGTCTATCAGTGGGTCAGCACATAGAAACTATGGTCTCCACTCTGTTGGACACTTTATTTTTATTCATTTATTTATTTATTTTGATGAGAAGCAACAACTCATAGTTGATTCACTTTAGTTGTTTATTGATTGCTTCTTATACATGCCTTGACTGGAAGGGCCAAGACAAGCCTGTGACCCCTTATGCAGGCCAGCAACCTTGGGCTCAAGCCAGGGACCTTGGGCTTCAAACCAGCGACTTTCCAGCTCAAGCCAGTGACCTTCACATGATCCCATGCTCAAGCTGGCAACTTCAGGGTTTCAAACCAGGGCCCTCAGCTTCGCAGGTTGATGCTTTATCCACTGCACCACCATTGATCAGGTGGAACACTTTAAAATGCCCAATTTAGTACCATCTCTAGACCAATGAAATGAAACCAGTGTCCAGTTAATCCCTAAGCACAATTAACCCACGCATCATTTCCATTTGACTTTGTGAACTGTTTTTAGAATTTAGGCTAAACAAATGTCTCTAAAGTTCCAGAAAATCTTTTTCTTTTTTGTGACAGAGACAGGGAGAGACAGAGAGAGAGAGAGAGACAGAGACAGAAAGACAGAAAGGGAGAGAGATGAGAAGCACCAATTCTTTGTTGTGGCACCTTAGTTGTTCATTGATTGCTTTCTCATATGTGCCTTGACCAGGGGGCTACAGCAGACCGAGTGATCCCTTGCTCAAGCCAGCAAACTTGGCCTTCAAGCTAGAGACCTTTGGGCTCAAGCCAGCAACCATGGGGTCATGTCTATGATCCCATACTCAAGCCAGCTACTCTGCGCTCAAGCTGGTGATCCTGTGCTCAAGCTGGAGACTTTGGGGTTTCAAACCTGGGTCCTCTGCATCCCAGTCTTATGCTCTATCCACTGCACCACCACCTGGTAAGACCAGAAATTCTTATATTATACAAAATGATCAACCTGTTCCCAGTGCAAGCACAAATTCAACTTTTTAAAATAATGTAATATGCAGATTACTCAAAACTAGATTCCCACGCTACACTTGCAGTTCATATTTTCTGTGGCACTGAAAGGGGGGTAGTTTCTCTGGTTTAATATAATTTATCTTGTAATTTTTTGCTAAATGTAATTAAAGACAGGTATTCATGTCTACAGTACTCAAAATCAGTATTTGCTGTGGGCTGAGAATGAACTGTGGTAAGCCTGGGTAGAAACCCACTGCAGAGCACAGAGAACTGTCCCTCAGAGGTGTGCTAGACCTCACTGAAGGGTCAGCTCAACTCTGCTTGCTCCCACAAAGGGAGGTCATTTCTCGCAAACCATTGCTGTCCTTTACACAAAATAGCCCTTTTCCATTGGCTCCTCTCCCTTTCGGACCAAATGCTTCAATAAAAGGAACCTCCTGGTCAATATTAAACTACCAATATCAATGCTTCAAGTCACTCCTACCAGGGTGGGGCAAGGTGACTAGCATTATCCCGACTGTGTCCCAGAATTGTGTAGCCCATGAACAAGGACCGTGTTTCCATTTATTTTTGCTTTCTTTAATTCAGCAATGTATTATAGTTTTTAGTGTACAAATCTTTTAGCTTCTTGGTTAAGTTTAGAAAAAAAAACTTTAAAAATGTATTTATAAGTCTGACCAGGCAGTGGCGCAGTGGATAGAGCGTCGGACTGGGGATGCAGAGAACCCAGGTTCGAGACCCCATGGTTGCTAGCTTGAGCGCGGGCTCATCTTGCTTGAGCAAAAAAAAAAAAAAAAGTTCACCAGCTTGGACCCAAGGTCTCTGGCTCGAGCAAGGGGTTACTCAGTCTGCTGAAAGCCCGCGGTCAAGGCACATATGAGAAAGCAATCAATGAACAACTAAGGTGTCACAACGAAAAACTGATGATTGATGCTTCTCATTTCTCTCCGTTCCTGTCTGTCCCTGTCTATCCCTCTCTCTGACTCTCTGTCCCTGAAAAAAAGAAACAAAAACAAACAAATAAAAAAATGTATTTATAAGAGGGAACATGCCTCCCCACATATTTAGTGTGGGCTGTGTATAGTGACTTCCTCTGAAGAGTACAGTATGGGGTGGAGGAAAAAGAGAATTTATCTGCCTGACCAGGTGGAGGTGCAGTGGATAGAGCAGCGACCTGGGACTCTGAGGACTCAGGTTCAAAATCCTGAGGTCACCAGCTTGAGTGTGGGCTCACCAGCTTGAGTGCACAGTCGCTGGCGTGAGTCTAAGATCATAGACATGACCTAGTGGTCATGTGTTTGAGCCCAAAATTACTGGCTTAAACAAGGGGTCACTGGCTCAGCTTGTGTCCTCCACCCCACCCCAGTCAAGGCATGTATAAAAAGCAATCAATAAACAATTAAAGTGAAGCAAATATGAGATGATGCTTCTCATCTTTCTCCCTACCTGTCTCTCATCTCCTTCCTTCTCTCAACAAACAAAAGAGTAAAAAGAAAAGACATGAACTGGAAAAATATCAAAAAAAGATATGAACTGGAAAAACATTATCACATATAATCAATGAGATTAGATTTAAGAATAAATAAAGAGGCCCTGACCGGTTTGCTTAGTGGATAGAGTGCCAGCTAGGCGTGCAGATGTCCCAGGTTTGATCCCTGGGCAGGGCACACATGAGAAGCGACCATCTGCTTCTCTTCCTCTCCTTCTCCCCCTGCTCTTTGAGCACTGGCCCTAGACAGGGGTTGCCAAGTGGATCCCAGTTGGGGTGCATGCAGGAGTTTGTCTCCCTATCTTCCCTCTTCTCACTTAAAAAAAAAAAAAGTAAAAAAATAAAATAAAATAGATGTTTCTTTATTTGAGATGATCCGAGTTCAGTCTTGCTTTCTTCTGAAGTTCATTTTACTCCGAGCTTCTTCAGCAGAGTTACAGCCAACAAACATTTATTTGCTCATCTACCCCAAGATATCCAGTTTCAAATCCGGCATCTCCTTGTCTGCGAAGGACCCTCTATTCGCAGTTCCCTAAGACAGCTGGCTCCTCACTGGTCCCCCCGCAGGGGTCTCACACACCCGTGGCCTGGAGTCCTCCTCCCTTGGGCAGAAGAAGGCTAGCTCCCTTCTTCCGTTCCAGTCTGCTCAAAAGGTGGCTGGAGGCCGGCCTTCCTCACAACCTTTACAACAGCTCCTTCCACACTCACACGCCTTTTATTTCCCACAGAGGAAATGGTCAAATACATGCAAATGAAGAATATGAGATAATATCAATATTTTTTAACTGTCAAATTACCAATAATGAAAATAATTACATCATTGAAAGCAGCCTGAGTAAGGTCAGAAGAACAATTTTATAACTGTTGATATAAACTATTACAAGTTTCCTGAAAAATAATTTAGCAACATGTTTTAAGGCAGTGGTCCCCAACCTTTTTTGGGCCACGGACCGGTTTAATGTCAGAAAATATTTTCACGGACCGGCCTTTAGGGTAGGACGGATAAATATATCACGTGACTGAGACAAGCGTCAAGAGTGAGTCTTAGATGGATGTAATAGAGGGAATCTGGTCATTTTTTAAAAATAAAACATCGTTCAGACTTAAATATAAATAAAACAGAAATAATGTAAGTTATTTATTCTTTTTCAGTGGACTGGTACCAAATGGCCCACGGACCGGTACCAGTCCGCAGCCTGGGGGTGGGGACCACTGTTTTAAGGTCTTAAAGAATCGCATATCTTGCCTGACCTGTGGTGGCGCAGTGGATAAAGCATAGACCTGGAACGCTGAGGTTGCCGGTTTGAGACCCTGGCTTTCCTGGTCAAGACACATGTGGGAGTTGATGCTTCCTGCTCCCCCCCCCTTCTTTCTCTCTCCTCCCTTTCTAAAATGAATAAATAAAAATCTAAAAAAAAACCTGACCAGGCGGTGGTGCAGTGGATAGAACATTGGACTGGGATGCGGAAGATCAAGTTCGAGACCCTGAGGTCGCCAGCTTGAGTGCGGACTCATCTGGTTTGAGCAAAGCTCACCAGCTTGGACCCAAGGTCGCTGGCTCGAGCAAGGGGTTATTCGGTTTGCTGAAGGCCCACGGTCAAGGCACATATGAGAAAGCAATCAATGAACACTAAGGTGTCGCAATGATTGATGCTTCTCATCTCTCTCCATTCCTGTCTGCCCTATCTGACTCTCTCTCTGTCTCTGTAAAAATAAAAAAATAAAAAAAAATAAAATAAATAAATAATTAAAAATCTAAAAAAAAAATTAAAGAACTGCACATTTTGCTCTGGCAGGGGAGCTCAGCTTGATAGAGCATCATCCAGATATGTCAAGGTTGTGGGTTCAACTCCCGGTCAGGGCACATATAAGAATCAACAAATGAATGCATAAAAAAGTGGAACAACAAATTGATTTTTCTCTCTCTTTCCTGTCTTCTTTCTCTAAAATTAATTTTTTTTATTTTTTCATTTTTCTGAAGCTGGAAACAGGGAGAGACAGTCAGACAGACTCCCGCATGCGCCCGACCGGGATCCACCCGGCACGCCCACCAGGGGCGACGCTCTGCCCACCAGGGGGCGATGCTCTGCCCATCCTGGGTGTCGCCATGTTGCGACCAGAGCCACTGTAGTGCCTGAGGCAGAGGCCACAGAGCCATCCCCAGTGCCCGGGCCATCTTTGCTCCAATGGAGCCTTGGCTGCGGGAGGGGAAGAGAGAGACAGAGAGGAAAGCACATTGGAGGGGTGGAGAAGCAAATGGGCGCTTCTCCTGTGTGCCCTGGCCGGGAATCGAACCCGGGTCCTCCGCACGCTAGGCCGACGCTCTACCGCTGAGCCAACCGGCCAGGGCCTCTAAAATTAATTTTTAAAAATTGAGAAGAAGCCTGACCTGTGGTGGCGCAATGGGATAAAGCATCGACCTGGAAGTGCTGAGGTCACCGGTTCGAAACCCTGGGCTTGCCTGGTCAAGGCACATATGAGAGTTGATGCTTCCAGCTCCTCCCCCCTGTCTCTCTCTCCTCTCTAAAATGAATAAATAAAAATGAAAAAAAAAAAAGATTTAAAAAAAAATTGAGAAGAAAAGAATGCACATCTCTGATTCAGTAATTTCAATTCTAAAAATCTATCAGAATTTGTCAGAAGGTAGCCAAGCAGTTATATAGGCACGTTACGTTTATAATTTGTAATAATAAAAATTAAATAGACTTCTATATTAAAATGAGGGCAGTTCTGGCCCTGGCCAGTTGGCTCAGTGGTAGAGCATCAGCCTGGCATGTGGATGTCCCGGGTTTGATTCCCAGTCAGGGCACACAGGAGAAGCAACCATCTGCTTCTGCACTCCTCCCCTCTTTCTCTCTCTCTTCACCTCCCACAGCCAGGGCTCCACTGATTCCAGCATATTGGCCCTGGGTACTGAGGATGGCTTTGGAGAGCCTCTTCTTCAGGTGCTAAAAAAAGCTCAGCAGTGAGCATGGCCCTAGATGGGCAGAGCATTGGCCATAGACAGGGTTGCCAGGTGGATCCTGGTCAGGGGTCATGAGAGAGTCTGTTTCTTTATCTCCCCTTATCTCACTTGGAAAAGGAAAAAAAAACTGAGGGCAGCCCTGGCTGATAGCTCAGATGGTTAGAGCGTTGTCCCAAAGTGCAGCGGTTACCAGTTCAATCCCTGGTCAGGGCACATACAGGAGCAGCTCGATGTTCTTGTCTCTGTTTCTCTCCCTTCTTCTCTCACTTAAACCAATAAATAAAAATTAAAAAAGAATTTTAAATGAGAGCAATATTTTAAACTTTATGATTCAGTCATATTTTGAGAATCTATAAGACCATTGAAAATCATGCCTTCTAAGAGGTTTTAATAAAATGATTATGCCTGACCTGTGGTGGCACAGTGGATAAAGCGTCGACCTGGAATGCTGAGGTCGCCGGTTCGAAACCCTGGGCTTGCCCAGTCAAGGCACATATGGGAGTTGAAGCTTCCTGCTCCTCCCCTCCCTCTCTACCCCCTTCTCTAAAATAAATAAATAAAATCTTTAAAAAAAAAATGATTATAGCCCTGGCCGGTTGGCTCAGCGGTAGAGCGTCAGCCTAGCGTGCGGAGGACCCGGGTTCGATTCCCGGCCAGGGCACACAGGAGAAGCGCCCATTTGCTTCTCCACCCCTCCGCCGCGCTTTCCTCTCTGTCTCTCTCTTCCCCTCCCGCAGCCAAGGCTCCATTGGAGCAGAGATGGCCCGGGCGCTGGGGATGGCTCTGTGGCCTCTGCCTCAGGCGCTAGAGTGGCTCTGGTCGCAACATGGCGACGCCCAGGATGGGCAGAGCATCGCCCCCTGGTGGGCAGAGCATCGCCCCTGGTGGGCGTGCCGGGTGGATCCCGGTCGGGCGCATGCGGGAGTCTGTCTGACTGTCTCTCCCTGTTTCCAACTTCAGAAAAAAAAAAAAAATGATTATATACTCATAAAGTAGAATATACAGTTATGCATATATTATATACTATATGTATATAATAAAAACAAGAAAGCATATTGTATGGCCAGTAGTCACGGCTGTCACAGCTGCCTGGCCCGTGCAGGTTTGCATTTGATTCGGATCGATCCTAATGAAACAACAGAGCCAAGAACTGGTGAGCCATTACCTTTATTCCTAGCTCGCACTCGGCAAGCGAGTAAACACAAACACACCGGGCTCCAAAGCCCACTCATCCAGCGCTCACAAAGCTACTGACACATCAGTTTCGTAGAATCAAAGGCCCCACTGCCTCACTCAGACCCCCTGCATGCTGCCATCTTGCTGCCTGCCCCTCTGCACCCGCCAGGTGGCCTTTCTTTCTGCAACAACGTGGTCTTCCCCCAAAATGGCCTCCCAGCTCCTCCTTTTAAAACTTTTCAGCAGGAAAGCCCTCCTCCAGCACACATTAGCATAATGAAGCCCTTCACAAGCAGGAAGGTAACTAGCTGTATCATCTGGGCGGCAGCCATTCACGTGGGCACCATTTTTAACAATAAAAGTGAGCAAAAACAGAAAATACAGATTTTACAAACTCATTTGCCCAACACATATATCATATAATCCAGAATTGGTCCTCAAAATTGGTGTACCTCGGATTCACCTAGAGAATTTATTAAAATCACAAATGCTTGGTCCTGCCCAGATCTGCTGAGTCAGAACTTCACATTAGGTTCGAAGCAAAAATACAGACAGTTGAAATTACGCTCTTCTCACCCCAATCTGCATATCATTACTTTATCTTTTATCGGTCTGTCTCCCCCCTGGAATGAAAGCTTCAACTACAATGTGAAGTTGCTTTGCATAAGAAAAGGGGAAGCAGAGGTAGGTGAGAGTCTGGAGCCTTGGAAGCATCAAGGAGGCAGGACTAGAGAGGGAAGGACAGAAAGATAACCCTCTGGGGGCAGCACAGACTCAGGGCTGAGCAGGGGCTGCTCCACGCTGCCTTTCAGAGGGTGTGCTGGGCACCTGCAGGACAAGCTGCCGCCCGTCTCCGTGGGAAATCCTCAATACAGTATGAATTTCTCACTATTGAATCCGAGCGAGAGGACTCTTGATTAGGGGAAGAAACGCTGAGTCCTGCTTTAAGGAGGATACGGGTCGGTGGATCATAAAGGCTGCTGGTGGGTCAGCCATCGGGTCATGCGTACTCACCTTGAGAAGTGAATTTTTTGTGGTAAATCTCATAGGCTTTTCTGTGGGCATCAGTGAGGGTCTGGAGACGTGAAGATCTTGATTTCTGGTGAGGAAGTTCAGCTATCACCTCCTCCAAGTCACTAAAAGTGAACCAGATTTCGACCAAGTCCCCAAAGGAGTGGAAGGCGAATGTGGCGTAGTCAGCAAAGAGGTCAGGAAAGGCTTTGCTGCTCTGGCTGGCGCTGGCTGGCAGGGTCTGGTGGTGCAGGATGACCAGGGGCTGCAGGCCCGCCATCCTGACGGCCTTCAGGAGTTGCCGGTAGCACTGGACTGCTGTCTCGTCTGGGTTCTTGGAGTTTCCTACTGGGAGAAGTTGTGCCCACGACAGGAATACTTTATAATGAGTGATCTTACTTGCACGAGTACTGCGAAAGTACTCTGGCAGGAAAGCGGGCAGTGGCAGGTGACAGACATAAATGTCTTTGTCCCCTGCCACAAAGTTAGACCCCTGGTTTCCCAGGGGACCGCTCAGGTTGTGCAGCAAGTCATTGGTTAGAGGACCAGCAGCTGAGATGAAATTTCTATCCGGTTTCCAGTCAAACCCCCAGCATGCAGAACTCAGGAAAACAATAAAGACTAGATTCCAAGTCAGCACCATTTTCAGGAGCCTGTTAGGAGGAGTTTGGAATCCTTACTTTATAACTGCAGCTGAAGCTGTAAAATACTCAGTGGTAATTAACACAATATTTAACTAGGTTATCTGTGATAATGAAATCAGTAACATGGTTCACCAATATAATATCAAAAAATATAAAGACCATAAAGAGATAGCAAAGCCCAAGTGTCTCTCACAGTTTAAGCAGAGGAACTTGGAAAATGTCTGAAGGAAAAAAGTTCTCTACTTTTTGTCTTACTTACAAATTATTTTAAAATTTGTTTACATAACAGAGCAAAAATGTCCCTAACCAAACTTTTTTTCTCCTTTAAAAATGTCAGTAACGATGAGGACATTTTGTAAAAGATTCAAACAATACAGAAACATATGAAATATCAGTAAGTGCCCCTTCCTCACTCCCCCCCTTCCTAGTGTTAGCAGCTCCAACAGCGCTTCCTCCCCCTCTGGGTTTCTCTCTGTGTAGCTTAATGGTAATTCAAGGCTTTGAGTACCTGGGTTTAAACTTTATCTGGAGAAAGACACTTCATTTCTCTGTGCCTGTTTGTTCATCTTAGAACAGAAGTAGATAGTGAGCATTCAATGAGGTCATTCTTTAGCATGTTTAGAACAATGCAACTCAATGATAGCTATTATTGTATAATGTAGTGCAAACATATGTAGGTGTATAGCATTTTCTAACATTTGTAATATAATTTAACACGTGGGTTTATGGTTGCTCCTCAGCTTTCTTATTTTCACTAAATAACTGTTGGAGTTCTGTCTATATTAGAATATATAGACGCACTTCTTCTTATCAGTGCACAGCATTCATTCTATGTGGTAAGGAGGTGCCATAATTTAACCTCGTATATCTTAATTTTATTTATTTTATTAAAAAATTTTATTTACTGATTTACTGATTTTTTTTTTTTTACAGAGACAGAGAGTGAGTCAGAGAGATGAAAAGCATCAATCATCAGTTTTTCGTTGCGATACCTTAGTTGTTCATTGATTGCTTTCTCATATGTGCCTTGACCGTGGGCCTTCAGCAGACCGAGTAACCCCTTGCTCGAGCCAGCGACCTTGGGTCCAAGCTGGTGAGCTTTGCTCAAATCAGATGAGCCCACGCTCAAGCTGGCGACCTCAGGGTCTCATACCTGGGTCCTCGGCATCTGAGTCTGATGCTCTATCTACTGTGCCACTTGCCTGGTCAGGCAAAAAAAAATTTTTTTTAAATACTTTATTGGTTCTACAGAGACAGGAGAGAAAGGGGAGCATGGAATGGGAAGTTTGCTTCATGTTAGTTGTTCAGTGCTTGCTTGTTGTATGTGCCTTGACCAGGGAAGCCCAGGGTTTCGAACCGGGAACCTTGGCATTCCAGGCCGAAGGTTTATCCACTGTGCCACCCCAGGCCAGGCAGGCAAAAATTTTTATTTACTGATTTCAACAAGAGGTATATAGCTCCTTATGTTAATTGGCCACTTGCTTTTCTTTTGAAATTTATGTTTATGTCCTTTGTACATTTTTATTAACATTACTGAAATAGAAACTTTTCTTTTTGAGAGAGAGAGAGAGAGGATGGGAGAGAGATGAGAAGCGTCAACTCATAGTTTGGCATGTTAGCTGTTCACTGATTGATTCTCATATGTGCCTTGACCAAGGGCTCCAGCTGAGCTAATGACCCCTTCCTCGAGCCAGTGACCTTGGGCTTCATGCCAGCGACAATGGGGTCATGTCTATGATCCCATGCTCAAGCTGGTGACCTCACACTCAAGCTGGGGAGCCTGTGCTTAAGCTAGTGACATTGGGGTTTTGAACCTGGGACCTTAGTGTCCTACATCAATGCTCTATCCACTGTGCTACCACCAGTCAGACAGAACCCCAGTCTTTAAGCAAAGTAATAGGTAAAAATAGCCAGTGTCCTACAGGAGCAATAAGTCATGGATGAAACAAACAAACAAACCCCAAGAATGCCTGACCTGAGGTGGTGCAGTGGAATGCTGAGATCGCCGGTTTGAAAACCCAAGCTTGGCCTGACCTGTGGTGGCACAGTGGATAAAGCGTCGACCTGGAAATGCTGAGGTCGCCGGTTCAAAACCCTGGGCTTGCCTGGTCAAGGCACATATGGGAGTTGATGCTTCCAGCTCCTCCCCCCCTTCTCTCTCTCCTCTCTCTCCCTCTCTGTCTCTCTCTCTCCCTCTCTCTGTCCTCTCTAAAAATGAATAAATAAAATTAAAAAATAAAAATAAATAAATTAAAAAAAAAAAAAGAAAACCCAAGCTTGCTCAGTCAAGGCACATACAAACAGCAACTATGAGTTGGTACTTCCCACTCCCCCCACTCCTTCTCTCTCTCCTCTCTAAAAGCAATAAATAAAGTCTTTTTTAAAAAGTCATGGGTGACCCAGTAATTCCTTTCCAAGTGAGAGGAGGGGAGATAGAGAGACAGACTCCCACATGTGCTCTGACCAGGCTCCACCAGGCAAGCCCCCTCTGGGGCCGATGCTGTGCCCATCTGTGGCCATGCTCACAACAAACCTATTTTTTTTTTTTTTTTTTTGACTTTTCTGAAGCTGGAAATAGGGAGAGACAGTCAGACAGACTCCCGCATGCGCCCGACCGGGATCCACCCGGCACGCCCACCAGGGGCGATGCTCTGCCCATCCTGGGCGTCGCCATGTTGCGACCAGAGCCACTCTAGCGCCTGAGGCAGAGGCCACAGAGCCATCCCCAGCGCCCGGGCCATCTTTGCTCCATTGGAGCCTTGGCTGCGGGAGGGGAAGAGAGAGACAGAGAGGAAAGCGCAGCGGAGGGGTGGAGAAGCAAATGGGCGCTTCTCCTGTGTGCCCTGGCCGGGAATCGAACCCGGGTCCTCCGCACGCTAGGCTGACGCTCTACCGCTGAGCCAACCGGCCAGGGCAACAAACCTATTTTTAGTGCCTGAGGTGGAGGCACAGAGCCATCCTCAGTACCTGGGGCCAATGCACTTGAACCAATCAAGCCATGGCTATAGACGGAGGAAAGAGAGAGAGAAGGGGAGAATAGTGGAGAAGCAGATGGTCACTTCTCCTATGTGCCCTGACTGGGAATCAAACCCAGGATATCCATAGACTGGGCCGACACTCTACCACTGAGCCAGTTGACCAGGGCCAACTCAGCAATTCCAAGATACCTTCCTGAATTGCTAAGCCAGAAAAATGGAGAAGTACTGTTTGGGAAATAATAAATCTTCCAAGGTATTACCTGATGTTGATAAGGAGGAAGGCGGGGCAGGCCCCTTCTTCCCTGAGAAGGAAGAAACAAAAAAGATACAAGGGAAAGGAGCCAGCAGGGGTAACCGAGTCAGCCAGTGATAAATTAACTACATCCGTAGTTCTCTAAATGGGTGTTTTAGTCACAATACAAAGCAAGAAGAGCAGGATCTGTATGTAACTATGACCAGTGGTCTGGAAACCCCTTCCCCTTGCAGACCCCACAGAAACTTTCCCTCCTCTCTCCTTGAGTCCTGGGAAACCTTAAACAAAGAAATCACATGCGCCTGACCTGTGGTGGCGCAGTGAATAAAGTGTCGACCTGGAAATGCTGAGGTCGCCGGTTCAAAACCCTGGGCTTGCCTGGTCCAGGCACATATGGGAGTTGATGCTTCCAGCTCCTCCCCCCTTCTCTCTCTCTGTCTCTCTCTGTCTCTCTCTCTCTCCTCTCTAAAAATGAATAAATAAAATTTTAAAAAATTAAAAAAAAAATTTAGAAATCACATGCTCATTGCTTAGCTACTGTAAAGGTATATACATAACCTGTAAGAAAATCAACTTCAGAGAGCACGTGTCTTTGGAGCTACTAGCCTCACTTGCTCCACTGACTTCTAATAAATTATTTTTTCCTTTAATAAAGTTATCTGCCCATCCTCCGTTGGGCCGCCTCCTGCTACAATACTACTCCTAAACATCCTCTTTTTATTGGTGATCTGCATCACAACATCAAAGTGGTGTTTCTTTCTCCAAAAACATCTTTGATCTCATCAATGGGTAAAGTAGTTACAGCAGCTTTTTAGGCCTAATGCCCCAGCTGCAGCTGCAGCTGCAGCTGAGGACGACAGTGAGCAGACACTGCTGCAGTTCTGGAAGGATCACATCTACGACAGCATCAGGAACCTTGCTTGGGCTTGGGGTGATGTCACCAAGAAGTGTATGAATGGCATCTGCAAGGAAACATGCAAGAGGTGTGTTCATGACTTCAAACGATTTGCCAAGGTGAGGAGGTTGCAAAAATCAAGGCTGTGGCTGAGATGCCAAAGAACTTTATTCTGGGTTCGGATGAAGATGACATGGAGGAGCTCTTGGAGGTGGCTCCTGTGGAATTGACTACTGAACAACTGTTAAAACTGGAACAGAAACACATAGCTGAAGAAGAGACAAGAGGAAAGTGTAAGAGAAGAAAAAGACCTCTCAAAAAATTCATAGTGAAAGGTTTAGCAGAAGATTTTTCAGATCTCAACAAGATCCTTAAAGAGTTTGAAACCATGGACTTCAGCACTTGAAAGTTTTCATTAATAGAGAGAAATGTTGATGGTACTTTATCTTCATATATTAAAGTCTGTGCCTGACCGGGCAGTGGTGCAGTGAATAGAGCATTGGATTAGGACGCAGAGGACCCAGGTTCAAAACCTTGAGATAGCCGGCTTGAGTGTGGGCTCACCAACTTGAGCACAGGGTCAGCGGCTTGAGCGTGGGATCATAGACATGATCCTATCATCACTGGCTTGAGCCCAAAGGTCCCTGGCTTGAGCAAGGGGTCACTTGCTCTGCTGTAGCCCTTCCCCACCTGTCAAGGCACATATGAGAAAGCAATTAATGAACAACTAAGGTGTCACAACAGATAATTGATGCTTTTCATCTCTCTCTTCCTGTCTGTCTCTCTCTTTGTAACTTAAAAAAAGAAAAAAGAAAAAGAAAATCTGTGATGGAAAAAAAAGAGAAATCAGGCAAACCACCATGGGCATATGTTCTGAAAAGAACAACACTTCCACAAGAAGAGCCTCAGGCAGGTCCTTCAATGCATATTCCAGAAGGCATTGTTATCATAGGAGATGACCCCTCTGTGGCTGTTGCTGTCCCTGGAGACCTTCTGGTGGGACAAGATATGGAGGTGGAAAGTAGTGATATTTATGATCTGACCCTGTGTAGGCCTAGGCTAATGTGTGTGTCTTAGTTTTTACAATAGCCAAGATCTGGAAACAGCCCAAGTGTCTGTCAGTGGACGAGTGGATTAAAAACTGTGGTACATATACACAATGGAATACTACACAGCCGTGAGGAAGAAGGAAACCTTACCTTTTGTGACAACATGGATGGACCTGGAAACTATTATGTTAAGTGAAATAAGCCAGGCAGAGAAAGAAAAATAGCATATGACCTCACTCATTTGAGGAATCCAGTGAACAGTGTGAACTGAGCAAAGGAACAGAGGCAGAGGGGGGATCAAAGGGACCAGAGGGAAAGTGGTCAGAGGGAAAGTAGAAGAATAGATGGGATCAGAGAAGAGAAAGAGATTAATGAAATTATCTTTATTATCTGCGGTTTAAGTGTCTGTTGGTCGCCGATAGCTTATTGGTTGCTTGCGTAACTGTACTAGCCAATGGGGTGAAGTTGCCACGGCTGAACGCAAATTGAGCGGGTCAGGGGGAAGGTGAACATTTGTTTGCATTGGCAATTATCTGCTTTTGAAACAATTTAAGGCTAAACGCAAATTGAGCATGTCCGGGGAAGGTGAACATTTGTTTCCATTGGCAATCATCTGTTTTACATAAAAACTATGTCTTAACGTAATTTCTTTTAAGAATACCTCCTAGGAAATACAGCACTGAAGAGGAGAGAAAAGGAGCTAAAGCTGCACAAAAACGGCTTTCTCGACAAAAAGAAACTACTGAGCAGAGAAAGACAAGGCTTGCTTCAGTCGCAGAGCAAATGCGTCTTTCTCGGCAAAATGAGACTGATGAGCATAGAGAAAAAAGGCTTGCCTCAGATGCAAGACAAAAAAGCCTGTCTCGACAAAATGAGTCCCTTGAACAAAGGCCGGAGAGAAATGCAAAAAAACGACAGAGTAATGCTGACCGAAACGCAAAAAGGATTAAAACAGTTTCAAATGGAGAAACTTTAATTTTTGAGCATTCCTCTGGTGACATGAATATTAAATGTGAACACTGTCGTCTTTAAACTTCAAGTTAGAAACTAATCGATTTGACTGTGGCAAGAAAGGATTTTCTCAATGTTGCAAGTACAGAAACATTGTAAAAAATGATGGAAAGATCTACACAAGAAATGTTGTGTACAAAGAGATCTTTGACATGTGAATTAACATTTATTTAAATCACCTTTATTTATTGAGCTAGTGGTGGCTCTTAAGAAATGTACTGCCAGTGGTTTCCTTCATTGCACTCTAAGCAATTAAGCAAGTAGAAGGGGGAAACCCCATGGGGCACTAAGCAAAGGGGCGTCCTCGCCGCCTGCCCTGGGTAATTCAGTTTTAATTAGCAGACACCTCTGCACAAATCATTTTAATTACAATTTATAATATCTAGAACAGCGGTCATTTCGTATGACCACCAGGCTTTCTAGTATATACATAACACAGCATTATAGAGAACAGGACAGCAAATCCTGGAGGGAAGGGGGAAAGGCATTGGGGGGAGGGGACATGGGGGGGCCAAAGGGGAATAAGGGGGTGGGGGAGATATATCAGGTGGGACACTTGCATCTATGTAAACACAAATTAAAATAATAAAAAAGCTAAAAAAAAAATAAAAGCAGCTTGCCATTGCTGGTTGGCTCAGTGATAAGAGTGTTGGCCTGGCGTGCAGGAGTCCCGGGTTCGATTCCCGGCCAGGGCACACAGGAGAAGCACCCATCTGCTTCTCCGTCCCTCCCCCTCTCCTTCCTCTCTGTCTCTCTCTTCCCCTCCCGCAGCCGAGGCTCCGTTGGAGCAAAGTTAGCCTGGGCGCTGGGGATGGCTCCATGGCCTCCACCTCAGGCCCTAGAATGGCTCGGTTGCAACAGAGCAACGCCTCAGATGGGCAGAACATCGCCCCCTGGTGGGTTTTCCAGGTGGGTCCTGGTCAGGTGCATGCGGGAGTCTCTCTGCCTCCCCACTTCTCACTTCACAAAAAATACAACAAAAATAAATAAATAAAATCAGCTTATAGAATAAGGATGTAAGAAAGTTTTGTATAGCTATACAATGTGTTTGTGTTTGAAGCTATTATTACAAAACAGCTGAAAAGTTTTATTTATTTTATTTATTGACAGAGACAGAGAGAGTCAGTGAGAGGGACAGATAGGGACAGACAGGAAGGGAGATGAGAAGCATCAGCTATTCATTGTGGTTCCTTAGTTGTTCAGTGATTGCTTTCTTATATATGCCTTGACCGTGGGACTACAGCGGAGCGAATGACCCCTTGCTCAAGCCAGTGTCCTTGGGCTCAAGCTGGTGACCCTGGGGTTTTGAATCTGGGTCCTCTGCATCCCAGTCCAATGCTCTACCACTGCACCACCACCTAGTCAGGTAACAGTTGAAAAGTTTTAAAAATTAAGTTTATAAAGTAAAAGTTACAATAAGCTATGATTAATTTACTATTGAATGAAATTATTTTAAAATAAATTTAGTGTAGCCTAAGGGTACAATGTTCATAAAGTCTACAGTAGTGTGCAGTACTGACCTTGGTCTTCACATTCACTCACCACTCACTGCCTCACCCAGAGCAAGTTCTAATCTTGCAGGCTTCATTTGTGGTAAATGTCCTGCACAGGTGTACATATTTTTTTAAATCTTTTATGGTGTTTTTATGTTTAAATATGCTCAGATACAAAATACTTGCTATGTTATTACAGTTGCCTACCGTATTCAGCACAGTAACATGCTCTGCAGGTTTGTAGCCTAGGAGCAATAGGCTAGACCACATAGTGTGTAGTAGGCTACATTATCTAGGTGTGTGTGTTATTCTATGATGTTTGCATGACAAAATTGTCTGATGATGCATTTCTCAAAATATATTCCTGTCAATAAATAATGTATGAATGTATGGCCCTATTTTGAAATAGTTTCCTTCTATAGCCACTTTGTTGAGTGTTTGTTTTTTTTTTTATCATAAATGGGTGTTGAATTTTGTCAAATATTTTTTTTCTGCATCTATTATGATGAATGACCATGATTTTTATCCTTTATTTTCTTTTCAATTACAGTTTACATTCAATATTATGTTGTATTAGTTTTAGGTATACAGCATCATGATTAAACAGTCATATACTTTACAAAGTGGTCCCCCCAATATTTCAAGTACCTACCTGGCCCATCCAGAGTTCTTACAATAGTATTGAATACTTCCTCTACCGTACTTTTACATCAACTTGACTATTTTGTGACTACCGATATTTACTGAATCCCTTTAGCTTTTTCCACCCAGCCCCAACCTCCAGCCTCTGGCAAACATCAGTCTGATCTCTGTATCTATGAGTCTGTTTCTATTTTGCTTGTTCATTAATTTTGTTCTTTAGATTCCACATGAGTAAAATCATACAATCTTTTGTCTTTCTGATTTTTTCACTTTGCATAATACCCTCCAGGTCCATACATGTTGTTACAAGTGGTAAAATTTTATTCCTTTTAATAGCTGTGTAATATTTCACTGTACTTATGTACCACAGCTTTTTTACCCACTTGTCTACTCATGGGCACTTAGGTTGCTTCCATATCTTGGCTACTGTAAATAATGTTGCAATGAAGATAGGATGCATATAGTCTTTCAAAATAGTGTTACGAGTCTCAGATATATACTCAGAAGTAGAATCTCTGGATCATAAGCCATCATTTATTGTTAATGTGGAGTATCACATTGGTTGATTTGCGGACATTGAACTAACCTTATATCCCTGGAATAAATCCCTTTTGATCATGGTGTATGATCCCTTTAACATATTGAATTGAGTTTGCTAATAATTGTTGAGCATTTTTGCATCTGTTATCAGAGATATTGGCCTACCATTTTCTTTTCTTGTGGTGACCTTCTTTAGTTTTGGCATCAGGGTAATTATGGCCTGGCAAACTGAGTTTGGAAAAGTTCCCACCTCTTCAATTTTTAAAGTTTGATAAAGATTGCTATTAAACCTTAAATGTTTGGTGTAATTCACCATTCAAGTCATCTGGTCCTGGACTTTTGTTTGTTGAGAGGTTTTTGATTATTGACTCAAACTCCTTAATCTGTTCAGATTTCCTATTGTTTTTTTTATTTTAAAAAATTTATTGAGGTTTAGATAGGATGGGAGAGACAGAATCATTGATCTGTTCCTGTATGTGCCCTGACCGGGAATTGAACTGGCAACCTCTGTGCATCAGGACAATGCTCTAACCAACTGAGCTATCCAGCCAGGGCCAGACTTTATGATTAAATCTTGTTTTTAAAATTTTATGCATTTCTTCTAGGTTGTCAAATTTGCTGGTGTATTTAATTGTTCATAGTAGTCTCTTATGATCTGCATTTCTGTGGTATTAGTTGTAATGTCTCCCTTTCTGATTTTGAGCCCTCTTTTTTCTTAAGTCTAGCTAAATGTTCCATCACTTCTTGTTTCTTTCCTCCCTCTTTCTAGGATCATTTTTATTTAAAGCCATGTACCCTGGGCTAGGTAGGTGACAGTCGCCTCACCAGTCTTGTAGTCCAGCACTGTAATTTATATTTACTAGCTCTGTAAGTCCCACATAACAAAAGGGTTGAAATGGATCTGAGGTTGATCAAAAGAAGGATTTAGAATTCTTCAATTAAACTAAAGTTTTAAACTTAAAAAATGTTTTCCTGGCCTGACCAGGTGGTGGCGCAGTGGATAGAGCGTCGGACTGGAATGCCGAGGACCCAGGTTCGAGACCCCGAGGTTGCCAGCTTGAGAGTGGGCTCATCTGGTTTGAGCAAAGCTCATCAGCTTGGACCCAAAGTCACTGACTCGAGCAAGGGGTTACTTAGTCTGCTGTAGCCCCACGGTCAAGGCACATGAGAAAGCAATCAATGAACTAAGATGTCGCAACGAAAAACTGATGATTGATGCTTCTCATCTCTCTCCATTCCTGTCTATCCCTATCTATCCCTCTCTCTGTAAAACAAACAAACAAACAAAAAAGTTTTCCTGGGTGAGTGGTTTTTGAGGTCCAATAGATAGGCTTTTCTCTTTTGTCCTGTTAGAATGAGAACATTTTTTTTTCTAATTTTATTTATTTTTTACAGAGACAGAGAGTGAGTCAGAGAGAGGGATAGACAGGGACAGACAGGAACAGAGAGAGATGAGAAGCATCAATCATTAGTTTTTCATTGCGCGTTGCAACACCTTAGTTGTTCATTGATTGCTTTCTCATATGTGCCTTGACTGCGGGCCTTCAGCAGACGGAATAACTCCTTGCTCGAGCCAGCGACCTTGGGTTCAAGCTGGTGAGCTTTTGCTCAAACCAGATGAGCCTGCGCTCAAGCTGGTGACCTTGGGGTCTCAAACCTGGGTCCTCTGCATCCCAGTCTGACGCTTTATCCATTGCGCCACTGCCTGGTCAGACAGAATGAGAACATTTTGATTGTGGTCCATGACCAGTGCCATAGACACAGGTTGATAGTTTTAAACTTACTACTTGGTTTGAACTTTACCTGTTTTTCTTGTCAAACCTGAGTACTTGTTAGTTTCTCATTTGATTCCAGAGTACTGTCCTCTACTCTCCACAGCTTTACTTTCAAGTGTGCTATGAAGGCAATTTTTAAAGGATATGACCAGTTAGGCCCTGGCCGGTTGGCTCAGCAGTAGAGCGTCGGCCTGGCGTGTGGGGGACCCGGGTTCGATTCCCGGCCAGGGCACATGGGAGAAGCGCCCATTTGCTTCTCCATCCCCCCCCCCCCCTTCCTCTCTGTCTCTCTCTTCCCCTCCCGCAGCCAAGGCTCCATTGGAGCAAGGATGGCCCGGGTGCTGGGGATGGCTCCTTGGCCTCTGCCCCAGGTGCTAGAGTGGTTCTGGTCGCGGCAGAGCGATGCCCCGGAGGGGCAGAGCATAGCCCCCTGATGGGCAGAGCGTCACCCCTGGTGGGCGTGCTGGGTGGATCCTGGTAGGGTGCATGCGGGAGTCTGTCTGACTGTCTCTCCCGGTTTCCAGCTTCAGAAAAGTAAAAAAAAAAAAAAAGATATGACCAGCTAAAACAACTCCAATTTTACTTGCAGGTAGCTGATGGCTCTAAGGGGACATTTCTAGATACCGGTTCAGAGGCCCTTTCCCCCTCTTGTCATCCAGAGCTCCGAGACTAGACCTGGCTAACATAGGAGACGAAGTAGGAAATGTTCATAAGAACTTTGTACAGAGCTTTGTACATTTGTGTAATAGGCCTTTTCACATTTTATGTGTAGTTTTTTACCTGTAACCTTTATTATACTGAAATTAAACATAACTTTAGTCAAATATCTTTAAAAAAAGAAAAACCCAGCTTAGTTTCATTGATCTTCTTTTTTAGGTTTTTTCCCCCCCATTTTTTGGAGACAGGAGAGAGAGAAAGGGGGAGGAGCAGGAAGCACCAATTCCCATATGTGCCTTGACCGAGCAAGCCCAGGGTTTTGAACCAGCGACCTCAGCATTTCAGGTCTATGCTTTATCCACTGTGCCATCACAGGTCAGGCGATCTTTTCTTTTTTAAAGATTTTTATTTATAGATATTATGAAGGGGGTGGGGAACAAGAAGTATCAACTCGTAGCTGCTTCACTTTAATTGTTCATTGATTGTCATATGTGCTTTGACTGGGCAAACCCAGAGTTCCGAACCAACAACCCTAGCATTCCAGGTCAACGCTTTATCCACTTCACCAACACAGGCTGCCATCGATCTTTTCTATTGTCTTCTAAACGTCTATTTATTTCCACTCTGATCTTTATTTCCTTTAACTAGTTTTGGAGCTTCGTCTGTTCTTTTTCTAGTTCCTGTGATGTCAGGTTAGGTCATTTGAGATCTTGTTTATACGTGCACACTCCCCTCTCAGAGCTGCTTCAGCAGCCTTCCAAATGTTTGGTATGCTTTTTTCCATTTTCATCTGTCTCATTTTATTTTTTTCTGACCCATTCAGTAGCATGCTTAATGTCCATGTATTGGTGAATTTTCCAGTTTTCTTCTTGTAATTAATTTCTAGTTTCATTATGATTACAAAATATGCTTGATATTTCAATCTTCTTGAATTTACTGACTTGTGGCCTCACATATGACCTATTCTGGAGAATATTCCATGTGTGCTTGAGAAAGAATGTGTCCTGTTTCTTTTGGATGAATTGCCCTGTACATATGTTAAGTCCATCTGGTCTAACGTCTTTTAAGGTCGATGTTTTCTTACCGATATTGTGTGGAAGACCTATGCATTGATCAAAGTGGGGGGTATTAAAGTCTCCTATTACTGCATCGCTTGCTCTCCCTTTAAGGTGCGCCATTTGCTTATATTTAGATGCCTCTGTGGCTATATTTGTATATTTTCCTTTTTCATGTGTCCTGGAGGTATTTCCATTTCAGACATAGATATGTTTGTATATCCCACAGCATGGCTGTCACAATTTATGTAGTAATTTCCTTATTGATGGGTATTTGTTGGGATTAGGTTGAAGATACATTAAATTTATGGATTTGCTAACACTTTCAACATCCAAGTAATGTCACGCAGGAACATATTATGTCTACTCACTTATGAAACACTTGTCTAATTTTCTTCCTCAAGATTATCTGTGTTTCATCATTCATTATCTACTTCACCTTCCTGACAAGTAACATGTAGAGGAAATGCAAGTACACTTATTCAGATGTACAAAAACTGACTGCTCTAGAGACTGCACTACCACTAATGGCAGAATTGGGAAGGGGAAGATGGATTCACCAAAAAAGAGCTCATGTTTTCTGAGCTTCAAATTTTCCTTTGGGCAAATATTTGGTCAAATTGAAGTTAAAATTCCTGTGCGGCTATTACTCTTCTTTCAGAGCCTCCTGACCCCGTTTTCCTTATCAGGTTGGGAGTCGGTCTAGGGAGGGCTCCTTCCTGCTATCTCCTAGCTGTGTCCTCGAATGTCTTTCCTAACACCTGTGATCGAATTTCCTGCCTAATGTTTGTCCATTCTTTATTCTAGCGTCTCTTAACAGCCTCAATCAAGTTTGAGATCCTGAACCCCAAGGTTTGTTTCCTCAACCCAACAGTCTTTTATACCCTCATTCATTAGGAACATACTTTTGTTGAAGCAGCTTGTAATCCTGCATTTAAGCAAACTGTGCAACTTTTCTATCCACATCCAGCGCCCCTCTTAGGACAGAACTTTAATTATGAAAGAACAATAAAAAGGTAAAATAAACTTCTAAAAAACAAACTATTAAAAAACCCCACAAAACTGGAATTAATCTTAGAAAATCATCTCCAAGGCCGTCTTGGCCTTACACTAATTCAAATAAGACTTCCTCCTCCCCGGAACCTAATCCCGAAGGTTTACCATAATGCCATCCTTACAGACCTTTGTTCCAGGTTAATCAAAGAGTAAAAGACTCAGCATAGGGACGTATAATACAGTCTAGTGCCAGGTGGGTACTAGAATTAGCAAGGGGACCACTTTGTAAATTATGTAATTGTTTAACAACTATGCTGCACACCTGAAACTGATGTAAAATAAAAAAAGTGACTCAGTCACAAATATATGAAAACAATAATCCAACACATACAAAACATGTTATTTTATTTTGATGCAAAAAAAGCAGTAGCTAGCAATTGAAAAGTTATTTCCCCAATAAAATACCACATACTATAAAGGTAATGGGCCTTTTTCCTACACATGAAAGTAAAGGTCTTAGTTATAGAAACCAGGCATTATTGAGTTCCAACTTCACTTAGATAAGAAGCACAGTAAACAAAGTGCTAACAAGCCCATGCTGGCACAGAAGTGTGTAACAGAAATGTGACACACAGGACCCTCAACTGGGTTCCTGTTATTCAAAAACAAATCCCTGAAGCACTGGCCCCAGAAACATTTTTCTCACTGGTACTGCTCCACTCAGACCCCAGGCTCTGGGGTCAGGAGGCAGAGGGCCACAGTTCTGGTTGGTTGCTTTCAATACCTCAATCTTCAAGCAAATAATTGGGGTTAACGACCACATAGGGATCTTCTTCATAGCTCTTACTTCCTTCTGTGGAGCCCTTCAATCCAGCCTGGGTGAGCTCAATCAGAACATGGTCCTGGGAAACACAAACACCCGACCTCAGGTCTCCGCAGTATCAGAACAATGCCAGACACACAGCTCCTAGCCTTGCCCCTTAGTGTTTGCTGCTAGCACTTGCTTTCACTTCCCTTCCAGAAACTCTCAGAAAAAGGACTATACCTTAAAGTCATTGGTAAGGTACTAAACCCTGTTCCTAGGAGGATAGAGACCACCCCCTTTTTTTTGGGGGGAGGGTATTTTTCTGAAGTTGGAAATGGGGAGGCAGTCAGACAGACTCCTGCATGCACCCGACCGGGATCCACCTGGCACGCCCACCAGGGGGCGATGCTCTGCCCATCTGGGGCGTTGCTCTGTTGCAACCAAAGCCATTCTAGTGTCTGAGGCAGAGGCCACAGAGCCATCCTCAGTGCCCGGGCCAACTTTGCTCCAATGAAGCCTTGGCTGCAGGAGGGGAAGAGAGAGACAGAGAGGAAGGAGAGGGGGAAGGGTGGAGAAGCAGATGGGTGTTTCTCCTGTGTGCCCTGGCTGGGAATCGAACCTGGGACTCTTGCACCCAGGCCGACGCTCTACCACTGAGCCAAACGGCTAGGGCTGAGACCTTTTTATAACATAAACCTTTAAATGTATGTTAGCTTAACAAGCATTGTGATTTTAGTAAGTCTTCCTGGAATATTATATCATGTACTTATAAATACAATTTCAAAAACAAGACATAATGTATGAATTTAAAGATTATGCAATTGTGTAAAATCCTTTGATAAATATGTTTAGTTTAATTTAATGCTTTGCTAATTTTTTTTAATATTTTGCTCATTTTAATTATTGGTCACTGAAATGTTTCATATACTACCTATTAATAACTGTTAGAAGTAGAATCTGAAGATAACATAAAACCTTTTAACTTTGTTCTATGAGCTAGTAAAAAAGGAACATGCCATGTGGCTTAAAAAATACTGATGACAGGTTTCAAATCTATGAGGTACCTATACATCAATCTAAAATACTTACAAATGAGAAGGACTCCTAGCCAAGCCCATTTACAGGAACTCGGGGAATAGTGATTTAATTCTAAGAAGGTGGTTCAGTACCACAGAATGAACACTAATGTCACTAAGAGGGACTGGACACTTAAGCACGCTATGTACTAACCACCTCACATGAAGAATATCTGATCAGCAGAGTACAAGTTCTCTAGTCTTTTGCAGTGAATGTGAATTAAACTTTTCAGTTTAGATCAGTCAATTTCCCAATGTGGATTTCTTGTGTGGACCATTTTATTGTACACTGACCTAGGAGGCTCTTGGGAGGGAAGGGCTGGCCTGGTGTAAACACAATTTCCACTGGAAAGATAATTCTGAGCATGCATCACCCTAAGTTCAGCTTTATTTATATATATATTATTTATTAAATTCTGATCTGAATAGCTGTTCTCATCCATCCCTCCAAAATCATACACTCATCTGCTCTCACAGGTAAAGAGTTTGTCAGAAAAGACAACCCTCAATGTGACACCTGCGATATTTATTCAGTGAGCACTAAAGTGAACTGCAGGACAGTTGAATCTCTGCCACTTGAATAGAAAAATTTAATCCCTCAACAAATATTTGATCTCTCTACATGCCAGGCAACACTGTGGAACCTGAGAACACAGTGGTTAAAAGACAAAGTCCCTGTCTTCATGGTGCTTGCATTCTAGTGAGAGAGACAAACCAAACACCTATATAAAGAACAGCGCGAGGGACTACACCGAGGAAACGAAAAGCAGGGGCAGGGGATGACAGCAAGGAGGAGGCCGCTGTCTCAACAAGGTAAGCAATGAAAACCTCTCAGAATGGAGAAGAGAATCTGGGGAAAGAGACAAAGGCAAGTTCAGAAGCCTTCATGTGTGGTGTATCTAAGGAATAGTGACAAGGCCAATATCACTGACTGGAACGGGCACAGTAAGGAGGACAATAAAACGAGGTGAACAAGACAGAGGCTTGCCTGCGGAGGTTCTGCAAGCCATCGTGTTGGCGGCTAGTTTTTGTGCTAAATGTAAGGGAAGAACTAGGAGGGAGGGCATTAAATAATCTGACTTGTTAAAAGACGTCTGGTTACTGGGCAGAAAGCCAGTATAAAGGGGGACAGATATTAGGTGACAACAGAAAATGTACAGGCTGAAGGCAGGACTCAGAGTATCCATTGCTGACAGGAGAGAGTGTGAGGCAAAGCAGAATCAAGAGCAAGTCTAAGGTGTCTTGGCCTAAAGCGACTGAGTAAATGGGAACAAGGGGAGAAAAGAACTGTTTAAACACATGAAATTGAGATGCCTACTATTTTGCAAATAGACAGCTGGCTGCTTACATCTGGAATACAGAGGAGCAGTGAGAGCTGGAAGTTTAAATCTGGGAGCCATCAGCAGCCAGTTTAAACTCACAGAACCAATGAGATCATTTAGGTAGTGAATGTAAAGAGAAAAGAGGGCTGGAGACTGAGCACAGTGCTCCATGTATAAAGTGACAAGAGAAAAAGATTCAGAAAAGGAGACCAAGGAGAAGTAACCAGTGAGGCAGGAGAAGACCCAGCAGAATCTGGTGACTGAGAAGCTGAGGGAACGAAGTATTTCTGGAAGGAGTGATCAACTGTGACACAGGCTACTGACAGGCTGAGTGCTGGGAATGGCCAACTGGTCTGAGCAGAGATGTGTGTGTGCTGGCTCTTTAAGAGTGGGAAAGGGACCTGACCAGGGAAGAGAGACAGCACTGGGCAGTGTGTCAGGGAAGCTGGAAGAGAGAGAATTATCCACTTGAGGTTTGTGGCCATGAATTTAAATAAGAATAAGCACATGGCCGCATGCTATCCTCCAGACAGTATTAACTGTGGACATCTAGGTACAGAAAAGGATTAGATTTAACTAAGACTGGGGTTTTGCCAAGCAAGTAAAACAAAGAGAGAATGAAGCTGAAAGTAAAAGAAAAGAGTGATTATTAGAATGTAAGCTGGGTAATGAAGGTAAGGACCTTAGGAAGATGAAATGTTAAAACTCAGTAACGATGGTAGATGCTTGAAGGTTTACAGTAATGAGAACAGAAAACGAAGGTTAAAAGCACTCAGATAGTAAGGCCCTACTTATGTTCTGTGTGTTTTAGTAGAGGAAGTAAGTCAATTAACTATTAACTCTCTTTTATAATTCATAGATCTGACTAAACCCCAGTGATTCAAAATACACGAACATCTAACAAACCTACACACAAATGAAGCAGGAGCCCCTCCTCTCTTTAATGCCCGAGCACAGTTCTGTACGTACATAGTGGGTGAGTCGATAAATGACTTTCTCTATGATCCTCTTTTTATTGATAAGTTCCTCTTCAGAATCTATTTCTGATTCAATTTCCTTCAAGTACCAGTTAACAAGTTCACTCCTCTTTAATGCCGACTCATCCTCTTCTGCAATAAAAAATACATTTTAAAAGAATTAAATTATATTTCTAGCAAATTATATTATTTTATTATTATTACTATTTTCTTTTAAAGAAAGGGGGAGGGAAGAAGGAAAGGGAAATTTTAAAAAAAATATATTTTATTTATTCAATTTTCAGAGAGGAGAGAGAGAGAGAGAGAGAAAGAGAGAGAAAGGGGAGGAGCAGGAAGCATCAACTCCCATATGTGCCTTGACCAGGCAAGCCCAGGGTATCGAACAGGCGACCTCAGTGTTCCAGGTCCATGCTTTATCCCACTGTGCCACCACACAGGTCAGGCGCAAATTGTATTATTAATCTGTGAGGTTTGTATACACAAAGTATGTACAGATTAGAAAACCATCATTCAGTCAGAAAGTACATCTGCTGAAATAAGATTTGCAACGTTCCAGCATAAGCCTGAAATAACTGGTCATAGTAATTCTATTAAAGTACACTTGACTTTATCCTGAAGAGAAAAATCAAATGGAGATTTTAAGAAACAAAGTTTCTTAAAACTACTAAGATTTCACAGTATGAGGTGCTTCCTTCACTGTCTTATGCTTCATCATCTATGCCCGAGAATGTTTGCCAACAGCAACTGAAGGCATAAATTAGGAATGAAACAGCAGCAATCAAAACTTCCTAAATATAACGTATCCTTTCTGGAAAAAGCAATTTCATGGAATTGAAGTCAACTGAAAAGTAAAAACCATGGCAATTTACTCAAAAAATTAATTTATTCCTGTAAGGTCTGTTCATACTGATTGAACTGTTGTCTGCTTCTTAAAGAGTCCAGAGTAGAACTCTAAATTCACAAGAAAAGTTGGAACCTAAATAATATTAAAATGCAAAATCAAAATAGGAAAATTCTAGCTTTACTGATAACTACCTTTAAAAAGTTTTACTATGGCTGTACAGTTAGTACTCACTTAACACTGTCAACAGGTTCTGCAATTTTAAGCAAAACAATGTATAATGAAACCAAACTTACAGTAGGTGAATTGACAGAAGAAATATAAGTGCCTATGGCATCTCGCCTGATCAGGCGGTGGCACAGTGGATAGAGCGTTGGACTGGGTTGCGGAGGACCCAGGTTCGAGACCCCGAGGTCACCAGCTTGAGTGCAGGCTCATCTGGTTTGAGCAAGGCTCACCAGCTTGGACTCAAGGTTGCTGGCTCAAGCAAGGGGTTACTCAGTCTGCTGTAGTCCCATGGTCAAGGCGCATATGAGAAAGCAATCAATTAACAACTAAGGTATTGCAATGAAAAATTGATACTTCTCATCTCTCTCTGTTCCTGTCTGTCTGTCCCTATCTATCCCTCTCTCTGTCTCTGTAAAAAAAATAAAAATAAAAAAAAAGTTCCTATGGCATCTCATCAGTGTATCAGTGTTATAACTAAACAGCATTATTCGAGGACCAAATGTTCTTGGTAAGTGACCTTGGTTTCAAATTTTGCTCCCTGTGCTGTCTACCTGAAGACTGAGAATAACTTACTTGGCTGGGTGAACAGCGCCTTTTTTCTTTTTAAGAAAGGAATAAGCCTGACCAGGCGGTGGCGCAGTGGATAGAGTGTCGGACTGGGATGCCGAGGACCCAGGTTTGAGACCCCAAGGTCGCCAGCTTGAGCGCGGGCTCATCTGGTTGGAGCAAAAGCTCACCAGCTAGGACCCAAGGTCACTGGCTCGAGCAAGGGGTTACTCGGTCTGCTGTAGCCCCACAGTCAAGGCACATATGAGAAAGCAATCAATGAACAACTAAGGTGTCACAACGAAAAACTAATGATTGATGCTTCTCATCTCTCCGTTCCTGTCTGTCCCTGTCTATCCATCTCTCTTGACTCTCTGTCTCTGTGGAAAAAAAAGAAGAAAGGTGTAAGATCTAGTCGAATTTATCTATAGGACGCAGACAGTATCTGGGTGCTAATAACTTTGCCCCATCAGTGGTCTGCCATGTTTAAAACTTAAATGTCTGAGTTAGATAGAATACCGAGGTACACTGTGAACACAAGGACATGAGAGCTTCCAAACTGCTTTACGTAAGAGAGTAGGGCTGAAACCTGTCTGTCCTGGTGGCTTCTTTACTGTTTTCTCTCCTCCCTCCCTCGGGTCCACAATTATGAGGGCAAAGGGCAAAATTACAGGGCTCAAATTTTTAGTAAACCAAGACAATCTCCAGTGTTCTTTTAGTCCGTCTCAGAGATGACACTGTGATGACAGAATCTGTCTGTAGATCAGCATACTGAAACTTATAAATAAGGCTCACCTGAATGACCAGGCGGTGGCACAGTGGCTAGAGTGTCAGAGTGGGATACAAAGGACCCAGGTTTAAAACCCCAAGGTTGCCAGCTTGAGTACGGGATAATAAACATGACCCCATGTTCGCTGGCTTGAGCCTAAGGTTGCTGCCTTCAGCAAGGGGTCACTTGCTCTGTTGCAGCCCCCGAGTTAAGGCACATATGAGAACAATCAATGAACAACTAAGGAGACTAAGGAGCCACAATGAAGAATTGATGATTCTCATCTCTCTCCCTTCCTGTCTGTCCGTATCTGTCCCTCTGTCTGTTTCTGTCACACACACACAGAAAAAAGACTCACCTGATGGTTAACCACCAAATTAAAGTTTAAATTTGACTTCTTGATTTCATCATTTTTCCTTGTACCTTGTGACTAATTATATAATAGTTTGATAGAACTTGAAACAGCATGATGAGCAGTTAAGGATAGGAAATGAACCAGTGTCCATATACCACACTTTACCTATGAAGAAATGAGGGTTCTACTTCATTTCTAGTCTAGAATGTACTTGTGCTGGTAGTCTTTTGAGTTCAATTACTTGCCTAAGAAATTTATAAAGTGCTTCTTTATGTATTATCAAATCCCAAATTCTGCTTCAAAACCATTAAAATCGGCCAACATTAACAAGAATAATCCATAAATCTTTGTCTCACAATGAATTTGTGGGGAAATGTCCAAGCTGGCAGATATGCTGATACTCTGCAGTTTCTCTGCCAGAGTGAGCTTGTCCAACAATTTATGGTCTCTGCTGACAGAACACCATTGTTAGCAATCAGAAGTGGTCAGTGTGAATACAGCTTCTGTATATGACTGCGCATGAGCAGCACTAGCTAGGCACAGCCTCACCTTCCTCCATCTTTCTGAGGTGAAGCACAATAAGGTTAGAGATTCGGCAGTATTCGGAGAAGCCCAGCCTTAAGGAGGCTTTTGGAGCAGGATCTTGGTTTGTGTCTTCACTGTGGCCGTTGATTCCATTCACAGGAGCAGGGCTGTCAGCATGACCTAAGTGAAATAAATACCAACCATCAGAATCTCCTTGTGGCTCTCGCTGGTTGGCTCAGTGGTAGAGCATCAGCCCTGTGTATGGATGTCCTGGGTTCAATTTCTGGTCAGGGCACATAGGAGAAGCACCCATTTGCTTCTCCACCCCTCCCTGCTGCCCCCAGCTCCCCTGCAGCAGTTGCTGGAATGGTTTGAACAAAGTCGGCCCTGGGTGCTGAGGATGGTTCCATGGCCTCGCCTCAGGCACTAAAATAGCTCGGTTGCCAAGCAACGGAGCAGCAGCCCCATTTAGGTAGAGTATTGATTGCTCTGTAGGGGGCTTGCTGGTGGATCCCCATTGGGGCGCATGTGGGAGTCTGTCTCTGCCTCCCCTCTTCTCACTGAATAAATTTAAAAAATTTTCTTGCCTGACCCATGTGATAAAGTGACCTGGAGCACTGATGTTGCTGGTTCGAGGCTCCCAGCTTGCCCCTCAAAGCATATGAGAGAAGCAACTATGTGTTGATACTTCCTGCTCTTTCTCAACCCTCCACGTTTCTCTCTCCCCCCTTTCTAAAAATCAATAAATAAAACCTTTAAAAAACAAAAGAATCTCCTTTCTGTTCCTCCAAAACTCCAAGTGCTTAAAATTTATTAATTATATTTTAATACTAATTTCAAATCAAGCAAAAAGGCACACTCAGTATTTAGTAATTTTATAAATAAAAATTAAAAGCAAATTTGTAAGTGCTATTAGTGAAGACAAACTAGGTTAGAAGAAATGGGAAGGACAAGAGATATAAAAATTTTATGATCTCAAAGTACATTTGTAATATTATATGTAAAATTTTATTTTTTTGTATGCAAAATTATAAATTCTGATTTTGTTTAAATGTACACAAGAAAATGTTTTTAATCCAAAAGCAAAATATTAATACATGGTGGCACAAAAGAAGGTTTATAATTATTAATATAGAATATAATACAATAATTAATAAATAATTCAAGAATAAACTGTTTCATGTACTCACAACTATAAACCTACTTTTGCCAGACTGTGTAAATAAGGCTGGGGAATTAAGCCCACCATCTTCATTTTGGTGTATTTTGATGTTTAAGCCCATATATTTTTATGTTAATTACTTAATAGAATTTTAACTTGTAAACAGTTACTTACAATTCAATATCTATTTTTACTCTTTTGCTATATAGACTTCAAAACCCTCAACAAATGTGCTTTTACTTTGACATCAGAGAACTCAGAACAGTCATATAAACAAGCATCTCACCATTGATGTCATCTGGGCCCTCATCTACCTCCATTTGGGCTTCTTCGTCTTGATCTAGATTTACATCAGGTGTTTCTACGCGGATGATTGATTTGTTCAGCAACCTGAAAGCCTCCTTCACATGTTTAGGCTGGACCTAAACCAATCGAGATAAGGTAAATCAGTAAGTCAATCTTCTCGATATACAAACAGACTCTCCACAAAAAAATCACAGTGGTATTTTGGTTTTCTCACACTCTCCCTCTCACACACACATAAAATACAAGATAATAGCATAAAAACTACCAGCATGACTAAAAAGACCAACATTGAGTGTTAGAAAAATGTAGAACAACTTTCATTCTCTGCTGGCAGAAACAGAAATTGATACGATTATGGAAAACTATTTTGGCGATCTTGACTGAACTGAACACACGTACAACCTATGACCTGAGTATGTCTATCCAACAGAAATGTGCACATATGTACATCATATAGACCAAAAGGTATGTGTATATCCCATAAGAACCCAAACTGGAAACTTTCAAGTGTCCATTAACAGAAGAATGGGTGAACCACTGTGATATATTCATTGAGAGACTATCACAAAGCAATGAAAATAGAACTACAGCTACACAAAACATGAATGATGTTAATAAGTATACAGTGTTAATAAGTATGAAGAAGCCAGACATCAAGGAGAACATATTCTTTTGACTGTACTTATAAAAAGTGTAAAAGTAGAAAAAAAATAACTTAAGGTACTAGAAATCAGAATAATAGTTATCCTTAAATCCTTACATATGTGGTCAGATAATCTTTGACAAGGGTGCCAAGACCACCCACTGGGGAAAGGACAGTCTCTTCAACAAATGGTGCTCAGAAAACTGGGTATTACATACAAAAGAATGAAGTTGTACCTTTGCCTTATCAACTCAAAATAAATGAAAGACCAAAAACTATAAAACAATCTATAAGGAAACAGGGAAAAGCTTCATGATGTTGAATTTGGTAATGATTTATTAGATGTGACATCAAAGGCACAGACAACAAAAAATAAAAATGAAAAACAAGACTACATCCAATTCAAAATTTGTGAAATCAAAGGAAACAACAGTAAAAGAGGCAAACTACAGAATGGGAAAAAAGTATTTGCAAATTATATATATGATAGCAGTTAATATCTAAAATATAATGGATACCCATGTTCACTGCAACATTATTCAAAATAGCCACTGCCAGATGAATAGATAAACAAAATGTGGTATATACATACAATGGAATGTTATATTTAAAAAAGGAAATTAAGCCTGGCTAGATGGTGGTGCAGTGAATACAGCATTGACCTGGGATGCTGAGGACCCAGGTTTGAAACTACTCTGAGGTTGCTGGCTTAAGCACGAGCTCATCTGGCTTCAGCACAGGCTCACCAGCTTGAGCAAGGGGTCTCTGGCTTGGCTGGAGCACTCCAGGCAAGGCACAGATGAAAAGCAATCAATGAACAACTAAGAGTACTGCAACTACAAGTTGATGCTTCTCATCTCTCTCCCTTCCTGTCTCTTGCTTTAAAAAAAAGAAGAAAAAACAATACAAAATCTGGTCACATGCTAGCATTGATAAACCTTGAGGACATTATGCTAAGTGAAATGTGAAATTAACTAGTTATCCCTCACCATACTGCATTCACTCTTCAAGGTCTCACTGTATCGTAGATTTTTAAATTGTATATATCTAATTTTATATTGCGAATTTTTCGCTATGTCGCAAAATTTTGCAGCATATAGGTATTTTTATATATTTATTTTAATTATTTTTGCAATAAAACAGCATTTCCTAGCCTAAAAAATAAAAAATATAAAGAATATTAACTAAAAAATACTAAAAGAATATTAAGTCAAAATAAAGTATGTAGTGTACAGTAGACGAGTAGACAAAGACTTACATGTATGGAAAACACAGCTACAGCTCCTTTGCTTGAGCTAATTTACCCACGTTGAGACTGTACACGCACACTACTGGATGATGGATAGGAGGTGACCAACCAGAGGTACCTTCATCAGTACTGCACAGCTAATTCATCATCATCTTCATCATTCAAGTTGTAGTATTTTCACTGGTGAGTACCCATATAGAATTTTATATGTTGTTAAAATTACGTAGGTTTTTTTTTTTTAATTTTATTTATTCATTTTTAGAGAGGAGAGAGAGAGAGAGAAACAGAGAGAGAGAAGGGGGAGAAACAGGAAGCATCAACTCCCATATGTGCCTTGACCAGGCAAGCCCAGGGTTTCAAACCGGCGACCTCAGCATTTCCAGGTCGATGCTTTATCCACTGCACCACCACAGGTCAGGCAAAAATTACGTAGGTTTAAGTGTAGAAAGTGTTTAAGAGCATAGGAAGTGTTTGTAAGAGTATAGGAGAGGTTCATAGCAGTGTGGGCAGAATTTATAAAGCATTAAAATAGGTATAAATAATAAAATAAATATAAGGCGCTATATCACAGATTTTTGCCTGTCGTAGGGGGTTCTGGAACCTGACTCTCATGATGGATGAGGACCACTGTATTACAAAAAGACAAATACTATGATTCCATTCACATTACTATTTAGAGGTATCTAAAGTAGAAAGTAGATGGTTGAAAATAACCTAAATAACTATCAGTAGAAGAATGATTTGAGTACTATGTACAATAGTTGTTAGAAACAGAAAAAAATGTTATTCTCAGAGGAGGGCAATAGTGATTATAAGGGAAGTACAAAGGAAGGTTTTGGAGTTGCTTGTAATTAATGTCTTACTTCCTGATCTGGGTTTAGGTTACATAGGTATGTTCACTGGAAGTTAAATGAGTTGTACACTTGTAATATTTTTGCACTTTTCTGCATGTAAGTTTTCTTCAATAAAAAAGCTTACTTAAAATAAAAATGACATGTCCATGTTTTGGGGGGTGTTTGATTTAAGGCTCTTTATAAATAACCAACAGTCTCTCTAAATATCCTTCCCTAACTAGCTGAGCCCCAACAAGATAAACCCTCTTAAATATATTAACAAGGAAACCTTAAGTCATTTAAGAATATTCAGTATCAAGACATACCCTAGTAAACATAATGGTCTATAAAAACAAAAACAAAATACTTTGAGAAAAAGATCAAGTTAGTTATGGGAGTGAAATTAATAATCAAGGACTGGCCTCAGATTTTCCCATGGCAACAGTTAATGTCAGGATATCGTAGAAAATTGACACAAAAACAAAGTATGAATCAGAAGTTGTATAGGTCATGGGAAGCTGACATTCAGGTAAAGGCTACAAATAAATCTGTTGAATGTAACACTAAAGAGAATATTATTCTCATGAACATGTTTTTTTTAATGGAACTCTTCTTAGCCAAATATCAATCAGTCAAGTGATAGATTAAAAAATGACAGTAAGACTAAAACAAATATAGGAATTAAGAGTGGCAGAACACAATGCAAATGATTTGTGCTGTGAAGATAGAGAAATCGTATAACTAATAAAAAAGGGAAGGGAACAGAGGAGAACAGAAAGACCTGAGAGATAAACTTGGTGATTGCCTCTCATTTGTACCAAGGTCAAAATATGAAAAGTCAAGTGACAGATAAGCATATTTGACTGCACAAAGGTAAATAATAAGATACTATTTACTAAAATCAGGTGGTTGAGAGGTAGGGGAGTAGGAAATATAAAACATGCTAGTTTTATCACTGTTCATAGTTGGGAACAATAGATAACTAAGGGCATAAAATAGAGCTATAATAATAAAAGTTATCACATAAATAAAATACAAACTTTCTGAGTATCAGAACGGCATATACAAGCAAGAGCAAAGAGGTCACATAAAGAAAAACCTTTTCAGCCTGACCAGACAGTGGCGCAGTAGATGGGGTGTCAGACTGGGAAGCGGAGGACCCAGGTTCGAAACCCCGAGGTCACCAGTTTGAGCACGGGGTCGCTGGCTTGAGCAGGGGTCATTCACTCTGCTGTAGCCCCCCCTCGTGGTCAAGGCACATATGAGAAAGCAATCAATGAACAAATTAAGGTGCCACAATGAAGAATTGATGCTTCTCATCTCTCTCCCTTCTTGTCTTTCTGTCCCTCTCTCTCTGTCAAACAAATAAACAAACAAACAAACAACCTTTCTAACTATAAAAAGAAAAACAAAAGAAACCTCTCACACCAATATAAATGGGTTTAATTTATGTACTAAAAGCAAAATAAAAGAACAGACTTATAGATACAGAGAGCAGCGTGACGGCTGCCAAAGGGGAGGGGGTTGGTGGGGCTGGAAGAAAAAGTGAAGGGATTGAGACGTGCGTTGGTATTTAAGGAACAGTCCTAGGGATGTAAAGTACAGCACAGGAAATAGCATCGATAATATTGTATTAATATGGATGGTGCCAGCTGGGTACTGGAAACACTGAGAGGAATACTTTGTAAGGTGTATGCTTGTCTCACCACTATGCTGCACACCTGATATTAATACAAAACAACATTGAATGTAAATTAAAAAAAATAATAAAGCCAGTAAAATTGGGGAAAAGAAAAGCAAAAAAGATTTTACATTTGAATCACAAAACCCAAATGTCATACATATATGTATGACGCACTTACAAACTTAATTTGGAAATGTTAAAAAAACAAAAAGCAAGGTATACCAGACAAAGAAAGCGCAAGGTGGAGGTCAGGCCAGAAAGCATAAATGAGACAAAGGCATACTACTAAAGTTAGAGGATAGAAAATCACAATGGGCCCTCAGTGGTAGAGCGTCGGCCTGGTGTGCAGGAGTCCCAGGTTTGATTTCTGGCCAGGGCACACAGGAGAAGCGCCCATCTGCTTCTCCACCCCACCCCTCTCCTTCCTCTCTGTCTCTCTCTTCCCCTCCCGCAGCCAGGGCTCCATTAGAGCAAAGCTGGCCCGGGCGCTGAGGATGGCTCTATGGCCTCTGCCTCAGGCGCTAGAATGGCTCTGGTTGCAACAGAACAACGCCCCAGATAGGCAGAGCATCGCCCCCTGGTGGATCCCGGTCGGGCGCATGCAGGAGTCTGACTGCCTGCCTCCTCGTTTCCAACTTCAGAAAAATACAAAAAAAAAAAAAAAAAAAAAAAAAAAAGAAAAAAAAGAAATCACAATGAAAATCAGATAAAAGAAGAAATGCACCCCCATGTTTATGGCAGCATTGTTCACAATAGCAAAGATCTGGAAACAGCCCAAGAGTCCATCAGAGGACGAGTGGATAAAAAAGCTTTGGTAGATATACACTATGGAATACTACTCAGCCATAAGAAATGATGACATCAGATCATTTACAATAACATGGATGGACATTGATAACATTATACGGAGTGAAATAAGTAAATCAGAAAAAAACTAAGAACTATATGAATCCATACATAGATGGGACATAAAAATGAGACTCAGAGACATGGACAAGAATGTGATGGCAACGGGGGTGGGACAGTTGGGGGAGGGGGGATGGGGCGAGGAAGGAGAGAGGGGTTGGGGGAGGGGTGGGGCACAAAGAAAACCAGATAGAAGGTGACAGAAGACAATTTGACTTTGGGGGAGGGGTATACAGCACAATCAAATGTCAAAATAATCTGGAGATGTTTTCTCTCAATATATGTACCCTGATTTATCAATGTCACTGCATTAAATTTAAATAAATTAAAAAATATCAGATAAGAGAGCACTAATATTAATAATGCAGAAATTATAGGAGATAAAAGGATAAATGGAGAGACAATAATTAAATTATTGGTAGAGAAATAAATAGGACACTTCATTTTTAATCTAGAGACGATTGATATGACAAACAAAATCTACAAAAATGATCTATATTAACATAATAAGGCACTCTACACAGATTCACATACATACACGTATAGTTTTATATAATTGTGTACATTGTAATCCAAGACTAGGCCTTCCTTTAAAATGCCCATTGAGCATTTATGAAAACTGACATTAGGCTACAAAGCCAGCACCCATAAGTAATAAAAACAAACAAATTAAACTAAATTAGAAACACAGACATGATTTTCTAATCAAAATGTAATAAAATCAAAACAAGCAAACAAAAAAATCTACACAAACATTCTAACTGAATATTAATAAACTACTAAACAACTCTTAGAAGTGGATAATTTTTTTAAGGAAAATACAGCTACCAAAACTAACCCAAGAAGAGATAGAAAATCTAAGCAAGACTAATTTTTTCATGGCAGAAATTAAGAACCATGCATCAAAATTACACCAGACTCAGATGGTTTTACTTGAGAATTATTATAAAAGAGTAGGTAGTTTTAATGGAGTAAAAAAGTGTCTTAGAATAAAGAACAAGGGGAAAAGCTTACAAACGTTTTCATAAAATAATAACCACGGTACCAAAACAAAGAAAAATATCTAGAGACCAATTTCACTTATGACTATTGCTTAAAAACTCCTAAATAACAGCAAATAAAAGCCAGCTGCATTAAAAGACCAAGTAGAATTTATTTTGGGAATTCAAGGATGGTTTGATATTAGAACGTCTATTAATTTATTTTTTCACATTCATAGGTTATGGAGAAAAAAATTCATGATTAACTCTATAGTCACTGAAAAGACATCTGGTAAAGTAATCTTCTTGCTGAAACCATTCAAGAGAGAATTAATTGCCTGGCCTGTGGTGGCACCAGCGGATAAAGCATAGACCTGGAATGCTGAGGTTGCCAGTTCAAAAACCCAGGCTTGCGCAGTCAAGGCACATACAAGAGGCAACTATTATGAGCTGATATTTCCTGTTCCTCTCACCCTTTCTCTCTCTCTCTCTCTGCCACCTCTCTAAAAAAAAAATCAATAAACAAAACCTTTAAATATATATATATATATACACACACACACACACACACACACACACACACACCCTGTACTGATAAAACTCAGCCATAGAGCTTTCCTCTAAAAAGAAAGGGGGTCCCTGGGTTACTGCAGTCTCGACATCCGACATTTAGTTTATGACTCACTCCATAAACTTAAAAAAATGGAGACTTGAGTGTTTCGGCTTACATTGTCAGTGTCATACTTACAGACTACGTGGGCACACTAGTTTGGTTGCACACAGTGGAAGAATATGCAGTACAGTGTACAGTACAGTATATTTATATCCTTTTCCTTTTCCTGTAGCTTAGTTGTGTTTTTACGTTCTAGGTTATGATTTTACAACTGTGTTAGGATAGGTAAGTGACTTAGGCTAGGGTGTGTTTCGACTTACACCAAAATTTGGGTTATGTCACTGTGGTAGAAATGGAACTGTGTTGTAAACCGAGGACCCCCTTGTACTAGTATTACACATTGTACTGCATCAACTGCAAGAGCCAAATTGATGGAGGAAATGGGAAAAGATAAAAATAAAAGTTTATTTTTCATTAAGACTGGAAAAGATAGATGTACATATGCCATTACAGCATTTGCAGATAAAAATCAGTATCTGGAAAATCAAGAGATTCAACTGAACAACTACTAAAGAAATAAAATATCTCAGTAAGGCACAAAACTAGCATACAAAAATCAATATATACAAACAATGGTTATCAGTTAAAAGATAAAAATAGAAAAAAAAAAAGTCTACCACCATACTTCAAGAAAGAGCCTTCACATTGGCCTGAATCTGAGTGACATGAAGAAAGCCTCTTTTTTTTTTAATTTTTTATTTATTTATTTATTTTTATTTATTCATTTTAGAGAGGAGAGGGAGAGAGAGAGAGAGAGAGAGAGAGAGAGAGAGAGACAGAGAGAGAGAAGGGGGGGAGGAGCTGGAAGCATCAACTCCCATATGTGCCTTGACCAGGCAAACCCAGGGCTTCGAACCGGCGACCTCAGCATTTCCAGGTCGACGCTTTATCCACTGCGTCACCACAGGTCAGGCCAAGAAAGCCTCTTTTTGACATAAACAAATATGTAACTTGAGCAAAAAATAAATGTTTCCGTTTAAAATGGCTGAGATTGTTTTAGCAGCATAACCTGGATTTTCTAACTGTTGTAATGTTTTCTTGGATAGAAAAAACCATCATAAAGATGTCAATTCTCCTGACCAGGCGGTGGCGCAGTGGATAGAGCATCGGACTGGGATGTAGAGGACCCAGTTTCGAGATCCCAAGGTCACCAGCTTGAGCGCGGGCTCATCTGGTTTGAGCAAAGCTCATCAGCTTGGACCCAAGGTCGCTAGCTTGAGCAAGGGGTTACTCAGTCTGCTGTAGCCCCACGGTCAAGGCACATACGAGAAAGCAATCTATGAACAACTGAGGTGTCGCAAAGAACAACTAATGATTGATGCTTCTCATCTCTCTCCGTTCCTGTCTATCTGTCCCTATCTATCTCTCTCTTTGACTGTCTCTGTAAAAAAAAAAAAAAAAAAAGAAAAAAAGAAAAAAAGTCAGTTCTCTATATTAATACGTAAATTCAATGTGTTCTCAATGAAAATACTGGTAAATATTTTTTGTGTGAGAAAGAGACAGGGACAGACAGGAAGGGAGAGAGATGAGCAGCATCAACTCAGTTGCCGCACCTTAGTTGTTCATTGATTGCTTTCTCATATGTGCCTTGACCGGGGGGGGGGGTGAGGGGGGGGCCCCTCCAGCTGAGCCAGTGACCCCTTGTTCAAGCCAGCAACCCTGGGCTACAAGCCAGTGATCATGGGGTCATGTCTGTGATCCCATGCTCAAGTTGATGACCTCGTGCTTAAGCTGTTGAGCCAGCACTCAAGCCAGAGACCTCTGAGTTTTAAACCTGGGTCCTCAGGGTGCCAGGCCAACGCACTATCCACTGCATGACCACCCGGTCAAGCTTGATAAATATTTTTAAAAAACTAAGCCAGAAATTTAAGTTTACAACAGCCAAAAGAGAACAATGCAATGCTACCAGCTGTATTATTAACAATGAAAGGCAAGGGCTCCTATTAATCTCTTATTCTACAAAGATGCCCATTAAATGTCAGGTTAAGTATAAAATGATGCTTCTCATCTCTCTTCCTTCCTGTCTTTTCCCTCCACTTGCTAAAAAATTAAAAAGGCTGCCCTGGCCGGTTGGCTCAGTGGTAGAGCGTCGGTCTGGTGTGCAGGAGCCCTGGGTTCGATTCCCGGCCAGGGCACACAGGAGAAGCGCCCATCTGCTTCTCCACCCCTTTCCCTCCCTCAGCCAAGGCTCCATTGGAGCAAAGTTGGCCCGGGCGCTGAGGAGGGCTCTGTGGCCTCTGCCTCAGGTGCTAGAATGGCTCTGGTTGTAACAGAGCAACACCCCATATGGGCAGAGCATCGCCCCCTGGTGGGCATGCCAGGTGGATCCCTGTCGGGTGCATGTGGGAGTCTGACTGCCTCCCCGTTTCCAACTTCAGAAAAAAAAAAAAAAGGCTAATGGCAACTTTCTGTTATAGAATTGTTCTTTATCTTGAGCAGGGTGGTCACAAGGATATATATATATATATTTCTCTCTCTCTCTCTCTCAAAGTTGTACATTTTCCTTTATATAAATTTAAAAAATAGCCAAACCAAAGTCTTTTTCAAACAAAGCTTACATTGTCTAATACATAAAATGAGGTATAATCAGGGCAGCTTTGCTTGAAGCAGATGAGGGTTTGAATGCCCTTCTATACTACTCCCCATTTACCCTCAATACCCAATGTCACGTACCTGTAGAAGCCAGGCCTCAAAGAACAGTTTAATAACTATCCATTATACAAACCTAAGGAGATTTCCCTCGAGAGGCCATGGGCCACATTATTATACTTGTATCCCCAGCCCGAAGGTCTAGTACCATATTTCCCCATGTATAAATGTACTCTTTTAAAAAAAAATTTGGGGTCTAAAAACTGAGTGCATCTTAGACAGTGGTTGTGGCATTTCAAATGCCATAGATGGAACTGAGGACAGGCAGTATATGAAGACAGTGTTTCGTCATCAGATACAGATGAGGACAAACTAATGGATGGGAGTTTTGACAGTGATGAGAAGTTGTATGAATTTTATGATGAATAAAACTTGAGTCCAATAATTTTATGTAATACATTTACCCCCCAAATTTCAGGGCCCAGAATTATGGTACGTCTTATACATGGGAGCATCTTATACATGGGAGTGTTTTATACAGGGGGAATTACAGTATATTGTAGGTTTTAAACAAATGTTTCTTTTTTTTAAAATTTTTTTTACAGGACAGAGAGAGAGTCAGATAGAGGGATAGATAGGGATAGACAGGAACGGAGAGAGATGAGAAGCATCAAGCATCAGTTTTTCGTTGCAACACTGTAGTTGTTCATTGATTGCTTTCTCATATGTGCCATGACCGCGGGCCTTCAGCAGACTGAGCAACCCCCTGCTCGAGCCAGTGACCTTGGGTCCATGCTAGTGAGCTTTCTGCTCAAGCCAGATGAGCCTGTGCTCAAGCTGGCAACCCCGGGGTCTCGAACCTAGGTCCTTCCTCATCCCAGTCCGACGCTTTATCCACTGCGCCACCGCCTGGTCAGGCATCAACAAATGTTTCTTGAATAATGGTATTGGCAGTAACTCACCTTTATATGTATTCTATAATCTATGACATGATTACCTCACCACTATTAATTTATACTCAACTAATACTTGAAAACAACCTTCTTCAAGGGAGAAATCCCAAGATCATGTATCCCATGAGCACTCAACAGTTATTAAAAATAAATCTGCAGCAAATACTAATGCCCCAAACCAAAGATAAAAACATAAACCAACAAGTCAGTTTCTCTTCCCACCCATGTGTGAAGGTGACTGATACCTCATCGCAGCAGTGCATTCGAGCCATTGCTTCTGAGAGACGGATCATGCTCTCCAGCTGTCGCACCGTTATCCTCCATGAAGACTTGGTTCCTCCAGAGCCATCCCTCTGGCGGAGACGCTTATACTGTTCCACAATGAAGTCCTCCGACTCTCTGGAAATCTGTTTCAGAACATAACTGAAGTCAGAGCATTTCCACTTAATGGGGGCTGCATTAAACATAGGTTTAAGAACCTTCCAGGTGGACCCTGGCCAGCCAGCTCAGCTGGCTACAGTGTCATCTGGATGTGCCAAGGTTGTGGGTACCTGGTTTGGGTACATACAAGAAGCAATCAATGAATGCGTAAGTAAGGGAACAACAAATTGCATTTTTCTCTCTCTAAAATCAAAGAATTTTTAAAAAAGAGCCTTCTAGATGGAGATACTTTCGGAAACTGAGAAAGTCAAACCTTTGAAGTCATTAACAAGAAATTAACACTGAAATATCTTTTAACAGAAACTAATTCTAAGTAGAGGCCTATGAATTCCATGTACTAATTTTATGAACAGGAAGGCAGTAGGGTTAGTATTTAAGCAAATAGCCATTTCAGAAAGATATGTAACAAGCTGTAGCAAAGGGATAAGATGCCGAGCTCAGTAAAAAAATTAATGCTCAGGCTATTCCTGAGGCTCAAGTAATTAATTTATGCTATTTCTAAGAAAGAGGTCAATACATATATGTATATTAAACATGAGCTATTTCAGTAAACCTTATTATTTGTTGAACAGTAACAAGGTGCGGCATACTAAAGAGCAAGGACCTCAGCATGCCAAGGTCACAGTGACCAGCACTCAGTCATGCAGAACAGACTCCTCTTTACACAAAGGTGACCCATGACCCTTATGGGGTCACTAAGCTTCTCTTGGGACAGTCAGAGTCAATCTCAATATTATAAATAATTAAATGAAAGTGATAAAAAATTAAAATCTAAGAATTACTCCCAAAAGTCAAGCCCAGACAATATGTGTGTAAATTCAAGGTGTGTAAAAACCTAGAATCAATCAGAAACAAGCAATTTTTTTTCATTCTATTTTAGGAAAATGCCAGTGAAAACAGATGCATTATGGAGGTTTATTTTACTTATTTATGTATTTTTTTTAATGTGTGTGTGTGTGTGTTTGACAGAGACAGAGAGAGACAGAAAGAGACAGAGAGAGGGACAGATCGGAAGGGAGAGAGATGAGAAGCATCAATTCTTTGTTGTAGCACCTTAGTTGTTCATTGATTGCTATCTCATATGTGCCTTGACTGGGGGGCTACAGCAAAACGAGTGACCCCTTGCTCAAGCTAGTGATCTTGGATTCAAGCTGGTGAGACTTGCTCAAACCAGATGAGCCATGCGCAAGGTGGCGACCTCGGGGTTTTGAACCTGAGTCCTCCATGTCCCAATCCAACGCTCTATCTACTGCACCACTGCTTGGTCAGGCATTTTATGCATTTTTTTTAATGGAGGTTTATTCTAAAAATAAATGTCCAAGTGAGTATCCTGGGTCCAGTGCAGATTCAATCCAGCGAACTATATCAATTACTGTAAAACAGCAATCATGTTGATTCACAATTACATAGAAGAATCCAAGTTTTTCCTCAAAGATCTGAGAGCATTCAGTAGCCTACTGATTTAAATGGTAGAAATACAAGGATGTTCTACTTTATTTGCTTATTCAAAACTCTTCACCCATAGAAAATTTGTTAGCACCTAACAAGGAAAAATAATGGAATTGTTCAGATATTTAAAAAATGTCCCTTTCTTGCCTGACCAGGCGGTGGTGCAGTGGATAGAGCATCAGACTGGGATGCCAAGGATCCAGGTTCGAGACCCTGAGGTCGCCAGCTTGAACGCTGGCTCATCTGGTTTGAGCAAAAGCTCACCAAGGTCACTGGCTCGAGCAAGGGTTTACTCAGTCTGCTGAAGGCCCGCAGTCAAGGCACATATGAGAAAGCAATCAATGAACAGCTAAGTGTCGGAATGTGCAATGAAAAACTAATGACTGATGCTTCTCATCTCTCTGTTCCTGTCTGTCTGTACCTATCTATCCCTCTCTCTGACTCTGTCTCTGTAAAAAAAAAAGAAAAAAAAAGTCCCTTTCTCAACTCTCTGAAGAGACAAACTGTTCTATAAAACTCCCCCTCATAACCAAGTACAAACAAAAATACCTTAGATTCCATTTTCTCCACATAATCCTTTCATCTACATGCCACTTTAATATACCCACTATGCTCTATTCCAGTACAGAAAGGGCAGGTTACCTTTGGTTTAAACTGTCTTGCAAAGAGAAGATACCTCCTGATATCATCAAGGGAATAGACACGATCAATTGAATCCTCAATTCTTGAATGCAAGTCTACTATACGCCTGGCAATAGCATAATCTGTAACCTAATTCAAAACAAAACAAAAAATCACTTTGATCAGTCACAGCAATATACATTCCAAAGTATACCCTAGGCATTCAGGAATTATTTATAGCTAAAAATAAGCTGTTTTATGACACTGAAAGATGTATTTATAGGTACAAAGTTTCTGAGGAAAGTTTGGTATCAATTTCATTTAAAACCAAGTTTAAATGTTTCCTTGCCCCACTGCAAGAATATTCCTGAAGGAACTAACTGACTTTAATAACAACAGCAAAACTAAAACTTCTATGACCCTCAGTACATGCTAAGCATTATTACCTTAGCATGTTCAGAAACATTAACTAATGCAACCTTCACAAAAAACTAATTAAGAAGGACATTATTGCCTGACCTGTGGTGGCACAGTGGATAAAGCGTCGACCTAGAAATGCTGAGGTTGCCGGCTAGAAACCCTGGGCTTGCCTGGTCAAGGCACATATGGGAGTTGATGCTTCCAGCTCCTCCCCCCCGTCTCTCCTCTCTCTCTCTGTCTCTCTCTCTCTCTGTCTCTCTCTCCCCCTCTTTCTCCTCTCTAAAATGAATAAATAAAATAAAATAAATAAAAAAAAGGAAGGACATTATTATCCCTATTTTATAGATGAGTAAATTAAGAGGTTAAATCACTGGAGCCAGGTTCAAACATTTCAGCTTCAGAGCCTGTGCACTAGCCTGTACATATCCCTACTTGTTAGTCTATGAAGATAACACCAAATTATTAAGACTGAGAAAACAAATCCTACAAAAATAAGCAATTTACTTCAAATGGTACAGAAAAGAACCACCTAGATGTAAAAAGATCCAATAATAAAACAAATGGGGCAAAATGTTAATATGTGAATAAAATAAAAGGTATTTGGGTGTCATATGCACTATTCTATTTCTTACAACTTTTCTGTAAATTTGAAATAATTTCCCATTAAACAGTGAAAACACTAATTGAATGTATTATGTACAAACAGAAATATATAAAGTCAGGCCCTGGCCAGTAGTTCAATTGCTTAGAATATCGTCCTGATAATGCCAAGGTTTGTGGGTTTGAACCTCGTCAGGACATATACAAAAATCAACTAATGAATGCATAAATAAGTGGAACAACAAATTGATGCTTCTCTCTCTCTTAAAAAAAAATTCAGTAAGTTAAAAATATGCATTTATGAAATCAGTTAACTCCCAACTATGGGTAGAGATGGGTGAAATATTTATATAAATTTCTGAAGGAAAAAAAAAACAAACTAAAACATAAAAAGCTAAAATCCTTATAATCACATAATGGAAAGCAGCTTTTAGATAATACTTAAAGTTTACACTAAGCAAGAGGCATGCATTGTGTCTAAAGTGATACAGGACTTCCATGCTCAGCAATTAACAGCACAGCCTAGAATATTAGCTTCTACAAACGTCATTTTGTAGTTCTGTGCACATTTGAGCTGTGCAATATTTTTAAATATTTAAGTATAAATAACTCTAATAACATGTTAGATTACAAATAAATATACAAGTTTATACTCAATCTTCAAACTGTTCCATCTTAGGGAAAAAAGTGATACTCAACATCATGAGAAGATATAAAAGACTAATGACTACTGATTTGGAGAGGAAACAATAAATTTCTTTGGTATTCTAATTTTTTTTCAAGCTTACTAACAAAAAAATCTCAACAGAAAAAATTCCTACAACAATTCTAAATGAGTAAGTTGGGAATTAATTATAATGTTTCCTTTTTTCTTTTGAAAATTAAAAAACAGTAACATAAACAAAAAGCTTAATATTCCCTTAACACAATTATGTGGAACCAGGAATTCAAGTGACATTGTTCTGAACTGCTTAATAAACCCTCACCCCATCCTGCCTCTCTGAGAAATGAAAGGTCAGTAGAAACGTGCACAGCAGTTCTAGAGTCCATATTTAAGCCCGTCCTCACTCAATTACACAACCTGGAATAATAAAGGAATTGAAGAGTGACAGCCTATGGTGGTTACCTCATTACATTCATCCACGAGTATAAAGAAAAGATCAAATCGGGACATGATGGGAGCAGACAAATTTATATTCTGTTTCAATGACTTTGATCTGTCATAGTGTCCACCAACTGGGTTTGCTGCTGCCAAAATGGATGTCCTGGCATTCAGAGTAGCCTGACCACAAAAGAAAGAATGAATTGTGATGGGTTTAAAAGACATCTTCAATGACCAATAAACACACAACAAAATGCTTACTTCCTCCCTTAAGTAACTAAACACAAAGCAAAATAGTAAGATACTATTTTTCACTTACTGGGCCTTAAAATTAAAGTTTGATTATTTACAGCACACAGGCACTGTCATATGACAATGGAAAGAAGTTGTGCACACCCTTTAAGCCAGCAATTTCTTGTTAGGAATTTATCTTGCAGCTAGGTACAGGAAGATGTGTGTTCAAATGCTTACAATATTGTTTGTAATCCAAAGGCTGGAAATCACCCAAATGTCACTCTGTAGGAGTCTAACTGGGATATATACAATTGAAATCCATGCAGTACTAAAAACCAAAGTGAATCTAAATATGGGCTGGGACAGAAAAATTGCTAAAATAAAAGTATGATGTTAAATGAGCGAGGAACAAACTATATGTATTTGTATAAATATTCCTAAAAGGGGCATGAACTCAGTGTTTGAGTATTTATTAGTCCTGGGAGTTAAAGGGGAAGAATTTTTTCCATATGTTTCAGTGTACTGCTTAAATTTTCTTTAACAAATATCATAGAGTGTACTACACAAACCTAGATAGTATAGCCTATTACACACCTAAACTACATGGTACCCACCATCCTAGGCTCTATACAAGGACAGCATGTCACTGTACAAAACAACACAAGATTCAATCAAGTACAAGAGAAAACGATGCAATCAGATTTGGTGAACACAAGATGTATGAATGAGGCAGCTGCCTGCACAACATGGTACACTGTTTCACAGCAAACTTCTTTTTATTGTATTTTTCAAAAGTTAGAAGCGGGGAGGCAGTCAGTCAGATTCCCGCATGCGCCCGACTGGGATCCACCCAGCATGCCCATGAGAGGGCATTGCTCCGTTGTGGCCAGAGCCATTCTAGCGCCTGAGGCGGAGGCCATGGAGCCGTCCCCAGCTTCTGGGCCAAATTTGCTCCAATGGAGCCTTGGCTGCAGGAGAGGAAGAGAGAGATAAAGGAGAGAGGGAAGGGTGGAGAAGCACATGGGTGCTTCTCTAGTGTGCCCTGGCTGGGAATTGAACCCAGGACTTCCACAAGTCGGGCTGATGCTCTACCGCTGAACCAACCAGCCAGGGCCCACAGCAAATTTCTTTTTAAGTAGAAAGAGAACATTCTAAATATCAATAGAAAGTATAGTATAATAAATGCAAAAATCAGTAACATAGTCATTTATTTTCATTACCAAGTATTATAAACACTATACATAATAGTATGTTAGCCTGACCTGTGGTGGTACAGTGGATAAAGCATTGACCTGAACACTGAGGTTGCCAGTTCGAAACCCTGGGCTTGCCTGGTCAAGGCACATATGGGAGTTGATGCTTCCTGCTCCTCCCCCCCTCCCTCTCTCTCCTCTCTAAAATGAATAAATAAAAAAAATCTAAATAAAAGAAAAAGATTAAAAAATTGTAAAAAAAAAAAAAAAAAGGTTTGTTATATTTTATCTGACTGGTAGCACAGATCTGTTTACACCAGCATCACCACAAATGTAATTGTGCTAAGATACTACAACAACTAAGACGTCACTAGGTGATAGGAAATTTTCAGCTCCATTATAATCTCACAGGACCACCATCATATATGCAGTACATCCTTGACAGAAAGATTATATGGCACATGACATATTTATTATTTTATTTAATTAGTCTGTAGATTATTTTTGTTATATCATACTTCCCCATGTATAAGATGCACCTTTTTTTGAAAAATGTGGGGTCTAGAAACTGGGTGCGTCTTATACAGCGGTTGTAGATTTTTTTTTACTTGCATTTCCCGCTTTTTCGTGCTTGCTTTTGTGCTCATTGTTGAAGATAGTGATTTGTCATCAGACACAGATGAGGACAAGCTAATGGATGGCAGTTTGGACAGTGATGAGAAGTTGTATGAATTTTATGATGAATAAAACGAGTTCAATGACTTTATGTAATACACTTTTTTTCTCAAATTTTGGGTCCCAAAATTAAGGTGTGTCTTGTACATGGGAGTGTCTTATACATGGGGAAATACGGTAATTGGAAACATGCTTTATCAAAAAATATAGAAACTTTGTAAAAATTCTGAGAAGTGAAATGCTAAAAATTTCATCAGTACCCTCCACTTCTGTCACAGCAACACATTGACAGCACCTATAATTTGGATTAATAATCCTCATGGCTGTTTTCCATCTCAAAGAACAGCATTTCATGTTGAAACAATGCATTTTATGCAGGTGAATGTCTAGAGCCATCTATGTCTACGAAGTGTGGTGCAGTAGAACAGATGTGGACACGTACCTTCACTCCCGCTTTAGTGATGGAGATGGTCTGCTGCTCCATAGCTTCGTGAATAGCAACTTGATCCCGCACATCCATCTTATCAAACTCATCAATACAACACACACCCTAGAACCAAACAAATCTAGCATAAGAAACTGCCGTTTAGGTCTCAAATGGCAAATAAACTCCAAGTTGGCACCGGAGGCCTTTCCATATGCTAAACAACTGAAAGATAGGTAAATAAGCAACCCTAATTCTCTCTAATAAAGTAAGACAGTATAATAGATCAGAGAGCTAGAAGGAACCATATGCTTCTGACTCATTTTAAACTAAGAGTAAGACTAAAAACATACATTTATTGCTCTTTTACTCAATATAAAGACCTTGTATAAATCTCAGAGTCAGAATTTCTGGGTCACTTCAGCATTGATTTTGGCCACAAAAAGTGAAAGGTAAAATTCATAAACAATGTTTATAAGCATGTATAACTACAACTTAGGCCTTCACAGATCTAATCAATGTGAAATATAGATTATTTACTAAAAATGTCTTTTTTTAAAGAACACCTTTTTAATGGAAACGTATTGGCCTTTGCTGTTAGGGTAAAGGCCTATAAAGGCCTATAAGTTACTGATTTCTTTATATCCAAGAATATAAAATGTTCTTACATTATCAGCCAGCATCAAAGCTCCAGCTTCAATGACAAACTCATGAGATTCTTCATCTCTCACCACAGCTGCTGTTAAGCCAGCGGCACTGGAGGCTTTGCCACTGGTGTAGACAGCTCGGGGGCTGAACTCCTCCACGTGCCTGTTCAAGATTATCACACTCATTAATATGTGACTACAAAGCATTCTTTCCTGGAATATCACCTGACAGTATTTCTGTCAATAAAGAATTTAAATCTCTTTTAAAAAATTTGAGAAAGACATTAAGTATAAGCAATGCGTAAATACATGCTATAGACTATAAGGCCATAGACAGAATATAAAGCCCTTCTTTTTTTTTTGGTGACAGAGACAGAGAGATAGAGAGTGGGACAGATAGGGACAGACAGGAAGGGAGAGATGAAAAGCATCAATTCTTTGTTGTGGCACTTTAGTTGTTCATTGATTGCTTTCTCATATGTGCCTTGACTAGGAGGCTTCAGTAGACCGAGTGATCCCTTGCTCAAGCCAGTGACCTTGGGCTTAGGCTGGTGAGCTTGGCTCAAACCATATGAGCCTGCACTCAAGCCGGTGACCTCAGGGTTTTGAACCTGGGTCCTCTGTATCCCAGTCTGACGCTCTATCCACTGCGCCACCGTCTGGTCAGGCTTCTTTGGCCTTTTAAATAGACTTAAATCCATTCCTGTCAAATATAAGATAAAGTTCATCCATGACAAAAACAACTTTAAAAGTGGTTATTAATAAATAGTTTGGCGCCCTGGCCGGTTGGCTCAGCGGTAGAGCGTCGGCCTAGCGTGTGGAGGACCCGGGTTCGATTCCCGGCCAGGGCACATAGGAGAAGCGCCCATTTGCTTCTCCACCCCTCCGCCGCGCCTTCCTCTCTGTCTCTCTCTTCCCTTCCCGCAGCCAAGGCTCCATTGGAGCAAAGATGGCCCGGGCGCTGGGGATGGCTCTGTGGCCTCGGCCCCAGGCGCTAGAGTGGCTCTGGTCGCAACATGGCGACACCCAGGAGGGTCGCAACATGGCGACGCCCAGGATGGGCAGAGCATCGCCCCCTGGTGGGCGTGCCGGGTGGATCCCGGTCGGGCGCATGCGGGAGTCTGTCGGACTGTCTCTCCCTGTTTCCAGCTTCAGAAAAGTGAAAAAAAAAAAAAAAAAGTTTGGCAATCATAATTAGAAGGCTTTGCACTTAAAAAATAAGACAAAACTAGATGTGAGATTTATTCTATAAATGCAAGGTTGTTTAACAGCTAAAAAATCAGCAATATGCCATATTAATAAGGGGTAAAAACCATCTCAAGAGATGCAGAGAAAAATGTGACAAAATTTTCACGATAAAAATTCAGCAACCTAGGAACATAAGAGACTTTCCTCCAACCTCACAAAGGGCATCTGTAAAACCCACAGCTAACATCATCCTTAAAGCCTAAATGCTTTCGCCCTAAGATTAGATCAGGACAAGAAGACACAGATGTCCACTCTACCACTTCTATTCAACATTATATTCAAAGTCTCGTCAGGGCAATTAGACAAGAAAAAGGCACCCAGATTTGAAAGAACAACTATCACTATTTGCAGATAACATGATCTTATAAGACAGAAAATTCTATGGAATCCACTAAAATGTCAGAACTAATGAGTTCTTGCCTGACTAGGCGGTAGCACAGTGGATAGAGCGTCAGACTGGGACGCAGAGGACACAGGTTTGAAACCCCAAGGTCACCGGCTTAAGCGAGGGCTCATCCAGCTTTAGTGCAGGGTCGTTGGCTTGAGCGTGGGATCATAGACATGACCCTATGGTCACTGGCTTGAGCCCAAAGGTATGGCTTGAAGCCCAAGGTTGCTGGATTGAGCAAGGGATCACTTGCTCTGCTGTAGGCACCCCCCCCCCCCCGCCATCAAGGCACATATGAGAAAGCAATCCACAAACAACTAAGATGCTACAACAAAGACTTGATGGTTTTCATCTCCCCCTTCTTGCCTGTCCCTCTCTCTGTCACACAAAATAGAACTAATGAGTTCTTGCAAGACAAAAGATCATGAACCTTATTTCTATGCAAGTGTAATAAACAACCCAAAAATGAAAATAAGAAAATAGTTCTATTTACAATAGCATCAAAAAGATTAAAATACTTAGGAATAAGTTTAACAAAAGAAATGGAAGCTCATACCCTGAAAAACTATAAAATGTTGTTCAAAGAAATTAAAGAAGGCTGAAATAAATGGAAAGTGTTCCATATTCATGGGTCAGAACACTTAATATTGTTAAAAAGCCAATACACCTCAAACTGATCTACAGATTTGGTGCAATCCGTATTAGTATCACAACTGGCTTCTTTGTAGAAACTGAGAAGCTGATCCTAAAATTCATGTGGAAACTTAAGGGACCCAGAATAACCAAAACAACCTAAAAAAGAAGAGTCGAACAACTCACATTTTCTGATTTTGAAACTTACTATAAAGCTATAGTAATAAGGATAGTGTGGTGCTGCCCCAAGGATAAACACAGAGATTAATATAATTTAGAGTTCAGAAGTAAACCATCACGTTTATGATCAAATGATTTCTTACAAGGGTACCAAAACAATTCAATGGGTCAAAAAAAATCATCTTGATGTTGGGACAACTGGCCATCTACATGCAAAAGAATAAAATTAGACCCTTACTTGATACCATATATAAAAATTAACTCAAAATAAATCAAGAATCTGCCTGACCAGGCAGTGGCGCAGTGGATAGAGCATCGGACTGGAATGCAGAGGACCCAGGTTCGAAACCCCAAGGTCGCCAGCTTGAGCTGAAGTTCGCTGGCTTGAGCAAGAGGTCACTCAGTTTGCTGTAGCCCCCCAGTCAAGGCACATATGAGAAAGCAATTAATGAACAACTAAGGTGCCGCAACAAAGAATTGATGCTTCTCATCTCTCTCCCTTCTTGTCTGTCCCTATCTCTCTAAAAAAAAAAAAAAAAAAAGACTCAAGGATCTAAATTTAAGAGCTAAAATTATCCCAAAGAATCAAAAGCAGGGACTTAAACAGACACTTGCACACCAATGTTCATAGCAGCACTAGTCACAATAGCCCAAAGATAGAAACAACCCAAAATGTCCATTGATGGGTGAATGGATAAACAAAATATGATAAATACATACAATTCAGTCTTAAAAAGAAAGGAAATTTGGAGAAATTATACAACATGAATGGTTCTTTAATATACTATGCTGAGTAAAATGAACCAGTCACATGAGGGACTTAGAATAATCAAATTCAGCAACAGAACTGGTAGAATGGTGGTTGCTAGGGGCTGGGGAGAGAGGGAATAAAGGGTTACTGTTTAATGGGAGCAGAGTTTCAGTTTGGGAAGATGAAATATTTCTGGAGCTAGGTGGTGGTAATGGCCGCACAACTTTAATGTACTCAATGCCACTGAACTGTACTTGTAAAAATGTTTAAAATGGTGTAAATTTTACCACACACAAAAAAATGGTAAAAACTTATACACGAATGTTTATAAGCATCATTGCTTATAAAAGAAGCCAAAGCAGAGACATCCAAATGTCTGTTAACCGATGAATGACTAAGTGTGGTATAATGTATGATAGCATATTAGGCAATAAATAAAAGTACTGACGCATGTTCCAAAATGGCTGGACCTTGAAAACATTATGTGAAGTGGAAGACGCCAGTTAGTCCCAAAGGACTACACAGCATCTCATTCCATTTATATGAACTATCCAGATAGAGACAATGAAGTAGATTAGAGGTCCCCTATGGGCAGGGGAGAGAATGAAGAGACATGGCTAGTTGGATACATTATTTCTTTCTAGGTGACAAAAATGTTCTAAACTTCCTTCAATTATGGTTGTACAACTCTGGGAATATACTAAAACTACTGAGTTGTACCCTTTAAAGAGGAAAATTCTGATACATAAATTATATTGCAAAAATGATGGTAAAAACCTGCTAACTAAAAGGCTATTTCTAAGACAGTCACGTATAATACAATGCTGTTATCAGAGGCAACACTGTAGTACATCTTTCTCAGGAGGCGGAAGTATTGATGGGGGGAGAGGCGGGATCTGGGAGCAGAGAAAACGAAGAGAAAAAAGAATTCATTTTAAGACAGGAATATTATCTTCAAATCTAGAACTAATCCCCAATATAGTTTAAAAAATTTCATTATAACACTTCAAACCAACTAAAAATGTTCTGTTTTAGAACAGTGCCACATTATGAATTTCCCAAACAAATACAGGAAAGGCATCTGGACATACAGGGTGAGGCAAAAGTAGGTTTACAGGTGTGAGTGCGTGAAAGAGTTTATTCTTGTATTATTACTTATTAATTATTGTATTACTCTCTATACAGATAACTGTAAACCTATCTTTGACCCACCCTGTAATAGGAAAATCACACACTTTGCTGTCAAATATATCTTAGTTCTAACTCATGGCTTGGTGTCACTTGTCAGCTCTGAGAAAATAGGCAAGTTACTGAGGCTCAGAGAAGTTTCATTTGCATCCCTGAAAAAAAGAGGCATAGCCTGTCTGGGTGCTGCTGAGGTAAGACGTAACTACACAGGAAATGCTCAAAACCAGGGTGCTATCACTGTGACTTCTAAGTTTCTTAAAAAGTTAAAAGTAAGCAAGTACTTGTAATACACATGTTGATGAGGTTAGCAAAAAATGTCTCATGCTTATAGCACTGCTTTAGAAAGTGTGTCCTGTTTATGAACCTTAAAGTTGTTTGTATTCTTAATCTCAGCAATTCTATAGTTGTAATTTACCCAAAGAAAACAAAAAAATAAAGTTGGATACATCACGGTGCTCACTATAATCATTAAAAATAAACTAGGAGAGGCTGAGGAAATGACTTTTTAAGTAATGCACACCAACAAAAACAATTGTGAAACTAAAGAATGGAAAACTATTTAGGGCATATTAAAATTAAATATATCTATGCTGTGATTTACAACCAATAAAATACATATTTGAATATTCAAAGGTTATACAAAGATATTATACAAAGATGAAGAGAGTTCTATGTAGGTATGGGATTATAGGCAATTTCCCCTATTCCAAAAAATGGTAAAATATTACATTCTACTAAACAAAGGAAGGTAGAATTATACATTCAACAGTCATAACTTAGTCTCTTGCTCCAGTAAAGGCACGCTGACTGCACTCTTGGCAGCACAGACAGCTGGGACTGTGCACACTGTTTCACTTGCTGTACTGTCTCACTTACTTGAGAAACTGGCTCTTAGCTGTACTTGGGTCACCAACAATACAAACATTTATGTCCCCTCGAAGAGAGGTTCCTTCCCCCGTTGTCTTTGGAACACCACCAAAGAGCATCAGTAGGACACCCCGTTTTACTTCATCATTGCCTGAAACAGAAACCCAAGGTATTTTCAACTGGAGATTTAACAATATCACAGGAAACTACAAAAGCATGTTTACCAACCAAAAGAGCAGATAAAGCTGCAGCAAGGCCTAACACTGAAATAAAAACATCTGTCTTCTAATCTTGGTTCTTGCTCTGTGGACTTGAGTCCCCTTATCCCAATGTCTTCACCTATACTGCAGGTGTTACAGATGCCAATCCTCATCCTTCTAAGAGCCCTGCCTTGTTCACAAGTCCTACTGCCTTATACACAGCTTTTCTCTATGTGGTCGTTCTCAAATATCTCTCCCAGTAAATAAACTATGCTCACCACAGCTTTTCATATTTGCTAGTTCTTTCTGATGTCATGTTTTGCGGTTCTAGCAACAGTTTGAGAAATGGTCCATGACATATCTTTTGTATTATCAACCGTGACCAGTGCTGAATATAAACACATGCTAACTGAACTGATAGGGATTAGACAAAACACTCTATGTGATTTATAGCTGCTTCTAAGAACTATTTATAAATCCAATAAGAAGGAAATGCAAAATTAAAAAACATTGGATCTTTAGAAATGTGCTATTGAAAGAAATATTTTTCTGGCTCATTATTATGACTTTCTGTGAATTCCATCAACAAAGTGCTAGGCATATTTACAAAACCACTTCTTAAAAGTAGAAAATTAAAAACCCCATTCCACAAACCAACTTCTCTGACTCATTACCTATGAAAGAAATGTATTAGAGGTCTGAAAGTTTTTAAATAGTCCACAAATTCTTTGATACTCATTTCAAGAAGGAACTTAATCCTCTTATTTCTCACAGCATTTGGTACAAGTGAAGGTATGTAACTTCAGCTAAGCTGTGTAAGTCCCCCCGTGAGTGGATCCCCTATCCCTAGCAAAGCCTTCAGATGACTGAAGCCCTGGCTGATCTCCTGGCTGCAACCTCATGAAGGACTGAGCAGAATGACCAGCCATGCCTCTCAATTCCTGACCCACAGACTGTATGAGTAATGTTTGCTCTTTTAAACCACTAAGTTTTGGGGTAATTTATTATGCAGCAATAACTTATGGCAATAGTGAAGCAGTATAAAAAGAGGACACCCTAAAATCTATAAGTAATTATTAATATAAATCTCAGTTTAATTTTATTTACCAAATATTTAGATAGGAATAAAAAGGTACTTGTAAATCATTAAAAAGTATATACCTAAGAGAAAACCCTTGTTGAGTTCTTGCCATAACTCCAATTGAATATGGAAGAATAAAAAAATGGTAAAGCATGGCCTGACCTGTGGTGGTGCAGTGGGATAAAGCATCGACCTGGAACACTGAGGTTGCCGGTTCAAAACCCTGGGCTTGCCTGGTTAAGGCACATATGGGAGTTGATGCTTCCTGCTCCTCCCCTTTCTCTCTCTCTCTCTCTCTCTCTCTCTCTCTCTCTCTCTCTCTCTCTCTCCCCTCTCTCTAAAAATCAATAAATAAAAGCCCTGGCCGGTTGGCTCAACGGTAGAGCGTCGGCCTAGCGTGCGGAGGACCCGGGTTCGATTCCCGGCCAGGGCACACAGGAGAAGCGCCCATTTGCTTCTCCACCCCTCCGCCGCGCCTTCCTCTCTGTCTCTCTCTTCCCCTCCCGCAGCCAAGGCTCCATTGGAGCAAAAATGGCCCGGGCGCTGGGGTTGGCTCTGTGGCCTCTGCCTCAGGCGCTAGAGTGGCTCTGGTCGCAACATGGCGACGCCCCGGAGGGGCAGAGCATCGCCCCCTGGTGGGCAGAGCGCCGCCCCATGGTGGGCGTGCCGGGTGGATCCCGGTTGGGCGCATGCGGGAGTCTGTCTGACTGTCTTTCCCTGTTTCCAACTTCAGAAAAATGCAAAAAAAAAAAAAAAAAAAAAAAAAAAAAAAAAAAAATCAATAAATAAAATATTAAAAAAAAAAAAAAAAGGTAAAGCATGACCTGAAAATTTAGTTATATAGCCTCCAAAGAATAGCTTGCAACCAAGGGCCAAGAAAAGTGAAAGAGAAACCACCAAAGTACAGACATGTACATGTAACCAAGAAATAGCAAGAAATCTCCAGCTTTGAAAATTAAAAGATACTAAAGTAGCATACTGTAATTGCAAAACTATAATTTTGCAGTTTTGTACTAAAGTCAAGAAAAGACGACTAAATGACCTTTGTTTCTTTTTTAAAAAAATTGTGGTAATATACATATAAGATAAAATTTATCATTTCAACTACGTTTAACTGTATATTTCAATGGAATTAAGTACATTCACTATGTTTTATAACCACCATCCCTATCAATTTCTAGAGCTTTTCATCATCCCAAACAGAAACCCTACCTTTCAATGGTAACCCCCCAGGCCCGCCCCAACCCCGGTACTCTCTTTACTTGTAGTCTCTACAAATATGCCTATTCTAGGTACCTCATTTTATGTGGAATGATATATTTGTCTTTTAAAAAATGACTTAAAGACCCCTTCTAAACCTACTAAAAAACTTTCATGATCTGATTTGTGCGCTTTAAGCAATCATGTCTTGACTGATGTCTTCGTCATTCTATAATAATTCTCTTGGATTTCAAGTCTATGCCACAGACGGATGGAAGCCTTACCGTGTATAGTAGGGAACAGGCTGGTGCAGAGATTGTGGTACAGGTTTTTATCCTGGCTCATCTCAAACACTTTCTCCCACTCCTTCACGGTCATTTGGTTCTTAATGCTCTCAGCTGTCTGCTCCTCATCTCGGAGCTCTTTCCCTCCAAACTGAGGGAATGGAGAAAGGAGAAATATTAGTATAGAAATGGTCAAAATAATGCAAAAGAGAAGAAACTTCACCACAAAATACAGTCTGGAAGGTCAACTTCAGAAACACGCTGACTACAAAGGTTTTTTTAAAAAAATTCTCCAAAGTAAGGCCTAAGTTAATCAAAATCCTGAAGACTTTGTCAGTTATCCTATGAATTAAAAACAACATGAGAGCTACCATCACTGTTTTTGTACTGCTATCTAAATAAATTTGAACAGTCACGAGGTGAGCTATAATGAAATGTTAGCCAAAGACACAAAGATGAACATCAAGTGACAGAACAGTATTTTGTGTACTTCTCTTGTTCCAAAGCTGGACTATTTTCCAGACTCTTCCTACCTGCTTTCCCATTCAGGACACAGAATCAAATTCTGGACAACCATCACACCAAGGGTCTACACCCTCAGAAAGCGATTTACTTTACTTCCAAATGAATAAATCTTTCTATTTGTACTTCCTCCAGGAGCATGAGATACAAATTGTGATGATTAAAAATAAAAAACTGCCTGACCAGGTGGTGGCGCAATGGATAGAGCATCGTACTGGGATGTGGAGGACCCAGGTTCGAGACCCCGAGGTCGCCAGCTTGAGCACAGGCTCATCTGGTTTGAGCAAAGGCCCGCCAGTTTGGACCCAAGGTCGCTGGCTCGAGCAAGGGGTTACTCAGTCTGCTGAAGGCCCACGGTCAAGGCACATATGAGAAAGCAATCAATGAACAACTAAGGTGTCGCAACGAAAAACTGATGATTGATGCTTCTCATCTCTCTCCATCCCTGTCTGTCCCTATCATCCCTCTCTCTGACTGTCTCTGTGAAAAAATAAATAAATAAAATAAATAAAAAACTCCTTCGGGGATAATTTGTACCAATGCTCTTAAAGCAATGAGCTCTTACATGAAAACAAGACTTTCCCTGTCAGGAAGACAGACATGAGAAGATTTAATTTTAAAACTAAAAGAAAAAAAAAACACATCTCAACAAGCCCCTACCTTGACTAGATAACTAGGTGGTTCAGAAACCGGTAACTGTGGCAGCCTTGGGGGAGGGGGCCGTTCTTTCTCAAGCTTTGCCATTCTATTAAGACTCACCCTTGGGTTGGTTGGTGCCACACAACAGGCAAGAAAGACCAGCCTGTATGAAAGGTCCCTAACACCAAGGGCCCGAAGTCCTCGAATGCCTTCTGTCTCATATCCATCAACACCACTGACACGAGAATTACTTTCTGCACGTGCTCCTGAAAGATTAAGTGATAAGTTGGTTCACAGGTCAAATACTGAAGGTACTGTACTGCGAGTCAAAATTGCTCAAATAAAACCTAGAAATCCAAAGATTTAATTTAGGATAAATTTTTGTAGCAAAATTAATTTCCCTTTGTTCTCATCATAGCTCCTTATTTTTCCTCTGATTGGCAGCCAAAAATAAGATAAGGAAGATACAAGAAGATAGATATTCTGCAGTGCAGGTAACAGAATTTCTTAAATTTGAGCCTTGTATCACCAACCTGGTGTGCTAAGCTTAGATACATCAGGCACAACAATTAGTGTCCCTGTAAAGTCACACTTGTCACCAGCCTGAGCAGATTCCACAGCTTCAGCCCTCAAGATCACTTCTAAACTGCGTGGGATACTTCCTCGAGGAAGCTCAGCTTGAGTCTCTTGAATACGAACCTATAACAAAGACAAACAGCCAAGTATAAGAGCTCTTATTCAAATGCCATATAATCTAAATTAAATGCCACAAATATTGACATGTTCTAAACTACCTTACCGTTTGTAGACTTTTGACATATTCCATCATTTATTGTAAAAATTCTCTACCCTAAAACATATCAATTTGATAAAAGATTATACCTATTTAAAATCTTCACTTTTACTCTTATTAATATAGAACAGTTTCTCTTTTCTCTCTTTGTCCAAATTGACTATGTAGTTAAATATCTGTTCTGTGTTCCAGCTTCCTCTTAACTTTTCAGGGAAATTTTGTGAAAAAAATCATGTAATTTATGCCATTTCAATGCAACTGTTAATACTACCTAAACACACACATCACACATATTTTACTGTATTTGAAAAAATAAAGAGTAAATATCAAGATATTTCATCCCTAACTAAGCACCCATCAACTATGAATAAAGACAATTTCCTGTGTAACCACAATGCCATCATCACACTAAGAGAATTAAATATTTTATTACATGTCTATTACTAGTCCAGCTTCAAATTTCCCCAATTGTCAAAATGTCTTGTATTACAGATGTTATCTGTTTTTCTCAAACCAAGACCCAATCTATTCATCGTTTATATTGGATTGTTGTATCATGTTCTTTTTTAATATAAAGTATTTCCTACCCAAAGTTGTAAGTACAGTATATACTTGTTAAAAATTAAGTGTCAGATAAATATAGGAAACTTGAACAAGGACAAAAAAACAAATTAACTATTATTTTAAGCTGGTAACCATTCCTACATGCTTTAATGCTTCAACTGCTGCAGCTCTTCTTTTCCCTTTGCGTATCCTACAGAGATGTGAGGCCTCCACCTCTTTCACTCTTACTGCTATCATCAAACTATTGTCCAGGGAACTACAACTGTACCTATTAGCTTCTTGTGAAATACTACAAACCACTGTCCCATTTATCTTCCTTTAAAAAAGAAAAATTCGTATCTCCTAAAAATCAATAGGTCCAAACTTCTCAATCTGAGAGTTAAAGCTACAAGTACCTCCATGTCTCATACCAAATCATCTCTCAGGTAATCTCCAATCTGGCTGTCTGGCTTGCTTATTTCTTTCCCTTTCCCTCTCCCTCCCTCCCTCCCTCCCTCCCTCCCTCCCTCCCTCCCTCCCTCCCTCCTTCCTTCCTTCTCTCTCTCTCTCTCTTTCTTCTTTTTTCATTAAGTGAGAGGCGAGGTAGCAGAGACAGACTCCTGTATGCGCCCCGACTGGGATCCACCCGGCAAGCCCCCTACCAGCCAATGCTCTGCCTGTCTGGGCTGCTGCTCCATTGCTCAGCAACCAAGTTATTTTAGTGCCTGAGGCGAAGCCACGGAGCCATCCTCAGTGCCCAGGGCCAACTTTGCTTGAACCATTTGTGCCATGGCTGTGGGAGGGGAAGAGAAGAGTGAGAAAGAATGAGAGAAAGGGAGAGGGGGGTGTGGAGAAGCAGATGGTCACTTCTCCTGTCTGCCCTGACCAGGAATCAAACCTGGGACTTCCACATACAAGGCCAATGCTCTACCACTGAGCCAACCGACCAGGGCTGGCTCCTCTATTTAAATCACGGTAATCTCATTGCTACTGACAAACATGTCCATTTGTACCTGTCTTATTATTCATGCCTTATCGCTTGGAGCCACCTACCTGAAGTCTTTTACACCAGTAAGTCCCTAGTTCTCCAAAGTTTTCTGTCTTTTTTTTTTTTAGTGAGAGGAGGGGAGGCAGAGACAGACTCCTGCATGTACCCCAACCGGGATCCACCAAGCCAGCCCACTAGAGGGTGATGCTCTGCTCATTTGGGGCCCTTGGTCCATTGCAACCGGAGCCATTTCTTTAGTGCATGAGGTGAAGGCCATGGAGCCATCCTCAGCACCCAGGGCCAAATTGCTGTAATCCAGCCCTGGCTGTAGGAGGGGAGGAGGGGAGGAGGGGAAAGGGGGAGAGAGAGAAAGAGAGAGAGGGGAGGGGTGGAGAAACAGACGGTCTCTTCTCTTGTGTGCCCTGACCAGGACTTGAACCCAGGACATCCACAGACCAGGCTGACACTCTACTGCTGAGCCAATGGGCCATGGCCGAAAGTTTTCTTAACTCTACTTAATAATAATAATTGTTATTTATTTATTTATTTGTATTTTTCTGAAGCTGGAAACGGGGAGAGACAGTCAGACAGACTCCCGCATGCGCCCGACCGAGATCCACCCGGCACGCCCACCAGGGGCGACGCTCTGCCCACCAGGGGGCGATGCTCTGCCCCTCCGGGGCGTCGCTCTGTTGCGACCAGAGCCACTCCAGCGCCTGGGGCAGAGGCCAAGGAGCCATCCCCAGCGCCTGGGCCATCTTTGCTCCAATGGAGCCTTGGCTGCAGGAGGGGAAGAGAGAGACAGAGAGGAAGGAGAGGGGGAGGGGTGGAGAAGCAGATGGGCGCCTCTCCTGTGTGCCCTGGCCGGGAATCGAACCTGGGACTTCTGCACGCCAGGCTGACGCTCTACCACTGAGGCAACAGGCCAGGGCCTATTATTTATTCTTTAACAAATACATTTTGTCACAGTCTGAAGGAGCTTCCAAGTTATTAAAGGTTAAAACACATATACATACTGAAATTTGCACTGAGTTTTTGGCTTAAATCTATAACCTCATTTGATGATCTCTGATTTAAATGAAAACTAAATTTAATGTTGTCTAAATACCATTAACAATACTTACAGGTGCCTAGAAGTGAATTATTAGCATAGGCTGAATCTGACCTAAACAGAAGTTAATAAATACCTTTTGAAAATCAACAAATCTTGATTTATTTGTGTCTAGCAGAAATCTCCTTCTGTTGGCACAAACTGGATTTCGGCAGATGTTTGGCTGTGTGTATTTGAATTGCTGTTCTACATCCTTGATCACCATCTGACAGTCCAAGCACAGGAAAGTTCCATTCACAAGCTCTGGGTGGACTGGGTGAGTCCGTACCACCTGCCCACTAATGCGAGTGAGCAAACCAATTCTGGATGAGGTGAGTTCTCGAATTCTGTTGAAAGACACATGCTCCATAGGTAAATAAAGGCTACCAAAGAAATAATTACGTAACAGTATGAACCCATTTTTGTTTTATATGCAAATATATTTTTTCTCATCTACAATTTCTAAATAAGCATATATTATTTTCATAGTAAAGTTATGGGAAAAATATTTTAGACTCACAAGTTCAGAAACATTTCCTTTAGTTTACAAACCCATTTACTATTAAACAACTTGGTAACTTTAAAAGTAATCTCAGTAGTTTAAGTTTTCAAAATGTCACTTCAGTTCCTTCCAGTAAATTAGTTCTTTAAATAACGACTAAGTGAGAAAACTGTTTAAAAGTTATACCACCTGACCTGTGGTGGTGCAGTGGATAAAGTGTTGACCTGGAATGCTGAGGTCACCAGTTTGAAACCCTGGGCTTGCCTGGTCAAGGCACATACAAGAAAAAACTACTATGAGTTGTTGTTCCCTGCTCCTCTCCCATTCTCTTTCTCTTTTTCTTACTAATAAACCAATAAGTAATATCTTAAAAAAAGTTATGCCATTTAAGGAGATGATGTCAGAGTAATGGTACTGTGAGAGATAACCTTCATCTCTCCCCTTTAAATTTCAACAACTGAACAGCTATAATGCAGGGAAGGAAGCTCAGCTAGGCTTGCAGGCTTGCCTGAGAAGATCTGCTCATCTAACTGACTAAAGGTGGGAAGGGTGGAGAAGTGGGTGGAAGATAAGAGGCACTTGCAGTAGAGACTGGAAAGGGGAGAAACCTGGAGTGACTAGGTTTTCTTTTGCCAGGAGGAGCGGAGATTGGAGGGTACCTAGAGAGATACTGAACCAAAGCAGCAGCAGAGTGAAGGGGTCACAGTCTGTCGGCAGCTAGCACTTGGGACAGAGACAGAGAAATATAATACAAAAGTGCGGCCCCCCAACCTCCAAGATCTCGCTTCCCTTCCCTCTTGGGGTGTGAAGAGTGGCAGAGACATACTAAAGAACGGAGGTGCTCTAGGTCTGGCCCCTGGCCTGTTGAGATGTGGAGAGGAGTGCCCAGAGGCCTGAAACTGCCACTGCTAAAGCTGTACACATCACAGCACACCCCACCCCATCACCATACTACAGCTGTCTCCATCATGGTGACAGCAACATCTCAGCCAAGGCCAGCCTGGGAACTGGGGATTTCACAGAGCTAACACCTGCAATCCAGTGCCACCTACTGGAAAAAACAGAAAACCTCTTGGAAGTGAAACATAACCCCCTTTTTATTCTCTTGGGGTTTTTTTTTAAATCTTTTAAAAAAAATTTTTATTTTTATTTTTATTTATTCATTTTAGAGAGGAGAGAGAGACAGAGAGAGAGAGAGAGGAGAGAGAGACAGGGGGGAGGAGCTGGAAGCATCAACTCCCATATGTGCCTTGACCAGGCAAGCCCAGGGTTTCGAACTGGTGACCTCAGCATTTCCAGGTGATGCTTTATCCACTGCACCACCACAGGTCAGGCTAAAATTATTTTTATTTATTCATTTTTTAGAGAATAGAGAGAGAGAGAGAGAGAGAGAGAGAAGTGGGGGAGGAGGAGGAAGCATCAACTCTCATATGTGCCTTGACCAGGCAAGCCCAGGGTTTTGAACCGGCGACCTCAGCATTCCAGGTTGATGCTTTATCCACTGCGCCACCACAGGTCTCTCTTGGGTTTTTTACTTTATTTCTCTTTTTTTTATGTGGGTGACTGCTTTGTTTTTTTGTGTGGGGTTTTCCTCTTTCATTTTTTATTTTGTTGTTTTTGTTTGATTTCTTAACAATACCATTCTCAAATGCCATCAATGCAGAAAACACCAAATACTATGGCTAACTGAGAAAGAGATACAGTTCAGAAAGAAAATGAAAAATCACCAGAAAGTAATCTCAATCACATGAAAACTTTGGAGTTAAATGATAAGAGAATTCAAAATTGAAGTTCTGAAAATACTCAATGAGATGTGAGGAAACACCAATAGGCAAGTTAATATGCTCAGAAAACAAATTAATGAACAAAATGAGTATTTCACTAAGGAGAATTTACCACAGAATTATAGATAGAATACTATCAAAGATTATATGACACCAACAATCTAGAAGAAATGGATAAGCTCCTAGAACTATACAGTCTTCCTAGACTGAGTCACAAAGAAGTGGAAAACCTAAATTAACTCAGAGGCAGGGAAGAAATAGAAACAACTATCAAAAACCTGCTAAAAACTAAAAGCTCAGGACCAGATGGATACACTATTGAATTCTACCAAACAGTCAAAGAAGATTTGGTACCTAGCCTTCTCAAAGTTTTTCAAAAATAGAAGAAGCAATACTCTCTAACACATTTTATGAGGCCAACATAACCCTGAAACCAAAACTTGGCAAGGATAACACAAGAAAACTCCAGACCAGTATCTCTAATGAATACAGATGCAAAAATCCTAAACAAAGTACTAGCAAGTCAAATATAAAGATACATTAAAAAAATAAGCCTGACCAGGCGGTGGTGCAGTGGATAGAGTGTCGGACTGGGATGCAGAGGACCCAGATTCGAGACCTCGAGGTCGCCAGCTTGAGTGCGGGCTCATCTAGTTTGAGGAAAAGCCCACCAGCTTGAACCCAAGGTCGCTGGCTCCAGCAAGGGTTTACTCGGTCTGCTGAAGGCCCGCGGTCAAGGCACATATGAGAAAGCAATCAATGAACAACTAAGGTGTTGCAACGCGCAATGAAAAACTAATGATTGATGCTTCTCATTTCTCTCCATTTCTGTCCGTCCCTGTGTATCCTTCTCTCTGACTCACTCTCTGTCTCTGTAAAAAATAAAAATAAATAAATAAAAATTAAAAAAAATATATAATATACCATGATCAAGTGGGATTCATTCCAGGAACACAAGGATGGTTCAACATACACAAATCAAACAGTATAATATACCACATCAACAAAACAAAGGACAAAAATCATATGACTTTATCAATAGATGTAGAAAAGGCATTCAGTAAGATTTAACACTCATTTATGTTTGAAATACTCAATAAAAGGGGCATAGAGGGAAAGAATATCAACATAATAAAAGCCATATATGACAAACCATCAGCCAATACCATACTAAATGGTGAAAAACTGAAGGCTTTTCCTCTAAAACCAGGAACAAGACAAGGCTGCCCACTCTCCACTCTTTCTCAACATAGTGCTGAAAATCTTAGCCAGAGCAATCAGGCACGGGCAAGAAATAAAAGGCAGCCATATTGGGAAAGAAGTAGAAGTAAGGGTATCACTTTTTACAGATGATATGATCCTGTATATGGAAAACCCCAAAGATTACACTGAGAAACTATTAGACATAGTAAACAAATACAGTAAAGTTACAAGATACAAAAAATCTACTGCTTTCCTATAAGCCAACAATGACACTTCAGCAAATAAATTGAAAAAAGCAATTCCTTTCACCAATGCAACAAAAAAATAAAATACCTAGGAATAAACTTAACCCTTTGAGTAGTATGAACGTTCATGTACGTCCTTGTGTGTCCTGACCATCCAGAGCATAATCGTATATGTAACATCTTTAAACTTTGAGCTGGAGCAGTAAACATGTGTTCTTCTTGTTTCCATATTGGTCATCAAACAAACATGATTTTAAGTGAATAAAACTGTAACTGTAACTAATTTCATTTTTTGGAAAAAACCTCACTCCTGGGGGTCAGCAAGCATGAAAAAAACTCACTACTCAAAGGGTTAACAAAGAATGTGAAGGACCTATATACTAAAAACCACAAAGCATTATTTATTTTTGTGATAGAGACAAAGAGAGGAACAGATAGGGACAGACAGACAGGAAGGGAGAGAGATGAGAAGCATCAATTCTTTGTTGCAACACCTTAGTTCATTGATTGTTTTCTCATATGTGCCTTGACGGGTGGGGGAGAGGCTACAGCAGAGCAAGTGACCCCTTGCTCAAGCCAGCGACATCGTGCTCAAGCCGGCAATCTTGGGGTTTCGAACCTGGGTCCTCTGTGTCTCAGTCCAACGCTCTATCCCCTGTGCCCTGGCCTGGTCAGGCAAAAAGCACAAAGCATTATTAAAAGAAACTGAAAAAGATACAATGAAGTGGAAAAATATTCCATGTTCATGAATCAGAAGAATCAACATAGTTAAAAGGCCACACTGCCCAAAGTAATAAACAAATTTAATGCAATCCCCATTAAAATTCCAATGTCATTTTTTAAAGAAATAGAACAAAAAAACACTAGATTTCTATGGAACTATAAAAGATTCTAAACAACCAAAGCAATCCTGAGAAAAAAGAATAAAGCCGAAGGTATCACACTATCTGACTTCAAAATATACTACAGAGCCACGATAGTCAAATCAGCATGGTACTGGGCAGAAAAATCAATGTTCAGACCAATGGAACAGAACTGAGAACCCAGAAACAAAACCACATATTTATGGACAAATAATCTTCAACAAAGGAGCCAAAAACATACAATGGAGAAAAGAAAGCCTCTTTAATAAATGGGGCTGGGAAAGTTGGAAAGCTACATGCAAATGAATGAAACTTGATTGCACCTTGTCCCCTTGCACAAAAATTAACTCAAGCCCTGGCCGGTTGGCTCAGCGGTAGAGCGTCGGCCTGGCGTGCGGGGGACCCGGGTTCGATTCCCGGCCAGGGCACATAGGAGAAGCGCCCATTTGCTTCTCCACCCCCCCCCTTCCTCTCTGTCTCTCTCTTCCCTTCCCGCAGCCAAGGCTCCATTGGAGCAAAGATGGCCCGGGCGCTGGGGATGGCTCCTTGGCCTCTGCCCCAGGCGCTAGAGTGGCTCTGGTCGCAACAGAGCGACACCCCAGAGGGGCAGAGCGTCGCCCCCCAGTGGGCATGCCGGGTGGATCCCGGTCGGGCGCATGCGGGATGACTGTCTTTCCCTGTTTCCAGCTTCAGGGAAAAAAAAAGAAAAAAAAAAAAATTAACTCAAAAATGGAGCAAAGCCTGGTCTGTGGTGGTGCAGTGGATAAAGTGATGACCTGGAATGCTGAGGTCGCCAATTCAAAACCCTGGGCTTCTTGCCTGGTCAAGGCACATATGGGAGTTGATGCTTCCTGCTCCCACTCCCCTCCTCTCTAAAAAATGAATGAAGACTTAAATAAAAAATACTTTAAAAAAAAATGGAGCGAAGACCTAAATATAAGCTCTGAAACAATAAATTACATAGAAGAAAACATTAGGTACCAAACTGATGAACCTTGGGGCTGTAGAGAATATTTTATGAATATGGCTCCAAACACAAGGGAACTAAAGGCAAAAATAAATGAATGGGACTACATTAAACTCAAGTTTCTGCACAGTAAAAGAAATTGACAACAAAACAAAATGGCAGCCAACCAAATGGGAGATGATATTCAAAACTAACAGCTCTAATAAGGGGTCAATACCCAAAATATATAAAGAACACACAAAGCTTAGCAACAAACAAGCAAACAATCCAATTAAAAAATGAGGAGGCCTGACCGGGCAGTGGTGCAGTGGATAGAGCATCAGGCTGGGATGCGGAAAACCCAGGTTCGAGACCCCGAGGTCACCAGCTTGAGTGAGGGCTCATCTAGTTTGAGTAAAAAGCTCACCAGCTTGAGCCCAAGCTTGCTGGATCAAGCAAGGGGTTACTCGGTCTGCTGAAGGCCCACGGTCAAGGCACATATGAGAAAGCAATCAATGAACAACTAAGGTGTTGCAATGTGCAACAAAAAACTAATGATTGATGCTTCTCATCTCTCTGTCCCTGTCTGTCTGTCCCTGTCTATCCCTCTCTCTGTAAAAAAAAAAAAAAAAAATGAGGAGGACCTGAACAGACACTTCTCCCATGAAGATGTTCAAACAACAAATAGCTATATGAAAAAATGCTCATCTTCACTAGCTATTAAGAGAAATACAAATCAAAACTACAATGAGATACCAACTCACACCTGTTATCAACAAGACAGGTAACAACAGTGTTGGAGAGGCTGTGGAGAAAAAGGAACCCTCATTCACTACTGGTGGGAATGTAAACTGGTACAGCCATTATGGAAGACAGTATGATGGTTCCTCAAAAAATTAAGAATGGATCTACCATATGACCCAGCAATCCTCTACTGGGTATCTATCTAAAAACTCGAAAACATTGGTACATAGAGGCACTGCACCCCCATGTTCATCGGAGAATTATTCATGGTGACCAAGACATGGAAACCAAAGTGTCCCTCTAAATAGATGATTGGATAAAGAAGATGTGGTACATATATACAATGGAATATTACTCAGCCATAAGAAATGATAATATTATCTACGACAATGTGGTCCATTTATGACAACGTAGATGGACCTTGAGAACATAATACTAAGTGAAATAAGTAAGTCAGAAAAAGCTAAGAACTATATGATTTTAACATAAGTGGGTTATAAAACTCTGACTCATGCAGAGAGATAAAAGAAAAGTGATTACCAGGAGGAGGGTGGAGGGAGGGGAGTTAGGAGGGACAAATATTTGGTGAAGGAAAATGATTTGACTTTGGGTGATGGGCACACAACGCAATCAACAGTTCAAATGCTATAGAAATGTTTACCTGAAACCTATGTACTCTTATTGATCAATGACACCACACCATTAAGTTTAATTTCTAAAAAAAAGTTATGCCATTTAAGCTCTGACAAAATTTTCCACCAATTCATGAAACTGTGACTGTTCTGTTTTCAAACTTCCTAATTTTTTCCCAATTGTTCCCTTAAAAGGTATCCTAAAATATGACAATACTCAGAAATTGCTTCACTTAACTTACTTCCTGTTGGTCAAATGGGTTTGTAAATATGATATATATGTTTGCTCGCTTGTGATTTGTATTGGGTGTGGGGGAGGGGCTGTAGGCAGGCAGGGTCATTGTAGCCTAAGGTTTAGTTTTAAGACTAAGCTTTTCCCCACACCCTTGACTGATTGTATGATCTGGGTGGTGCACTCTCATGAGGAATCCAATTATGCCTCAGATAAGTGACTCTGTATCAGAGACTTCCTTGTTTGTATATTGGATTAAGGGTTTTTGGTTCTCTACACTATAAAGTGGGATAGACCAGGAGCTTGCTCTCTCCGTTCCTGCTATCACGATTGCAGGGGCTTCCCTGATCCCTTGCCCTTCATGGGAAAAGATGGTTTTCTGTGTTTCCTTGTCTTCTTTTGTGGTTTGCCTGTATTGGTGAGACACCAATAAATAGGATGGCCCACCATCCTCCGACTCTGCCATTTCTTTACCGTCTGCCTGAATCCAATGGGAACCTGCATGTGAATGGCCACGATGGTGGCTCCTGGCCTTACACTTCCCATCGTATCTCCCTAGAAAAATATATTTCTCTCCAAAACTAAACTTTTTGGATAACTGGGCATAACTTTACAAATCGAAGACTACAACCTCCTGGGTTTTCTGACAATTAAGTGATGCCTATACTATTTGGTAAATTTCTTTTCTTCCAGAAAAAGGTTTCTTACTTGTGTCTAGTAGGTAGATCTTGGAACGCCACATAAAAATCCTTGGCAGGAGGAATCTCTTTACGGTCCTTGACGAAGGTTTTTAAGGCCCGACATAAGTAAGGATAAACTCTGAGAAGCAAACAAAAAAAGATCAATCTACATCTTCAAGAGATTTATTACCAAGGCTTCCTTCCCCCTTCATGCTTGACAATAGCTGAGACTAAGTAATTTCATCTGGTTGCAACCAAGCGTTAGAATTTAACTATGCAGGATTCTTATTATTATCTAGTCCAGCTTTAGGAGTTTCTTTTAATCCTCCCTATCCCAAACACAAATAAGAGTTAAGACAGCGGAAACACCAAAGATGAAATGCCGTTGCCAAATATCCATTATCTTTAAATAATCATTTGGCAACCACACTGTAGGCCACTGCTCTGTCCAAGACTCTACCTAAACAATATGGGCGGGTAGGCTTACAATCTAACAAGATCCGCCTTTCATTTGCTGTTAAGGACAAGATATTTTTCTAGGTTTAATTCCTGAATAAGAAATGAATGAGGTTGGCCCTGGCCGGTTGGCTCAGTGGTAGAGCGTTGGCCTGGCGTGCAGAAGACCCAGGTTCGATTCCCGGCCAGGGCACACAGGAGAAGCACCCATCTGCTTCTCCACCCCTTCCCCTCTCCTTCCTCTCTGTCTCTCTCTTCCCCTCCCACAGCGAGGCTCCGGTGGAGCAAAGATGGCCCAGGCGCTGGGGATGGCTCCTTGGCCTCTGCCCCAGGCGCTAGAGTGGCTCTGGTTGCAGCAGAGCAACGCCCCGGAGGGGCAGAGCATTGCCCCCTGGTGGGCGTGCAGGGTGGATCCCGGTTGGGCACATGCAGGAGTCTGTCTGACTGTCTATCCCCGTTTCCAGCTTCAGAAAAATACAAAAAAAAAAAAAGAAATGAATGAGGTCATGCCCTGGCCCGATAGCTCAGTTGGTTAGCATTGCCCTAAAGTGCCCAGTTTGAGCCCTTGTCAGGGCACATATAGGAATAGATCAATGTTCCTGTCTCTCTCTCTCTCTCTCTCTCTCTCTCAAATCAATAAAATGAACATTTAAAATAAGTAAATAAATAAATGGTGCTGGGAAAATAAAAAAGCTACATGCAAAAGAATGAAACTAGATTACAGTTTGTACTCATGTACAAAAATTTATTCAAAATGGATCAAAGACATATATATAAGTTCAGACACAATAAATTATATAGAAGAAAACAGATGAGGTCAGGGGAGAAATGTGTGTATATCAGAAATTGGCCGGAACATCCCATTTGAGAGCGTAGACTGAAGCGGCCCATGTCCTCCTGATAGAAGTTCTCAATAGCTGCTGCAGCTTGTTTTAAGCAGTGGACTCTGAAGTCCTCTGATAAATCAGCTATTTTCACAAGACAGAACTGCTGCACGGCCTGTGCATGAGGTATGGGCATAGGTTTCTACCACCAGTCCTGATTTTCTATCTCCCTCTTACTTGTCAGTACTTTTACTGATGCATTTTTTCGCAATAAACTCTGCTATTCATCTCTCCAATCACAGTCAGGTAAGACTAGAAACATGAAGACAGTCCTCCAGCTCCTAGTCCACCAGGTAAAATACAGGACTATGTCTCCTTACTCTTGGGTCTCTGTTTCTTTCACCATTGTCCACAATGTTTATTTTAACCTAATTTTATTTATACAGATTGTCACATTTATTTAATGCAAATACAAAGATCTGTGTAAGAAAATGTTTCGTGCTTTATATAGTAATTAAAAACAAAATTAAACCTTAAATTATTAAATATAATGATTAATTTCTGCCAAAAAAATACCAATCAGCTATTAAAATATTTTCAAGGAATTTTATACAGCATGAAAAATGTGTTATACTATTCAGTGAAAAGGGCAGGATGTGCTACCTACAGTATGATTCCAATAATTAGATATGCAGAAGTATATTAAATGTGTGAGGAAACGGCCCTGGCCTGGTAGCTCAGTTGGTCAGAGCAGTGTCCTGATACACCAAGGTTGTGGGTTCGATCCCTGGTCAGAGCACACACAAGAATCAACCAATAAATACATAAATAAGTGGAATCTCAAAGCAATGTTTCCCTCTCTCTCCTTTCCTTTCTCTAATCAATCAATAAAAAAATTAAAAAAAAAAAAATTTGTCAGGAGATCCTTAGGAAAACTGCACTTGCAGACCTAGAAGGCTCTTGGAACTTGGTTGCTACCAACCTGATAATGATGGTATCTATGGGTGGTGGGATTACAACTATACAGATGATTTATTCTCACCACTTCTCTCTACTCTCCAAATATTCTACAATATACACATTACTTTTATAATCAGAAAAAAATTATAAACCTTAGAACAACATCACCGCTGTAGAGACATCCCTGACTAAGAACAGAACCACATACTTTCTCAAACAGGGTGGGTGGGAATGGGAATTCAAATGAATGACAGCAATAACACTGAATGCCTGACTCAAAGTAAATGATCTTCTTAAAACTTAGGAAAACTACATAGAAAGCAGAGGTCTTCAACATTCTCATATGAAAAATATTCACCTCTAGAAAGGCCTAAATTAGTTCAGGGCAATGCTAAAAAGACCACTGGCTCTATCAAAGGGCCTCTGTGACAGCTGCCCTTCTGCCTCACAAATGAACCTTTTCAGCCCAAAATGAGCTGGCCTCCCAGGCTCCACGCCTAGTTAAAGTAAAGAAGATTACTATACCATACCTGTAGAACTCCTCTTGAATAGTGGTGGCAAGTTGCTGGTTAAATTGCTCCAAGTCCACAAAACTCACAACCAGTGTGTTTCTCTCAGGACGGATCAGCTCTTCTGCTAACTGCAAATACTTAGCTTCTCCATCACTGTTCTGAAACCTGCAGAGACACAGGCAAGTCAAATTAAACTGAAGAACTAGGCAGTAAAAGCAAGAAAGAATCTAAATGCCTGATACTTCAGTGTATTGGTTAAAGATCTTCAGCTTTAGAGTCAGACAGGCCCATTTAGTAGTTGTATAGTATGGGGCAACTCCTTATCCTTTCTAAACCTGCCCTTCTCCTTAAGGAAAAAAATCAAAATGAAACAAATCAGAGTAGGACATCACTTTTTCTCATAAGATCACTGTGAATAATAAATGAGGGAAGTCTGTAAAACGTTTTATGCACAGCTCGGAACATAGAAAAACTGGGTTTTCAGATTTTAACCTGCATTTCTTGATTCAATATTTTCTTTCTTTTTTTGATGCAGAGACAGAGAGAGTCAGAGAGAGGGACAGATAGGGACAGACAGACAGGAAGGGAGAGATGAGATACATCAATTTTTCGTTGCAGCTCCTTAGTTGTTCATTGATTGATTTCTCATATGTGCCTTGACTGTGGGGCTACAGCAGACCTTGGATCCAAGCTGGTGAGCCTTGCTCAAACCAGATGAGCCCGCAGTCAAGCTGGCGACCTCGGGGTCTCGAACCTGGGTCTTCCACATCCCAGTCCGACGCTCTATGCACTGCGCCACCACCTGGTCAGGATCAATATTTTCTAATCAACAAATGCTTACTACTCTTTTATTATTGTTATGTATAACTAATCTTGGGAAATGTTAAAGCAAGAAATGCAGGTAAAAATTTAAAGACTCAATTTCTACAGGGAATACTGACAGATTACTTTTTGGTTTAAAAACCAGAATAAAAATAAATAAATAGCCCTGGCCTGATAGCTCAGCTGGTTAGAGAATCGTTCTAAAGTGCAAAGGTTGCTGGTTCTATCCTTGGTCAGGGCACATCCAGAAACAGATGAATGTTCCTCTCTCTCTCACTAAAATAAAAAAAAGAAAAAAAAATACATTGTCATAAAAAAATACATAAACACACAAAATAAAGTTGGTGTTTTTTTCCCAAAAGGAATACCATACAAACATATTTGCTTTTGTTCTTTTTAACATGATATGAAGATTAGTTTTGAAGCAAAATCAACTCCTCCTTCAAATACAGTTCTAGTTACTGAACATCTACCTGCAAAGCACTCTACTGGAGATAACTGCTGTTCCTACCACAGGGTTGGCACTCTCGCGGGATACAGACTCCTACTAAAGAGAGGGACAGAACAACCTAAATGTCCACCACAAATGATTAAAAAATGTGACATACACATACAATGGAATACTAGTCAGCCTTAAAAAAGGAAATTCTGCAATACATGTCAAGAGGACATTAGGCTAAGCAAAGTAAGGCAATCATAGAGAGATACTGCGTGAGTCTATGAGATATCTAAAATAGTCAAATTCATAATCAAAAAGTGGAACGGTGGTTGCCAGGGGCTGAAGGGGAAAATGCTATTCAACAGGTATAAAGTTTCAGTCAAGTAAGAATAAGAATCCCTAACAACACTGTACCTATACTGAGTAAGATATTGTCCAGTTAAAAATGAGCTGAGTAGATCTGATGTAAGTGCTCTTTCCACAATAAAATTTTTAAAAAAGGAAAAAAGAACAAAAAGGATAAAGTATAAGAAATGTGATAAGGGGATATTAACTAACTCTAACATCTAGAAAGTCTTTATGCATATAAAAGGTGGCACTGGAATTCAGCCTTGAAAGACTTGAAACTTGAAAGGAAAGTAAGTGGTAGGTAGATTAGCTAGAGGTGTTTGCAAGTCAGAAAAGGTATGAGAGGAGTATGGATAACAGGCTGGTTGTGGAAGATGGAAATGAAAAGGAAAGTTGTGAAGAATGTGAACTTTTCCCGTAAACAATAGCAAATCAATGTTGGTTTTTGAAAGAGAATAACATTTCCCCCCCCAATGAAGTACAGGGATTGTCTTGTTCACCACAATCCCAGCATCTAGGTGTAAGGTAACTGAGGTTATGAAGGCGATTATATTATTTGTTGAAACAAAGCATGAATTGAAGACCTTTGTAGTGCGGTGTGGTAGCTAGGGGAGGAGTTAAGGATGGGATTTACACTGAAGATGAAGTGGCGGATAGGTACAGATACAAGAAGTTATTATATTATCAGATGTAATAAAAATGGCAACTTGGGAGTGTAAAGGAAGAAAGAACTGGTTCTGCTTGAAAGCTTTATACTATTTCACAAAGGAGGTATGAGTCCTTAGCTAAGTTTTGAAGAATAAATACCTGTTAGGCACAGACTAAAAAACACTGAAGATAGGGAATATAAGTAAAATTATGGTTCTAAGAATATCAGAATGTCATAAAACAGCAGAAATATTCACAAATGTGAAAGTGTGGAAACAACCCAAGTGTCCATGGACAGATGAGAGAACACACACAATATAGTATATACATACAATGGAGTATTACTCAGTTTTAAAAAGAAAATTCTGGCACATACCACACCATGGATGAACCTTGAAGTCCTTATGCTAAGTGAAATAAACTGGTCACAAAAGGACAAATGCTGCCTGACCAGGCAGTGGCGCAGTGGATAGTGTTGGACTGCGATGCGGAGGACCCAGGTTTGAGACCCCGAGGGCGCCAGCTTGAGTGCAGGCTCATCTGGTTGGAGCAAAGCTCACCAGCTTGGACCCAAGGTCGCTGGCTCCAGCAAGGGGTTACTCGGTCTGCTGAAGGCCCACAGTCAAGGCACATATGAGAAAGCAATCAATGAACAACTAAGGTGTCACAACGAAAAACTGATGATACTTCTCATCTCTCTCTGTTCCTGTCTGTCTGTCCCTATTTATGCTGCACGACTCCAAGTACATGAGGCACTGTCAAATTCACAGGCAGAAAGTAGCACGGAGGGTGACAGATATTGGGGGTGGGGGAGAAAGGGCGTTATAACGTTTTACAGGTGCAGAGTTTGACTTTGGGAAGAGGAAGAGCTCTGGAAATGAATGATCATCGTAGCAGGAATAACAAGGTGAATCCCACTGAACTCTATGCTTACAAATGGTTCAAGTGGTCAGTTTTTGCTACTTATATTTTACTACACACAAAAAAAAATTTCACAGGACATTCAAAAGTGTTCAAACTCCATTCTGAAGACAGTAGAGTCCACATTCTAAAAGTGAGTATCTGCACTATCTCTAAGAAAAAATAAGGGGGGGGGGGTGAAGGGCGGAAGGAAAGGCAGGAAGGGGTGCAGGGAGCACGTAGTTACTTTTAAGCAGGACAGGGCGCACCCGAGCCTTTGTCAAACCACAGGGTCCTCTAGAGTACTTTTATCTCTACCGGCTCCAAGGGCTGCCAGGGCCCAGGTGCCCCCAATCCCATGCCATGGTCCTGGCTGTCCGGTCCCATCGGCCTCTGCCGGGACGCCAATGCCAGTTCGGCCGCCCTCTGGAAGCTGCCAGCTGTGGCCTCGCTGGGCAAGTTCCTTGCCTGATGGCGCCTCCTTCTCTGCACAGGTAACCAGAGGCTACACGACCACCGAGGCTGTGAAGAATGGATGGCGGGAGTAAAGCGCTCCATGCTAAGCGGAAGGGCACGCCGTGGATCTCATCCCTAGAAACCAGCCCAGCCCGCCCCAGGCGCACCGCGGCGGCCCAAAGACCTCCCAAGTGGGGAGTGGGCTGCTCTCCACGGCGCCCGCCCCACGGTCCCCGGACTACGGAAGCGAGGGGGAGCTTGGCAAGTTCGGTGAGGAAGGGCAGCCCGCGACTTACTCCTCCAAGAAATCCAGGAACAGTTTCTGGCACTTCTCAGCCACCTCGTCGCGGACTTCCGGGTGCTGGCTGCCAGCGCCCGGCTCCGCTGACGCCGCGAGGTCCATCGCTGCCTAGCGCTCGGGGGTCACAGCAGAAACATACGACCGCCACGACTCGCGGAGCTCCCGGCGCTGCTGCTTTGCGCGCGCCGCTGCAGCCGTCTCAGCCCCGCCCCCTTGTCCGGCCAAAACCAATCGTGGCGCAGGAGTTCAGAGATTTCGCGCCAAGCCTGCCCAATGAACGCGGCTTCTCTCTCAGCTCCGCCCACGAAGCGGAAATTTCGCGCCAAATGTAAAAACCTTGAGGAAGCCCGGGTTCTGCTTAGGCGCCTGCGTAGTGTGGTCGGGTTCTGGGGACTGGTTTCTGGAGCAAGGCCGGATCTTTGGGCCGTCATTTAAATGTTCTTCAAATCGTTCCACTGATGTTAATTGAACAGTAGGCGTCGGACTTTTGTAAGATAAAAACGAGTAAGATTTAGACTTCCTACTTGAGCCGTCTAAGTGGACGACGTAAGCTGTAAACCATCTTGTAAAACTAGAAGAGAAAACTGATGAATAAACAACAGTATCGGAGGTGGGGGAGAAGGGAATTGGTATAGCTATTTTATTAGTGCTGACCCGGGAAAATATTTGACACTGTTACTTTCCTAACCACTAGACCACCAGGGAACGCCGACACTGTTACTTTCTCTCTTAAACGCACTCTTGGCTTGCGACCTCCTTCCCTTCTCTTTGACCCTCTTTCTTCGACTTCTTTCACTTGATTTTCCTCCTATCCCTTTAGCTACTCCTGTTTAGTTAGCCTCCTTTGTAGGCGTCTCTTCTTCAGCTAGTCCCTTAAAGGTTCTGGTTCCAGAGCCCTCCTTTCCCATAAAGGTGCTCCCTTGGATGGCCCTCTTCAGTCCCTTGGCTTCAATCAACATCTAGGTGCTGATGACTACTAAATATGTATCACCAGCCAGTACTCTTTCTTGGGCCACTTCCATTTTTTGAGGCTTCCAGGACATTAAAAGAAATTTTTTTTAGGCCTGACCTGTGGTGGCGCAGTGGATAAAGCGTCGACCTGGAAATGCTGAGGTCGCCGGTTTGAAACTCTGGGCTTGCCTGGTCAAGGCACATATGCGAGTTGATGCTTCCAGCTCCTCCCCTCTTCTCTCTCTCTGTCTCTCCTCTCTCTCTCTCTCTCTGTCTCTCCCTCTCCTCTCTAAAATGAATAAATAAAAAATAAAATAAATTTAAAAGAAATTTTTTTAAATGCCAAACAGGCTGAGAGAAGTTACAGTAATTCTTTAACACAAAAATACACTTTTCACAAGATATTTACAATGCTTAACAAAAATGCTGTGGACTGTAGTGTATCTGAGATTATATGTACAGTCTTACCTTTTTTGAAAGGGATGGGAACAGTGGAGGCTCTGTATCCCTCAGACCTTCACCAGCTCCAGCATCTGCTTGGCTACTGGACGGACATCACTGAAATACATGCATGTATTTCAGGAAACCTCAAACTCAGTATGCTTCCTGATAACTCACAACCCTCCTGCACTAAGAACGGATCCAGAAGATAAATATCTAGGAGTAGTTTGCTGACTGGATTTTGCCTAATATTCTCTATACTCTCAAAAACCCTCATTATTTTCTCTCATATTTCCTTTCCTCCCTTTTCTTCCTCTACTATCCTCAGGGTAAATTTTTCAGAACTAAAGTCCCACATATGGAAGAAAGACAGCGAACAACAAGTGCTGAGTTCCAGGCTGATTTGCAGCTATGCCCTCTGAGAAACTTGGGGCTTGCTCTTCCCAACCCTTCACACCTCATAGGTCCCCCCTTCCTCCTTGAGGCATGAACTTCTGGACCAGAATAGTAGATGAGGTCTGCAAGTGAGGGTTGTAGGGATATCTTCCATAGCAGGAGGAAAGTGTGAATTATGAAACATTTCAGTGCTATATCTCAGAGAGTTGTATGCCTCTGTGTGTAGGCCTGAGATTGCTATCTTTCAAAGGACCTGCTTACAAGATTGACCTTTGGCCGGTGTTTGGGAACTGGACTGGTAAAGAGTTCCCTACACTGATATGATGATATCACACTTTTTCTAAATAGTAAGGATGGCTCACTATGCCTAAAATGTTTGTACAATGTGGTTTATGCTGAATATCTTCTAATAGTTTGTAAGTTTGACATGTTCTAGGTAGAGAGTGCCTATAAGACCAGCTCCAGTAAAAAACTCTGGGCTTCTCTAATGAGCTTCCCTGGTAGAAAATGTGATGAGTGTATTGTCATAGTTTGATGATGCTGGGGAGGAATTAGTGCATTCTGTATGACTCCATAGGGGAGAGCTCTAGGATGCTGTGCTTGGTCTCTTCTCCGGACTTTGCTCCATGTGCCTTTCCCTTCGCTGATTTTATTTGTTGTCTGAAAGGTCTGGGACCTGGCAGGGGTCGCATCAACCACACAGAGTCCAAAATGGAGAAAAGAGGATTTATTGCAAACACCTGAATGCAGGTGGGCTGAGTCTGATAAGAGTCAGCCCGGAGCAGGGGTGAGAGGGTTAGTTTTATACTCTGCTGCCTCCTTCAGCAGTTTCTATTGGTGCTGGTTACCAGGCCTCCGGCCTGGGCTTACAGTATTCTTCTGTTTCAGTTCCTGCCTCCATTGGTAATAGGTTCCTTCTGTGTTTTGCCTCCTGCCTCCACTGGTAATGGGCTCCTGTTTGATCAACTTAAAGGTTAAGTACTGTTCTTCAAGTACTGAGTGAAGAAGGGTTGGGAGGGAGCAGTTTTGAGCCCTGAGGATACATTTTGCCCTAACATTTCTGTCTTGTTGGTTAAAAGAAAGAAAGAAAAGAAGGAACAAAGGGAGGGAGGGAAAGAGGAAGGGATAGAGGAAGGGAGGGAGGAAGGGAGGAAGGGAGGAAGGGAGGAAGGAAGGAAGGAAGGAAGGAAGGAAGGAAGGAAGGAAGGAAAGAAAAGAAAAGAAAAAAGAAATAAAAAAAAGAAAAGAAAAGGGGGAAGAGGGTTGCGGTTTCTCTTTTGCTACTTCCTGCGGGACATCAAGAGTCATGGGCAACCTGGAAGAAAAGAGCTCTAAACCTATTGTAACACTGGCTGGTATCCTCCTTGGGTCTGCATGAGGACAAACTGGCCTATGGTTTGACTCATTAGGCCTCTTATCCTATATGTAGGAGTCGTGTAAGTAACTGTAGGATGCAGGGTCCAAAGAGGAGAAGCAGGAGAACACAGAATATGGGACCTATTAGGGGTAGAAACTAAGTGAGCTTGGGTAGTGCTGCTTGTAGGAATCTAGAGAGCCAATCTGCCCTGGAACACCTGCGGCTCTGGCTCGGGGCCAGCAGGTACGAGGGAGGGCAGGAGCAAGAAGTGGGCTGAAGACAGTGGGGATAATTGAAGGTCTATACCTGGAACTGTGCTGGTTGGCACTCTCATCTGCTTCCCGCACCCCCACAGAGATCACGGGCCACCTGGCATTATTCCTCAGTCAAAAATCCAGACAGCTGAAGGAACAAAAGACCTGGGGAAAGCCAAGGCTTCTAGTGGGAGCAGTCTTCCCAGAGGAAGACACTCCTCTGGGAAAGGGCACCCAGGCCCAAGCACAGGCTCACCCTAGAGCCAGCCAGCCAGCCAGCCAGCCAGCCAAGGCACCTGCACTACACAGAGGCTCAGTCAGCCATCCACTCAGGTGAGAGATTTAAGGGAAGAGACCACCTTTTAAAATAGCAGAGGAAATCCACACCAGCTCCGCTGTCCTCTCTAAAATATAAACAGACCAAGGATTACTAGGCACGTAGGGAAATCAGCAGCAAGAAAAAGAAGAGCTAAGAAAAACATATAGAAAAAGAAAGCAGTAAGGTTAAGGGTTTCTCCCTTTTACAGCTAGTGGTGTTAAGAGTTGTCCCCCGATGAGGGATGTTCACAGTAGCATCATAACTGCAGCGACAAATGGGATACCTTAGGGAATTTATGTAATAAATGTTTGGGGGGAAGGCATCTGAGGAAGTCTTCGGGTTGGACGTAAGGATGGAGGAGATAAGTATGAATCACAGTCAGTGGAACGTGAATGCATACAGCAGGGCTAGTAGAGAGCTTCACTGTTACAGGCAGGGAGGGGGAGGTGGTGTCCCAAACAAACAGGTTTACAAGTTCAGGGGATACCGGGAGGGAATCTTTCCCGTGACTGGCTCTTGTAAGAGACAGAGTAAGTGAGAGAACTGTCTGATGCTGAGTTAGAATTAATTAATGGGGTGAAAGACAAGGTGGCTTGCACCTTGGACAAGATATCTTGGCCCAGCAGAGAAGTTGGACAAGTAGGAAGTACTAAAAAGGCATGTACAAAGGTGTGGGCACCAAGGGTTTAAGCTAGAGGACGGGTGACCTGGGGTTGGGGAATGCGGCCGTCAATCCCCACAACTGAGATCCCTGATGACTGGAGCAGACCCCAATATTTGGGAAGGGCAGAGTAGGAATATTCCTTATTGACACCTCGTCCCTGTGTCAATAAGGAATGAAACTGGCCTACCTCCCATCATCAGGGTTACCCGTGGTTCGGAAGCAGTGGTGACGGTTGGGGCGTCCGTCCTCAGGCATTGTCAGTCTTCAGCTGCTATACCTCTGAGGTCAAGGCCAAGGCTCCCACCTCCACCTGCCTGTGGAAAGGATGAGGACTGGCCCTGTGTGGCCTGCCCGCAGTCCGATTTCCAATGAGGTCCCCCACCTTGGGGACATGGCTTGGATGGAGGTCAAGGGTTAGGGCACTGCCTACCCAGTGGCCAGGCTGATTGCACTTAAAGCAGGGACCGGATGGCCCCACAGGTGTATCTCATTGCATGCCCTTCTTCTGCCCCTTCCACGAGCTCTCTGAGCCCTTATTGGGACCCCTGATGGTAGAAGCAAGCATTTCGTACTCAGCCATACCTACTGTTTGGCTTCCTCGTCCTGGTTATTAAAGACCTTGAAGGCCAGGTTAAGGAGTTCCTGTTGTGGAGTTTATGGGCCATCTTCTAACTCTTGTAACTTTCGCCTGATGTCTGAGGCGAGCGACTAGGAGATCAAGCTCAGATTTAGAATTACTGAACGCTCTGGGCTAGAGGGGTCAAGGTCAGTGTACTTTCTCATGGCCACCGTTAGGCACGATAGGAAGGTGGCTGGGATCGCATGGTGCTCTTGGATGATTTCTGAGTTTCTTTTTAATAATTGACCACCTTGTGTGAGGACTACTTAAGGCCCTCGATCAGGCAAAGAACATATGATCCCTTGCTTTGCGACCAGCGCCGTCATCCTGATAATTCCACTGGGGATCCCTAGTGGGGACAGCCTCATCACCGACCAGGTTATTAGGGGCTTATCGGCATATGGGGTTGGCATGAGCTTGGGCATGTCCCCAAACATAATCCTTTCCTGTAGCTATAGGGCCGAGGATAGGATAACGTGTAGGTCATTCCAGGTTAGCTCATATGACTAGGTGATATGTTAAGATTCCCTGATATGGGTGGTGTGTCTTCCATGAAGGAGCCTAACCTTTTGTTTATTTGGGATAGAGCAGATAAGGGGAAGGGGACATGTACTCAGACAATCCCCTCCGTTCCGACTACCTCCCTAAGAGGGCACTCTAGGCCTGGGGCAGAAGTAGAAGTCGGATAGGAGCCAAAAATGGTTCCTGACCTGGTGTGCAAGGGACTGGTCTGGGGTGGTGGCTGCAGCCCAGAAGAGGAAAAAAAGAGGAAGGTGGAAGAGAGTATGGCTGCAGCCCTTCAGAAGAGGCAGGAGAAGGGGCTGTGGGCGGTAGGTGGTCTGCTGGATCTAGGGTAGAAATAGAGGGGGTCTCTTCCTCAGCCATGGGCCTTGGAAGCTTAGTGTGAAGAAAGAAAATTTGTGAGGGAGACTAAGAGTCACAAAGGGCGGGTCGTGATCTGAGTGCGATAAACACCTGGATGTAGGGGACCTCAGACCATTTTTTCTCTTGTTTGAAAAAGTTGTCAAGGTCAGTAAGAACGCTGGAATCAAAAGTCCCATTCTCTGGCCACTGGGACCCATTATCTAATTTATATTGTGGCCAAGCTGTATTGCAATAAAAAATTAGGCATTTAGACCTGAGGTCTTGAGCCAATCCAAGGGTTTGAAGGTTTTTGAGGAGACAGCCCAAGAGTGTAGTTCGGGGAACAGCAGATGGAGTGTTCCCCATGGTGAGGAGAGTCTAAGCTTCTTCCCCTCCTTGAATAGAGCACCTTACTCAGGGAAAGGGCGTCCCTGTTCCTAAAGTAGGTGCCAGGGTGGGGCAACTCGTCTGCACTGGGCATCCCCAAATGCAGAACGAGTTGAGGGACATGGCTCCTGGAGGGCTTGCTCTGACCAGTCCTGGATTTTCAGAGTCCCCAGTAGTGAGGGGGGCCTGGTCCTGGTTAAGAAACAGAGTAGTCTGGATGGAAGGTGTAGGGAAGAGAGAGATTTATTTCGGGAATTAGTGACTGCTGTTGATGGGATACAGGCAGAAGAGAGGGAGAGACTAAAGTTCCGGTATCCAGTGGTTGAAGGTCTTCCTGCCTGGTCCGAAAGAGACCTGGAGGGAGTCTGGGGGCCTGTAATCACCACCTGACCCACTCCCACAGGTCTTCCGGCTTTCAGCACCAAATGAAAGGCCCAGGACCTGACAGGAGTCGCATCAACCACACAGAGTCCAAAGTGGAGAAGAGAGGATTTGTTGCAAACACCTGGATGCAGGTGGGTTGAGTCTGATAAGAGTCAGCCCGGAGCAGGGGTGAGAGGGTTAGTTTTATACTCTGCTGCCTCTTTCAGTTTCTATTGGTGCTGGTTACCAGGCCTCCGGCTTGGGCTTACGGTATTCTTCTGTTTCAGTTCCTGCCTCCTGTCACCACAGCTCCTGTGTCGCCTCCTGCCTCCACTGGTAAGGGCTCCTGTTTGATCACTTAAAGGTTAAGTACAGTTCTTCATATACTGACTGAAGAAGGGTTGGGAGGGGACAGTTTTGAGCCCTGAGGATACATTTTGCCCTAAACTGTCCTTTTGCTATAAGAAATCATAGCTGTGAGTACAATTATATGCTGAGTTCTGCCAGTTCTAGCAAATCACTGAACCTGAGGATGGTTTTGAGGACCTCGCCCAATAGTTTCTTTTTTAACTTTCTTATAATAGAGAATTTCAAACATACACAAATATAGAATAAAATAATGCTATTTTAGTTTTATATTACTAAATATAGTATAACAAACTTCTATTATATAGCCCTGACAACCATCAACATGTGGCCAATCCTGTCCCAGTCACACACCCATCTGCTTTTTTCCCTCTCCACTATTATCTTAAAATGCATTTTAGAACAATCTTATATTTATTAAAAGTTGCAAAAGATAATACAGAGTTCTCATATATTTTGTGCCCATTTTCCTCTATTGTTAACATTTTACATAGCTATAGTACTTTGGTCACAATTAAAAAACCAACTTTCGTACAGTACTATTAACTAAACTCCATACATTATTTGGATTTCACTAGTTTTTCCTCTAATGTCCTTTTTCTCTTCTAGGATCCCATCCAGGACACCACATTACATTGAGTTGTCATGTCCCCTTAGTCTTCTCTGGTCTGTGACAATTTCTTAGACTCTTCTTGGTTTTGATGACATTGATAGTTTTGAGGCATATTGCTCAAGTATTCTACAAGTTATCTCTTAACTGGAATTTGCTTGATGTTTTCCTCGTAATTAGACTGTGGCTGTGGATTGCGAGGGGGGAGAGCACAAAGGTAAAGTACAATTCTTACCACTCCTTATGATTTTGAATCAAATCCTAGAAACGGCATCATTTTATATGTAGGTATCTCAGATTGAATCTCTAAAACATAGGGCTCTTTTTCCTGAGACATAGCTTTGGCTGAAAAGGAACCTTCCTTCAAATAGCTGTGACAGTACAGGTTAATGATGCTGATTCTTTTAAATCTAACTGTGATATTTTCCTGGATTACCAACACTTCAACTTTGAATAAAATCTGATTAAGTTTTCTTATGATTTATTTTAGGTGGTATACAGTATTCAATAAGATATTTATCAAGTCATCATTGAAATAATTTCTCTGAAATAGAGGCAGTCTTCAGCTTACAAAATATTTAATAAATCCTACCTCTTATTAACAAAATAAGAAAATTAGGCCCTGGCCGGTTGGCTCAGCAGTAGAGCATTGGCCTGGCGTGTGGGGGACCCAGGTTCCATTCTCGGCCAGGGCACATAGGAGAAGCGCCCATTTGCTTCTCCACCCCCCCCTTCCTCTCTGTCTCTCTCTTCCCCTCCCGCAGCCGAGGCTCCATTGGAGCAAAGATGGCCCGGGCGCTGGGGATGGCTCCTTGGCCTCTGCCCCAGGCGCTAGAGTGGCTCTGGTCTCGGCAAGGAGATGCCCCGGAGGGGCAGAGCATCGCCCCCTGGTGGGCAGAGCGTAGCCCCTGGTGGGCGTGCCGGGTGGATCCCGGTCGGGCGCATGCGGGATTCTGTCTGACTGTCTCTCCCCGTTTCCAGCTTCAGAAAAATACAAAAAAAAAAAAAAAAAAAAATTATATACTAGCTGTGATCAGTTGGTGTTCAGCGGTGTGACTAAATGCCATTATAGTCATTTGCCTTTATCCTTGGTTAGTTAAAAATATGAGAGATTTGATCATGATGTCTATCAAAAGTAGTGGTGAGGGCAGCAGGAATGATGGCAGTTTTTTGTTTTGTTTTTTTACCTACATCTAATATAATACTTTTCCCCCCCAAAAGCTGAATACCAGAATTATATATATATATATACACACACACACACACACACACGCACACAGTTACTGAAAAAATATTTAAAACTTTCATACTTCTCAATTCATAGCTTATTATTTTAACTATACCTTATATTATTATAAATTAAGTGAGAAACTGCATACAATTTTTTTAATTCATTTTTATTAGAAAGAGAGGGGAGAGAGAGAGAGGAATGAGACAGAGAGAACATGGAGGAGCAGGAAGCATCAACTCCCATATGTGCCTTGACCAGGCAAGCCTGGGATTTCGAACCGGCAACCTCAGCATTCCAGGTTGACGCTTTATCCACTGTGCCACCACAGGTCAGGCAAATTTATGTGTTTTTATAAACATGGATAACTGAATTACATTATTATATCTATATTATTTTAATAATGATATGAGTGCCTTTAATAATCAATTTCACAAAATGTGTTCCAAATTTTGTCTTCCAGTAGTTTTTAAACCATTTCTTGAAACAAATAGTAACATGTTTGTTTAAATTGAATAGCAAAGTTGGATTTTTTTTCCTAACAAAACAGTAAGTGTGATTTAGCTGCTTGCTTTACAGTGAGCACAAGCTTTGCTGAGTGGTTATGTGGTGGACATTTCCCCGTCATTGAATCATTTAAATCTTCAGCTCCAAGATTTGGTCCAAAACTTATTTTAAGAATATTATAAAATGAAAGAACTTTATTTTAAAAACTATATAACCACATGTGTGTTGACATTAACAGAGTTTTTTACTCTTAAGTTTAGGAGAGATTTGGGCAACAGAAACAGATTGAGGAATCCTTAGAAGAGATGGTGGAGTAGCCTTGGGAGTAGATTTGATCACCCAGAGAGAATCCGAAGAAAAAAAAAGGCAGGTCCAAGAATGAAACCCTGAGGAATACCAACAATCACAGGGAGGCTGGGGAGGAAAAGGCCATGGGAGAGACTGGAAAATTAGAGCCAGAGAAATAGGAGGAGAATAGGAAAAGTCAAAGAAGATTCAAGAACTAATTGTTGTGAATGGTGAAGGCTGCAGAGAGGTCACGGAAGATAGGGACCAAACATGGTGGAAGGAGTTTCAGGGCTGTGGAGGGGGCAGAAATAAGATTGCAGTGGAGTGAACAGAGTGAACAGAGGTAAGGAAGCACTTTAATGCTTCTCACAAGAGGAATAGTCAGTTAGTTCTGGTTGTGAAGGAAATATTAAATTGAATATGTGGAAGTTATGATTAGTAACCAGTGAGAGCAGCAGTGAAGCTATTTGTATGTCAGTGATTTTCCTTTAATGTTAGCTATCCCAAATTGGGTCCACTGACAGCACAGCTGCAGGAGTCTGTTAGGGCATAAAGCATGTTCTGAGTTACTCTACTTAAGAAAGTAGACAACTAATCTCAATTCCTGAAACTTGTTTCTGCTTGGCAATTCCTTAACATGAATTGCTGTATGATCAAATCTTTGTTAGAACAGCTTTAAAGAACACTCATACAGAGCTAAATGGTAAAAAGTAGAGTAATTTGGAAACTTATATAAAGATTTTACTAAATTAGAAAAATAAATACTCTAAAACTCATATAATTCATCAATACATGCTATTTACTTATTTTTAAAAGCAGAGAGAAAAAACAGTGTTAAAGATAATGTTACTGCTCTGCCGGGTAGCTCAGTTGATTAGAGCACTGTCCCAATGTGTCAAGTTTGTGGGTTCCAACCCTGGTCAGGGTGCACAGAAAAATCAAGGAATAAGTGCAAAATAAGTGGAACAACAAATCAATGTTTCCCTCTCTCTCTCAAATCAATCAATAAAAAAAAGTTACTATTTATATCCTCTCAGACCTCTGAGTACATATACATATTTGGATATGTGACATGGTATCTAGCCGAGGACCCTGGTGGGAAACATGGCACATCCAGGAGAAGATGCTTTAGGAGTGTTTTGTGGAAAAGCCATAAACAAAGGTTTGGGGAGCTTGGGGTAGTGCAGCACTCTCGAGCTAGCAACTATAGGAAGCTATTATCACTGCTAGGCCTGAAAGGGCAAAGAAAGGGAACAGGAACTGGGACCTGAGAAAAAGCTGTGACTGCAGAGAAGGAGCTGTGACCTTGGGAGAAAAGCCATTGCCCAAATGTGGCCCAGCAGAGAAGGAAAAATACATATCCTGCCCTTCCTCTTCTCCCTCTGTCTGATCTCCTCTTGGTGCCCTCCAATGACCGGACCTAATTAGAAGCCATTGGGAAGGGTCCTGGTTGATGTAGCCCATAGAAGTTAGCCTCCCAGGGCACAAGCAAAGTGGAAAGGGGCAGTGAGGGGGAGGGGGAAAATAGAGAATGCCCAGCTCATATGAAGAACTTTTTTTTTTTTTTTTTATCTTTCTTTTCTTTTCTTTTTTTTTTTTTATTCATTTTAGAGAGGAGAGGGAGAGACAGAGAGAGAGAGAGAGAGGAGAGACAGAGAGAGAGAAGGAGAGGAGGAGCTGGAAGCATCAACTCCCATATGTGCCTTGACCAGGCAAGCCCAGGGTTTCGAACTGGCGACCTCAGTATTTCCAGGTCGACGCTTTATCCACTGCGCCACCACAGGTCAGGCTTTTTTTTATCTTTCTTTCTTTTTTTTTTTTTATTTTTTATTTTTTTTATTTTTTTTATTTATTCATTTTAGAGAGGAGAGGGAGAGACAGAGAGAGAGAGAGAGAGAGGAGAGACAGAGAGAGCATATGAAGAACTTTTAATGACAATGAATACAGATGTATGTAATACTGGTTTTGCATGGTTCCAAGAAGTACAATTTTCAGTTACCAGAGTGTTGTTAAACAACACCAATCCCCTAACAAATTGGTATATTAATAATGCGCTATTGCACAAACTTCACTGCTAGCTCTTCAGTCCACAGATCACTCAGTAAATAAGAGATGTTCATCATGATTAGTGACCAATCATGTCACTTCTTTCAAAGTCGGTCTGTGATTGGTCACTGCACATGGTCTGTTCAGACAGACAGTAAAGTGTGTAGTTGTTGCCTCCTTGTATCCCACTGATGAACCCATTTGTCTTTTTACAAAATTGGGTAATTGAAAGAAGAAATTGGCCAACAGATTAAAGTGCAGGAAAGAAACAAAAGATGATTAACTCCCTAAGTGCAATTTGAATCAAATATAAATGGAGTTGCACAAGGGCCACTTAACTATGTCTTGCCTGAATAGTCAGGTTTTTTATTCTTCCCTCGAAGATCTCTGTTGTGGGTGTTGATAGTCCTATTTTCTGCTGCTCTGTTTAATATATAGTGGTTCCTTTATTCCTCCTACCTCAGTGCCTCACTCATATTTCAGGATGGGATCTACTCCTAATTTAGCGCTGTCTCTCCCACTTTTGCCAACTTCTATTATGAATCTACCTTTGCTACCCAGCTTAGTGTATCCCAAGGTTCTCTTGACCACGCTGCAGTCGCAGAGCTCCAGGGAAAAGCACCCTGGTCTCATCTCTCCAGGCAGAGGAGAACAGAGGCTCCATCTCCACACATGATGCAGATGGCTTTTCTTTTTTTTTTTTTTAAAGATTTTATTTTTATGATTTTTTAGAGAAAAAGGCAGGAGGCTAGAACAGGAAGCATCAACTAATAGTTTGCAGAGAGATTTATATAATTTTTGGTATAATATAGAGATTTAAAAAAAAAATTTATTTATTTAAAAAAGCAAGTAGGTATAGCTCTACTCTTTAAAAAGCATCTTTTCCCCAACCCACCTTGGGTCACATCTGAGAGAACATACCAATGTAATTAGCCAAATTCAACTGGTTCCAAGCACACTGGCAGATGGCTTTTCTAGTCTACCTGAATCATTACCAGCTAGAAGCAGCGGTCATTGGGACTTGGACATGAGCTGCAAAGTATAGAATTGTGACAACAATTCCAGTGCCATGCGGACTTTTCCTGGATGTGGACTTTTTCTGGACTCCTGCTCCTTGTGATAGCTCCTAATGGACTGAACTGGAGTTGGGTTGCATTCGCAGGGATTTGGAATGATGTTGGTGCCAACCAACATGGACTTGGTGAACATGTTAAGGACACTACTCTTTTATGGATTCTTGTTGTATTGGCCAAGAGTTTGCTTAAAGGCTTTAATCAGGCCCTGGCCAGTTGGCTCAGTGGTAGAGCGTCGGCCTGGCGTGCGGAAATCCCGGGTTTGATTCCCGGCCAGGGCACACAGGAGAGGCGCCCATCTGCTTCTCCACCCCTCCCCCTCTCCTTCCTCTCTGTCTCTCTCTTCCCCTCCTGCAGCCAAGGCTCCATTGGAGCAAAGTTGGCCCGGGCGCTGGGGATGGCTCCATGGCCTCTGCCTCAGGCACTAGACTGGCTCTGGTTGCAACAGAGCAATGCCCCGGATGAGCAGAGCATCGCCCCCTGGTGGGCGTGCCGGGTGGATCCCGGAGGTCGGGCGCATGCAGGAGACTGACTGCCTCCCTGTTTCCAGCTTCAGAAAAATACCAAAAAAAAAAAAAAAAAAAAAAGCCTGACCTGTGGTGGCGCAGTGGATAAAGCATCAATCTGGAAATGCTGAGGTCACCGGTTCGAAACCCTGGGCTTGTCTGGTCAAGGCACATATGGGAGTTGATGCTTCTAGCTCCTCCTCCCTTCTCTCTATCTGTCTCTCCTCTCTCTGTCTCTGTCTCTCCCTCTCCTCTCTAAAATGAATAAATTAAAAAAAAAGGCTTTAATCACTGTAAAAAAAAAATATATATATAGAAGACTGGATAAAGAAGATGTGGCACATATGCACTATACTACTCAGCCATAAGAAATGATGACATCGGATCATTTACAACAAAATGGTGGGATCTTGATAACATTATACAGAGTGAAATAAGTAAATCAGAAAAAAACCAAGAACTGCATGATTCCATACATTGGTGGGACATAAAAACGAGACGAAGAGACATGGACAAGAGTGTGGTGGTTATGGGGGGCAGGGAAGGAGGGAGAGGGGAAGGGGGAGGGGAAGGGGCGCAAAGAAAACTAGATAGAAGGTGACGGAGGACAATCTGACTTTGGGTGATGGGTATGCAACATAATTGAATGACAAGATAACCTGGACATGTTTTCTTTGAATATATTTACCCTGATTTATTGATGTCACCCCATTAAAATGAATAAAAATTTATTTATATAATATATATATATATATATATATATATATATATGGAGTTACAGAGAAAATTGTGGACTATGGGAGTGTTACTGCCACTGTTTGAGACACTCCAGATATGCGGCCGGAGGAACTTAGTGAAGATGAACTTACTGACATAAACAAGAAAAGTGGTTTTGATGGAAAGGATGACAGTAATTCAGAGGACGTGACAAAAGCAAAAAGTTTCACTTTAAAGAAACTATCAGATATTTCATGACATTACAAGTAAAAAGGATAAAATGTTAGAAGCTTATATGAATGAACTTAGGAAGAGTATGACAGTTCACCAAAGGATAGGAGAGATGGTCATTCCATACTGAAATTTTGAGAAGAGAAGCGTTGTTCAAATTATTCTTTTTTTAAAAATTTTTTTATTTTTTATTTTTTTCATTTTTCTGAAGCTGGAAACAGGGAGAGACAGTCAGACAGACTCCCGCATGCGCCCGACAGGGATCCACCCGGCACGCCCACCAGGGGCTACGCTCTGCCCACCAGGGGGCGATGCTCTGCCCATCCTGGGCGTCGCCATGTTGCGACCAGAGCCACTCTAGCGCCTGAGGCAGAGGCCACAGAGCCATCCCCAGCGCCCGGGCCATCTTTGCTCCAATGGAGCCCTGGCTGCGGGAGGGGAAGGGAGAGACAGAGAGGAAAGCACATTGGAGGGGTGGAGAAGCAAATGAGCGCCTCTCCTGTGTGCCCTGGCCGGGAATCGAACCCGGGTCCTCCGCACGCTAGGCCGACGCTCTACCGCTGAGCCAACCGGCCAGGGCTCAAATTATTCTTGATAAGTTTTTTTTTTACAAAGGAATAAAACACTTTAATTCTCAATGCTTCTAATGTTTTAAATTATAATGTACTAAATAATTATTAGATTTCCTAAGTCTTATTTCCCTATAAACTTTTAACTGACAATAAGGTATTTTTAATGTTTGACAAAAATTTTTTTTTAGTAAATTTTGTTTCTTTTTAAGACTATTTATTTTAGAGAGGAGAGAGAGAGAAAGGGAGAGAGAGAAAGAGAGAGACAGAGAGAAGGAGCAGGAAGCATCAACTCCCATGTGCCTTAACCCAGGCAAGCCCAGGGTTTCAAACCGGCGACCTCAGTGTTCTAGGTTGATGCTTTATCCACTGAGCCACCACAGGTCAGGCAATGTTTGACAAATTTTTAAGGTCACAGAACAATCATCTTTTTTCAACTTTAATTATTAACATTGTTTACCCAATTTTGGTTTGTATGGTCATTATTAGGATCCTACACAACTGCGCAAAGCAAAGACTGCCCGCATTATATTTTTCAATGATTAACATTCTGTAATATAGATAAAACATTATTTAATGCCCTCTTAATGGAAATTTAGGTTGTTTCCAATTTTTTCACTGGTATAAACTGCTGCAACGAATATCCTTATAACATCATTTTGTGCATCTGTATTCTTAGGATAAATTTTCAGAGTGAAGGTTTATGGGGTCAAAGGCTAAGCAAATTCACATTTTGACACATATTATTAACTTGCCATTTAGAAAGGCTGGCTGAGAGCCAGTGTAGACTCTACCAATAGTACCTCAAAGTCCCCAACTCTCCATGTTGTTGCAAACAATAAGTATGTTACTATCATTACCAGTTTGACATCCCACTGGTGTTCAGTGAAGACAAACATCTTGAAGAGAGAAGCTTTTAAAAAGTTACTTGGAGGTCCTGGCCAGTTGCCTCAGTGAACAGAATGTTGGCCCAGCGTGTGGATGTCCTAGGTTTGATCCTTGGTCAGGGCATACAGGAGAAGCAACCATCTGCTTCTCTTCCTCTCCCTTTCTCCCTTCTCTCTCTTCCCTTCAGTGGCTCAGTTGGTTCTAGCATTGGTCCTGGGTGTTGAGGATAGTGCGGTTGGTTTAAGCATCAGCCTCAGGCACTGAGGATAGCTTGGTTGATTGAGCATTGGTCCCAGTTGGGGGTTGCTGGGGGGGGATCTGGATTGGGGTACACGCAGGAGTCAGTCTTTCTCCCCACCTCACTTAAAAAAAAAGATTACTGATCTTGAAGGGTGGTAGAGCATTTTTTGCTGCAGGGACACAATGGCATCTTGATCCATGAGAAAGAGCAGCAGCCACTAGTCCAACTTTCTGGGAAATAATGAAGAATCTGGCAGCTCATTTAATTGAGCAAGTTACAAACAATGATTTGAAGAAAGAATGTACAAACAGTGGTATGACTTTACAAACATTCACTTAAAGGAAAAAAAGTGTTCTTTTGGAAAAATATTTTAAGTCTTAAACATGTTTCAGCTTGAGTTAAATTTTTTTTTTTTTTTTTTTTACAGAGGCAGAGATAGACAGGGACAGACAGACAGGAACGGAGAGAGATGAGAAGCATCAATCATCAGTTTCTCGTTGTGCGTTGCGACTTCTTAGTTGATCATTGATTGCTTTCTCATATGTGCCTTGACCGTGGGCCTTCAGCAGACCGAGTAACCCCCTGCTGGAGCCAGGGGCCTTGGGTCCAAGCTGGTGAGCTCTTTGCTCAAGCCAGATGAGCCCGCGCTCAAGCTGGCGACCTCGGGGTCTCGAACCTGGGTCCTTCCCCATCCCAGTCCGATGCTCTATCCACTGCGCCACCACCTGGTCAGGCTTGAGTTAAAATTTTACTCTAGAAATGCACTTACTATAAATAAGTTAAAGAAAAATAGAAAAAAATCTGAAATACAGAAGGTTATGCAATACAATAGGTGATCCATGACAGAAGCCTCAATACAAACCGGACTCCACGCTCGCAGAACCCTTGGCTGCTCCGTGCAGCAGCCAGAGCACTGCCCACGGTGCCGCGACCCTTCGCCACTGCAACTGTCATCTGGGCAGCAACCCTACAGCATCTACTCATTGTTCAAATACTATTTTCTTTCACATTACAATAATTTTTTTCAAGATGGTTCAATGAATTTACATGTGGTGGTAACCCCTTCTATGTGAGCACATGTCAAGAATGGACAAAAATAAAATAAGACAGGCAGAAATATGTTGTAGGACAGGATGATAAAGAATTTATCAAAAGGTATAAATTATGGCATAACTGCAATCAAAGAATTTAATAAAAATAGATTTAAATGAGAAAAACTAATTAGAAATTTTAGAAATAAAAAAGTCCTTGAAATATGAGACATAATAGAGGCCCAAATTTAACTACATAATTGGAGTTTCAACAAAGATGGAGAAAATGGTAAAGAAGCAATATTAAAGAAATACAATATTTGCTGATAATTTTCATAATTCAAAACAAATGTGGGTCCTATAAAAAAGCACATTGAATAAGCAAGATTAATAACTGTTGAACAAATTACAAAGAATTTGTAGAATATCAAAGATAAAGAGGCAACTTAAAAGCTACCACGGAAAGAGGTCAGATTATCTACAAATGAAAAACAACTATATTGACAGCAAGCTGCACATGGGCAAGAAGAGAAATCACAGCCCTGGGCTCGCCTGGTCAAAGCACATAGGGAGCTGATGCTTTCTGTCCCTCTGCCCCATTCTCTTGGACTCTCTCTCTTCTCTCTAAAATGAATAAATAAAATCTTAAAAAAATATCTGACAGGATTTTTTTTGACAAAATGATATAAAAATTTAAATTAAAAGTAGCAAGGTGTGCTGGATAAAGTGTCGACCTGGAATGCTGAGGTTGCTGGTTCGAAACCCTGGGCTTTCCTGGTCATGGCACATATGGGAGTTGATGCTTCCTGCTCCACCCCCCTTCATTCTCTCTCTCTCTCTCTCTCTCTCTCTCTGCTCTCTAAAAGTGAAAAAAAAAATTAAAAGTTTGCCGAACCTGTGGTGGTGCAGTGGATCAAGCATTGACCTGGAATGCTGAGGTCACAGGTTCAAAACCCTGGGCTTCCCTGGTCAAGGAACATATGGGAGTTGATGCTTCCTGATCCTCTCCCACTTCTCTCTCTCTCTCTCTTACTCTTCTCTCTAAAATGAATACATAAAATCTTAAAAAAAAAAGTAGCAAGGCTTAGAATAGTTAAAATGACCCTAAAAAGAGGAATTAGCTTAGAGGACTTATATTCTTGATTTCAAGATTTACTTAAAACTGCAAAAATCAAGACATTGTGGTATTGGTGCAAGAACAGACATACAGATCAATGCAATAAAACAGAGGTTAGAAATATACATGTACTTATATAGTCAACTCTTTTACACAAAAGTAGCATGGTAATTCAACAGGGAAAGGATAGTCTTTTCAACAAATGGTATTGAATCAACAAAATCTCTGTATAGGGGAAACAAAAAGAATCTTGAGACTTATAAATACTGGACACATTAACTTGAAATGAATTATAGACCTAAAAGTAAGGGCTAAAATTATTAAAAATATTGAAGAAAACAAAATAGTTGTGACATTGGGTTAGGCAGAGATTTCTTAAACAGATCACAAAAAGTACAACTATAAAATTTAAAACTTTTGATTTTTTAAAAAAATTTTTAATTAAGGGAGAAGCGGAGAGGCAGAGACAGACTCCTGCATGTGCTCCGACTGGGATCTACCTGGCAAGCCCCTACCAGGTGATGCTCTGCCTGGCTTAAAAAAAATACCTGCTGCCTGACCTGTGGTGGCAGTGGATAAAGCATTGACCTGGAGTGCTGAGGTCACAGGTCACAGTTTGAAACCCCAGGCTTGCCTGATTAAGGCAGACAAGATGGGGATTACAGAAAAAGACAAATGGTATTCCATTTTATTCTTGTGTGGCTTAAATTTATTAAACATTGTTGGGTGCCTACTATAATCAAAAACTCTAGTAGGACATAAAAGATAAAAATTGTGTTTTATTTTCATTTTTATCTTATTATTTTAAATTATATTTTAGAGAAAGACAAACCTAAATTTGTTGTTCCACAATTTATGCATTCACTGATTGATTCTTGTATGTGCCCTGATTAGGGATCAAACCCACAACCTTGGCATGTCCGGACACCGCTCTAACCATCTGAGCTACTGCGCTAGCGCTGTGTTGTAGTAATATAATGTTATAGTAATTAAATATATAGAAATATAAAAAATATAGAAGATATATAAAAGTAATTAAGATATAATATTAAAATCAATTAAGGAAATTAAAGTTATGCTGTCTGGATAGCATATAGTGTGAACAAATATGATAAATACTCTTGACTTTAGAGCAGGGCCCAGTTAGTGTGTGTGTGAAGTTATACATAGATAAGAAGTAGCTTGATGTCGTAACTCTGTCAATTAACATAAAGAAGAGGCTTCCCTAGGAACATCTTAAAAGTGGCTTGATGTAACATTTCAGTAGATTAACATAAAAGGGCTTCCTGCAAGGAATTCCCAAAAAGGGAGTGATACAGGTGATAATCCTGTAAATCAGGGGTCAGGAACCTTTTTGGCTGAGAGAGTCATGAATGCCACATATTTTATTTTATTTATTTATAATTATTTTATTATTTATTAATTTTAGAGAGAAGAGAGACAGAGAGAGAGACAGAAAGAGGGGAGGAGCAGGAAGCTTCAACTCCCACACATGCCTTGACCAGGCAAGCTGAGGGTTTTGAACCAGTGACCTCAGTGTTCCAGGTCGACACTTGGTCCATTGTGCCACCACAGGTCAGGCTGACCCATATTTTAAAATGTAATTCTATGAGAGCCATACAATATGTTTAATACTAAATACAAGTAAATGTGTGCATTTTATGTAAGACCCAACACTTAAAGTACAATAAGTCTCTGAATTCTTTTTAATAACGTTGTTATGCTGTTGCTAACCAATGATGAATAAAGTACTCCTTACCATTAATGTGACTTCTGGTGCTGCATGGTTTTGCTGATGGCTTTATAGTCTGGTTGATACGTGGTGAGGTTAAGCTTCATGCAGGCATTGAGACTTCGATCCGTTAAACATGATTGTAGGTTAGTCTTAATGTTCTTTAGATGTGAGAAAGACTGCTCACATGCATACGTAGAGCCAAACATTGTTAGTATAGCAATACTCACATGCTGCAGTGTGGGATATGTGAAGGGAAGCACATACCAAGTTTTGACAATCAGCTGGTCTGCGGGTTGAAGTTTTTACATTTCTCCCTACTTGTGTTTGCTCGCCAACTCAGCTTTCTGTCGTGTCTTTCCAAATCTTCATTCAGTGACTTGAACTTATTCACCCACATGTCTGAGGCCTCAGGTCAGCAGCTTGTAGCTCAAAATCTCTGACGGAGATGCTAGGGATGTAACTCAGGTCGGCGCTGTCCACTGCACACTCGTGTGGATGGGTGATGAACTTAAAGAGTGCGCTCACGAAATTCTCCAAAGCGCGCTTTGAATGACTGCAAGAGATTAGCTGTGAAGCCACTAGCTGCTGGAGATCAAGATGTTGAGCAGGGTCACTTGCTGTGCACGCATCTTTAAACTCTCTCAGTTTTTCAAAGTGTAGTAAACGACTTGTTTCAATGTCAGCGTTGAAGAGTTCCAGCTTGTTTTCAAATGCAAATACTGCTTGTTGAAGGGATAAGACTGTATTTCCAACGCCTTGCATTTTCATATTGAGCTGGTTCAGATGTTCAGTCATGTCCATGAGATAGTAGAACTTCAGGAGCCACTCAGTGTTAGCTAACTCAGGATGCTTGATGTTTTTCACTTCAAGAAAAGTCCGGATTTCGCTCAGACAAGCCTCAAAACAGCTGAGCACCTTCCCTCTTGACAACCAACGCACATTGCTGTGCAGAAGCAGACCAGGGTAATTATTCCCAACTTCATCCAGCAGTGCTGGTTTTTTTTTTTTTTTTTTTTTTTTTTTTTGTATTTTTCTGAAGCTGGAAACGGGGAGAGACAGTCAGACAGACTCCCGCATGCGCCTGACCAGGATCCACCGGCAAGCCCACCAGGGGGCGATGCTCTGCCGAGACCAGAGCCACTTTAGCGCCTGGGGCAGAGGCCAAGGAGCCACCCCCAGCGCCCGGGCGATCTTTGCTCCAATGGAGCCTCGGCTGCAGGAGGGGAAGAGAGAGACAGAGAGGAAGGGGGGGGGGGTGAAGCAAATGGGCGCTTCTCCTATGTGCCCTGGCCGGGAATTGAACCCGGGTCCCCCGCACACCAGGCCGACGCTCTACCGCTGAGCCAACCGGCCAGGGCCTCCAGCAGTGTTTTAAACTGGCAATCATTTAAAGCTCAGGCAACAATATAGTTGAGCACTCGAATGACCAGCGACATCACCTCACCAAGCTGCTCGCTACACATCTGATCACAAAGCACCTCCTGATGTAGGATGCAGTGAAACTTAGGATGGGTCTCTTTTCACATTCATGAAGAAGCTCTACGAATCCTGTTTTTCCCCACCCTGCACGGGGCACCATCAGTACACACCGAAATAAGTTTATCCATCGGTAGATTTTTTTCTTTAGTAAACTCAGTGAAAGACTTGAATAAATCCTCCCCTCTTGTTGTCTCTTTCATAGGTAAAACAGCAAGACTTTCCTCACATAGTGTGTCACCAACAGCATACTTTGCAATCACGCTGAACTGGGATAAATGGCTTACGTCTGTTGACTCATCCAAAGCAAGAGAAAAGAATGGTGCTGCATTTATGTCCTTCACTTGTGTTGCCTCAATTTGATTTGCCATCATGATGGTACGATCGTGAACAGTTCTTGTCTGGGACAGAGGCATGTCTTTTATTCATTTGAATATCTTGTCTTTATCTGAAAAGTCTTCAAAAACTTCATTGGCAACACCAAGCATGAATGTTTTGGCATACTCCCCATCTGTGAATGGCTTTCCATTTCTCACAATTGCTAAAGCACCAGCAAAGCTAGCCGAATTCCAGTCACCTTGTTGGGTCCAAACACGGAGTTGCTGCTGACTAGCTTGCACTTTGCATAGTAGTCTTGACATGTTTTCTTCCTGCTGTCCCCCGCTGGATATTTTGATGCAAACATACTATGGCATGTGTCGAAGTGCCGCTTTATATTTGACCGTTTCATCGATGCAATTTTATCATTGCATATTAGACACACTGCAGAACCTGCTCTCTCCACAAAGGCGAATTCCTCTACTCCTGCTGAAAAGTCCGATAATCTTTTTTTTCTTTTGGCCATCTTCTTCGTCAAAAGGGTTTCTGCAATTAGCTAGCTGACTACTTGATTAAAAGGAGGGAAGATTACTTCCTGACCTCACAACGACCCATGTACTTTACGCATTATCCAATAAAAATTGGGTGTTGTCCCAGAGGACAACTGTGATTGGCTCTAGCCACCCGCAACCATGAACATGAGCAGTAGGAAATGAATGGATTGTAATACATGAGACTGTTTTATATTTTTAACGTTATTTTTTTTATTAAAGATTTTCCTGCGAGCCAGATGCAGCCATCAAAAGAGCCACATCTGGCTCACAAGCCATAGGTTCCCGACCCCTGCTATAAATTGACACCTGTTAGAAGGTGGGTTGAGATGATAATCTTGTAGATTGACACTGTTAGAAGGTGTTGGCCATAAAAGGTACTAAAGCTAAACCCCCCACCCTGCCCTGTTGTGGTAGTTGCCCAGACTCCCAAAGTGAACGTGGACTGTCTCCACACCAGACTGAGCTCTGCCAAAGACAGCCGAGAGGAGCACGCAGACGGGGCTCCCTTAAGCTGTACCCAGGCACGCCAAAAGGATTTGTAAGTAATAAATTGCCTGTGTGATTTTTGCAACTAACTTGTGTGTCGGTCCTGCCTTTCCTCCGGTGGCAGTGTCAGCACTGATCAGTAACATCCTCATAGCTGCCTCAAGAGTAGTCTCAAAGAGGCTGCCAGCCCTGCTGATAAGCAGGAGTGTCCCACTGCACAGGGAAGTTGAATCAGGGACGCCTGATCGAAGTAGAGCTTGGGCTCTACTGGGACAGGCTGTGTCTCTATTTCCAAAAAGCTCAGAATCTAGATCAGGGGTAGTCAACCTTTTTATACCTACCGCCCACTTCTGTATCTCTGTTAGTAGTAACATTTTCTAACCACCCACCAGTTCCACAGTAATGGTGATTTATAAAGTAGGGAAGTAACTTTATAAAGTTTATAAAGCAGAGTTACAGCAAGTTAAAGCATATAATAATAATTACTTGTCAAGTACTTCATGTCAGATTTTCGCTAAATTCGGCAGAATAAATCTTTATAAAACAACTTACTATAGTTAAATATCTTTTTATTTATACTTTGGTTGCTCCGCTACCGCCTACCATGAAAGCTGGAATGTCCACTAGTGGGCAGTGGGGACCAGGTTGACTACCACTGATCTACATGATGAAATTAATGAACTTTCAAAAATAATGAGCAGGTATTTATGGTCCAGGTATAAAGTTCTACCTTTCTGTGTTTTTCTGTTATTTTTCTTTTCCTGCAGGAAAATATTTGTATTACATTGTTTTGTTCCTGCCCCATCCGTGTCTTTCACTGTAAAATTAACATTAGCATCAACATATTTAATGATCTAGAGCAGTGGTCCCCAACCCCCAGACCGTGACCGTTACTGGTCCATGGGCCATTTGGTACCGGTCCGCAGAGAAAGAATAAATAACTCACATTATTTCCATTTTATTTATATTTAAGTCTTAACGATGTTTTGTTTTTAAAAAATGACCAGATTCCCTCTGTTACATCTGTCTAAGACTTACTCTTGACGCTTGTTTCATAAGTTAGACAATTATATTTAAAAATACCAGTTTTTACGCTGGTCGCATAATTTTATTTTGTGCATTTATCCGTCCTACCGTAAAGGCCGGTTTGTGAAAATATTTTCTGACATTAAACCAGTCAGTGGCCCAAAAAAAGTTGGGGACCACTAATCTAGAGGGTAATTGTAATTCTTACATAGAAATTTCTTTTTGGTAGGGAAAATAGGAATGCATTTTAGTGACATTCACTAAATACCAATACTAGTTAAAATCAGCTTAAAAAAATTATTTAATTTGATTTTAGCCAGAGAGGAAGGGGTGGGGGGGGGAGAGAGAGAGAGAGAGAGGAACATTAATCTGTTCCTATATGTGCCCTGACTGGGGATCAAACTGGTAACTTCTGTGCTTCAACTGGGTGCTCTAGCCGACCAAGCTCTCCGGCAGGGCCCACGCTTTCAGCTTTAAGAGCTTTATCCTTACACCCGTCTGACTTACATCTTGATAGGAATATATATTGTGAATACATCAGTTTTCAGTTGTTTTGGGTCATTTATATAACCAGTTATATGTTTTCTTTTACCCAAATTATAAATGCCAAGAACCAGTTATAAAATCAGACTGCTGTAAATTACACAGACAACTAGATTAGCTTTAAAATTTTATTGAATTCAGATATAGAATTTAACATTTAAAACAGTATTATATTGGATATTTTCTAACCAGTATTCTCACCTGCTTTACAAGATTACTTGATACAACTTTCAAGAACTGATACTTTCTGCTAACTTTCTATAATATGCCAATTACATATTCATTAAATCTCAACTACTTCCCTAAAATTGTTCTTATCTCAATGTCAGAATTTAAAAAAATAAGCTCAAATATTAAAAATTTAATACATTAATATGGCAGCCACTGTAATATAGAAAAGAAAACAATTTACAATCTTAACTGTTTAAAATTGTTAACATTTATTGCAATAATGCAATATGAATTTTTAACATAATCATATGAATTTTTCATTAAAAATGTTCAACCATTTCCTATTGAAGCATGTCCAAAGTTACAAAAATCTCTTTTAAATTAACCTATACTGAATTAATCCAAAAAGTAATTGTGGCACTTTAGATAAAACATTTATTCTACTGCATATTTTAAGTACCTAAAGTATTGCCTGATCAATATAGCAGGTTACTGGAAAAAAATATAAAGCATGGCTTTAAGGAGTGAGTCGTTTGGGATCACGTGGGAACATTGAGGTCTGACGAATATTGTGCAATCCCAAAAACAGCATAGTCACTCGTTCCAACCCTAGAGAAAACAAAGGAAATATTAATTCCTTTTCTGAAAACCTCTCAGGACCTTACTTATTGAAAACTACCAACCTAATATCATTTAACCAACAAAATAATTTCCTTGTTAGGAAGAAAAATGGCTTTTATTATTTTGATTTTATTTAAAAGGGAATGTTTTAGGTCTGATTCAGAAATAGACATGATGCTATAAGTGAGGACAAAATGAAATATCCTTAAGTTGAATGGATTCTGTGAAGTGTAAACCCCAAAAATCTATATAAATGTCCAAAATTTATGAGCTAAATAAACCAAAACAACCCATTGTATAACCCCATTAGAACCAGACTCTAATTATATAGTCCAGGTCATACGTATAAGATGAGAATCATAAACTTGTTCAAGGAAGTTTATTAATGAAGTACCAGAGATTCCCTGTAATTTAATAGACATGGAACATGGTGGTTCCCAGTATAAAAGACTTGCAGTGTTTTTCAACCACCAGTCAGTGCACTGCTGCTGATCCCAGAAATTTCATTCTGGTTTGTGAAAGAGTTAACCACCCTGATGTTGTATCAAGATTATAGACCCCCTGACCAGGTGATGACACAGTGGATAGAGTGTCGGACTGGGATGTGGAGGACCCAGGTTCGAAACTCTGAGGTTGCCGCAGCTTGAGCATGGGGTTGCTGGCTTGAGCATGGGATCATCGACATGACCCCATGGTCACTGGTTTGAGCCCAAAGGTCGCTGCCTTGAAGCCCAAGGTCGCTTGCTTGAGCCCAAGGTCACTGGCTTCAGCAAGGTGTCACTTGCTCTGCTGGAGACCCTCCCCCCAGTCAAGGCACATATGAGAAAGTAATCAATGAACAACTAAGGAGACCAAGGTGCCGCAATGAAGAATTGATACTTCTCATCTCTCTCCCTTCCTGTCTGTCCCTGTCTCTCTTTCCGTTGCTGTCAAAAAAAAGATTATAGACCCAATGATCTTAGTTGAATTCGCTTAAGCTCAGGGTGATTTCTGCTTTAGCAGTCCCTGAACAATTCACTGGTCCCATGTGTAAAAAGGTTGAAAACCACTGCAGAGCACATTACTGTATTAAAAGCTTTGAGTATAGATGAGACTGACTTTTATATGTGACTTAAATACTGTATTACTGATAAGAATTAAAACCAAGTATCATCTAGAAACCGAGCAAAATTAGCAGATGAAACTTTTTATGTGCAATTTGATTTATCTATTTTACTAAAGTTGTAGAAGATTAATATACCACATAAAGAAGGCAAGGTCACAGAATACTGTTATATAACAACTTTTAATTTAAAAAAAGTAAATTTAACTCTAAAACAGAACTATAAATAAAAGATTTAACATTTTAATTCCCATTCCTTACCAAAAAAAATTTGCAGACATATATTTGAACTGTATTACAGTAATCTAACACTAACCAAGGTGGTATTTTGATAACTTTATTCAAGTGTCCTCTTTCACAAGTAAGATTAAATTTTACATTGTTAGTCACAAAGGTTTGCAATATTATACAAAATGCAAATTACTGAATACTCTTAAGAGAAATCAGTCATATAAATGTCTCATTAAAACTTAAACTATATATTCAATGTAGCTTTGTTTGTATTAACCAACTACATGCCCATCATTAGGAAGCTGGTTAACAGGTTATGGTGTACCCTTTCAATGGAGTCTAGGTAGTGATAAAGAATGGGAAAGCTTTTGAAGTATTGATAAGAAATAGTTTCAAAATATAGTTAAGTGAACAATGCAAGGTATTGAGTGGTTTATATAGTATGTTACAATCTGTACAAAAATATATTTTAAAAAGTGTGTGTGTATATATATTTGTTTTATTGAAAGAGAGAGAGGGGAAGGATGAGAGGTGAGAAGCATCAGCTCGTAGTTGTTCATTGATTTGCTTCCTCATATGTGCCTGGACTAGGGGGCTCCAGCTGAGCCAGTAACGGCTTGCTCAAGCCAGCGGCCATGGAGTCATGTCTATGATCCCATGCTCAAGCTGGTGAGCCTGTGCTCAAGCTGGCAACCTCAGGGTTTCGAACCTGGGTCCTTAGCACCCCAGGTTGACACTCTATCCACTGTGCCACCACCATCTGGTAAAGCTCCATACCATTTTAATTAGAAATTTTTGTAAGTATATTACCTATTCATCCTCCCCAAACAAGAAACAAAAATTCAACAAAATTATAAATTCAGAATTCTTTTTAAGAATCTTTGATATGGACATCCAAAGTTAAACATTTACTCACAGAACAGTAAATTACATATACTCTGGAGGAGGTCCTAAAAGTCAGTGAAATGTTACACTTTAATAAAAGCATTTTGCAGCCATCCAGCTAACCTAGGGACAGCTTTAATGTGTGCTAATCTGAACTCATGGATGCAGAAAGAAAACAAGAGGACATTCAGTTTATAAAACTAATGGCTAGAACTTTATTACAATATCTTAGAACTCACAAGTTAGCTGTTCATTTTGTTCTTCGGAAATTAAATTTTCATTTGGTCATAACTCACTTTAAAAATTCGTATAATTCTGATTTGTAGTACACTTAGCACTTCTGGACTTATTTGTAAGCAATAACAAATACAAAATTTAGTTTTTGGAGGCTAATGCTGAAGAAATTGAGTTAGAACTGAATGAACACTTTGCTCAATGAAAACTGGAAATATTACTGTCATAAAATTAAAAGAATATTACCAATTCCTCCACCAGCATGAGGAGGGGCTCCAAAGCGGAAGGAATCAATGTATGCCTTAATTTTCCCCAAATCTACAAAAAACCAAACATAATTTATCATATTATTTAGCTTTAAAAAGGTATAAAAGCAATTATTGTTAAATGAAGAGTAAAACAAGTGTTTCTGTAGTCTTAAAAGGGTTTAACATGTGTTATTTTCAGGATATACATAACTCTAATATACATTTAAGTTGTTTACCAATTCCATGATGTATGGCTCTCTCTGTTAGCAGCTGAGGATCATGTATTCTTTGAGCTCCTGACAGTATTTCTTCTCCTCTCATGAACATGTCATAAGAGTTGGATTGTTTCTGTGAGGACAATAAACAAACCAAAAACATCACTTTTTAAAAGTGGCTATCATTCTATTTCCATTACACATGTGGGAAAAAAACTGACTCTGTTGCATGAAGAGCAAGTTCATTTTTTCCTACAATTAATGATGTATCTGCTCCAATGAACATAATTTGTTTCTCTGAAACAGGATTAAATGAGTGAGGGTTGAATGATAACTTCTTCTTCTATCAGAGTTTATGTCCCCCTCCTCCCACACCTTCAATGACAAACCAGAGCACTACACTTAACCTGTAAGAAGCAGTGCTGATTGTGTGTGTGTGTGTGTGACAGAGACAGAGACAGAGAGAGGGACAGATAGGGACACAAAGGGAGAGAGATGAGAAGCATCAACTCCCTGTTGCGGCACCTTAGTTGCTTTCTCATACGTGCCTTGACCAGTGGTGGGTGGGTTACAGCAGACTGAGTGGCCCCTTGCTCAAGCCAGCGACCTTAGGTTTAAGCTTGTGAGCTGTGCTCAAACCAGATGAGCCTGTGCTCAAGCTGGAGACCTTGGGGTTTCGAACCTGGGTTCTCTGAGTGACACTCTATCCACTGCGCCACCGCCTGGTCAGGTAGTAGTGTTGATTCTTATTTAACTTGATCAACAAAAATATTTTTAAGTGGGTCACTTTTGGAACGTCAAATTATCAAAGTTTCTTTTTTATCTTAAGAGAAGTAAATTAAACATCAATTTACCATAGCTTAAGCTATTCTCTTTCAGGTTTTAACTTGTATCCCTTTCAGTAAACCAGGGATTCTCAAAGTGTGATTCCTGGATCAGTAGCCTCAGTATTACTAGGACCTTGTCAGAAGTGCATATTATCAAACTCTACCTCAAACCAACTAATCATAGAGTTTGGTGATGAGGTCCAGAAATCTGTTAAAAAAAGCCTTCCAGCATTTGGTGGGACACTTGAATCTATGTAAACACAAATTAAAATCAGAAATTAAAATAAAATAAAATAAAATAACCTTCCAGCTTGACCAGTGGTGGCACAGTGGAGAGAATGTCAACCTGGGATGCCGAGGACCCAGGTTCCACCTAAGGTCAATGGCTTGAGCACAGGCTTGCTGGCTTGAGCATGAAGTTGCTGAGTGCGGGGTCACTGCCATAATCTCAAGGTCACTGCCTTAAGCAAGAAGTTAATGGCTCATCTTGAGCTCTCTGGTCAAGTCACATATAATAAGCAATCAATGAACAACTAAAGTGATGCAACTATGAGTGGATGCTTCCATCTCTCTCTCTTCCTGCCTCTCTTTCTCTCAAGAAAAAAAAAAAGTAAATTAGCTCATTAATAATTTAAAAATATTGCCCTGGCTGGATAGCTCAGTTGATTAAAGCACCACCCTGAAGCACAGAGGTTGCCGGTTCAATCCCCAGACAGGGCACTTTCTCTCTCCTGCTTTCTCCCTTCCTCTCTCTAAAAATCAATAAAATAAACATTAACCCCCCCCCCCCCACAAGCCCTCCAGGGGATTCCGATGCACAATAAAGACTGGAAACCACCACAATGGAAAAAGAGTAGAAGGCCACCACACATTATTTATATTAACTTCCAGGACAGACTATAAATTCTTAGTTCAAGGTCAATAATAGATTTTGCTAATATCTGCAAATCTAGTAATATTACTTATTATTTATATAGTGTTTCTTCTCCTAAATCTTAAAAGAAGTGACACACAATAATGATTTTTAATATAGATTTTTGGAACTAATTTGCTAGAATATTCAGATTTCACTTTGACCTCAATTGACAAAAACTCATAGTAAATATAACAACATGAGCACTGAAACTACAAATGACTAGTGAAACCCATTATTTCCATTGTACAATTTGACACAGTGACAATAAAGTTTTCCTTATTCCCCAAAACAGGTTATTTAAAATTAAATTACTTACAGAATTTCTTGGGTCAGGCATGGTATAGAAAGGTCTTACAGCCAAAGGATATTTATCAAGAATATAAAAATCTGTATCATACTATAAAAAAAATAAACATAATTAAAATAAATTTTTAAAAGTTTTATGAAAGTAAAAAGGCTAACAGTTTGGTAATTAACAAAACTTAAGGTCTGTGCTTTAAAATTACTATAATTATACTGTATATACAATAAGTATTTTGTTTCTTTCAAGTAATATCTTTAGCCTATTGTATTTTGCCATGATGTTATAAATTCTTCCAATACTCAAATTTTAGGAGCTGCGACTATTCAATCATAGTTCAAATATTCATGTAATCTCTCTTCAATTTCTCCCACACCAAAAATTATGCTTCAATAAGCTTCTTTTTCCTTTACTCTTCTAGCCCATTTAGTCCTTCAGATGCATTTTACAACTGTTTACGTTAAATTATCCCAAATATCTTTGGGTTTTACAAAGAGTAACAAAAATTTTAATCTATAAATTATTTTGGGGAAAAATGACAGCTTTATAATATTTATCTTCAAAAACCTTATTATCTTCCCAATAATTAAAATTTTAGTTTAGATATCTAAAAGAAATTTGGTAGTTTTCTTCAAATTAAAACTACAATTGAAATAAACAATATTAACATGAAATTATGACATTTGTTAGAATATTTACTATGTGACCTAGATATAATTAAAAAGAACCCAATAATATTTCAACTTTTTAAAATTTTTATTTATTTATTTATTCATTTTAGAGAGGAGGGGGGAGAAGGGGGGAGGGAGGGAGGGAGGGAGAGAGAGAGAGAGAGAGAGAGAGAGAAGGGGGAGGAGCAGAAAGCATCAATTCCCATATGTGCCTTGACCAGGCAAGCCAGGGTTTTGAACCAGCAACCTCAGTGTTTCCAGGTTGACGCTTTATCCACTGTGCCACCACAGGTCAGGCTCAACTTTTTTGACATTAAAAATTTTTATTAAAACTGGAGTGTGGAAGGAGTGTCTATAAAACCAACAAACTGAAATCAGCTCTGCTGAAACAGCATTTGAAAGGGACAAACTCAATACTGCAGTTTATAGTTAGTTCCCCAAACAGTTTAACATGAATCCAGCAGGAGGTGCTCAAGGACTGTTTACATTTCACCACACAATTTTCTTCATTTCTTTAAACACTACACTAAGATTAGATTTTTTTTTGTTGTTTTTTTAAAATTATTTTTATTTATTTATTCATTTTAGAGGGAAGAGAGAGAAAGAGAGAGAGGAAGAGAGAGAAGGGGGGGGGAGGAGCAGGAAGATTCAACTTCCATATGTGCCTTGACCGGGCAAGCCTAGGGTTTTGAACCGGCGACCTCAGTGTTCCAGGTCGACGCTTTTATCCACTGTGCCACCACAGGTCAGGCACACTAAGATTAGATTTTAACCTCATTGGAGTTTTAGAAAATGAGATAGGAAAGTAACTTCCATATAAGAGGCAGGAAGAAAATGAATTCTCCCTCATCTTGAGGTCCTTTCTAACTAATCTGACAATCTGACATAGCTATCATTTTTAGAGATTCCTCAGTCCAACTTAATATAATAATTGAATAATGAGTTAATCAAGCTGTTGGGGCTTGAGAACATAAATATTCTGACTGAATATTTATGTTCTCAAGATTAAAAAAATATATTGTCCCCTTTGGTTATTTATTCTGAAATCATGTTATTCTAGGAAAATCAGTCCCATCTGTAATTTTTCTTTAGTACTAGGATGCATTTCAGATTTAGAAAAAGAAACCCAGCATGTAGAGTAGTCCTACCTTTTCCTTTACCAAACGACCCAACAGTTTTTCATTTGGCGTACTGGAAAACAACAACATGAAACCACGTGCATGAATAGCTCTTCAAGAGTTAATAAGGTACCTCTTCTATTTCAAGTTCTCAAAGATAAAAAAATCAGCCAAACTAGAGTTGTCTATCCTGCTCCTTTTTAAAAAATCAAGTAGTGCTACCTGATCAGGTGGTGGCACAGTGGATAGAGTGTCAACCTGGGACACTGAGGACTCAGGCTCGAAACTCCAAGGTCACTGGCTTGAGTGTGGGCTCATCAGGCTTGAGCGCAGTGTTGCGGCTTGAGCGTGGGATCAGAGACATGACCCAAGGTTGTTGGCTTGAGCCCAAAGGTCACTGGCTTGAAGCCCAAGGTCACTGGCTCAGCTGGAGTCCTCCTCGCCCAGTCAAGGTGCATATGAGAAAGTAATCAATGAACAACTCAAGTGTCACAACAAGTTGATGCTTCTCATCTCTCTCCCTTTCTATCTGTCTTTGTCTCTTGCTTAAAAAAAAAAGGGGCAAGTAGTACTGGAAAGTACTTGTAAGTATACTCGATACAGCGACTTAGCACTTAGTAGGTTCTGCTCAATAATATTTAAATAAAACCATAAATAGAATTTAGCAATTCACTGATTCAGAGTAACTTCCTACAATCACATATAAGTTCACTATACCAACATGGGCTATTCTTCCTATTAAATGGTTCCACTTTAAAATGGTCTCTATTTTTGTTATTTTTTGTGTGTGTGTTTTTTAATTTATTGATTTTGGGGGGAGAGACAGAGAAACCAGTTTGTTGTTCCACTTATTTATGTATTCCCTGGATGATTATTTATTTATTTATTTATTTTTACAGAGGCAGAGATAGACAGGGACAGACAGACAGGAATGGAGAGAGATGAGAAGCATCAATTATTAGTTTTTCGTTGTGACTTCTTAGTTGTTCATTGATTGCTTTCTCATATGTGCCTTGACCATGGGCCTTCAGCAGACAGAGCAACCCCTTGCTGGAGCCAGCGACCTTGGGTCCAAGCTGGTGAGCTTTGCTCAAACCACATGAGCCATCGCTCAAGCTGGCAACCTCGGGGTCTCGAACCTGGGTCCTTCCGCATCCCAGTCCGATGCTCTATCCACTGCACCACCACCTGGTCAGGCTCCCTGGATGATTCTTAAATGTGCCCTGACTGGGAATTGAAGCCACAACATTGACAAATTGGGATGACACTCCAAATAATTGAGCTACCTGTCCACGGCTCTTTTTTATTACTCTTTATCAAAGATTTATAAAACAAAAAATCAGTATTTCTGAGTCTTTAAAATATAATAGTGTTTATATAAATCAGTTCAATTTCTATAGTCAAGAGATCACTACTTTAGCATCTACCCTATTTAAGAACAATTTCCAAAATACCTATGAAAATATTGGCCCTGGCCAGTTGGCTCAGTAGTACAGCATCGGCCTGGTGTGTGGATGTCCCAGGTTCAATTCCCGGTCAGGGCACACAGGAGAAGTGCCCATCTGCTTCTCCACCCCCCCCCCCTTTCCTTCTTCTCTTTCTTTCTCTCTCTCTCTTCCCCTCCCACAGCCATGACTCAAATGGGTTCGAGCAAGCTGGCCCTGGGCGCTGAGGATGGCTCCATGGCCTCACCTTAGGTGCTAAAGTAGTTCAGTTGCTAAGCAATAAAGCAGTGTCCCAGACAGTTAGAGCATCACCCGGTAGGGGGCTTGCCAGGTGGATCCCGGACAGGGTGCATACAGGAGTCTGTCTCTTTGCTTCCCTGCCTCTCAATAATAATAATAATAAAAATATATTAAAATAATAAAAAAAGAAAGAAAATACTAACTTAGAGTAATTATAGAATGTATGGTTTGCCTTAAGATGTCATCTAACAATGTAGGAGAAGCTTAAAACCATACATATAGATATATTTGTTAAACAAAAATAAAGTTTTGAGTGAAATGTTTTTAAAAAAAAAACCCTAAAAAATGACAATAATCATCATTTTCTCTCTTATATCCATAAGAACTTACGGGATCCTGTAAGTATTTTAACTTAAGAACCCTTATTAAAATGTACGTATAGCAATTTCATCTTTTTAAACTACATAATTTCTTTCAAAATTTTAAGTTATATGATCTGAATTTAGATAATATAGTGTGTCCGTAAAGTCATGGTGCACTTTTTTTTTTTTTTTTCTTTTCATTTTTCTGAAGCTGGAAACAGGGAGAGACAGTCAGACAGACTCCCGCATGCGCCCGACCGGGATCCACCCGGCACGCCCACTATGGGGCGACGCTCTGCCCACCAGGGGGCGATGCTCTGCCCCTCCGGGGCGTCGCCATGTTGCGACCAGAGCTACTCTAGCGCCTGAGGCAGAGGCCACAGAGCCATCCCCAGCGCCCGGGCCATCTTTGCTCCAATGGAGCCTTGGCTGCGGGAGGGGAAGAGAGAGACAGAGAGGAAAGCGCGGCGGAGGGGTGGAGAAGCAAATGGGCGCTTCTCCTGTGTGCCCTGGCCGGGAATCGAACCCGGGTCCTCCGCACGCTAGGCCGACGCTCTACCGTTGAGCCAACCGGCCAGGGCAATGGTGCACTTTTTACCGGTCACAGGAAAGCAATAAAAGACAATAGAAATGTGAAATCTGCACCAAATAAAACGAAAACTCTCCCAGTTTCATACCTATTCAGTGTAGTTCGATGTGGGCTCATGCACATATTTTTTAGGGCTCCTTAGGTAGCTATCCCGTATAGCCTCTACAGACTCGTCACTGACTGATGGCCTACCAGAACAGGGTTTCTCCACCAAACTGCCGGTTTCCTTCAACTGCTTATCCCACCAAGTAATGTTACTCCTATGTGGTGGCGCTTCGTTATAAATGTGCTGATATTCACGTTGCACTTTGGTCACTGATTCGAGTTTAGCGAGCTACAGAACACACTGAACTTTCCTCTGTACCAGGGGTCATGGCCGTGGGCTGCTCCGCTATATACACGGTGTTACGTCATCATCTGCGCATGCGCACATGCTGCCACATCATCCCACAGAAACTGGGAGGGTTTTCCTTTTATTTGGTGCAGATTTCACATTTCTATCGTCTTTTGTTGCTTTCCTGTGACCGGTCAAAAGTGCACCATGACTTTACGGACATACTTTACAGACATATCAAATAAAGAACAGTGATTTTTATAAACTTTTGGGGAACTTAAAAGAGTTTTATGTCCTAATCCTGTATGGGGATGGATTTAGAGTGCTATCTTTTCTAATACAAATGATTGAGAAAGAGAGGTAACATATTAGATGACAAAAGCACAGAGAAAAGTTTCTATTCATTAAAGCATTTCTTTTTTTAAAAATTTGATTTTAGAGAGCATAGAATAGAGAGAGAAATAATCTGTTTGTTCTTCCACCCATTTATGCATTCAGAGGTTCAGTCTTGTTATGTGCCCTGACTGGGGATTGAACCTGCAACCTTAGCCTATGGGATGAGGCTCTTACCAACTGAACTAACCTGCCAGGGCTCTTTAAAGCATTTTAAAACTTGGGGTGTGTGTGTGTGGGGGGGACACGACAAAATGGTGTTTATTGAAGTTCAGGCAAACCACATTAAATCATTATTTCAGATCATACATTAAACAAAACAGCATCATACTATATACCCAAAAGTAATAAAATTGAAGTTTATCAGCTGGATGAAAAAAATGATAATATTTCATTCTCGCATCTTAAATCTAGTTACTAAAGTTTTAAAAATCATAAAGACAAACCTCAGATCTTCTTCGTCTCCCATTTCAATTCCAGCTTCTCTAAGCATAGCCAATGCTTCACAATACTCTAGTCTTAAAGTTGGCTCTAAAAATTTGAATGGCTCACATGGGAATTGTTTATTCACCGTCTGAATTTCAGTTTGAAACCTATTTAAATAATGATTTAGTTAGTAAAAATGTGAGGTAAATGTTTTCCCCACAAGAGGTCACTGTGGCAATACATTAAAAACCATTAAAATTTTTTTTAAATACTGGTAAAATAGAAAACATAACTTTTACTCTTCCACACACTTGATACATATTTTTTTTTCTTTTAACAAAGAAACATTTTGAACAGTTCACAGGAGTCACTGAAAGTGAGATGTTCAGGCAGAAGCCCTGGGTCAGCTAAGTCCCCATCCAGCTGAACCACCCAGCCCCACAGATATCCTAAGCTGAACAGAGGTTCTGTTCCAGTTGGCAGGGACCCAAGAGCCTACTCTACGTACCATTCATTCTATGCACTCCACTGATAACAATTTCGGAATACAGTAGTAACTCAAAAGGAAATGGTTTCAGAGCAAAAGCTCTTTGTGTAAAATCAGTCCGAGTGCAGAAATTTCCTCGGGGACCTTCAGACTCTTCTTGTAGTAGCAACAGCTAAGAAAAAATACCTGGTAGGTGCTGAGTACCATCTTTGTCACATAAAATCATCTTTGGGTCAGTGTTTATACCAAGAAAGTGTTACCAAAAAATTATTTAAGTTAAAGAATGAAACGTAAACACTTAAAATATTTAATACCATTTCTCAGTCTTTTTTTTTTTTTAATTTTTTTATTTATTCATTTTTAGAGAGGAGAGAGAGACAGAGAGAGAGAAGGGGGGAGGAGCTGGAAGCATCAACTCCCATATGTGCCTTGACCAGGCAAGCCCAGGGCTTTGAACCGGCAACCTCAGTGTTTCCAGGTTGACGCTTTACCCGCTGCGCCACCACAGGTCAGGCCCATTTCTCAGTCTTATGGTCACCATGGATGGCACTGGCATTAAAAGATTAAAACTTCCTTTGTAACTCCTATCAGCTAACATTGTTAGAAACATAAAATACCTATATTACGAAGCATTAAAAAAAACAAACGTGACTTTTTAACCCTTTAACAACATTTGTTATCATCAAGGAAGACCAAATTAATGACACTTGTCTTACCTTCCGCCATGCCCACTGTAGTGTTAGTTTGTTTAGGAGAGTGCCAATTTCTTTCCCATTTTATAACTGCTGTAGTACAGTGTCTACCCTCTAAACTGTAGGCATAAGACAAATGTTTATTGCACTGAATTGCTGCTGTGGAGGATACTATTTTATTGATTACAAAGTATATTTTTGCTAAGGTATTTATAGATGAAATGATAGCCGGAATTTGTTTCAAAATAAAAGGGGGTAGGAGAAATGGGTAAAATAAACTAGCCATGGGTTGGCAATAATTGAAACTGTGTGATGGCTAGCCTCCCAACTTTTGTGTTTTGAAATTTTCCATAAATAGAACTGGAAAAGGTATGTTTACATTTCTATGAAAAGAGTAGAGATTAAAACACCATCACTTCCTGATTAGTCTTAAAGACTTTCATGGAAGCTATAAAGCAGTGGTCCTCAAACCCCGGGCCGCGGACCAGTACTGGTCAGTGGGCCATTTGGGACCGGTCCACAGAGAAAGAATAAATAACTTACATTATTTCTGTTTTATTTATATTTAAGTCTGAACGATGTTTTATTTTTAAAAAATGACCAGATTCCCTCTGTTACATCTGTCTAAGACTTACTCTTGACCAAGTGTTCCCAAACTAAGGCCCGCGGGCCACATACGGCTCCCTGAGGCCATTTATCCGCCCTGCCGCACTTCCAGAAGGGGCACCTCTTTCATTGGTGGTCAGTGAGAGGAGCACATTGACCATCTCATTAGCCAAAAGCAGGCCCATAGTTCCCATTGAAATACTGGTCAGTTTGTTGATTTAAATTTACTTGTTCTTTATTTTAAATATTGTATTTGTTCCCACTTTATTTTTTTACTTTAAAATAAGATATGTGCAGTGTGCATAGGGATTTGTTCTTAGTTTCTTTTTTATAGTCCGGCTCTCCAACGGTCTGAGGGACAGTGAACTGGCCCCCTGTGTAAAAAGTTTGGGGACCCTGCTCTTGACGCTTGTCTCGGTCACATGATACATTTAGCCGTCCCACTGTAAAGGCCAGTCCATGAAAATATTTTCGGACATTAAACTGGTCCGTGGCCCAAAAAAGGTTGGGGACATAAAGCTTAGCCATGATTTAATCAAATCTTGATATAAGAGAGTTAAGACCCTAATAACTGATTTTTAAACTGCTTTTCTTTTGTTTTTGATATTAACTCCCCATCATGTTTATCAATGGTAATACACAAATATGCTTAATACCCTAAAATATATTTGTATACTGTCCTTCCATGAGAGAGAAATATTAATGAAAAACATGAAAAGGACATGACATAAGCCAGGCAACCCAATTTACAATTGACACAGACACTTAAAATTCCAAAATGACTTATAAACTAGAAGGAAGACTTTTATATCCAAGTTGCTCCTTTAAGTCTACTAAAAATGTCCAGGGTTCGATTCATGATTGATCTGTTGTTACAAAAACCAAAGTGGAAATTTCATATTTCAATATCAAATAGAAAATATCAATAACTAAAATAAATAGGTTTCATAAAATTTCTTGAATTATAAATGTGAAAAGAAAATTAGTAAAACTGGTACTTCATTGTAGTTTCAAAGGATATTTTCTTTTATAAGGAAATAATAGTTGTTCCACAAATTATATCTGAATAAAATATCCTGTATTGAAATGTCTCAGAGAACAAAGAATTTTTTTTTTTCATTTTTATTTTTCTGAAGCTGGAAACGGGGAGGCAGTCAGACAGACTCCCACATGTGCCCGACCGGGATCCACCCGGCACGCCCACCAGGGGGCGATGCTCTGCCCATCCAGGGTGTCGCTCTGTTGTGACCAGAGTCAGTCTAGCGCTTGAGGCAGAGGCCACAGAGCCATCCCCAGCGCCTGGGCCAACTTTGCTCCAATGGAGCCTTGGCTGCGGGAGGGGAAGTGAGAGACAGAGAGGAAGGAGAGGGGGAGGGGTGGAGAAGCAGATGGGCGCTTCTCCTGTGTGCCCTGGCCGGGAATCAAACCCGGGACTTCCGCTCTACCACTGAGCCAACCGGCCAGGGCCAAATAATTTTTTTTAAAGGCTGTGTACGATTAACTAGTGATCAAAGGCACAATGCAATGCAGAGAATGCCTGGAAAATACTGCTGCATAGTCTACAGCAGCGGTTCTTAACCTGTGGGTTGCGGCCCAGCCACAGGTTGAGAACAGCTGGTCTACAGCAATTAAAAAAAAATCAATGATTAATTTGTGTTCTTGAAATTACTCATTAGACTTGTAATAGAGTAAATAAGATTCATAATTTTTGAACTCTTTTTAGGTATCAATGAGGCATATCCAAAAATATTAACAATTAATAGTTAAATCAGTAAAATAAATTCAAATAAATTCAAATACAGTCCTTTGTTATCAAAGCACTAGGTAAGTCTATTATAGCCTACTTAATACTTAAGTACTGTCACAAGTATGGAGAAAGGAAAAAAGGACTCTCTTGATCCTACTTAACTTGATTAGCATTTCCTTTTCTTATTTTCTCTGTTAAACATCATCTCAAGTAAACAACTTTTTTTTTTTTTTTTTTTTTTCATTTTTTCATTTTTCTGAAGCTGGAAACGGGGAGAGACAGTCAGACAGACTCCCGCATGCGCCCGACCGGGATCCACCCGGCACGCCCACCAGGGGCGACGCTCTGCCCACCAGGGGGCGATGCTCTGCCCATCCTGGGCGTCGCCATATTGCGACCAGAGCCACTCTAGCGCCTGAGGCAGAGGCCACAGAGCCATCCCCAGCGCCCGGGCCATCTCTGCTCCAATGGAGCCTTGGCTGCGGGAGGGGAAGAGAGAGACAGAGAGGAAAGCGCGGCGGAGGGGTGGAGAAGCAAATGGGCGCTTCTCCTGTGTGCCCTAGCCGGGAATCAAACCCGGGTCCTCCGCACGCTAGGCCGACGCTCTACCGCTGAGCCAACTGGCCAGGGCCACAAGTAAACAACTTTCAATGACCTTTAAGGGAGAAACTATTCGCCAGTTTAGAGGGTGCACCTAAAGTAAACATTTTATATAATTCAATTATCTGAACATCAAGAATATGTCTAATAATTTTCTGTAAATATTGTTGATTTGCCAGGCCCATTTAAGTGAAAACTCCCTTTAGCATAATACTTACTGGGTACTCAATATAAGTACACATTGTTTTAAGAAGTAACCATTCCTGAAACAAGCTTAATTTACATAGACAATTCAGTAAAGATTAGAAACTAGCAGACTAAAGGAACTTTTAAGCTCTGAGGTAAGTGTTATTATCCTCACTTATAGTAGCTGACAACACTGAGGCACAGAGTTTAGTAACTTGCACAAGGCCCACACAGGTAGGTGGCAGAGCTGGAATTAGAACTTCGGCTACCTGGATCTAGCTGAATCCAAGTTCTCAATCATTACCCCATGCTACACTGCCCAAATAATACACTGCTATAAAAGTAACATAGGCTCTATTTCTTGATATTTCGGATGTCAGTATGAAGGAAATACAAGTAGGCTGTTCACAATCTGGTAAATGTCCCAAACTAACTAAATGAGGTTAACTATTTGAAGCTACAATTGACTTAGATCCAGAATAGTATTTTGAGTGTGGATTTTTTTCACTAAACCAATTATCTAACTAACAAGTCTATAAATACACATCTGTTCAAAAAAAGCTTAAATGTTTCAATTCAAGAATTGTTTTATTCTGAGAAGCCCAAACTGATTTGAACTTAAGTCCATTTAGGGATATAAAAAATAAATATTTTTTACCTTTCTTGAAGTCCTTTGAATATTTGTACTAAGGTATCAGCAATTTCTTCCATAACTTCATGGTAATGGTAATTAAAAGCCATTTCAATATCCAAGCCAACAAATTCAGTTAGATGTCTGTGGGTATTAGAGTCTTCAGCTCGGAATACTGTAACATTAATAAAAGAAATACACAGTGAACAATGTTTTAAACTTCAGAGACACTGGCATTTAAATACAAAATTTTATTTACCAGTACTCAAATGGTCCTGTTTTCATTATCATTACAAAGTTAAAGATAGCCCATTTGTTTTATTAGCATTGTCTTGGATGGCAAGTTCATTATAAACTCCTATAATCATGTACTAAAAGTTGTAACAAATGTAAATTAATAAACGAGACTCACAAGAAGCCCAAGAGAATGCAAGATCCTGAGGTGCCTTCTCAATAATTAAAAATATTTAATAAGGTGAGTTCTCAATTTTATTAAACTTGATTCAAGCTAATGAAATCTGTACAAAGTCAGTAATATTACACATATTTCAGCCACTACCTCAGTCCACTCTTATCCTCACTGCACTTTCCTTCTTTCTAGTCCTCCTGACTCCAGCTGTTCCCTCTTTCACATTAACATTCCTCTAACACATCCCTGCTCAGTAACTTAACCAGTTCCCAAATGACTACTGTAATAAGACAAATGACAAAGTCTAAAACCGTCATGCTCTCATAATTTAAACCTACCATACATTTCCCATTTCTTCTTAATACTAAGTAGTCTTATTTTTATTTTCTCCCATGCTCTTTACTCATTTTGCTTCTTCTGACCAGACTGCCATCTCCATTGTCTTTATCTCCTACTCTGTCCGTAAAGCCCATTTCAGTTTCAATTTTCTCTTATGGAGACTCTAGCAAACTCCATCTTCTTCCTCTTTTTTACACTACCTATACCATGCAATTAATAACATCAATCTGTTGACTGTATAGCACAATCAGATTATTTGCTGTGAAAAGTCAGTTGATGATTCCCTGTGGCTGCTATACGTGTATGCCTGTCTTACTGTGTTTTGGGAGCAGGGACAGTATTTACTCCCTTATTACTCAAAGTATGGTCTGCAAGTCAGCAGCATCAGCATTACATGGAGCTTGAGAACTGCAGAATCTGAGTCTCACCCCAGACCTACTGCACTTTAACAAGGTCCCCGGTGATTTGTGTGCACATTAACATTTGAGAAGTGCTGGCTGAATTTCTTCTATGTCCAAGGTACCTACCGCAAGGCTATTATGCTCAAGTGTTCAACAAATAACTGTTTAATAAATTCAGAAAATTAAGACATTTAATGATCTTGCCAATTTCTCTATTAACAGGTATTTAATTTATCTTAAGCCATCAAAAAACTTCCACATAGAAAATAGCTGGTAAGTTTTAAAGAATGAAGCAGAGCTGGGTTTTTGTTTATAACTAGTGTAAAAGAATGTGCCTCATGACTATGTGTCTGTGCTTGACTTGCAGCAAATATATATTAGAAACCATGTTAATATAATCTACTAAATCCAGACATTTGTTAGTGATTTCTAATGGGCTTTAGTATCCTATCAATATTAAAGATAGCACAAATAGTAATAGTAAAAAAAGAGAACAGCTTTGGAATAAAACTTGTAGCAAAGTATATAAAAGTACATTTATAAACTTACAGTAGTAGTAAGGAGCTATCAAGGACAACAAAATACATTACTTGTGCCCTGGCCGGTTGGCTCAGTGGTAGAGCGTTGGCCTGGCGTGCAGGGGTCCCGGGTTCGATTCCCGGCCAGGGCACATGGGAGAAGCGCCCATCTGCTTCTCCACCCCTCCCCCTCTCTTTCCTCTCTGTCTCTCTCTTCCCCTCCCGCAGCCGAGGCTCCCATTGGAGCAAAGATGGCCCGGGCGCTGGGGATGGCTCCTTGACCTCTGCCCCAGGCACTAGAGTGGCTCTGGTTGCAACAGAGCGATGCCCTGGAGGGGCAGAGCGTCGCCCCCTGGTGCACGTGCCGGGTGGATCCCGGTCTGGCGCATGCGGGAGTCTGTCTGACTGTCTTTCCCCGTTTCCAGCTTTGGAAAAATACAAAAAAAAAAAAAATACATTACTTGAAAGATTGCAACTACTTGTTCTTTAGTATTGATGGAGAGTTGAAAATCCAAATGGGAGCTAATTCTATTCAAATTACATTTAAATATAATACATAATATACTTGAATATATTTCAGAGGGTATATATTTTCAAAGCATGCATTTTAAAAATGATAGTCCCAAGACACGTTTCCTTCAGCATTCTTCTGTAGGAATATATAACACTTATGATTCTATTCACACGAATAATGCTTAACTGTTTAAAGAACTATTAAACATACAATATTTTTGGACATGTCACCCAAGCAACCTTGCATTTTTACCTCAAAGTCTAGTGTTTATGTAGTCAGTATATAAAAGGACTTAACCTTTAAATATGCCTATGTAAAATGTGTTTCTAAAACCCTAACCCTATGGTAGAATTAATGAATTTTGAGAAAACCTTAACTACCAAAACCTTACCTGGTCCAACACAGAAAACTTTCTCAAAATCAGCACAAATACACATTTGCTTGTACAGCTGTGGGGACTGAGCCAGATATGCATTATTTTTAAAATATGACACAGTAAATACATTGGATCCTCCTTCACTGGCAGCTGAAATAGAAACATTTGTTATAATCAACTGTAAGTTTGTCGACGCAAATGTCTATAAAAACAGCTTATACTTTTGATTCAGGTACTTCACATAAAAAAAACTCAGAAAATAAAAAATACAGAAAGATTGCAATGTATATATGTTTCACACCTGATTCCTAACCAGTTTATATTAAGGAGCGGTTTGCTCTTTGGATATACCTTCATTTTACTTCTTTGGTAACATATGCTCCCTTCCTGCATCAATTTCAACTCTATTGAAACTACTTTAAAGTTGTAAAAATTTATTTACAAAAGAAAAAAGACATTAATTTTTCTAATTATCAAGAATTCAATGTTTAAGTTTTTATTTACAACTAAATGCCGTCAGTAACACATTTTTTAGTGCTCTTTGAGCAACTCTAACAAGGGTAAAATGATTAAGATAAGGTTCTCATATAAGAATAAGAATTCATGAGATCTTCCCCATCTGCAGTATTTAGTATTACTTTTACAATGCAGTTTATACAAAACAAAATTGCAATACCAATTTAAAAAGAAACCTACATAATGAAAGTAGTTTCTGCAACTTATATAACAGCCTTGCTTTGTATGTTATAATCACTGTCAGGTAATGATTCCTGAAACAAGGAATGTAGTATTATTGATGTTAGTGAGATGTTGACTGCTACTCTATAGCAGTCTTTGAAACAAATAATCTCATAGCAATAAACCTTAGGGATACTTGGGATTCTCAAAGTAAAAACAAAAACAAAAACCTAATATTAAGCAACCTGGGGGAAGCCAAATCATTTTTAAAAATTAAGACAAATGAAAAAAAAATTAAGAGAAATGTATTAAAGCATACCTGAAATAATTTTGGGAGTTTGAATCTCCACGAAACCCTTGTTAATTAAAGTTTCTCGGAAAAGATGGCAGATGCCAGACTGGAGACAAAAGACTGCCTGACTAGTTGATGTCTATAAGACAGTAAGAAAATCTAATTAAGTCAATTGACAAATAGAGGAAATAAATAAATGATACATCCTGAGTGGTTGCAGGGCTTAGCAGAGAACTTAATGCCCTATTTAGAGTGCTAGCTGATGTTGCCATGAGGGCCTAGTATTGCCAGATTCTTCTCCTACTTTTTAAGGAAAGCCATTTAGATCTAATGTGAAAACCCCTATTTTCCAATGGTGGCAATGAATTTAAATAAATAAAAAAAAAAAAAGGATATGAGCCAAAGCAGAATACTCTTTGGGCCAAATTCTAGAGGCCTAACCAGCAACTTGTTTGAACAAACAGTATTGGCAAAAACAATATAATGTTTAATTGCTGTGGCCAAAATGATGAAAACCGTGAGGTTTCTAGGCAGTATCAAGAAGCCTTTTGATTATTGCTTGCTTTCTCTATAGACTACAGATTTATATGAAAAAGGTAACAGTAGACAACAGCAAATAATCAGGCAAAACATCGGTGTACAATAAGGGCAGACCTGTATAATTGCAGAAGCATTGGAAAGAACGTATAAGGTTACAAAGAATTTAAGCTTTAGGTGTGTATGTTACGTAAAGGAGGAAGATGTGGTCAAAACATTAAGAAAGAAAGATGACATTGGTTTTACTACAATGATGAAACCACTGAACTCTCACTTGCACCAGGGCCAGAAAGGGGAACAAGACTATGAGATTACTACGTAAACCAAAGGGCCAACCACTTTATTATTAATTCTATGCTCAGATCAAATTTAGAGGACAGATCATGGACATAGACAACAGTGTGGTGACTGCCAGAAGGTGGGGAGGTGGAGGAGGTTATGGATGAAGACTTAACTTAGGGAGAGGGGTAAACACACAATACAGTGTACAGAGATGTGTTGTAGAATTGGGCACCTGAAACCTGTATAATTATGTTAACTAGTGTCACTCTAATAAATTCAATTTAAAAAAATTTTAAAGTTTAGAGGACTGAGGCATTAATTAATTACTAATCTTCACCAGGTTGTTCTAAAAATGTGCACATAATTTCTTCCACAATTTTGTAGTGATATTAATGGTTATTATGTTTCCACTTGCTCACTAACTTGTCTAAAACAGGCATCACCTGGAAGCAAGCCCTTTCACTGGCTTCATGTTCCTAAGTCATTTTAAAACATGCAAGTCAACATCCTGTGAACTACACTGCTCACAAACATTAGGGGATCAGGAAACATGCAGATACTCCAGTACTTTCAGCCTTTTGTACAGTGCATTTTCACCAATGAAATAAGTTGGTTTTGCATCTCATTTGCATAATCAAACAACTTTCTTTGACTTGTTTGCTTTTCTGATGTTCTTATTTAATTAAAAAAAATCAAATGCTTTTTTTTTTAGTGCTTCATATTCATTTTGAAATATCCCCTAATTTTTGTGAGCAGTATATTATTACTTGACTGTCCTTGTTGCCTGCAATTCTTTATAGGGAAGGGTCAGTTGGAAAGGTAAACTGTTTATTGTATATTATCATACTTACATAAAAGCAAATGGCAATTAGTTGAGACAGCTATGTTATCCCAGTCCCCCCCCCATTCCAGCATAACCATGTCACTTAAATAAATGAGGCATACCCTAAGATCAATGACTCTGTTGTCTAATCTTGTATCCTGGTTAACAGTAGCTCTTCCTTCCTAAAACAACAAACAAACAAAAAAACCCAGGTTTTACTTATTTTTTTCAGAACACAAAAGACGCTTTTGGAAGCCATTTTTACTTTTTTTCTTTTTTCTTTTCTTCTTACAGAGACAGAGAGAGAGTCAGAGAGAGGGATAGACAGGGACAGACAGACGGGAATGGAGAGATGAGAAGCATCAATCGTTAGTTTTTCGTTGCGCATTGTGACACCTTAGTTGTTCATTGATTGCTTTCTCATATGTGCCTTGACCGCGGGCCTTTAGCAGACCGAGTAACCTCTTGCTCTAGCCAGAGACCTTGGGTCCAAGCTGGTGAGCTTTTGCTCAAACCAGATGAGCCTGTGCTCAAGCTGGCAACCTCGGGGTCTCGAACCTGAGTCCTTGGCATCCCAGTCCAATGCTCTATCCACTGCGCCACCGCCTGGTCAGGCACCATCTTTACTTTTTAATGGCAGGTGTATTTATGTGCGTTAATATTATGGGCCAATCTGGATCCAAAAAACAGAAAGCAGGGCTAGCGATAGGTTACTGTTAGAAGAGAGATGGAATGAAGAAAAATGATAATGAACAAAGATTAAACCTTTTTTTTCCATCTCCTATCCCCAAAAGCCTTTAGAAGAATTAATAACTGCATCTTCATTGATTCCTGAATTTTACTGCTAAAGACTGAAGGAATAAAAGCTGATAGAGGAGGACACCAGTGAGACACTTTTCAAGTCTGTAAAGTCTACTTATTTTTCATAATACATTTCATTCTCATTCTCTCCTGACTATACTGAGCAGTCTTCCAAAGGCTTCATAATGTGTGCTATTACAACACAATGGATACAGATGCAAATAAGAGAATCTAACTGTTGCCTATTAAGCCAGGCATTACAAAGATCTGTACCTGTATTTATATTATTACTTTTAATGAATTAAATATTAAAAATTTTGTTTTAACTTTTAATATTGCAAATATTGACAGATTTCCTATAAAAACAAAAGCCCATGAGGTCAATTACTTATTTTTATTTATTTATTTTTTACAGAGACAGAGAGTGAGTCAGAGAGAGGGATAGACAGGGACAGACAGGAACAGAGAGAGATGAGAAGCATCAATCATTAGTTTTTTATTGCGTGTTGCAACACCTTAGTTGTTCATTGATTGCTTTCTCATATGTGCCTTGACCGCGGGCCTTCAGCAGACCAAGTAGCCCCTTGCTGGAGCCAGCAACCTTGGGTTCAAGCTGGTGGGCTTTTGCTCAAACCAGATGAGCCTGCGCTCAAGCTGGCAACCTCAGGCTTGACCTCAGGGTCTCGAACCTGGGTCCTCTGCATCCCAGTCCAATGCTCTATCCACTGCGCCACTGCCTGGTCAGGCTCAATTATTTTTTTAAGGGTATTTTTTTTTCTTTTGCATTTTTCTGAAGCTGGAAACAGGGAGAGACAGTCAGACAGACTCCCGTATGCGCCCGACCGGGATCCACCCGGCATGCCCACCATGAGGCGACGCTCTGCCCACCAGGGGGCGATGCTCTGCTCATCCTGGGCGTCGCCATGTTGCGACCAGAGCCACTCTAGCGCCTGGGGCAGAGGCCAAGGAGCCATCCCCAGTGCCCGGGCCATCTTTGCTCCAATGGAGCCTTGGCTGCGGGAGGGGAAGAGAGAGACAGAGAGGACGGTGCGGCGGAGGGATGGAGAAGCAAATGGGCGCTTCTCCTGTGTGCCCTGGCTGGGAATCGAACCCGGGTCCTCCGCACGCTAGGCCGATGCTCTACCGCTGAGCCAACCGGCCATGGCTTTAAGGGTATTTTAAAAAAAAATGTTTCCAAAGTGAGAAGGGGGGGCAGACAGACAAATTCCCGCATGTGCCCAACTGGGATCCACCAGGCATGCCCACCAGAGGCCATTGCTCTACTGCAGTTGGAGCCATTCTAGCGCCTGAGAAGGAGGCCATGGAGCCATCTTCAGTGCCCAGGCCAACTTTGCTCCAATGGAGCCTTGGCTGCAGGAGGAAAAGAGAGAGACAGAGAGAAAGAAGAGGGGAAGGGGTGGAGAAGCGGATGGGCACTTCTCCTATGTGCCCTGGCTGGGGTTCGAACCCGGGACATCCACACACTGGGCCTACGCTTTACCACTGAGCCAAATGGCCAGGGCAGTCAATTATTTTTAAGAGTATAAACAGATCTGTTGATCAAAAAGTTTGAGAATTGTTGGTGTAAGAATAAATTTAAATGAAAATGAAAAGCATATCAACAGGTACCCTTCATATAAAAATAGAGCACCAAGGTTTCAATGTTTCACAAACTAAACATACAGAGGAAGCACAGTGTTTCAAACATAATTTTTACCTCTTCTCCTTCTACCTCAGGCCGAATGGCATCATCCAGCTGTAGGGGCAAACGGGGTTCAGCCAAACTGATCACATAAATCTGAAAGTGAGAGGTTACCAAAAATATCACAAACACACAAAACCTGTTATCTTTTGCTTAAAAATAAAATCTACAATCGATTTAAACATGAAGCATATTTGCATACCTGAACCTACTAAGATCACACAGTATGGCACATGTTTTTTCACTTATCAAATGGGGTAATAATTTCTTGCCTACCTCCCTGGGCTGCTGAAACAGTCACATGAGATAACATGTACCAATCAAATACTTGTGAACTCTAAGTGTGTACCGATGTGATAGATCAGGAATAACTGCAGTTGAGGGGGTCTAGGTTTAAGGTGTCACTTTGTCACATAAAAGCTGTTGTTAGGTAAATCACTTAACCTCAGGACTTCAACATTCTACTCTGTAAAATGAGGTCTGAAGCTAAGAGTCAAATGGAATAATGAGAAAACACTTTGCTCATTTGAAATAAATTATTTATTTTTGAGAGAGAGAGAGAGAGAGAGGAAAGGAGAGAGAAGAGAAGCATCAATTCATAGTCATGGCACTTCAGTTGTTCACTGATTGCTTCTCATACATGCCTTGACCAGGGGGCTCAAGCCGAGCCAGTGACCCCTTGCTCAAGGCAGTGACCATTGGGCTCAAGCCACCGACCATGGGGTCATTATCTACGATCCCATGCTCAAGCTGGATGAGCCTGTGCTCAAGCCTATAACCTCAAGGTTTCAAACTTCGGTCCCCAGGGTCCCAGGTCAACACTCTATCCACTGTACTACTACCTGGTCACACTGAAATTAGTTATTATTATTGGTAACAGCATTTAGCCATTTTTTCTACTATCACTAAAGTCAGCCCAACTCTACTGTTCCTCTACCTCCTTTTCTCATGCTGTTTCTAAATATCTCTTCATTGCCTTCTTTCATTGAACATGTTGTGTCTCCTTTCCTGCTATTCTCCTGGTTGGGAGCATCTTAAGGGGGCATTCCTTTAAGGTTAAAATCCCTCAATATCCACTCACAGTAACAGCACATTTTAGTGCTAAAAAGCAGTTAGGTCATAATGAATTATCTACCCTTAAAAAACACGTTACCCTATTAATTATTCCCAACTATGCCTCGAAAACCTGCTAAAGCACAGGTAACTGGCTTGAAGCCCAAGGTTGTTGGCTTGAGCTCAAAGTAAATGGCTTGGCTGGAGCCTCCCAGGTCAAGGCATGTATGAAAAGCAATCAATGAACAACTAAAGTGCTACAACTACAAGTTGATGCTCCAGATCTCTCTCCCTTCCCATCTCTCTCATTCTCTCTAGCTTGCTAAAAAAAAAAAAATTAATTTATTAAAGTACTGAAAAAGATGTTGCTTGGAAGATAGGGGGTTGTTTTTCTTGGTTAGCATACCCTTACATTTGCCTTTACTAAGTTATATATTTCTTGGCAGAGTTGTCTTCAAGTGAGGAACAAAGAGAAGAAAGTAAATTGGCAAGTTAGGTCAGTAAAAAATGCAAGCTATTCTAAGTCTTGAAAAGTTCCATGACAACCAATTCCAGTTAAATAAACTTACTCCCAAATAGTGTGTGTACATGGGTCTTTCTGCATCTGTCTGTCTGTCAGTCAGTCTGCCTGACTGCTCTATCTTACCTATGCTCACTGTGTGCATAGGTAAGACCGAGCAGTCAGGTGGATTGCTTGAGAGATTAATGAGGCATTTTATAAACACAAACTAGGCCTGGACCCGAGAACTGCAGGTTCAAAATTACAGCGTTATTTCAACAGTACTAAGTATATTTGAATTCACTTCTAGTATTTTAAAAGGCAATGATAATGAACACTTTCAGTTTTTATGACGGAGAAGAAAATAGATGTGGGATAAATCGTGCATGAAAAGAGGTTACTGCTAGAATATAAGACTAATATGATATTTTCTCTTGATTTTTCTATAACGTAAACTATCAGAAAATGAATATAAGGTAATGATTAAAAATTAGTATAATTAATAAATGTTTAAAAGTATATCATAAGAAAGTTCATAACAAAATATTAATAGGTTCATCATAGTAAATAAGCTTTTTCAATGTGTTTTACATTTTTCCTTCCCTGCGCGACTATGGTAGATTGTTTGCAAAAATGGCTGCCATAATTCCTCCTGCTCTCTATACATGTCCTTTTCAATGATGGTTCCTTTCCTACCATCAAAAGGTAGAATCTATTTCCCCACCTCTTACATCTGAGTTTTGCCATGTCACTTGCTTTGACCAGTGAAATTCTTAGCAAACGTGACACAAGCAGAAGCTTGAAGTGTTTGCACACTAAGGCTTCCCTCTCTTGCTGCTGGTACCATGTCAACAAGTGTGGGCTAGCTTGCTAGATGAAGACAGGCCACAGGAAAAGATGTTCCAAAAATACCAGTGAATCCAGTTGATGCGTGATACTGATGAGCCCAATGCACAAAAAATTGAGCGAATAATTATTGTTTTAAGTCACTATGTATGGGACAGTTATAAAACAAAAGCTAACTGATTAAGTAATTTATAAATCTCAACATTTTATATCAACTTTAATTATTACGAAGACATAGATTTAACATGAATAAGTTATATGAACTACTCAAATCTATTTCTGTACACAAATTTATTTTTTGAAAAAAGTTACCTTTTGAACATGTAACTCTACATCTTGCTGTGTACAGCTTCCAATTTTCTGATTCACTCTTCTCACAACACCTTCTACATCTACGATGCTCTCTTTGTTGATGCTGTCAAAAGAAAACCTCCAACTTTAATCATCTCATCAGAGGGCTCAGAACTCATTTGTTGTTTCAAGAGGAAAGCTGAATATATTAAGCTCTTATTTAATAGATGAATTCAGTCTATTTAACAGTAAGCTCTTATGCAACACCCTTGGTGAGATACACTGAAGAGATGATTTTCTAGATGCCATAAATTTAGTAATCATTCATAAAATACTCTGGAATAAAAGGCAATAGGACCAGCAATGAATCATGGAAAGTAGGGAAAAGTCTTTCAATTATTTATTAAAGAACACTTCCTTTCCTATAGTTGAAATTTACTAAGATCAGCATTTACTATAACAAGAAACACTGGCTTCAATAGATGCAATTACTGCTAACGGAACTAAATAACAGAAGAAGGTCAACTGAATAGATTTCAAGGTAATAAAAGGACATTGGGGTGCTGCAATTAAATCCTTACTGCCCACACTTTCTGGATATATACTGTCATTGACTGCATTTATGGTAGACAACCTATTGGATTCTGTGATCTCATTTAAGAATGGCTATAGAAAGCTTAATATACACTAAGAGTAAAATAAATGCATTTTCTGGGCAGTTTAATTCTTTGGCAAACTTGAACTTTGCACAAAAGACACTCAAATTCTGAAATGGAAAACATGTATTAGGAAAATCTGGCCCGAACTCCTTGTTTATCTGTTAATGTCATAAACCCTAGTGAACTTTTATATTAACTTCTCATGGTTCAATTTCATACCCAGAATCTTACAAAACACATGACCAGAATCTAAACAAAGCAAAACAAAGATGTAACTCTCTTTTTTTAAGTGAGAGGCAGGGAGGCAGAGAGACAGATTCTCACATGTGCCTCAACTGGGATCCACCAAGGGCCGATGCTCTGCCCATCTGGGGCTACTGCTTTGTCACTCAGCAACCAAGCTATTTTGGCACCTGAGGCAAGGCCATGAAGCCATCATCAGTGCCCGAGGCCAACATGCTCAAACCAATCCAGCCATAGCTGTGGGAGGAGAAGAGAGAAAGAAAGAGAGGGGAAGGGGTAGAGAAGTAGATGGTCGCTTCTCCTGTATGAACTGACCAGGAATTCCCTATTGGGACAAGGCTCTATGGCTGAGCCAACCTGCCAGGGCCTAGATGTAACTCTCATAGTAAAAATTCTATTTCTTCTGATGAGGTATCAAGTTCTTCCTTAGCAGTTATGATGCTACCTGACAAGATTCCAGAAATCCAACAATGTTTATTTTAGGAAAGAGACTGCCACATACATTTCAATGAACATTTGCTCAGGGTTGGAAAAGGATCAAAATGAGGATAACAGATGAAAAGTGAAGAAAAAAATTTTCTTTCACTTCACTCTGCTACACTGCCTAAAATTCTGTATGTTACCATCTTAAAAAATCAGTAAGTACCCACATTTCTTGCATTTTCATATCTCCTGAACTAGGGCTTTAGCCTAATATCTAAAATGTTGTATACTGAAGAAACTATATTAACATCTATATACATTCATGTCTATATCTATCCCATTTGTAGACATGAATTTAGAAGAAAAATCATTAAAACAAAAAAGACAAATTTGTGAGAAAGGGTTATATTAGAATTTGCTAGTTAGAACTAATAAGTTATAGTGCATATAATTAAAATCAATATAAGAATAGGAATACTTGAATAAGCTATTGCCAGCATTAGATAAAATTCTACTTTATAGAAAATATCTAATGATTTTAACTGATATTGTATGTAAAGATGTCTTAATACTTTATAATGTATATACTATAGCTTAGCTATTACTATAAAGAGATCCTATTAAAGTTTCTCTTGTACATTTTGAAACTAACATGCCACTATGTCTACATTTTAAGAGAGGGTTATATCTAACAGGCAACTAAAAAAAAAATCCATGGTGAAAAGTAGAGGAACTCCTGAGTACTGTTTTATTGTAGGAGAAATGAATGAAGTAATATAAATACATCTTTTCAAGAGCTAAGTCACCTATTTTTATTATTTCTGCTATATAGTTTGACCCTACATATAATTAATCATTTTACAAATAAATTAGTATAGCCTTGATATTAAAAAACCCTAATAGGCACAACAGACTTCATGTCACCCATTAGAAACTGTCAATTTAATAGTTAACTTCTAGTGTAAACTGTGTTTAGAAAATAAAACAGATTTTTAGATTATAAGAAGCACCATTATTTACATAAAGTATTTTATAAAAATATTTAGAATTGGCTATTAAGTTTTTTTTTTTAAAAAAACAATGATAAAATATATGAACAATGCAATTATAAAACCTGCAACTTGGGAGAAAAACAAATAGTACTAAGTTATCTGAAGGAATAAAATCCCATCTTTCCAACACGAGCGCCACACAGTTTACTACTTAGGACCTCTCTAATAACCCAGAGACATCTTCATTATCCATAGTTCTCTCAATCTTGATTAAGTTTTTTCCTGTGTAGGGTACACAAGAAGCAGAAAATTTAAAAAATGTCTGGTGAACTATTAGAAATAGGCACAACTGTTAGGATTAAATAACAGTTGACTGATGAATATATATTAACAGAACAAAACAAAACAAAGAAAAACAGGGAAGTGGCTAAGAATCACATCGTTACCCAGTACATTAACAGAGGTTCACAATATTAGCCCTCTGTTACTAAGAAAAAGTTAAAAAGGAAAAATGTATAAAATAGACTTCAAAGAATCTGTTAAAATTGTCAAACTAGGTTCAGCACTTGAGGGAGGTAATCTTCAATCTAAAATAATGAGTAATGTCTATTTAATGTTTCTGAAAAAAAAATTAAAAGTTCTTAGCAAATCTCTATAGTACACTAAATTATTTGTCCCAAGTCTTCATTCCACTGTAGTGGTAGCATTCACCCATGGCTTCCCAGTAGACAGAAGATATTTCTCTGCCCCTAGAATTTGGTTTTATGGCCTTATTACTTGCTTATCAATGAGATATCAGCTGATCATAATAAAAGTCTCTGAAATAGTATATGTTTATTTATAGGTCATCATATATACATTGCAAACCAACAGTATATTTTATATACTGTAAAGATACTTTAAAAAACCAGATGAAATTTTACTGTAAAATATTAGGGTTAATTTCTTATCAAACAGAGTAGAATTTATCCATTCAAGTGAACATTGTTCTCTTCCAAGTGATGCTCAGGTAAGGAAGGCTGGTTTATAAACATGATTCAAAATCAGCACTGCCTGAAACAACCAACCTGAAAATGACTTATCTGAAATTAGCTCTTGCTTTTGTCACACATATCAGTTTTTTGGGTATCGATATCATTTATACCTATTATTTACTATCCTTTAGAAACACTGAAGACCATGACAGAAGTCTGGGTGGAAGAAGAGCAAAGACATTAAAAAAATGTCAAAAGAAAATAGCACTAGATATGCAAGGAAGTAACATGTTTTGAAAAGGAAAGAACAGTTAATATATCAACTATAGCAGTGGTCCCCAACCTTTTTTGGGCCACGGACCGGTTTAATGTCAGAAAATATTTTCACGGACTGGCCTTTAGGGTGGGACGGATAAATGTATCATGTGACTGATACAAGCGTCAAGAGAGAACCTTAGACGGATGTAACAAAGGGAATCTGGTCTTTTTTTTTTTTTTTACAGAGACAGAGCGAGAGTCAGAGAGAGGGATAGATAGGGACAGACAGACAGGAATGGAGAGATGAGAAAGAAGCACCAATCATCAGTTTTTTGTTGGGGCACTTTAGTTGTTCATTGATTGCTTTCTCATATGTGCCTTGAGCATGGGCTTTCAGCAGACCGAGTAACCCCTTGCTTGAGCCAGCGACCTTGGGTCCAAGCTGGTGAGCTTTGCTCAAACCAGATGAGCCACGTTCAAGCTGGTGCCTCAGGGTCTCGAACCTGGGTCCTCCACATCCCAGTCCAACGCTCTATCCACTGCGCCACCGCCTGGTCAGGCGAATCTGGTCATTTTTAAAAAATAAAACATCGTTCAGACTTAAATATAAATAAAACGAAAGTAATGTAAGTTATTTATTCTTTCTCTGCGGACCGGTACCAAATGGCCCACGAACTGGTACTGGTCCACGGCCCGGGGGTTGGGGACCACTGAACTATAGGATGAACACAGATAGAAGATATATCAACTATCGGGCTGAGTAGCTATCTCTGAACATTTTTGATAATTACACTATAAAATATTATACTTATTAAAAATTCCAATGTTAAATAAACATGTAAATTTAAAAGTTTAAGTCCCTCATTATATATCCAACCCAATCTTTCTATACATAATCACTGTTTACTATTTGGTCAATATGCCTCCACATTTTTTCTCATTTGCAAAAAATATGGAATGCTTCATAAATTTTCTAACAACATTCTACAGTTTTTGTTCATTTTCTCTGTATTTTTTAATGTTGAAGTATAGTTTTTTAATATAGCTCAAATAAAACTATCACTATTCCCACATGAATTTCCTTTTATGTTCCAGTTCCTCTGTGAAGTGCTTCAGTTAAATTTCACAAAGGCCCACAACGTAGGTAATAACATCATTTTACAGTTGAGAAAACTGAGACTAACAGGTCAGATACTTAGCCTAAGATCACATAACTAGTAAGAAAGATCATGTACAAATTATTGCAATGAGAGGTCTGTTGGACTCAAAAATTAGTACCAAATTTTAAATACTCCAGAATGTACCATCAGCAGTTCACTTTGAAATTACACATTCTCATTCTCAGAAGTTCATGAGCTGCCAGATTCTATAAGAAACTGGAAGAAACAGGCACTTCGTGAACAGTTTCCAACATGCCCCAGAATCATGCTGCCTTGTCCAGTTACGCGGATGCATCTGGATGTCCTGCTGCCGCCAGCCTCAACAGAGATTCATCAGAATCTTTGTATAAAACATGAAGTTATCAAGGTTATAGTTAACTTAGAAGAATTTAATTCCATAAACTAGATTAAAGCTTTATTTATTTATTTTAGAGAGAGAGATGGAAAGACAGGGATATTAATCTGTTCCTGTATGTGCCCTGATTGGGGATCAAACCAGCAACCTCTGTGCTTTGGGACAATGTTCTAACCAACTAAGCTATCTGGCCAGGGCCCATGAACTGAAATTTTGACAGCAGATTTTAGACCTACTTTTAAAGTGTATCTTTATCAAAATTTTCAATACCAGTAACTGTTCAAAGAAGTACTGACAAGGCCAAATACAGAAGTTCTGTTTCCTCCTACAATAGATAACTACTTCATTCCAACAAAGAGGTACAAACCATCTAGGTACCATTGGTCAGAGTTACAATCCACAACAGTATAATGACCTAGTCTATGTTCACCAACTTACCCTTATGATGCTCAAGGGGTACCCACCCACATGCCCACCCTCCTCTGGGCCTCAACTATAGATGAGTTATATATACATATGCTTCTACCACAGCACCTGTAACATGTCTCTGCATGCAACTGTTTATTTTTACCGTCTCCCTAAATTTAGTTCCTTAAGCGCGATGTGGCATTGTGTACCCAAGCCTCGAAAGTGCCTGCACCAGGGCAGGTGCTGAATAAGTTTTCTAAATTAATGAGACTTCTGAGTATTTTGGTATTCTACAATTTTAAAAGTTAATGTAGCAAACTAAAAATTTAAGTCACCAAGTAAACTTTTTATTTTTATGTAAAAAAGGAAAGAAAATAAACAAACCTGGTGCAGCTAGGTGACTCACATTAGCAAATGAGAAAGATACTTGTGACTCATCAGCTACCAATAAATCACTTAACCACATAATGACTAATACAAAGAACCCCCCCCCACAAATGTATAAAATAACAGTCTAAAAGTATCTTTTTAAAAGAATCCAAACATTTCTATGCTTGGAGGAAGGCGTTACATAAGTACAAATAACAAAATATAATTTTTAACTTTAACAAATGCTATTCAAACTAACTGTAGCCCTTATAGTAGTCACTATAACGTCGTCAGCTTTAAACTTCAGAAACTTGCATTTATATTCACTGAAGACTTTAATAACAGTCAATACAAAAAGCCACCAGGGCTGCCTTAAAAAAGAAATGTCTTTACTAGACTCAATTATGACTAATCCAGAGTATTCTGTTCATTACTTTATAATGGCACTAAATTAAAAAAAATTATTAAAAAGAAAAAATAGGACAACTTAATATCAATCATCTTCAAATACCAGTTACTAAATATTAGAAAACTAATGTCAACATAAGATGGGAATCCAGAAACACAGGCCTGGATATATCCCATATTCCTGCCTCCTCACAAATTTCATTTAAAGATCTCATATCATTTCGGATACACAATAAGGATCTGTTCTTAAAAGATATCCAGGGAGTGAAATTTGCCAGCCTTTCTATATAACTCATTTGGTTGCTTCATTTTTATATGCATTCAACCATGAGAACATTGATCTTTCCAAAAAATTAATTAAAGTAATGTAAAGAGTCCTATGGCACTTACATTCAATTGGTAAGTCAACTTTTCAGATTAGTGCATTGATGAATTGGCTATTCCCATGAAAGGTAATTTTGGGAAAAACAACTGACCCCACATTAGGCTCTAAATGTTGCTCTTAAAAACAATACTCAAAAGCTAGAGCAGTACAATCTAGCTAGTAAGGCAAAAATAAGAGTTTCAGATTTAATATGTAAAGTAAATGTTAAGATAGTTATCTACTTAAGATATTAAAAATGACCTCATATTTTGCCTTTTAAATGATTAGAAAACCCCAGCTGGAACTATCTGATTTGATATTTTTAATAGTGGAGTCCTTGCTTTATTCCACCTGGTATATGGCCAGAGGGAATAGTTAAATGCAGGGCCTCATGGAATTAACATATAAATACGATTATTTCTCCCACTTTGTTGTGTAGGAAGTTCACATGTTTTAAATGTCCAATCTCTTTGGGTAGCACTATTCAAATGAAAACACCTTGAGAATAAACAAACAGTTCTCAGGCACTGCTCTAGTTAAAGATAAACATTTCATATGTAAAAACTGACCTAAGACAGAATGAAAATTAAATGAGGATAGAAATAGCTTTTTCTCATGAACATATTTCTACCTATGCTATTTTCCAAACCAAAGATTCTAACAGAATGGTTTGTTGTCTCACTAACTAATGCGGCTAGCTTCTCAAAGTAAATGTTACTAAATATTCATTTTAATTAACTTATGTTTCACTGGTCCTCAAATTTCTTAAGATAAAAACGCCTAAAAGTAAGGATTTTTGATTTAGATAAATAATAGAATCTACCAAAATTTATATGTTGTTGTTCATGTGCTGTTTTTAATCATAATACAAGTGATAATATATTATGGAGAATTCAAAGAATTTCCCAAATTTTTCTTTTCTAATTCAAATTATACTTAGGAAATAAATAAATAAAAAAAAATAGCTCCTGAAGAATTCATAGAAACAATGGAAACAGGCAGCATAAACCTCCATTTTCATAATAAAGTACAATATAGTCTATTGCAGCGGTTCTCAACCTGTGGGTCGCGACCCCGGCGGGGGTCATACGACCAAAACACAGGGGTCGCCTAAAGCCATTGGAAATACATATTTTATTTAAAAATGTATTGTATAATAAATGTGTATTTATTTATTTAAAAATGTATTGTATAATAAATATGTATTTATTAAAAATATATTGTATAATAAATATGTATTTATTTATTTAAAAATGTATTGTATAATAAATATGTATTTATTTATTTAAAAATGTATTGTATAATAAATATGTATTTTCCGATGGCTTTAGGCGACCCCTGTATTTTGGTAGTTCGACCCCCACCGGGTCACGACCCATAGGTTGAGAACCGCTGGTCTATTGGGTCAACTAAGAAAATAAAATCAATTGTGCCACAAATACACAATAGACTCTTTAACCTCAGCGTTAAGATTACTGGGTCAGGAGTCTACAGGGCAGGCAGTGTGAGGCATTCCCAGGGCAGAAGAAACAGAGACATGAAACAGTGAATAAGGATGCAGTGACAGTAGTTCTAGGAATGGAACTGGGGTTGCATGAAATCAAAAGGGGACAGAAAAACTAGGAGAAACAGGGAGATTGATAAAAAGATTAGAAGTCTTGATGAAGTCCAATAGATTAGGAGGCATAAGAGAGGGAGAAAGGTGGAAATTACGGTTGGAGAGAATGACTACAGGAGTTTAAAATGAAGTTCTGAGGGGCAAAATCCAAGCTGTGGCCATAAGAGTGAGTTGTTAAAGTAATGGTGAAGATTGTGGAGAAAAATGAAGGAATTTTAAGTCCAAGGTGTTGGATACAGACACTTGAAAACTTTTAGAATGGGAGGAGCAGAATATCATCAGCCAGAAAAAAAAAAAAAAAGGTTTTTGGCAAAAATACCTATTTTGTTTGGGCTTTCCCAAACACTCAAAAGCAGTGGTTCTCAACCTTTCTAATGCTGTGACCCCGCAATACAGTCCCTCATGTTGCAGTGACCCCAAACCAAAAAATAATTTTGGTGGCTACTTCATAACTGTAATTTTGCTACAGTTATGATTCGGAATGTAAATACCTGATATGCATTATGTATTTTCCGATGACTTTAGGCGATCCTGCAAGGGTTGCGACCCACAGGTTGAGAACCGCTGCTCAAAAGGCTGGCACTTACACAATATACATTACTCAACATATATAAGCTTAGGAGATAATACCTGCTGCCTAGCCAAAAGACTTTCCCTTTCTTTATTGCTAATGGACCCGACCCTGTTCAGTATCACTGTACTCGGTCAAGTGTTCTAAGGGAACATTCATCATAGCTCTAGAGGGTGTCTTCTGCTTAGTTCCTGCCCACCCTGGGAATTTACTCCAGATTGATGGTGTCATTTTAGTTTCTTAAACTAAAAACTTTGAAGTCAATTTTCATGTTCTTTTCCTTACCCCCACACAGAAGCAGTCAGCAAACTGTTAAGACTGTTACATTTTTACCCACTCACTGGACAAACAGTTTTAAGTGCAGTCAGTTTTGCTATAACATTCATTTTGAAAATGTGAATTAATTCCAACACAATTGGTACACTAGGGCTCAATCTGAGCATATTGAGAATTTCCTGTTTATCTATGCCAGATTTCATCAGTAAGAAATACTAGGCCAATGTAGACAACTACTGTATATACTACTCTGGTGAACTAAGCCATGTAGGAATACATGAAACATACACGTCTCAAACATCTACCTATATTATAAGCCAAACCCATCCACATGGTGGTCCAACTTTCCCTCAGATTTCAGACAGAATTCCTCTACAATGTCACAATAATTTATGAGCTGCAATTCTCTGACACCCACTTCCATAAGGACACAGCATGTCTTTTTAAAGTGAAATTTCTACATAAACCTTAAATTCTTTATTGCATAATTTTGCATAGCAGTAATTTTTGGAATGCATCTGTTACATTACAGCAGAACTGACTGAATATCAGTACCACTCTACAACAAATTAATCTAAAAGGACACTCATACCTGAATGTCCCAAGATCTCTTTCCTTGTTGACAATAGAGCAATTCTAGGAGAAGATTTTAGTTTGTAAGAGTAAAAAGTCTCATGTGTTAAACAACAGCATCAGTTGTCCAGCCAAATTCTTTCATTTCTTTCCTGTACCCAGAATCTTAGTAAAGGATAAATTCTTACATTAAAATCTGAGTCCAAGTCCTGGCCGGTTGGCTCAGTGGTAGAGCGTCGGCCTGGCGTGCAGAAGTCTCGGGTTCGATTCCTGGCCAGGGCACACAGGAGAAGCGCCCATCTGCTTCTCCACCCCTCCCCCTCTCCTTCCTCTCTGTCTCTCTCTTCCCCTCCCGCAGCCGAGGCTCCACTGGAGCAAAGATGGCCCGGGCGCTGGGGATGGCTCCTTGACCTCTGCCCCAGGCGCTGGAGTGGCTCTGGTTGCGACAGAGCAACCCCCTGGAAGGGCAGAGCATCGCCCCCTGGTGGGTGTGCCGGGTGGATCCCAGTCAGGCGCATGCGGGAGTCTGTCTGACTTTCTCTCCCCGTTTCCTGGCTTCAGAAAAATACAGAAAAAAAAAAATTAAAAAAATTAAAAAAAAAAAATCTGAGTCTGTGGTCTTAATTTCCACATTAGTTGACTATACTACCCAGCTGCTTTGCTGAGTGACTGTTTTTTCACATCCAGAGTGTAAGAATGTGTAAGATGAACTGTGGCAGTGCTAACGATGATAAAAGAAAAAAAGACAAAAGAGTAAGCAAAAACGAATCTAATTAAATTTGCCTAGTGAGTTTTTATGTTTCATTTTTGTAATTGTAGCTATCAAATATTCTTACATTGAAATTATTAAAAAAAGTAACTTGACAAACATAAAATCTAGTTTCTAACTATCTTGACTGCCACTGTTTTTACAGCATACTTTTTAAAATTAAATTTTTTAAAATTAAATTTATTGGGGTGTCATTGATTACTGTAAGTTTCAGGTGAGCATCTTATAATATGACACCTATATACTCTATTGCAAGGGTCCCCAAACTTTTAATTTAAAAAAAATTTTTTTTCCTTTTTTTTTTTTTTCTGAAGCTGGAAACAGGGAGAGACAGACAGACTCCCGCATGTGCCCAACCGGGATCCACCTGGCACGCCCACCATGGGGCGACGCTCTGCCCACCCTGGGCGTCGCCATGTTGCGACCAGAGCCACTCTAGCGCCTGAGGCAGAGGCCACAGAGCCATCCCCAGCGCCCGGGCCATCTTTGCTCCAATGGAGCCTTGGCTGCGGGAGGGGAAGAGAGAGACAGAGAGGAAAGCGCAGCGGAGGGGTGGAGAAGCAAATGGGCGCTTCTCCTGTGTGCCCTGGCCAGGAATCGAACCCGGGTCCTCCGCACGCTAGGCCGACGCAAAAAATTTTTTTTCTATATTTTTCTGAAGCCGGAAACGGGGAGAGAAAGTCAGACAGACTACCGCATGCGCCCGACCGGGATCCACCCGGCACGCCCACCAGGGGGCGATGCTCTGCCCACCAGGGGGCAATGCTCTGCCCCTCCAGGGGGTTGCTCTGTTGCGACCAGAGCCACTCTAGCGCCTGGGGCAGAGGCCGAGGAGCCATCCCCAGCGCCCGGGCCATCTTCGCTCCAGTGGAGCCTTGGCTGCAGGAGGGGAAGAGAGAGACAGAGAGGAAGGAGAGGGGGAGGAGTGGAGAAGCAGATGGGCGCTTCTCCTGTGTGCCCTGGCCGGGAATCGAACCCGGGACTTCTGAACGCCAGGCCGATGCTCTACCACTGAGCCAACCGGCCAGGGCCATGGTCCCCAAACTTTTTACACAGGGGGCCAGCTCACTGTCCCTCAGACCGTTGGAGGGCCAGACTATAAAAAAAACTATGAACAAATCCCTATGCACACTGCACATATCTTATTTTAAAGTAAAAAAACAAAACGGGAACAAATACAATATTTAAAATAAAGAACAAGTAAATTTAAAAATCAACAAATTTACCAGTATTTCAATGGGAACTATGGGCCTGCTTTTGGCTGAGATGGTCAATGTGCTCCTCTTACTGACCACCAATGAAAGAGGTACCCCTTCCGGAAGTGCGGTGGGGGCCGGAAAAATGGCCTCAGGGGGCCACGTGTGGCCCGTGGGCCATAGTTTGGGGACCCCTGCTCTACTGTGTGCCTACTACCTGAAATCTAGTCTCCTTCTGTCACCATATGACCCCCTTTACCCTCTCTGTTCTCCCTCCAACTCCCTTTTTTTGGTTATCACCACTCTGTTGTCTGTATCCATGAGTTTTTAGTTTGTTCATTCTTGCTTTTTTTAAAATATAGTTTATATATGAATAAAATCATATGGTTCTTGTCCTTTTCCATTTGAATTATTTCACGTAGCATACCACTCTCAAGATCCATCGTTAGTGCAAATTGCAATATTTCATATTTTTTAATGACTATATATTTTTAATGACATTGTATATACATATGTGGCACATCTTCTTTATCTAGTCATCTACCAATGGATACTAAGATTGCTTACATGTCCTTGCTATTGTGAATAATGTTGCAACGAACATGGGGTATACCTTTACAAATAAATGTTTTCAAAAAATTTGGGTCAAATACCCAGAAGATTGATTGCTAGGTCATATGGTAGCTCTATTATGAAGTTTTTAAGAACCTTCATACTGCTTCCCAAAGCGGCTACACAAATTTACATCCCACCAGCAGTGTGAGGCAGTTCTACTTTCTCAGTATCTCTCAAATACTATTTCTTGCCATATTGTTAAATAGCCATTCTAACAGTGTAAGGTAGGATCTCAATGTGGCTTTGGTTTGCATTTCCCTTATAAGTAGTGATGTTGAACATCTTTTCATATATCTCTTGTCTATCTGTATGTCTTCCTTGGAAAAGTGTCTACTGAATAGGTCCTATGGCCATTTTTTAAGCCAGATTGTTTGGTGTGTTTTTTTTTTTGTTACTGTTGAACTGTATGAGTTCCTTATATATTTTGGATATTAAACCCTTACCAGAGGTATTGTTTGCAAATATCTTCTTCCATTCAACTGGCTGCCTTTTAATTTGTTGATTTCTTTTGCTGTGAAGCTTTTCAATTGGATGGAGATTCATTCTTTTATTTTGGCTTTTACTTCCCTTGCCTTTGGGGTTGAGTTCACTGAGATCCCCTGAGGCCAAATGTCCTAAGTTTAGTGCCTATGTTTTCTTTTATATGTTTTATTGTTTCAAGTCTTATATTCAAGTATTTAACTCATTTTGAGGTAATTTTTGTGTACGGTGTAAGAGAGCAGTCTAGTTTCTTTGGCATGTGGCTTTCTAGTTTTCCCAACACCATTTATTGAAGGGGCTTTCTTTTCTTCATTGTATGTTTTTGGCTTGTCTATAAAAATTTAGTTGCTCATATATGTGTGGGTTTATTTCTGGGCTCTCAACTCTGTTCCACTGGTCTGTATATTGATTTTCTGCTAATACCATACTGTTTGGATTGTCACTTTGGAGTAAGATTTGATTTAGGTAGAGGATACCTTGACTTTGTCTTTTTTTCCTCAGGATTGCTTTGGTTATATGGGGGTCTTCTGTGGTATACAAATTTGATGATTTTTCTGATTCTATTTCTGTGAAAATGCCATTGGTATTTTAGAGGGGCTGCTTTAGGTAATATAGCCATTTTAACTATGTTGAATCTTCCAATCCATGAATATGGAATATCTTTTCATTTCTTTGTGTCGTCTTCAGTTTCTTTTAACAATGTCTTCCAATTTTTAGTGTATAAGTCCTTTACTTCCTTTTGTAAGTTTATTGCTAGGTATTTTATCCTTTGTGTTGCAATTGCAAATGAAATTGTTTTCTTTGTCTAATTGCTCTGGCTAGGACTTCCTATAGCATGCTTTTTAACAATGATGTGGTTCCTTACAAAGGCAACTAACTCTTTAGAGTAGAAGGGACAAGTTCATAAAAATTACTGATGATTAAAAAAATTTTAAGTTCTCCACTGGAACTGATTTTAACATCAATTTATGACTCAACATAAATATATTTTTTATTACTCTATAATGAGTTATACTTTTTAAATCAAAATTTTAAATCACCAGTTTTGGTTCTCAGTATCTCTGGGCAGCAGTCATTACCACCCTCAAGAAACAAAACAGCTATCTACTTGAGGATATATACTAGAATAAGCTGCACACTCTAGAAGAGATATTTTTAAGGCAGAAAGCAATGGGGCTTCTCGTTCCCAGACATCAACATATTTCGATGACATTAAAGTTGTATTCTAAGAGCTACGTTGTGGATGTGTAGGGCCAGCAGTAGCCGCCGTCATGGTCATGGACATGCAGGTTTCCATAATTCGGACAGATAGTAAAGAAACAGTGGAGCCAAGAATGGTGGGCCATCCTTTACTAAAGTCTTGCACCGGCAGACGAGCAAACACACAGGGATAATACTTCCCTCTTCATTCATTCAGAGCTCATAAAGCCCTGAAACATTATCCGATCCTACAACCAGGAGAATCCTCTCCGGTTTCTCCTAGAATCAAAGGATCTCAAAACCTCAGTAGGGTTCCCAAAGCCCCTCACCTCTGATTCCCCATCTATACACCTACATTCTCTCTGTTCTTACTCTGCAAACATGGCTTCTCTCCCCTCTCCTCCTCCTCCTTCTAGACTTTCTGGTGCTAAAACCTCTCCTCCAGCAAACATTAGCAAGACAGTGGCCCTTCCCAAGCAGGAAGGTAATTTGCAATTTCATAGATCACATACCTGGTGTAGCCCAGAGCCATTTTTTAACCCTAAAAGTGAGCAAACTCAAAAAATACAAACTTTACAAACTCATTTGCCCAACAGGAGGGCTTGAACTAATATCATTACACTATCTCAGAGAGGCAAGATGACATAGAGACTATAGAAGTGTGAGCCCTAGAGTCAGAGACCTTAGTCAAAACAGTATTTTGAATCTCAGTTTCCTCAACTGTAAAAATGAACAAGCAATTTTTTTTCACCTTTCTTTTTTTAATCCGTTGGGTGTTAAAGTTGAAAGGCACAACACAGTATATAACATGTTTTACTTCTACCAGGAGAGAATCATTTGCAAAAATACATTTTAAAAATTTATACACTTACTCAGTTAGAAAACTTGTTGCTTAATATGCAAATCAGAATTTGAGTGAGGGAGAGAGGAAAGGAAGCTCAGCAAACACAACAAAACAAAGCTGCTTTGCTATGTTGAGGCTGCCAAGCTTTTTGTTACTCTACTTGAAAGTAAATGTGACTTGTCTGTAGAGAGTGCTGCTTCAGCAGTTTCAAATGAATTTCAAGCCTGTGCTCCATATTTTCTCCTTTGTAAGTTTAACGTATTCAGCAATGCTGAGCTAACAATTTAAATAACTACATTTTTAAACAAACGGAGCATTGATGTTAATATATGAAAATGGTCCAAACCACTGGGAGTCTCAGTTCTCACTATTGTTTATTCTGACAACAGGATATAATTGCTTACTTACTTGGCAGCAAATTTAACCATCTGCTTGCTTGCATGGTCTCCGACTGCCACAAGAGCCTGGACATTAAACTGCTGCTGACGTAGGACTAAGAAACACTGCTTCCCTGAATAAGACAGAACACAAATGTATTAAGGACATGCTACCTCAGGTTTTATAAAGAAGGAAAATGCCTCTCAACTTTAAAATTGGGCCAAAGTTCACTAGGTATATTCATCAGGCACATACACAGCAAGTGTATATCCAGCTTTCACAGTCAAAATACTCATACTCAAATGGCAAGCTTTAAAAAAACCCAAGTTCCTACTACGAGTAACAAAAATGCTTTTAACATGTTTGTTATGACAACACAGGTAAATCACCAATTTAAACAAATATATCAAAAAAAATTCTGTCATTGCATTAATTTATTAAACAAATTCCAAGTAACTTCAAATCACTTTCAACATTCATTTAATAGCTAGTATATTCTACAAGCAAAGGTTTTGTGCTTGTGGGAGTTTCAATGATGCAACCACAGAAGTATTAATAAGGAGCTTAGTAACAAGAACACAGCATTCTATGGGGATGGTCCATTTTATTTTCCATCAAAGCACATTTTAAAGAGCCTAATTTAGAATGACAGGCTAGTTTCTTTCATGTTTTACATCCTTCATTTTTCCATTATTGTCTTCCTAATCCTTCATCCTTTAAATAGTTTCATTTTTTTTTATACTCCAAATAACTTACTTTGTCTACAAAGTATCATTCTCTTTATGCCCTATAACAGGTTTTATTTTTACATATTTTGGGCCTCTTGATTTCCCCCTCCTTTGATAAGGAACCATCATTCCTTATTCTTAACTTTTTTTTTAATCTCTTCATTTTAGAGAGGAGAGGGAGAGACAGAGAGGAGAGACAGAGAGAGAGAAGGGGGGGAGGAACTGGAAGCATCAACTCCCATATGCTCCTTGACCAGGCAAGCCCAGGGTTTCGAACTGGCGACCTCAGCATTTCCAGGTCGACGCTTTATCCACTGCGCCACCACAGGTCAGGCCTATTCTTAACTTTTTGAAAACTATTATTTGTAAAAGATTCTAGTCACTATGTGTCCTTATGACATCCCTTTCCTCCAAACCAGATCCTTTTTGAGTCTCCAGTCAACTTTTGGAAAAGTACTTACTCAAAAAACAAAATAAACCTTTTCAAGATCACTCTTCCCATCAGCTTGTCTTGTAAAACATCAAAATATAATTTTGTTTTTTTTTCTTTTTTTTTAATTAATTTTAATTTGGGTGACATTAATCAATTAGGGTAAACAGGTTCAGAGAAATCATCTCCAGGTTATTTTGACATTTGATTAAGTTGCATACCCATCACCCAAAGTCATACAGTGTTCCGTCACCTTCTATCTGGTTTTCTTTGTGCCCCTCCTCTCCCCCCACACCCTCCCTTTTCCTCCCTACCCCTGTAACCACCACAATCTTGTCCATATCCCTGAGTCTCATTTTTATGTCCCACCTATGTATGAAATCATATAGTTCTTAGTTTTTTCTGATTTACTTATTTCACTCAATATAATGTTATCAAGGTCCATCCATGTAATTTTGGTTTTGAAACTGAGAATGAGCCTCGCAAAAAATTTAAAAAAGCAAAAATACAAGCAGATGTATAGTTTTTACTTTAAACATAGCATTTTGAAATGAAAATCAAACAGCAATCATGAGCTTAAAAAAAAAAGGTTGCAAAGTGCCAGCACAAACGTAATCTATGGACTTCTGAGTCATACACGACTAACATATTTTTACCACTATATAGCCACTCATTTTCTCTTGCCTTTGGAATATGATCCAGTCAAAAAGTATAATTTTTAAAGAGTTCCATGTACTAAATAGATTCAAGGGGATTTTAAGACATTGAATGGATAGATTGATAAAGTTAGAAATCTACAGATAGATCAAAATGATATTACTCCAGGAACTACTAAAAGCATACCCAAACAGTAGCCCACTCAGACAGAATGTTAACATGAATTGGAAGGCAGCATGCATGATTTAGTATTTTAGCTGCTCTAACAGTATAGACAGGCAGCACAGACTCAGCCGCACTACAAAACGATCCTGCAATGAACTCTAATGTTACAAAAAGATCTTGAGAGGAAATGGAGAGCTCTACAGGGTACACTGTGAGCACAGAAAAATGACTCTGAGTAAGCACTTGGGGTGGGGGGAGAAAGGTACCACTTAGTGTAAGGGTTTAGTCAAAAGTAAAGGCTCTGAAATCAAAAGTCCCAGGATCCTATTCAGTTGACTACTTCTAATGAAAGGGCCTGTGGGAAAATGATTAAAACATGTTATGCCTCAGTTCTTCATCTGCAAAATGAAAAGATAATGTATGTAACTCATGGAATTTTCTTATATAATTTCCAAAATTACATAAGTAATATATTTAGAGTTGTGACAATATTAACTATAAATTTAACTACTTTATTATTAATAGCAGCACTACCACTTGTTTCTTATTTGAGGATTATTATTACTATTTCACAGCAGAATTGCTACGTGCAAAAACTATGCTGAGTGCTTGGAACACAAAATAAATATTTGTTAGACACTCATGATACCCTACTATGTGAAAATGTGATAAAACCATACATAGAGTAAAATTTGATTATATTTATGTAAAAACTGTATTAAAATTGATTGTGTAGGGGAAAAACACACCAAAATGTGGCTATTAATGGACAGTGAAATTCAAGAAATTATTCTGTCCTTCATATTCTTCTGTATTTTCTGAACTTTCTCCAGTAAGTGTGTACTATTTTTAATTTTTATTTAAAAATTAAATTTAATGGGTTGATGTACTACTTTTCTAATAAAAAAATATATGTATTTTAAAATAATGATATAATCAGAGAAGCAGGTATAGAAGAAAGGTAAGGCGTGAGCTGTCTATAAGAGACTCACTTCAGATTGAAAGATAAACACAGATTGAAAGTAAGGGATGGAAAAAAATATTCCATAAAAGTGGGGGGGGGGGGAAAGCTGAGGTAGCAATACCTGTACTAGATAAAACAGACTTTAAAACAAAGGCTATAGAACAGGAGACAAAGAAGGACCCAGCAATTTTACTTCTGGGTATTTATCTGAAGAAACCCAGCATCAATCAAAGACACATACATATCAATATATTCATTGCAGTAGTATTTACAATAGCCAAGATATGGAAGCAACCCAAATGTCTATTGTGAGGTTGGCTGGCAATGGGGGAAGGTCATGTGAGGAACCAGGCCTGGGAATTTTGGCTGGAACTGCCCACAACCATGCGTGCCAAAAGAAACTTCCCAGGAGCCCTTTGAAAAAAACGAACACTTGTCAGCCAATGAAATTTTGCCCTGTTGTATCAACTCGCCATCACCCTACCGACCCTATAAATTCCCCCTTCCCCCTCCCCCCTAAAGAAGAATCCACTCGACTTCTCTGGCCCCCTTTTGTGGACCAGAGAACCTCGTGGAGGATGTGCACTACTAAATAAAGCTTTTGCTATCCACACTTTGTGGCTACGCCCTTCTTTCTTCCTCAGCGGGGAAAATACCTTACATCTATCAATAGATGAATGGATAAAGAAGTGGCACATGTATACAATGGAATATGACCCAGCCATAAAATAGAGAATTCAATCTTGCCATCTCCAACAACATGGATGGACCTAGATGGTGTTGGGCTGAGTAAAATAAGTCAGACAGTTTGACTAGGCAGTAGTGCAGTGGATAGTCAGCCTTGGACATAGAGGACCCAGGTTTGAAACCCCAAGGTCGCTAGCTTGAGTGCCAGCTCATCTGGCTTGAGTGTGGGGTTGCTGGCTTGAGTGTGGGATCACAGACATGACCCCACAGTCACTGATTTTAGCGCAAAGGTCGCTGGCTTGAAGCCCAAGGTTGCTGGCTTGAGCTAGGGGTCATTCGTTCTGCTGAGCCCCCTGCTCAAGGGACATATGAGAAAGCAATCAATGAACAACTAAGGTGCTGCAATGAAGAACTGATGCTTCTTATCTCTCTCTCTTCCTGTCTCTCTGTCCCTCTTTCTGTCTCTCACACTAAAAAAAAAAAAAAAAAAGAAAAAAGAAAAATGCCATATGCTTTCACTGATATGTAGAATCTAAAACCAAAATAAATATGCAGAACAGATACAGACTCAGATACAGAGAATAATTTTACAGTTGCTAGATGAGAGGTGGGATTGGGAGGCTGGATGAAAAAGGTGAAAAGATTAAGAAGTACAAATTAGTAGTCACAAAATAGTCAAGGAGATGTAAAGTACAGCATAGGGAATACAGTCAATCATACTGTAATAACTATGTATGGTGTCAGATGTGTACTATATTTATCAGAGTGATCACTTAGTAAGTTATATTATATCTAATCATTGGCTTGTACACCTGAAACTAATACAGTATTGTATATCAACTATAATTGAGAAATAAAATATTAAAAAAAGAAAAGATTCGCCCTGGCCGGTTGGCTCAGCGGTAGAGCGTCGGCCTAGTGTGCGGAGGACCCGGGTTCGATTCCCGGCCAGGGCACACAGGAGAAGCGCCCATTTGCTTCTCCACCCCTCCGCCGCGCTTTCCTCTCTGTCTCTCTCTTCCCCTCCCGCAGCCAAGTCTCCATTGGAGCAAAGATGGCCTGGGCGCTGGGGATGGCTCTGTGGCCTCTGCCTCAGGCGCTAGAGTGGCTCTGGTCGCAATATGGCGACGCCCAGGATGGGCAGAGCATCGCCCCCTGGTGGGCAGAGCGTCGCCCCTGGTGGGTGTGCCGGGTGGATCCCGGTCGGGCGCATGCGGGAGTCTGTCTGACTGTCTCTCCCTATTTTCAGCTTCAGAAAAATGGAAAAAAAAAAAAAAAAAAAAAAAGAAAAGATTCAACCCAAGCAGTAAGTAAAAGGAGGGAAGTTCCAAGAGCAGCTACAGCTTGGGCACACTGAACCATCTAATAGCCCATGGAATACACTTCCATATTTTGATCTTGTTGCCTCCTGGATTATCAAGGGGCATAGGCGACCCTTACAGCTTATAGGTTTTGAGCCTCAAAATTAATTTTCAAAGGATCAACCACAATGGCTCTGGGAAACTTCCACTAAATGGCAAATCGCTCTTGCAAATCAATGGACAACTTTATACTGAAACTGTCAACTTAAAATCAGCTCAAAGTCTAGAATTATATGCCATTATCATGGCTTTTCAGCATTTGCCATATTCCCCCTTTAATCTATATACAGACAGCAAATATTTACTTATGGTGTTTCCACTATAAAGACTGCTGTCTTAGGGACAAATGCTGATGAACTATTTCAGCAGTTCCTCCTTCTTCAGACTTGTATGTCAACATAGAGCTCCATGTTTTATAGGACATACTTGAGCTCACTCCATGCTCCCTGGAGCTTTAGCATAAGGAAATGCCTTTTTTTTTTTTTTTTTTGTATTTTTCTGAAGTTGGAAACGGGAGGCAGTCAGACTCCCACATGCGCCCAACCGGGATCCAGCCGGCACGCCTACGGGGGGGGGGGGATGCATTGCCCATCTGGGGTGTTGCTCTGTTGCAACCAGGGCCATTCTAGCCCCTGAGGCAAAGGCCATGGGGTCATCCTTAGCGCCCTGCTGCTTTGCTCTGGTGGAGCCTTGGCTGCGGGAGGGGAAGAGAGAGATAGAGAGGAAGGGGAAGGGGAGGGGTGGAGAGGCAGATGGGCGCTTCTTCTGTGTGCTCTAGCCGGGAATCGAACCCGGGAATCCTGCACGCCAGGCCAACACTCTACCACTGAGCCAACCAGCCAGGGCCTAGGAATGCCCTTGTTGATCAAGGTACCCAAAAGAAAATTATTTGGAGCAACCATGACAGATCGAGCAATTCAGTCTCATACTATTCATCACCAGAATGCTGCAGCCCTGTGTAAACAGTTTCAACTTTCTCGGGAAGCAGCACGGCAGATTGGGAAATCCTGTCCAAGGGGTCCTATACTACAATCTGCCCTTTCATTTGGAGTTAACCCTCAAGGATCCCTACCAGGACAACTCTGGCAAATGGATGTTACTCATATACCTTCATTTGGCAAACAGTCCTATGTCCACGTTACAGTGGATACATATTCTGGATTTATAGTAACCTGTGTCAGAACAGGAGAGGCTGCTAAGCATGTTATAGTTCATTGTCTGTATGCATTCTTCTATTATTGGATTTCCTAAACTGGTTAAACTGAAAATGCTCCTACATATGGAGCAAAAGCATTTACTGTATTTTGTCATTCTTACAATCTTTAAAGTTAAGGTATTATTAAAGTGTACCCAGCAAATATTTTAAGGTCAATTTAAAAAAATTTAAAAGGGGGTAGTCACATTCTGGAACTCCTATGGGTCTACCATATCATGCTTTTTACTTAAAAAAATTTTAAATTTCTTTTGAATGCTGATGAACAGGAGACGCCAAATCTTTTTCTCCTGCAAACTACTACCTTCTTTATTTGATCCAGCTAATAACACTGTTTTGTCTTTTTCCAAATAGCTCCAGATATATGGAAAAGATTTATATAGGCGATGGGGATCCTCAAACCCCTCAGCGAGATCTTCTGAGCATGGCTTTTAAGATACCAAGAGGCAGAAAAAGCCCAATAGAGATCAGGGGAACTACCAGCTTTTAGGATACGCCCTTAAAGGCTCCAATGCCCCAAAGGGGTCTCATAGGATGCCATCTGGGTCCTGCTTCAATAGTGGAAAGGAAGGTCATTGAGCTAAAACCTGCCAGACTTACATGCCTCTGCTGTGAGGAATCAGGGACACTGGAAGGTAGGCTTCTCCCTCACTCCTCTAAGGGAGGGTTCAGTCTCTTCCAGGCCTGCTCCAGCCACCTATGACCTAACCTTGCCCAAAATGCTGGGGTTTGCCACTGAAGGCTGAAGGTGCCCAGGGCCGTCGGCCCCATCTACGACACTGTGGACGAGCCTAGGGTCTTTCTTCCAAGAAGCAGGTAAACTGATCTCATTTGCACAAGGGCCACTTAACTATGGCTTGCCTGAATAGTCAGGTTTTTTATTCTTCCCTCGAAGATCTCTGTTGTGGGTGTTGATAGTCCTATTTTCTGCTGCTTTGTTTAAAATATAGTGTTTCCTTTATTTCTCCTACCTCAATGCCCCACTCATATTTCAGGATGGGATCTACTCCTAATTTAGAGCTCTCTTTCCCCCTTTTGCCAACTTCTATTATGAATCTACCTTTGCCACCCAGCTTAGTGTATCCCAAGGTTCTCTTTACCATGCCACAGTCGCAGAGCTCCAGGGAAAAGCAACCTGGTCTCATCTCTCCAGGCAGAGGAGAACAGAAGCTCCATCTCCACACATGCTGCAGATGGCATTTCCAGTTTACCTGAATCATTACCAGCTAGAAGCAGCGGTCATTGGGACTTGGACGTGAGCAGCAAAGTATAGAACTGTGACAACAATTCCAGTGCCATGCGGACTTTTCCTGGATGTGGATTTTTCCTGGACTCCTTGTGACAGCTCCTAACAGACTGAATTGGGGTTGGGTTGCATTTTTCAGGGATTTGGCATGGTGTTGGGGCCAACTTGGACTTGGTGAACATGTTAAGGACACTACTCTTTTATGGATTCTTGCTGTATTGGCCAAGAGTTTGCTTAAAGGCTTTAATCACTGTAAAAAAAAAAATAGAAGACTAGATAAAGAAGATGTGGCACATATACACCATGGTATACTATTCCGCCATAAGAAATGATGACATTGGATGACTTACAACAAAATAGTGCGATCTTGATAACATTATACGGAGTAAAATAAGTAAATCAGGAAAAAAACAAGAACTGCAGGATTCCATACATTGGTGGGACATAAAAACGAGACTAAGAGACATGGACAAGAGTGTGGTGGTTACGGGGGGTGGGGGGAAGGAAGGAAAGAGAGAGAGGGGGAAGGGGAGGGGCACAAAGAAAACTAGATAGAAGGTGACAGAGGACAATCTGACTTTAGGTGATGGGTATGCAACATAACTGAATGACAAGATAACCTGGACATGTTTTCTTTGAATATATGTACCCTGATTTATTGATGTCACCCTATTAAAATAAAAATTTATTTATAAAAAATAAATAAATAAATAAATAAAAGCAGGGAAGTTCTAGGAAGTTAAACGTAGAAGCAAATGCACTCATTATTTAACATGCCTGCTAGGGAAAAGAAATCATAAAATCAATGGTTATGGGTGAAGTGAAAAATGTTTACTAGTCTTTTTTAATGTTTATGTGTTTATTGCATTTAATTCTAAAAATTAAACTTTTTAAAAAAGCCAACAGATAGGAGGAAGGGGTGAAGTATAAAAACAACCAGATCAATGGAGCATAAAAACTGAGAAAAGAGATTCTAATTCAAGATGGAATTCAGAAGTTTAAGGAAAAAAAAACTAACAAAAAATAGCAAAAAAATAAAACAATATTAAGTATACAATAGAAGATGAGAGAGCTTGCTAAGTTTATAAATTACAGAATATCTATATACAAAAATTTAAAAGAAATCACTCAGAAAAAATATTTGCTGAATGACATATAACCTACATGAATTAATATCTTTAATATATAGAGATCTTAAAAATTTATTAAGTAAAAGACATTGAGATACCATAGATAAAAAGGCAATGGAGACTGGCCAGGCGGTGGCACAGTGAATAAAGCGTCGGACTGAGATGCGGAAGACCCAGGTTTGAGACCCCGAGGTCGCCAGCTTGAGCGTGGGCTCATCTGGTTTGACAAAAATTCACCAGCTTGGACCCAAGGTCGCTGGCTCAAGCAAGGGGTTACTCAGTCTGCTGAAGGCCCATGGTCAAAGCACATATGGGAAAGCAATCAATGAACAACTAAGGTGTCGCAACGCTCAATGAAAAACTAATGATTGATGCTTCTTATCTCTCTCTGTTCCTATCTATCCCTCTGACTCTCTCTGTCTCTGTAAGAAAAAAAAAAAGGGCAATGGACTAGAACAGATAATTTGAAAGGAAAAGAAAAAACCCTAATAAGGAAAAAAAATGTTACCAGAAATTGAAGTGATTTAAGTCGAAGCAAACAATGACAACATTATTTAGCTCTCAAATTAGCAAAGCTTTAAAAATAGGTGATATTATCCAGTGCTTGGGAGAATTCAGTGAAAAACGTTCCTTCATAACTTGCTGATGGCAAGGTAAACTTGCCCCAACACTTATAGAGAACAATTTAACAATGGTCTTTAAAAGCCTTAAAGATGTTCTCTTGGACTCAAGAAATACATTTCTTAGACTATGTTAATTAAATATGGAAAAAGTCTTAGTGGCAAAGAGGTACTATTGAAATTTTTATTTTCTATTCTAAGAAGTACATAATTTCTCAGTTTAGCAAAATGTTCTTACTGCATTTAAGTTAGAATAAAAATTTTATAGGATAGATAAATCAACTGCTAAATATTACTTATCTTTCTTCCTGGAACTCTCTAACCAGAAGACAGAGTATAGAAAGAGTCAATGTTCAAAACAGCTGAATGAATTCACTATTTTCAGACAGTTTAAATTTAAGTCACAAACAGTTAAAATTTTGTGTTGAATTTTGATTCTTAATTGAGAAGCACTGTATTTCTTATTTTTCAGAGGAGTACTATTTCAGAAAAATGTAAAGTTGGAAACTTTATAGCACCAGGAGTACAATCTGTTTCTGAGCTAATGAACAATGTAGTAGGTAGTCAGGAAAAAAAGGATTGTTCTCATCTCCATGATGGTGATGGCTCCTAATGAAGTGGGCCTTGGTGGAAGAACTAAGTTATCAAAGATGTGATGCAATCTTACGTTTTAATCTCTTCTTATACTGTTGTTTAGCTTGCCAAGCTCCTGAATTCATTACTTACATAAGTATGTACTTTAACTTCCTAATTCTCAATGTTAACCTTTTCTTTCATCATTTATGTTAACAGAGAATAAAGCAGCAAAGACCTGTTTTAAACACTTTCCACTTGTTATTTTCCCTAAAATATTCTTGCATGGATGTAAGCTGATGTTCTGACCTTTGGTATTAAAAATCCTAAATTATCTGTTTACCAAAATAAATTAGCTATTTTGGAAGTAAAAGTAAGTTTCTAGGAAAAAGAGTGTTGAAAGAGAATTATTTTACGCCAATGACCTCCATATAGTAGGTATAAAATTTTGAAAGGAACCACTGATATTTCAATTACTCTTTCAAGATTCAAGACTTAAACTCAGAGGGAAATTAATTTTAAACATCTCATTAAGAGTTAAAAATTTCTCCTTCCTCCTACAGTAAAACACTTGATTTTAGGAATGTGATAGATAGGTACAAATTTACTGTGACAAATCTAATTTTAATATTTAAGAATGTATAAAATACTGCCAATTTAAGGCAAAATATGCAGATATTTGTTACATAAAAAAGACTTGCTTTTGTTTGCATAACATAGTTGTCATACTTCTGACACTATGATTTTGACACTTCCATTTCCTTATTTATGGTTTCTTACTGCTTTGCTCTACATAAATTACTAGCATGGCTTGTTTTTACCAGTCCAATTTTAATGTGTCAAAGCACATAAATGATTTCTAATAAGTCATATTTACTGGCATTTTCCCAATGTAAGATATGGGAAGAAAGGAATAGCAGCAATCAGGGTTCTGTAATTTCAAAGTATAAGATTTTATTTATTTTTTAAGATAATCTACTTTGGCAAAGTAAAAAACATTGACAATTACTATATTAGCGAGATGTGGAGAAAGTGGTACTGTCACATACTTGTGGGATAACTAAATAAAGATTTTTTGAAAGGCTATTTTGGAATTAGAAATTTTAAATATGGATATGCATACCCTTCCACCCAGCAGTTTTACTTTTAGATATAGATCTACAACTAGTATCATGGAAGAAGCTTCAAGAAAAACTGTTCAGTAAAAATTTAAAAAGTTGTAGGCCCTGGCAGGTTGGCTCAGTGGTAGAGCGTTGGCCTGGCGTGCAGAAGTCCGGGGTTCGATTCCCGGCCAGGGCACACAGGAGAAGCGCCCATCTGCTTCTCCACCCCTCCCCCTCTCCTTCCTCTCTGTCTCTCTCTTCCCTTCCCGCAGCGAGGCTCCATTGGAGCAAAGATGGCTCCTTGGCCTCTTCCCCAGGCGCTAGAGTGGCTCTGGTAGCAACAGAGCGACGCCCCGAGGGGCAGAGTGTCGCCCCTGGTGGGCCTGCCAGGTGGATCCCGGTCGGGCACATGCGGGAGTCTGTCTGTCTTTCCCTGTTTCTAGCTTCAGAAAAATACAAAAAAAAAAAAAAAAAGTTGCAGAGTAACATGTAAAATACGATGTTATTTACATAAGACAAATTAAAACACACACACAAAAAAGCTATGTATCAGTGTGTATGTGCGCCTGTATATACATACATTAAAAAGAAAGATTTTTGGAAAGACACAGAACAAATTTTTAATAGAAAAGATTGGCCTGATGAGAGCATTGGCGTGGGATGCTGAGGACCCAGGTTCAAAACCCCAAGGTCGCCAGCTTGAGCGCAGGGTCGCTCGCTAGCTTGAGTGTAGGATCCTAGATATGACACCATGGTCGCTGGTTTGAGCCCAAAGGTCGCTGGCAGGAGCAAGGAGTCACTGGGTTGGCTGGAGCCCTCTAGTCAAGGTACAGATGAGAAAGCAGTGAATGAACTGAGGAATTGATGCTTCTCATCTCTCTCCCTTTCTGTCTGTCCCTGTCTGTCCTTCCCTCTCCCTCTCACATGCATGCTAAAAAACCCCCCAGAAAACAATGAAGCAGAGGATAGGCAGTAAAGAAGAAAAAGGGAATTACCATTTCTGTAATCTTTGAAAAATTCATGTGAAAATATTAATTGGGTAACTTACAACTTAAACATACACATACACATAAACTTAAAAACAAAATTAAGTTTTTCCGATTAAAAATTATAAAGATCAGATTCATGCAAAATTCCTAAAAAAAAAAAAAAATGAAACTTAACCAGTATAATACTAAAAAAATACCACCCACGCCTTTGCTAAATTCAGTTTAAGAATCTACAAATGGTTCTACATTAAGAAACTTTTATTGTAAATCATTACAGTTACATGTAATTGATTCTTGTTATTTGTGGTAGTTAAGTTCTATGTTCTATAAAGTCTCCAGGAATAATGAATTAGCAAATATTGAACCACTCCTCCTAGGGGAAATACAGAGTTATGTTTCTCTAAGCCTCTGGTCACAATATTTCATCAGTTCATCAATACATAACCTTGTTTTGTGGGTTTCTGTTTAAAGACACCTTAATTAATACATAGAATTGATTCACTAACACTGAACTCATAGCCAGTAAAACCTCATGCTTGAATAAAGCTTATATAACACAGGTATCTTATCCATAAGGCATATCACATTCTTCTTGCACTTATGAACACTAGAAAACTTGGGGGCCATTTTTAACAGCCAAATCACTAAAAAAAGCACAAAACTGTTAAACAGATTGTAAAAAGGACACCTGATTATGAGGGCTGATTCAAGAAGGCAGAACTTCACCGTGTGTGACCTAAGCTGGGAATGTGTATACTGGGCAACTATTTTTTTTGCCACTTTGCATACATGCATGTCTATGAACAACAGTGAAAGCACTCCCTATAATGACTTGCGGGTTACAAATACATTTTAGCAAGTAGGTAAACTTGTAAATACACAATCTATAAACAATGAGGACCACTGTATTTTTAATTTTATGGAAAATTTCAAACCAACAAAAAAGTAGAAAGAATAGTGCAATGAACTTCTACATAAATACACTCAATGTAACATATTTTGAGAGAACAATTGCTGGAAAAAGATCTGGTAAAATGTCATATCTATTTCTAATAACAGAAAACTTGGATTAGAAGAAACTTCTTTTAATGCTTTTTAAACTCTGGTATTGCTTTCTAATGACATTTTATGAAGAATACCTAAAGTCAAGAAATAACTCATAAGGAGTTTAAATCTCTGGTGTGTGAAAAATCCTTTATTGTGGGAATCCCTAGAGGACTAGAAAGAATCTACTAATAATTATAAAGAGAAACAACAAAAAATAAGATCAATATTTGAAATCATTATTAGTGAATGATACCAATTTATCAACCTATAATCCTCATTCACTTTAATAATCAAGTCATGGCTATTCTTGTTTCAACTTTAACCCAATCCACATATCTTTCAATGCCTGTAGTATGTTGAAGCAAACTCCAGCCATAGCATTTCATCCATATATAATTAAGTATAAATCCCTGAGAGAGATCATTTTAAAAATAACGCTATCACATTATTACCTCAACTAAAAAATGATTAATTTTTTTAACATCAAATATTCAGTCAATGTTCAAATTTCCAAGAGACTCAAGTATCCCTTTTTTAAACTATATATATTAGGATCCAAATAAGAGATTAGTTCAGAGATATCTTGTCTGTTAAATCCATAGGCTCCCCCTCTTCTTTCAATTTATTTGTGCAAGAGAGAAGGTTGTTTTTGCCCAGTAGTTTCCTACTGTCTAAATTTTGCTGACTGCACACTCATTGTCATTTACTATGGTCCCTTGTCCTATATTTTTCCTACAAGTTGGTAGTTAGAGCTAAAGGCTCAATGAGATTCAGGTACAATTTTTTTAGGCAAGACTACTTCATTGGGTGGTATTGTGTTCTTTCATGAATAGCTATAAAATATTTCTTGTTCTCTTTATTGTGTTGTTAGTAATCACTGATGATCAGTGTGCCTAGATAATTTACTAGGGATAAAATGGTGATGGTCTAATATTTTTTTTCATTTTATTGTTGGAATAATTCTCTAAAAATATTTCCTTAATATATGTATTTGTGTGTGTATATATATATATTTATTTTATGTGTTTATGTATGTGTATGTGTATATACATGTACACACACATATAATACACACACACACACATATATACATACCTACCATTTGGTTAGCCAGTGATATACAATTCATAGAGAAATGATACTTTCTCTTTATTCACCAGTTTTAAAAATAATGAGGTGTTCCAATGGTGACCAACTAGGTTTTTGGTTTGTTTGTATTAGCATTATTATATACTTACGGATTTAAACATATTGGTATGTTTCAATTCACTGCAGTAATCCTTATTGATATTCAAATTGTACTACTTTGGGGATGGGTGTGAAGAGAGGTATTCTTGGTTCAGCCAAGTAGCATGCATTCTTTACATATCTGCTAAATAACCATGGTTAGGAAATAAGTACAATACCTATTTTGGACAGAATAAAGGTTCCACCAAGGGGAGAAAGTAAATTAGGCATTACAATACAATGTGATTTATCTGTTGGTAGATGGCCAACTTTTCAGGAAGGCAAATCAACATTTTTTTAAAAGTATTCTCAAAGTCTATTAGTATTCCTCTACTTAGGGGGAGAATAGACAAACTCTCAGAGTAGTGATCCAGAGTGAGATATGTATAAAATGTTGGAATTTTAAAAATGAGACCATATTAATTCTTTTTTTTTCTTTTTAACGCAAGAGAGAAAGATATAGACAGACAGAAAGAGAGAGAGATGAGAAGCATCAACTCGTAGTTGCGGCACTTTAGTTGTTCATTGATTGCTTTCTAATACGTGCCTTGACAGCGGGCCCACCCCAGCCAGTGACCTTTGGGCTCAAGCCAGTGACCAGAGGTCATGTCTATGATCCCATGCTCAAGCTGGAGACCCTACACCCAAACTGGTGACCTCAGGGTTTTGAACCTGGGTTTTCAGTGTCCCAGATCAACACTTCAGTGACTGCTCTACCACCTGGTCAGGCAAGCCATATTAATTCTATAATAAGTATTTTAAAAAATGCACAATTTAAGAAATGCAGTGACATAGATGTATTAAATACCACAAAAGCAATGAACTCTTAGGGAGATAGAAGGTATCTTACAAAGCTTCTGGAGTTTGTCTGTATTCCATCAATTCCTCTGGGAATGTAGGCAAAGAGTTTTATCATTCTGAATCTCAGTCTCCCCATTTATAAAGTGGAACAGCAATGTCTGTTCTGCCTACATCAAAAATTTGTAGGGATGATCAAATGTGAAAGTGTGAAAAGCATAAAGTTATAAACCAATATGCCATTAATATTTTTAGATAATTCTGAATACTAGGCTAGGACAATCTTTATTAAGGTACTACGGTTTTATCTAAACTACACTTATATCTTTTCTCTGTCGTTAATGTTAATGCTAAATTCTTAATACTGTCCAAAAGAACTCTCTACAATGATAAAAACATTCTGTATTTGTGCTGTCTGTGGCATATTGAAGCCACTAGCTACTGGGGCTTTATTAAGCACTCAAAATACATCTAATGACTGAGCTACTGAATTTTAATTTTAATAACTACATGTAGCCCAATCTTAGCCTTATCTCTCTTCTACCATTCTATCTAAATATTACAAGTATAAGAATATTAACAAGTGAAAAGCTTCTCAAAAACATTCTTCACTTTGAAAAATTAAATTTCTGAGAAATGCTAAAACAGTACATTAAAGTCTTAGATTTCATCTGAGTCTTGAAGGTTAAATTATATTTAAGGATGTTTTATAAGAACCTAAAGTTAATTAACCACAGGCTAATATTTTACAGTGATTTAAGAAAGAAAACACGTATTTTTGTTTTAAAAGATTTACTTTGGTCTGTGAAATACAGGCAAAGCAAAAAATGCAGAGTCCTTACTTATGAAAGGGCTTTCTGTAGTCATTAATGCAGTCTTACCTTTAGCTCTGCTTGTATGAACCCTTGCACGCACCCAAACAACTTCGTCAGCTTTTTGTACTGTTAAATCATTAACCCGAACCAAAACTCGATCTGCAGCACATAAATGAAACAATTTTTATAATTCAGAATTTACGAGATCATAATTACTTTGATTTGACAGCCTGCATAAGTACTTGGTATTATTTTAAATCTTTTTCAAACTCTGACACTATTGTTTTTAATCACCCTCCATATGCAATTTGCCTCATTCTGTGAATTGTACTTTCTAAATATATCTCTAAAATCTACCAAATTCTCTTTTACCTTCACTGCCACCATCCCAAATCAAAGTACTATTACCTCTTGCCTAAGTAACAGCAAAAACCTTCTAACTGACAGTCCTCTGATCCTCTAATTCAGTGTACACTGGAGTCAGAGTTTCAAAATGCAATACTGATGAACTCTTTAATGACTTATAAGGCCAACTACAGTCTATCTTCACCTGCCTTTGCCTAAGTGGATATGGTAATCTGGGTTGCCTTCCATAGTATGTAAGTTAGCTAGCAATAGGGGAGGATTCTCTGCCAGGCCTGGAAAGTATGGTACCCCATTCCCTGGGACACAGTGACTCATCTAGGGAAAGGCATGTTGCTCAGACTGAGCTCATCAAAGTCCTTCTCTGGGACTTAATATACAGATACTGGTAATGAAGCTCTCTCCTGGGGTGCCCGGGCTGAGGTGGTATAGGCCCACTACCTATGTTTGTAGGACGACAGAATAAGGCCAATAACCGAAGGGAAGGAGAGCCAAGAAGTGGAGACAGAAAGCCTTGAAGATACTGCTCAAACCTCTAGAGCCAATCATGCCTTAGGCCACCTCACCTTGCTCCCTTATAGTTAAGTAAGCCAATATATTCTGGCTGTGAGGCCCCAGAGTTATGTCCCCCAATACTAATAACAAAGAACTATATTCATTTAGAGTCCCCCAAACAAGAAAACTGTGACAAAAACAACTGTTATGGGAAGACAGTGATATGAGGAAGTCATTTTACTTCTTAAATATGCAATAATTTGACTATTAAAGAAAAAATTTAATGATTAATTAAAATCAGTAACAGACATGACATCACATCAGTATAATAAAAGATCTCTTTCTTAAGGGTTATGCTGCCTAATCAAATTTATCAATATCTTGAAGAGTAAAAACCTAGCTACTGCAATACTAAGGGATATAAACTGAAATTAAAATATAAATATATTTTACCTACTTTGTCTAGAAGTACTTATAATGGGTCTCTTGAAGCAAAGATGTAGCTCAGAGAGAACATGATTTACAGGAGAATACAACGGTTCTCACTGCCCAAAGCAGAGAATGAATTAGAAATTTTTAAGTCATTGGAAATCACAAGTGAATTTCTCCAAAACTTTGTCAACAGACCTTATGAATGAAACCAACTTTCATGTCTATTATGTAAACTCAGGCAAAAGAAAGTGTAAAAAAGAAGACAGACAAAACAGTGTAACAAAATGAAAAGACAGACTGGGAAATGCCAAAATTGAAAAAGCCAGCGACTTACTAACAAAGCAATAAAACTCAAAATCAAAGGAAACATAACATAAATCTGAGTACTTACAAATAAACCTCATGATTATGGTAATTTTAAAACTACTTTGAAAAAAAAGAGTGATGACCCTTCTTTCATGTGGTATTTCCACTAATAAGCACAGGGGTTTTCAACCTTTAACATATATATCTACATGGACGTGAGGCACATGTCACAATCCCACGGGTATCATTGGCTTGGCAATGATTAGTGGTAGGATTTCAGTTTGAAAAACTACTGCCTCCTCTATACTTTTAAGTCATTGGTATTAGAATAAAGAAATCTGGAGAAATGGAAGAAAATAGGGGAGGAGCTATGCCTGAGCAAACTATCAATATTAGGATTTCAGCAGAGGGAAAACCAAGGCTAAATTTTACTGTTCTGTTTTTGTAATCAGACTACATACAGTGTGTCCGTAAAGTCATGGTGCACTTTTGACCGGTCACAGGAAAGCAATAAAAGACGATAGAAATGTGAAATTTGCACCAAATAAAAGGAAAACCCTCCCAGTTTCTGTAGGATGATGTGGCACCATGTGCGCATGCACAGATGATGAGGTAACACTGAGTATACAGTGGAGCAGCCCACAGCTATGCCAGTAGAGATGTGGATGGTAGAGAGGAAAGTTCAGTGTGTTCTGTAGCTCGCTAAATTCGAATCCGTGACCAAAGTGCAACGTGAATATCGGCGCATTTATAACGAACGCCACCACATAGGAATAACATTACTCAGTGGGATAAGCAGTTGAAGGAAACCAGCAGTTTGGTGGAGAAACCCCGTTCTGGTAGGCCATCAGTCAGTGACGAGTCTGTAGAAGCTATACGGGATAGCTACCTAAGGAGCCCTAAAAAATCTGTGCGTGAGCCCACATCAAACTGCACTGAATAGATATGAAACTGGGAGAGTTTTCCTTTTATTTGGTGCAGATTTCACATTTCTCTATAGAAATGTGAAATAAATCGGAAATCGTCTTTTATTGCTTTCATGTGACCAGTCAAAAGTGCACCATGACTTTACGGACACACTGCAGTTTTCTTTCCCTCTGGTGGCGAGAGCTTGTTAAGTGGAAAAGAGTTGTCTGGATTTGCCAGCCAAATGGGAACAATAATTATGGAAAGGAGAGATTGGGGATTATGTAACAGATTTAAATTTTTGTGAGCTTCTTTGTGTTAGAGCTCAAGGAAGTCTAGTTCAGGAAGACAGTTAAGCTAAAAACAAAGTCTCAAATGACCCCCTTATTTGCCCTGGTGGGGGAATGTTGTCTCTAAACTATATTACATCTATCCCATTTTATATTCAATTATTTTGCTTCACCATCTTTATCTTTTGAGAATGGTTAATTTTTCGCAAATCATTTTGGTTTTTTATTGAAAGCTTTTCCAAAAAAGTTGGAAAAGAAGTGAGTTTGTTATCATGCAGTAAATTAAATCCAAAAAACCAGTACAACTAACCTAAACATATGTTATTTCCAAAGCATAAAATTCAGACAAGTACTTAAGCACTTTCAATGAGCCAGAACTTGGTCTGCTATTGTACCAAAGATTAAAATATGTAATTTCGGGTGTCTTCCAAAAGAAAAATGATTTTTAAATAGTTGAGTAAGATAACCTGTTGACACAACAAGAAGAATTTTTAAAAAAAGGCAAATGTTTACAAATAGGAAACTTACAGGTCTGAGAGAAAGAAATCTAATAAAGTCAAGGGGGAAGAGTAAAGAAGATAGCTTCCTAAAGCACGCAAAAAGGTTGCATATAATAAAGGTGGTTATTATTAACCGTTCCTTCATCTCTTGGACCAGTTAAATCTTAAATATTTTGCCCAATCACTTAAGAATAGCTTTTTAATATAATTTAATACTTAAATATATTTATTTAATGTATCTCCTTCCCTTTGTAGATTAGGGACCCTACACTGACAATGTTTGTACAGGATTATGACATCTCCTTGGGTTAGTACTGTCATTTAAGCGTTTCAGAGTTATACCAAGCTTCATTAAAACTTCATGAAGAAAAAAAAAAATTCATGAAGAGTTTTTCTGGAATTAGAAGGAAAAAAAACCCTTTATTATTATGACATAGCTACTAACCTGATTTTTCCTGTGACTGTATCATTGAAGATACTCCATATCTTTCTTTAGCATAATCCTACAAAAAAATTTTTTTGTATTATGACTCTTTATTTAACAATAGCAGAGAAAACATAAATACAAACAGAATGTAAAATAAATTTGTTTTAACTTTCAGGACCATTTTATTAATTCAAAGAGTCATAGTTTTATTTAATTTTTAATTTTTATTTTTTTACAGAGACAGCGAGTTAGAGAGAGGGATAGATATGGACACACAGGAACGGAGAGAGATGGGAAGCATTAATCATTAGTTTTTTTCGTTGCAACACCTTAGGTGTTCATTGATTGACTTCTCATATGTGCCTTGACCATGGGCCTTCAGCAGACCTAGTAACCTCTTGCTCGAGCCAGTGACCTTGGGTCCAAGCTGGTGAGCTTTTGCTCAAACCAGTTGAACCCGTGCTCAAGCTGGCGACCTCAGGGTCTCGAACCTGGGTCCTCCACATCCCAGTCCGACGCTCTATCCACTGCGCAACTAACTGCCTGGTCAGGCTAGAGTCATAATTTTAAAGTGTGGAAATCTGTTATATCATTTACACATGTACTGTATAGAAAAAGAGTAAGCAACCAGTTTCTGGTTAGCTTGTTCCGAAGATCACTACTCTTAGATGCATATACCATACATAACAGCACTCTTGGATAAAGATAACCCCAGCCCTTGTGGAGGAAAACAGTTACACCATATAGCATTAGGGCAGTATAAATAGGTTACTACTCAGCAACTCTTACACCACCATAAATCATTCTTAAAATGATTTATTCTGCCCTGGTAGGTGCTCAGTTGGTTGCAGCATCCTCCCTGTCCACTAAAGTTGTGGATTTCATCCCGGGTCAGGACACATACAAGAATTAATGAATGAATGCATAAATAAGGGAAACAACAATCGTTATTACTGTCTCTCCCTCACTCTGTCTCTCACTTCTTCTCTCTCAATAAATAAAAGTCAAAATGACCTATTATGTAGTTTAGCACAAATTCATACTACTACAACCAAAAAATTAGGAGCTGGGTAGTAATTAAAAGCTCAGATTTAATACAACATATAATTTGGAGGATGGTATCCGACTTTCATTTCTGGAAAACACTGAAGGACCACTGAATATGAGAATTACCCACATGATTTTGGATCACTTCATCTCAAATGCATTCTCCGCAATCGTCCTATCTCACTGAGTCATTTAAACGAAGAAAGAAAATGAAAATGATGTTTCTTTAAAGCTGTCACACGGAAAATGGTGATTAAACATAGTGTATGACTGTTTTACGAAGTACTGTCACTACTTGCAAAACATTAGGAGCACAAGAGCTGAGTAAAAATCGATTACTAGTGGGAATTACAATTCTCGGGGTGGTGGTGGTGCTGGATTACGTGAAGGTCGTGCTAACTCAAGGGCAGGGGGCATCACCACCCTACCCCGCGGCACGCTTCTCGTAAGCCTGGCTGTAAGAAAAGCGACCCGCCGTGAGTCTGGCCACGCAGGTCGGGCAAGGGTCCTCAAGTCCCGGTGAGGGCTCTGGGCGCCGGACCCAAACTCGCGGCCTGCAGGCAAGGTACCGACAGGGACCCGTGGGCAGGGCCCCGCTCACCGCACTCCCACCCGCAGTGCGATCCGGCCCCGGCCTCTATCCTCCCAGGCCCGGGGAAGGTGGAAACCCACTTCCGCCGCGTCCATGACCTCCCGCGGCTTCTCCTGCGTCTTGCGGCCGGCGCTGGCGCTGGGCATCGGGACAACGGACGGGGCAGCGGTCACCACCCTCCTTCGAAGACTTCCGTAGGGCAGGCCAGAGGGGCTTCTCCTTCCCCACAGTCTCCGCCGTTTCCGCACTTCCGTTACCGCACACGCGTTTGGCCTCCTCGTGGAGGTCGGCTCCGAAATACCGCGACAGCGCAACTCTCTCGAGATCTTGGAGCGCTGTAAGGCTGGAGGCCTCGCGCGCCGTGGCCTCTTCTTGCCCCGCCCCTACAGGGCGTTTAGCTGCAGTTGGAGGGAAATTTGGGAGTTTGTTATCGTCTCGCGGGATAGGCTGTGAGGGCTGAGGTCCTAGTGTGCCAGTCGTCGCGTTTTCGAACATTTCAGCCCTCTACCAGCTGCGAGTTATATTCTGTTCTTTTTTCAGCCCTATCTTCCCCTCCCGGCATCTACCGCAGAGTTTCATTGAACTTGGGCCTCTGCTTTTCCTCGCTTGGACTTCCCTGCCTTCACTGTCCCAAGCGCAGTGCAGCTGCCTGGAGTCGTGGGAGACCTCTTCGCTGTCACCTTGTATGTTGGGAGACAGGAGTGCTGGGTTATAGGTAGTAGGCTTGCTAAGGTAAAGACAAGGTACCAGTCCCACGTAGTAATAAGCGAGCGGTAATCACAGTGGCATTCCCCTCCCCCCTTCCCCCCCTATTCCTTGCGCTGATTGCCTGGACCTGTATTTATTGTTAGAGACAGTACATAGTGTTGATTGCCCAATGGATGAATCTCCCTAAATTAGGCTTAAGAAAAAAGGTCATTTATAAGCCTTTTATTGCAACTGAGTGTAACTTGGGAGGTTGGTTAAGTACTGTCTCTCCTGCTAGACCTCTTAAACATTCCATTAAGTTTTAACTATTTTAATGGTGTCATAGCTTGGGACAAAGTAGCACAGTTGATACCTGTTAAGGAGTGCAGCTAGACCCCAGTGCTAGAGGGGGCTCTGCAGGCTATCTCATTCACGTCCTGTGATACAATAGTGAAAAGACAGGTGGTTCCTGACTTGAGTTAGCTTCACTGTCTGATTGTAGGTGTGAAGTAGAGGTACCAGGTGCTAGAAAAGTTTCTTTGAGGGTATTCACCTCAGGCTTTCCTGAGGAAGTGATATTTAATCTAAAGTAGGAGGTCAGCCAGGTGGAAAGGGGCTGAAAGAATATTCAAGGCAAGGGGCTTGGGAGAGAAATATCATGGCTCAGTTCTGGATGTATAGCATATGAGATGCCTTTAAGACATTCAGGAAGAGATGTCCTGGCAAGAGACTGACCTTGTGGGATCTAGGGAGTGGAAGAGAGGTCTGAGCCACAGAAGAAGGCAGGTGAGACACTGGCAGGTAAGTGGAAGTTGAAGCCATGGACTAGGAAAGAGAGAATGTTTCAAGAAGAGAATATTGGGCCCTGGCCTGCTGGCTCAGTGGTAGAGCATCGGCCTGGCGTGCAGAAGCCCCGGGTTCAATTCCTGGCCAGGGCACACAGGAGAAGCGCCCATCTGCTTCTCCACCCCTCCCCCCTCTCCTTCCTCTCTGTCTCTCTCTTCCCCTCCCACAGTGAGGTTCCATTGGAGCAAAAGATGGCCCGGGCGCTGGGGATGGCTCCTTGGCCTCTGCCCCAGGCGCTAGAGTGGCTCTGGTCGCGGCAGAGCGACGCCCGGGAGGGGCAGAGCATCGCCCCCTGGTGGGCGTGCTGGGTGGATCCCGTTCGGGTGCATGCGGGAGTCTGACTGCCTCCCCGTTTCCAGCTCCAGAAAAAAAAAAAAATACAAAAGAAAAAAAAAAAAAAAAGAAGAGAATATTAACACGATGTGGACAGCTGCCTAGACCCCAAATAAGACAACGACTGAAAAAATATCTGTTGGATTTAGCAACAGAGAGGTCATTGGTGTTCTTTTTTTTAAAATCCTTTTTAGATTTATTTATTTACTTATTTTTAGAGAGAGAGAGAAAGGGGGAGGAACAGGAAGCATTAATTCTTATATGTGCCTTGAGCAGGCAATCTCAGGGTTTCAAACCAGTGACCTCAGCATTCCAGGTCAACCCTTTTACCCACTGTGCCACCACAGGTCAGGCGAGTTCATTGGTGTTCTTAATAAACACTATGGTAAAGTGATGTGTCAGAATGTGCTGAGAAATGAAAAAGAATGAAGAAATGGAAATAAAGGTGATTAAAGCAATCTTTTATATAGTGCTGACTGTGTGCCCAGCACTGTTGTTTTACATATATGAATTTGATTCTTACCACCAGCATTATCAGAGATATAATGTTTTTATGTGTGGGGAAATTGAGGCATACAAAGGTGAAGTAATTGACTATGGTGTCAGAGCCATTAAATAATGTATTTCAATTCAGATGGTGTGGTACCAAATCCATATTCTTTATTTATTTATTTTATTTTTTTTGTGGCAGAGACAGAGAGGGACAGCTAGGGACAGACAGACAGAAAGGGAAGGATGCGAGAAACCAATTCTTCATTGCGGCTTCTTAACTGTTCACTAATTGATTTCTCATATGTGCCTTGACCGAGGGGATTACAGCAGTACCAAGTGACCCCTTGCTCGAGCCAGCGACCTTGGGCTCAAGCTGGTGAGCCTTGCTCAAACCAGATGAGCCTGTGCTCAAGCTGGTGACCTCGGGGTTTCGAACCTGGATCCTTGGCATTTCAGTCCAATGCTTTATCCACTGCGCAACTGCCTGGACATGTGTTTTGTGTGTGTGTGTGTGTTTTAATTTTATTTAGAAAATTAACTTGAACAGGGTGACATTGATCAATAAGAGTACATAGGTTTCAGGTAAACATTTCTATAGCATCATTTGAACTGTTGATTATGTTATATACCCATCACCCAAAATCAAATCAGTTTCTGTCGCCTTTTATTTGTCTCTTTTTTTAAATTTATTTTATTATTTTTTAAATTTTATTTATTTTTATTTTTTACAGAGACAGAGAGTGAGTCAGAGAGAGGGATAGACAGGGACAGACAGACAGGAACGGAGAGAGATGAGAAGCATCAATCATTAGTTTTTCATTGCACGTTGCAACACCTTAGTTGTTCATTGATTGCTTTCTCATATGTGCCTTGACCGTGGGCCTTCAGCAGACTGAGTAACCCCGTGCTGGAGCCAGCAACCTTGGGTTCAAGCTAGTGGGCCTTTTGCTCAAAGCAGATGAGCCTGCGCTCAAGCTGGTGACCTCGGGGTCTTGAACCTGGGTCCTCTGCATCCCAGTCTGACGCTCTATCCACTGCGCCACCGCCTGGTCAGGCTTATTTGTCTCTCTTTATATCCTTCCTCCCACTCTTTACCTCTCCCCACAGAATCCATATTCTTAACTACCTTTCCTGTCTTTGGGAGAAAATGAGAAGATTATATGTGAGGGGAAGGAAAAATATAGGTGATAGCTAATGGGGAATAAGTCAAGTGAAATTTTTTTAAAGAGAGAGAGACTTGAATGCATTAAACAAATGGGAAGGATCACGAGAAAGATCAATATGCAAGACAGAAAAAGGATTCGGAGCTAGTGTAAGATTTCAAAAATGAGAGGTAATATTTAAAGTATGGGTGTTAGGACTGTTCTGTCACAGCTGGAGGAGAGGAGGCTAGGGTAGTTGTGGATGTTTGGCTTTAGGAAAATGAGAGAATTCCCATTTGGTGATTTCTGTTTTCTCTAGAGGAAGAGAATAAGAGATTGGGTATTAGAGGGCAGGAGAAAAATGAGATAGGCAATTACAGGAAATGGGAAAGGTTAAAATAATCCTGGAGTTTATTTGATATTATTTTAGAGCATTGTAAGGACACATTTGGTAAGGGAACATGAATTGGTCATAGAAGTGAGACTCCTCCAGTAGTCTGTGGATGGTCTGTTGTGTTCACAAAGAGACAGTAGTTGCTTTACTCTCAGCATGGGGGCTTTGTGCTGGTGCTGCTCAGCGGGAGGGAGCCTGGAAGAGATCTGCTCTGAGCAGCCATACACATGCCACACACATCACAGATAAATAAGGAGGACATTTTTATCTGTAATTTTTTTAAAAGACTGATATTGGGCAAATTTATTTATTAAATCAAGATAGAGGAAAGGACAGAGATGCAAATAGTTGAATGTAGTTTTCAGACAGATAGGTCACCCTGAAATTTGAGGACTGAGGTTTGAAGAAAAGGAGTAAAATTTTATTCCTCATTTAATTGATCAATAATTATGTATAAGAATGCATACTGTGCCAGTCATTGTGCCAGGTTCTGGCAATAAAACAGTCATGATTTCTGTTCTCAATAATACATAGTCCAGTTAATAAGATAGCATGTAAGTAATGATAAAGAAATGTGAAAATTGTTCTAATATTGGTAAGTTTGTGCATTCCCAGCTATCGTCCTAAGATGTACTTTGATTAGACCAGCTAAGGCACATGTCCACTATTGACCCAATCACCGTGGCTAGGAAAATGGAATATTCAAATTGGTGGCTTAGCCTTAGCAACGTGTCCCCTGGAGCCTGGGTTAGAGTTAACTTCACTGGGATCATGTGGAAACCTGTCAGAAGCTATGGGAAAGGGAAGTGGATCCTGGAAAAGCAACTACAAATGGCTACCAAAGAGGCCAGGCAGAGTTTTGGGCTTTGGGAAGATGAGCAGATTGTAGGGGGAGTGATTCCTTTTATATGATCAGAATTGCTTGGATGTGTTTTTGGTAACAAACTAACCTTGAAATTTCAGCAGCTTAAAACAAACCTGTTTTTCTTATGTTCACAGCAGGTTAGTGGTTAGTGAAAGGGTTGTGCTCATTTAGTCAATCAGGAACCTAGGTTGATAGATGCTACATCTTAAAATTTTTTTTTAATTCGTTTTAGAGAGGCAAAGGGGAGAGAGCAAGAGAGAGACAGAGAGAGAGAGAAAGAAGAGGGAGGAGCAGGAAGCATCAACTCCCATATGTGCTCTGACCAGGCAAGCCCAGGGTTTTGAACTGCCGACCTCAGTGTTCCAGGTCATCACTTTATCCACTGTGTCACCACAGGTCAGGCCAATAGATGCTGGATCTTGACACATACTTCCATCATCCAGAAGCAGTGAAAAGAAAACTTAGCTCTTAAAATGGCTGCCTTGAGGTGACCCTTTCAAATCCCGTTTCTGTTTCACTGGCCAGATAAGTCTCACAGTAATTCCTGAGTTCATCAGGGTAAGATAATTTACTCATTCTGTAGGGAGAAGCACTGAATGTTTCTATTCAATAAAACATTCTATCATACTTACAAAATTCTAACATAGACAGTGTCTATGAAGCTGCTCCATTTTGGGATATTTTAAAAAGCTTGTTATCCCTCAATTAGATATAATGCTAATATAGGAACTGATAGAAATCTGAATACAGTCTCATATACTGTCCCTTTATTAGGGTTAGGGATCTTATCTTTCCATTGCCCATGAGGCCTCTACATGTACTCCTTAATTACTTTAATTCCTTTGACTTGATAGGTTATTCTTATTTAAGACATAGCTTTAGGGGAAGACTAAATATGTACTTCTGTTTTGGCGCTCTTTCCTTAAAGTGATAGAAGAAGAATTTGCCAGATCAGTGGCCACTTGCCATATGCCTGAATAACAAAGTGTCTAAATCTAAAAGTGGTTGTATCTTTACTTGATTGAATCAACCAAAGCTTGACCTTGGCGTCACTTATCTTGTGTGCTCTTGTCCTGATAGGAACAAATACAGGGTTCTGCCAACTATCAAATGTGTTCATTCCAAACTACATTTTGGGACTAGGAAAATTGCTATGGGTAGGCCCCCAAAGACCAGTTCTAGGTGTTGCTGTGAAGAGGTTTGAAATGAAATGTAGAAAAGAAAGCCCCTTAACATGAATAATTTTTGGCAAAACTTACTTTCTCTAAAACAAAGAGACTTTTAGCAGAACTTACTTTTTCTGAAAAGACTCCCTATTCTTGGCCTTGAGGCTGGTCTCCCAGACTGTGGCCTTGGGCTAGCTTTGCAAAGTTGCAGGTGTTCTCAGAATGTTTCTCCCTGAATTAACCTTATAGATAAACATTGTAAGAAAGCTTGTTTCACTGCTTTTACTGCTACGCTTCCTCTCCTCCCGAGCCCTCAGTCAGTATGTAATTTTCCCTTTAAAAGCCAGCCCCAAACTGTGTTCCCCACCACACTGATTTGAACAACTTAGGTCTCCATGTGGTCTGCGCAGCTGGTTAATTAAAAGACTCCTTAAATTCTTAATTTGGCTAACTGATTGTGTGGCAGGATGTCCTATCTTACTGTTCCGATATAACAGAAACGCCATCATCACTCCTAATCCTTTGTACAGTAGTCTCTCTTTATCCACATTTTGCTTTCCATATTTCAGTTACCTACAGTCATCCATGGCTGGAAACTTAATGGAAAATTCCAGAAATAAACAATTTGTAAGTTTATTTATTTTTAGACTTTATTTATTGATTTTACAGAAAGAGGAGAGAATGGGGGGAGTAAGAAATATCAACTCATAGTTGCTTTACTTCAATTGTTTTTTGATTCTTTGTCATATGTGCTTTGACTTGTAACAGGAAGTGACCCAACGGAGAATAGATACTCAGATATCTTAATCAATGAAGGAATGAGAATTTTAAAAGCCGGTGGAGCACGTGGGAATTGTAGCTCCAAAACACGGACTCCCTGAAGTTGACTTTCTTACAGGTTATATATCTTTACAGTATCTAAGCAATGGGCATATGATTTCTTTGTTTAAGGTTTCCAGGACTCAAGAAAGGGGAGGGAAAGTTTCTTTGGGGTAAGCAAGGGGAAGGGGTTTCCAAATCACTGGCCAGAGTTACATACAGATCCTGCTTTTCATGTTTTTTTGTATTGTAACTATGAGCTATAGATAATTTATCATTGGCTGACTCGATTACTCCTGCTGGCTCCTTTCCCTTGTATTCTTTCCTTTTCTTCCTTCTCAGGGAAGAAGGGGCCTACCCCTCCTTTCTCATTCCACCCTTTGAGACTTCAGAATTTCTTTTTCTTTTTTTTCTTTTTTTTTTGTATTTTTCTGAAGTTGGAAACGGGGAGGCAGTCAGACAGACTCCTGCATGCGCCCAACCGGGATCCACCCGGCATGCCCACCAGGGGGCGATGCTCTGCCCATCTGGGGCGTTGCTCTGTTGCAACCAGAGCCATTCTAGCACCTGAGGCAGAGGCCATGGAGCCATCCTCAGTGCCCGGGTCAACTTTGCTCCAATGGAGCCCTGGCTGTGGGAGGGGAAGAGAGAGACAGAGAGGAAGGAGAGGGGGAGGGGTGGAGAAGCAGATGGGCGCTTCTCCTGTGTGCCCTGGCCGGAAATCGAACCCGGGACTCCTGCACACCAGGCTGATGCTCTACCACTGAGCCAACCGGCCAGGGCTCAGAATTTCTTTTATACCGGAGTCTCACATTCTTCATCAAAGGCAAGGCCTGATACATGGGCAAGTCTACATAGGCAATTGTTTGTTGCTGTACTGTGGCCTCTATCATGTTCCTTATGCTGTTCATTAATAGTGGCAACAAATATGGACCTATTAAGCAAATTCCTATGAGGAGTAAGACTGCTCCTATTAGGGTTTAAAAACACCAAAGGCTGAGAACCACCCCCCAAACAGGCTACTGGGGTTCTATCCATACCAAACTTTCATGGGCACATGTGCCAGTTTTGTCATCTTTTTGACAAGGTCCTCAACTGCCTGGTCCTGGTCATCTATCTGCAGGCAACAATTAGTGAGACTGAATTTCCCACACACCCCTCCTTCTGCTGCTAATGGATAGTCTAGTGCCAATCTGTTTTGGTAGATGGCGTCTCTCATCTGAGTTTGCTGATGTGTAAGGAGGATTAGAGCTCTCCCAGTCTCTTTGGTAATGATTTCTAAAACTGCCTGCAATAGGAAAATCCAGTTGAACATAAATGAGGGTGTGGTACCCCCAAGATCTATCTTCTGCCCACGTGGCAGGTCCATAGTATTGGATTATCCACTCTGGGGTCTACTTATTATCTTTCCAGTATCCTGTCTGGAGTTTTCTTTTTACCTGTTGTAAGGGCTGTGGAGCTGGGTAGCCAAGTAGTTCCCCTGTTTTCAGAGGCAAGAAGAAAAAAGGGGGCTTTATCGTACCTATCACACAGCTTCCTTCCCAATTTCTGGGGAGGCGGGTATAGGCCCTGTTTCTACAGATCCAGTAAAGTCCACATGGTGCTATCCAGTTTCTGGCCCTGCTTGGGTTGTTGTAGCAGGAGGATATGTGGGATTATAACAGACATAGGGCTGGTTGTCCCCTGGGTCACACACTGAATGTTGAGCCTGATTATAGGTACAGGTCCCTTTCTGAGTTCCCTTGCACTCATAGAAGCTATAGAAAAGCAAGGTGGTGGAGACCTTCTGGCCTTCCTTGGTGACATGGATACACAGTTTACAGTCCTCTGCCCTAGTTCCCCTCCCTCCCTAGAGTCTAATTATAAGGAGCCCCACAGCGAGGTTCCTCAGGCTTCAGATATAAGTGGACCAACCAGCTCCTGGTTTGTGGCTGGAGCAGGGCATGTCATCCTGCTCCGGGTCAACTTACAAGGGTTGGCAGGGTCAGTCTATGCTGTCCAAAAGGTGTCTCTGATGGGGTCACAGAGACCCCATCATTTAGGCAGCTGTGGTGAAGCCAGGTGCCAAGCCTTCTACCTTGGCAGCAGTGGGAGTGGTCAGGATCACAGTATAGGGTCCCTTCCACCTGGGTTGGAGGGGAGTTGGATTGTAATTCTTGACCTGCACCTGGTTTCCTGGGGAAAAAGAATGGACAGGGTCAAGCAAACTAATTGGAGCCCTGTCTAGCACCCACTTGGATATGGTACCAGCCACCTTGCCTAAAGCTTCTAATTGCCTATGTAGTTCTGTTTCTCCTAATTCTCAGGGAGTCCCTGGCAAAATACATAATATTGGAGGAGGTCTATTGTATAATATCTCATTAGGTATCCACCTTATGAGGTAATGGTTACTAGAACACCGTCTGGTGTTCTTGGAGGGGTCACTGAACCTTAAACAATATTAGAGGCAAAGCTTGTACACATTTAAGACCTGTTTCCTGACATAATTTGCTAAGCCCTAACTTCAGAGTCCTATTTATGTGTTCCACCTTTCCCGAGCTCTGAGATCTGTATGCCACGTGAAGCTTCCAGGTGATGTCCAATGTTTGAGCGGGTCCTTGTACTACCTTAGCCACAAAGGCCGGGCCATTGTTGGAGCCTACCTAAAGTGGCAGTCCAAACCTTGGAATTACTTCTCTGAGCAATGCTCTTGTTACTTCTCTAGCTTTTTCAGTCTGGGTGGGGTAGGCTTCTACCCATCCTGAGTAAGTGCATACTAACACCAACAGGTACTGGTAACCTTGACTTTTGGGTGTCTCGGTGAAGTCCACCTGTATATCCTAAAAGGGGGCTGCCCCGTAGGACTGAATACCAGGAGGTGCTGAAGGTCCTTGTTTTGCATTATTCTGATGGCAGGTTGAGCAGCACAGGCTGACTTACTTGGCTAGGGTGGCCAAGAGAGGGATATAGAAATATCTCCCTAGCAGTGTTTCTGTCTTTTCTTGTCCTAGGGCAGCAGGCAAAGCCTGGACTACTGAAGGCTCCAATAGGTGGGGAACAACAACTCTACCATCTGGCAGTTGCATCCAGCTGTCCTTTAATTCTTTAGCCCCTTCTTTCGCTGTCCATCTTTTCTCTCCCTTGGAATATCTGGGTGCAAGTTCCGGGGCCCACGGGATGAGAGGGGCTATGGTACCCTGTGGTAGGGCAGGGTAGAAGCCCTTTTTGCTTCTGCATCTGCTCTGACATTTCCCTGGGCTTCTACCGTTCCTCCCCTCTGGGGTCCTGGCAGTGGATCACTGCTACTTGTTTTGGTTTCCAGACTGCTTCCAGCAGCTGGAGAATTTCTCCTGGACATTTAAGATCTTTGCTCCCAGCAGTTAAGAGTCCTCTCTCTTTGTAAACTGCCCCATGTACTTGGAGAGTGAGAAAGGCAAAACGTGAATCTGTAAAAATATTCACTCTTTTCCTTTCACTGAGCTTTAAGGCTCGAGTCAGGGCAATCAGTTCAGCCCACTGAGCAGAAGTGCCTTGGGGTAGAGACTGCGCCTCTATAGTCTCTGTTAGAGTCACTACTGCATGCCCTGCCTGCCTTTCTCCCTTGAATTGATGGCGCTGCTTCCATCCACATACAGCTCCCAGTCAGGCTCCCTTAGGGGTTGATCTAGCAAGTCCTGCCGGCTGGAGTACATACACTGAGTCAAGTAGTTCCAAGCAACTGTGCTGCAGCTTTCCCTCATTCACTGGGAGCAGTGTCGCTGGATTTAGAGTGGTACACACCTCTATTACTAGTCTTGGGTTTTCACATAATGAACTCTGGTACTTAGTGAGGTGAGCATTAGTGAGTCATTGATGTCCTTTGGCGTTCATCAGAGTCACTATTGCATGTGGCACCCTCACTTTTAGGTCTTGTCCTAAAATTAGTTTGTCTGCATCTTGCACCAGCATGGCAGTGGCTGCTAGGGCTCTCAGGCATGGTGGCCAGCCCTTTGCAACCCCATCTAGTTGCTTGGAGAGGTAGGCCACCGGTCTAGGCCATGACCCCAAATCCTGGATTAATACACCCACTCCTGTCTTGCTCCTCTTTAACATACAGCACAGAAGGTTTTGCTAAATTAGAAGACCTAGCAATGGGGCAACTTGTAATTCCTTTTTAAGAGTCTGAAAAGCACAGTCCTGTTCTGGCCCCCAGTCCATGGGCTATTTTACTCCCCCTTTTGTGACTTCATAGAGGAGTTTGGCCAGTACTGTGAAGTTGGGGATTTATAAATGGCAGAATCCTACTGCACTTAGAAACTCTCTGACCTGTCTCCTTGTGGCGGGGACTGAGATGTTCTGAATAACCTGTTTCTGTTTTACCCTTAGCCTCCTTTGCCCCTGTTGGAGAATGAATCCCAAGTATTTTACTTGCCTTTGGCAGATCTAGACCTTCTTCTTCGAGACCTTGTATCCACTCTTCTCTAGATGACGTAGAAGCTCGTCCTTTCCTTGAGCACATTCTTGGAGCGTCTCATGACCTGTCAACAGATCATCCATGTACTGAAGGAGAACACACCCGATGTCCTGTGCAGGAAACCTCTGGAGGTCCAGAGCAAGGGCCTCCCAAAAGATGGTGGGGGAGTTCGTGAACCCTTGCAGGAGCCTAGTCCAGGTGTACTGCCCCTTTGTCCCTGTATCCAGGTCCGCCCAGTGGAAGGCAAAGAGTTTCCGGCTTTCAGGAGCCAGTCTTATACTAAAGAAGGCATCTTATAAGTCCAAGCAAGTGAACCAGGAGACTTGAGCAGGGAGGAGGTTTAGGAGAGTGTAGGAGTTTGGTACTGTAGAGTGCAGAGTCACTGCTGCCTCATTTATGACCCTCAAGTCCTGTACTGGCCAATAGTCATTGGTCCCCAGTTTTCTGGCAGGAAGCAAAGTATTACAGGGTGACTGGCATGGGATAATAATAATGTGATCTTTAAGCCTTTGTAAATGCACCTGGATCCCTTCCAAGGCCTCCCTAGGGATTGGGTGTTGTTTCTGGCTGATGGGCAGTGCCCCAGGTTTTAACTCTATCCACACTGGCACTTTGTTTATTGCCAGCCTGGGGGGGAGGGGTTTCTTCAGCCCAGCAGGGTATTTTTGAATCAGTTTTTGGCTTGGAGGCTTCCTAGATGCAGCAGTAAAAGTTATCTACTCCTCCTCTCTGCAAATGGTTAGAGTTAGAACAAGCCTGGGCTTAGGCATCTGTTGTAACCTCTGAGCTAGGGGGAGAGAGCCTGGACCTGATTCTGGTGATGCAGTGGGAGTCACCTCTGGCTCGGGCTTGGGCAAGTATATGCTGGGACCTGATAAATATGGTGATGGTGGGCCGGAGTCAGTGGTAGTCTCTGGGGTAGACAGAGTCAGGTATGGAGCTCTGCTGGCACATAAGGTGTAGGAGCAAGAGTTTCTGCTTATGATTCATTAGGGGTTAAACTTTCTGGCTTTGGCTGCTGCAGCGGCTCTCCAGGTCTGGTGGAACGCTTCCCTGCCTTAGCTACCAATACTGTAGAAGCCAAGTGGGTGGGTGCAAAACTAGTGTAAGCCAAGTGTCTATGTAGGGAAACTGGTCAGGGTGGCCTGGATCTCTAGTGACTACCTGTCACACCTTCTGAACAGCGGACTTGTCCAAGCTTCCTTCTGCTGGCTATTCTACCCCAAAAGTGGGCTATTCTAGTTCACAGAAGGTTCTCAATTTCCCTGGGGACATAGTAACCCTGTAATCCCCTGAGAACTTTTTCTTACAATTCTTGACCATCATGGCTAAAGGAGTGGATTTTCCCTGTGAACCTCTCATACCTCCCACAACAGACAACAGTCATACCACAAGAAGGAATGGGGGAAGGAGAAAGGAAACTTGGAGGGGACACCACTTGCTTCAGACCATTCCCCGCCGTTCCCCTTGTGGGAGTGGAGGGCCCTCTTGGCTTACAGCAGGCTGATATAAACTGTCAGCATGAAATTCTGCGTCCTAGCTGTATGAGATGCTCTACAGAACTGTGATTCAGGACCCAATACTCGCTTTGGCCCTGTGGGAGAGAGTGGGAACCCTCTCCCCCAAAGAAGGGTGATGAGTCACCACTCCTAAACCATGAGGGTGATGAGTCACCGCTCCTAACCCACGGGGCCTGTTCCCCACAACCAGTGGAGGGTGATGAGTCACCACTCCATGGGGACCTCTCCCCACAACCAGTCGCCACTCTTAACCTATGGAGGGTGATTAGTGACTCTCTGGAGAGTGATCAGGTCTCCCTTCTGCCCAGTAGGGCAGGACCTCAGCTAGCTACCCTTGCCCAGTATGCCTTACCGTGCTTCAGACGCGCCCTCGTTCCTCTTCCTTTGTCATCTGAATCTTGCTGGGACTGGCAGATGGGAATTCCCCTTTTCACTCTGTGAGGGGTCCACACAGGAAAATTCCCAGTGTGCACTCAGCAGGTGCGTCTACAGGACGGTTTTGGGGCTCCCCAGTGGTATACCCGAAGTTCACCAAATGCGGGTGTCTCTCCTCCTTGCTTCTTGGCCAACACACCAAAATCGGTAGCAGGAAGCGACTCAATGGAGGATAGACACTCAGATAACTTAATCAATGAAGAGAATTTATTAAAGCCAGTGGAGCACGTGAGGATTGTAGCTCCAAAACACGGACTCCCTGAAGTTGACTTTCTTACAGGTTATATATCTTTACAGTATCTAAGCAATGGGCATGAGATTTCTTTGTTTAAGGTTTCCCAGGACTCGAGGAGAGGGGAGGGAAAGCTTCCGAAGGGTAAGCAAAGGAGTTGTTTCCAGATCACTGGCCATAGTTACGTACAGATCTTGCTATTCTTGCTTTGTATTGTAACTAGGGGATATAGTTAATTTATCACTGGCTGACTCGGTTACCCCTGCTGGCTCCTTTCCCTTGTATTCTTTTCGTTTCTTCTTTCTCAGGGAAGAGGGGGCCTGCCCATCCTTCCTTAGACTGGGCAAGCCTACGGTTTCGAAGCAGTGACCTCAGCATTCCAGGTTGACGATCTATCCACAGTGCCACCACAGACTAGGCATTTTTATTTTTTATTTCTGGAGAGAGAGAGAGGTAGGAAGGGAGCAAGATGAGAAGCATCAACTCATAGTCACTTTAGTTGTTCATTGATTGCTTCTCACATGATCCTTGACCCGCGGAGTTCCAGCTGATCCAGTGACCCCTTGTTTAAGCCAATGACCTTGGGCTCAAGCCAGCGACCTTTGGGTTCAAGCCAGGGACCATGGGGTCATGTCTATGATCCCATGCTCAAGCTGGCGATGCCATGCTCAAACTGGTGAGCCCACACTCAAGCCGGGTGTGCTCCAGCCAGTGACCTTGAAGTTTTGACCTGGGGCCTTAGTATTACAGGTTGATGCTCTATCCAATGCATCACCACTGATCAGGCAACAATTCATAAGTTGAAAATTGAGCACCATTCTAAGTAGCATGGTAAAATCTCATGGCATACTGCCCAGGACTTGACTCATCTTTTTGTTCAGGTCTCCATGCTGTATGCACTTCCTGCCTGTTATTCATTTCATAGCCACCTTGGTGTCATGGTATCGCACTGCTTGTGGTGAAGTCACTCTTACTTTTCTTAATGATAGCTCTACACAGGGGTGAGATTCAAATAATTTAACAACTGGTTCTCTGCCCTAATGATCATTTTAAGTATAAAAAAGATATACGGAAAGGTAGTTTATTATTTCATGCATTTAAGACAAATAAGAACAATTAAAGAGGTAAACAAAACTAGATTATGTTACAAGAAAGTTTTAAAATATTAATGAAAATTATTAAATAATACCTGACAAAAGCCAATAAAAGTTATTTAAGATATTCCATATTACTTAAATTTTTTAAAATTAATTTTAATTTATTGTGTTAACATGGATTCAGCTGTCCTACTCAATATAACTCTCATCTCCCATGCTCGTGTCCCCCATTACATCCCTTTTTTTCCCCTCCACCTAACTCCTTCCCCCCTCTGGAATTTGCTGTCCTGTTATCTGTATCTATGTGTTATGTATATATAATTTCACTAATCCCTTCACCTTCTCTGATTCCATCCCCGCAGCCCCCTTCCCTCTGACAGCTGTCCCTTTGCTCCCTGTGACCCTGTCTATGTCTCTGTTCCGTTCCTCAGTTCACTTTGTTCATTAGATCCCACATGTAAGTGAGGTCATATGATATTTGTCTTTCTCTGCCTGGCTTATTTCACGTAGCATAGTAATCTCCAGGTCCATCCATGCCATGGCAAAAGGCAAGATTTCCTTCTTTTTCATGGTCACATAGTATTCCATTGTGTATATGGACCACAGCTTTTTAATTTACTTGGTCACTGAAGAACACTTGGGCTGTTTCCAGATCTTGGCTATTGTAAACAATGCTGCAATAAACATGGGGGTGCATATATTTTTTTGAATCAGTGATTTGGTATTCTCAGCATATATTCCTAAAAATGGGATAGCTGGGTCAAAAGGCAGTTCCCGTTTTAATTTTTTGAGGAAACGCCATACTGTTTTCCGCAGTGGCTGTACAAGTCTGCATTCCTACCAGCAGTGCAGGAAGGTTCCTTTTTCTCCACACCCTCGCCAGCACTTATTGTGTGCTGATTTGTTAATGAGCACCATTCTGATGGGTGTTAGGTGGTATCTCTCATTGTGGTTTAATTTGCATTTCTCTGATGATTAGTGACACTGAACATTTTTTTTATATGCTTATTGGCCATCTGAATTTCCTCTTTGGAGAAGTGTCTATTCAGTTCCTTTGCCCATTTTTTAATTGGATTGTTTACCTTCCTGGTGTTGAGTTTTAGAAGTTCTTTATAAATTTTGGTTATTAACCCATTATCAGATGTATTGGTGAATATGATCTCCCATTGTGTGGGTTGTTTTTATTTTGTTAATTATGTCTTTAGCAAAAGCTTTTTAGTTTGATATAATCCCGTTTGTTTATTTTGTCTTTTATTTCACTTGCCCGTGGAGATAAATCGGCAAAAATATTGCTACAAGAGATATCAGAGAGTTTACTGCCTATGTTTTCTTCTAAGATGCTTATGGTTTCATGGCTTACATTTAAGTCTTTTATCCATTTTGAGTTTATTTTTCTGAATGGTGTAAGTTGGTGGTCTAGTTTCATTTTTTTTTGCATGTACCTGTCCAATTTTCCCAAAACCATTTATTAAAGAGACTGTCTTTACTCCATTGTATGCTGTTACCCCCTTTGTCAAATATCAATTGACCATAAAGGTGTGGGTTTATTTCTGGGTTCTCTGTTCTGTTCCATTGATCTATATGCCTGTTCTTATGCCAGTACCAAGCTGTTTTGATTACTATGGCTTTGTAGTATAATTTGATATCAGGAAGTGTGATACATCGCACTTTATTCTTCATTTTCAAGATTGCTGAGGCTATTCATGATTTTTTTTTGGTTCCAAATAAATTTTTGGAATATTTGTTCTATATCTTTGAAGTGTGCCATTGGTATTTTAATAGGAATTGCATTGAATTTAGATATTACTTTGGGTAGTATAGACATTTTAATGATTTTTATTCTTCTTATCCATGAACATGGTATATGCTTCCAGTTGTTTGTATCTTCCTTGATTTTTTTTTTCAATGTCATATAATTTACCAAGTACAAGTCTTTTACCTTCTTGGTTAAATTTATGCCAAGTATGTTATTTTCTTTGTTGTAATAGTGAAGGGGATTGTTTCCTTAATTTCTCTTTCAGACAGTTTATTGTTGGTATATAAAAATGCCATTGATTTCCTAATATTAATTTTATAACCTGCCACCTTGCCAAATTCATTTATCAGGTCTAGTAGTTTTTTGACTGAGACTTTAGGGTTTTTTATGTATAGTATTATATCATGAGCAAATAATGATACTTTTACTTCTTTTCCAATTTTGATGCCTTTTATTTCTTCTTCTCTGATTGCTGTGGCTAGAACTTCCAGAGCTATGTTGAATAAGAGTGGTGAAAGGGGGCATTCCTGCCTTGTTCCTTACGTAAGGGGATTGCTTTTAATTTTGCCCCTGAGTATGATGTTGGCTGTCCATTTGTCATAGATGGCCTTTATTATGTTGAGGTATGTTCCCTGTATTTCCACTATACTGAGAGTTTTCATCATAAATGGGTGCTGGATTTTATCAAATGCTTTTTCTGCATCTATTGATATAATCATGTGATTTTTATCCTTTCTTTTGTTTATGTGATGAATCACATTTATTGATTTGTGAATATTGTACCAGCCTTGCCTCCCCAGAATAAATCCCACTTGATTGTGATGTGTGATTTTTTTTTTTTTTTTGTATTTTTCTGAAGCTGGAAACGGGGAGAGACAGTCTGACAGACTCCCGCATGCTCCCGACCAGGATCCACCCGGCACGCCCACCAGGGGTGACGCTCTTCCCACTAGGGGGCGATGCTCTGCCCCTCTGGGGCGTCGCTCTGCCGCAACCAGAGCCACTCTAGCGCCTGGGGCAGAGGCCACAGAGCCATCCCCAGCGCCCGGGCCATCTTTGCTCCAATGGAGCCTTGGCTGCGGGAGGGGAAGAGAGAGACAGAGAGGAAGGAGGGGGTGGGGGTGGAGAAGCAAATGGGCGCTTCTCCTATGTGCCCTGGCCGGGAATCAAACCCGGGTCCCCCGCATGCCAGGCTGACACTCTACCACTAAGCCAACCGGCCAGGGCCCTTGGCTTCCTCTTTAATGGGACTCTGTGCTTCTTGAACTTGTGTGACTTTTTTCTTCATCAGTTTAAGGAAATTTTTAGCTATGATTTATTCAAACAGGTTCTCTATCCCTTGTTTGTTCTCTTCTCCTTCAGGAAACCCAATGATGTGAATGTTGTTTCTTTTCATGTTGTCAAAGAGTCTCTTAGAGTTTCCTTAGTCTTTTTGAGCTTCTTTTAAGATTGCTGCTCTGCTTTTGTGCTTTCATTTATTTTTTCCTCTAAATTGCTGATTCAATCTGCTGCTTCATCCAGCCTGCTGTTGATTCCTTCTAGTGCAGTCTTTATTTCTGATACTGTATTTGTCATTCCTGACTGGTTCTTTTCTATGATTTCAATGTCCTTTTTGATGCTTGTTATCTCTTTATTTAGGTACCCATTATGACCATCCACTGTGCTCTGAGGTCCTTCAGCATCCTAAAAATCATTATTTTAAACTCTGCATCTGGTAGTTTGGTTACTTCCATCTCATTTAGTTCTTTTCTAGGGCTTTCTCTTGTTGATTCATTTGGGTTGTATTTCTTGGTCTGCCCATTTTGTCTGTGTATTAGGTAGCACTGTCTGACTTTGAAATTTGTTGTGGTATTTATGAGGAGGATGCGCTCAGTGGTACTGACCTCCAGGGCACCTGATTTCTTTGCTCTAGGAATGCTTCTTCAGGGTAGTATTTTCCCTCCTGTTGTAAGTATTGAATATAGTCGATCCTTTCATGGGTGTGGTAATGTCTTTAGGCTGGCTGTTTCTAAGGGAAAGGTCAACCTTGATCTGACATTTTACAAAAACTACTGGTTTTGTTGGTTCTAGATCTTTTTGAGTTGGCATCACCTGTTGTTTGTAACTTGCCTTGGGCTACCTGTCTGGAGCTATTGCTCCGTTGTGTCTGCATTTCCTGTGCCTGAGCAGTGTGAGAGGGGCCAACTTTTGTATAAAAATCAGCTTCCTCCTGCTTGGAGATGACAGCAGCTCTGTAAAAGCCTAAGCTTTGTAAAATTTGCCTCTACTTTTCAGCTGCTCTACCTCCTCTTGCAGCTGCCTGGTCTTCCCACAGGGTCTTCTGTAGAAGGACTATAGTGTGGCTTCAGACTGGCCTCACCCAACCAACCCCTCTGTAGGTTGCAAGCTTGGTGTGTTAGGGCTGCTGAGGTTGGGAATACAAGGTTAGTGGAACTCCCTACTTCAGAGGTCTCTTGGTCAGGACTTCAGTATGGGAATGTGGCCCCTACTCTAGAGCCTAATCCCTCAATCACTGCTGGATACTCAAATTTTATTCCCCCCCCCACAAGGTGAGCAGCAGGTTCAGATTAAGTGGGGCCAACAATCCCCTCTGCAGAAGTTTTTCAGCTGTTGAGATCCTGTTCTCAGGGAAGAAGACTGAGAGAGTCCTCTCCTGGGGCTGACTGTACCACCCAGAAAGTGGCAAACCCCTCAATCAGACCCAACAATGGGCTCACTGGGACCTACACTTTAAATGTCTATGTGCCAAGCCTGTCTCCCTTCCCACTGTGGAATCTAACACAGCAGGGCAGGAAATCCAGCACCCAGGCCAGCTGGCTCTGAAGTTCCACCCTATCCAGTGCACAGGAGCCGCTGTGTTGGTGTTGATCACAGAGAGTGGAACTTGCTTCATTCAGTTGGGCCAGATATAAACAGTCCTTCCTTAGGATACCCCAGTAGCAAGGGTCCTGAACTGATGTTCTCCGCAGCTGGCCACTGGATGTGCCAGCCCTGGGCCTCTGTGGCAGGAACCCGGTGCAGACCAGTGGTAGACACTGCCCATGACTCAGCCTCAGCAACCTTCTTGGAGCTACAAGCAATCCAGAATTTGTGGCTGCCTCTACTGGGCCCTGGTGCACATGGAAATAACAAGCTGCTCACCTAGTCTGGCTTTTATCCACACTGGGCCTGGAGGGAGGTCTGCTTAAAAGGCCAGGGTTCCCGAGTCCCACCTCCTTCATCCTCTGTGTCCTGGCTGCTTGTTGGGCTCAGTCACTGAAAAAACCTCTGGTAGAATCTAGAGCCTGTGGCTATTCATGGATTAGGAAGGGTGGTGAGTGTGGCTCCGCCCCTTGGGCTCAGGTGTCAAATTTGTCCAGACTTTTATCACAGACCTCAGTAGGGTGTGGCCCCAGGAGTCCAGTGAGTGTGGCTTCTGAGACCCAGGGGTGTGGTCTGCCTGCAGTCCAGACAGTTTCTACTGAGTCTCCCATGGAGCAGAAGCACCAGTCATAAACTTGGGAGTGTGTAGGGGAAGCTCCGGCTTCAACACCAGAAAACTGAGTCACTGACATGACTCCTGCTTCTTAGCAGACTTCTCAGAATGGTCAGGTCTCCATGGAGTAGAGAGACTCCTGGGTGGGGCAGTTGCTTTTCCCCAGGCTGATGCAGATCAGAAGGTACTCTCCACCCAAGAAAGATGGCAACTGCAGTAGTGGAGAATGACTCAGCACAGTGGTTCTGGTGGCCATCTCCCACAGTGTCTCTCCCTGGGTTTTCAACTTCACACTCTCCTCACATAACTGTAGTCCTCTCAGCCCTCCCCTGCCAGAGCCCCAGGTAAGTGGCTATGAACGATATTTTCTGTGCTTGCCCTTTAAGATGGAGCCTGCATCTCTGAGAACTCCCATGTGTTTCCCGCAGACAGAAACCTCAGCTCTTTTCACTGCCAAGTGCTGTGTGGCTGCCTTCTTCTAGGCTCTGAGACTCTAGGCTGGGATGCTGGGCCTGAGTCTTAGGTCCTTCCCCTGTTAGGGCAAACCTTCCCACAGTGAGAGTCCCTTGGGTCCTCCTCTGCCTCTTGCTCCTGGGAGTGGGGCAGCCCTTTCCAAGTCTCTGCCCTTCCTCCCAGTCTTGGTGTGGCTTCTTTTGTGATCCTTGGTTATAGACTCCTTTTTGTTTAGTCTGAAGTTGGTTTTTCAAGATGATTGTTCTTAAATTAAGTTGTAATCCAATTTGGTCCTGGGAGGTGGCAGTTGGAATGTCTGCTTACTCCATTACCATCTTGGAATCCCAGATAGCTATTTGTATTGGCTGTTGTCATTTTTTTTATTTGACAGTCTAAGGAAAAAGAGGTTAATGTTCTTGACTAAGTAGTCAGGGTTTGCATATTTTAAAAATTCTTGCAGCACATTGGTTGAAAATCACTGTTCTATGATAAGAAGGATTCTTCTATTCATGATATTGTGAAAGAAGCATTCTTCTATTCATGATACTGTGAAGGAGGAAAAAACCTTTATACTAGTTTTGCTATCTCATCTCAAACTGAAAAATTATGACCAAGGTGCATAAGTGCTTACTTAAAATGAAAAGGTTATTAAAATACTGGATGGAAGGCCTTGGCTGGATAGCTCAGTTGTTAAGAGTGTTGTCCCAATACATCAAGGTTGTGGGTCCGATCTTCAGTCAAGACACATACAAGAATCAACTAATGAATATGTAAATAAGTGGGACAACAAGTTGATGTTTCTTTCTCACCCCCGTTTTAAAAATCAATCAATCAGTAAAACAAAATAGTTGGTGGAAGACATGAACAGAAAACACATTGCAATTGATGGCAATACTTTGCTCCAGAAAATACTGAGTCTATATGAAGACTTCAGCAAGGGATTTCTTGAAATAATTGATGGGCAAGCCATTCATTCCAAGTAAATATTCCTCCTTCTGATTTATGGTGAGAAGGTCAATAGTAGCCTAATACTGTCACAATGCCCATGTCATTCACCTCATTCATCTCATCACATAGCCATTTCATCATTACACATCATCATAAGAAGGGTGAATACAGTATAATAAGGTTTTTTGAGAGAGATCATATTCACATAACATTATATTTATTTGTCTTTTGTTATTAGCTATTATTAATCTTTTCCTGTGTCTAATTTATAAATTACATTTTATCATGGGCATGTATATATAGGAAAAACATAGTATATACAGGGTTTGGTACTATCCATGATTCAGGCATCCACTGAGGGTCTTAGAACATATCCACCATGGATAAAGAGGGCTACTAAATCTACTAAGTTACCACTAGTCTTTCTGTTTGTTCCTAGTGCTCTGCAGTTTCACAATATTTACCATCTGTGTGTCTAAAGTCACCATGGTGCTGAAGAAGGGCCTGTCCATCTAGAAATTCATCTTACTAAGTTTTTTTGTTTTGTTTTGTTTTTCAAGATTTATTGATTGATTTTTTAGAGAAGAGAGCAAGCGAGAGAGAAAGGTGGGGGTGGGGGAAGAGTGGGAAGCATTAACTCATAGTTGTCTCTGGTATGTGCATCGACCGGCAAGCCTGGGATTTCGAACCAGTGACCTCAGCATTCTAGGCTGACGCTTTATCCACTGTGCCACCACTGTGTTACTAAGTTTTGTGGTATTTTCTGAAAACTTTTTTTTTGATGATTCTCTCCCTTTCATTTCCTCTTTCTTGAATTCTTATAATTTGAATATTGGCCTTTCTGAGCTGGTCTTCTGATTTCTTACCATTTCTCTCCATTTTCCATCTCCTGGCCTTTTGAACTGCTTTTGGGAGATTTCTGCAGATATATTTTCTAATTTTTTAATTGGGATTTTCTCCTTTCTTCCATCATATTTATGATTTTCCAAAGTCCCTTTCTGTTCTCTGAATGGTCCTCTAAAAAAATAGCATTTTGATTTTTTTACATGAATGCAGTATATTACCTTTCTGAGCATATAAATAAGGTGATTGGAGGAGGGTAATTTTTAAAGTAGTCTCTCTGTATAGCCCATTTCTTACAAGTTGCTTTCTTGGTTTGTTTGTTTGTTTTTGGTCTTTATCTTCCATATTAGAGAACTATCTCAGCTGTCTGATGAATCCTTATTTATTAATTTTTATTTTCTGTATACTGTGATGTTTTATTGATTCCTTGATTGCCTGCTTATGTTAAAAGTGGGGACTAGAACACCAATTAGAAGCTCTGAGCACTTGAATCGATGTGTCAATTTTGAGTCTTACTGTATGATGATCTGGTTGGGCCATTTCATGGCCACCCCCAGGTGTCAGTATCTTTAGTTCTTTGATCTTGGCTGGCCAGATTGTTCAGGAAGAAAACTCTTCTCATCTCTTGCCTAAAGAGTGAAGGTCTGCCAGTGTTCTGGGAATAGTGAGCATTCAACTGAATCCCCCCTAGTTTTGGTATAGCACCCAGTTCCTAACATCCAAGGACCTACCCCTTTGCTCTCTCAAGAGAAGACATCACGTCAGGGTAGGAGAAGACTCCTGCCAAAAGAATGGAATAAGGAGGATGCAGGGATCACATTTCTTATGTAGCTTTCTCCAAACATTCATTATAATTCCCACTTCCCACCTGCATTTACAGAGGTATTTGGTACTGCTTGTCATGAATCCTTCGAGGTTTCTGTGATATAAATTAGAATGATTCTCTGTTTTCCTGATTGCCACCTTAATATCCAGCTTCTCATATCTGCACAGTGGATCTAGTCTATCTGCTCTCTAGCCTCCCACATACTGTAGGCATTCTCTCTGTTTTTCCCTCCTCTTGATTGTAGTTTTTCTAGGATTAGGGCCAGAAGCAAAACTGGTTTTGCCATCTTAACAGAGAAGTCACTTTTCATGTTTTATTTGATAATGTCGTGTATACAGGTTTTTAGCAGATGACTTTTAGTTACCACGATGAACACCAATGCTCATTCATTCTTTCAACAATTATTATTGAGTGCCAACTATGTGCCAGGTGTTAGTGTAGGTATTTGGGATACATCAGGGAACAAAGTAGATAAAGATCCTGGCTCCTATGGATCTTATTTTTTATTTATTTATTTATTTATTTATTTTTTTCATTTTTCTGAAGCTGGAAACAGGGAGAGACAGTCAGACAGACTCCCGCATGCGCCCGACCGGGATCCACCCGGCACGCCCACCAGGGGGCGACGCTCTGCCCACCAGGGGGCGATGCTCTGCCCATCCTGGGCGTCGCCATGTTGCGACCCTCCTGGGTGTCGCCATATTGCGACCAGAGCCACTCTAGCGCCTGGGGCAGAGGCCACAGAGCCATCCCCAGCGCCCGGGCCATCTTTTGCTCCAATGGAGCCTTGGCTGCGGGAGGGGAAGAGAGAGACAGAGAGGAAGGCGCGGCGGAGGGGTGGAGAAGCAAATGGGCGCTTCTCCTATATGCCCTGGCCGGGAATCGAACCCGGGTCCTCCGCACGCTAGGCCGACGCTCTACCGCTGAGCCAACCGGCCAGGGCTCCTATGGATCTTATTTTTTAGAGTGGGGAGACAGACAATAATAATAGCTGTAAGTAAATTGTATAACATGTTAGAAAGTGATACTAAGAAAGAAAAAGTAGAGCAAGGTCAGGGGAGTGGGGGGTGGTGCTGGAGGGGCAGAACAATTACAATATTTAAAATGGTGGTCAGGGTAGACCTCACTGAGAAAGTGACATTTGAAGATTTGGAGACAGTGAGAGATGTGTCTGCCATGCCAATATCTGAAGGAAAGATTCCAGGCAGGGGAACAGATAGTACAAAGGCTTTAAGGTGGGAGGAACAAGGCCAAGGTATAGTAGAGTAATGTCTTCTGGGCCTCTGAAATGTAGGCCTAAATGACTCCAGTTTGCCAAACTCACACCTGTTTGCCACTTCACACCTGTTAGATTAGCTATTATCAGCAAGACAAGTAATAACAAGTGTTGGAGAGGCTGTGGAGAAAAAGGAACCCTCATCCACTGAAGGTGGGAATGCAAATGGACAAATATAAGGAGATGGGAAATGATTTGAATTTGGGTGATGGGTATACAACATAATCAACAGTTCAAATGCTATAAAAATGTGTACCTGAAACCTGCGTACTCTTATTGATCAGTGTTGCCCTGTTAAATTTAATTTTCTAAATAAGATTTAAAAAAATCCACATAATTTATTTCCTCTGGGGAGGGAGGAGGGGCTGAGGATTGAGTTAATCACCAATGGCCGGTGATTTGATCACTCATGCGTACACATAAAAACCCCAAATAAAAGAGTCCGGACAGCTCCATATGCCAGAGAGTGTTGCATCCCAAACTCCAGAGAGACAAAAGCTCCTATGCTTAGGATTATTCGGGACCTTGCCTTTGTACCTTTTTCCTGACTGTCCAATTGTATCCTTTATAATAATAGCCTTTATGATAAAATGGTAATAGTAAATAAAATACTTCCCTGAATTCTATGAGGAGAGGGTCATAGGAACCCCTGCTTTGTAGCCAAGTCAGACAGAAGAATGGGTAAACTGGGAATCCACTACTTTCAACTGACAGCTGAAGTGGGGGCCATCTTGTGGGACCGAGCCCTTGACTTACGGCGTCTGTGCTAACTCCAGGTAGTGTCGGAATTATTTTCAATTGCAGAATACCAGGTTGGTATCTGCAGGGCACTGGAAAATTGCTTGGTGTGGAAAACCCATATATTTGGCATTAAAATGCTCTAAAGTAGAAACAGATCATAGTAGTAATAGCTCAGCCAGTAGTGTCTACTACACCAGCTGTGTGAATTAGGAAAGTCATTTTATGACTTTCATTTTATGTCTCTCATTCTCAATTTGCTTGAGAAAATGAGGATAATGGTGTCTTTCTCATATGAGGATTAAGTGAAATAATAATTGAAATGAGAAAAAATACAAAAAGTCACCCAAGACAGTCCATGGCACATATTATTGCATAGCTCAGTGGTTCTGAAAGTGTGGTCCCTGGATGAACAGTGTCAACATCAGCATCACCTGGGGTATGGATGAATTGTATCTCTGTCCTCTGTCCAATTCATATGAAGCCTACCTCCCAGCACTTCAGATTGTGACTGTATTTGGAGAAGGAGTCTTCAAAGAAATAATTAAGCTAAAATGAGCTCAGTAGCATTGGTCCTAATTCAACTGTACTGGTGTTCCTAGAACAGCGGTTCTCAACCTGTGGGTTGCAACCCCGGTGGGGTCGAATGACCAAAACACAGGGGTCGCCTAAAGCCATCGGAAATACGCAGGTTGAGAACCGCTGCCCTAGAAGAACAAGAGATTAGGACATGAACACACACAAAAGGTTGACTGTATGAAGACACAAGGGAGAAGACAGACATTTGCAAGCCAAGGAGAGAGCCTCAAAAGAAACCAACCCTGCCTATACCTCGATCTCAGAATTTAAGCCTTCAGAACTGTGAGGAAATAAAGTTTTTGTTTTTTTTTAAGCCACTCAATTTGTGGCTCTTTGGTATGGCAGCCCTTGCCAACTAATATACCTGGGACTTGTTAGAAATGCAGAGTCTCTGGTTCCATCCCAGATCTTCTGAGTCAAACTCTGAGGTGGATCTTGGCACTCTGTAGTGTTTATTTTCAGTTACAGTTTAAATTCGATATCATGTTCTATTAGTTTCAGGTGTGCAGCATAGTGGTTAGACAGTCATATACTTTACAAAGTGGTCCCCTGATATTTCATGTACCCCCTTGGCACTATACATAGCTATTACAATATTATTGACTATATTCTCTATGCTGTATTTACATTCCCGTGACTACTTTGTGACTACCAATGTGTACTTCTTAATCCTTCACCTTTTTCACCCAGCCCCTTAACAGCCCTCCTTTCTGGCAATCATAAGTCTGATCTCTGTATCTCTGAGTTTGTTTGTTTCTATTTTGTTCGTTCATTTATTTTGCTCTTTAGATTCCATATATAAGTGAAGTCATATGGTATTTGATTTTCTCTGACTTATTTCACTTAATACTGTTTAGGGTCATCCATGTTCTTGTAAAGCTTAAGATTTCACTTTTTTATGGCCAAGTAATCATTGTATATATGCAACAACACTTTTTTATCCACTTGTCTATTAATGGGCACTTGAGTTGCTTTCATATCCTTTTATTTTCTGAAGTGAGAAGTGGGGAGGCAGCAACTGGGATCCACCCAGCAAGCACACTATGGGGCGATGCTCTGCCCACTTGGGGCATTGCTCTGTTGCAACCAGAGCCATTCTAGTGCCCCTAGGCGGAGGCCATAGAGCCATCCTCAGCACCCGGGCCAACTTTGCTCCAATGGAGCCTTGGCTGTGGGAGGGGAAGAGAGAGATGGAAAGGAGAGGAGGAAAGGTGGAGAAGCAGATGGGTGCTTCTCTTATGTGCCCTGGACAGGAATCAAACCCAGGACTTCCACACACTGGACTGATGCTCTACCACTGAGCCAACTGACCAGGGCTGCTTTCATATCTTGGCTAATGTAAATAATGCTGCAATGAACATAGAGATGTATATATTCTTCTGAATTAGTGTTTTGGGTTTCTTTGGATATTACACAGAAGTGGAATTGCTGGGTCATAAGGTAGTTCTATTTTTAATTTTTTGAGGAACCTACATAACTATTTTCCACAGTGGCTGGACCAATCTGCATTCTCACAAACAGTGCACAAAGGTTTCCTTTTATTCATATCCTCGCCAACACTTGTTGTTTGCTGATTTATTGATGATCGTTTTTCTGACAAGTGTGAGATGATGTCTGGTTTCAATTTGTGTTTCCCTAATGATTAGTGACATTGAGCATCTTCTCATATGTCTATTGGCCATCGGTATGTCCTCTTTAAGAAAGTGTCTGTTCAGGTCCTTTGCCTATTTTTAGTTGGATTTTTTTTTTTTTGGTGTTCAGTTGTATGAATTCTTTATAAATTTTGGATATTAACTACTTATCAGACATATTATTGGCAAATATTTCTCCCATTTGGTAGGTTTTGTTGATGATTTCCTTTGCTGTGCAAAAACTTTTCATTTGATTAGTCCCATCGGTTTTATTTATTTATTTATTTATTTATTTATTTATTTATTTATTTATTTTTGTTTCCCTTGTCCAAGGAAGCACTCTATGTTTTAAAAGCCCTTTAAATGATTCTAGTACATAGTTGCATACTCAGATTTGAGAAGGGCTGGCCTAGTTGTTAAGGATGTAGGAATCTTACTAGCCTGGGTTCATATCTCAAGTCTGCCACTTAATACCTGTGCAATTCGGGCACTTTCTAAACCCTCTCTGCTTCACTCTCTCACAAAATGAGGATAATCCTATCCCTTATCTTTTAGGTTGCTATTGTGATAAATGAATCCATTTAGATAGAATTTAGAATAGTGCTTGGTGCATAGTTAATTCTCAATGAATGAACTATTATTATAGTCGATAACATGTAAATGTTGAACTTTTTTTTTTTGTGACAGAAACAGCAGGGCAGAAAGGAAGGGAGAGAGATGAGAAGCATCACTTCCTCCTTGTGGCACCTTAGTTGCTCATTGATTGCTTTCTCATATGTGCCTTGACTGGGAGGCTTCAGCAGACTGAGTGACCCCTTGCTCGAGCCAGTGACCTTGGGTCCAAGCTGGTGAGCTTTTGCTCAAACCAGATGAGCCCGCGCTTAAGCTGGCGACCTCGGGGTTTCAAACCTGGGTCCTCCGCATCCCAGTCCAACGCTCTATCCACTGCGCCACTGCCTGGTCAGGCCATGTAAATGTTGAATCTGAATCTCATTTTAAATGGTTGGGTTTGGTAAAAAAGGATAGTAGGCAAGCTTATTGGAATTACTTGGAAAGTAAGGACCTAGGGACTCCCCTGAGTAAAGTTGAATACTCCAACCCCTATTTTGGCTGCATGAAATCCTTTTTTTCTTAACTTCCTTGTTTATGATTGTAATGTGGAAAATGTAGATGGTGCCAAGTTCTTTGGAGTTTATGCAAATAATACATCGCACACATTGTTATGTTGTTCTCCATCATTTATGAAGGCCCATTGTTATCAATTTTATATCCTGTTCCCATGAGAACTTTACCTTTTCTCCTCTGTATTCTGTTCTTGATGGATTATCTAGTTTCTCACTGAGACAACTTAACTCTCTTTCTCGGCTGGCCCATTTAAAATCACCTTCTATTAAAAAAAAGAGTTTTCCACTGAGGCATCTAGATACTCATTCCCCTTGTTTGGCCTTTGCCTTTGGTTTCTATCTGAGGTAATTCAAATGCTTTACAAGTTTACAGGGTGCAGCTGCCACTAGATACTAATGGCATTTTCACTGGTCGAGCTGCGTTTCCAAGCCTTGTTTCTTTATATTTGATTGTCTTCAGTATTTTATGTGAGTTGTAAACACACTGGGTAGGATCAACTCAATAAATGACAAACAGTAAAATGAATAATAAAAAGTTGTAGTCTTATAAAAGGAAAATGAGTGGGACCCCTCGCCCAAATAAAGTAAGGCAGGGATGTCGTACGTTATGAAAATGCCGGCTGGCTGCTGCTTTGCCTTAAAATAGTCTTACACCCGGGTTCGATTCCCAGCCAGGGCACACAGAAGAAGTGACCATCTGCTTCTCCACCGCTCCCCCTTCTCTCTCTCTCTCTTTCTCTCTCTTCCCCTCCTGCAGCCATGGCTCAATTGGTTCAAGCAAAGTTGGCCTCGTGCGCTAAGGATGGTTCCATGGCCTCTGCCTCAGGTGCTAAAAAAATGGCTTCATTCCTGATCAATGGAGCAAAGGCCTCAGATGGGCAGAGCATCACCCCCTAGTGAGTTTGCTGAGTAGATCCCGATTGGAACACATGCGTGAATCTGCCTGCCTCCCCTCTCTCACTAAAATAAAAAAATAAAATAAAATCAGAGGCTCTAACAAGCAGACTTGTCATGAATGTGTGTGTCACAGATGAAAAAAAGCTGAGAATATTTTTTCAAAAAAAAAAGTCTTTCAGGTGAAAACTTGTTTTTGTAACCTTCCCCTGCAATACATAATTAATTTTTCCTTTTACTTACATTCTTAATCTAGGAAACATAACCATTCATTTATGATCTAGGACCCAAATCTTGGTGTGATTTCTTCTAGGTTTCTCTTCTCCCCCACATTGAAAAATCCACCCAAATCTTTCTACTCTTGCCATTATCCATCTCTAACTTGTCTCAAAAACCAGACTTTCTACAATTATGGGGTAAATAATAACTCATTTGGCTAGATTATCTCCAATCTTATTTTATAATTCCATCCACGACTGTAGCCATATCCAGAAATTTTACACAGGCCTTTACAGTCCCTTATCCCAATAAACTGCAGTGTAAAATACAAAGCAGATGTGAAGTATACTGTACTTTAGGGAAACTGTACATGAGCCAGGAGGCGGGGAAATGAGAATCTCATAGCGACCCCGGAATCTCATGGGTCTGTCGTCTGACTTCCTGCTCATTATTTAGCTGCTAGTTTGTTATTTTTTTGCTTTGTTTACTTTAGCTTTGTTCACTTTAGTTTTTCACTGTAAGCTCCCTGTTGTGACTTTTTTAGGGAGTATGTGGTTTTATCATCTACCTTTCCTTTAAGGAAAAGATTTTACTTTTAGAAATGCTCTTCAATGCATTTTTTTAAACCTAATGCCCTTTGTCTAGTCTCATTAATGTTTCTGAATGAATTTAGACCCAAAGGAACTATTTTCTATATTCTGAAGAATAACCCTATTTAAATCACAGATAAACTATGAGTTATGCTCTATCAAAATATTTAATTTTACTTACTATTTCATTTTAGTAGGTAACTCTGTGATCCAAATTAGATTGGTCTTCCTAATGGAGTGATTAAATCTAAGTGTTATGAAAATCTAGTTCCTCACTGTTCCCTGAGCTGTGGTACACCATGTTTCTAAAGATGGCAGCAATAACATCTCCCACCCTATCTGTTCTTTTACAGTGCGACCTTGCTACTCCCTCATCAAGAAGCAGAGTTTATTTTTATGCTCTTTGAATCTAGACTGTCCATTAGTAACCTACAGTTAGTCCTCAATATCTTCAGGTTCCACATCAGTGAATTCAACCAACTGTGGATAAAAAATATCTGAAAAAAAGTTGCATGTATTTAGGCCGACTATGGTTGCATGTGTACTGAACATGGGTAGGCTTTTTTTTTCTTGTTATTATTCCCTAAACAATACAGCATAACAACTATTTTCCTAACATTTACATTGTATTAGGTATTATAAGTAATCCAGCAATGATTTAAAATACACAGGAGGATTACATCGGCTATATAAAAATATTACACCATTTTTTATAAGGGACTCGAGCATCCACAGAGTTCGGGAAACACTGTATTCTGACCAGCAGCAGATGATGCCGTGCAATTCCCAGGGCTGGGCCTTAAGAGATCTGCCTCTTCTGCTGAAAAGGCAGAAGTTCTTTCTTGGAACCAGCTGCCATGCTGTTTGGAGGCCGAAGAAGCTTTATGAGGCCTCATGGAGGAAAACCAATGTCACTGGCCAAAAATCCCAGCTAAACTCCCAGCTGGGATGTGAATGAGGCTTTTTGGGTGTTGTGGTCAACTCAGGACCCCAGCCAACACTCTATGAACTAGAAGCACCTGCTCAACCCATGGAAACAAGAGAAATCATTAATTGCTGCTGTTTTAAGCCCCTGCATTTCGAGGTAGTTTGGATGCAGCAATGCCTAATTGGACTCTGCCCCCAAAGCCACACAGCATCTGCTCATCTTGTTTTTGAGGCCTGTCACCAAGCTTACCTGCTTACCTCCCCTCTCAGACCTCTGCAAGGAACTATAACTTACTGATGGGTTATTTACAATGTCCTTTTGGCTCTGTGGACTAAATAGTTCACCCTTCACTGATTATGAATGGCTAACTGATGTGTCAGGCACAGTTTTAAGTGTAATGTACTTATTAAGATATTTAATCTTTAGAACAACGTTTTGAGCTAGGTACTATCATTATTTTCATTTTACAGATGGGAAACCAAGGGAAGAGGTGAAGGAAATTGAACAGCGTCTGACAGCAAGAGGTGGAGTCGCCATCAGAACCCAGGCGTCAGATCCCAGAGCCATGTGCTAGTTGTGCCATGTACTGCCTCCCACAGATAATGCCCCAAGTTCGTCAGGCTAATCCGAAAGTGACTCAGGGACTGCAGTTTTTTTCACTTATGTTACTGAATCCTCTTATTCTAGTTAAGAAAGTCCTTTAAGACTTTGCCTCATTTATTTATACTACATTCTGGGCTGTGTCCTGTGCTACCACTTACATTTAGAAAAACTGAATGTTAGAAGTGTAAATGTTTGGCTATTTCTGTACTCACAGTTCACAGCAGAAGAGAGTGTTTGCCTGCTTGCCCGGGTTCCTCAACCCCCTGCAGCCACCACAGAGGGCAGCAGAGTGACAGGCAGGCAGCTACCAGCAGGAGGGGCAGAGAAGCAGAGCTGGCAGGGAGGGCCAGGGAGGTGCCAGCGTGAGGCAGAGCTCTTTACAAACCTTACACACAGTGAGAGCAAAGTGGGAACACAGCACAAAGTCCTTCAGCACCCTGCAGACGGAAGGAAGGAATGGCTGCTTCTTCCGATAACAGGGCCGGGGCAGCCGCAGCCATCCCAGTTAGACGTACAGCACAGGGAGAGGGAAGCTTCCGTGCTTGTTATGCAGTGGGAGCCTCAGACAAGCTCCCAGGGCCATTTTTCAAAGGGACCACTGCCTTCGGGCTCCTCCTAGGCAGCCGCTCTAAAGATGTCACTGGGAGGGTGTCTGGTTTTGCTTCAAATAGCCTTAGTATCTTTCTGTTTCCTATCTGCCTGATAACTGCCCTAAGAACTCTAAGGGAAATAAAAAAGCTAATTGTAGAATTCAGTGGGTCTGTATTCTCATGCTATCTTCCAAGCAAGGTCTTTGGAAATAGATAGTCCTGGGATTACAGCCCCATCTCTGCTGCTTAATTGCTGTGTGGCTTTGGGAAACTTGCTTTCTACACTGAGCCTCCCTGTCCTGACCTGTAGAATGGGTCAGTGATGTTTACCTTGTGTGGTTGTCATGAGGAATAAATACATCCTATAGGCAAAGTTCTTGGCCTCAGATACAACCAACCATCGCGGTGTTATTATTTACATACACAGCATTGTATTGGACATCTGTATAACCATGAATTACCGTGTGGCCTTAGAATGTAAGCTGCCAAGTGTGGAGCTGGTGTGTCATGCTCCACTACACAGTGTTTGCTCAGGAAAAAGACAACCGTCAGTCTGTTTTAGAAAAGTACTGTCTTTTAGACTCTTCCCTTTTTACTTTCATTGCTTAAGTGCTGTAGGAACTATGTGGAATGAAACTGACTTGTATAAGTTGAAAAAATATCTAAGTCTCCATGAAATGTTCTTAATCAGAGGAGTCCATGCCCCCCTTGAAATGCTATGTAACATTTTGTGTGTCTACATGTGTGTACATTTGGTGGAGGGGAAGATAATTCATAATTACCAACACACTAAAAGACTAGAAAACTCCAATATAGAAACAGCCTTTTAAATCTTTTTCTACTGAAAGTAACTTGGAGGCCTCCCTAACTTAAGACCAAGCAGGCTAACTTTGGTAAACACTAGACATGAACCCCGTCTCTCAGCCAAGGCCCAGTCTCTTTTCCCCAGCATGTCAGTAACGAAGTAGGGGGCTGGCTGTTCCCACTGCACAGGCAATGCTGTACAGATAGATGACCATGTGGATGAAGAGGTGTTGCCTTCTCTAATTACCTCTGACAGAGACCAAAGCCTAACCTCAGCTGCAGCTCTGTCTCTGGGAAGTCAGTTCGGGATAGACCTAAAATGAGGGTTTGCTACCTGAAACGTAATTCTCAGGATGACGAATATCTAAATTATGTCCCCAGACACATACCTGTGGCAAAGCTCTAAGGGCTAATGGCCATAAAGAGGTGTGTGTGGGTGGGTAGGGGGGTAGTCTTCATTCAGTAAGGATTAATGATGAGGATGATATCAGAATCTGAAAGGGCAGGAGTGCAAGAGGCCCATGCCATGTCTGCACTGTGGCCGATGGCCTGTGCACTGGGCTCCATGGTTTACACCTGTGGCCAGCGTCTGCACAGAGCAGGAGTGGCCACATCACCATTTTGTGATGTAAGGCCAGCTTCTCTTATCCACAGACCTTTCCCCCAAATTGTAAGGATGACTCATCTAATTGATTAAGGAAAATGATGTTGGTGTGTAAAGTCAATGAAAATACAGGCCTGGGAGAAGGGATTTCAAGTAATTTAAGAGCTCAGTCGTTGATGACTAAGTTTGCAATTATTATTACATCTCTTTAACAGATAATTCACGAATTATGGAGTATATAAGACTCGTGGGCTGTATCAGGGAGACATTTTTGATCTGTGTAAATAAATTGAGATAAACAGTGGGTGCACCTGTTTCTAGCCTTCTTGAGAATATTTGAAACTGGCACAGGATGAATGTCTGCTGGTGTCAGTGTGACAATAACAAAACAAAGCTGGCACTGGGGTCAGGAAGTCTTTGGTGGGTGGGGAGCCAGCGTCTGCAGCCAGAGCCCAGCAGGGCTGTGTGTTCTGATGCCCATCAACCAGGAAAGGGAGTCTAAGGTTTCCGAATGATTTTTGCCCTTCACAAAGCTGTTGTAAAATAAAATACAAATCCTTCCTGAATGTTCCTAGCTTTCCTTCCTCTAGGAAGTTTTCAGTCAATGGGAAACAAAGCCTTATTCAAAGGAGTAAAACCATAGTCATACTATTGTTTACAACTTCAATAATGTGGCTTTCCTTCCACAGACAAAATTTTCAATTCACAAATTGTCTAAAAAACAGGAAATTTTTGGGAAACACGTGCTTATGATAACAAACAAGGGATCTATCATGTGCTATAGAAGTTTACAGAAAGAGGCATTTGATTTTATTTAAGATTTGTTTTGATGTGCTGCACTTCTACATGTATTCTAGGAAGGTTATTTCTTAAAAGAAAAAGCCACATGGCGTATAACATAAAGTTACTCAGTCCCCACCACAGCAGGAGGATAGGAGAGGAGGGAGGCAGATTCTGGAAGTGTTTTTAAGGCTGTACCAGGCAGTGCTGTCATGCCCTCTGCAATACCTTCTCCTTAGTCCTGTGCTGCCCTGCTCCCCCTGCCGAGTCCTGGCTCTTACCGGGCGCTGGAGGGAGAAGGGCTGGGAACACTGGTTAGCAGGGCCGAAGAGGATGTGCACGAGTGGCAGTGCAGGCAGCTCTGAGCTCTGGCTGTGGGCGGTAGCCACTGGGAGCTATCGAAGGTTAAAGAGGTTGTGGAAACAGTCACTACTGCAGACGGGAAAAGTAGGGTTTTTGTGAGCCAAGGATGAAGCAGAGCACTGAACTGACAAACTCACTCTGGAATCCTATTCCTGTTGCTTTTAAATAAATGACAAGGGAATTCTTGTTTATTAAGATTCTTTATTTTGGTGCTAATCTTTTAATCTTCTTACCTGTATGCTTAAAGGGACACCTGAACACTAATTTTGAGTGTCTGGAATTCCCCAACGTCATGATTTTTCCTCAGTTCCCCATCTTTCACTATTCCCTTTATGTTTCATCCACACTTCCAGGACAAATACCACTTTTTCGTAATTAAAGGACGACAGAAGCTATTAACTTTCTAACATTTTCTTCTGCATTCTTGCTTTCCAAAGTGTGGTGTGGACCCCAGCTGCGGTACCTGCACCAGCTAGCTTGGTAGAAATGTAGACTCTCATGCCCTTCCCTGTGACTCCTGAGTCAGAATCTTGATTGAAGGGGGTCCTCAGTGATTTGCAAGCACATTTAGGTTTGGGGAGGGCCTGTACATCCCTTACTACAGACCTGACTCACAGTCCACACCACCAAGGCCTGCAGGGTCCCAGGCGCATTGCCCCGCCCACTTGTCCCTTCCTATCCCCCAGCACTCCGCGGCCGCTCCCTAGTTCCGGCCTCCCAGCTTTGGCACTCACTGTTCCCTCCGCCTGGAGGGCACTTGCCCCCTTTTAGTAGGTCTAACTCCTTTATTTCATTATGGTGTCACCTTAAGGAGTACTTCCTTGGAAGCTTCCCTTAACCACTGTATATGAGGAACCACCCCAACCCAGCCACTTTATATCCCATTACCCTGTTTTATATTTTTCATGTTTTATATTTTTCCACATCTGGAATCATTTTGTTAATTATTTTTCCTTAATTTTTTTAAAATGAGGTGAGGGAAGATAGATTCCCATATGCACCCTGACCAGGATCCACCTGACAACCTCTGTCTGGGGCTGATGCTTGGGCCAACTGAGCTATCCTTAGTGCCTAAGGCCATCGCTCGAACCAACTGAGCCACTGGCTGCGAGAGGGGAAGAGAGAAAGAAGGGGGAGAGGGAGGGGAAGGAAGCAGATGGTCATGTGTGCCTTGCCTGGGAATCGAACCTAGGACATCCGCACGCCAGGCCAATGCTCTATCCACTGAGCCAACTGGCCAGGGCCTATTAATTTGTTTTTGGGTTGTTATTTTGAGGGTTGTGTTTCCAGTGCCCAAGCACACACATATCCTAGTGAATGAGGTACTATAATCGAAGATGCTCAGTAAATATTTATTGGATGAATGAATAGAGTTTTGGGGGTCAGGAACAGTGAGAACCTATACCCAGAGAATTCTAAAGTTAAATCAGGAATCCTCTGAACAAACTCAATAGTTTTCAATTAAGTGGTCTAAGGCCAATGCTTTTGAGTGGTCCCTGGGCCAGTGGCATCATCAACCCCTGGGGACTTGATAGAAAGCCAAATTCTCAGACTCCACCTTGGATGTAGTGAATCAGAAATCCTGATTCAGCAACTTAACAATTACATTTTTAGGTCCAGCAATTTGTCTTCACAAGGTCTCCAGGTGATTCTGATGTACTGCTCTATATAATACCCACATTTTATCTGTGTAGAGGACCCACAGTGTTTCAAGCCCTTTCGCATACGTCATTGTAGTTCTGGTCTTCAAAAGAGCCTCCCAAATAGGCAAGGCAGGTGTCATTCCCATTTTATAGATGAAGAAACTCAGCTCTAAGAAATGGCTTGGTTTGCCTATGAGCATACCGTTTTACAGAATCACTTGGGCTCTGCCCCAGACCTACTAAGTGAGAAAAATTAGGGCTAGGGCTCTGATGTCTGGATTTTAAAAAGCCTTCTAGGAGATTCTGAAGCTCATAAACATTTGAGAACAAATTATGTTCAATCATAGGAGAATGGGAATTAGAACGTATAGCCCCTCATTCCTAATGACTGTTCTTACAGGGTCCTGAGAAGAGTAAGTACAAATGATACCTTTGATGGAAAGAGTTAAACCAAAGTCTCGGTCAATAATTCTGTCACTTTTATTAGACCCTAACTCTGTTTGCTACCCTTATAAGCTAGGAATATCAAATTCCATGACCATGGGCTGTTTTTGGGCACAGGCATAACTTTTTTTTTTTTTACATATACAGTAAATATTTATTAGAAAACAACACGATTGCTTACTTATGCTAGAAGAATGTTAAGCTCTCACAAACCTTGATTTCTATGTGTTCAATACAACTTTTACCACTGTGTGATTCTTCTTGGGTAGAACTGAAGAACTGGCTAAGGACACAGGCTGCAACAGGCCTTTCTTGCAGCCCTGTCTTACTTGGAAAACGTCCCTTAGGGTTTTACTGCCCTCATGCCATTCACATAACTAGGAGTGAAGTGACAGGGCTCCTAGAACCTGTCTTTGAGTTTAAACTAGGTTCTACGCACAGCTATTGGGATGTGTGCGCTGTGGTTCTGAAATATAAAGGGTGTGTATCGGGGCACTGCCGGGGAACAGCCTCATCTGTGTGCGTCAGCATCACTTCCTTCCACCGTCCCACACACCGACTCCCGTTCATCCTTTCTCAGCTCAAGCTAGCTTGTGCCTGTTCACTTGGAAACAGCCTCAGAAATCCAGGCATGCTCCACTCTGGAAACTGTCTCTGACCAGGAGGCTGTGTGCTGAGAACGTGACAGAAGCACTGGCAGAACCTATGTCATGGGCACATTCCCCTCGGCTAGAGTAATCCCAGCTGTTGTATTTTATCACATGTTTTTGCTTAATAACACAACACTTAAATATAGGCTCACTGTGAAGGGAGAAACAAATGGCTCCAGAGTTGTTTTACAAAATGACAAAAATGTTCAAAAATTGTGGTGCTGATGCAACATATCTGTACATATACTAAAACCCACGGAATTGTACTTATTAAAGGGATGCATTGCACAGTATGTGCATTCCATTTCAATAAAGCTATTTGAATAAATAAATGCATTTGGAGTTTTGAATCAATGTGTTTAGTAGTAAAGAGGTTTCAAGCATATCTTACATTTCCAAATCCTTTATTCTTTTCTTATATTGGTAATAGGAATTCGTTGCCGTAGGGATATGATAGCTGTTTATATTTCAAAATCTCTATGCACACACTCAAAAACTATCTAAAATAAATTTCCTAGTATTGTAAAATATATACCTGAGAGTTACATTGAACACAGCTCACAATTTACGGTTGGTCAGAGAATAGCCTGTTTTGGGGAAGCTGTGTTAGGCTTGTCGGCTGGTTTACCAGCCAGCCAGCCCTTTGCTTGATTAGTGCATGAGCACGTGGCAGCGTCATGCGTGCAGAGTCTATATAAGGCTATGGGTGCCTGTACTCGAGGGAGATTGGGGGATTGTAGATGCGCAGGTTGCCTGCCTGCTACTGTCACGGGGCCATTTTGCTGTTTGTGTGCCTGAGATGTGGTTTTCCCCACCTGTGTGCTTGTCTGCCATTGTGAGACTTTATTAAGTGGAATGGCCCAGTGCTTTCCGGCTCCGCAGTTTCTCTACTGTCTGCCCGAATCCAATGTGGACCTGCCTGGCCTCAGCCACCGGCATTGCACCCATGCCCAAGCAAGGGCTTTGGGGGTTCTGTTGGGAAAACAGCTGTGTTAGGCTTGCTTGCTTGTACTTTGCATGATTAGTGTGTGAGCAGGTGGCAGTACCATCTGTGTGTAGTCCATGGAAGGCTGTGAGTGCTTGCTCTCAGGGTGCCTGGCAGATACAGATTGCCTGGCTGCCACTCTGAGGGTCCATTTTTTTGCTGTTTGTTTGCCTGAGGCCATGAGAAGCAGTTTCCGCTGCCTGTTTGCTTATCCACCAATGCGAGAATCTATTAAACAAGAATGGCCCACCACTTTCTGGCTTTGCAGTTCTTTTACTGTCTGCCCGAATCCAATGTGGATCTGCCTGGCCTCGGCCACCAGCATTATAGGTTCTAACTTTCCAGAAGACCATGGCCTTGGGCAGCCTTGGGACTCTATCTGAAATACTACACGTGGAGGTGGAGAAAGGATGAATAGAAGCCTCAACGTTGTCAACAAAGATAAAAATGAAGCCCACTAGCCTGACCAGGCGATGGTGCAGTGGATAGAGCATCGTACTGGGACACGGAGGACCCAGGTTTGAAACCCTGAGGTTGCCAGCTTGAGCGTGGGCTCATCGGCTTTAGCACAGGCTCACCAGCTTGAGTGTGCGGTCCTAGATGTGACCCTATGGTCTCTAGCTTGAATCCAAAGGTTGCTGTTTTGAAGCCCAAGGTCACTGGCTTGAGCAAGGATTTACTCGCTCTGCTATAGCCCCACGGTCAAGGCACATATGAGAAAGTAATTCATGAACAACTAGGAGCTGCAATGAAGAATTGATGCTTCTCCTTTCTCTCCCTTCCTATCTGTCTGTCCCTATCCTTCCCTCTCTGACTCTCTGTCTCTGTCAAAAAAACAAAAAACAAACAAAAAAACCAGACCCAACTACATTTTGATGGTCATTTTTAAATGTTTGTAAATAAGGATCACAGTTCCATGAGTGGCCTACCAGTGTAAGCCAACCCCTGACCCACGAGTACCTCTCACTCTCTGGTCCCCAGTCTGTCCTGGCCTGGGGCTCCCATTGTGGGGCAGCTGTGTTAGTCTTGCTAGCGAGTTTACCGACTGCAAGCACTTAGCTTGATTAGTACGTGAGCACGTGGCAGAGGCACGTGTGCACAGTCTATACAAGGCTATGGGGTGCTCCCCTGGGTGGCGATTCTCCCAGATCGCTCTCCCGCCACCATGCGGTGTGGTTTTCCTGGCTCCCTTGCCCTCACTGCAAATAGCAGATTTTCCTCTGTTTATTACCCCTTACCCTTTTCTTGTTTATTTGCTCGCCTGTCTTTGTGCACCTCTAATAAACAAGTATGGCCTGGCACTTTCTGGCTCTACAGTTTCTCTACTGTCTGCCGGAATCCAATGTGAACCTGCCTGGCCTCAGCCTCTGGCATTACACCCATCTTGTTAAAGACAATTGTATTGCTCCATCTGGAAACTGAGTCTGGAATTCGCTGCATACACCTTTGTCCTGCATTCAGCACGAACTGCAGGAAGACACCACTGTCTCTCTAGGACCATGTAATGCTGGTGGCTGAGGCCAGGCAGGTCCACATTGGATTTGGGCAGACAGTAGAAAAACTTTGGAGAAGGGTTGGGCCATTCCGTTTAGTAAAGTCTCACAACGGCAGACAAGTGCACAGGCAGGGGAAACCACCTCTCAGGCACACACAGCAAAATGGCCCCTCATAGTGGCAGGCAGGCAATCCACACACCCTCAATCCCCCTGAGCACAAGCACCCATAGCCTTATATAGGCTACACACACAAGGTGCTGCCGCATGCTCATGCACTAATCAGGCAAAGGGCTTGCAGGCAGTAAACCAGCGAGCAAGCCTAACACAGCTGCCCCACATTCCGCCCCTTTAGAGTTGCTCGCCTTACAATAGGTACATTACATACACACCAAAAATGACAATTACAAAGGTGCCCTTCACAAAGTCTCCCTGAGCACTCTGCCCAGGGTGTTACCTGGAGGCCCACCTCTAACTCCCTACCCCATGGTAGGTGGGAGGGCCTGTATAGTCCAGGGCTGTGTCCATGGAAACTGTAAAGTGTCCTTGGTGCACCTCTGCAACTGGATGAGAACCAGTGCAGGAGGGCCTCCACAGGTGCCATGCCCCCCCATCAGGGTCTCTTATAGTACTACTGTCCATGAGCAATGTGTCCATCCATCAAGGGAGCTGGCGCCCCCCTCTGGTCACATTCCAAGAGTCAGTCCATGATAGCCCAGCTGTCTGTGCAAATCACCAAGGCAAAGGTCTGTAATGCCAATGGCCAAGGTCAGGCTGGTCCACACTGGACTTGGGCAGACAGTAAAGAAACTGCAGAGCCAGAGAAGCTTAGGCCATTCCGTTTAATAAAGTCTCACAACAGTGGACAAGCACACAGGCAGGGGAAGCTGCCTCTCAGGCACAAAAACAGCAAAATGGCCCCTCATGGTGGCAGGGAGGTAATCCGCACATCTGCAATCCCCCATCTCTCTAGAGCATAAGCACCCATAGCCTTATATAGGCCATATATATACACATGGTACTGCCAGGTGTTCATGCTTTAATCAGGCAAAGTGCTTGCAGCTAGTAAACCAGTGAGCAAGCCTAACACTGCTGTTCCACAGACCAGGAACAAGTTTTGTTTAAAAGCTAACAATGTCCAACCTGACCTGTGGTGGCACAGCGGATAAGGTATTGGTCTGGAATGCTGAGATAGGCATACCTTGTTTTATTAAGCTTCAATTTATCACACTTCACAGATGTGTTTTTTTTTTTTTTTTTTTTTAATATATAAATGGAAAGAAGACTCTTCACCAGCAAAGAGATGATGGCCTCCTTTCTCGTAGGGACCTAGGCCCAAACCCACCATATCTCGGTGGTATGCCTGCATATGATAGAGTTGTAAGTATTCTACAAACTAAATGGACCATCAGTTAAGGTGTGGTGGGTATTGTTAGTTTGTGATATAGAAATTAAAATTTTTTTTCTGCAATGAGATGGTCAGATGTTCGATCTGTGCAGTGTCCTCCTGCGATCCTTTAGCCACTGTTATGCCTACTTTCCTTTGTTTACATCCCTTAAGAAAGAAATTCTAGAGAAGAAAAAGTCTTTCAAGTCAAAAATTATGTCTGTTTAAACAATTATTACAACTTGAGACATCATTTATTTACTCAGATAGCCTGGAAAAGATTACCTTTTAAAAAGACTTCTTCAGATTGTCAGGTAACTCCCAAATCTCTCTCTCCTGCACAACCAACTCCCACACACTCCAGACTTATCAGCGCAGTTGGTTACCTGTGAAGAAATTCTCTTTGAATGTCCTGCAGACATCTCAAGCTTGGTGTGTTCAAAACCAAGTTCATTACCACCCATCTCTTCTTCTTCCTGGATACACTCCATAAGCTAATGACCATACCGTCCACCACATCACCTTAGCCAGAAATGTAGGCATTGCCTCTGGATGGCCAACCAGTCCTTTCATTTTACTCCATAGCTCTCTCTGTCTAATCCCTGTCCTCTTCATCTCCACTACAGCTCTGCTCAGGTCTTCATCATCCCTTGCTTAGCTACCATGATGGCTTCCAAAGTATCCCCTGGAACTATGCTTCCACCTGAACACCTCCCACTGTTTCTTGCTTCAGCCCTACCAAACTGCTTTCACTTCTTGGTGATATTTTGTGCTTCTGTGCTTTTGCACATACCACTTCTGCTGTACTATTTTCCCTTCCCCACCCCCTAAATATGATAAACTACTGTTTTTCACAAAACTACTCAGTTTTCTCTTGTCTATGGAGCCTCCCCTAAGGACTCCTCTGTAGAGTAATCTGTTCCTTCCTTTGTGCTCCCAAAATAGCATGTGTCTTCTTTCATTATAGTACCTCACTCACTAGGATGCATGTGTGCTGATGCTTTCTTCCCCCACCATTGTGGGGCAGTGGTGTTAGGCTTGCTTGCTGGTGTACCAGTTGCAAGCACTTTGCTTGATTAGTGCGTGAGCACCTGGCAGAGGCACATGTGCACAGCCTATATAAGGCCATGGGTGCTTGTGCTTGGGGGGATTGCAGATGCATGGATTGCCTGCCCACCACTGTGAGGGGCCATTATGCTGTTTGTTTGCCTTAGAGGCAGTTTCCCCTGACTGTGTGCTTGTATGCCATTCTGAGACTTTATTAAACAAAATGGCCCAACACTTTCTGGCTCTGCAGTTTTTCTACCATCTGCCCGAATCCAGTGTAAATTGGCCCAGTCTTGGCCCCTGGCATTACATCTGGTGCAATGAGCAGGGTTTGGAGCAAATGGGTATGGAGCTGCATCCACCCTTGAGGAGTGGGGTAGAGCACTGGTCATGTTATGGTTCCCCATGGCTGTCCTTTTGGAAAATGTGGGCAGGCTGTTTTTTACATTCCTGCAAGAGGCCATCTGAGGTTGAGAGCTCCAGAATGAGCTGCAAACACAATGGCAGCAATGGCTTGAACGGGAGCAAGCACTGGAGAAGGAGGTCAAACGGATTCGTGACTTGCAGTTTGCCCTGGTATTGAACGTTGGCAGTGACGGTTGTTGGAGAAACAACTGTGGGTTCAGCTTTAGGCCAAGAGCCAGCAGCTGCAGGAGCCAAAGTGGGAACTGAAGATGGAGCTCTGATGGCAGAGTGGCTCTGAGTTGGCAGGAGCAGGCATTTCCAGCTCCTCTTCTGAGGATGAGGAGGCTCGGGCTGAAGCTGTCATCTGCATACTCAGAGCTTGGCCAGAGGTTGTTCAGAAGTAAAAGCCCAGCAGCAAAGAGTACCTACTGAGCCCCTGGTAGGCTTCCTGTGACTGTGGGGCAGAGGGGTGGACGGCAGCATGCTCTCTGGAGCAGAGGTGGAGAGGTTGGCCACTGTTTCCACGCGCTCCTCCTTGGGGCAGCGTCTTCAGAGCTGCCGTGACGGCAGGGATGAGGGGGAGGCCGGAGGCCCCATGTGAACCTAGTTGCCTGTATTGGACCTTTACCTTGCTGATTTGCACAGACAGCTGGCTGTCTATCACAGACTGATCCTGGACTGTGACTATGAGAGACCCTGATGGGGGTGTATAGCTCTGGTGGACGCCCTCCTGCACCAGGAAGCTGATCTTACTGAGTTGCAGAGATGCACCAAGGACATTTTTTGGTTCAGTGGACGTGGCCCTGGACTGTACAGATCCCCACCTATGATGGGTGGCCTTGTTGGCACCGTGGGGTGGGGAGTTGGAGGTGGGCTTCTAGTTAACTCCCTGGGCAGAGTGCTCAGGGAGACATTGTGAAGGGCACCTTTGTAATTGTCAGTTTTGGTGTGTATGTAATGTGCCTGTTGTGAGGTGAGCAACCCTAAAGGGGTGGAATGTGGGGCAGCTGTGTTAGGCTTGCTCGCTGGTATACCGAGCGCAAGCCCTTCGCTTGATCAGTGCACGATCATGTGGCAGAGGCATGTGTGCATAGCCTATATAAAGCTATAGGTCCATGATGGCGAACCTATGACACACATGTCAGCACTGACATGCGTAGCCATTTTCAATGACACGCGGATGCATGTGGCTGCATACCAGAGAAGTATGGGGCCACATGCCAAGAAGGACATTTCATCCTCAGCTCCTGCACAGCCAGGTGCAGGAGCCAAGGATAAATCATTTGCTGTAGTGTAGGCACTCTGTGCTGGAGGTCTGTAGGCCAAAACAACAGAACTCTGGCACAGAGTGTCTAGTTCTGGGACTTTCGGTTAGGCCGTTAGGGGATCTTTTTTTTTTTTTTTTTTTTTGTATTTTTCTGAAGCTGGAAACGGGGAGAGACAGTCAGACAGACTCCCGCATGCGCCCGACCGGGATCCACCCTGCACGCCCACCAGGGGCGATGCTCTGCCCCTCCGGGGCGTCGCTCTGCCGGGACCAGAGCCACTCTAGCACCTGGGGCAGAGGCCAAGGAGCCATCCCCAGCGCCCGGGCCATCTCTGCTCCAATGGAGCCTTGGCTGCGGGAGGGGAAGAGAGAGACAGAGAGGAAGGAGGGGGGGGTGGAAAAGCAAATGGGCGCTTCTCCTATGTGCCCTGGCCGGGAATCGAACCTGGGTCCCCCGCACTCCAGGCCGACGCTCTACCACTGAGCCAACCGGCCAGGGCCGTTAGGGGATCTTTGACCTTACTTCCGGCTGGCGGAGCAGGGAGCAACAGAATGCCGTGGGGGACGCATCTCTGGGGGCCCTGCGATCGCCATTACCAGCAACCACATAACCACAGCAACCATCATCCCATCTACTGTTCTGGGGTGTCGTGGATTTCTAATTGACCATCATTACTGAGATAAGGGAGGGGGAGGCTGGGAGAGGCGAGGGCCTGTGCTGTGGGTGCCATTTCCCACCATTAGATGTAGCGGCAGCCATCTTAATTTACATAAGATGCAACTTGCAGAATTTCAAGACAGCATCTGGGCTCAGGTGTTTGTTGACTTGAGGTCAAAGCTTGAGAATCTGGAAAGGTGCCTCTTGGAGAATCAAGAGGAGTGCCACTACGAACAGGAAATTTGGAGTGCCTGGACCGATTACCAGACACTTTTAGCACCCTGAAAAATATAGCAATGGCTTTACTCACAACTTTTCTCTCTACGTACTTTTGTGAGATCTTATTCTCAGCGTTAAATAATATTAAAACCAACAAAAGAAACAGACTGACAGATGAAGGTAGTAGCACTTGCTTAGGCTTGAAGTGTACAAAATACCAACCTTCGATCGAAGATTTAGCCAATGAAATTCAGCAACAAAAAAGTCACTAATAGGCAGGTTAGTTAAAGAATTCCCCCTCCCCTCACTTATCTTAGTTCACGGCACCCCACACAGATTAAATAATATCAAGACCAACAAAAGAAACCCACTGACAGATGAACAAAGAAGTCACTAAGCAGGTAAGTTAAATAATTAGTTTTTGGTTTATTAAATACAGTTATATATTACAATTATACATTTTTGTTATTTAAACTATAAATATCGTGAAATTATGGTTTTTTTCTCGAAGTGACACAACACCTGAGTTATGCTTGGTTTTTTGGCGAATTTTGACATACCAAGTACAAAAGATTGCCCATCACTGCTATACATGCTTGCACCGGAGAGAGATTGCACGATTGCCTGCCCGCCACTGTGAGGGGCCATTTTTGCTGTTTGTTTGCCTGAGAGGCAGTTTCCCCTGCTTGTGTGCTTGTCCGCTGTTGTGAGACTTCATTAAATGGAATGGCCCAACCCTTTCTGGCTCTGCAATTTTTCTACCGTCTGCCTGAATCCAGTGTGAACCTGCCTGGCCCTGGGCACCAGCATTACAACCGTCCTCCTCCCTTTCTTCTTCCTTTGTGAGCATAAACTCCTTTAGGAAGGGAACATGTCTTATTGCCCTTTGAATTACTATCACCTTGCACAGAACCTGGCCCGCCAGACACTCAAATGTGTGTGCAGTGAATATCTGGCTAGATTTCTGGATTCCAGAGGTGGCTGAGGATAAGAGGAACTAAAATGTATTGAGCAACTATTATGTTGACACCCATTATTTAATTTTTACAGCTAACACTTTGAACTAAATATCATTCTAATTATGTACACATTGAAACTCTGACTCAAAGTAATAAAATTACTTGCTTGAGGTCTCACAGTTAATATATGATAGTGCTTGGACTTGAATTCAGGCTTTTTAAACTCCATATGCTGCGTTCTTTCATCCATTCCATGTGGCCCCTAGTGTTACTCTAGCATAAGTTATAGGTTTTAGAATGACTTCTTACTCTTTGTTTATTAAGATATTAAAATGTTTCATCCCTAAGAAGTAGTGGTGATATCAGGTGTCATTGGTAGCCTCTAAAGATGCTCTCCACTGAGCTCTGTCTCCTAGTATTCATGTCCTTTTATAGGCCCTCCCACGTACCTAGTCTGGTACTATATAGCCAATAAAATGTAGCAGAACTTGGGTCATTAGATGCCTCACAATGTCCTTCTAAAACACTTGCTCTGAGGGAAGCCAGCTGCCATGCTTCCTGGAGCCACCATGTGTGAGAAGTCCAACCTAGCCACAAAGAGAAAAAGATGTCTGAGCAGCCCCTGTCTTTCCAGTCATCCCTGCTCTGGTACCAGAGACGTGAGTAAAGAAGTCTTAGATGTCCTGCCCAGCCACCGTGTATTCCGATTGCACAGAACACCCCAAGTGAGAACTGCCCAGATGGTCGAGTATATCCTCCATGGACCCTGACAGATAACAGACTGTTCTCGAGAGCCACTCGGTTTCGTGGTGGTTGTTAGGCAGCAACAGGAAACTAGAACACCATGAATGTTTTTTAAGGAAATAACCTAATGTTTATAAGCAGAGCTTTTTAAGCTTCTTTTTGTTATTTTTCCTTCATACAAGTACATTCTGCAATATAAATAGATTTCTAGCTTCATCTTTAACACAATTTATGACCTCGAGCAAATCTCTTTATTATAATGTCACTAAGCTTCACAAGCCTCATCAGTTCTACAATGAAAGGCTGGAGTAGCTAATCATGGAGTCCATTCTAGTTTCAAAATCATGTAATTCCCTCCAAACTCTCAGAGAAAAATTGAGTCTTTGTCTGACAAGTATGAGCTTGCAGTAAAATGTTAAAGGCATAAGAATTTTCAGCAAAGCAATGAATGCCAGGGAAGTGCTGACTCAGCACAATGCTGTCTAACAGGAGAAAAAAAGCCAGGAGCAACTATAAATCTGATCCTGCACTACTTCTTCCTGAAGCAAAATTTAAAGAGATCATTATCTGTAACAAAAGACTTCAAAGAGGATTCTTACTTTTCCCTCTTAAAAATCTGTTACTGAAATCCATGGGTGACTTCAGGACTTTTGGCAGACTATTCAGTGTCACATAGTTGAATCAGTCTCCGGAAGATCCATACACACAAATGCTAAGTTTAGGGCAAGTGAACTGGGTAGATTCCTAGAGGAAATAAACTCTCGCCTGAGAACAACAGCTGAAGTAAAATCCCATAAGCCAGGAAAACAGCCACACAATCACAGTAACAGGTGGTTGGTTTCAAAACAAATTTCAAGGTCTGACTCGCACAGCACCTGCTCTAGAACCACAGACAGCAGGGCAACTCCGTCTGGGTCTGAGTTGGGTCATCTCTGCCATGCTGTGAGGAATATTAACTACCTTTATTAGCAGTGCTAAGTCATGGTATGTTAGAGGACTGCCTCTCTGAGGTAGTAACCCTTGTTTTCCCTGTCAGAAGGGAAGAAGAAATGAGAGAATTTGGGAACCAGAGGGGAACTTGGAGATTATAGTTTAACTCCCTTGGTTGACTGCAGAGCAAAGTGAACCCCAGACAAGTGGACACTTATTCAAGGTCACATTTACCTAGGAAAGCAAAATATTATCTCCCTCCCCCGCTGCTTTTTATTATGAAAAATTTCAGAAACAGAAAAATTGTAAGAATTTTTTTTTTGGAGGAAACACCCATATACCCATTACCTAGGTTCTACTGTTACCATATTATTAAATTTATCATTTATCTATTCATCTTTCCATCCTTTTATCATTCTACCTTATTTCTGGTTGCATTTCAAAGTGAAGTACAGATATCTTTATTCTTACCCTTAAAGCAGTGGTAGTCAACCTGGTCCCTACCACCCACTAGTGGGCGTTCCAGTTTTCATGGTAGGCCATAGCAGAGCAACCAAAATATAAATAAAAAGATTTAACTATAGTAAGTTGTTTTATAAAGATTTATTCTGCCAAACTTAGTGAAAATCCAACATAAAGTACTTGGTAAGTAATTATTATTATATGCTTTAACTTGCTGTAACTCTGCTTTATAAATTTTATAAAGTAAAGTTACTTCCCTACTTTCTAAATCACCATTACTATGGAACCTGTGGGAAGTTAGAAAATTTTACTACTAACAGAGATACAAAAGTGGGTGGTAGGTATAAAAAGGTTGACTAGCCCTGCCTTAATGTAATATTATGTTTTTATCATTATTTGTCTAATTATTTGATACCCCAGTTTTGTACAGATTGCAGAACCAGAAGAAAGTTACCCCTCCAAAGAAAGAATTATTGGACACAATCAATGTAAATTAGCATCAGCTAGCCTGACTGAAAGAGAACCTGCTTCCTAACTCCAAGGCCCTCGAGGATTCTTACTAAGAGAATTCCAGAGAAGGCAGAAATACTAGTCAATACAAGGCACTGCTTATATTCCATCTACTGGAATCCTGCTTTCTCCTGTTCCTGTTGAAATCCTCCCCATTCCTCTAAGAATGACCTCAGATGCCTACAAGTAACAAAGACTACTGTTATTTATGTATTCCTGTTTTAGGGAAAAAGTTATTAAAAAATTCTGAAACGCTGTCTCCTTCCCAGCGCCTTTCCTGAACCTCGAGTTTTCATCTTTATTATGTGAATGCTCCCACCCTCAGAAACCTTGCTTTAGTAGGTTTGGGGTGGGGTCCAGAAAGCTCCAGCTGTAGCAAGTGCCCCTTGGTGATTTCAGTGCAGGTAGCACAGGGGCTGCACTCAGAGAAATCTGCTTAGAGGTCTGCACTGCCAACCAGCCTTTTTCTGGTAGGCCTTAATCACTTAGAAACCAGCCATGTGAATTTGCTTGTCCCTTCCATGGATCTCAGACAAAGGTGTGACCAACAAGGCCTGTCACGGGGGGTGGGGTGTGATAGTCACAGCATCACCTTCACCACATCATGTGCTGCCAGCCACCACTCTGCTGTTGCCAGCGGCCCCCAAGTTTCCCTTTGTCACTTCCCCCCTTGCCACCACCAACTGCCACTACATCCTCCTGGGCTGAATCAGATCCACTGTGGAGCACTTGAGGAAGCACATTTTGGAAGATAGGTTGAGGGAGTCTTCATTCTGAACTCACTATCCCATGTCTCAGAACAAAGGAACAACTTCTGAGCCAGACTTAAGAAGCTCTACAAACCTGTTTAGAAAGTCGGGTCCGTGGTTTGAAGTTCCTGCCACCTTTTATTTTTCAACAAGTGGAAACCAAAGTTGAGTAACAGATCTCTTGCCCAAGCATGCAGGGCCACCACAAAGCACAGGGCAGTGTGGGGCAGGAGTGGATAGAATGTGGTTGCTGCTTTCCTCCAGGAAAATTGTTTCTTTCTGTGTAGGGGGTGCTGACTGTAGTCATCACCACTGTCTGGTCTTAACAGAATGTTTTATAATGTGTATGTTGAAATTTACTTTCTTTTAGGTGCTAAAAGGATGATACTAAGAAAAACTATGGAGAGTTGTTTTATGAAGCATAATCTGAAATGTTTTGAGTGGAATATACTTGATATTAATTTCCTAAGATATTCATTCCTAGCATTGTCATTTTCAGTTCAACCTATTTCTCTATTGTGGTGATTCCCAAACCATAGCAGGCATCAGTCACCTGGAGGGCGGATTGCTGGGTTATGCTGCTGATCTGGAGACCATGCTTTGAGAACTACTGCTCTAAGGGAAAGCAAAATGATAGTACTTTTTCAATCAGCTGCTGATTTGCCTGCCTGTCTTCTCATATCACAATGGCGTATAGCAGTGATTCTCAGCCATAGCTGTCTATTAGACTTACCAGCAAAGTCTTGAAAACACAGGGTCTAAGTAGCGTGCTCAGACCCTACCTTAGACCCAAATAAATCCACAGCTGTGGGCTGGGGCTTGGGTAATCTTGAGAAAGATCCCCATGTGATTCTAAGGGGCATCAGGGCTGAGAACCACAGGCATATAGCATACTCTGGTCTTGATCTGTGTTAATGTATGATTCTCACTTGACAAATACTTATTGATCACCTAATATATATGCTGTAGAAAATGATAAAGTGCCTAAGAAATGGTCCCTGACCTCAAGCAGAGATAGATCACATGGCCAAACATTAAACAAGAGAAAAAAGCTGGTGTGTGATAAGTGCCAATTAGAAGAATAAACCATTACTGAAAACAGAAGGCTAGATGATCCGAGGTATGTCAGTGCTGTACCGAAGCCTCACATTGTTTGTGATAAGTTATGTATGCCTTTGCCATGCAGGAAACATCTCCCTTTAGTGGGGAAATTGCTCATTTATTGGTTCATTGAGGATGCTCCAATTGATTCACCATGGAAGGCGTGATTGAACATAGAAATGATGGAACACTAAATCAATAGCTAGTCAGCTGGCAACTACTCTTTTGCTAAGTATGCTATTAAAGTTCTGTTTTAGAAACCCTGTGCTCAGCAGAGGTGCATCTTTTCATTGAGAAAATAAAACATGAATTATGTTTAGAAACTACTTCAATCTGGGGTTTTAAATAAACATTCCTTATATATATATAAATATCTTGAGTTTATTTATTAATCAAAAGATAAGTACCTCGATGTGGTGTGTAGAGGGTGTTATAGTGAGTGGGACATTTGAAACCATGTGAACACAATAAATTTAATAAAAAAAGAATAAAAGAAGATAAATACCTTAAAATATGTATTTATTTGCATCCACTAGAATGCAAAACAATTTAGTGATTCAATGATCACCTGCCCATGAAGGGGAGAGTTTCTAGAAAGGAGAAAATATCCTCTTTTGGTACTACTACTTATATATTATAACATTATTTGATTCATTGTGCTATTTAATTTGGTTACATCTCTTTTGAGATTTTGTTTTTGTGTGGGGGGGAAGTTTTTTTCAAGAATAATAGATTCCCCACGACACCATAAGAGAATTATTTTCAAGATAAGGAAATAAATATGTTTTAAACCGTTAACATTTATTTCCATTCAAAAATACTGGAGGTGGCATTGCGGGAGGGGAGATAACATGAATATGACAAAGTAACTTGCTCTCAAGGAAACTTACAACCTAGTAGAAGGAAGAGATAAGTACAGACTTGAAGCAAATTATGACACATGCCTTTAGAGAAGAATACATTTTAATAAGGCTTCAAAGAGCTGGAAGAAAAGGAGGTGAAGGTTCAAAGAGCCTAAAATAAGGTGTAGGACTGGGGTTTGGGGCAGTGCATTCCTGCATGGCTAATTTTCTGAGGCCAGCTGTTCCAGCCAAATGAAGACCGAAGATGAGGGTAGATGCAATCAATGGGAAAATCAGGCCACCCTCCCTATTTTCCCGGCAATGTAGTTTCAAGATCAATAGTCTTAACAATCTCATTTCAGTAAGCAAAACAAAAATGAATCTGATGTGTTCTTCTTTGTTTACTTCTTACTAATAAAATCCAATATAAAGGATTTTATATGTTGGCTATATGGACACTAATATTTGACAAAAACAGCCTCATTTAATAATCAAAGAAATAAAAATTAGAACTGCTATACAATAACTGTTTTGGCCTATCAAAGTGATGAAGACTTTAAATGACTCCCAAGGGCTGGGGAGTCTAGGAGGAACAGGGCTACTCCTCCTGCCTGTGGGTGCTCCTTGGTTCACCATAGCTGCAGGACGAGCTGTACTCTACAGCTCCTCTAGGGATATATGTTAAGGAAATAGTATGGATATGTTCCTGTGCTCCTGGACATTCCTCAGTGCTTTATTTATTATTGGGGAGAATCAGTAAAGAAGTAAATGCCCAACAATAGGGTAATATTTATAAAAGATTCCCCAGAAAGGGAACAGTGATAGTCCATACACCTAGAAACCTAGAAACCATGGTCTGGAAAAACTTCTCTGAGTGTTTTAGACAAGTCACCTCATTCTACCCAATATCGATCCACTCCCCTTCATTTATTCCTCTTCAAGTATTCTGTACTTCTGCCAAATAGGACCATTTTTGTTTTGGGCCCTGAAATGATCCTATATACTTTCTTGACTGCCTAGCATTGCTCCAGCCTTTCCTGCTGTGTGAATGCCTTTCCTTAATTTCTGAGGTCTCATGTCTTCAAGACCCAGTTTTGTAAGCCCACCTGATACTATGTTACAATGCCATCCTCCTACCTCACCCCCATAGACCAGTTTATGTCCTCTCTGTACCCTCAAAGAAATTTGGTTAAATTCTATGACTCTTCTCACCTTCTGTCCTGTATTAGAATTATCTAAACATGTATTTTATTTTCCCTAGCAGATTTTCAACAACTTGAGGATCAGGGCAATCTCATTCAGATTTACATCCACTATACTTATAAAAAATATTGTATAGCAATGGATGTTGAATGAACAAATGAACCAGTGAATAAATGTCAAAGTGCACTTGGAGCCAAATTCTGACGTTCTCCACAGACATGGGATGAACTTGACAAGTGCAAAAGATGCTCTCTGGTACCTCCCCTTTCTGGGACAGGGGTGCCGAAACCTTCCATCTGAGCCATGGTGATGAGAATCCTGAAGACCAGGCCTGAGGAGTAGGGCCTGAGAGGGGAGACCAGAGTGATGAACCAAACGGAAATCGCCCACCTTCCTCCCCTCCCCCATTCCCCATTTAGTGGAAGAAGAGTAGATTGCAATTTTCACCAAGAGGGGAAAGTGTTGAAAACCTTTGCAAAAGAAAACAGGCACTTCTGATTGGTTGTCAGTTTTTTCACCATCCCAGTAACATCTGTTTTATTCAGCAGGTCTTAATGATGGCACTTTAATGAAATCATGAGAATTACCCAGATAGTTGAGGAACAAAATAAAAATAAAATGTTTTCATTGGAAGAAGAGAGAAATTGAAAGTGTTAATGATACACATTGATTTCTATATTCCCAGATGCAGTGGATAGCAGAAATGCCCTTCAAGTTGGTGAGAATGCCTTGGTGCTGTCAGTGAGTAAGTTAATAAGTTGAGCAGCTGAACTACTGCTCAAAATAGCCAGGCTGATGTCTTGTTTCTGTCTCCACCCCAGTACAACCCATACCTCATGTCCTGTTATACTTTGTAACACACCTAATGCCTTTGCTTCCTGAAGAATGCAACAAACTACAACACAAAACGCCACTTAAGCCAACTGACACTAAACTATGAACTGTAGTTCCCTTTCTGACAGGGCTAGATACTTGGGTGATTAGTATTTGTAAGTTGTACTATGGCCAAATCCACAAAAGAAATTCTTCCATTAAAAAAAGAAGGCCCTGGCCGGTTGGCTCAGTGGTAGAGCATTGGCCTGGCGCGCAGGAGACCCGGGTTTGATTCCTGGCCAGAGCACACAGGAGAAGCGCCCATCTGCTTTTCCACCCCTCCCCCTCTCCTTCCTCTCTCTCTCTCTCTTCCCCTCCCATTGGAGCAAAGTTGGCCCAGGCGCTGAGGATGGCTCCATGGCCTCTGCCTCAGGCTCTGGAGTGGCTCTGGTCATGGCAGAGTGATGGCCTGGATAGGCAGAGCATCGCCCCGTGGTGGGCATGCTGGGTGGATCCTGGTCGGGCGCATGTGGGAGTCTGTCTGACTGCCTCCCCATTTCCAACTTCAGAAAAATACAAAAAAAGAAAAAAAAGAAAAAAAAGAAGAAGAAGATATAGGTCCTGGCTGGTTGGCTCAGTACATAGAGCACCAGCCTAGCATGTGGAATTCCCAGGTTCGATCCCGGGCAAAGGCACACGTGAGAAGCAACCATTTGCTTCTCTTTCCCTTCCTCTCCCCCTTCTCTTTCTCTCTTCCTCTCTCACAGCCAGTGGCTCTGGTGGTCTAAGCATTGGCCTGAGTCATTGAGAATAGCTCGGTTGTTCTGAGCATCAGCCTCAGATTGGGGTTGCCAGGTGGATCCTGGTCTGGGTGCATGCAGGAATCTGTCTCATTATCTCCCCTTCTCTCACTTAAAAAAAAAGAAGATATATATTTATAATTTTGGGGGGGGACATATCTTTTTATTTTTATTCCTATTGTGGCAGAATTAATCCTCTCTGAAGTGGATTATTTTTATCAGTAAACAACAACAGAAACTCCTTTTTACTAAACAAAGGTACGCTCCCTCTGCCAAGTAGCTGTGATTTACAGACCTAACATGTGAACAAATAGGAAATACTATATTTCCAGACTTTGAGGGCTTGAACTTTTCTGTGTTCCCACAGATAGCATCCACAGAGCGGTGCTCTTGCCCTGAAAGGAAGGATTTGCCCCTGTTTGGAAGGAAGTAGAATAAATAGAACTGGAAGTGGCAAGGTCAGCTTTAATATCATATGAACAGCCTCTTAACAAGCTTCACAATTGCTTTGTTTCTTCCTCTCCCGGTACTATAAACAGGCAAAGTCAAAGCCGACTCTTAGAGCACGCAGAGTGCACGGAGGAAGCTCCCATAGCTGTGAGGAAGGGGAGGCTGCGGGCTCCATGGGGCCCATCCCACATGCCAGGGATACAATTGTATTATGGTGTGGTGGCCAGAAGGAAAACTACTTGTTTTCAAAGGAAGGAGTTATATTGTCCAAATTCCTGTGTATAAAATATAGGACAATCAAGTGACAGTGGGAATATTTAATTGGAGTATGTGGAATATATAGCATATTTGCTCTTCACTTGGCTTTTCCCTACTAAGTTTGAATATCACACGGTGGCTGTGTAAATACAAAAATGTTATTAAAAACCTTTCTCCCTGAGACCACCAGTTCACCAGTTGGTATCCCAAACACAGTGCCAGCTCTGTACAGACTTCCTGCTTCACACACTTCTCTGCTGAGCTCCCCCAGGCACACACAGCTGGGCTGCCTCTCTCTCTCTCTCTCTCTCTCTCTCTCTCTCATCGTTCCAGTGCTTTTTGACTGTCTCCTCCCTGAAGGGACGAAAGAACACCTAGAAGGTGTGGAAAAGGCATGAATCAGGTTGGAGTGCCAGAGGACTAGGCAGTAGGCAGGACTGAAATTTCAGTAGGCTGGCTTTCATTAATTTTTAGAGAGTCCAATATATAATGACTCATCCTGGAAGACTGGCGGAGCAGTACTGTCATCATCAAAGCAAAGCAGAACAATTCAGCTTGGGCTTCTAAAAGAGATAACTTCACAGGGCTTCATTGCAGATAGTCAAAGGGAGCACGAACCAAATAAAACTAAGTTGTACTTTGTAAATTGTTATTATTCCTCTGTATGGATTCTCCACATTTGGCAAGGTGTCTGGGAAAACCTTTTCCCTCATATTTTGAAAGTGCTAGAGAGCAATGAGCTTTTTAATTTCAAAAAAGTGATTAATAGGATGTAAGAAAGAAACGATAAAAATCTCCAAGGGGTAGAGAGAGAAAAGTAAAGGGCAATTTCTGTTTAATCTGAATTTTGGCTATTTGTTTGTACTTCCAAGATAATGTAAGTGCTTGGCATTGCAGATAATGGGGCAGAGCTGAGCTATTGTGGACACTGCTAGGTGGAGCTAAAGCTGTTATGTGGCCAAACATTTGATCTGTGGATAACACATAATATCAAGAGATTCTGATCTCTGGTAGGTTTCTTAAATTAAGTGTCTGGGGAGCAGACATTGAGGCATCAGTCTAGAAATTCTAACAGATGTGCTCTACTAAAATAATATGCCAGAATGGACCTGACTGAGCCAATCATCCTCTAAAGTGCTTCCTGTACTATAATAGCTAGAAGACATTTCTCCCTGCCTGTGTGAGGGGTGGGGGTGGGGAGGATGGGCTCTTCTCTTTGTTCTCTGACCACCTAGAACAGCATGTCTCATTTGCTTGTCTAGCAATAAGAATCCTCGCAATATATTTGGCATGTACATACATGCATGCTCACAGTTACTTCATACCTTCACCTCTTTCACCTTTTCTAAATCGTGAGAGCAGCAAACCCAGATGACAACTTGCTGCACTTCTCAGATGCTCCCTTTCCTCAGAGGACAGCCAAACCTTACCTGAAGGTGTACCAGGGGTCCCAAACTACAGCCCGCGGGCGGCATGCGGCCCCCTGAGGCCATTTATCCGGCCCCCTGCCACACTTCCGGAAGGGGCAACTCTTCCATTGGTGGTCAGTGAGAGGAGCACTGTATGTGGTGGCCCTCCAACGGTCTGAGGGACAGTAAACTGGCCCCTGTGTAAAAAGTTTGGGGACCCCTGCTAGGCTGTGCAGCGTGCAGTTGTTCTCTTCCATACAATAAAAGAGCAATACATTTTATGATGAGACCCAGTTTTCTGTTTTTCTTTTGCCTTGTGGTTCTGTTCATAGCAGGAATCCAACACCATTTACTCTTTGGACAGAAAGTCCCCTAAATCTGAACTATGTAATTGCAGGAGCCCTGCTCCCTGTTCATTAAGACTGCTCCTCTTTGAAAGGGAATTAATGAGTTTTCATTGGTCATTTGTAGCATTTGAGATCCATAGGCATCATGGCTTGATGCATGGTCCTCATCGCCGTGGGCTCCTGAGCAATGATTCTCATCTGTCTTAGTTAGAGAGGGAATTAATCTTGACTTTGGCCTGTGGGGTGTGGTTCTTTGTCCTCTCACACATCTTCAGCTCGCTTCTTTTTATCAGAAGTGCTTCTTGTTTCAAGCCCAGGTTCCTTCCATTTCAATCATGTCTGGCTTTTTGTCTTTAAATTACATTGCTTTGATTTTAAACAAAATCTATATTTCCAGTAAGTTCTCATCCTGAGTCATGATTTAATTATATGGATCATTAGAGCTTTGAAAGATGCTAAAGGGCAGAAAGGAATGAACAAAGTGAAAGTTATTATTAGGAATTACAAATCACTTAGCATTTCAACATCCCTCTTCGGATGTGGGCATATTGTTGAAAGAGACCTTGTTTTGACCAGTGATGGTGCAGAAGACCTATGCAAGAGACTGGTTTCTACTGTTAAAGCACACATGGGAAATCATCAATTATATTTTATGTTAATAATGTGACATTTAAAATTTTATTAGCAGAAAAGTTAATGCATGAGTCAGTACCATACCACCTGAGTCTAACCACTCAACTATACTTATTTCATCATGTAAGTGAAATTGGTGTTTCACTACAAAAGTAAAATTGCTGGATATTCCTGTTTATATCTTCAGTGGCTGAAGAGTTAAACCACAGGGACAGCACTGTTGGTTAGGAAGGTAATGAAAACTTCAGGTAGCTTAAGATTATAATTAGTGAGAATTATAAAAGTTAAATTTAAGAAGACGTTACCCAAGTATAAAAGCATTTGAATCATCTCATGCTGCATCAGGTTAATAGTGAAACATGTATGACTACCGAATTTCATTGAGGTTACATATTCAATTTTTGTGCCTTAGGTGGTGATACCTGAAAAGTAATGCTTGTCTGAAATCAGGAACAAAATATATCTCAGGTACACAGAAAACAGACATGGCTGGAAAAATCACAGATATGTGGTTAGTTACTCGTGTCAAGTTAGTTACTCGTGTCAAGTTTGAAACTACCAGTTTCTGCTGTCAGGCTATGCAGAGTAAATGAGAGTAAGAGAATGGTTTCTAACAAGAACATTTACTACCACTGCACCCCACACTCATTCCCACTGAGCATGTCCTAACTTAATATGCTACCTTCACCCAGACCACTGCAGGAACATGTGCTTAACAGTAATGAAAGTATACTCACCACTATCTGGCCTTCACACTGGCCATCAATTCCATTTGATATGGCTACAGATTAATATATCTATATTTTTAAATTAACACGTGATTATGAAGATTGTTAATATTGAGTTGCAAGCCATTGGTTGATTTTTCTAAGGAATGACCAAGTTCTGTGATAGCATATCCATAGAGAAGAAAGAACATGGGCAGATGTAATGACAAATAGAAAAGTGCCACACCCTGTACCACCCAGGCATAAAAGAGGGAAAGAAACAAGATAACTCAACACCACGAAAGTAAACAACCCAATATGAAATATGGACAAAGGACCTGAATAGACACTTCTCCAAAGAGGACATACAGATGGCCAATAGACATATGAAAAGGTGCTAAATATCACTAATAATCAGAAAAATACAAATTAAAACCACAATGAGATACTACCTCACAGCTGCTGGAATGATTATCCTCAATAAATAAACAAGAGGAAGATGTGGAGAAAATGGAACCCTCCTGCACTGCTGGTGGGAATGCAGACTGGTGCAGCCACTGTGGAAAGCAGTATGGAGTTCCCTCAAACACATTAAAAATGCAACTGCCTTATGACCCAGCAATTCTACTTCTGGGAATATATCCAAAGAAACCCAAAAAACTAATTCAAAAGAATATATGTACTCCCATGTTCATTGCAGCATTATTTACAATAGCCAAAAATTAGAAGCTGTCGAAGTGTCCATCAATAGATGAGTGAATGAAAAATCTGTGGTGCATTTACACAATGGAATAATATTTGGCCATAAAAGGAAGGAAATTGTAACTTTTGGGACAGCATGGATGGACCTGGAAAATATTATGCTAAAGTGAAATAAGTCAGTCAGAGAAAGACAATTACCATATGATTTCATTTATATGTAAATCTAATGAACAAAATGAACTAACAAACAAAATAGAAATAGACTCATAGATACCAAGAACAGCTGTCAGAGGCAAAGAGTGTTGGGGTGCTGGGTGGGAAAGGTGAAGGGATTAAGCAAAAAGGAAAACAGACATAGATAATAGTATGGTGATTGCCAGAGAGAAAGGGGGGAGGTGGGAGAAGCAAAGGGGGGATAAGTGGTGGTGGAAAGAAACTTGACTTGGGGCGGTGAGTGAATAATGCAGTGTGCAGATGACGTCATTCAGTTGTACGCTTGGCACCAGTATGGGTTTATTAACCAATGTCACGCCAATACATTCGATTTTTTAAAAAGCAACAAGATAAATTGTGGTGGTGTGAAAAACATACAAATAGGAAAAAGTGGAGAAAGAAAAGAGTTTGGGATGGGCTGGTAAGAAAGAGGGGAAGAGGGACATGCAACCAAACCCCAGAAGTAAGTGGAATCTTTAGAAAAGATTTAAAAAGTAATAACACATTGAGCTATCATCTAGGTATAAAAGAGAAATAGAAGAAAACATACTGTGAAGTACAGTTTTTCACAAAGAAAAGCAGAAGGTAGAAAAAGAGGCAAAGTGTGCAGCCACGTAATTTTGAATGGAGTGGAACATTTCTTTTACTTCTTCTGAATTATCACATAGAAAAGATTCCTGTTTCATTGATTCAGTGACCGAGAGTGAAACATGGATAGCTGTCTCAGAGGACTTAAGTTAATATCCTCTTCCCTTTTGGAAATTAACTGGTCTAATTAAGTTATTTAAAAATTGCTCCAGAATGCATAATTTCCCCAAATTCCAAATTCTGTTAACCTACTTCGAGGAACTGAGAGTTGTATTTTTAGTAATTTCTGTACACTAGCATAGTCTGTGGAGCTCTGGGAGGGAAATGTGAGTTCTGACAGTATCGCAGCCTGAAACACATGAAGCGGAAGCTGAGGTCACACTCCTAACCTATCAGGAATTAAAGGAAGTGATTCCACTTGAAAGGCCCTAATGTATGTCAAGGCTGGAGAAGGTAAGTCCTTCTCTAGAAGAGGGGAAAGGGAGAATAAAGGTGGAGGAATGACCAAGAGGGAAAACAGTTACATGCATTGTGTTTATGTAAGTGATTATCCTGCTGTGTCCTAAATTCTCAATCTGAATGTCATATCCTGTTCACACTTCCTCTGAATCCAGTGAACCACTGAAATCACTGCTCAGTTCCAGCAGCAAACTCACACAGTGTAGTTACAATGTGTCTTTAATGAATTGGGATTGCTGTTGCTACCTAGGCTAAAAAGAGCAAGCTGAGGGAAGGCGAGATGATTCCAGGCTGACTCCAGTTCCTAGGGAGCACTGAGCGGCAGGCTGCATCTTATATAGACCTTCCCAGGGAATTCTTCACCTGAAGTGTTTGCTTCCAGTTTTTTGTCCCTTCTCTGCTTCCTTAGGTCCTGTGTATACCTCTCTGATAATTTCTTATGGCTTTTTTTGGGGAAAGTAGTGCCTTATTAAGAATATGGATTCTGGAAATAGTATACCTGTTCATATACAGGTCCATCCTGTACTGGATCTGTGACCTTGGGCAAGTTACTTAATGTCTCTGAGCCTCAGTTTTCACATCTGTAGAATAGAGATATTCATAATATCTACCTCCTAGAGTAGTTTGAAATAGTAAGTTAACAATGTAACATGATTGGAACACTGACTAAAATGTTAGCTATAGGCCTGACCTGTGGTGGCGCAGTGGATAAAGCGTCGATCTGGAAATGCTGAGGTCGCCGGTTCAAAACCCTGGGCTTGTCTGGTCAAGGTGCATATGGGAGTTGATGCTTCCTGCTCTTCCCCCTTCTCTCTCTCTGTCTCTCTCTCCTCTCCCTCTCTCTCTCCTTTCTAAAAAAACGAATAAATAAAATTAAAAAAATTCTTTAAAAAAATGTTAGCTATTAATGTTATTATAAATCTCTCTCTCTCTCTCTTAAACTGGAATATAAGGTTCTAAATGGTGGGCAAATTTGTATCTCCAATCCCTAGCATAATAGAACATTCAGTGTTTAGTGAATATTACAAGGTATGTTTGGTTTTAGAGCTATGATTAACATTTACTCTTTATTTACTTAATCCCTCAACGATTGTTTCTTGAACATTTGAACTAGGTACCAGGAATCTTACTAAGTGTTGGATGAACCAGAGGGAGTTTAGTGGTAGAAACTATTATAAAAGAATACACACAAAAATAAATTTATAATTACAATTTATTTTACGTGCTTTGAAGAGAAAGACTAGAGAGTTATGATAGAGAAGAATCTTTTGTTGTCTTTCAGTTCCTGATCTGCAATACAATGGGGAAAATTTAATAAAAGGTGCAAGAGAATTTGTATCTGTGCTCCTCATATTATGTTAATAAATATGAGTGATCAAGGTAGAAAGATCTGTATAACTGATCTTTTGCTAGTTATTCTTATGCTTTGGTTTAATCAACACATAATGCTCTCTGATGTCCATGGCTGGTTAGCTCATTTGGTTAGCTAATAAGGTCAAAGCCAGAGGCCAGCAAGGGTCAGTGAGCCTTTCTCCTTTCTGTGGCCAGATTGCACTCTTAACCTCAGTCATCTTTCAGAAGTGCATGTTTGGTCACAGGAAGGCTGTGTCAAGAGGATATAGATAGAGGAGCCCCCAAGTTACCCCAATTGCACACTTCACTAATAGTAGGTCTCTGCTAGCATTTTCTTAAACTAATGGTAGCATGCTGTATTTTAGGAAGGGTTTAGTCCCATTTTTGACAGAGGTAGCCAATAATTTCTACAACTTCTTCCCCCCCCCAAAAAAACCCCCCTGCCATTTCAAAACAAGTAAACCACTTTGAAATATCGTCTTGATTGAATGGGTCTGTAGACTACAGCAGTGCTTTTCCAGGGGTAATGTGTGTAAAAAAATCACCTGGGTTATTGTTAAAATGCAGATTTTGGTTCATTAAGTCTGAGTTAGGGCTTGAGATTCTGCATTTCCACCAAACTCTCAGGTGATTCTGTTGCTGCTGATCCCAGACTACACAGTGAAGAGCAGGGGACTAAACAGGAAGGAATTACAGCTAAATCTACTCAGCCAAAGCGTAGTAAGTTTGACACCAGTACAACTCGCTGGGACTGTTTACTATTTAAGGTGCTTTGTTGTTTATAGATAAGCTCTCCCCAAACAATGTTTCCTTTTAGCTTAAAAAAAAAGCGTTCTAATTTTCCTGGAAGGGTAAGTATAAGAAAGAATTCAATATACTTTTATTTTAAACAATATATTTATATATACATGCATGCTCAAAGGGCTAGATCTGGAGCTAATTTTATGTTACGAAGCATAAAATGCCTTTGAAACACACACAAAGACTTTTATTTTAGGGAGGAGATTTTAGTTTCATCTTCAACTTACTCCACCATATGTGACAAGTGTATACAGTAAAAATCTTTTGTGTCTTCTGTATTTATTTTTGGTAATAAAAAGAGACAGCTCCCTTTCCCCACCACCCAGAAGAGGTCTATTCTTCCGCTGACATGTCTGCATAACTCCCATTGACACTAAGAGGGCTATGAGCACGAAGTTGCCAAAGAAACCACTTCTCTGAGGAAATTTCCATGAGTGTGAAATCATGGGAATTAAAATGGATGGGAAAGTTCCTCCAAGCTCATGAAAATTGCCAAGATTCTTATAGGAAAAGAGCCTAGAAGCACCACAATTATCTGCTTTACCATTCAGTGAGATGCATTTTTATTACCTTTGGAGAAAATGCTTAAGCTCTGCTCAATGCAAACAAAATGCTTCATTTATTTTTCTTCAAATGCTTTCAGTGGATTTGGATTTTTACACTCTAGACTGAATAGTCCAATCTCAGGATTAACAGGCAAACACCAAGTACAGAGGAACTCAGTGACTTTCTAAGGAGTTAATCAGAGCTGGAGGCAGAGCCGCAGTTTCCAGTTTCCCATCCACCTTCACGCTCTGGGAGCCTTCAGACAGGCACAGGAGCAGAAACCCTGAAACTCATCGACTGGAAGAAAAGTTCAGGAGTTGCATATATCTTGGGTCTTCAATTTATTCAAGCAGTCAGTCAATACATATTCAACTAGCTTCTGCTATGTGCCTAGCACTGTTTTACATAATGTAAAACATATAATATTTATATATTGGTTCAGGTTTGTTTGTTTTTGTCAATAAACTACTTTGGGCGAATTAGGCACTTTGGGTTGCTGAGTTAACTCTTGGAGCCCTTTTGAGAGGTATTTTTTATAATAAACTTCTGCAAATTGAAAACCCCCATCACTTTTTACTTCATCTCATTTCCCCAAGTAAATCAGTGGCTTATGCTCTTTCCCAAGTGCCTCTTACATCACGTCTTTCCTTTCTTCATCTGCTTGTTGAGGACCCCATTACACAACTGCCACCGCTAGCCTGTGGTTGAGGACTGGGGCCCCTCCTTCCAGAGATTCCCCCATACCTCTGACATCCTTATTCTATTTTCCTTTGAAGCATTTGTATCCCGCATTTGTGCCCCCCTCCCCCACTGGATTTGTTAGGTAACTGAAGTGAGTTTACTATCATCACCCTAGTTTCCTTCCAATCTTTAAGGTTCTTTTAAACTTCTCCTCTGTGCCCTTGGTTGCAGCATTCTTTCCCTTCTGTTTCTCTGCACATAACTACTACATCCAGGCTTCCAAAGTATGATCATCTGTGTATGTGACCTCTCTTTCCTGGAACCATACCTGAAACACTGCAGGCAATTAGTAAGCACCTACCTCTTCTTTTTCTGTCTATTCTACACATACAAATGCTAGAGGAAGAAGTCCTTAGTGAGTCTTTAAGGTTCCATATGTGTAAAAGGGGGACAAAAATAGTACCAATAATTTCCTAGGGCTATTGTGAAAGTTTAGTAATTATTACTAAGAAAAGTTTCAAGCTATGAATGGTTAATTTCATCTTCTATCACTTGGTATGTGCTAGTTTCATTTTAAAAACTAAATAATAAATACCTTGAGAAAGAGACAATGTTGTACCTTTTGGAACTCACCTCACCTCCCACTTAATTGCCTGGCGTGGAGCTGTGAGCCCAGTGGGTCAGCAGTAGTGTGCAGCTGGTTCACACCCAGTCATGCTCATTGCTAGGGCATCTGTTCTGCTGGGTCAGTACTTGTGCTACATAAATTGACAAATATTTGCACATCACCCCTGATTGATTGATTGATTTGTGATAATTGGAGTTTGACATCAGCCAACTGAAAAAGTTAAAATAGATTCAAGGCATACAGGCTTTTTTTCTCATTTACTACCGCCCACATAATATGAATTCTATATTAAAAACAAGTGAATAACTGTATAGGTTGAATCCCTCTCATGGCCTACCTATTTCATTGTGCCTGGGTTTTAACAGAATGTTATGGGGAAGGGAGCTGGAATAATGAAACATGAAAAGACTGCAGGAGGGCCCTGGCCAGTTGGCTCAGTGGTAGAGCGTCGGCCTGGCGTGCAGAAGTCCCGGGTTCGATTCCCGGCCAGGGCACACAGGAGAAGCGCCCATCTGCTTCTCCACCCCTCCCCCTCTCCTTCCTCTCTGTCTCTCTCTTCCCCTCCTGCAGCGAGGCTCCATTGGAGCAAAGGTGGCCTGGGCGCTGGGGATGGCTCCTTGGCCTCTGCCCCAGGCGCTGGGGTGGCTCTGGTTGCAACAGAGCGATGCCCCAGAGGGGCAGAGCATCGCCCCCTGGTGGGCAGAGCGTAGCCCCCTGGTGGGCGTGCCGGGTGGATCCTGGTCGGGCGCATGCGGGAGTCTGTCTGACTGTCTCTCCCCGTTTCCAGCTTCAGAAAAATACAAAAAAAAAAAAAAAAAAAAAAAAAAAAAAAAAAAGCGCCAGGTAGTATAGTGTTAGTTTCATGCACTTCTTGCAAGTAAGAACTAGTGTCAAATAGGTCCTTGTCCAGGTTATGCTGTTGAAGAAAAACAGACTAATATCTTGGGCTGTTTTTCCTTTGGAGGGAGATCACTTCCTGTTTTTACATGCAATTGCTCCTAAGCATGGCTTAAAATTTCTCTTCCCAACTCACCACCAAATTTCCTTGAATCGAACACCCTGTTGAACACTGGGTCAGGGTGGTGAATCAAATGTAAATCTCTTTAGAATGGAGGACAGGGAAGCTTTGGGAAATCCCAAGGACTCTGCGCTGACTTCAGCCTCTGAAGTTTGAGGACTTTGGCAGACACCATTGAAAAGTTCCCTTCATTTCTTAAGTTATTTTAGTTCCATGGCAACAGCAGCCTTAGAAACTTGAGAGAGAGGGGTGTGGGTGTGGGGGGTGGTTGAGAAAGAGATAAGAAAAGATGACCAAATAGGTCTGGGATTTTATATGCGGCGCTTAACTTGAGAGAGAAGGAAGCAAGTGGAGAGGAATGCCCAAGACCGCAGCTGGAGTGATCTCATACTAGCCAAAACGCAAACGAGGGCCTGGCCGCCAGCTGAAAGCTACAAAGGCAGGAGGTGGGTGGGAAGTGGAGGAAGGGAGAGAGACCACTCGCTCACGCTTGAGAAGCGCTTCAGCTTGCGTTTGACAGGCCCGGAATTCTGGCACCGGGAAGGAACGCATCTCAACCCACAAAGGCTCCAGCCCAAAGAATGGCCTGGAGCATAATTTAGTGCAGGCCCTATGGCCACACTGGAGTTGTAGCCTTTTGTGTCAGCTGCAACAATGGATGGGGAGAAATCAGGCCACAGGTTCGCAGCGCAGACGGGCTGGTGCGGATGTGTCTCGGCCCTGGCGGCAAAGTGTGCTGCCTCGCAGGCAGTTGCCCAGCAACCGGCCACCGCCCGCCTGTGCCTGCCGAGCCCATTGAAAGGCGCGGCAGCCGGGTGAAAGGGAGAGCCGAGCTGTTCACAGGCCAGGCTGGGGAGAGAGGAAACAAAGGACGGGGAGCTGGGGCAGGGATTGCGTGGGATCAGGGGACAGCGCACGCTGGAGGACGTTGGGAACCCTTTACCAAAGGGCCTGACTTGGTACCCCGTTTTGGGCCCACCACAAGACTACTTGAACAAATACAACTCTTCCTCTATCTTCAAGTTCACAGCGTTCCTAGCCCAGATGTTGAGTTAAACTGTCTGGCTATTGTGTAAAACATGTAAACAACCCTAAACAAACAGCAAAAACAAATCCTTTTCAAGTGACCAGCTGAACTTCATTTGTTAGGCAGGAGCATTTTTCAAAATAGGACCAGGCACCTGGTGGGAGGCTGACGTACAAAAGTATTTGCTAAATGCAATGTGGTATTCTGGATTGCATCGTGAAACATTAGTGGAAAAACTAGTTTTAGAAAGTGTGTAATTTAGTTAACAATGTTAATCTCTTAGTTTAGACCAGGGGTAGTCAACCTTTTTATACCTACCGCCCACTTTTGTATCTCTGTTAGTAGTAAAATTTTCTAATCGCCCACCGGTTCCACAGTAATGATGATTTATAAAGTAGGGAAGTAACTTTACTTTATAAAATTTATAAAGCAGAGTTACAGCAAGTTAAAGCATATAATAATAATTACTTACCAAGTACTTTATGTTGGATTTTCACTAAGTTTGGCAGAATAAATCTTTATAAAACAACTTACTATAGTTAAATCTATCTTTTTATTTATATTTTGGTTGCTCTGTTACCGCCCACCATGAAAGCTGGAACGCCCACTAGTGGGCGGTAAGGACCAGGTTGACTACCATTGGTTCAGACCATGAGTCAACAAACTTTTTCTGTAAAAGACCAGAAAGTAAAGACTCTTGTCACAGCCACTGGACTCAGTGGCTCTAGCTGTAAAGGTCAACAAATGATAAGTAAAAGAATAGGTGTGGCTGTGTTCTGATAAAACTTTATTTATGGATGCTGAGTTTTTAGTCTCACATACTTTTCACGTGTCTTGGAATATTAGTCTGCCCATCCGGGGCGTCGCTCTGTCGCGACCAGAGCCACTCTAGCGCCTGGGGCAGAGGCCAAGGAGCCATCCCCAGCGCCCGGGCCATCTTTTGCTCCAATGGAGCCTCGGCTGCGGGAGGGGAAGAGAGAGACAGAGAAGAAGGAGGGGGTGTGTGTGGAGAAGCAGATGGGCACCTCTCCTGTGTGCCCTGGCCGGGAATCAAACCCGGGACTTCCGCACGCCAGGCTGACGCTCTACCACTGAGCCAACAGGCCAGGGCCTATACTTTCTTTACAACTTTTCTGTATATCTAAGATTATTTCAAAATAAAACATTTATTTAAAATATTTCAATAGAAAGTTTTGAAGATGAAATCTTTGGAAAGGGTTTTTGTGAGGAAGAGTAAATCAGAGTTGGTTGGTTGTGTGTGTGTATGTCTGACATAAAGAAATGTTTTTCTTAGTACTTTTTCACATATGTACTAAGACCTCCCAAATGAAGCTCCTCGCTACACCACTATATTGGTAATCAGCCACTAACATCGAACAGCCTGAAAACAAATAGCATTCCAATAATGCAAAGCTCTTTAACCCTGAGGGTTGGGCAAAGAGTATTTTCAGCTCCCACTCAGCCAGGATGGGAGAGACCAGGGCAAAGACTCAAACCCATTTTGCTTGATTAGGAAACTAGAAAACTTTTGGCCAGCTCAGTTTTAACCACATACCCACAAGCATGCACACACACTTCTTTTTTCTTTCCTAATCTAACATCTAAACCAAGTAGAGCACACATGAGACTTTGCTTTACAAACCAGGATCTGTATTCCTTTCCTGGTTTTACTAGTTGTATGACTGCAGACTATTCTTCCTATATGTCTTATAGTGGCGTGGTGTGATATTATAAGACCCTCTCCTCGCTTTCTTTCAAATTGATCTCTAGAACATTCTATTTCAGGTTGGGCTCTACAGATTAAGAATGGATGATAACAAAGTACAGGAGGGCCTTTAACATAAAGCACACCTTCTTTCTACTTGCAGTACTAGAAGCGCGTGGGATGAAGTATAAAGATGGCATAAAATCCACAGGTAGCTGACTGGTGTAACACCAGGCATAGTGGGCAGAGAGAAACTTGGTAACAGGAGATGATGCTGAAAGTGAAGAGACTTGTAGTAATGTTTTTTGGCAAGATGTGAAGCAGTTGGAGTTTTGACTTCGAGTATTTCCTTTTTTTCTCTTTCCTTTCCTTTCCTTTCCTTTCCTTTCCTTTCTTTTTCTCTTTTCTTTTCTTTTTTCCCCTTTTCTTTTTTAAGTGAGAGGAGGGGATCTAGAGAGACAGACTCCTGTATGCGCCCCAACCTGGATTCACCCAGCAACCCCATCTGGGGCCAATGCTCATATGAAGCTATTTTTAGCACCTTAGGCTGACCTTCTTGGACCAACCAAGCTATCCTCAATGCCTGGGACCAACATTCAAACCAATTGAGCTACTGGCTGCAAGAGGGGAAGAAGGAGAGAAGTGGAAGAGGGAGGAGGAGAGAAGCAGTTGGTCACTTCTCCTGTGTGCCCTGACGAAGGATCAAACCCAGGATGTTCATATGCAGGGCTGATGCTCTATCCACTGAGCCAACCACCAGAGCTGACTTCAGGTATTTTCCCTGAATTTCTAATTCTAATTTCTTTTCCTGCCTCACCCTCTCAACTACTCCATGTTAGAACTTTATCTCTAGTTTGTTTTTTCAACCAGAGATGTGTCAGGACGCATTTATTCAACAACTTTTTTCAAACATGGTCTTCCCTGTGCCATGAATTGGTCCTGGATTGGGGCTGAGGATATGAAGATAAGTAAAGATGGCTTCTAGCCTTCAGGATCAAGGGGCTCGGTGTGCATACACGGCTGAGTTCTCCAGTGCTGTTGGGGGACAGTAGCATCAGGATCATTAGGAAAGGTTTTATTTACCGAATTTTTTGCTCCATACAACACACTTTTTATCCTCAAAAGTGGAGGTGAAAGTGCCCATGCGTCGTATGGAGTGAATGTTCATTTTTTTAGCTGCTGTGGGTTCCCGGACAACTAGAAGAGTATTTGAACATTAAAGTCTCTTCTCATTTGTTATTAACAGTGCTAATGGCTGCTGTTGAGTTTACATTGTTGAAATATTATTGTGGTATATTTTATTAAATATTTTAACACATCATTTGGTTCAGAATTTTTTTTTCTTATTTTTCTCCTTAAAACCCTAGGTGTGTCTTATGGTCAGGTGTGTCTTATAGAGAGAAAAATATGGTATACTGTAAATGCAATCTCTTGGGCCTACCCCACACTTACTGACTCAAAATCTTTGTACAAGGCAAAAGAATCTGTATTTTTAGTAAATTTCTCAAGTGACTATATGCTCAGTAAACATTTGAGATGCACTGAAAATGTAAATAGATGTGAAAATGTCTTATGTATAATGACAGTGATATAACTGGTTATTATAGAAGCACAGAAAATGGGCTTCGGTAGAGTCAAGAGGGAAGTTCCCTAAAAATGATACCTGAGCCTAATTTTAAAGAAAGGAGAAACAAGAGTGGGGATGAGGGTGAGAGATAGTGTGATAAAGGGAATGGGAGCAGGAAGCAGAATCCTGAAGTGTGAAAAACACACTTTGTCATGTAGCAGGATTGAAAATAGCAGAGGAATAATGTCTCATGGTGGACCTGCAGGCTGATATCTGAAAGTATCGGTAGATAGATAGAGGAAAACCTATTTTGAGCAAGGAGCCATCTTTTTATGTCACTCTGCCTAATTATAAATTCAAGTCCATCCCCCCCATGAGTGTATTGATTTTTGGCAAGAACTTGGCCTCTTCCCTCACATTATATTCTCTGTAACACAGGCATGTGGAATGAAAATGTGTTCTATGTCAAAGAGTGATAGCAGATAAGGGCTTATAGGTCATTTAGGACACTCTGCTTCCAGAAGCATACGTTCCTGGAATTAGAGGTATCTTCCTTTTGATTAGAATAGAGTTGTGAGCTCTGTGATGTGTAAGCAAAGGAGGATATGGGTTATCACTTATGCTTTTAGGAAGGTAGGCAATGCCTCTCTCTGAAGGGGAAAACTATGAGATAGTTATGGGGAAAATAGTGTCGTCTCCCCTGGACCTCCATCCTCTATTTCTCACTTGGCCTATTATTGCATCCTCATCAGTATTTTTGTCTTGTTCTAATGTTTCTTTTTCTGGCCTTTAGCAAGTGGCCTTGGCATTGTAAGACTTTGATTCTTCTGAAAATGAGGTGATTGAATGCTCGGCCTTATCTTCTTTCCCACAGTTTCATGTTTCCTTCCAGGTTGATCTGGTTTCTTTGACTACCCTATTTTAGGAATAGAGCATTTTGCTTGGTCAAGTGCATGAATTAATGTAGCCAGGCAGCTAATCAAGGCAAAAAAAAAAAATCGGCCCTGGCTGGTTGGCTCAGTGGTAGAGTGTCGGCCTGGCGTGCAGAAGTCCCGGGTTCAATTCCCGGCCAGGGCACACAGGAGAAGCGCCCATCTGCTTCTCCACCCCTCCCCCTCTCCTTCCTCTCTGTCTCTCTCTTCCCCTCCCGCAGCCAAGGCTCCATTGGAGCAAAGATGGCCCAGGCGCTGGGGATGGCTCCTTGGCCTCTGCCCAGGCGCTGGAGTGGCTCTGGTTGCAACAGAGTGACGCCCCGGAGGGGCAGAGCATCGCCCCCTGGTGGGCAGAGCATCACCCTTGGTGGGCGTGCCGGGTGGATCCCGGGCGGGCGCATGCAAGAGTCTGTCTGACTGTCTCTCCCTGTTTCCAGCTTCAGAAAAAAAAAAAAATCAAACAACACAACTCTCTCTCTTCTCTCTCTCTCTCTCTCTCTCTATCTCTCTCGTACCACAACCCTCCCAACAGCTGCAGAGACCATTATCTATGTTGTTCTTCACTAGCTAGAGAAGAATTTCAATTTATCAAAATAGTTGAAGACTCTTGAAAAGTTAGCACTGACCATTTGGCTCCAGGAAGAGAGAAACATTTGTTTTGTGCTAAAAGGGACCTTGGTGTCTTTCAGTAAGAAGCCGTAGATATAGGTGAACGCAGAATGGTGACCAGTTATACTAAGGTGGAGAGGAGGGTTTTGAGGGGTGGCGAAAAAGAAGAAATAAATATATTCCTATTCCATCTGCTTCAACGTGCAGTTCTGAAAATAATTCTAGTTTAGAGTATTTTAACGTAGGCACTACTGGCGTTTGGGGCAGGAGAATTCTTTTCCCTGGAAGGGCTGTTCTGTGCTTTGTAGGCTGTTAGCAGCACCTGTGGCTTCTACCTACCTGATACCAGTGGCAACACCCGCACCCCCCCCCCCCCCCCCCCCGTGATGATCATCAAAAATGTCTTAAGACCTTGCCAAATGTGTCCTGGGACATAAAATCAGTCCCTGTTGAGTACCACTGCTTTAGCACAGTCACTTATCACTTTAATAAATCAAGCAGTATCCAAAGTGTTTTTAGTAGTGAGAGAGGGCAGGACACTCCAGTGGCTGCATATTTGTGGTTGGTGGCTTTCACGGGCAGATCAAGCTTGAGTGGACATAGAGCATAGCTTCATCTCAAGAATGTGACAGTCACAGCTGCGAGTTGCAGGGCAGTTGAAAGAAACAAATCCTTTTGGGTAGGATATCCTGTGAGCATAATATGTAACATTCATTGGTTTTCAGAAGTTGCTTTAATTTTTTTTTTCTTCTGAGGCTTGGTGCTGTTGTTATCCTCAAGCATATAATTGCAATTCTTCACAGTTCATAGGAGTCGCAGGAGAAACAGTTTCCCTCCCTTCCTGCAGTCTGTGGGTCTCTTCAACACTACACTGGTATCCATAAAAAAGGGAAGTTCACTTGAATTTCCAACTTGTGGTATTTGATTTTACCCAGAGTCAGAGATGCTCTATTCCCCAGGCCCTGTTAATCTTACGGAGAAAATGAAGCTATAGACTGGTACATCCTTCAGAAGGAAATTCCCATGGTTCCAGGCCCTTGGGCGGGTCCCTGTGCTTATGCTGGAGGAAGTCCATGCTGCCTTCTCCAAACTGTGTTAAGCCTGTTCTTTGCTCTTATCAGGCTTGCCTTGCCTTTTACTACAATAAGGTCCAAACAATGAAAAAGTAATGGTGAGATTTAGACCAAAAAATCACAAAGGAAGGAAATTTTGAATTACTGCCTTCACTCAGGCTCTCCTTCAACAGGTCCCAGTGTTTTCAAAGGATCAAGGGATCATATTACACACCCCACAGCATATAATTACCTACAATATCTATTATAGGCTTAGAATCTTAAACTATCTCAATCATGAACTGTTAGGTAGAAAATTCCAGAGCGCTAGCCAGGATGTCTTAGAGATTCTGGAAATAAATTATGGGTTCAATTGTAAACTTAATTGAATGCAGTTAAGATCGGTAGTTACAATCTCTTTGGTCTTTGATCAAATTTAATTTAGTCTAGACTTGAATGCCATGCTTAGATATCCTGATCTTCTTTCATTTTCTTATTGTTGTTGTAATCAGATATGCATTGACACTGACATTACTATGCAGGGATCTAGTTGCTTTCATCTTGTCAATCCTGACATTGGTTCTGTCTCCTCTCCTTTAAGCAGCCATTTAAGTCTGTGAGGATTTTTGGTTTTAAGTCGGTGATTGTAGTTACACCCTGTTCTCATGGGTGTAATTTAACGCTATTGGGTTTACCTTGGTATGTGAGATAGTCATAACAACATTAAACTTCAAAATCTCTAGGACAAAATCTAGAGTTTGAGTTTCCCTAAGCCTTTGCAGAGATATAACTTAGCAAGAAGATTGCATTTCAACTGAACATTTTATAATGCTCCGAGGTATTGCAATAAATGAGTGCGAAATGCCAAGCACATCCCATCTTGACACTTCTTATTAATAAGTATGTAAAATTATTGAATGAAAGTAATATTGCATAGTAATTTGGTTATTAAGGCAATAATAGCATATCTTGTCCTGGTGATAAAGTTACTTTTTGTTAACAGTTTTTTCTCCTGCATTTCAATAGCTGCATTAAGAAAGGTAAATAATAAATTTTCTCTGAAAAGACTGCTTGTTCCACATTTTCCTCTGTGAGATTCTACCACTATGTCTAAAGCTGGATTACAAAGGCTCATCCTTAGGGCTTGTAAATCCAAAGATGTCACATAAATAATTGATAAACTAAAGACTTCTTAAGTCAGACTTAGAAGGATATACTCCAAGTGCTTATTCATAAGGTTACAGGTGATTTGTTAAAAATATTTTTCTTTGTGCTTATCTGTGTTTTCAGAAATTTCTGCAATTAATATCTATTATTGTATATTTCAAAGACTTTATTGTAAGCGGGTTAATGGATCTAGCTTCCTAGATGTTTCCAGCTATTCAACCACAGAGACCCAGTAAGAATTTTTTCATCCCATGAAGATATTTTGATTGCTTGAAAATACATAAAGGCAATAGTTTCACTTCTAAAGCTTGTTTAACAAAGAAAGGAACAATTTATTATTAGCTTTTGGTTAAGGATATTCCCATCAAGATGTGAGTTAATTATGTATTTATTTAATTAGCTCAGGTGAATCAAATTGAAACAAATGAAAGAGTTCATTGTGCATTCAATTGACTTGAATTCTTTTAGACTAAATAATGCTTGGACTGTATTCAGATACATTCCAGATAAATGTTTTTCATTTCTTTAAATATGATTTAAGAAGGTCATAGTTACATAAGAGCATCCTTGTATTGTAGAGATATAAAAAAATGAACACAGCTACCTGCCACTCAATTTGCTATAAACTTTCATGTTCTTTCTGTGCATCTATAATTACTCAGTTTAAAAGAAAAAAGAAAGCAAGAGAAATAAAAAACATAAGTAGGAAGCAAAAATGCATATACAATAGCCAGTTAGTCAACAATGTGTGTTGAGTATTTAACTATTGATATATGCAAGTGATTTGCCAGAGTGTTGTGGAGAGTTCAAAGCCATGTACATTTCTGGCCATCACAAAACCTGCCACATAATAGGTGCTTAATAAACATTGGGTTTGAGTTAATGCATGAATTTATAAAATACAAATCATGATAATAAGTAAATAAATGTAGAAATTCAGAGAAGAGATTAACTGTGGTTTGGGAAGTTTCCATCGAGGTATGGGTATATCATAAATAGAGAAGGCAGAGACTAGATGCCTTAACTGTAAGGCCCTGGATTCATGAAGACGGGATGTTTCCTGAGCAGGAAGGAAGGCTGCTCATGTATGCAGGGAGAGAGAAAGTGGTCAGATAGGAGAACCGTTCCACTGCAGAGACAACCCAGGCCTGCACATTCCACCTCTGTGTTAGGTGGACCCCAATTACATCTTGAGGAGACTTTAGGGCCTGGCATCAGGGAGTTTGTTGAGGTCTCTCCCCTTCTGTTTAGTTTCGGTTCTTGTCTAACTTCTCAGTTCCTCACAAATGTAACTCAATCCAGCCCAGTCTGGGCTGACAGTTGAGGATATATGACACCTACCTGGCTACAGGGTTCCTGTGACACAAGTATGAGACTCACTGCTGTTCAGGAGCTTCATAAGCACTGAATGGAACAATCCAAAGGTAGGTTGTCTAAAGAATTCCTCCAGCTAGTGGTTTTCATGGGAAAAACACATAGCAACAATATATATATTTATATATCATGAGGTCATGTATATCATAGTTACTATGCTGTATACATGAATACAAATACATGTATTTATTATGCTAAATTATAGTTATTTCATGTAATGTTATATATGTATTCACAAAATTTACTCTAAGCAATGCTTACTTGAATTCCATATTCTTACAACTTGGCACTCTGATACGTTCTAGTCTATTCTGTTTTGTGTTTCATTTTTCAAAATGCTCATCATGACTCAGTGAATTCATTTCATACTCCATAATGAATCTACTCATAGACTGAAAAACTTGGCTTTAGTCAAAATTTCTCAAAAAGTGTACATCAGAATTACTTGGAAAACTAAAAAAAACTGAATTCCTCAGGTCCCTTCTCCAAAGATTCTGATTTATTACATCTTGGGGGAGGCCCAGGAATCTACATTTTTATTTTTTAAAAAATTTTTATTTAGTGACGTCACGGAAATGGCGCCATGAGCAGCGCGTCCGACAGATCTCCCCTAAATCACAACAAATTTATCAACTAGAAACAGAAAAATTTATCCTCGGAGCATTCCGGAGTTCCACACAAACTGAAAGCGAAAGGACTGTTATTACTTGAATCTGAGAGACGAGGGTGTGGAGGAAGCTACCGCAGCGACATTCATTCAAGCCACGAGGGAGTCCGCCTGTGGTGAGTCAGCCCACGCTCGGGAGCCGCGAGCAGCCGCGGGCGCGCGCCCGGTCTGGTTGCAGAGCGAGCACCGCTAACGTTCCCAGCGGCCGGCGCACTGCGAGTGAGAGTCGCCAGCCACCGGTGCCCGGAGCACCCCATTCGCGCGCCTGCCCTGGGCATTCCACATGCCCAGAGCGCCTTACTGGCCCGCACACCCAGGGTGCCCCATTATCCTGTGCCTGGTGGGATTCAGCCGCCAGCGGCAGGGCGAGCGGGAGAGGCACCAGGGTGGTCTTCTACTTGGGAGATTCTCTCCGTGGGCGGGGCACCTCACCCAGCCATTCAAGCTAACAATCAAGCGTTGGGGGAGGGGCGCGCGCAGGCAGCCTAAAATACCTTCGGGAGCACAGCTGCGACCCAATCACTGAAATTAGCTTAACCCATGAAATCTGCGCACCCTCGGTTCTAATTGATAAGATCTCTCTCAGTTCAGCTACCCAAGACAAGAGGCGTGATATTTTTTAGTGCCTCTCGCTAAAGGGGCGGGGGCAACTTCTGATTGATAGAGCCTCCATATTCAGGGATAAACGCTAACAAGAAGGACTTGGAAGATAATAAGATCTATACTACACTAGTCGCAAGCAGAGACTAGTGCCTCTTCTTCCCAGCCAAAACAGGCTACAAAGTGTGGAAAGGCTGGGTTGAGAGGTCCAACTGAATGCTAGGCGCTGAACAGTCACCTTGACAACAATTGACTCCCACCCCCGCCTGATTACACTGGAGGCCCTGACTGCCAGAGCCTTTCCCAAAGCCTTGCACTGAGTGGGGATAGAGTGGGGATTTCCCAGCTCTTTGAGCCTCTTACTCCCCAGGCAGAAGCAGTTGCAGCCTTATAGCTGGATCACCAGGCTGCTAATTCAGGAAGGGGGGACTAGGAGAGAGAATCCAGGAAAGCAAACTCTCTCATCATTGGACCCTGCAAACGCCAACAAGCCTTGACTACCAGCAAGACTAAAGCCAATTATATGACATTGCCATAGAATCCCATCAACTGCAAATCCCTACCTAAGTGTGACACAGGGGCAGAGCCTGGGGTACAGAGTCACCGACCAGGAAGAGGGAGAGAAAAGAAAAAGGAAGAAGTTAACCTCTCAAAATCAAGAAAAATCCACAGACTTTACAACTTGTTCCACTAATTTTTTTTTTTGTTGTTGTTTGTTTCTTCTATCTTATTGCCTTTATTTCCTCCACCTCGGTCCTTCTATTCTCTGCCCATCTTATGCTTCCCTTTTCTTGAACTACACTACCCATAACTGTTACATTTTATTTCTCTTCTTCATCCTCACCCTCCTTTAAGGTTATACTCCAAAACACTTAACTCTCACTCTCTCCTCTTTTGTTTTTTTTTTTTGTCTTGCTTTATTTTGTTTTTTTCTCTTCCTTTTTTATTTCTTCCTTCGTTTTTCTCTTTTTCTTATTTTTTCCTTTCTATTCGTTTTTTCTTTTCTCGTTTTACTTTCCTCCCATTTAATCCTCAATCACGAACAAATTAGTTAATTCAGGACTCAAGGCTTTTTTTGGTTTTATTTTTCTTTTTTGCTTTTGTTTTTGTTTTTTTCTTGTTTGTTTATTTTTGTGGCATTTTGGGTCCTCCCAACCCAAGGTCTCCATACAACAGATTTTTACTTATTGTTTTTATTTTTTCTTCTTTATTATTCTTTTTTGGTCCTTTTTTCTGGTTCCCTCTTATCCCTCTCATTATATCTCTTAGTTGACCATCACTTACAAGCAAATCATCTTATGCTTGTCTAAAATTTTCTTCCTTTTTTTTTTTTTTTGCATTTAGTAGGTCCCTACTCCCTTTTTTTGCCCCTTGAACTCTTCACCCCAAATCAGGCCCTCCATTATAGGAACGATATTTCCCTGAGGAGGGGAGAGGAGGGAAAGAGAAGAAAGAAAAAAAGGGGGAAATAATAAATTATTACTGTTTTTTTTTGTGGGGTGTTTTACCTTTTTTTTTTTTTTTTTTTTTTTACTTTTTACTCTTTATTAATTCTAATTAGTGCTATCAATAAGACCACCCTCAGATGCCAATAAGAAAGAGGAAATCGAATATTATGGATACAAAAGAAAGAGAGGTAACACAAATAGATGTGGAAAAATCTATGGAGAAAAGACTTAACATATTGGAAGCCTTGGAGCTAAATGACAGAGAATTTAAAATAGAAATCTTAAAAATACTCAGAGATATACAAGAAAACACAGAAAGGCAATATAGGGAGATCAGAAAACAACTCAATGAACACAAAGAATATATTACCAAGGAAATTGAAACTATTAAAACAAATCAAACAGAAATGAAAAACTCAATTCACGAGCTGAAAAACGAGGTAACAAGCTTAGCTAACAGAACAGCCCAGATTGAGGATAGGATTAGTGAAATAGAAGACAAACAACTTGAGGCACAACAGAGAGAAAAAGAAAGAGACTCAAAAATAATAAAAAACGAGAAAGCCCTACAGGAATTGTCTGACTCCATCAGAAAGAATAACATAAGAATAATAGGTATATCAGAGGGAGAAGAGAAAGAAAATGGAATGGAGAATATACTCAAACAAATAATAGACGAGAACTTCCCAAGCCTGTGGAAAGAACTAAAGCCTCAAATTCAAGAAGCAAACAGAACACCGAGTTTTCTTAACCCCAACAAACCCACTCCAAGGCACATCATAATAAAGATGACACAAACCAATGACAAAGAAAAAATTCTCAAGGCAGCCAGGGAAGAGTACAACATATAAAGAAAGGCCTATTAGATTATCATCAGACTTCTCAGCAGAAACTCTACAAGCTAGAAGAGAGTGGACCCCAATATTTAAAGCCCTGAAAGAGAGGAACTTTCAGCCAAGAATACTATACCCATCAAAGCTATCCTTCAATTATGAAGGAGATATAAAAACATTCACAAATACAGAAAAGATGAGAGAATTTATCAACAGAAAGCCCCCACTCCAGGAAATACTAAAGGGGGTTTTCCAACCAGATTCAAAGAACAAAAGAAAACAACATCACAAGTAACAGCTCCACCAAGAACACAATAAAACCAAACTTAAACTGTGACAACAAAGGAAAAAAAGGGGGGAGAGGATGGAGATTAACAGTAGCAAAGGACGATGAAGTGCAGAAATACTTATAAGATAGGGTACTACAATGAATATGGTAGGTACCCTTTTCATTACTTAATGGTAACCACCCTTGAAAAAACCACCACAAAAACACTTGACTTAAAAAAGGTAGCAACAGAGAAAAGAAGTATGGAACACAAACAAACAAAAACAAATGATAGAAAAACAAAAGAGAAGAATCAAACTAGATACAAAACTAACAGAAAGCAATTTATAAAATGGCAGTAGGGAACCCACAAGTGTCAATAATTACACTAAATGTAAATGGATTCAACTTACCAATAAAAAGACACAGAGTAGCAGAATGGATTAAAAAAGAAAATCCAACTATATGCTGCCTACAAGAAACACATCTAAGCAACAAGGATAAAAACAAATTCAAAGTGAAAGGCTGGAAAACAATACTCCAAGCAAACAACACCCCAAAAAAAGCAGGCGTAGCAATACTCATATCTAATAATGCTGACTACAAGACAGAAAAAGTACTCAGAGACAAAAATGGTCATTTCATAATGATTAAGGGGAAGTTGAATCAAGAAGACATAACAATCCTTAATATATATGCACCAAACCAAGGAGCACCAAAATATATAAGACAGCTACTTATTGACCTTAAAAGAAAAACTAACAAAAATACAATCATACTTGGAGACCTCAATACACCGCTGACGGCTCTAGATCGGTCATCCAAACAGAGAATCAATAAAGATATAGTGGCCTTAAACGAAATACTAGAACACCTGGATATGATAGACATCTACAGGACACTTCATCCCAAAGCGACAGAGTATACATTTTTCTCTAGTGTACATGGAACATTCTCAAGAATTGACCATATGTTGGGCCACAAAGACAATATCAGCAAATTTAGAAAAATTGAAATTGTACCAAGCATATTTTCTGATCATAAAGCCTTGAAACTAGAATTCAACTGCAAAAAAGAGGGGGAAAAACCCACAAAAATGTGGAAACTAAACAACATACTTCTAAAAAATGAATGGGTCAAAGAAGAAATAAGCGCAGAAATCAAAAGATATATACAGACAAATGAAAATGAAAATACGACATATCAGAATCTCTGGGATGCAGCAAAAGCAGTAATAAGAGGAAAGTTCATATCACTTCAGGCCTATATGAACAAACAAGAGAGAGCCGAAGTAAACCACTTAACTTCACACCTTAAGGAACTAGAAAAAGAAGAACAAAGACAACCCAAAACCAGCTGAAGAAAGGAGATAATAAAAATCAGAGCAGAAATAAATGAAATAGAGAACAGAAAAACTATAGAAAAAATCAATAAAACAAGGAGCTGGTTCTTTGAAAAGATCAACAAAATTGACAAACCCTTGGCAAGACTCACCAAGGAAAAAAGGCACAGGACTCAAATAAATAAAATCCAAAATGAAAGAGGAGAGATCAGCACAGACATCATAGATATACAAAGAATTATTGTAGAATACTATGAAAAATTATATGCCACCAAATACAACAATCTAGAAGAAATGGATAAATTCCTAGAACAATACAACCTTCCTAGACTGAGTCATGAAGAAGCAGAAAGCCTAAACAGACCAATCAGCAGGGAGGAAATAGAGAAAACTATTAAAAACCTCCCCAAAAATTAAAGTCCAGGCCCAGACGGTTATACTAGTGAATTCTATCAAACATTCAAAGAAGACTTGGTTCCTATTCTACTCTTTTTTTTTTTAATTTTATTTATTCATTTTTGGAGATGAGAGAGAGAGGGAGAGAGAGAAACAGAGAGAGAGAAGGGGGGAGGAGCTGGAAGCATCAACTCCCATATGTGCCTTGACCAGGCAAGCCCAGGGTTTTGAACCGGCGACCTCAGCATTTCCAGGTTGATGCTTTATCCACTGTGCCACCACAGGTCAGGCGGTTCCTATTCTACTCAAAGTCTTCCAAAAAATTGAAGAAGAAGCAATACTTCCAAACACATTTTATGAGGCCAACATAACCCTCATACCAAAACCTGGCAAGGATGGCACAAAGAAAGAAAACTACAGACCAATATCTCTAATGAATACAGATGCTAAAATACTAAACAAAATACTGGCAAACCGAATACAACAACATATTAAAAAAATAATACATCATGATCAAGTGGGATTCATCCCAGAATCTCAAGGATGGTTCAACATATGCAAAACGGTTAATGTAATACACCATATCAACAAAACAAAGAACAAAAACCACATGATCTTATCAATAGATGCAGAAAAGGCTTTTGATAAAATACAACACAATTTTATGTTTAAGAGTCTCAACAAAATGGGTATAGAAGGAAAATATCTCAACATGATAAAGGCCATATATGATAAACCATCAGCCAACATCATATTAAATGGCATAAAACTGAGGACTTTCTACCTTAAATCAGGAACAAGACAGGGTTGTCCACTCTCTCCACTCTTATTTAACATGGTGCTAGAAGTTCTGGCCAGAGCAATCAGACAAGACAAAGAAATAAAAGGCATCCATATCGGAAAAGAAGAAGTAAAGCTATCACTTTTTGCTGATGATATGATCCTATACATCGAAAATCCGAAGGACTCCACAAAAAGATTATTAGAAACAATAAACCAATACAGTAAGGTCGCAGGATACAAAATTAACATACAAAAGTCCATAGCCTTTCTATATGCCAACAATGAAATATTAGAAAATGAACTCAAAAAAATAATCCCCTTCATGATTGCAACAACAAAAAAATAAAATACCTAGGCATAAACATAACAAACAACGTAAAGGACCTATATAATGAAAATTACAAAGCATTGTTAAGGGAAATCAAAAAAGATACAATGAGATGGAAAAATATTCCTTGTTCTTGGATAGGAAGAATAAATATAATCAAAATGGCCATATTACCCAAAGCAATATATAAATTTAATGCAATTCCCATCAAAATCCCTATGAGATTTTTTAAAGAAATGGAACAAAAAATCATCAGATTTATATGGAACTATAAAAAACCCCGAATAGCCAAAACAATCCTAAGGAAAAAGAATGAAGCTTGGGGCATTACAATTTCTGACTTTAAACTATATTATAGGGCCACGATAATCAAAACAGCATGGTATTGGCAGAAAAATAGACACTCAGACCAATGGAACAGAATAGAAAGCCCAGAAATAAAACCACATATATATGGTCAAATAATCTTTGATAAAGGGGTCAACAACACACAATGGAGAAAAGAAAGCCTCTTCAACAAATGGTGTTGGGAAAACTGGAAAGCCACATGCAAAAGAATGAAACTCGACTATAGCCTGTCCCCGTGTACTAAAATTAATTTAAAATGGATCAAAGACCTAAATATAAGACCTGAAACAATAAAGTACATAGAAGAAGACATAGGTACTAAAATCATGGACCTGGGTTTTAAAGAACATTTTATGAACTTGACTCCAATGGCAAGAGAAGTGAAGGCAAAGATAAATGAATGGGACTACATCAGAATAAAAAGTTTTTGCTCAGCAAGAGAAACTGATATCAAAATAAACAGACAGCCAACTAAATGGGAAATGATATTTACAAACAACAGCTCAGATAAGGGCCTAATATCCAAAATTTACAAAGAACTCATAAAACTCAACAACAAACAAACAAACAATCCAATAAAAAAATGGGAAGAGGACATGAACAGACACTTCTCCCAGGAAGAGATACAAATGGCCAACAGATATATGAAAAGATGCTCAGCTTCATTAGTTATTAGAGAAATGCAAATCAAAACTACAATGAGATACCACCTCACCCCTGTTAGATTAGCTATTATCAACAAGACGGGTAATAGCAAATGTTGGAGAGGCTGTGGAGAAAAAGGAACCCTCATTCACTGTTGGTGGGACTGTAAAGTAGTACAACCATTATGGAGGAAAGTATGGTGGTTCCTCAAAAAACTGCAAATAGAACTACCTTATGACCCAGCAATCCCTCTACTGGGTATATACCCCAAAACCTCAGAAACATTGATACGTGAAGACACATGTAGCCCCATGTTCATTACAGCACTGTTCACAGTGGCCAAGACATGGAAACAACCAAAAAGCCCTTCAATAGAAGACTGGATAAAGAAGATGTGGCACATATACACTATGGAATACTACTCAGCCATAAGAAATGATGACATCAGATCATTTACAGCAAAATGGTGGGATCTTGATAACATTATGAGGAGTGAAATAAGTAAATCAGAAAAAAACAAGAACTACATGATTCCATACATTGGTGGAACATAAAAAATGAGACTAAGAGACATGGACAAGAGTGTGGTGGTTACCAGGGGTGGGGGGATGGAGGACATGGGAGGGAGGGAGGGAGAGAGTTAGGGGGAGGGGGAGGGGCACAGAGAACTAGATAGAGGGTGGCGGAGGACAATCTGACTTTGGGCGAGGGGTACGCAACATAATTTAATGACAAAATAACCTAGACATGTTTTCTTTGAATATATGTACCCTGATTTATTAATGTCATCCCATTACCATTAATAAAAATTTATTAAAAAAAAATTTTTATTTATTCACTTTAGAAAGGAGAGAGAGAGAGAGAGAGAGAGACAGAAAGAGAGAAAGGAGGAGAAGCAGGAATCATCAACTCCCATATATGCCTTGACCAGGCAAGCCCAGGGTTTCAAACCGGCGACCTCAGCATTTCCAGGTCGACACTTAATCCATTGCGCCACCACAGGTCAGGCTGTACATTTTTAAATCAAGTATACCCCAGTTTATGTTGATGGTATATAGATCATATTTTGAGGAACTTGACACCTAGAGATTAAAAAAATATATTCATCTCCAAATTAAGTCAAATCAGCTAAAAATGTATCCTAGTGCTTTGAACCTCTCATTTCCATTATTCTTACTATTTTTGACTTGCTCCTCCTAGAATTGTACCAACTGCCTACATTACTGGATATATTTACTTGTTGAGGACAGTTATTGTTTACTAAAAAGCACAAAATTTTCTGTCTTCAGAACTTGGAGAGAAATTTATCTCTGCTCTTGGTATCAGAAACTATTGGGCTTATCCTAAAAAATAAGTTTGTTTTTTAAATCTTATTTACAGAATGATTCATACATTGGGTTGTTTTCTCCTTACAGTATACATTGTGTGTAACAGCCTTACTCTTGGTTTTATATTATTTTCTAACCAAATTATTCCTTTGTTCCAATTTATGACCAACTTATTTAAAATTTTTTGTTATCCAGTATGAAGTTTTGCTAACTCCCAGAAATTCTATTTTGGAAGAAGGAAGATCTATAACAGCGGTTCTCAACCTGTGGGTCGCGACCCCGGCGGGGGTCAAACGACCAAAACACAGGGGTTGCCTAAAGCCATTGGAAATACATATTTTATTTAAAAATGTATCATAAATATGTATTTATTTATTTAAAAATGTATTGTATCATAAATATGTATTTTCCGATGGCTTTAGGCGACCCCTGTGTTTTGGTCGTTCGACCCTCACCGGGGTCACGACCCACAGGTTGAGAACCGCTGATCTATAAGTAGAGAACAAAAATAATAGAGGAAAATACTTAGAACTCATTTAGTTCATGTTGTGCTTTCATTATCAACCCTTCCTTTCTCCCTGAACTGCTCCCACCCCTTTCTGTCTTAATCTCACAGCAGAACAACGTCAATTCTTTTTTTTTTTTTTTTTTTTTTTATACAGAGACGGGTATAGATAGGGACAGACAGGAATGGAGAGAAATGAGAAGCATCAATCATTAGTTTTTTGTAGCGACACCTTAGTTGTTCATTGATTGCTTTCTCATATGTGCCTTGACTGTGGGCCTTCAGCAGGCTTAGAAACTCCTTACTCGAGCCAGCGACCTTGGGTCCAAGCTGTGAGCTTTTGCTCAAACCAGATGAGTCCGCACTTGGACTAGCGACCTCGGTGTCTCGAACCTGGGTCTTCTGCATCCCAGTCCGACGCTCTATCCACTGTGCCACCGCCCGATCAGGCACAACTTAAATTCTTACCTACTCTACTTAGTCTTTTTGCCTCTAGTTTGTCCTGAATTTATCATCCTTTGTAATTCCATCAGACCAATCTTCCTAAAAACTGACTCAATAAATTTAAGATTGAAATCATACCAAGCATCTTCTCTGACCATAATGGTATGAAAATAGAAAGCAATTTCAAGAAAAAAACCCAAAAAGCATACAAACACATGGATACTAAATAACATGTTACTAAAAAACGAATAGGTTAACAATGAGATCAAGAAAGAAATTAAAAGATACCTTGAAACAAATGAAAATAAGACCACAACAACCCAAAGTCTATGGGACATAGTGAAAGCAGTCCTAGGAGGGAAATTCATAGCAGACCTTCCTCAAGAAACAAGTTAAATCTCAAACTTTGGCTCATTGCCACTTCTCACAAAATTGATGAGTTCCCCCTGAGCACTCTCCTCATGATATTTTATATTGTATTATTAAAGCATGTACCCAAATCTTAAGTCTTTACAGAAAGCCAGTGTAGCCACTACTTTCTGCATTCATAATATGACCATCCTGAATTAAGTATGATGAGATTTCTTTACATAATCTAAACTTACACTTAAAGGAACTTGAAAAACAGCAACAACAACAACAACAACACCCAAAGTGAGTAGAAGGAAGGAAATAATAAAGAGTCAGAGCAGAAATACACAAATAGAGGCTAAAAAAAAAAATACAAAAGATCAGTGAAACCAAGAGTTGGTTCTTTGAAAAGATAAACAAGCTTGACAAACTGTTAACCAGATTTATCAAGAAAAAAGAGAGGACCCAAATAAATAAAATCAGAATTAAAGAAGGAAAGCCTCATCATCTAGTCGTTCACTCATTCCATGCTCTAGCTGAACAACTCCTTGCTCTTCTATCCTGCCTTGAACACCAATGCCCTTGTGCCCCCTCTCATGCTGTTCCCTCTACCTGAAATGTCCTCTTCTACACATCTTTCAAAATTCTCCTCACTCCTCACTTTAAAAGACCCATTATAGTACTACTAGCTTTTCCATGAACCCATTTCAGATTTTCTAACCTTAAATGATTTTCCTCTACTAGTGGATTTTTCTCATTACCTCCCTTAGCAATGGTAAGCTTCTAGCTACACCTTTTCCTTGCTGTCTGCATATATAGCACTTCCTTAAAGAGCAAATAGCAGGTTATCAATATATTTATTAAATTATTAGTTTATGTTTTTATACATTAAGCTTGTTTTAAATATATACCTATTACAGCTCAGTAATAAAAGATAAATAACTCAAAAATATGCAAAGTATCTGAACAGATATTTATCCAAAGAAGATATACAAATGGCCAGTAAGCACATGAAAAAATGGTCAAAATAATTGGTCATTAGGGAAATGCAAATAAAAACCACCACTAGATACCACTTAATACCCATTAGAATGGCTGCAATAAAAAGAAGATAATAACTAGAATTGACAAGAATGTAGAGAATTGAATTGGAGCCCTCATACACTTCTGGTGAGCATATAAAATGGTACAACTGCTTTGCTGATTAGTCTTGCAGTATCTCAAATGGTTAAACATAGGGTTACCATGTGATCTAGTAATTCTACTCTAAACTATAGACAGATCCAAGAGAACTGAAACACATATCCTCACAAAACTTGTATACAAATGTTCATAGCATCATTATGCATACTATCTCCAAAGTAAAAACAACCCAAGTACCCATCAACTGATATTTGGATAAGTTAAAGGTGGTATATCCATACAATGGAATATTATTCTTCAATAAAAAGAAACAAAGTACTGGTACTTGCTACAATGTGAATGATCCTAAAAACATACTAAATGAAAGAAGTCAGTCACAAAGACCATAGATTGTATGATTCCATTTATATGAGCTGTGCAGAATAAGCAAATTTGTAGATAGAAAATAGATTTGATTTGCCTAGAGCTTGAGGGGATAGAAAAATTGTGGGGTCATGGCTAAAAGATGGGGGCATTATTTTAGGGGTAATACATGTATTCTAAAATTGACTATGGTGATGGATGCATTTCTGAATATGATAAAAGCCATTGAATTGTATGGTATGTGAATTATAGCTCAATAAAACTGTTTTAAAAAGATATATCAGTAATGAGGATCCAAAAGAGAAATAAGTAATATAGCAAGTATCAATATATATAAACTATCTTGATAACAAAATGAAAGTAATTTCCTCTAATTAAACAATTGGACAGCACAACAAGTTTTCTTGGCAAAAGAAAATTGCTCAAACTCTCATGAATCTGCCTGTGGATTAAACAGATGATCTACTAGGATGGATGCCACTTTTTTTTTTTTTTTTTTTTTGCTAAGACATCATCCTTTTTTGGCACATAATTATTAAACTTTGGCTCATTGCCACTTCTCACAAAATTGATGAGTCCCTCCTGAGCACTCTCCTCATGATATTTTATATTGTATTATTAAAACATGTACCCAAATCTTAAGTCTTTGCAGAAAGCCAGTGTAGCCACTACTTTCTGCATTCATAATATGATCATCCTGAATTAAGTATGATGAGATTTCTTTACATAAAAAATAAGAAGAGGCAGCAAGATGGCGATGGAGTAGGTGGATGTACCAACTTCCACCTCCCAGAACCAAAGTGGATTACAACTTAATTTTAAGAACAATCATCTGGAAAAACCAACTTTGGACTAAACAAAAGGACTCTTTAACCAAGGATCACTGAAGAAGCCACACTGAGACTAGAAGGAAAAGTGGAAACACGGAGAGGGATGCCCAGCTCCCAGGAGCGAGAGGCAGCCCAGAGGGACTCGCATGGCAGGAAGTGAGTTTAGCAGAGAGGGGAGGGTCCTGGGCCCCAGGAACGAAGCCTCAGCCTGCAGCCCCAGAGCCTAGAAGAGACATATGGACAGTGTTTAGCTGTGAAACAAGCCAGGATACTGTTTGCAAGAAAGAGACAGATTTCTTAGACCCAGGATTCATCTTAATGGGTCCGTGTAGAAAACCTCTTCCACAACCACTCACCCGGGGCTCTGAGGGATGGGGAGAGAGAAGAATACCAGAGTAGCAGGAAGAGAGTGTAATCTAGGAGGCACAGAGAGAAACATTTTGAGGGACAGCCACTCTAACCCCTGGGCTGAGTCACTCCCCAAATCTAAAGTGAATATTTCCCCTGGAAACAGCAATACCAGCAAAGGGAAGCAGGACACCAGCCAAACAGAATCTCTCCTGCTGCAATCAGAGCAAAGAATCACTTAGAAGCAGGGAGCCATCAGGGATACAGTATTGAGTGCCAAGGTCTGAGCTGCATTGCCCACCCCACACTGCTGAGTGCTTGCTGGAGGGTGGACAGCAGTGGGACATGAGAACATGGTACCATCTGCAGGGGCAGAAGCCAGGGACTGGCTGTGGTTGTGGCCCAGATGTGAGCATAGTCCTGCCCGCAAGGGTGGGAGCCAGGCTGGCTGTGACTGAGACCCAGCACAAGCGCAGTCCTACCCACTGGGGGTGGAGGCCAAGGGTGGCTGCTGCGTCAGAAGGGGCACACGAAAGTGGTCTGACCTGTGGCTATGGGCCAAGCATGTGAGAGCGGTCCCACCAGCAGTCCCGCCTGCAAGGGCAAGGCGAAAGCCAATTCTCGGCTGAGACTTGTGGCTGGACACAGGAGTGCAGCCCTGCCCTTGGGGCCGAGGCTTGAGGCCCCGGCAGGCTAGCACAATCCTGCCTGTGGGAGTGGGATGAAGGTGGGAGGGCGGCCCAAGGCTTGCAGCCCAAACTCATGAACGCAGTCCCACTCGTGGGGGCAGGGTGAAGGTTGGGGCCGGCCAGGGCTTGCATCTCAGGCACACGAGCACAGTCCTGACATTGTGAGAAGTGCAGAGGCTGGGCCAGCCAAGGCTTGCAGCCTGGGCATGTGAATACAGTCCTGTCCTTGGAGATGAGGCCAAAACCGCAGTGGGCTGGCACGGGCAACGCCTGTGCCTGAATGTCCAAGGCGGTGGCAGAGGGGGTGGCAGGCCTGCAGAAAGACCATACCTAGGAAACACAGAGACAAAATGGGAAGGCAGAGAAATGCAACCCAAATGAATTAACAAGAGAAATCCCCAGAAAAATATTTGAATGAGATGGAAATAACTAAATTACTGGATACAGAGTTTAAAATAATAATTCTTAGGATGCTCAAAGATCTTAGAGTCAATGGATGGACATAATGAGCACCTAAATAAAGAGATAGCAAGTGTAAAAAAGGACATTGAAATAATAAAAAAAAAGTCAGTCAGAAATGACAAATACAATATCAGAAATGAAGACCACAATGGAAGGAATTAAAAGCAGGATGGGTGAAGCTAAGGATTGAATCAGCAAGTTAGAGGACAAGATAAACAAAAGTATGAAAGCAGAGAAGCAAAAAGAAAAGAGGATCAAAAATTCTGAGAGAACTCTAAGAAAGCTTTGTGACAACATGAAGAGAAATAACATCTGCATCGTAGGGGTTCCTGAAAGAGAAGAGAAAGATCAAGGGATAGAGAATCTGATTGAAGAAATTATAGCTGAAAACTTTCCTAAATTGATGAATGAAAAAGTCACACAAGTTCAAGAAGCACAGAGAGTTTCATTAAGGATGAACCCAAAAAGGCCAACACCAAGACACATCATAATTAAAATTCAAAAATTAAGAGATAAAGAAAGAATACTAAAAGCTGTAAGAAAAAAGCAGTCTATTACCTACAAAGGAACCCCCATAAGGATGACATCTTACTTCTCAACAGAAACATTAGAGGCCAGAAGAAATGGCAAGATATATTCAAAGTAATACAAAACAAGAGCCTATATCCAAGGCTTCTTTATCCAACAAGGCTATCATTTAAAATTGAAGGAGAAATAAAAAGCTTCCCAGACAACAACAAAAAAACCCTCAAGGAATTCATTACAACCAAACCAATGATGCAAGAAATGTTAAGGGGCCTGCTGTAAACAGAACAAAGGGGGAAAAAAATCTAGTAAAAGAGGAATGTAGATTTAAAGAATAAAATGGCAATAAACAATTACATATCAATAATAACCTTAAATGTAAATGGATTAAATGCTCCAGTCAAAAGACATAGAGTAGCTGCATGGATAAGAAAACAGGACCTGTACATATGCTGTCTACAAAAGATGCACCCCAAAACAAAAGATACTGAAAGTAAAGGGATGGAAAAAAATACTTCATGCAAATGGAATAAAAAAGAAGCTGGGGTAGCAATACTTATATCAGACAAAATAGACTTTAAAACAAAGGCTATAGTAGGGGATTAAGAAAATCACTACATAATGATAAAGGGAGCAATCCAATAGGAGGATATAACCATTATAAATATCTATGCACCTAATATAAGAGCACCTAAATATATAAAGCAGACTTTGATGGACATAAAGGGCAAGATCAACGCAATACTATAATAGTAGGGGATTTCAATACCCCACTAACATCACTGGATAGATCCTCAAGAAAGAAAATCAACAAAGAAACAGCAGAATTAAGGGACACTACTGGATTGAATAGATATCTTCAGAACCTTTCACCCTAAAGCAGCAGAATATACATTCTTTTCAAGTGCTCATGGTACATTCTCTAGGATAGACCACATGCTAGGACACAAAACAAGTTTCAACAAATTTAAGAAGATTGAAATCATATCAAGCATCTTCTCTGATTACAATGGCATGAAACTAGAAATCAACTACAATAGAAAAACTGAAAAACACTCAAATACTTGGAAATTAAATAGCATGTTATTAAATAACAAATGGGTTAACAATGAGATCAAGAAAAAAATAAAAATTTTCCTTGAAACAAATGAAAATGAACATACAACAACTCAGTTTATGGGACACAGCAAAAGAAGTCCTGTGAGGGAAGTTCATAGCACCACAGGCATACCTTAAGAAGCTAGAAAAAGCTCACAGAAATATTTAACCCTGCATCTAAAAGAACTAGAAAGAGAACAGCAAGTAAAACCCAGAGGAAGTAGAAGGAAGGAAATAATAAAGATCAGAGCAGAAATAAATGACATGAAGACTAAAAAAAAATACAGAGAATCAATGAAACCAAGAGCTGGTTCTTTGAAAAGGTAAATAAGATAGATGAACCTTTAACCAGACCCACCAAGAAAAAAAGAGAGACGACTCAAATAAATAAAATTAGAAATGAGAGAGGAGAAATCACAACTGAACAGCAGAAATACAAAGGATTGTAGAAAAATACTATGAAGAACTGTATGCCATAAACTTAGACAACCTAGGCGAAGTGGACAAATTCTGAGAAACATAATCTTTCAAAAATCAATATAGATGAATCAGAAAACCTAAACAGACTGATTTCATCAAATGAGATTGAAACAGTTATCAAAAAACTCCCAACAAACAAAAGTCCTGGGCCAGATGGCTTCATAGGTGAATTTTACCAAATATTCAAAGAAGAACTAACTCCTATGTTTCTCAAGCTATTTAAAAAAATTCAAAGGAGGGAAGACTTGCAAACTCCTTTTATGAGGCAAGCATAATACTGATTCCAAAACCAGGCAAAGACACTACAAAGAAAAAAATCTATAGACCAATATCCCTGATGAACTTAATTTATTTATTCATTTTAGAGAGGAGAGGGAGAGAGAGAGAGGAGAGACAGAGAGAGAGAAGGGGGGGAGGAGCTGGAAGCATCAACTCCCATATGTGCCTTGACCAGGCAAGCCCAGGGTTTCGAACCGGTGACCTCAGCATTTCCAGGTTGACGCTTTATCCACTGCGCCACCACAGGTCAGACCCCTGATGAACTTAGATGCTAGAATGCTCAACAAAATATTAGCAAACGGAATCCAGCAATACAAGAAAAAAATCATACATCATGATCAGATGGGATTTATTCTAGGGAGACAAGGCTGGTACAATATCTGCAAATCAATCAATGTGATTCAACACATAAACAAACAAAAAAAAGGATAAAAATCACATGATAATATCAATAGATTCAGAAAAAGCATGTGATAATATCCAGCACCCATTTATGATAAAAACTCTCAGCAAAGTGGGGATATAGGGATCATAACTCAACATGATAAAGGCCATCTATGACAAACCCACAGCCAACATCATATTCAATGGGCAAAAATTAAAAGCAATCCCCTTAAGATCAGGAACAAGACAGGGGTGCCCCCTTTCACCACTCTTATTCAACATAGTCCTGGAAGTCCTAGCCACAGCAATCAGACAAGAAGAAGAGATAAAAGGCATCCAAATTGAAAAAGAAGAGGTAAAATTATCATTATTTGCTAATAATATTATACTGTAAATAGAAAACCCTAAAGTCTCAGTAAAAAAACTACTGGACCTGATAAATGAATTTAGCAAGGTGGCAGGATATAAAATCAATATTCAGAAATCAGTGGCATTTTTATACACCAACAACGAACTGTTTGAAAGAGAAATTAAGAAAACAACCCCCTTCACTATTGCAACAACAAAAAAAATAAAGTACTTAGGAGTAAATTTAACCAAAGAGGTTAAAGACTTGTACTCAGAAAATGATAAAACATTGATAAAGGAAATCAAGAAGATACAAACTAGTGGAAGCATATACCATGTTCATGGTTAGGAAGAATAAACATAATTAAAATGTCTATATTACCCAAAGCATTTTATAAATTCAGTGCAGTTCCTATTAAAATACCAATGACATACTTCAAAGATATAGAACAAATATTCCAAAAATTTATATGAAACCAAGAAAAAACACAAATAGCCTCAGCAATCCTGAAAAAGAAGAATAAAGTGGATGGTATCACACTTCCTGATATCAAGTTATACTACAAGGCCATCGTACTCAATACAGCTTGGTATTGGCATAAGAACAGGCATACAGATCAATGGAACAGAACAGAGAACCCAGAAATAAACCCACACCTATATGGACAATTGATATTTTACAGAGGAGGTAAGAGCATACAATGGCATAAAGACAGTCTCTTTAACAAATGGTGTTGGGAAAATTGGACAGGTACTTGCAAAAAAATGAAACTGGATCACCAACTAATACCATTCTCAAAATAAACTCAAAATGGATAAAAGAGTTAAATATATGTTGTGAAACCATAAACATCTTGGAAGAAAGCATAGGCAGTAAACTCTGTGTTATCTCTCGTAGCAATATTTTTGCTGATTTATCTCCATGGGCAAGTGAAATAAAGGACAGGATGAACAATTGGGACTATTTGAAACTAAAAAGCTTTTGCACCGCAAAAGACATCATTAAAATAAAAAGACAACTCACCCAATGGGAGAACATATTCGCCAATAGCCGCCAAGGGGTTAATAACCAAAATCTATAAAGAACTTGTAAAACTTAACATCTCGAAGATAAATAATCTATTCAAAAAATGGCAAAAGAAATGAATAGACAGTTCTCCAAAGAGGACATACAGATGGCCAATAGACGTATGAAAAAATGTTCAACATCACTAATCATTAGAGAAATGCAAATTAAAACCACAATGAGGTATCACCTCACACCAGTCAGAATGGCACTTATTAACAAAACAACACAGAATAAGTGCTGCGAGGATGTAGAGAAAAGGGAATCCTCCTGCACTGCTGCTGGGAATGCAGACTGGTGCAGCCACTGTGGAAAACAGTATGGAGAATCCTCAAAAAATTAAAAATGGAACTGCCCTTTGACCCAGCTATCCCAATTTTAGGAATATATTCTATGAATACCAAATCACTGATTCAAAAGAAGAAATGCACCCCCATAGCCAATATCTGGAAAGAGCCCAAGTGTCCGCCAGTGGATGAGTGGATTAAAAAGCATTGATACATATATACCATGGAATACTATGCAGCCGTGAGCAAGGGGTCACTGGCTTGGCTTGAGCCCCATCTCTCTCGCCCCCCACCTACCCTATCAAGGCATATATGAGAAGCAATCAATGAACAACTCAAGTGAAGCAACTATAAGTTGATGCTTCTCTTCTCTCTCCCCCTCTCTCTCCCTTCCTGTCTCTCTCTCAAAAAAAAAAATTAAAAAATATATTGTAAATCTATATTTTCAGTATTATTATAACCCAGATTAGTGCAAACGACTAGGCAGTTATTTTCTCCTTCTGTTATAATCATTAGAGTAAAAGCTAAACTATTTAAATTCTTGCCACTAGAAATACTTTGTTATTAATTAGGATATTTTCAGATACAAAAAATAAATAATATGTTATCTTGTACAAATTTATTTTTAAGACAAGCATTTTAAAGGCCACATGTTAATAAACCCATGAAGTGAATAATGTTAATTCAAAATTTTTTTTATATATTTAAATGCACCTTTCTGGAAATTCATCTTGTGTATGTATGTGTGTGTATATGTATTTCAGTGTAGGGTATAAAATGGGTAATTGTACCCCTCTAATGGTTAATTAGTTTTAGATAATCTACTTTACTGGAAGAGTCAAAAATATAAAAGAGCTTTTGAATTTTGTTTTTTAACTAGCTTTATCTTAGTCCGTAACTAGAAAAAAATAAAACCAAAGGACTGCTTGGCTGGGAACCTCCTGGTAATTATCTTTGATGTCAGTCTTTTGATAATGCACATCATTTTAGATAGAGGAAAAGCCAGCCCTTCAGAATTTGCTTCCATTGAACAGGGTTTGCTAAACTTAAAATTCTAACTTTATGTGGCAGCACCTGGAGAGCTGCGCCTTGCTTGTGTGAAGGCAATGCTAAGCAGTGGGGAAACATACGCTGTCCACTGGAAGAGATGAAAGCAAGAAAAGAAACAACAGAAAACCTGTGGAGATAGGACATATTTAAATTTTGAATTGGAAAAGAGTTTAGAGATAATCTTGTTCAACATTTTAATTAAAAAAAATTTTTTTTCCCTTCTTTTCCAAGTGAGAGGAGGGGAGATAGAGAGACAGACTCCCTCATGCGCCCCAACCAGGATCCACCCAGCAACCTCTGTCTGGGGGCTGATGTTCTAATCAACAGAGTGATCCTCAATGCCTGGGGCTGATGTGCTGAATCAATTGAACCAAATGAACCAATCATGTGATGGCTGTGGGAGGAGAAGAGGGAGAGAGGAAGGGAAGGGGTGGAGAAGCAGATGGTCACTTCTCCTGTGTGGCCTGACCAGAAATCGAATCCAGGACATCCACATGCTGGGCTGACACTCTACCACTGATACAGCTGGCCAGGGCCAACATTTTAATTTTGATCATTAAAAAAAAGTAGATCCCAAAGAGGTTAAATGAAATATTCAATTTCAGTTAGAAAGTTAATGCTGTAACTAGAATTGGAACCCAACACCTTGAGGTGTTTTTACTTCTATACTAATTGAGTGTATATGATGTTCTAGGTACTGTGGTAGGCTTTGGGCTTACAATTGTCAAAACATAATATGATTCTCACCCTCATGGATCTTATAGTTTGGTAATGGAGACTAATGTTAATCTCTTTTCTTGTGCATGCACCCAATTATGAATGCTGGAGGGTAGAGACAGCGTGCTTTAAAAACACATCATAGGGCTTGACTTGTGGTGGCACATTTGGTAAAGAGTTGACTTGGAATGCTGTGGTCGCAGGTTTGAAACCCTGGGCTTGCCCTGTCAAGGCACATAGGAGAAGCAACTGCTATGAGCTGATGATTCCCAGTCTTCTGCCCTCACACCTCTCACACTCTAAAATAAAAGAACACATCACAGAGAGACATGCTAGTGCAGGCAATCAGGATGGATTCACACTCATATATCAATCCACACTCTATTTTTTATCTTTCAAGTCTACCTTCCTGTTTTGACTTTCAGGCCTGATTGCATCTATATATATTCACATTCTCTCTGCTTGAAATGAATTCTCTTCACTTCTTTACATGACAAACATACGCTAGTCTTTCTGACCCACTTAATATTACAGTCATCCCTTGCCATAATGTGGTTCACTTTTTGTGGTCTCACTGTGATGCAGATTTTAAGATTGTATATACCTAATATTGTATCGTGGATTTTTTGCTATATCACGGGATTTTACGGTATATAGGTATTTTAATATGTTTATTATTTTAATTATTTTTGCAGTAAAATAAGCATGTTCTAACCTAAAAAATTGAAAACAATATAAAAATATTAATTAAATTACAGCAGAGCGAGTGACCCCTTGCTCAAGTCAGTGACCTTTGGGCTCAAGCCAGTGATTGCATGGGGTGATGTCTATGATCCCACGCTCAAGCTGGTGACCCGACACTCAAGCTGGCAAGCCTATGCTCAAGCCAGTGACCTCAGGGCTTCAAACCTGGGTCCTCCACGTCCCAGTCCAGTGCTCTATCCACTGCACCACTGCCTGGTCAGGCTCATTGATAATGGTGATCAACCTTTTCCTTGAAACCTCAAAAATCCATAAAGCCAGAAGCAACTTGATTTATGTCAGGGATACCTTCCCTGTTGCCCTTTTTTCTTGCTCTTCCTTTTACCCTGAAATTTTGTAGTTCTTGACAAAAAAAGAAAAAAAATCAATCAATCCTCTCCCTAGTCCTTGTTTTCCTCTTTGGAAGAGTTAGTTACAAGTCATCCAAGGATCACTTAGTTTCAGTTGTGAGTGGAAAGCTCCTGTCTGAGGTTTGTCGGTTCCCGTGCCTCTCCTTCTGTAGCTGGCCACGCTCTGGAAGAAAGAAACCTTCTGCAGTTGACGGTGTTGTGAACTTCCCTTCCAAATGTATACTTCCTTGACGTGTCTAGGCAGGGGCATGTTCTGATGATAAGGAAGTTCTGTCAGTGCATACTGGTCTGCACTTTCCTGAAGTGGTACAGATAGAGACACAAAGGAAGAGTGGTTCAGAACAAAGATAGTCTTTAAAAATAAGAAATATCAAGAATTACAGAAGTCTGGAGGGGAAGTTCATGGGAAAAGCAACATGCCGGTATAGAAAAAAGTGAAAGTTGCTAGAAAAAAAAGACATAAATGAATTTTCATTGTATATCCGTACATATTGACTATGCTTATTTAAGGAGAACACCTTCAATCATCTTGTTTGTTCTTCTTCAACGCAGTTCAATGCATTAATGAATGTGTGTTGAGTGCCTACTCTGTAAATCTAGCAGGGCTATGAATATGAGTAAGATCATGACTCCTTCCAGAAAATCAAATCTAGTAGTGAGTGTAGGTATGTTTATAATATAATGCCAGGTGTAAACAGTGTCCACCAAACAAGAGGCATGAACAAAATATACTAGGACCCCAAAAGAGAGCGTAATAATTGTGACAGAGAGGAATCAGTGATGTTCTCATGGAGGCTTTAGCACTTAATTAGGCTTTAAAAACTGGGCTTCCGCAGTCAGAGATGGTAGGGAAGAAGAATGGGTGGCACGGAGAGTGGGGGACATGACAAATGTAGGAAGGGAGAATATGCCAGGCTGAGAGAACGGCTTGACCCAAACCAGAGTTGCAGTATATTTTTAAATGGTTGAGTTGACCCTAAAATGTATGGTGTGGAGCTGGAGAGATTTGGTAAAGGATAAAAATAGAAAGATATTTGAGGCCAAATTGTAACAGGGCTTTAGTTCCATGGTATGTTAAGGTGACTGGATTGGATTCAGGTAGGCTGGAGGTTTGAAAAGTTTAAAAACTTCAAAGTGCTTAATCATCCTCCAAACCTATAGACTCTCTGGACGTCAATTTAAATTTATTTCCATTTTATTCTTCTTAGATTTGATGAAATAGATTGAATAGTTTGGATAATGTTTGTCTCTTTTGTTTCTTTATTCCTGGCACATAGCACACAACTTAGCTCATATGGACACTCAATAATTTGTGTTTTTCTCTTCCCTTCAGGCTTTGTTTATATACAGATTAAAAACTTCTTTCACAACATGTCAACTTGAATCCATACAAGTGACCAATCTGGGCTGTTTGGGCCAAACAAACCTTTCCTAGTAGCCTGTGTTCTAACCTATCTGCATAATTTGTCTTGCTCTTGTGGACATAGCCAACTCAAGTTCTTTTTGGATTTTCCTTTGGATTGCCAATATTCTATTTGGTAAGAAGACAGCTAACCTAGATAATAAGAGACAAAAATCTTGTATTTCCATCACCAGCAGTCCTGCAGTTCCTCTTAGTTTTCTGATAACTGCTTTAATCCTGCACTTCAAATTGCTGACCTTAGTTTCTACATTTCAGGGTCTGGTGCACAATTCCTTGGAATTCAGTAGACATGTTAACTTTGAATCTTCAAAGAAGAAAAGCTTTCACTTGTGCGCAGTCACATATGCCTGAATGCCTTGCCTCTTTACATACAGAACAGGCTTTGTTGTCTTTGCAGAAAATTAAATAACATCCTTTTTATGCCAGTGCCAAACATCAAAAGGGCCAACTACCTACTGAATAGTGTTAAAGAAACAGCTTTAAAAAATTAAGAGAGGAATGAAAGCCAACTTTTCTACAAAGCAAATGCTTGTAAGAAACCTCTAGTAGTCATGGAGTAAAAGCCCATTTTCATAGTTTTACTCTGTAGTTTTAGATACATTGGGCTGGGTTTTCTCATTACTTGTCTTATTCCCAGGGGTAAAGTGGGTACTTTTGCCCTTTGGAATGGAATTTACTGAGGCCTCTCTAATAAAATGTGCAGTAAAAATATCTCATAATGCTGATCTCAAGGGAAGGAGATGACACTCCTATGGGAAGAATGGTATGACCCATGTATGACTGAGTCTATGGAATGCTTTCCATGGGGGAGGATTGTACCACAGAAGCCTGTTGGATTAGTCTAGTTTATGTCACCCATTAAAACCTCCATCGTCCATGAAACCATCTCTGTTTTCCATTGGCTCTGGGCTGAGTTGGAGCTGACTTGGACCTTACTCCTACATGGCTTTCCTTTCTGTCTTTCTCTCTTGAAAATGTGCCAAGTTTTTTGTCATCAACACCTGTCTGTGCCTGTCAAAGACAACTCTCTTTCTCTTTCTCCTTCCTCTTCCATCCTTCCTGCTCTCTTCCTCTCCCTCCCTCCCTTTCTCTCTCCTTCTTTTCCTTCTTTCTCTTATTCTTTCTTTCTCTATTTCTTTATCTCTTTTCTCTCTTCTCTCTCTCTCTCTCTCTCTCTCCAGCTTATCTGGAGACATCTGGTGTTTTCTTTACATGAGACAGAGATGTTTCCAGTAACAACAAACAGCCTAAAGTCTTAAAACCAGACTAATTTGGTGAAGGCAGGACAGAGATAAGAATCAGAATGTAGGGCAGTGGTTCTCAAACTTTTTGAAGTCAGGGCACATTTAAAATCCTACAAATAACTGTAGGCACACTATGTACAAATTTCTGAGAAATATGTTATAATAATTAAGTCAAATATTAAAGAAAAAAAAAGTCCAAGTGTGCTTTTATGGTAATTAAATGAAATAAATACAAAATTAAATTTATTTTGACATTAAAAAACATTTTTATGTTACTTATTTTGAATTATGCTTTTTAGAATTAGTAAAAAAGAGGGATTAAAAAATAAAAAAAATGACAGAAAAGTTACCTTTTTATATATATAGATACATTCTTACTAAGATTTAGTAAATTCGACAGGTCTCGGAGCAAATGTGTTGTTTTTTCATTCTTGTGTTTAAGAGAAACATGAGCCTGATGTGTTCTAGTGATTTCTTCAATGTTTGGGCATATATTTGAAAGGCAAACTCATTTCCTCATCAATACATTGAAGAATTCCTCTCTTTTTTCTCTTAATTGTGTTGAGTGCAGACCCCCCCCCCCCCCATATACATATCATCTTAACTTGACACCAAACAAAGGATAGAAGAAACTTGCCTCCAGTCTTTCCAGGGAACATGGTGTGTGTGTGTGGGGGGTAGTGTAAACAATCCAGCACCACAGCTTAACAGCCTTTTGCAACCTAATCAGGCAAGTGAGGTGGGGGGTTGGGCAGACTGTGAGCTTACAGCCAATTCCCCACACCTCTGTCCCCCTAAAATCTAACCTCCAAAAACCCTGTTGGTTTTTTGGTCCCCAACAGGCACATATTTCTCTGGAATACCATAGGGCGCACCTGGAAATCTTCTAGGGTGCACCTGTGCACCCTGGCACATATTTTGAGAACCACTGATGCAGGGTGTCAACATCTGTTCCCTTCTGCTCCCACCTTCTTAGACCCATGTGTCACTGTGCCTGACCCACCCACTGTCCCATGCACAATCCTGTTGAAGAGGCTGCTCTGTATGGCTCAGTGTTATACCATGTGACCTTTTCCTTCAAACATAGTTGATTGGACCAAGACAGGATACTTGTGTCAAAGACAATTTGTAGACTGGCCAGTGACCTATCGGTATGGTCTAGCAGAAAAAGATGTGCTGAGTCAATTATATACTCTCCCTGAAGGATTTCAACATAGATATATTGAGAATTTCTAGTGGGAGCTGAAGCTAAAAAATTATTAAATTAAGAAAAACTTAAGATGTCTTCAGTAAACTGTATGTGTGAGGAAGCACAAGATATGAGGCAGAGAAAATACGTGTAGAAGCACTGGAGTGAAGATCTCTAAAATTCCAGGTGAGGACTTCTGCCTTAAATTTAGAACTACTATTCAATTCAGGCTCTGTGAGGCCTGCACTTGCTATTAAAGTTGTATGAGACGATATTCTTGTTAGCCATGTGAATGCATCCCTATAATAAACCCTTTTCTTGTGAGTCTGAATGAACACATTTTAGAAATGCCTTCAGCTGCAGGAAACAGATGACTCGACTGCCAGTGTCTTAAACTTAAGGACATTTATTATTTATATAACAAGAATCCCAGATCTGGTGTTGGTTCAGCAGCTTAATGGCATCATAACAGATCCAGCCACTTTTGTCGCTCTGCATTGCCTTGTTGCCTGAGGTGCTGTGGGTCTGGGCATCACCGGGCGGTGCCTTCAGCATTGTGGGGAGAAGTGGGTAAAGAACATTTTTCTCCTTGAACCGTTTTGATAACTCCTTTTTTACAGGGAGGAAAATCTTCCCAGAAAGCCCCTGGCCTTGTGCCTCATTGACAAAGACTGGGTCCTATGCCCATCCCTGGTTGTCACTAGTAAACTAGAGTGGGATTCCCCTGCTCCACACGTGGACAAGCATCACAATAGATTCCTGCTGTATCCATTGTGATGCTTGTCCTGAGGCTGGGCCCACTGCTGTCCAAAAGACATTAGGATGCTGTTAGCAAGAAGGGAGAATGGCTATTGGGTAGGCAATCAGTTATCATAGATTAGGTTCTGTGAAATCAGATTAAAAAATAGAGTTTAAGGTAGGCTATTTAATAAGATTAAAAATTATGAAAGGAGAAAAGCATAAAGAGACATGTCTAAATATAATGTGGTATCCTAGACATGATTTTGGAACAGAAAAAGGATATTGGGTAAAAACTAAGGAAATCTAAATAAACTGCAGACTTTAGTTAACAGTAGTATATCAGTATTGATTCTTAATTGTAATAAATGTATTTTACTATGTAAGATATTAGTAATAGGGGAAACTGTGTAGATTATATGGAAACTCTCTGCTCTATTTTCCTCCCAATTTTCTGCGCATCAAAAACTGTTCTAAAATATAAAGTCTTTTAGGAAACAAAACTTGTCAAAGGAAGAGGGAGGTAGCAGAATTGGGCAGAAGAAAATGTTGAACTTCACTGCTGGTTCAGTAGAACCTTGGCCAACCTGCTGTGGGGCTCTGGCGAGGTCCAAATTTAAACAATAGTTCATCTGCATTTCCCATGCTGGACTAATGTGTCTGAGCTCTGTCCCATTGCCTTGCTTGGCCACTAGGTGCAGACTATGCCAAGAAGGCACAATTCTGGGCACAGTGGCTCTCTCTAGCTGAGGTTGGCCCTGAAGGCACTGGCAGCAGGAAGTCATCCGTCAGCTGCTCCCTTTGAACCTGGGCGGTGAGTCACTCATTGATGGGGGTCTGGTGACAGGGCATCTCTGTGTCCGCCATACCAACAGCATCTGCCTTGGTGAGTTTCTGAGGAGGACATGGAGATGTGCTGCATGTGTATCTTCAGGAAGGACCTGTTGCCTCAGCTGCTGGAGGTGCAGCCATTCTGACACTTGGAAGGGTATAGGTAGAGAGAACCCCAAAGAAATGTCTGGGGAACTCCCCACTAACCACTGCTGTGATCTCATAGTCATGGGGTATGGAGACAATGCAAGAATTTCCAAGAATTATCTACAAAGTTTAGCCTTAGGCTATTTATGAGCCATCTTTATTCCAAAATTGCACATGCAAGTTGGTTATTTTGAACCTTAAATACATTTTTTTCCATAGAAATTGTAACTAATAATTAGGTTTCCTAGTAAGCCCACAAAATACCACAATATACTTGAAGTATAGTATGTTTCACTCTTAACAATTGCTATTCATGAAACTGTTTCTTCACAGTAAGATAGATTCTGGATTCTAGGAAGGGACATGTCTTCCATGATAGGTGACCCAGAATACAGCTACACAAGAGAAGGTAGAAATTTATTTTTTTAATTTTAATTTAATTTTTGTTTTTTTTACAGAGACAGAGAGAGAGTCAGAGAGAGGGATAGATAGGGACAGACAGGAACGGAAAGAGATGAGAAGCATAAATCATTAGTTTTTTGTTGCAACACCTTAGTTGTTCATTGATGGCTTTCTCATATGTACCTTGACTGTGGGGCTACAGCAGACCGAGTAACCCCTTGCTCAAGCCAGCGACCTTGGGTTCAAGCTGGTGAGCCTTGCTCAAACCAGATAAGCCCACGCTCAAGCTGGAGACCTCGGGGTCTCAAACCTGGGTCCTCTGCATCCCAGTCCGACACTCCATCCACTGCGCCACCACCCGGCCAGGCAGCACTTTATTTTTTATATAACAGAATCAAAGTGGGTTGGATTGGGAGTTAGGAGCTCTGGATTATAGTTCTGGCTTGGCTGCTCTCATAGGGGGTGTTTTTCTGTTCTGTCAAAAGATCATCTATCTCTAGGGCTCCTTCTGACTCCAGCATTTAATATTTCTCTTGAGCAAACAATTTGAATTAGGGAACAAAAAACATTTGAATACAATAGGGCAAAAACATGACTACAAATTCATATTTTTCTGGGACTTCATTTGCACAGAATTACACAGTGACATAATTAGTGGAGATGGGCCTCCATGCTAAGCTAATGTGAACTTCCCCTGCATACAACAAAGAGACCTCTGTGTTTCTCCAAAGGACTGGGCTTGATTAGACCAAGACAATGTCTTAGCTAAGGAATGGGGTGCAGTGAGTGAAGTCCCCCTCAGTCCAAGCCCTGTCCAAGGTGGGAACAAATCTCCCACAGAGTAGAAGGTTGTTTATCAATGTCTTTGCAACTCTAGTTGCTTATAGTTCCATGAGATGTTTTGGGAACTGTCTGGGGTCTGAGTAGAGGTAGAGACCCACCTATTGGCTCCTGCAAGACCAGGTCTGGTTTAGCCTGGACTTGCTCCTTTTCAGCTCCCAGACTCTTGACACCATCTCCACTCTTCCCTCTGAGGATCTAAAAACACTCATAGTCCCCAGGACCTTTGTCAATGCCTTCAGTGCATAGATTTATTGTGACCATTTATTAAGGACAAAGTTTATGTTGATAATTTGGAGTTCTTTTCTTTTTTTTTTCTTTTTTTGTATTTTTCTGAAGTGAGAAGCAGGGTGGCAGAGAGACAGACTCCCACATGCGTCCTACTGGGATCCACCTGGCAAGCTCACTAGGGGGTGATGCTCTGCCCATCTGGGGTGTTGTTCCATTGCAACTGGAATCATTCTAGCACCTGAGGTGGAGGCCATGGAGCCATCCTCAGTGCCCAGGCCAACTTTGCTCCAGTGGAGCCTTGGTTGCGGGAGGGGAAGAGAGAGATAGAGAGAAAAGAGAGGGGAAAGGGTGGAGAAGCAGATGGGCAGTTCTCCTGTGTGCCCTGGCCAGGAATTGAACCGGGGACTTCCACACATCTGGCTGATGCTCTACCACTGAGCCAACTGGCCAGGGCCTGGAGTTCTTAATATTTATACCAAAATATAAATTGAAACTCATTTCCATAGGTAATCTACAAATTAAACAATTTACAGTTGTCATTAGAAGTTTTCACGTATAGTTATTTGTAGGACCATCATGAATAAAACCATAGCTACAGTTATCTAGGTCATTTAAGAAAGAGTGATGGCAACAGGGGCAGGAGGTTGGGGGAGGGGGGAGGGGGTGAAGAAGGGGAGAGGGTTAGGGGAGGGGAGGGGCACAAAGAAAACCAGATAGAAGATGACAGAAGACAATTTAACTTTGGGGGAGGGTTATACAGCACAATCAAATGTCAAAATAACCTAGAGATATTTTCTCTCAACATATGTACCCTGATTTATCAATGTCACTGCATTAAATTTAATAAAAAAAAAAAACTGAAAAAAAAATTTAAATGAACATGTAAAAAAAAAAAAAAAAAAAAGAAAGAGTCTCAACTTTGGGATGAATTCCAAAGATGATTCAGGTTAATAATGTCCCTGCCTTTGCCTGAGTTTTTCTGAGATATCAGACTGAACTGATATGCTGCAGAAAAATAAATACCGTACTTAAATGTATGGCTAAAGCTCTACTGCCTGAGATCATATAAAAATTTCCTTGATCACTGATCTGACTGTGTCATTGAGTCTCCTTGAAATTTAGCACAAGTCATTGAAACTTGTTCAGCTTCAGCTCCCTCCTTCATGAAATCAGGGATGAGAAAAAGGTTCTGAAACAGTAAAGTGTTTGTGTATATATATATTTTTTAATTAAGTGAGAATCGGAGAGGCAAAGAGACAGACTCCCACATACACCCCAACCAGGATCCACCAGGCAAGCCCCCTACCTGGTGATGCTTTGCCCATCTGTTGCTCAGCAACTGATCTATTTAACACCTGAGACAAGGGCATGGAGCCATCTTGCTCTAATCGTTTGAGCCATGGCTGCAGGTGGGGAAGAGAGAGAGAAAAGGAAGAGGGGGAGGGGTGGAGAAGCAGATGATTGCTTCTTCTGTGTGCCCTGACTGGGAAGCAAACATGGGACTTCTACATGCTGAGCTGATGCTCTACTGCTGAGCCAAATGGCCAGGGCCTGTTTTTATATTTTTAAATAAAAATTTGGATGGCAGAATCTCAATTCTTTCTGGATACCTGATATAGAAAAAATTTACACCTAATTCCCCCAAGTCTTAATGGCACACCAGCATTGACAATGGTTGTTACTATGTAGGGATCATATAACAAAGAGACCTCTGTGTTTCTCTAAAGGATAGGCAGGATTAAAGCAGGACAATGTCTTAGTTAAGGAATAGGGCAAAGAGAGTAAACTGCCCCTTCCCTCCAAGCCCTGCCTGAGGCTGCCCAACATATTACTACTGGCCAGTGGTTTCAAAATTTCCTCCTTGATGCCCATTTTTACAAGTGTTAATATCTAGTAGAAAAGTGTTAGTGTCTGTATTATTCAAGATGAATCAAATGACACCCACTTTTTAAAAAGTAATTTCACCCATCTAATGCAGAAAATTTGTTTTTCTCCCACTGAGCACCTTCCTCTCTTGTAATACTAACCAGACTGTGTTGTGATATAATACAAATGCACAGAACTGCAGGTCAGGCTGACTCAGCTTTTAGCATTGGTTTTGTCACCAACTAGCTTGTGGCTCCAACATACATTAGGTGCTCAATAAACGTTCAATGTGTCTTTCTTACATTCTCTTGACCTCAATTTTCTTATTTGACAAAAAGATAGTTTTCACCCATTCCAGATATTATTGACTGCCTAACCCTGTAGTCATTACAAACTCCCCTTTCCCTGCCTACTTCTCATTATAGAATAGAAACTGGAAAATGAAATATGACTTTGCTCAGCCCCTCTTACAGCTAGGCCTGGCAGCTGTGACCTAAGAGACAGTCTGCTGGAGGGTTTCTGAGAAGGATTATTTTCCTAGATAACGTGGTGAAGACATGCGAAGTAAGTCTGTTCCCTGCCTTCTGCTTCCTGTCTTGAAAGAAGTAGGAGGGAAAAGAGATGTATGGAATTGTGATGATCATCTTGCCTCCATGTGTGTACCAGCATGAAGATGAAAAGCCAACACTCGTAGGATGGTGGGGACTTAGAAACAGGAAAAGCCTGGGTTCTTGGTGACAACTGCTGGGCCATTACACCAACTTTGGAACACTTACCCATGGACATATTATTATATTAAGTAATCACAGGTCTTCAGTTGTTAAACAAAGTCAAATTTAGTTCTTAAACATAGTCATGCTTTATCTTTAGCCAAAGTCACATTTTAAGGTGTCTTAATCACTACAAAGTGGTGATGTCTAAAGTCACTTTATGATTCTTTTTTTCTTCAGTTTTGATCAAACAAATATATTCTCAGTGTTGTCTAATTATAGGTGAGTTTCATTTCCTTTTTGGTATTCACTAGTAGAGGTGCTAATGAGCAGTGAAATAACAATAAACTTAATTAATAAAAGAAAAAAGTAAGGAATTAAGATTTCAAAAGTCACTCACATGTATACTTAGGAGATAATCATGAGGAAAATACACTGAGGAGGCCAGCTAGCGTGCCTTTTGTGAGTGATCTCCAATCCTCTTCCCTGTTTCCAGAAGACCGAGGATGCTCTGTAAGCAGGAATATAGCAAGAAGTTTAGTGAGTCACTCTCTCCACCTTACGAAAGAACTTCAGCTTTAACAATTCCCCTCCCCAAATAATTTTACATAATCCAAGGAAAATGGTGACTTCCATTCCTAGTGAAGAAAGTTACTTCAGGACAGTAAAGGACATATTTGACTTTGCATTTGCAATGTGTCTCATCCTGTTAACTGATAACTTACAAAGTCCAAGAAAATGGAATTTAAAAGAGACTGTGGAAGCAGCTGTTCAAAGCCATTTTTGAGCTATCCACATGGGTACTGGCTGGGTTTCTACTGGGAGGCTGAGTGATCAGTAGCATCAGGAAGGACAGTGTAGGTCTGCTTGAGAACAGAATTTACACCCCAGCATCTGTGAAAGTTTTGCTCTATTTGAGTTGCTGTGAATAATGGGGCTTTCCATAAACATACATTATAACCATAGATATCAGGTTGACTAATACAGCTCTGCTCTGGGGGCTCTTCCTGTAACCCACCTGAGCTGATGTGAAGACTCAGTGTATGCCTCCTGGTGAATTTGTTTGAGTAGTCAAAGCCGTTTAAACCTCAACAAAAAGTGTATTTTTGACTAGATTGCTTTTAGATAATAATTTTAAAAAATGGATGAAATAGTAAAAGTAATTGATAAAACAAAATTATAACCTGTGGTGGTACAGTGGATAAAGAATTGACCTGGAACGCTAAGGTCGCCCATTCGAAACCCTGAGCTTGCCTGGTCAAGGCACATACAAGAAGCAACTTCTGCGGTTGAAGCTTTCCGTTCCCCCATTCTATCCCCCCTTCTCTCTCAAATCATTAAATAAAATCTTTTTTTAAAAAGAATAATATCTCTCAACCATGTTGTTCTTTTATGTTTTTCTTACTAACCTCACATACACGCAGAGGCGTAAATTCTCTCTCTTTTGGTGCATGTATTTCAGTCCTCACATTGAGCTACGTTTACAGTCAGAGAAGAAATGTAGGAGCTTGTGGATTTTGTTCAAATGGAAGAACTCTGGTCCAGAGAGATGATCTGTAACAGGAGAAGTAGTGGAGGATGGATCCTGAGCTACTTTTTTCACCTCTCTGGGGAGCAGGTCCTAATCTATGGGCCACTGTCTTAAAATGATCTGTAGGATGGTTGCTTACAGCTTTTAACATGCCACAAGTCTATTGAGACTTCTGAGGAAGGCTAAGTATTCTTAATTTATTTTTATAACAAAATATTTTTAAACTCTGAAAATGATTTCGAAGGAACAAACCCCTGTAGCTTCAAAAACATTTTGAGTAGTTGCTTTTACATCGCAGTGTTTTCTGTTGGCAGCTGGACATTTTGAACAGGCTCTCCCTAAACGTCTTTGGTGCTTGGTTTCCCTTTCAGTGATGCCTCCCCTGCCTGTAACATGATGACCTTTGTTAGGACGCTACTGAAACCAATGCTTTCTTTTTTTGAAAATAGTTTAAAATGTATTCCCCAATGTGTATAATATAGCAAAACCTAGGGATGTGTTTAAAATATAAATGGGATGCAAAATTATTTTTAGAGGGGCAGAGGAAACTTTGGGAGGCAGTGGATATATTTATGGCATAGATTGTGGTAACAGTTTCACTCTGTATTTACCCCTAAACTCATTAGTCTGATACATTAAATATGTACAGTTTTTATATGTTGACCTCAATAAAGTGGTTTGAAAATTGCTGTTCGGTTTCTTTAGTGTATCATTGTTAATTGGTAGGAAGTATTAGCATTACGTGGTAACATACAGAGCCTCTGTCAGCTTGTATAACAGAGCAACTCTGGTAGAGCTTGTAGAACTCGTGAGCTCTTGTAGAGAATCTTAGAAACTTCATGAGTATAGGTAATTATCTTTTCAAAACAAGTTTTAACAGTATGCTAAGTACTTTTTGGAACATGAGAGAAACCCAATCTATAATGATGACAGTGATGATGCAGGTTGCTATTATTAAGTGTCTGCCATTTGCCCACTGATTTTTAAATCCAGCATTATTTATAATCTTTATAACAATGATATGAAGAAAGTATTATTAACCCAATTTTGCAGATAAAGAAACTGAGATTCAGAAATGCTGTGGAGTGGCACTGGCACTTGACCTCAGGTCTGCCAGACTCCTTCCCTTATGCCAGGCTGAAAGTCATTTCTTTTGACTGCTTTTGCAAAAATGATTCATATACATTAAGCAGGCCTGTGGACCCAAACCATAGTATGCAGAGCTATAAGATGAGCAGTCTGAATGAAAGCTATATTTTAGTAGAATGTTAGGAGGTAGAGTAGGAACACGAAAAATGGTAGCAAACACTTCTATGGTGCCACTTTGTGCGAGGTAATGTTCTAAGTACTTTGTGAATATCAACACCTTATAACAACCTTATGGGATAGGTGCTATGATCATCACACTTGTTTTCTAGATTAAGGGACAGAGGCATAGAGAGGTTAAGTAGCTTGCTAAAGGTTATTCAGCTAGTAAACTGTAGAGCTGGGATTTGATCCCAGGCAATCTGTTTCCAGTGTTCACATTTTTAACCCCTTCACTCTCCTACCTTTATCTTGTGTTTATTTCCTCACATAAGACACAATCTACTAGCAGATTCCACCGAGACTCCTGTAAACCAGGGGAAGAAGAAGGCATTTGAAGATCCTTTAGATGTCCACATTAGTTTTTCCTTGGAGTGGAAGGAGGAATCATTGCTCTTCTCATGGCTGGAGGAGTTCTGTGTAGTTGTATAATACCCAAGCAACACCATCTGCCTCCTAGGGTTGGACTGGGTAGGAGGGCTCTAATAATAACTCCCTTTTATTTACCAAGTCTCCTTCACATGCTCCCCTTCATGTCAGTAAAACAGGAAATAACCAGCACCCCAATGAGTTTTGTAGCGTTTTCCAGGAGTATAGAAGATATTTTTCCTGCCTTTTGAAAGTTTATTGGCCAGAGAGAGAGAGAGAGAGAAACAGAGAGAGGAAACCAATTACAAAGAGAGAACAGGAACCAATTTTACAAAAGTAAGGACCAGTGTGATGAAGAACTAGTGTGGGCTGTAATTTTGCACGAGGGTTTCACTGGAGATGGAGGATTAAGTTGGGTCTTGAATCATGATTACAGTTTGGCCAGGCCAGCAGGGCCAGGAAGGATGGTTAGAAGGCAGGATGATAGGAGGAGGGCAGAGAGGCACTGTGGTTGAAGGGGCGCCACCTTTCTCACCCCCCTGCATCTGTTTGTGGCATGCGTCCTGCCGCTGTGCTGAGTGTCTCTGATTTACCCTCCTTGGAGTCCCAGACCTTCCTTATGCTCACAAAGAGGGATGGCTGGCATATTCCCATGTGCACAATGGGTGACCTGGGTCCAGTGAGACACTTGTCTTCTAGTGAGTTCTCTATGAAGAAATGAAAACTCTATATTTGAAGAAATTAAGGGAGTAGTTACAACATGATTAGGCAGTGGCACAATGACTAGATGGTTTGAAGCTTCAGGTTATTAAAGGCTCAGTAATTACATAGTGCCACAAGGGCTAGAGCTTACTCTGCTCACAGAACTTATGAAGCCACATTAGCCCTTCACAGAAGTACACAAAGACCAGTACCTTTTTTTTTAATAATTTTATTTTTTTAATGGGGCGACATCAATAAATCAGGATACATATATTCAAAGATAACATGTCCAGGTTATCTTGTCATTCAATTATGTTGCATACCCATCACCCAAAGTCAGATTGTCCTCTGTCACCTTCTATCTAGTTTTCTTTGTGCCCCTCCCCCTTCCCCTTCCCCTTTCCCTCTCCCCCTTCCCCCCCCCCCTGTAACCACCACAATCTTATCAATGTCTCTTAGTCTCACTTTTATGTCTCACCTATGAATGGAATAATGCAGTTCCTGTTTTTTTCTGATTTACTTATTTCACTTCGTATAATGTTATCAAAATCCCACCATTTTGCTGTAAATGATCCAATGTCATCATTTCTTATGGCTGAGTAGTATTCCATAGTGTATATGTGCCACATCTTCTTTATCCAGTCATCTATTGACGGGCTTTTTGGTTGTTTCCATGTCCTGGCCACTGTGAACAATGCTGCAATAAACATGGGGCTGCATGTGTCTTTACGTATCAATGTTTCTGAGTTTTGGGGGTATATACCCAGTAGAGGGATTGCTGGGTCATAAGGTAATTCTATTTTCAGTTTTTTGAGGAACCACCATACTTTCTTCCATAATGGTTGTACTACTTTACATTCCCACCAACAGTGTATGAGGGTTCCTTTTTCTCCACAGCCTCTCCAACATTTGCTATTACGTGTCTTGTTAATAATAGCTAATCTAACAGGTGTGAGGTGGTATCTCATTGTAGTTTTGATTTGCATTTCTCTAATAACTAACGAAGATGAGCATCTTTTCATATATCTGTTGGCCATTTGTATTTCTTCCTGGGATAAGTGTCTGTTCATGTCCTCTTCCCATTTTTTTATTGGATTGCTTGTTTGTTTGTTGTTGAGTTTTATGAGTTCTTTGTATATTTTGGATATTAGGCCCTTATCTGAGCTGTTGTTTGAAAATATCATTTCCCATTTAGTTGGCTGTCTGTTTATTTTGTTATCAATTTCTCTTGCTGAGCAAAAACTTTTTAGTCTGATGTAGTCCCGTTCATTAATTTTTGCCTTCACTTCTCTTGCCTTTGGAGTCAAATTCATAAAATACTCTTTAAAACCCAGGTCCATGAGTTGAGTACCTATGTCTTCTATGTACTTTATTGTTTCAGGTCTTATGTTTAGATCTTTGATCCATTTTGAGTTAATTTTAGTACAGGGGGACAAACTGTAGTCCAGTTTCATTCTTTTGCATGTGGCTTTCCAGTTTTCCCAGCACCATTTATTGAAGAGGCTTTCTTTTCTCCATTGTGTGTTGTTGGCCCCTTTATCAAAAATTATTTGACTATATATATGTGGTTTTATTTCTGGGTCTTCTATTCTGTTCCATTGGTCTGAGTGTCTATTTTTCTGCCAATACCATGCTGTTTTGATTGTCGTGGCCCTATAATATAGTTTGAAGTCAGGTATTGTAATGCCCCCAGCTTCATTCTTTTTCTTTAGGATTGCTTTGGCTATTCAGGGTTTTTAATAGTTCCATATAAATCTGATGATTTTTTGCTCCATTTCTTTAAAAAATGTCATTGGAATTTTGATGGGAATTGCATTAAATTTGTATATTGCTTTGGGTAATATAAGGCCAGTACCTTTTGCAGGTGAGTTTTCTCATCAGTAAAATGGGGATAACTGTGTCTACCTCAATGGGTTGTTGTGAAGATTAAATGAGTCAATACCCATAAAGCGCTCAGACCAATCCTTGCTGGTTTATATTACATACACAGAGTAATAGTATTAGGAGGATATGCTCTCTAGCTACAGAAACGATACAGGTCATGTGTGGAAAAATGTATGTTGAAGAAGGTAAATTTCAGAATGGGGCCCAGCGGGACAGATTCTTTTCTAGGGTCTGATGGAGGATACATAAGAGAAGACATGCTAAGTCTTCATTTCTTTTAGACTGGGGAATGAGTGGTCTTCTCTAATAAGTATCACATGGAACAGGTCTAGTTTGCTTTATTTTACACACATTTTTAATAGACTATAGTTAACAAAACTAGGAAGCAAAACCAAATGAAAGACTGTAGAAAATGATCCCAATATGATGATACAGTAGCTCACTCTTTTTGAATATTATCTGCACATGGGGATGTGGGGTGGGTTAAAAATAAGATCAGAAGGGGGCTTCTATGAGATCTGTAAAATCTTATTCTTAAGATAAATGAGCTGAAGCCAAAAGATACAATGTTAAAGTATGTTTAATCTGGGTATACTGTTTGATTGCTTTCTGTACCATTCTACATGTGTGAAGACTTCCATGTTTCATAGACAGATGTAGCCCCCACCTCACCTCTCTAGTCATGTAACTGATTTTGTGCCATATTCGTGGCCCTACTCCCACTTTGGTTCCACAAACCCCTCCATCCCTACTAGAAATAGTAGAGTGTTTTGCATCTTTCTCTTTGGGGATTTCCATTTCAACGCGACCAGTTTCAGTAAATACAAACCCCGTTTTTTCTTCTCATCTCAGCCAGCCCGTTTGGTAGCAACAATTTGCGAGGCTTTTTTTCTGAGGACAGATGTCTGTGCTCGCTCCCCAGTGACTCAGCGAACACATGAAACCTAGTAAAAATGAAACTCCAAGGGCAGCCTTTATCAGTATGAGTGTGAACACTAAGGACAGTCGTGTGTTGGGGAGGAAACAAGACAGTAAGTGGAAAAATGAGGCAAATGTCACCAAATTGGCAGAAGGTTGGAAGTGAGGGCACTTGGCAGACAGCTCCAGTCGTACCTCTGTTGCCTTGGGGACCAGAGGCAAGCAAGGAGGCAACTTGTTGATTGAATAAGAGCTGGTCAGCCCTGGCCGGATGGCTCAGTGGTAGAGTGTCGGCCTGGCGTGCAGGAGTCCTGGGTTCGATTCCCGGCCAGGGCACATAGGAGAAGCGCCCATTTGCTTCTCCACCCCTCCCCCTCTCCTTCCTCTCTGTCTCTCTCTTCCGCTCCTGCAGCCAAGGCTCCTTTGGAGCAAAGTTGGCCCCGGGCGCTGAGGATGGCTCTGTGGCCTCTGCCTCAGGTGCTAGAATGGCTCTGGTTGCAACAGAGCAACGCTCCCAGATGGGCAGAGCATTGCCCCCTGGTGGGCATGCCGGGTGGATCCCGGTCGGGCGCATGCGGGAGTCTGTCTGACTGCCTCCCCATTTCCAACTTCAGAAAAATACAAAAAAAAAAAAAAAAAAAAAGAGCTGGTCAGATGACTTCTTAGCCCAGCTGGTGCTCAAGCTGATGCTGACTTGAGTCAACATGCAACTCTAACTTCTTGGCTTCTGCAGAGAAACCAAGAGTTGCACGAACTCTAGAAGCAGCTTTCTATGCTGGCCCGCCTGTAACTAGCACTGAGCCCAGCACATAGTAGATTAAATACTTGTTAATTGACTGACTGACCATTGTCAACACTGATGCACCCTTAATTATAAATATTAAAGTAAACAGTAGCCTTTCAGTGCATATAGGCTTTTTGGGTTCATTGTTTGTTCTTTATTGTGTTGTACAGAGTGGCCAGGGGCTATGTTCCCTGATGGAAGTGTGGGGTGTGTGAAGGTATGCTCTAAAGCTTGTCCTTTCACCCTTACCAGGTCAGGTTTCTTTTGAATTCTCATGGTGAATAATTTTTAAAATATAAGGCCCTGAAAGAGACAGCCATGTCTTTTTAAGTTCTTGTGTGCCCTGCCATGACCTTGTGGGCTTTCAATAAGTCATTTGATGAATTACAGTTGGTAGTCAACAAACAGAAAAACAGCTATGACTTCCAGAGAGAAATCTGTGACTGCTGAAATCTGTTATTTTAATATTATTGTTATTATTATTATTATTAGCTAGAGAGAGAGAGATAGAGAGAAAGAGAGAGAGATAGAGAGAAAGAGGCAGGAAGGGAGAGAGATGAGAAACATCAATTTATAGTTGCATCACTTTAGTTGTTCATTGATTACTTTTCATATGTGCCTTAACCAGGGGCTCCAGCCGAACCAGTGACCCCTTGCTCAAGCCAGCAACCTGTGGCCTCTAGCCAGTGACCATGGGATCATGTCTATGATCCCACACTCAAGCTGTTGAGCTTGCACTCAAGCCAGAGACCTCGGGGTTTCAAACCTGAGACCTCAGTGTCCCAGGTCGATGATCTATCCACTTTGCCACTACCAGTCAGGCAAAACCTGTTATCTTTGGCTTCAAATCCAAGATGGCTGCAGAGTAGGTGGAAGCTTCGAATTGTCTTTATATGTGATGTTTCAGTTAACAGGCTTCCCTGTTTTATATTTTACAATCAAATGAACTAATTAAAAATCACCATTTGACTATTTGGCTGTCTCAGTGCACTCACGTTGAGTTCCTCCTTTCAAATAGTTTGTTTCCAATACTTTAATTATGAATACCAAATGACATCTTAAACTTGCTTGAGAAAGTTGAAGCAGATATTTTGAAAATGTGCCCATTGCTCTTTATTGATTTTATTTTATAAAAATGTAAGGAGCCACTCCCTCACTGTGTCATCCTGGCTAACCTGTCTCACTCTCTGCCTCAGTTTCCTCCTATGCGAAATAGAGCCAAGTAGTAATATTTATCTCATAAACCTATTAAATGCTTAACATAAAAATGTACCCTCAAGAATACGATCATCTAGTTGGAGAAATATTAACTATAAAATGATGTTAAATAACAACACAGCACTGAGGTGCTAAGTGGGTTTATGAATGGCACACATTCTGGAGCAGTTAGCCCTTCCTTCTTCCTCAGAAAAGATTTTCTCCATTCAGTCCTGTCCTTGTTCTACTACCAGACCAGGCAGAGCCTCCTGCAGAACTCTCACCAGCTTAACTCCCAGCATATCCCAAGACCCTGTCTGCTCCCATTTCTGCCTCCCAGCTTTGCCTAAGCAAGCAGCATCATTTATGACCAAGCCCTGAGCTTCAAGGGTGGTGGGATCCACCTTCCTCTAAACCAGCACAGGTCTCTCTTTGTCTAAGAAAACTACCCTTTTCCTCCCATTCTGACACAAGCTTGTCTAGTGAGAAAGTCTCTCCCTGGGTTGCCAAAAGCAAAATTCTTGCTCATTCTTTACTAAACACTTGAACCAGCTATAGCTTCATAAATCTAAATTTGTTTAACCTAAATTTATTTTTGTCTTTTCTGTTGCTCTTTGTCTTTGATGTTGCTGCTTTTAGATATTCTTACAGTTTGCCCTTTAAGCCCAAACTATATCAATTTGATGCACTTTTATCTTCTTTTCTTAGGTAGTCATTTTATTCCATGTGACATCCCTTAACTCAGGGGTCCCCAAACTACGGCTCGCAGGCCACATGTGGCCCCCTAAGGCCATTTTTTCCAGCCCCCCCCCCCTGTACTTCTGGAAGGGGCACCTCTTTCATTGGCAAGGCGCTCACGTACAGTACTACTGCTGGTGACACAGAACACACGTGTTATATGATGCACATCTGGTGTGTGGCTGCGGCGCCCCACATCACCGGAAGCAGTGTGAAATAACAGCAGAAGTAGGAAGAAAGGCAGAGCACTATAACCATTACTATACAGTACAATGGCCCCCATACTCCCCCAAATGTACAACAACATAATGGCCCCTATAACCTCCCTTTGTCCAAAAGTCTCCCCCCACATTACTACACACCATGTTTCCCCTATTTTAAGACCCCCAAAGGACGGGGGCTGCCTTATTTTTAGTTCCCATTGAAATACTGGTCAGTTTGTTGATTTAAATTTACTTGTTCTTTATTTTAAATATTATATTTGTTCTCGTTTTGTTTTTTTACTTTAAAATAAGATATGTGCAGTGTGCATAGGGATTTGTTCATAGTTTTTTTTATAGTCCGGCCCTCCAACGGTCTGAGGGACATTGAACTGGCCCCCTGTGTAAAAAGTTTGGGGACCCCTGCCTTAACTTATTCTCAGTAATCGCTAATGCTTATACCAGGACACTCTATATCATTTTTATTGCTTGCCATGATGCAAATTCTACTATCTCTTTAAAAGTTACAAAATGAAGTTTAGGATCTTGGAAATGAGAGTTGTTAGGTGAGTTCCTTATCACTGTGAAGCAATGGAAAATATAATGAATGACTGGTACAATTTAACATTAAATGGCCAGTGGCACGTGTCTTTACATCAGAGTTCAGCAAGAATACATGGTGTTTCTCGTGTTGCCTCAGCATCAGGTCAAGGCATTGATCTGTAACTCATCCACATGACAGCTATGAGATAAACCACTGGTCTCCAACCTTTTTTGGGCCACAGACTGGTTTAAGGTCAGAAAATATTTTCACGGACCGGTCTTTAGGGTGGGACGGATAAATGTATCACGTGACTGAGACAAGTGTCAAGAGTGAGTCTTAGACAAATGTAACAGAGGGAATCTGGTCATTTAAAAAAAATAAAACATCATTCAGACTTAAATATAAATAAAATAGAAATAATGTAAGTTATTTATTCTTTCTCTGTGGACCAGTACCAAATGGCCCATGGACCAGTACCAGTCTAGGGCCTGGGGGTTAGGGACCACTGAGATAAACTGCACTCTTCCAGCTTATTAATTTAACTAGATAAAATGAGCTAATTGCTGCTGCAATCATATCCATCCAGAATAGAGATAATAATGTACACATCCCAGACTCTCAGGAACTTGAAGGAGGCCATCCTGGATGGGTGGGATTGTATTTCTCCACTGATGTCTCCCCATACTCAAATATGGGCAACTACCATATTTCTCCATGTATAAGACACTCCCATGTATAAGATGTACCTTAATTCGGGGGCCCGAAATTTGAAAAAATGTATTAAGGTATCGAACTCAAGTTTTATTCATCATAAAATTTATACAACTCCTCATCACTGTCCAAACTCCCATCCATTAGCTTGTCCTCATCTGTGTCTGATGACAAATCACTGTCTTCAACAATGAGTGCAAAAAGAAGCATGAAAAAGCAGAAAATATAAGTAAAAAAATCTACAACCACTGTATAAGATGTACCCAGTTTTTGGACCCCAAATATTAAAAAAAAAGTTCATCTTATACATGGGGAAATATGGTAGTTAAAGCAAACATCAAGAATAAAGACATTTTGAAGAAGAAATGAGCTGAGAATTATAGGCAAAGTTTTTTGCATCAAGCTAGCTGGGAGGAAGTGAGGTGGTGGCAGCCAACATGTGAGAACTTCTTTCTGTCTTTCCTTCAGCTTCTCCATGGGAGGTCTGGACTCAGGGTCCTTAATTTCCACATATTTTGACAGGGTGTGCCCATTCAAAGGCATAAAATAGAGCTTCAGCACTGGGAGAAATTGAGCTCATTAACACATTCCAGTTCACACACTGGAAAGCCCACAAGATGATTTGTATGCCTAATGACTGTGCTTATGTCCCATTGGGCAGAGCATCGCCCCCTCGTGGGCATGCCAGGTGGATCCTGGTTGGACGCATGAGGGACTCTGTCTCTCTGCCTCCCCAATAGATACTTCCCTTGGTGTCTTCAAGCCCATCCTGATCTTTTTCGCTTCTGATCCTCTCTAGCATCTGACTCAAATCACATACCCTTACCCTAGTTATTTGTAACTCCTGCCCTGGAAGTGCTCATGGTCAAGTGGGCTTAGCTGCTATCCATAAGTACTGTGTACAAATCACTGTTCCTCAACTAGATTATATATCCTTTGAGTGCAAGATCCCTATTAGTCTTTGTATTTTTGAAACACCTAACACAATACCTAGGGGAGTGAAGGCAGAGTTATAGCATTCATCCCTGTTTCCCAGGTAAGAGTCTGAATGAGAGAAATAGGAAGAATTGAGAAGGTTCTGTTGTTTTCAGGGGACAGTCTTCCCAGCATCACCTTGCCTGAAAGGCATCTTTTCCAAAGCTGCAGTGTTGGGGAAATGGTCACTCAGTATGCCAAGAGCCAAGAGCCAAGGGATGAGTGCTTCCTGAGTGTCAGGGCATACTGAAGATGGGACATGGGACTTTATGGCACAGAGCAAACACCACGTATTCTTATATGAGGATTGGTCATACAAGAGAGATGTATGACCATGTGGTCAGTGAAAGTTCTCTGGTCAGTGTGATCACAAACCTAAGGGGTCCCTTAGTGCTGCCCAATGATCTATTTCCAATAATTCACTCTTTGTTCTCTTAGATATCCATTTTATACTTTTTTCCCTAAACTATCCTTGATTTTTATTTCTAATTAAGAGAATGGAAGGATTTGGAAGAGAACTTCAACAAGTTTCCACCACCTTACCTACTCACCCATGTCTATCTTTATCATCTTTCCTATCTTCCCCTTGTAACTCAGGATGAACTGACTACTCTTATCTAAGGCCAACTCCTCTTTCCTGCATGACTGGCTCCCCCTCCCAAATCTTAGTATCCCCCCTCACCCCGCCACTGAATCATTCCCTGAAAATCAAAACAAAACAAAGCCTTTCTTGACCCCATGTCCCTTCTTCACTTTTCTGCTTATTATAGCAAAATATTCACAAAAGTGTTCTATTTCATCTTTGACTTCATTTTCTTCCCTCCTATTCCCTCTCTTGAACCCATTTATACCAAATTTTATTAGCCACTCTACCAAAATGGTTACCTTCAAGGCTAGTAATGAGCTCTGTGCTGCTAAATCCAATGATCAACTCTCTGCCCTATCTGATGTCAACACAGTTGATTACTCCTTTTTTGAAGCACTTTATTCACTTAACCACTGGGGTTGTTCCATGAATGTTCTCCCAATCCATTTAGTCACTTTTGTTGGATCCTCTGAAGTCTAAATGGTGGCAGACCCCAGTACTCTGCCCTTCAACTTCTTCCACTGCATTGACCTTGCTCAAGATGGTTTCATCCAAGTCTATGACTTTATGTGCCATGATAATTTGCATGACTGATAATTTCCTAATTTCTAACTCCAGTCCTGTGCTCTCCTCTAAACTCCAGAACTGAAAATCCATTGCCTACTCATCATCTCCACTTGGATATAGGATAAGCATCTCAAATTAACATTTACAAAAACAAACTTCTGACATCTCACTGTCTTCATACTTTAGTCCAAGCTGTTGTCATCTTTTTTTGTGTGTGTGTTTTATTTTTTTCCGTAGTGAGAAGTTGGGAGGCAGAGAGACAGACTCCCGCATGTGTCCAACTGGGATCCACCTGGCATGTCCTCTAGGGAGCAATGCTCTGCCCATCTGGGATGACCCTCGGTTGCAACTGGAGCCATTTTAACACCTGAGGCAGAGGCCATGGAGCCATCCTCAGCCCAGTACCAACTCTGCTCCAATGGAGCCTTGGCTGTGGGAGAAGAGAAAGATAGTGAGAAAGGAGAGGGAGAAGGGTAGAGAAGCAGATGGGTGCTTCTCCAGTGTGCCCTGGCTGGAAATCAAACCTGGGACTTCCACACGCCAGGCAGATGCTCTATTACTGAGCCAACCAGCCAGGGCCTGCTGTCATCTTTTGCTTAGACAATTAGAACTGCCCATTAATGGCTTCCTCTGCTTTCGCATTTACCTCTCTACAGTGTATTCTCCACACAGCAATCAGAATGCTCCTCTTGAAGGGCATGCAGCCTCGCCTGGCTGGCAAAACCAAGGCTTGTGGCCTGAGCCATGAGCCAGCTCCTCCTGCGGGGTTGGGAAGAAATCCCAGAACAGGTAGAGACCCACAACTGAGTGTGGGTATGCAGCCTTGCCTGGCCCTTGGAGCCTAGGCTTGCAACCCACCAGGGAGCGGGTGCCTCCCACGGGGGCGGGGCAAAAACACAGAAACAAGCGGAGACCCGCAGCAGAGCAAAGGTGCTCACCCCTGCCGGTGGTGCCGAGGCTTGTGACTCAGGCAGGCACATAACCCCATCCATGAGGGCAAGGCAAAGACCAGGCCAGCAAGGCTTGTAGACCTGGGCACGTGATCACAGCTCCTCCTGTAAAGGAGAGGCAGAAACCATAGCCACAGCCCCAGTGGGCTGGCACTCGCAACACCCTAGGCAGCAGCAGCTGAGGGGGAGGCGGGCCTGCAGACAGACCACACCTAGGATCACAGAGGCCACACCCATTGGACTCCAGTGCCCACACCCTCCTTATACACAGACAAAATGAGAAGGCAGAGAAATGCAACACAAATGAATTAAGAGAAATTCCCAGAAAAGGACCTGAATGAATCAGATATAACCAAATTACCAGATGCAGAGTTTAAAATAATGATTGTTAGGATGCTCAAAGATCTTAGAACAATAGATGGTCATTACAAACACCTAAATAAGGATATAGCAAACACAAAAAGGACATTGAAATAATAAAAAAGAATCAGTCAGAAATGAAAAATACAATATCCAAAATGAAGACCACAATGGAAGGAATTAAAAACAGGATGGATGAAGCTGAGGATCAGATCAGTGAGTTAGAGGACAAGATAAATGAAGGCATGGAAGCAGAGCAGAAAAAAGAAAAGAGACTCAAAAAGTCTGAGGAAACTCTAAGAGAGCTTTGTGACAACATGAAGAGAAATAACATCCGCATCATAGGGGTTCCTGAAGAAGAAGAGAAAGAACAAGGGATATAGACTTTGTTCACCATATCATAACTGAAAACTTCCCTAAATTAAGGCAGGAAAACATCTCACAAGTTCAAGAAGCACAGAGAACTCCATTAAAGAGAAACCCAAAGAAATCTACACCAAGACACATCATAATTAAAATACCAAAAGTAAGTGATAAAGAGAAAATATTAAAAGCTACTAGGGAAAAAGAGGTTATCACCTACTAAGGAGCCCCCATAAGGATGACATCGACTTCTCAACAGAAACACTTGAGGCCAGAAGGGAATGGCAAGAAATATTCAAAGTAATGCAGAACAAGAGCCTACAACCAAGACTACTTTATCCAGCAAGGTTATCATTTAAAATTGAAGGAGAAATAAAAAGCTGCCCAGACAAAAAATAACTCAAGGAATTCACTACAACCAAATCAATGCTGAAAGAAATGCTAAGGGACCTGCTGTAAACATATCAAAGAGGAAAAAGAATATAGCAAAAGAGGAATACAGCTTTAAAGAATAAAATGGCAATAAACACTACATATCAATAATAACCTTAAATGTAAATGGATTAAATGATCTGATCAAAAGACATAGGGTAGCTGTGTGGATAAGAAAACAGGACTAATACATATACTGCCTACAAGAGACACACCTTAAAACAAAAGATGCACATAGACTGAAGGTAAAAGGATGGAAAAAAATATTTTATTCTAATGGAAATGAAAAAAAAAGCTGGAGTAGCAATACTTATGTCAGACAAAATAGACTTTAAAACAAAGACTATAGTAAGAGATAAAGAAGGTCACTACATAATGATAAATGGAGCAATCCAACAGGAAGATATAATTATTATAAATATCTATGCACCTAATATAGGAGCACCTAAATATATAAAGCAGACTTTGATGGATATAAAGGGTGAGATCAACAGCAATACTATAATAGTAGGGGATTTCAATACCCCACTATCATCACTAGATAGATCCTCCAGAAAGAAAATTAACAAGGGAACAGCAGACTTAAAGGACACACTAGATTAACTGGATTTAATAGATATCTTCAGAACCTTTCATCCTAAAGCAGCAGAATATACATTCTTTTCAAGTGCTCATGGTACATTCTCTAGGATAGACCATATGTTAGGGCACAAAAGTGGTCTCAATAAATTTAAGAAGATGGAAATCATATCAAGCACTTTCTCTGATCACAATGGCATGAAACTAGAAATAAACCACAAGAGAAAAACTGAAAAATACTCTAACACTTGGAAACTAAATAACATGTTACTAAATAACAAATGGGTTAACAATGAGATCAAAGAAGAAATAAAAAAATTCCTAGAAACAAATGATAATGAGCATACATCAACTCAAAATTTATGGGACACAGCAATAGCAGTTCTGAGAGGGAAGTTCATAGCATTACAGGCATACCTTAAGAAGCTAGAAAAAACTCAGATAAACAACTTGACCCTGCATCTAAAAGAATTAGAAAAAGAACAGCAAGTAAAGCCCAGAGGTAGTAGAAGGAAGAAAATACTAAAGATCAGAGTGGAAATAAATAACATAGAGACTAAAGAAACAATACAGAGGATCCATGAAACCAGGAGCTGGTTCTCTGAAAAGGTAAACAAGATCGATGAACCTTTAGCCAGTCTCACCAAGAAAAGAAGATATAATAAATAAATAAAATTTGAAATAAATAAAATTTGAAATAAGAGTGGAGAAATAACAACTGACACAACAGAATTACAAAATATTGTAAGAAAATACTATGAAGAACTGTATGCCAAAAAATTAGACAATGTAGATGAAATGGATAAATTCCTTGAAACATATAATCTTCCAAAAATTAATCCGGAAGAATCAGAAAACCTAAACAGACCAATTACATACAACAAGTGAGATCGAAATAGTTATCAAAAAACTCCCAACAAAGAAAAGCCCTGGACCTGATGGCTTCACAAGTGAATTCTACCAAATATTCAAAGAACTAACTTCTATCCTTCTTAAGCTATTTCAAAAAATTCAAGAGGAAGAAAGACTTCCAGGATCCTTTTATGAGGCGAGTGTAATTCTGATTCCAAAACCAGGCAAAAACAATACAAAGAAAGAATTATAGGCCAATATCCCTGATGAATTTAGATGCTAAAATCCTCAATAAAATATTAGCGAACCAGATCCAGCAATATATGAAAAAAATCATACATCATGATTAAGTAAGATTTATTCTGGGGAGGCAAGCTGGTACAATATCTGCAAATCAATCAATGTGATTCATCACATAAACAAAAGGAAGGAGAAAAACCACATGATAATTTCAACAGATGTAGAAAAAGCATTCGATAAAATCCAACACCCACTAATGATCAAAACTCTCAGCAAAGTGGGAATACAGGGAACATACCTCAACATGATAAAGGCCATCTATGACAAACCCAAAGCCAACATCATAATCAATGGGCAAAAATTAAAAGCAGTCCCCTTAAAATCAGGAACAAGGCAGGGGTGACCCCTTTCACCACTCTTATTCAACATAGTTCTGGAGTCCTAGCCATAGCAATCAGACAAGAAGAAGAAATAAAAGGCATCCAAATTGGAAAATAAGAAGCAAAACTATCATTATTTTCAGATGATACGATATTGTATATAGAAAACCGTAAAGTCTCAGTCAAAAGACTATTGGACCTGATAAATGAATTCAGCATGGTGGCAGGATATAAAATTAATACTCAGAAATCAGAGGCATTTTTATACATTTCTGACAATGAACTGTCAGAAAGAGAAATTAAAAAAAACAATCCCGTTCACTATTGCAACCAAAAAAAATAAAGTACCTAGGAGTAAATTTAACCAAGGAGTCTAAAGACTTGTACTCAGAAAATTATAAAACATTGATAAAAGAAATCAAGGAAGATACAAACAAGTGGAAGCATATACCGTGCTCCTGGTTAGGAGGAATAAACATCATTAAAATGTCTATATTACCCAAAGCAATTTATAAATTCAATGGAATACCAATTAAAATACTGATGACATACTTCAAAGATATAGAACAAATATTCCAAAAATTTATATGGAACCAAAAAAGAACACGAATAGCCTCAGCAATCTTGAAAAGGAAGAATAAAGTGGGAGGCATCACACTTCCTGATATCAAGTTATACTACAAATCATTGTACTCAAAACAGCCTGGTACTGGCATAAGAACAGGCATATAGATCAATGGAACAGAACAGAGAACCCAGAAATAAACCCACACCTTTATGGACAACTGATATTTGACAAAGGATGTAAGAGCATACAATGGAGTAAAGACAGCCTGTTTAACAAATGGTTTTGGGAAAATTGGACATCTACTGCAAAAAAATAAAACTAGACCACCAACTTACACCATTCACAAAAATAAACTCAAAATGGATAAAAGCCTTAAATGTAACCCATGAAACCATAAGCATCTTAGAAGAAAACATAGGCAGTAAGCTCTCTGACATCTATTGCAGCAATATATTTGCCGATTTATCTCCAACGGCAAGTGAAATAAAAGACAGGATAAACAAATGGGACTATATCAAACCAAAAAGCTTTTGCACAGCTAAGAACAATAAGAACAGAATAAAAAGACAAACTACACAATGGGAGAACATATTTGACAATATGTCTGATAAGGGATTAATAACCAAAATTTATAAAGAATTTGTAAAACTCAACACCAGGAAGACAAACAATCCAATCAAAAAATGGGCAAAAGAAATGAACAGACACTTCTCCAAAGAGGACATACAGATGGCCAATAGGCATATGAAAAAATGCTCAACATCACTAATCATTAGAGAAATGCAAATTAAAACCACAATGAGATATCACCTCCCACCAGTCAGAATGGCGCTCATCAACAAAACAACCCAGAATAAGTGCTGGCAAGGATGTGGAGAAAAGGGAACCCTCCTGCACTGCTGGTGGGAATGCAGACTGGTGCAGCTACTGTGGAAAACAGTATGGGGATTCCTCAAAAAATTAAAACTTGAACTGCCTATGACCCAGCTATCCCACTTTTAGGAATATACCCCAAGAACACCATAACACTGTTTCTAAAGGAGAAATGCACCCCCATGTTTATGGCAGCATTGTTCACAATAGCGAAGATCTGGAAACAGCCCAAGTGTCCATCAAAGGACGAGTGGATTAAAAAGCTTTGGTACATATACACTATGGAATACTACTCAGCCATAAGAAATGATGACATTGAATCATTTACAACATGGATGGACCCTGATAACATTATACGGAGTGAAATAAGTAAATTAGAAAAAACTAAGAACTATATGATTCTATACATAGGTGGGACATAAAAATAAAACTCAGATACACTGACAAGAGGGTGGTGGTTACGGCAGGGGGGGAGCTAGAGGTAGAGGGGAGGGCATTGGTGGAGGGGAGGGGCACAAAGAAAACCAGATAGAAGGTGATGGAAGACAATTTGACTTTGGGTGAGGGGTATGCAGCATAATCAACTGTCAAAATAATCTGGAGATGTTTTCTCTGAACATATGTACCCCGATTTAGCAATGTCACCCCATTAAAATTAATAATAAATTAATTTTTATTGGAAAAAAACACACAAAGGGTAATGCAAAGAACTGTCATTACTTACTTCCAGCAAGTAGTATTTAAGGTCGGAAAAAATCACATAATTAAAGGAAGCCCTTTACTTTAGAAGCCCACTACTTTAAGAAAAATTCTAAACATAATTATAATACTTATAGAATAAAATACCTCTTGGAATTGATTTAATTATGTAGTTTTCCCAATCTCAATGTACTTGCTGCACTGTTTCCAGTCTCTGTTCAATTCTTATTCATTCCTGTAATAAATATTGTTGCAATGCCAAAAAAAAAAAAAAAAAAAAAAAAAAAAATATTGCTTAAATGTCTTGTCTTATCTGTAAAGACTTTCTGGATGCCTATCAGAAAAAGTTAAAAAAAAAAAAGAATGCTCCTCTTAAAAATGAAGCAGGATCATGTTATTTTTTTCTGTTTAAAGTCTCCAATGGGTTCACATTTCTTTCGGAATAAACTTTAAAGTCTTACCATCATCTGTTATGCTGTTTTAGTCCATTTGGGCTGCTTTACCAAAGGACCATAAACTGGGTGGTTGATAAATAACAGAAATTTATTTCTCACAGTTTTGGAGGCTGTAAGTTTGAGATAAGGCTGCCAGTGTGGTTGACTGCTGACTTCTCTTCAAATGGCTGAAAGGGTTAGAGAGCTTTTGGGGACCTTTTTTATGAGGTGCTAATCCAATTCATGAGGGCTCTACTTTATCACTTCATCACCTTCTGAAGGCTCCACCTCCTCATATTATCACGCTGAGGGTTAGGATTTCAACATGTGAATTTTGACAGGACACAAACATTCAGTCCTTAACAAATAACCTAACCTGTGTGTGACCTTTCTGATCTCATTTTTTTGTCTCTCTCCTCTTACTCCATTCTAGGCACCCTGGATCTCTTGTAGATCTTTAAACACTTGAAGAAAGCTCCCCTTCAGGCCTTTGTATTTGCTATTTCTTCTGCCAGGAGTGCCCTTCCCCTGACATCCATGTGTCTTAGTCTACTTGCTCTGTGTTTCTGCTCAAATGCCATTTTCTTTCGCAGATGTTCTCCCTAATCACCACCCACTCTGTACTAATTGGTCCTCCTCTCCACATTCCCTCTCATTATTTATCCCTTGCCCTGATATATATATATATATATATATATATATATATATATATATATATATATATATATATATATATATATATATTGTGTGTGTGTGTGTGTGTGTATAATAGCTCTTATCATTTGACATTTGTAGGAAACAGATGACACATTCATTGGGGGTAATTTAATAAAAGAATCATTTTCAAGGATGTGGACAGAGTTAAGAGAACCAACCAGGACGGTTATGTATCTAGGACTTAGTGATAGTAGGAAGCTAATTTAAGAAAAGCTTGGTGACTCTGAAGAGACAAGAGAAGAAAGCTGATACTGAAACCCAGAGAAAGCTAGCTGTAAGTGGGATGGAGAGGTGTTCTAAAAATGATGTGGCCTTAGGTAGAGGAACATAGCTGTTGCTAAGTGACCACCTGGTGGTGGGCCAGAGGAATGAATGAATACCTTCTTTCTTTTTCTGACCTCTCATCTTTTGCTGGTGACTCACATAGGCCACCCCAGCCAGAAGCCAGAGGTCAAGGAAGCTCTCAAGTGATGCAACGGTAGAGGTTAGCTTCCTGAGGCACAAAGCAAGATGAAAAGGGTGCGGAGCAGATCTGTCCAGCATAATTTATCTGTTTATTTGTTGATAGTCTTTTTCTTTCATTAGACTATAAGCTCCATGGAGCAGGAACTAAAACAGTGCTAGGCATAACAAATCTTCTCAAAAAACATTTTTAAAAATTAAATTTATTTTGGTGGCACTGGTTAACAAAATTCTTCAGGTCTCAGGTTCTACAGGCCCAGATCTACAACACATCTCTGTACACTGTATTGTGTGATCACACCCCCAAGTCAAGTCTTTGTATCTCGCCATTTATCTACCCTGTGTCCTCCTTCACACCCTGCGATTCCTGGCAACCCCACACTGTTGTCTGTGTTCATGAGTTTTTCCTTTTTCTTGTCCTTTTATGCTCAATCCTGCCTCGTTTCTCAACCAGCCACCCCCAACCCCAACAGCTGTCAGCCTGCTCTCTGAGTCTGTCTTTATTTTGCTTGTTAGTTCATTTTGTTCATTATATTCCACATATAACTGAAATCATATGGTATTTGTCTTTCTCTGACTGACTTATTTCACTTGGCATAATAATCTCCAGGTGCATCCACACTGTCACAAAAGGTACAATCTCCTTTTTTTTTTTTACAGCTGTGAAGTATCCCACTATGTAAATGTACCATAGCTTTTTATCCACTCGTCCATTGATGGACACTTGGGCCACTTCCAAATCTTGCCTATTGTAAATAACACTGCGGTGAACATATGGGTGCATATATTCTTTTGCATTAGTTTTTTTTGATTCTTCAGATAAATTCACAGAAGTGAAATAGCTGGGTCATAAGACAGTTCCATTTTTAATTTTTTGAGATAACTTCATACTGCTTTCTATAGTGGCTATACTAATCTGCATTCCCACCCAGAGGCAGATTAAGGTTGGTTGAGGCCCCAGGCACAGAAGAAAATATTGGGCCCCTAACATTAGAAAAAAGTGTAAAGTTGGAGTTTGTGGGGCCCTTCAGAAGTCGGGGCCGAGGGCATGCACCCGGTGTGCCTGCCGTTAAATCTGCCTCTGTTCCCACCAATAGTAGACAAGGGCTCCCTTTTCTCCACACCCTTGTCAAGACTTGTTTGTTGATTTATTGATGGTAGCCATCCTGACAGGTGTGAGATGATATCTTATTGTGGTTTTAATTTACATTTCTCTGAATATTAGTGACATTGAACATCTTTTCATATGTCTACTGGCTATCTATAGGTTCTCTTTGGCAAAGTGTTTATTCAGGTCCTTTGCCTGTTTTTTAATTGGATTGATTGTTTTATTAGTGTTGAGTTTAATAAGTTATTTATAAAATTTGGATATTAATCCTTATCAAATATATCTGCAAATATGTTCTCACACTTAGTAGGATGTCTTTTCATTTTGTTGGTGGTTTTCTTTGTGGTACAAAAACTTTTTAGTTTGATGCAGTCCAGTTGTTTTTTCTTTTGTTTCCCTTGCCCTAGGAGATATATCTGGAAAAATATTCCTACAAGTAATGTCTGAGATTTTCCTGCCTGTATTTTCTTCCAGGATTTTTATGGTTTTGAGTTTAATATTTAAGCCTATAATTCATTTCAAGTTTATTCTTGTCTATGGTATAAGAAGGTGGTCTAGTTTTATTTTCTGCACATCATATTTTCCCAACACCATATATTGAGCACACTATTTTTATCCCATTTTATGTTCTTGCTTCCTTTGTCAAATATTAATTGACCACATAGGCATAGGTTGATTTCTGGGCTCCCTATTTTGTTTTACTGATCTATATGTCTGTTTTTATGCCAGTATCATGCTGTTTTGATTACTATGAATTTGTAGTATAGCTCGATATCAAGGATCATGATTCCTTCAATTTTGTTCTTCTTTTCAAGATTGCTGTGGCTTTTGTGGTCCTGTTAAAATTTTGGACTATTTATTCTAGTTCTGTAAAATACACCATTGGTATCTTGATAGAAATTGCATTGAATCTATAGATTTCTTTGGGTAATATAGGTATTTTAATAATGTTAGTTCTTCCTATCCATGAACATGGTATATGCTTCCACCTTTTTGTTTATTCTTCAGTTTCTTTCCTCAGTGTCTTATAATTTTCTGAATACAAGTTGTTCACATCTTTGTTTAAGTTTATTCTTAGGTATTCTTTGCAAAGCAATTGTGAATATGGTTGTTTTTTTTTAGTTTCCCTGAGAGTTTATTATCAGTGTATAAAGATTCAATTGATTTCTGGATATTTGTTTTGTATTCTGCTACTTTACTGAATTTATTTATGAGTTCTAGTCATTTTTTGGTGTAATCTTTAGGGTTCTCTATATAGAATATCATGTCATGTCATCCACAAATAATGACAGTTTTACTTCTTCCTTTCCATTTTGTATGCCTTTTATTTCTTCTTCTTGTCTAATTGCTATGGCTAGGACTTCCAGTACTATGTTGGATAAGAGTGGTGAAAACAGACATCCCTGTCTTGTTACCAATCTTAAGGAGAATGCATGTGGTTTTCCCCCACTGAGTGTCATGTTGGCTGTGGGTTTGTCATATATGACCTTTATTACATTGAGATATGTTTCCTCTATTTCCACATTGTAGAGAGTTAACTGAAATTGATGCTGGATTTTATCAAATACTTTTTCTGCAGGAAATTTTTTAGTCATTATTTCTTCAAATAGGTTCTTCATCCCTTGCTCTCTCTCTTCTCCTTCTGGTATCCCTATGATATAGATGTTGTTATATTTAATTTTGTCCCAAAGGCCCCTTATACTATCCTCATTCATTCTTTTTTTTAAAATTTTTTATTTATTCATTTTAGAGAGATGGTAGGGGAGAGAGAGAGAGAGAGAAAGGGGAGGAGCAGGAATCATCAACTCCCATATGTGCCTTGACTGAGCAAGCCCAGGGTTTCGAACCTGCGACCTCAGCATTTCCAGGTCAACGCTTTATCCTCTGCACCACCACACGTCAGGCCATATCCTCATTCATTCTTTTTAATTCTTTTTTTCTTTTTGCTGCTCTAATTGGGTGTTTTCTTCCTAGCTGTCTTTCAAACTGCTAATTCAATCCTCTGCTTCATCCATCCTACTGTTTATTTTTTCTAGTGTATTCTTCATTTCTGACTGGTTCTTTTTCATGATTTCTATGCCCTTTTTAATGTTTTCTATCTCTTTGTTGAAATTCTCACTAAGTTCCTTAAACATCTTTATAACTGTTACTTTGAACTCTATATCTGGTATGTTGCTTTCCTCCATTTCATTTAGCTTTTTTCCTGGAGAGTATTCCTATTCTGTCATTTGGTGTATGTTTCTTTTTCTCCCCACTTTGGCTGTTTCTTTGTGTTTGTTTATATTTATTAGATAATTCTGCTATGACTCTTAGTCTTTGTAGGGTGGCCTTATGTAATAAGTGTTTTCTGAGGTGCATTTGTGCAGTCTACCTGATCACCTAAGCTGGGTTCTCCAGGAATGTCCTTATTATGAATTATGTGAACCCTCCTGATGTAATTGAGTCTTGGTTGCTATTGGCCCATTGTGCATGGGATCGACCCTCAGACTGACTGATAATAAGTCTCCACCCTGCTCAAAGCATGTGAGCTACAGTGCAGGTACTTACCATGGAAGTGGAATTGACCTCAGCTAAGTGCCTGATGATATCTCCCTTTGTATATGCTTTTTGTGAAACTAATTAGATCCTGCTCTGATGTTTTCTGAAGCTGGCCACTGGGTGCATTGATTCTAGGCCTCTTGGGAGGGACTCATGTGATGGCCAATGTGAGATACTACTGTATCTAGCTCTTAGCAACCTGTTTGAAGCTTCAGGTGATCCACAATTTATGGCTGCCTCTGCTGGGTTTAGGTGCATGCAGGAAGGACTAAGCTGCACACCAAGGCCAGCTTTTACCGACACAGGACCTGGGGATAGATCACCAAAAGTCCCAAGGCACTCCAAGATTGACCTCTGGCTGCCTTTGCCTGCTGGCTCAATCACTGAAAGAGCCTCTGGTGGAGCTGGAAGGGTGGGTCTAGTGCTGGTCATGCTTCAGGGAATGTGATGGATGTGACCCTCACTCCAGAGTCATAGAGTCTGTTCCAAATTTTGCCCCAACCTCATCAAGGAAGAGCTACTAGGAGTTGGGTGGGTGGGGCCTCTAAACCCTGGAGGGTAGGTCTGTCAGACAACATGAGATTAGTTTTATTGAATTTCCTATATCGAATAAGCACCAGTGAATTTCACAGGAAAGTAAAGGAAATTACCCTTGCCTCAAAGCCAGACAACTGAGTCTCCCTAGACCTCTACATGCTGGCCAAGGCAGCTGACTTCTCAGCAGGGCCTAAGAATCTCTGTAGTGTGGGCTGAGAGTCCAGAAAGTCGAGCAATTGCTTACCCCCAAACTGATGTCACATGGAGGTGAGTGCTCCATCCAAAAGAGATGGTGTCTGTGGTTTGGGGTATGACTCAACACTGGAGTCCTAGGGGCTGTCCTTTAGTTATCTTCACAGAGCCACAATCCCCAGGCTTCCCCATTTGCCTCTAGTCCTCTCAGCCATCCCTCCGCTGGAACCTAGGGTAAGTGGCTGCCAATGAGGTTTTGTGCACTGGCCCTTTAATAAGGTGCCTGCATGTCTTCAGACTCCGATCTCTTTCTGGCAGACAGGAAGCCCTGCTTTTCACTGCCAAATGTTACGTGTGCATCTCTTCCCAGCTCTGGTGCTCTGGGGAGCCTGACTTGGGGTATAGGCCCCACACTTTTCTGAGAAACTCCTCCCCACCAGCAGCTGAGATATCCCTCCAGAACCTTAGCCACTGCTTGTGGAAGCAGGGCCAGCCCTTTTCGTTTCTCTGACCTTCCTCCAGTCTCCATGTGGCTGCTTCTGTGAATCCTTGGGTATTCATTTAGAATGATTTTTTTTAAGTGAGAGAAGGGGAGATAGTGAGACACTCTCAGTATGTGCCTTGACTGGGATCCATCAGGCAACCCCTGTCTAGGTCTATGCTCAAATCAATCGAGCTAATTTTAGTGCCTGAGGTTCACAGTTCAGACCAACTGAATCATCCTCAGTGCTCTGAGCCAATGCTCAAACCAACTGAGCCACTGGCTGTGGGAGGAGAAGAGGGAGAGAAAAGGAAGCGGGAGGGAGCAGATGGTCTCTTCTTCTGTGTGCCTTGACTGGGAATTGAACCCAGGATGTCCAAATGTTGGTTTGCTGCCCTATCCACTGAGCCAACTGGCCAGGGCCTCAGAATGATTTTCCTTAAATTTATTTATTTATTTATTTATTTCTTTTTAGAGGGAAATGGCTTAACTTTATTTTTTTATTTTTTATTTTTTAATAAATTTTTATTAATGGTAATGGGATGACATTAATAAATCAGGGTACATATATTCAAAGAAAACATGTCTAGGTTATTTTGTCATCAAATTATGTTGCAAACCCCTCGCCCAAAGTCAGATTGTCCTTCGTCACCCTCTATCTAGTTCTCTGTGCCCCTTCCCCTCCCCCTAACTCTCTCCCTCCCTCCCTCCCATGTCCTCCCTACCCCCCCCACCCTTGGTAACCACCACACTCTTGTCCATGTCTCTTAGTCTCATTTTTATGTTCCACCAATGTATGGAATCATGTAGTTCTTGTTTTTTTCTGATTTGCTTATTTCACTCCTTATAATGTTATCAAGATCCCACCATTTTGCTGTAAATGATCTGATGTCATCATTTCTTATGGCTGAGTAGTATTCCATAGTGTATATGTGCCACATCTTCTTTATCCAGTCTTCTATTGAAGGGCTTTTTGGTTGTTTCCATGTCTTGGCCACTGTGAACAGTGCTGCAATGAACATGGGGCTACATGTGTCTTCACGTATCAATGTTTCTGAGGTTTTGGGGTATATACCCAGTAGAGGGATTGCTGGGTCATAAGGTAGTTCTATTTGCAGTTTTTTGAGGAACCACCATACTTTCCTCCATAATGGTTGTACTACTTTACAGTCCCACCAACAGTGAATGAGGGTTCCCTTTTCTCCGCAGCCTCTCCAACATTTGCTATTACCCGTCTTGTTGATAATAGCTAATCTAACAGGAGTGAGGTGGTATCTCATTGTAGTTTTGATTTGCATTTCTCTAATAACTAATGAAGCTGAGCATCTTTTCATATATCTGTTGGCCATTTGTATCTCTTCCTGGGAGAAGTGTCTGTTCATGTCCTCTTCCCATTTTTTTATTGGATTGTTTGTTTATTTGTTGTTGAGTTTTATGAGTTCTTTGTAAATTTTGGATATTAGGCCCTTATCTGAGCTGTCGTTTGAAAATATCAGTTCCCATATAGTTGGCTGTCTGTTTATTTTGATATCAGTTTCTCTTGCTGAGCAAAAACTTTTAATTCTGATGTAGTCCCATTCATTTATCTTTGCCTTCACTTCTCTTGCCATTGGAGTCAAGTTCATAAAATGTTCTTTAAAACCCAGGTCCATGATTTTAGTACCTATGTCTTCTTCTATGTACTTTATTGTTTCAGGTCTTATATTTAGGTCTTTGATCCATTTTGAATTAATTTTAGTACACGGGGACAGGCTGTAGTCGAGTTTCATTCTTTTGCATGTGGCTTTCCAGTTTTCCCAACACCATTTGTTGAAGAGGCTTTCTTTTCTCCATTGTGTGTTGTTGACCCCTTTATCAAAGATTATTTGACCATATATATGTGGTTTTATTTCTGGGCTTTCTATTCTGTTCCATTGGTCTGAGTGTCTATTTTTCTGCCAACACCATGCTGTTTTGATTATCGTGGCCCTATAATATAGTTTAAAGTCAGGTATTGTAATGCCCCCAGCTTCATTCTTTTTCCTTAGGATTGTTTTGGCTATTCGGGGTTTTTTATAGTTCCATATAAATCTGATGATTTTTTGTTCCATTTCTTTAAAAAATCTCATAGGGATTTTGATGGGAATTGCATTGAATTTGTATATTGCTTTGGGTAATATGGCCATTTTGATTATATTTATTCTTCCTATCCAAGAACAAGGAATATTTTTCCATCTCATTGTATCTTTTTCGATTTCCCTTAACAATGCTTTGTAATTTTCATTATATAGGTCCTTTACGTTGTTTGTTATGTTTATTCCTAGGTATTTTATTTTTTTTGTTGCAATCGTGAAGGGGATTATTTTTTTGAGTTCGTTTTCTAATATTTCATTGTTGGCATATAGAAAGGCTATGGACTTTTGTATGTTAATTTTGTATCCTGCGACCTTACTGTATTGGTTTATTGTTTCTAATAATCTTTTTGTGGAGTCCTTCGGATTTTCGATGTATAGGATCATATCATCAGCAAAAAGTGATAGCTTTACTTCTTCTTTTCCGATATGGATGCCTTTTATTTCTTTGTCTTGTCTGATTGCTCTGGCCAGAACTTCTAGCACCACGTTGAATAAGAGTGGAGAGAGTGGACAACCCTGTCTTGTTCCTGATTTAAGGTAGAAAGTCCTCAGTTTTATGCCGTTTAATAGGATGTTGGCTGATGGTTTATCATATATGGCCTTTATCATGTTGAGATATTTTCCTTCTATACCCATTTTGTTGAGAGTCTTAAACATAAAATTGTGTTGTATTTTATCAAAAGCCTTTTCTGCATCTATTGATAAGATCATGTGGTTTTTGTTCTTTGTTTTGTTGATATGGTGTATTACGTTAACCGTTTTGCATATGTTGAACCATCCTTGAGATTCTGGGATGAATCCCACTTGATCATGATGTATTATTTTTTTAATATGTTGTTGTATTCGGTTTGCCAGTATTTTGTTTAGTATTTTAGCATCTGTATTCATTAGAGATATTGGTCTGTAGTTTTCTTTCTTTGTGCCATCCTTGCCTGGTTTTGGTATGAGGGTTATGTTGGCCTCATAAAATGTGTTTGGAAGTATTGCTTCTTCTTCAATTTTTTGGAAGACTTTGAGTAGAATAGGAACCAAGTCTTCTTTGAATGTTTGATAGAATTCACTAGTATAACCGTCTGGGCCTGGACTTTTATTTTTGGGGAGATTTTTAATAGTTTTTTCTATTTCCTCCCTGCTGATTGGTCTGTTTAGGCTTTCTGCTTCTTCATGACTCAGTCTAGGAAGGTTGTATTGTTCTAGGAATTTATCCATTTCTTCTAGATTGTTGTATTTGGTGGCATATAATTTTTCATAGTATTCTACAATAATTCTTTGTATATCTATGATGTCTGTGCTGATCTCTCCTCTTTCATTTTGGATTTTATTTATTTGAGTCCTGTGTCTTTTTTCCTTGGTGAGTCTTGCCAAGGGTTTGTCAATTTTGTTGATCTTTTCAAAGAACCAGCTCCTTGTTTTATTGATTTTTTCTATAGTTTTTCTGTTCTCTATTTCATTTATTTCTGCTCTGATTTTTATTATCTCCTTTCTTCGGCTGGTTTTGGGTTGTCTTTGTTCTTCTTTTTCTAGTTCCTTAAGGTGTGAAGTTAAGTGGTTTACTTCGGCTCTCTCTTGTTTGTTCATATAGGCCTGAAGTGATATGAACTTTCCTCTTATTACTGCTTTTGCTGCATCCCAGAGATTCTGATATGTCGTATTTTCATTTTCATTTGTCTGTATATATCTTTTGATTTCTGCGCTTATTTCTTCTTTGACCCATTCATTTTTTAGAAGTATGTTGTTTAGTTTCCACATTTTTGTGGGTTTTTCCCCCTCTTTTTTGCAGTTGAATTCTAGTTTCAAGGCTTTATGATCAGAAAATATGCTTGGTACAATTTCAATTTTTCTAAATTTGCTGATATTGTCTTTGTGGCCCAACATATGGTCAATTCTTGAGAATGTTCCATGTACACTAGAGAAAAATGTATACTCTGTCACTTTGGGATGAAGTGTCCTGTAGATGTCTATCATATCCAGGTGTTCTAGTATTTCGTTTAAGGCCACTATATCTTTATTGATTCTCTGTTTGGATGACCGATCTAGAGCCGTCAGCGGTGTATTGAGGTCTCCAAGTATGATTGTATTTTTGTTAGTTTTTCTTTTAAGGTCAATAAGTAGCTGTCTTATATATTTTGGTGCTCCTTGGTTTGGTGCATATATATTAAGGATTGTTATGTCTTCTTGATTCAACTTCCCCTTAATCATTATGAAATGACCATTTTTGTCTCTGAGTACTTTTTCTGTCTTGTAGTCAGCATTATTAGATATGAGTATTGCTACGCCTGCTTTTTTTGGGGTGTTGTTTGCTTGGAGTATTGTTTTCCAGCCTTTCACTTTGAATTTGTTTTTATCCTTGTTGCTTAGATGTGTTTCTTGTAGGCAGCATATAATTGGATTTTCTTTTTTAATCCATTCTGCTACTCTGTGTCTTTTTATTGGTAAGTTGAATCCATTTACATTTAGTGTAATTATTGACACTTGTGGGTTCCCTACTGCCATTTTATAAATTGCTTTCTGTTAGTTTTGTATCTAGTTTGATTCTTCTCTTTTGTTTTTCTATCATTTGTTTTTGTTTGTTTGTGTTCCATACTTCTTTCCTCTGTTGCTACCTTTTTTAAGTCAAGTGTTTTTGTGGTGGTTTTTTTAAGGGTGGTTACCATTAAGTAATGAAAAGGGTACCTACCATATTCATTGTAGTACCCTATCTTATAAGTATTTCTGCACTTCATCATCCTTTGCTACTGTTAATCTCCATCCTCTCCCCCTTTTTTTTCCTTTGTTGTCACAGTTTAAGTTTGGTTTTATTGTGTTCTTGGTGGAGCTGTTACTTGTGGTGTTGTTTTCTTTTGTTCTTTGAATCTGGTTGGAAAACCCCCTTTAGTATTTCCTGGAGTGGGGGCTTTCTGTTGATAAATTCTCTCATCTTTTCTGTATTTGTGAATGTTTTTATATCTCCTTCATACTTGAAGGATAGCTTTGATGGGTATAGTATTCTTGGCTGAAAGTTCCTCTCTTTCAGGGCTTTAAATATTGGGGTCCACTCTCTTCTAGCTTGTAGAGTTTCTGCTGAGAAATCTGATGATAATCTAATAGGCCTTCCTTTATATGTTGTACTCTTCTTTTCCCTGGCTGCCTTGAGAATTTTTTCTTTGTCATTGGTTTGTGTCATCTTTATTATGATGTGCCTTGGAGTGGGTTTGTTGGGGTTAAGAAAACTTGGTGTTCTGTTTGCTTCTTGAATTTGAGGCTTTAGTTCCTTCCACAGGCTTGGGAAGTTCTCGTCTATTATTTGTTTGAGTATATTTTCCATTCCATTTTCTTTCTCTTCTCCCTCTGATATACCTATTATTCTTATGTTATTCTTTCTGATGGAGTCAGACAATTCCTGTAGGGCTTTCTCGTTTTTTATTATTTTTGAGTCTCTTTCTTCTTCTCTCTGTTGTGCCTCAAGTTGTTTGTCTTCTATTTCACTAATCCTATCCTCAATCTGGGCTGTTCTGTTAGCTAAGCTTGTTACCTCGTTTTTCAGCTCGTGAATTGAGTTTTTCATCTCTGTTTGATTTGTTTTTATAGTTTCGATTTCCTTGGTAATATATTCTTTGTGTTCATTGAGTTGTTTTCTGATCTCCCTATATTGCCTTTCTGTGTTTTCTTGTATATCTCTGAGTATTTTTAAGATTTCTATTTTAAATTCTCTGTCATTTAGCTCCAAGGCTTCCAATATGTTAAGTCTTTTCTTCATAGATTTTTCCACATCTATTTGTGTTACCTCTCTTTCTTTTGTATCCATAATATTCGATTTCCTCTTTCTTATCGGCATCTGAGGGTGGTCTTATTGATAGCACTAATTAGAATTAATAAAGAGTAAAAAGTAAAAAAAAAAAAAAAAGTGTAAAACACCCCACAAAAAAAACCAGTAATAATTTATTATTTCCCCCTTTTTTTCTCTCTTCTCTTTCCCTCCTCTCCCCTCCTCAGGGAAATATCGTGCCTATAATGGAGGGCCTGATTTGGGGTGAAGAGTTCAAGGGGGAAAAAAAAAAAAGGGAGTAGGGACCTACTAAATGCAAAAAAAAAAAAAAAAAAAAAAAAAAAAAGGAAGAAAATCTTAGACAAGCATAAGATGATTTGCTTGTAAGTGATGGTCAACTAAGAGATATAATGAGAAGGATAAGAGGGAACCAGAAAAAAGGACCAAAAAAGAATAATAAAGAAGAAAAAATAAAAATAATAAGTAAAAATCTGTTGTATTAAGTGGAGCGAAGACTAAATACAATGGAGACCTTGGGTTGGGAGGACCCAAAATGCCACAAAAATAAACAAACAAGAAAAAAAAAACAAACAAAAGCAAAAAGAGAAATAAAGCCAAAAAAAAGCCTTGAGTCCCAAATTAACTAATTTGTTCGTGATTGAGGATTATATGGGAGGAAAGTAAAATGAGAAAAGAAAAAATGAATAGAAAGGAAAAAATAAGAAAAAGAGAAAAACGAAGGAAGAAATAAAATAGGAAGAGAAAAAAACAAAATAAAGCAAGACAAAAAAAAAAAAACAAAAGAGGAGAGAGTGAGAGTTAAGTGTTTTGGAGTATAACCTTAAAGGAGGGTGAGGATGAAGAAGAAAAATAAAATGCAACACTCATGAGTAGTGTAGTTCAAGAAAGGGGAAGTATAAGATGGGCAGAGAATAGAAGGACCGAGGTGGAGGAAATAAAGGCAATAAGATAGAAGAAACAAACAACAACAACAACAACAAAAAATTAGTGGATCAAGTTGTAAAGTCTGTGGGTTTTTCTTGATTTTGAGAGGTTAACTTCTTCCTTTTTCTTTTCTCTCCCTCTTCCTGGTCGGTGACTCTGTACCCCAGGCTCTGCCCCTGTGTCACTCTTAGGTAGGGATTTGCAGTTGATGGGATTCTATGGCAATGTCATATAATTGGCTTTAGTCTTGCTGGAAGTAAAGGCTTGTTGGCGTTTGCAAGGTTCAACGATGAGAGAGTTTGCTTTCCTGGATTCTCTCTCCTAGTCCCCCCTTTCTGAATTAGCAGCCTGGTGATCCAGCTATAAGGCTGCAACTGCTTCTGCCTGGGGAGTAAGAGGCTCAAAGAGCTGGGAAATCCCCACTCTATCCCCACTCAGTGCAAGGCTTTGGGAAAGGCTCTGACAGTCAGGGCCTCCAGTGTAATCAGGCGGGGGTGGGAGTCAATTGTTGTCAAGGTGACTGATCAGCGCCTATCATTTAGTTGGACCTCTCAACCCAGGCTTTCCACACTTTGTAGCCTGTTTTTGCAGGGAAGAAGAGGCACTAGTCTCTGCTTACGACTAGTGTAGTATAGACCTTATTATCTGCCAAGTCCTTCTTGTTAGCGTTTATCCCTGAATATGGAGGCTCTATCAATCAGAAGTTGCCCCCGCCCCTTTAGCGAGAGGCACTAAAAAATATCACACCTCTTGTCTTGGATCGCTGAACTGAGAGAGATCTTATCAATTAGAACCGAGGGTGCGCAGATTTCATGGGTTAAGCTAATTTCAGTGATTGGGTCGCAGCTGTGTTTCCGAAGGTATTTTAGGCTGCCTGCGCGCGCCCCTCCCCCAACGCTTGATTGTTAGCTTGAATGGCTGGGTGAGGTGCCCCGCCCACAGAGAGAATCTCCCAAGCCTCTTCCACTCGCCCTGCCGCTGGCGGCTGGACCGCACCAGGCGCAGGATAATGGAGCCCCCTGGGTGTGCGGGCCAGCAGGGCGCCCTGGGCGCGTGGAATGCCCAAGGCACGCGCGCGAATGGGGCGCTCCGGGCACCGGTGGCCGGCGACCCCCACTCGCAGTGTGCGGGCCGCTGGGAACGTCAGCGGTGCTCAACTGGACCAGGCGCGTGCGTGGTTGCTCGCGGCGGCTCGCGGAGCGGCCGAGGTGGCGGTTCGCGGCTGCCGCTCGTGGCGGCTCGCGGTGGCGGCTCGCGTCGGCCGCTCGCGGCGGCTCGCGGTTCCCAAGTATATGGGCTGACTCACCACAGGCGCACTTCCTTGCGGTTTGAAAGAACGTCCCTGTGGTAGATTCCTCCACACCCTCGTCTCTCAGATTCAAGTGATAACAGTCCTTTCGCTATCAGTTTGTGTGGAACTCCGGAATGCTCCGAGGATAAATTTTTCTGTTTCTAGTTGATAAATTTGTTGTGATTTAGGGGAGAGCTGTCGGACATGCTGCTCACGGCGCCATTTCCTTGACGTCACTCCCGATTTTACTTAAATTTAGTTGTAACTCCAGTTTGTTCTTGTAACATCCACCTACTCTGCCACCATCTTGGATCTCTCAATAAACTATTTTTTTGTTTTATCACAATACACTGTACAGTGATATGTTGTAGAATTAGGCACCTAAAACTTACATACTTATGTTGACCAGTGTCACCCTAATAAAAATAAATAAATAATTAAACAAACTTTTTGAAGTGAATGAATAGGTGATATGTGGGCATGTAAGGTCTGATATGTGAGGTGGGCAGCAAGGTCTGATATGTGAGGTCATAACCCTGTGAACACACATCTGAGGATGAAGAGTCACTTGGAGAGCTAGAGAATATGACAACCATCTTCTTGGGAAAATGGCCAAAACAACACAAAGCACAGCCCAGAGTAGGCACCCCAGAGTTAAGCCAACTATGGCATTATATAAGACACATAAATGTGCTGAGACTGTAGGATGATGCCAGCTGCTGCAGCAGCAGCTATAGCAGAGATAATTTGCTGGTAAAAAGAGATACTTCTTGCATTATAATCACTAGAAACTGAATAACACAAACAGACCCTGAAAACCCTATAGTCATCAGGAAGATTAGCAAAAAAAGCAAGAAGCAGATAAACTGGCTCCCCTTTGTGGCATCCCCATGGCCAAGGTTTACAGGTTCCTCTCGTTTACCTGGGCTTGATATTGTAGTATTGTGGACAGACCTGGTGCCATACTATTTCCACACCAAAAAACCCTGATCATATTTGTGTTTTGTGATTTTTCTAAATGAGTCTGTGAAAGATTTTTATAGAGAAACAGGAGAAGTAATTTCTATTGCACACCACAAAACAAACAACTGTAAATGTGGTCACCAGACAAGTATATTTGCCCAAATCCCTTTCTCCTTTTCTAATCTCTTCCAACTTTCTCACCAGACAGCTCATTTCAGTCCCCAACTTTTATACCTACTCATTCTGCAAAGCAAAAGCCCTCTTTGTTTTTAAGCCAACATCTATTATTACCAGAGAAGGCCCCTTACGAGTTTCACCTCCAACTCAAAGGAGTAAATAAAATATTTCTCTCAAGCAATCATGGTCTTCCTGACAAAACTGTAAGTAGAATTTTCTTGAACTCATTCCATATAGATGAAGTTATCTAGAACAGTAAGTTGCTGAACAGTAGTTTGCTAAACTATGATCTAGCTGTAGGCCATTCAGCCTCTTCCTTCTCATCCTATCCATTTTGTTTCTTCTTAAATCTCAAGTAAGAGAAATCCCTCAGGTACTGTCAAGCAGACATCCCAGTTTGGCAGTCTCGACTCACCACCCAGCACTGATGAATGTGCAGAGGCTGGACAGCCTGTTGGAGGCTGCTGGTCCACAGATGTCAGCTACAGCTCAGGCACCAGCTGTGTTATCCTGGAGCCACACAACAGAGCAAGGGGCATTGCCCTGTAAGAGCCCTCAGCTTTTCTTCAAAACCATGATGGAAGCAAAAGATCTTGTCAAAATGCACAGTAGAGACGAGACAGGTAATAGTGAGGAAGGGAAATAGCATGTGAGTAAGAAGAAGCAGATTGGAAAAGTATTTGGAAGTATGTAGGTACCTAGGGGTACAAGATGCAGTTTACACGGAGGCTGGGGTACAAGACTGAGGCACATTTCACCTGTCAGAGACACATATGAAGACTCTGGGTTACTGAAGAGCTTGTTTTCTCAGAGGGAAGAGAGAAGCATTTAAGATGTCTTTACAGTCAACTCAGGGCAAGCCAGTAATGGGGCAGAGGGAAGCCAGTCTGGTTAAGCAATGAGCTGGGGAATCTAGGTCAGGGCCAGCTGGTGGGGAGAAGGCCGGTGATGAGGGGCCTAAGGGAGCACACTGGCTGGAAAGCACACTGTCACACTGCCTGCCTTTGCATGGCCTTGACAGTGGTATTTCGTCTGACCTGCGGGCCATGACTCAGAGGCGCAGTATTAACACAATGTCAAGTTGTCATACTTTCTCTGAAAAGTCCTTTAAAAGTCCAATCATTATCAAGTTTTGTGATTTTTTTTTAAAAAAGACTTACTGTAGAGTATAAGCTATTATTATGCCCTTTGATATGAATATACCTTGTTTCAACAAATTTACCATGTACACTTTTTCCTGCAGAATCAATATAGGTGTGCTGCATTTTCTGTGAGACATAGCCTGACCTTTGTCTCCAGGTTGAATCAAAATAACTCTGGAATTAAATTAATGAGGGTGAGGAGGATGAAGGAGTTGTAGCAGGGTATGAACTCTCAGAGGAACCAGCATAGTTGGTTTACTCTGGGTAATATTCCCAACACTCAATTCTCCAGATTCAAGGGCATAGGATAGAGAAAGGCTCACATCTGTACTGTCTTTAGATTGCCGTGAGTTTCAGGAGCTGGGGTGGCACAGGGGGCCAGCCTACGGAGGGAAGTGGAAGAACCAGCCTGCAGTTGAGTGGACCTCCCTTAAACAAAGACATAGTTCAGATCCACACGGGCCACATAGCAAAACAGCAGAGCCCATCGGGTGTGGTTCATACTGTGAACGGGCGAATTTATGGAAACTAAGTTCTATTAAGGTGCAATACCACTTTATACGTCTAACTGCTCAAGACAAACTGACTGTCGGCCTGGGAGGCACACTCTCAATGACACATTTCAGCAACCTCCTTGGAATTGCTGGGGATGTCTGAGACAGAGAGCAAGGGGAAGCTGGTGGGCACTTGGTGGACTGACTTGACCATGGGAAGCTTCCAGACTCTGCCTTGCACATAACTGCTCGGCCCAGAGCAGCTGCTCAGAAGGAAAAAAAATAATTAGACACCATAAGTCTCCCTTATGGTTTAAGATTTTCTTCACCTCCTCATCTAACACAGCCGCTTCTGGTATGTGGTGCTTTGGGCTATGCTTCTTTGAGTTTCTTCTCATTCAAGATGCCTTTGAAGCTAGACTCAGTGTAAACCAGACTGGATTAACCGAGGGCAGGTTATAGCTTGATCTACAGTCATACTTACAAAGGTTGCTTAAAAAAGAAAACTTAATTGTGGCTTCCCAAATACCCAGGTGACATGAATACTGCTACACATAGTCTCCTTGGGCACAGGAGTCCTGGTGGCCTCCTGTCCTTTATCTTTGCTTCATCTTACCAATTCCTTTGGGCTACTTTCCTCCTTTCCTCCTTCTGTCTTCCATCCCTTCCTGTTTTCCTCGCTTCCTTCTCTCCTTCCTTCCTTCCTTTTTCTCCCTTTTCTCATTCATATATTTTACATAGGGCCTGACCTTGTCACTACCCCGGGTCTGATTAACTTAAGCCAACCCTTCATGCTACCCGGCCGCTGATTTCAGATGCAGACCAGGGAGATAGAAACTGTCAAGGGGGCAGAACGGATGAGCAGCCGATACACGGAAGAACCTCAGTTTGCTCAGGCACGGCCTGCCACTTGCCTGACTTATAATTAGAGCCATAAGAAATGTGTTTTCTCTCCCAGTTTTGGGCCCTGTTTTTCTCTTGCACAGAAACATCTGAATCCCATCTTTAGTGCGATCTTGTGCTATTTTGCTGGCAGTTCCACAATAGCCACCAATTTAGGGACTGCCAGGAGAAGCCAGATATCTCTGCCAGAGTGAATGCATCCCTGAACCTGACATCTGGGTCCTGCAGCTGGAGGGAAGAAGACAAAAACGAAACAGTCCTGAGGGTCATCAAAGGCAGTTGATGATGCCAAGTGAGTATGGAGATTGCAGATAGTCCAGATGCCATTTTCAACATCAGATGAATAATGCAGCTCTTTAGGAAAAACAAAGATGTGCTTAGAAATGATCGTCCATGTATATGCAGAGAAAATGTTGGAGCTCCCAGAGCGATAGAAACAGGCTGAATGCTCATTTCCAAATGACGCTCATTCTTTTCTGACTGTGATTCTGAAAGGGTAAGACTGAAGTAGTCAGATTTCCATCCCCCCTCCCCCCTTTTTATGAAAACAGGAGAAAAAAAAAGTAACTTGAAACTGAGCTCTACAAACAATCTCCACACGGATATTTAAAATTTTAGATTTATGCCAGCTTTCCTCATAGGCAGCATTTTAGATTGCTGTGTGTGACAGACAAGGGAATATGAAAGCAAGGAGTACACCCTGTTATCTACAGGCCATGATCAATCACAGAGAATTAGCTCATTGTGCCCCTATTGGAGGGAGGAGCAGGAGTGGTGGGAGAGGAAATTGGAAATGCTAATGAGCATGAAAGCACCTAGGCCCTCTTTCCTTTCTTTCCTCTTCTGCGTTAGATCTGCTCAGGATTGGAGGCTCTAGGATGCCTGGAGCCACCAACATGCAGGTTCCAGAGGCACCGTGCCCTCCCTTCTGGGGGGTGCAGAGTGAACGTTGGAGTGTGGGTAATGCCAGCTCCGTGCCCAGGAATAAACATTTCAAAAAAGGGCTCTCTGACCTTTTCACAATTATTTTTTTTTTTTTTTTTCATTTTTTCTGAAGCTGGAAATGGGGAGAGACAGTCAGACAGACTCCCGCATGCGCCCGACCGGGATCCACCCGGCACGCCCACCAGGGGCGACGCTCTGCCCACCAGGGGGCGATAATCTGCCCATCCTGGGCGTCGCCATGTTGCGACCAGAGCCACTCTAGCGCCTGGGGCAGAGGCCACAGAGCCATCCCCAGCGCCCGGCCATCTTTGCTCCAATGGAGCCTTGGCTGCGGGAGGGGAAGAGAGAGACAGAGAAGAAAGCGCGGCGGAGGGGTGGAGAAGCAAATGGGCGCTTCTCCTGTGTGCCCTGGCCAGGAATCGAACCCGGGTCACAATTATTCTTATTTTTGAAACACTCATCTTCAGGGGCAAGATCTTTTCTTGTAAAATGGTCTTTGCCAGAAAGCAGCCTGGTAGTAGATGGGATTCCTCTAATTTAGCGATTTTTAATGGTGTGCGACAAGAATTTTTAAGACAAGTAATACCTGATTCTTTAGTCAGGGGTATTGCCTCTTTTTCCTTAGATTGCCAGATAAAAACTGAAACAGCCAACACAATAGTAGATGTTTGATGTGAATGGCCTGTCTTAAACCATAAATATATAGGTGATATAATAAAGTTGCATCTTTTTGGTCATGTTGCATAATAAGGTTGCATCTGATTGGTTAAATTTTTATTTTATTTTATTTTTTTTAGTGAAAGAGAGAGGGAGAGAGAGAGGAGAGAGAGACAGGGACAGACAGCTAGGAAGGAAGAGAGATGAGAAGCATCAACTTGTTGTGGCACTTTAATTGTTTGTTGATTGCTTTCTTATACATGCCTTGATTGAGGGGGGTCCAGGTGAGCCAGTGACCATAGGTTATGTCTATGATCCCATGCTCAAGCCAGTGAACCCATTCTTTTTATTTATTTATTTTTTTGTATTTTTCTGAAGTTGGAAACGGGGAGGCAGTCAGACAGACTCCCACATGCGCCCAACCAGGATCCACTCGGCATGCCCACCAGGGGGTGATGCTCCGCCCATCTGGGGCATTGCTCTGTTGCAACCAGAGCCATTCTAGTGCCTGAGGCAGAGGCCACAGAGCCATCCTCAGCGCCCGGGCCAACTTTGCTCCAATGGAGCCTCAGCTGTGGGAGGGGAAGAGAGAGACAGAGAGGAAGGAGAGGGGGAGGGGTGGAGAAGCAGATGGGTGCTTCTTCTGTGTGCCCTGGCCAGGAATCGAACCCGGGACTCCCGCACACCAGGCCGACACTCTACCACTGAGCCACCGGCCAGGGCCAGAACCCATTCTTAAGCTGGTGAACCCGTGCTCAAGCCAGATGAGCCATGCTCAAGCCGGCGACCTCGGGTATCAAACCTGGGTCCTCAGCATCCCAGGCCAATGCTCTATCCACTGTGCCACTGCCTGGTCAGGTTGATTGCTTAATTCTTGGTACAAGAAATCCTTATATACAAAGTATAAGTTCCTGATTTCATTAAAAGTCACTTTGAAGCAAAAAGAGTAGGTAATCACTATTGTTATATTTTTTGTAAATCAATCAAAATTATACCTTTTTCTTATCCGATCAGCAAAAAATATATTTTTTGGTATGCTGGAGATTTTAGTAATTAGTTTATGTGTGCCATGAAATTAAAAAGGTTGAGACGAGCTGTTCTAATCTAAAAGATGACTTGAAACTGGGAATCTTGTGTTTCTGTTGGAATAGCAAGTGGGTTTAAGTTAAAGTGGTTCTAGTTTTTAACTCTTATTTTAAAAATTTTATTTGTATTGATGTTTGAAAGGAAATTGTGACTTTGCAGTTTACATGTCATTTAAAAACTTTTGGGTATTAAGTTTTGAGCATGCTCATTGCTATCTATAAAATTTTTTTGTAGGTGGGTTTAGGGGTGGAGATCTGTTAGAAAGGGTGGCTGGGGAACTTGGTTTGAAGTCGGGTTTGTGTAGCAAACACACTGTTGTCACTTAATTGTACAATTATTTGTGGTGGCTTAGAGACCTATTGAAGCTAAAGCCCCTAAAATTCTCTTTTGACATTGCCACTGATCTTGTCCTGAGCCTGTGTTTCTCAAAGTTGGTGCCCATGGGGTTTTGGAATGAACCACGACCATCTTCATTTATGTGGTTCTGTCCTGTGGGGCTTTCAGCATCCCCTGGACCTGCTCAGTAAGTGCCCAGGAACATGGTTGGCCACTGCGACAACAAACTATTCCCACATTTTCAATTACCCTTGTTGAGAACTGTTAGTTTTATTTTAATCTCAAAAAGATACTTTTTCTCTAAACAAAGTTAACTGAGGAATGGAATAGAAGCTGGGGGGGGGGCGTCACAAGGAGCAGAGGGACAGCTGTCAGAGGGAAGGGGATGAGGGGGTGGGATCAGAGAAGGTGAAGGGATTAGTGAAACTATATACACATAACACAGAGATACAGATAACAGGACAGCAGGGGAAGAGAAAGGGGGAGGGAGTTGGGAGAGGGGGCAAAGGGGGTGTAATGGGGGCCAAGGGGGTGGGGGTAAGGGTGTTATATTGAGTGGGACCCTTGAGTTCATGTTAACACAATAAATTAAAATTAATAAAGAGAAAAAGAAGATACTTTTTCTTCAGAGGAGAATTTGGGTAAAAAATGAATGAACATGTGCACAAGGAAGGCAGAGTCCTGGAAAGATAGTGTTATCTGCAACGGGGTCCTGCATTTCCCCCACTTCTATACCATTCGCGTGCACAGCACATGCCCATCAGTAGCAGCTCTCATTTAAAAAGAATAATTTTCCATTTATTTAAGAAAGCGCAGGGATTCCATCTGAAAAAAATCCTTCCTTAGATTCAGCACCCATAGGGGGACACACCTACCGTCTACCTCTGATTGAGTGTCCCTGGTCTACCAAAAGTGCATTGGACAAGGAAGCTAGTTTGTCATGAAATAGCTGTTATATTATGCAGGCTGTTTAACCTCTTTATGCCTCTGTCACCTCATCTACAAGATGGGGATAATAATTCATATTCTATCTACCGCACAGAGTTGTGAGGACATAATTATAAGTATATAGGTACTCCAAGAAGTTAAAAGGATAAAAGATAAAATGGTGTGACCACTATGAAAGGCAGATTTTTTTTTCAACTATCATATGAGCCAGCAATCCCACTTCTGGGTATTTATTTAAAAAAACTGAAAGCAGTGTCTTGAAGAGATACTTGCATATTTTTGTTCACAGCTGTATTGTTCACAATAGCCAAGAGGTGGAAGTAACCCAAATGTCCACTGATAAATGAACAGATAAACAAAGTGTGGTACAACAGAATAACATTCAGCCTTAGAAGGAGAGCACCCCTGTCACATGCTGCAACATGGGTGAACCGTGAGGACAGTATGCTAAAGGAAATGAGCCAGTTGCAAAAAGACAAATACTATGCGATTCCACTCATATGAGATAACTAAAGGAGTCAAATTCATAGAAACAGAAAGTAGAATGGTGGTTACCAGGTACTGGGGGAAGGGGAAAGGTGAGTTGTTCAACTGGTTAAAGTTTCAGATTTGCAAGGTGAGAAGGTTCTGGGGAATGGTTTCAAAATGTGAATATATCAACATTATTGAACTATTCACTTAAAAATGGTTAAATGATGAATTACATATTTTTAAATGACAACTTTAAAAAAGCATGATGGGCCTGACCAGGTGGTGGCGCAGAGCATCGGACTGGAATGTGGAGGACCCAGGTTCGAGACCCCAAGGTCGCCAGCTTGAGCGCAGGCTCACCTGGTTTGAACAAGGCTCACCAGCTTGAGTCCAAGGTTGCTGGCTCGAACAGGGGGTCACTTGGTCTGCTGTAGCCCCCCTGGTCAAGGCACATGTGAGAAAGCAATCAATGAACAACTAAGGTGCCACAAAGAAGAACTGATGCTTCTCATCTCTCTCCCTTCCTGTTTGTCAGTTCCTATCTGTCCCTCTCTCTGACTCTCTCTGTCTCAGTCATAACCCAGAGGTGGGAGGAATAACAGGAGCACTTATTTCCAAGTTGGACAATTATATTGTAGGTCTACTACCCCAGATTTCTCCAGAACACCTTTAGAAAGAAGTATTGAATACATAAGGAATAAAGCAGGCAGGCAATTCATTTAGAAAAGTAATTCTTAAAGTGAGAAATGTGCTAGAATTCCATAATAGGATCTTTTATTATAAAAATAAACACAGGTCGGGGTTCCTGAATGCAAATAACAGAAGGCACTCTGGTTAGCTGCATCAGTCAGGGTCCTCCAGAAAGACAGAGCCGGCAGCATGTGTCAGTATGTATGTAGAACAAGATTTATTTGGAGAATTTGTTCACACATTTGTAGAGGTTGACGAGTTCAAGTTATAGAGGCTGCATGTAGGCCAGCAGGCTGGAGACCCAAAGAAGAGCCAGTGTTGCAGTCCAAGTTGGATGGCCACCTGCTAGCAGAATTCCTTGTCGCCAGTGTGTGTGTGTATGTGTGTGTGTGTGCGTGTGTGTGCGTGTGCGCATGCATGTGTACATCTTTGTTCTATTCAGGCCTTCAACTGATTGGCTGATTGATTTATATGGGAGAGCAATCTCCTTTATTCAAAGACAATTGATTTAAATGTAAATCTCATATAAAAAACATTCTCTCAGAATCATCCAGAACAGTGTTGACCAAATATCTGGGTGCTGCAGCCCAGCCAAGTTGACACTGTGTCATTCCCAACTTTCTAGCCATTGACTTCTAAATCCAAGAAACCTTCCTGACTCACTATATGCTTTCACCCCCACATCTAAATAGTCACCAAATCTTCTTTTATCTTCATTTGTGAGGTGTTTGGAGTTCCTCTTAAGTGGAACTATCTGTCACTTCCCAGACTTTTTTTTTATATAAATAAATTTTTATTTTAATGGGGTGACATCAATAAATCAGGGTACATATATTCAAAGAAAACATTTCCAGGTTATTTTGTCATTTAGTTCTGTTGCATACCCATCACTCAAAGAGAGATAGTCCTCCGTCACCCTCTATCCAGTTTTCTTTGTACCTCTCCCCCTCCTCCTCCCCCTCCCCCTCTCCCTCCTTCCTTCCCCCCACCCCCCGTAACCACCATACTCCTGTCCATGTCTCTTAGTCTCGCTTTTATGTCCCACCAATGTATAGAATCCTGCAGTTCTTGTTTTTTTCTGATTCACTTATTTCACTCCGCCTAATGTTATCAAGATTCCACCATTCTGCTGTAAGTGATCCGATGTCATCATTTCTCCTAGCTGAATAGTATACCATTGTGTATATGTGTCCCATCTTCTTTATCCAGTCTTCTATTTTTTTTACAGTGATTAAAAGCCTTTAAGCAAACTCTTGACCAATACAGCAAGAATCCATAAAAGAGTAGTGTCCTTAACATACTTCCCAGACTTTCTTGCATCTAGGGGCAAGACCTATGAATCAGTCCATTTTCATTTGCTAGGATTATCATGACAAAATACCACACACTGTGTGCTTTAATAACAGCAGTTATGTTGGAGGACAGAACCTCAAAATCAAGGTGTTGACAGATCTGGTTGCTCTTAAGGCCTCTCTCCTTGGCTTGCAGATGAATGCCTTCTTATTGTGTCTTCACACAGCCTTCCATCTGGGCGTGCTCACCCTTGGTATGCCTCTCTCTTCTGATAAGGACACCAGTCATATTGGATTAGGGCTCCACTCTTATAACCCCATTTAACCTTAATTATATCTGTAAAGGCCGTATCTCCAAATACAGTCACATTGGGGTTAGGCTTGAATACACTAGTTTGATGGGGAAAACAATTCAGTCCATGAACAGTTCACCAATCAGCTATATTGGGGCCAGGCTTTGACTCAGGAACTAGCCAGGGAAGAATACCTTGACAGTGGCAGTGGCAGCGGCAGCGGCATAGACCAAGGCCATACGAACTCCTGGTTCAGCAGTCACGATGGGGCTGGCAGCAGTAGAGATTAAATTCCAGGTTCAAAAGTTGTTCAGAAATGGCACAGAGTGACAGTGCAAGTTGAAATGCTTGTTGCTTGGTGGTAGCAGCCATGGTTATCTTACCAGGTTAGTTCTGCAATGAAGTAGGCATTATTTCTAGAAGTTCGACTCTGGGGGTGATTTTCCATCTTTTTAACAAATCTACTTTGTCTTATGTACATGATGTTTATGGTACTTGAATGAAGTAAAGTTTTTGTAGTTTATTTGGTGCAAATAATTAGTTACTCAGCATGAATTATATGTCATGAATATGTCCATAGAAAGTATGTTGTTCAATTTTTTTTATGGCCATTGAAATAATAGTAATTTTGGAAAGTTTCAAGAACAAGAAAACATGTTTGTGATTGAGTATGTACATATTAGAAATGGGTGGCTTGGTGAAGTTGCAGGGCCTGGGTCTCCCATATCCTTTATGTAAACTCTTTTCCTTCTTAACCACTTAGAGTTGACTTCCACCACTTGAAATTAGAAATCTGGATGCCTAGATTGTGACACAGGCTGGCAACCTGGTGCTTATACCCCATCTTACAAACTATGGTCAAACTACTATTCGCAAAACACTGCTTTCATCATGTATATCTCTGTCTACAAATTTCTGGGGAAACTCAGGTATTATTATTTTAGCTTTTTGATGTCAGTTGCAAGTGTCAGAACATAAATTCAAACTAGCATAAGTAGAAAAGACTTACACAGCTATGAAGTCCAAAGAGATAGATAAAACTGCAGGCATTCAGGCACGGCTTCAGTCAGGGGCTCAAATTATGTTCTTAGGTCTGAGTCTTTCTTCATTCCCAACTTCCTCAGGTGTCAGAAAAATTAGTCCCTGGACAAAGAGAGGAAGATATTTTCTTTCTCTTTCCATTGTACCTACATAAGTCACGTGTTTTCCATTGGGCCAACCAGTGTCCAAAGGGATGGATTCTAATGGGCCAGTCTGGGCTGTGCACTAGCTGCTATAGCTGCTAAGGTGGGAGAGGTAACCATAGTACCTCTAGGTCAGGGAATGCCAACTGCCACAAAGCAAAAATGTCTCAAGAGAGTAATTCAGAAACACACCAGCTTTGGGGGTAGTATATTGTCCAACCCTCCAAACCACACTGGCTGTTTTTTTGTCCTGCCAATGGGGGGTAAGCTCTGGTGTCCTGGACACTAGCAATGACCCTGGGTTTTCCCAGGAAGAAGCTGCCTGTGTCTGAAGATTGTCCTCCTGGGCCAGAGGGCTGTATGCTGTGTTTCTGCTTTCCACACTATGTAAGCTTTTGAAGCTAGCTTAATTCACATCCCACTAGTGCAGGCAACATCAGCAGCCCTTCCTTCCACTCACAGCCGTGGAGGAGGACCGATGTGGTCTTTTTGACAGCCCACTCCTTGCACCCAGGGACAATTGGACCCATTGTTCCAAGCGGTTTCCTTTAGGCTAATCTGAGGAGTGTGAAAGAACCCATTTAAAGGGGATCTGATGAATAAGGACAAAATAAAGATCAAACTCAGGCAATCAAAAGCTGTTTGTTAACAGACAAGATGTTCTTCAAAGTCTTTGTGAGGAGCCAGGGGAGACTTATCTTGCAGCACTATGTGCAGAAAGTAGGCGGGTCTGGGGGCATTCATTTGAAGTTCTAAACAGATGACGGCTGGCCTGGCAGCTGGGCTCAAAATTATCAGTAAGTCTCTCGGGTTAAGTGGGCAGCGCTGGTAGATAAGGGTCTGGGAAAAATAACAACTTGTGTAGTGGGTAATGTTTATTGGAGAAGTCCTCCAAACCTGCCTGTCCTTGCAACCACTTCCAGGAAGTAGCCACATGTTGCTTGCAAGTTAGAGAAGTTCTTTTCTAGTTCTGGATCTTTGATTTAGGAAATTGAACTATCCTGGTTTCATATAAGCCTTGTACCTAGTTTTCAGATGACAAACAAGGCCAGAGGCATTAGCGGTAGAGTGAGGCACGATGGTGCTTCTGGGTCTGGCCTCTACTGCCTGACAGTAACTGAAATAGGCCACATTTATTAAATGCCTATCACATGCAGGTAGGCACTGTGCCCAGATGATCTCATTTGAGCCTCAGCACAATCTAGACTCTTACTATCCTCATTTTGTAGATGTAGGAACTGAGACCCTGAGAAGTTCAAGTAGTTCTCTTAGGGTTTCACAGCTAGTACATGATAGAGCTGGGACCTGCATCCCTATGACTTGCTATATGCGAAGCCTGTGCTATTAATTGCTTATCATACTGTCATTCTAACCAGACCCATCAAGGACATCATCTGCCTCTTCCTTAGAAAATGGGAACTGAATTACTTTCATGTCAAACTTTTGTCCTAGATAGAAAAACTGAGTCAAATAGAGGTTAAAGTGGCTTACCTGGAACTATAATGGTTCATGGAATTGGCCGTAAGTGATGGATTTTTTTCCCCTACTGTAAAAGACAGCTATGAGTCAAGTGCCAAACAGATTTAAGGAGGTGAAGATTGTGATAGAAGAGATGTCACACAGAACCCAGAGTTACTCAGGTATCCATTTGAGTTAGTGTGTGTCATCTTTTCTGTTGGCATACATGTGTGTTTTAATATCACTCCTTAAAGGAAGGACTACTGTGTTGCCCCAAACAGTAGCCATTAGTTCCATGTAGCTATTTAAATTTATATTAACTAAATTAGTTAAAATTTAAAATGTAGTTCCTCAGTTCCATCAGCCTCTTCCCAAGTGCCCAGCAGCAGGCACAGAACTTGGCTATCATTGCAGGAGAATTCCACAGGCCAGCACTGCTCCCAGACCCCGCGACCTAGTTCCATTTACTCTCCACGGTGAACTGGAAAGAATAGGCTCTACTTGTCATGTCCACTTCCCCACCTCCCTGTCTCTTCTAAGTCTACTCTGTTCAGGCTTTCCGTGTCAGTCATGTCCCTGAATTCTCCTTTCAGAGTCATTAATGATTCACATTTTGTCAAAACCAGTGTCTTCACCTTGTTGATCTGCATTGGATCCTACTGGTCTTATGCTTCTTCTTTATTGTTATTTATTTAGAAACTTTATTTTTCATCAATCTTATTTTCATTCTGTTAAGAGTTTGTGGAAGAACCGCTTAAGACCACTTAGTGGTTGTGCCCACCCATTGGGGGCCTGCGCTGTGGGGCCGCCGCCGCGTCTGTAGTGGTGGGCTGAGTGCTCCCTGCTTCAGCAGGGAACTGCTGGGCCGGCACAGAGGGCACTGTGGGCCTTAGACCAGCCTGTGACCTCCCGCTGAGCAGCGGTGACCTCGGGAGCTGGAGCAGTCCGTTCACCCTGGAATTCCTCCTTGGTTGCAGCCTTTTGAGCAGTGGCCTCCTGTTCCTTTTCAATCTCTCAGGATCTCTGTAGAAGTAGAGGTCAGACATGACCTCCTGTGGGTGTTCATAGGCAATGGTGCCACCCATGAGCAGAACTTACTGGGCAGCATCCACCACATCAGTCCCACTGAGTGAGCCCCCTCTTATTGCAAGACATGGCAATGTCCACATAGTGCAGAGGAGAGTCTGTGTTATATGGAAAGATGGCAGGCTGGTTAATGTAAGACATCTCTGTGAGAGGCTGTGGTCAGCCCCAGAATTAGTCACCACCAGAAGTCTTGGCTCCCAGAAGGCTACCTGGATCTTGTCAGTGAGGTTTCCAGAAGTGAAGCCTCAGCAGTGGGAATGGCTGCAGTGGGAACAGCAAACTGTAGCCCAGCTTGCTGGCCAGAATTCCTAGACAATAGGACACTGACATCAGCTGGGTTTGCAATGTCTACAGAGGCATGAGCTGCCAGCAGAGGCTTCTCTCATGTTCTCTTCAGATGTATTATGCAGACTCCACCACTTTTCCTTTTGTAGATGTGTTGTTCCATTTGAAAGTCAAGGTTGATGTCACCTAGGTAGCTTCCTGCAGCCAAGAATTTGAGGACATCTTCATTTGTAGGACATTAAGCACTCTGAACACTGTGATAAGATTCTCTTTAAGTTATGTGGGATATAAAGATGAGATTCATGGTCGTAGATAAAAGTGAAATGGTTACTACCGGGGAGAGGGAGTTGTGGGGAGGGGAGTAAAGAGGGACAGATATATGGTGACAGAAAAAAATTTGACTTTGGGTGATGGGCACACAACACAATCAACAATTCATAGGCTATAGAAATATTTAGCTAAAACCTATGCACTCTTATTGATCAGTATCATCCCATTAAAGTTAATTTTTTAAAAGAAAAAAGAAGTTACATGGGAACCGAGAACAACACTATAGGGGTCCGTCTCTGGGAGGTGTAGAAAGAACACTCTTCCTCTTTAAAGGACATTTTTCTCTGAGCTTCTGAAAAACCACACTACCTTGGTTCTCCTCCTACCTAAACGGGGAAACGTGCCAGTCTCCTTTACTCCCATTTCGTCCCCAACAAGAGCTTTCTGGTTGCTGAGTCCCTGGGGCTTCATTCCCACACTCTCTTAAGAATTTACATTCTCTCTGCCTGTGATCTCAACAGTCAGAAAGCAGGAATCACAGCACATCACTCCTGGACTGAAAGCCGGCCAATGACTTTCCATTGCCACCAGAATAAAATCCAAGATCCCTACTGTGCCCCTCAAGGCCCCACATGACAGAGCCTCTGCCTACTTGTCCCCTGTTCGATCTGTACCGGTTTTCTCTCTGTCCCTCGCCGACCATCTGCTTCTGGCTCAGAGCTGTTGGATTAAACTACTTTCTTCCACATCTTTCCGTGGCTGTTCCTTGTCATCACTTGGATTACCTGGGTCTTAATTCAAGTATCACCTTCTCAGAAAAGTCATTCTTGACCACTTTAGTTCTCCTTATCACACACAAACGTCTTGTCCTATTTTATTTTATTCATGTCATTTATTAGTAACTGAACTTTCCTAATTTATGTTTTACAGTCTGTTTTCTGATATCAGCATATACACTCTTTGGGGGGCAGGGGCTCTCTTTCTCTTGTTCACCACACAGTACCTACCACAATGGCTGGCACATAGTAGGTGCTTAATTATTGCTTCTTGACTTAAATTTTTGTTAACTAACAATCTGGCCAGGAGTCAGAGTGGGGATTTTAGGACTATAGCAGACTTCCTTGAGAGTCAGTCAGAGACAGAGGAAGATTCAATTACGTAAATCAGCTGTACAGCTAGGCATGGCCTATGTTTTAAACGGACTTTCTTTGTATTTTATGACTCTATCAATACCTTAAGGATATCAGTTTCCCTTAACCTTTTGTTGCTTTTCTCTCAAAGATGTTAACCCAATATAAGTGTGTGACTTTGGACAAACTATTCATGGACCTTGGTTTCCCTATTCATGAAGTAATTATGGTTTTTGGTAGAGAATTCTTAACCTTTCTTTTGACATTTTATTTCTAATTGTCTGGTGTCACTTCAAAGAACCTCAGAATATGCTCTTTCTGAAAATAAATTTAACAATAATTTATAAAGGACTTTAGAAAAGTAATTTCACTTCTAGAACTTCATCCTAAGGAAGTAGTCATAAATTTGAACAGAGATTTATTTGCAAGTATGTTCATCTTAGAATTATAAATAATAATTAAAAAATCAGAAACAACTTAAATAATCAATAGTAAGAAAGGCTAAGTAAATTTAGATGCTTGTATGTTTGAATATTATAAAATATTGGAATATATTTGAATATTAGAATAAAAATGCCAAGAACCACTGGAAATGAATATTTTCTAAAAATACGATAATGCAAAAATTCTGCAATTCAGTGTTAAATTTTTTATAATCTCAATCTATAAAATACATATGTTCATAGGAAGAAAAGTTGAAGGAAATTAAAATGTAACTTGCAATTATCTGTGGGTTATAAGATTAGTCTATTTCTTTTACATTTGTCATTATTTTCAAAGTCAATGAATATGTAGTTCTTTGACAGCCAGTGAGTTGCACTTTTAGTGAGGAATGGATTCTAATGTTATGAGTTTGGAGTCAGAAGTCTCAGGTTTAGTACAGTTTAGCTCAACAAATATTTAACGAATGTTTTTATGAGTCAGGTGCCGTGCCATTACCTGGAGATAAAACCAGGACGGTGGTAGAGTGTCGGCCTGGTGTGCGTAAGTCCCGGGTTCGATTCCCGGCCAGGGCACACAGGAGAGGCGCCCATCTGCTTCTCCACCCCTCCCCCTCTCCTTCCTCTCTGTCTCTCTCTTCCCCTCCTGCAGCCAAGGCTCCATTGGAGCAAAAGATGGCCTGGGCGCTGGGGATGGCTCCTTGGCCTCTGCCTCAGGCGCTAGAGTGGCTCTGGTCGCGACAGAGCGATGCTCCGGATGGGCAGAGCATTGCCCCCTGGTGGGCATGCGGGGTGGATCCCAGTCGGGCGCATGCGGGAGTCTGTCTGACTGCCTTCCCGTTTCCAGCTTCAGAAAAATACAAAAAAAAATAATAATAAATAAAATAAAATAAAAAACCAGGACGGTGAGGCAGAACCTGGCTAGGAGACAGACTGAACACTGAAAACCTCTCATGGAGGAAATTGCAGCATGCTGCAGAAGGAGAGAGTGGTTTGGGAGAGAAGCGTGAATAGAACATAATGCTTCAAGAATCGTGTCCTGAAGGTATAAGGTTCCTGTTCTTGTCCTACTTGCTTGACCTTGGACCAGTCATTTAACTCCTCAGCCTCTCAGTTTCCCATCTGTAAAATGAGAATAATACTGCCAGCTTTCTCTACTAAACCAGGTTGTGATTTTTGCAGGTCATAATCGGGGCACTATAGAAATGCTTTTGGCAACTGACAAATGGTATCAGGGGCTTTCAGACTCAAACTAAAGAGAGCAGGAAGCAGAGCCTTGATTTAATGATTAACAGAGCAGCAAAGCCTGGGGCCACATGGATGACAATTTTCTTGTATATTGGGTGAGGTGGCCACTTCTCTCTAACTCTGACCCTAGCAGCTAGTTTGTAGTGTATTATTGCTCAAAGGAAGTACGCAAAAGCTGATGTGGGAATCAAATGGGAAGTACAACAGACTCTCAGCTTACACATTGTAGTGTCCCTCTATCCCCTTCCTGACTTGGCTCTGAAGTCATCATCTTTTATGACCCAGAGGAAATGGTGTTGCAGTTGAGGACCCAAATCCTTATTATTTTGAAATTAACAAGTCCCAGGTACTGTCCAGAATGAGATGGGGGTTCTTGTGGGGCTGGTAGCCTTGATGGTCAGTTTGCATGGTAGCCTTTTGTGTCAGTGGCATCTCCCATTGGCCTCAGTCTCTGGGTCACCACACACTTCAGAACAAAAGGGAAAAGCTGAAGCTCCTCCTCGTGTGGTGGGATCTCAGGTCTTAACCAGGAAGGCTAAGCCACCAGAGATGGGATTTGGTATTTCTCTACACTAGTTTGACTGCTTTTTCTGCTCTTCTTTTGGGGTAGTGCTGGCTCTTTTCTTTTACAGAGTGGTTGGTCCATTCTCTCAGTTTCTTTCTCCCTCTGATCATTCTCTTTTTTGTCTCCTTTCTTCTCTTTCCTCCCTTTCATTTATGACCAATATTTACTAAGAATCTGTCACTGTGTTAGGACTGTGGATAAAACAGATAGAAAACGCCACCAAGAGTTTTAGATAAATGCTATGGAGCTTTTGGAGATCTCTTGCACACCCAGACAGAGGCAGGGCTGCCTTTCAGTCTCCTGTCTCTCACAGGGGATGAATAAAGCCTCACTCGGCCACGAGATTTTCATTTCTTAGCATAAAACCTTTCCCTCCTTTGGTTCTGAAGGAGTAACTCTGTATAGTTGGGATCTTCCAAAACTTTTAACCCCCTGGCTGAAGAATTTGGGCAGAAAAAGATGACAATAGTAACATTAATACATGCAGTTCAAAAAAGGTCTTTCCTTTCAGGTTACAGGAAAAATGAGCATTGTAATTAGCAATATCCATTCTTTTTAAAGAATCTGCTTTCTTTGTGTGATACTAAAAAAACCATTTTACAACTGCGCCCAATTTTTAAGATGCTTCATTGTACCCTTCTACACACTACAAGTGCCTTGAGGACAGGGACTGGGTCTTATTTCTTCTCCTAACCGTAATATGGTACTTCATAAAAGTTTGTTGACGACAGTACTAATGTGAACAGCCACATGAAGGCATGTATTCTGAAAAATCTGGGAATAAGAATAAACTGGTAGCAGCCCCATTTTCCAGGAAGACAAATTGAGACAAAGTGCATGAAAAGCTTTGCTTAGCCTTTCTGCCAGTATTTGACAAATTTCTGTTCTGAATTTTGGCCTCGTGGCGAGCTCTGCGTGGCCTTGGCAGAGGAAGGCCCGTCATGTCTACCACATGGCCGCTCCCCTGCAGTGCCAAAGGATGAGGCCATTTGGAGACAATCACCTTCTGTCTCTGAGCTTTGACATCTGGAAGGTGGACGACCAACAGGCCTTGGCTGGGCCTCCTGGCCCTTCAGTGTGCCGCATATTAGTTGGAAGCCATTTTTCAGGAAAAAGGCCTGTTCAGTCTTATCACCCTAAAACCTTGGTGGCAAAGGTCACCTTCTGGACAAATAATTCTGGTCCAGGGGCACCAGATGCAATAGGGAGTCTGAGGCAATGAGTAAATGAGCAAACGAGCAAATGACTTTGTCTTAAATGAAAATAAGATTTTAACAGAGTTGTGATTCTCCTTTGTTCAATAGGATTGGCATTCACTCTGTAGAGAAGCGACCGAGTATTGATGGCTTGGTTAGAATCCAATTTTAGTAATTAGTTCTACTCACAATAAGGCGTGTTAATAGGTCCCATGTTGAGCCTGCAGAATCCCTTGTCTCAGGTGCTGAATACCAATTAATGAAATCACATTCAGGTCCCACAGGTAAACAACCATCCTGTATCCGTCTCTTGGAGCTGTGGGCAGGCATTCTCCTTAGCAGCAAAGATCCTAGACAGAGACTGGAAGGTCCAGGAAGACAGGGGTCATGCCTGTTTTGTTCACTATATTCTCAGTTGCCTAGGTTACTTATAGCACCTGTATTAGATTGTGGAAACACAATAATTCTTTCTCTACCTTTAACCTTGCTCTTTATAATATGAGTTTGCAGTTCCTAGCCTTGGGACTTGCTTTGCCATACGGTGGGGCAGAAGTGACATAGTGTCAGTTATGGGGAGGAGGCCTTGCTCACTTCTGTGTTCCTTCTTGTACCCTGCAGAACCTCCACGTGAATAAACTCAGGCTGGCCTGCTGGAGAGACACAAGGCCTGTTCAGTCTTATCATCCTGACCAACAACCAGGCCGCCCCCAGAAGTATAGCTGCCTAGATGACCAGTATCAGATCACAGATGCATGAGTGAGTCCAGCTGAGACCAGAGGAATTGTCTATATGGGCCCAAACTAAAAGGCCAACCAAAAGAAATGTTGATTGTTTTAGGCTACTAAGTTTGGAGTGGTTTGTTATGCTGTAAAAGCTAACTGATTGAGCACCAAATGTATATTTGCTGAGAGATGGATGGATTATTGATTAGATGTCACCCAACCTTAACTACCTCTCCCAGTCACTGTCTTTTATATTATTATTTTACCTTCTTCTTAACACTTACCACAAGCAGAAGTGATTCATTTGCTTATTGGTTTATTTTCTATCTATCTTTCCATGAAGATAGGAGATGAGGAGATCTTGTCTACCTTACCTTTAAATTCCTACAGCCTAGAACAGTTGAGAGCACACAGTGGGCTCTCAATAAATATTGACTGAATGAAAGAGTGAGTGGATTTCAGTACTATCACTTATAGTGAGGCTAGATGACCAAAGAGCTTGAAAAGTAAATATCATACACATTGGCTAAAGTATTCTTTGCTCTTTGTGTGTCTTCCTTGTAGGGGAGGAAAAAAGTTTTCTTTGACCCTCTTAGGATCTTTGGCTGGGACTGAAAAATTAAACTGACAAAGACAGATTAATAGGAGAAAAGCATATTTATTTATTTATTTGTTTATTTATTGAGAGAAAGGGAGGAAAAGAGAAGAGAATGGAAGAAAAAGAAGCATCAACTCATTCTACTTAGTTGTGTCCCCACTGATTATTTCTCATATGTGCCTTGACTAAGGCTTGAACCAGTGACCTTGGGGTCAAGCCTGCACCCTCAGGATTGAGCTGGTAATCCTGAGATCAAGCTGGTGACCTCAGCACCCTGGACAATGCTCTATCTACTGCGCTACTGGCCAGGGCTCACATAAATTTTTAATGTTTTACATGACAGGAGTCTTCATAAAAAAATGAGGACCTGAAGAAATGGTTAACCCTGAGTGTTTTTATACTAGATTTGATGAAAAGTAGACAGTTGGATAGAAATGTGATGGGGCAAAGGATATGAGGTAAGGGTAGGAAACTGGAGGAAATTTAGCATGGACAGTTTGGATTTTTCTTCAGTGACCCTGTGTCTTTGGAGATATGGATGCTCCCCTCCTCTGGGTCTAAGGAGGGCACCTCTCTTCTGAGGGTTTTGTGACCTGTGGAGAGAATGGGGGGTGGGGAGCTCAGAGCAACCTCCCTGCTTCTGCTGTTTTCTCAGTATGCCAATGTGACATTGTAGAGGCAGTGTGTGATGAAATCCATCACCAGACATTTCAGACAATTTTGTCATTGTCACAAACTACAGTCATTTTTACTTTAGAAGGATGGAAAAGAAGGCAGGGAAATTCTCTGTTCAAATTACCCCTCCCAGAAAACTGCCAACATGGCTTCCCTTCAGGGCTGGCTCTGACCATGAGCCACACAAATCATAGGCAACATAAAATATGTGGGTGGCAGTGTGCCCAGTACTCAGAAAATCTCGTGTGGAGGGATTCCACTGGGTGGGTTAAACCTCTCAATTATTAAAACACAGTGTGTGCAGTTCCCTCGGAAATGTATGGTTTGCTAGGATTTTTCTTTTTACTCCTTTCCATGTGGGGCTTGCATATCAAATTTCTCTTTCTCAGTCAGTCTTTGAGGCCATTTTTTTGGCTTTCACATGAGCCCATTAGGGCATTGGTTTCAAGAGAGGAATCCAGAGGCAGGCCCACCTGCACCTCTTCTTGTCATTGGCATTGTCAAAGGGATTTTATTAAGCACTGACTGATGCTTAATCTCCCCTGGAGTCTAAATTTATTTTTGAGAAATCTCAGACCTTAATGGGTACCCAAGTGTTTCAGATCCATTTGCAGATGAGCTTGTTATTATAGGTTTGCAAATTTAATACATTTGAGTTATACTTGCTGAGCAAATTTTTATAAAGCTTTCATTTCAGAAACTCATTGTAAATGGCATTTTAAAACTAACTCTTCTGCTCTGGATAGCACACCCAACCTTTGTTTCCCAATTGCCTGGATCAGTGCCCTGACTCTTGCTTATATATAAGTAGCCAGGACATCAGATCCTGGGAAAGCCCAAGGATGAGGATCAAAATGTGGATGACAGGAAGCTCAGCAGGAGGATATTAACGTTAATTAGAGTACTCTTTCCTGACCACAGATAATGATGGCTTTCTTTGTTCGGTATACTGAGTAAATCCCCTACTACAGATTTCCACACTCTGAACTAATCTGAGCATTTAGATGGAACTGCTGTTATGGCTGAATTATCCACTCGATATGAGAAAGAGGGAGTTGCCTCCATGTTTCAATTCCCCAATCATCTGTGATAACTGGATTTAAGAGGTTTTAGGAAGCCATTCCTAGAAAGAAGCATTAACTATGACATGACCTACTAGGTATATATAGAAGTAATAAGATCATGAAGTACACATAAATATTTTGAATTGATACTTAATTTTTTCCCCCTTCACTGTGCTGGCTCTCTGCTAAATTAATTCCACTTTTATATAAAAATTTATGGATGGCAACTGAGGTCCTTAATAGGGTCTTTATGATCTCGGATTAAGATCCTTAAACGCCTGGGAACTCATTAGCATGTGCACTCTAGTCACTTGTATGAAGTCAGTGGAGGAGAAGAGATGAGGGAGAAGGATGACAGAACAAAGAATAAACAGGTAGGCATTTAAAAAATAATAGTTTAATAGTTTAATAATTATTAAATTCAATAATTTATTTATTTTCTATTTTTGTGAAGTGAGAAGTGGGGAGGCAGAGAGACAGACTCCCGCAAGCACCTGACCATGATCCACCTGGCATGCCCACCAGGGGGCGATGCTCTGCCCATCTGGGGCCCTTGCTCCATTGCAACCAGAGCCATTCTATCACCTTAGGCGAGGCCATGGAGCCTCCTCAGCATCCGGGCCAGCTTGCTCCAATGGAGCATTGGCTGCAGGAGGGGAAGAGAGAGACAGAGAGAAGAGCAAGGGGAAAGGGTGGAGAAACAGATGGGTGCTTCTCCTGTGTGCCCTGACCAGGGATCAAACTTGGGACATCCACATGCTAGGCCAATGCTCTACCACTGAGCAAACCGACCAAGGCCTTTAAATTCAATAATTTAAATTATTTAATTTGCTGGGGCACTTAAAGGGCCTCCTTTAAAAGTTAAAAATTGCATACTATCCCCTAACTATAGCAGAATAAGCATCTTGGCCAAAATTTAAATTCATTTTGAAAGTAGAGGTGTGGGTCAAATAAGTTTGCAAATGTGATGTATATGTTTGCTTGCTTATAGTTTGCAGTGGGTGTGGGGAACAGGCTGTAAGCAGGCAGGGTCCTTATAGCCTAAGGCTTAGTTTTAAGACTAAGCCTTTCCCACCCTTTTAATACTAAGATCTTTTCAACAATAAACTTTTCCCCACACCCTTGACTGTTGCATGATGTGGGGTGGTGCACTCTTATGAGGAATCCCATTTATGCTTCAGATAATTGGCTTTGTATCAGAGACTTCCTTATTTGTATACTGGCTTAAAGATTTTAATTTCTACACTATAAAATAAGGGAGACCAGGAGCTCTCTCTCTCTTGGTTCCTGAAATTAGTATTGCAGAGGAGAAGCAGCCAAGATGGCAGAGTGCTGAAGGAGAAGGCTGTTTGTGCAGAGTTTGTGCAGAGAGAAGGAGATGGGGAAGAGAGATGAATAAGGCTTGTGAGGTAGAAATCTTTGATTCTAGGAAAGTTGGATAAGTCCGTGGCTTTGGGAGCCCTGAATGGAAGGGGAAATGTTTTCCCACTGTGTGTATTTCTCGCCTGCCGGGTGCGAGCTAGGATTAAAGGTAATGACCCACCAGTTCTTGGCTCCGTTGTTTCATTACCATCTGTCCGAATCAAATGCAAACCTACACAGGCCAGGTGGCTGTGATGGTGGCCATGGCTTCTGGCCTTAAAAGAGGTTTAAACATCTAATTTAAATTCTAAACCTTGAATTTAAAATAAAATTAAGAAAACAATTATACAGTATGTACAGACAACATTCTACTATACAAAAATCCATTCCTGCTGGTCAGGTTTGTGCTTGTTGGGCAGGGCTAAGTGGGTGTGAAGATTAGTATGCAACATTGAACCATTAATGAAAACCCTGCTCCAGACAGTCTCCTTTCCACCTCCACCAAGGATGAGGGGCTGCAGCAGGTGAACGTCAGGACTCCCTTTCCTGGAAGACTTGCTGCTATGACAGTCACTTGCTTACAGCAGCTCGACCCAGAATTAGTCATGAAGGGTCAGAGAGCAGGAAGCATGAGAAGTTTTATAATGCAGCTTCTTTTATAAGAGTTTGAGCTGGCCCACCCCTGGCCTTTGGGGATCTGTGCAAAAGAGTAAATGGCAGCGGCTACGGGCCACCCTTTCCTTGCCACTCCCAGCTCCATTCCATAGCTCCAGGGCATTCTCCTTCCTTGGAGCGGGGCCTCCCTGATGGCAGGTTAAAGTTCCATCTCTGTGGCCCATAAGAATGTACACATTGGTGATGTGTTCTGCCCTTGGGAGGGTGGCCCAGAAAAGAGGCCTGCCAGGGCATGGACTTCTGAGGTCCTAGGTGCGAGAGCATGACCTGGGCCCTGAGGCACAGATTATGGTGGGCATTACTTTGTGGTTTCAAGGACTTCTTGCCAGTGAGGCCGTCTACAGGGTTGGGGTCCCAGTAACCCAGATGTAAGGGTCTTATTAGTCTTCAGAGCTACTGTTCTTTAGCCTCCTATTTTCTGTGAACCGCACACCTGGGTCAGGAAACTAACACTACAGTTTTAGAGTAGCTTCTTAAAAAGTTCATAAAGATTTCCCAGAAAGGAGATTCCATGACCCTTCTTTGGCACTTTTCCAGTGTTTAAAAAATTTTCTCTCATCTCTGCATGTACACTGTGGTGGTCTTTCTATGGCGCTGAAAACAAATACTGTGATGATTAAAAGCTGGGTAAGAACATCTCTAGGCCACAACAAACATTTATTTTAAGTCATCATATGAATGAGACATATTGCAGTAAGATTCAGAGAAGACAATTTCAATTAAAGATGAAATTGATATCTCCAAGAGTTAAACATATTTATATATTCAACATAGTTTACACTAAATTTAGCACAATTTACAGCATATGAGCAGAGGGATTATAGTTGAGGCAGGTTGTTGTTTTTATAAACTGAATCCATCAAGACAGGGCTTTATTTTATGTCTCTACATATGTTTCAGCATTCCTTGGAAAACCAGCACATAGCTGGACATCAGGAAGGAGAAATCAGTGCAAACTCCAGCTCCTATATCTACAGAGTCCCTGAAGGCAAGACTTTGTATTGGTCATAATTACAGAACCTGAGACCAGGTACTTTACAGATGCTTGATGCAGAACTATAGAAGAAGCTGAAGACATGGTTGATGAAATGTGCAATTAGTGGACCACGATGTTTCAATGGTGCCTGTAGATGTGGATGGTGATTGAATATTAACTTGTATTCTGTTTTAAATACAGAGAAGACATTTTCATGTTTCTTTGCCTTTAGATTTTTTTCATATGGAAATTGGAGATTTGAATCAGATAATCCCAAAGGTCCTACTACATCTAAAATGCTAAGAATGTATTTCCAACTTTGTACCCAGAAAGTATTTGTACTTTAGTCAATAAATTTTAGTTATCATTAGCTTAGGTACCTGGATATGAAATAAATGTAATATAGTGTCCACTCTTAGGGGTAATAACAAATAACACGTAAAATGCAATGTAAAGATAGTTTAGTGTTCAACTGTGGACTCCAAAGACGGCTTCATGAGTGGGGAGTCTTGAAGAATCAGGACAACTTAGATAACTAAATAGGGTGAGAAGTACCAATCCAGGTTGGAGGAAGAGTATGCTCAAAAGTGGAAACCAAATGACATGTTTGGGGACTTTGAGAGTATGGAAATAGTTTTAGAATGTGAAGTAGAGAGAAATATATTTGAATAAATTGGTTAATAACAGATTCTAAAGACTGAAGGAAACTAGTAAGTAGAAAAGGTAGAAGAGATATATTATCAGTATCTGTATCCTCATATTAACAAGCTTCTGACTAATGCAATATATAATGGGTAATCCTTCTAGAAATGAGCTTCCATAAAGCCACACATTTTTTGGCCTTCCTCCTGCCTCACTGGTCTTTTCAGTCACTCATCTGCCTCTACCAACCTCTAAGAGTTAAAGGCACTTGACTCAGAGTTTAATCCTTAGCCTTCTTCTCTATCTTTTGTACTTGCTTTAATTTAGACTCATTAACTTTAAGTACCATCTGCAAAGAGGTAACTCCCTAATATTTATCTCTGGCTTCATTCTACTCTGAGCATTTTGAACCCATATTTCCATCTATCTACTTGAATCCATCGGAAGTTAGATATTCCATAGGAACCTCCCACTCACAAATTCATCATTTCTATTTCCATATTGATCGCTTCCTATTGTGGCTGAAGCTGCTGGTTATCCACCAACATCTTTTATATTCTTCTCCCTTAAGTAAAAGAACTTCCCAATTTTATCTTGGCATTTGGCTGCCCAGCCAAAGGTTACGTTTCATAGCCTCCATTTTAAATAGGTGTGGTCATGTGGCTAAGCTCTTACCAATGAGATATCAACATAAGTGATGCTTTCCATTTACAATTGGTAACTCCAAAATTGAGTTAGCTTGGATGTGGTTGGGAGGGCTAAAGCTGGGACAGCTAACTTAGATCTAAAAATAGAAACCTTACATTTAGGATGGCCAACCTGATCTACCAACCTGTGTCTCTACCCATGGCTTATTATGTGAGAGGAAAATGGTTCCATATTCGTTGAGCTGCTATGCTTTGGAACCATTTTGTATGGCATCTCAGACTGTACCCTTAATACACCCAGTCTTCTCCATCTCAGTAAATGATATCTTCATCCATTTAGTTTCTCAAGACAGAAACCTCTTCATAATCCATCTTTCTTCTTCAGACCCACTTTATCAGTAAGACCTGCTGAGTGTACCAAAAAATATATCTCAAATCCATTCATGACCCAAATTCATGCACTACTACTAAACTATCTCCTAACTGATCACTGTATTATTTTATTTAGTTATTTTTTATTTTCCAATTACAGTTGACATACAATATTATATTAGTTTCAGGTATAAAACCTAGTGATTAGACATCATATAACTTATCAGGTCATCATCCTGATAAATTGCATATCCATCTGACATCATGCATAGTTATTAGACTATTATTGACTATATTCCCTATGCTGTACTTTACATCCCCATGACTAATCCATAACCAATTTGTACATCTTAATCCCTTAACTTTTTTCACCTATTCTCCTAACAACCCTCCCATCTGGCAACTATCAAAATGTTCTTTGTATCTATGAGTCTATTCTGCTTGTTTGTTTATTTATTTTAAATTAAATTCTTGATAGATATGTATTTATTGCCATTTTTTATTCATATTCTTTATCTTTCTCCTCTTCTACTTCTTCCTCCTCCTTCTTCTATAAGACCCTTTAACATTTCATATGATATAATGAATATAATATATATGGTTGGTTGGTAATGAACTCCTTTAGCTTTTTCTTGTTTGGGAAGCTCTTTACATAACAATTGGTTGTAGGTCCTTGATTTTCATCACTTTGAATATTTCTTGCCACTCCCTCTGGCCTGCAAAGTTTCTGTTAAGAAATCAGCTGACAGCCTGACCAGGCAGTGGCACAGTGGATAGAGAGTCAGACTGGGATGTGGAGGACCCACGTTCAAAACCCTGAGGTTGCTGGCTTGAGCACAGGCTCACCAGCTTGATTGTGGAGTCACTGGTTTGAGCGTGAGATCATAGACATAACCCTATGGTCGCTGGTTTGAGCCCAAAGGTCTCTGGCTTGAGTCCAAGGTCGCTGGCTTGAGTAAGAGATTACTCTCTCTGCTGTAGTCCCCCAGTCAAGGTACATATGAGAAAGCAATCAATGAGCAATTAAGGAGCTGCAAAGAAGAATTGATGCTTCTCATCTCTCTCCCTTCTTGTTTGTCTGTCTCTATCTATCCCTCTCTCTGTCTCTCTCTTTGTCACTGTCACAAAAAAGGAAATCTGCTGACAGTCTTATGGGAGCTCCCTTGTAGGTAACTAACTGCTTTTCTCTTCCTACTTTTAAGGTTCTCTCTTTATTTTTAACCTTTCGCATTTTAATTATGATGTGTCTTGGTTGAACCTCCTACCAGTCTTGATGTGGCTTTACACCCTTATTGTAGCACTTCCATTCAGCTAGATTTCAAGCATTTCTAAATGATGGTTATTGTATAGTTTAGTTGTGGTTTTGATGTGGTTCTGGAAGGATTTGAGTACCATGTTTACCTATGCCACCATCTTGACCGGAAGTCAATCACTTCATTTTGATTTTGACCTCATATAACCCTTTCCTGACTGCAGCCAGAGACAGCTCTAAGAGGTTTCTGTTTGAAACCTCTCAGCCTTATTATGTTATTAAGATAAAGTTCCAAGTCCTTAACTTGACCCTCTGGGACCAGGTTTTTGCTTTCTTTTCTCACCAGGCTTCAGCAACAGTGGTTTTCTTTCCATTTCAGTTCCTCAAACATCCAAGCTCCTTTCCATCCCAGGCCTTTGTTCACGTGTTGTCTCTACTAGGAAAGTTTGTTTCTTTATTCTTTATCAGGTGGCCATCCAGTGGCCCTTCGGGTATCAGTTTAACCCCCTTTCTCAGCTCTCCAAGTGTATTTCATAGCATTCATTTCTTTTATATAGTATATCACAATTTACAATTATACATCAGACAGAGTCTCTGTTTCATGTTTGTATTCCCCACTAGACTGGATGCTCCCTGGAGGCAGAGGCCATGTTGGTGGTGTTCACTTCCATACACTCAGCATTATCACAGTGTTTTCACATAGTAGTTGCTCAAAAAATCTAATGCTTCCTGAAATGAAATAGGTAGGTTAGAAATCTGATGAGAACAGATATTTAGCTGGAAAAAATATGTAAAATGAATTTTAGTTGGAAAGGGACTGGTGTATTGGTTTCCTTTGGCTGCCATAACAAATTGCCACAAACTGGGCATCTCAAAACAACAAAAATATATTCTCTTACAGTTGTGGAGGTTCAAAGTCTGAAATGAAGGTGTCAGTGGGGCCATGTCTCTAGGGGAAGGTCTTTCCTTGTCTCTGCCAGTATCTGGTGGTGGCCAGCAATCCTTTGATCTCCTTGGCTACAGCCGCACTCCAGTCCCACCTCTGCCGCCACATGGCCTCCTCCTTGAGTGTGTGCCCTCTCTGTGTCTCTTCTTATGAGGACAGCAGTCATATTGGATTATGGCCTAATCTCTTCCAATATGACTAATTACAATTAACTGTTTACATCTATAAAAAGAAAACCTATTTCCAAATAAGGTCACATTCTGAGGCTCTAGGTGGGTATGAGGTTTTGGGAGCCACTAATCAAACCAGTATTCTAGAGGTATAAGGCAGGGGTCCCCAAACTTTTTACACAGGGGGCCAGTTCACTGTCCCTCAGACCATTGAAGGGGCCGGACTATAAAAAAAACTATGAACAAATCCCTATGCACATATCTTATTTTTAAGTAAAAAACCAAAACGGGAACAAATACAATATTTAAAATAAAGAACAAGTAAATTTAAATCAACAAACTGACCAGTATTTCAATGGGAACTATGGGCCTCTCACTGACCACCAATGAAAGAGGTGCCCCTTCTGGAAGTGCAGCGGGGCCGGATAAATGGCCTCAGGGGGCCGCATGCAGCCCACGGGCGTAGTTTGGGGACCCCTGGTATAAGGAAAACAATTTGCATTATTCCAGGAAGGAGGTTAACAAAGCTTGAACTATGTTGCAGTGAGAATCAAGAGGAAAGGGTTAAGACCAAGTAATATCAAACAATGAACCATAAAATGTTAGGGCTGGGAAAAACATTAGAGGCATTCAGGGTTAGTGATTCTCTAAAGCTTCTAATACCCTTCAAATGAGGTACTTCAGGGGTAGCTAAAAAGTGTGTGTGGGGGGGCATAAGGAAACTTTTCTGGGTCTACCACCCCTTGTTTAATCAGAACAATTATATTTTTATTTCCTTTCCAAAACTAGTTTTACATGCTGGATATTCACATAAGGTTTAGTTTGAAGATTGGTTTTGTTAAAGATCTTATCTAAATCTCTCATTTCACTGATTAGGAAATTGAGTAAGTTAAAGAACAAGATAATGATTCAGAAGTAAATTGCAAAGTATGGGTTGTTGTTGGATTTAAGAACATGGAGAGAAGGTAACTGGAGTAGTATAATAAACCTTCATGAAAGAGAAGAGATTTAAACCTAATGCCCACCCCCCTGTGAAATACATTGGGAAACAAAATTCAATTGCCCTTGTTTCTATAAAAGACAGTTTTTATGGACAGAGATTGGGTCGCAGAATATGGTGGAAGGAACCGGCTATCTGGGTATAATTCTGCCCTGCCCAGGCCACTGAGCAACAGACTGGACACAGGGATAAAAGAGGAGTCACAGATAATACCCAGGTTTCACAAGTAAAAGATAAGGAGACAGGATATGTGGCAATGGGAAACGGTGGTCTGACACAGGTCTGGTGAATAGAGGACTCTTTTGGATATGCTGAGCTTGAAGTGACAGTGGCAAACTGAAACTCTGGCAAGGAAATCAGGGACAATTAAGTGACTTCTATTTTGTAGCCCCTAGCACAGCATCTGGCATATTATAATGGGATGAATGAATGAATAAAAGCCATAACTACAAATATTTGACTTCTTTAGATTCCACATCTTAATGTTGTATTTAAAGGTACTTTTTAAACATTTATTTATGCAAAGACTGATTGCTTATAAGGGCATATTACACTATAACTAAACTAAAATTTAAATCTTATGTGGAAGAAACCCAAGTGCCCATCAATAGATGAGAAGATAAAAGAGCTGTGGTACATATATGCAATGGACTATTCATCATAAAAAAGAATAAAATCTTACTATTTGCAACAGTGTGGATGGACCTAGAGGGTATTATGCTAAGTGAAATAAGCCAGTCAAAGAAAGACAAATACCATATGATTTCACTTATATGTACAGGTAACAGACCGAAGGCAGGGGTTTGTGGGACTTGGCAGAAAAGGTGAAGGAATTGAAAAGTATAGATTATTAGTTATAAAAGATTCACAAGAATGTAAAGTACAGCATGGGCACTATAGTCAATAATATCATAATAACTACATATAGTGCCAGGTAAGTACTTGAAATACTGGGGAGAACACCTTGTGAAGTATATGACTGATTACTATGCTATACACCTGAAACTAAATACAAAATAATATTTAATATAAATTTTAATTGAAAAATAAAATTAAAAATATTTTCTCACTTTCAACTCATAAGTGACCATATGCTTGCACCAACAGAGATTTCCTCATTATGTGGGTTTAAACACTAAATCAAATCAAATAATATCTTTAGCATTAAAACTTTTTATTTTAAATTAAGTGAGAGGCAAGGAGGCAGGGAGGTAGGGAGGAAGGCAGAGGGACTCTCACATGCACCCTGACCTGGATCCACCAGGTAAGTCCACTAGGGTTCAATGCTCTGCCCATCTCCGGCTGTTGCTCTGTTACTCCGAACAGAGCTATTTCAGTGCCTAAGGCGAGGCCATGGAGCAATCCTCAGAGCCCAGGGCCAAATTGCTTGAACCATTTGCGTCATAGATGCAGGAGGGGAAGAGAGAGAGAGAGAGGGAAAGAGAGAGAATGGGGAGGGGTTGAGAAGCAGATGGTTGCTTCTCCTATGTACCCTAAACAGGACTTCTCCACGCTGGGCCAATGCTCTACCATGGAGCCAACTGGCCAGGGCCTAAAATATGTTTTTGAAAAGAATTTATATTCATAGTAGGCAATTTGTTTCCCATAATAATAATAACAACAATAATAATATGGGTTAAAAAAAATTTTTTTTATAGAGACAGAGTCAGAGAGAGGGATAGATAGGGACAGACAGAAATAGAGAGAGATGAGAAGCATCAATCATCAGTTTTTCGTTGAGACACCTTAGTTGTTCATTGATTGATTTCTTTTATGTGCTTGACTAGGGGGCTATAGCAGACCGAATGACCCCTTGCTCGAGCCAGCGACCTTGGGTCCAAGCAAGTGAGCTTTCTTCAAACCAGATGAGCCTGCGCTCAAGCTGGCAACCTCGGGGTCTGGAACCCGGGTCCTCTGCATCCTAGTCCGCCTCCCTCTATCCACTGCGCCACCGCCTGGTCAGGCAATAATGTTATTATTATTACATTATTACTTATTAAAATATTAATTTCATTTTAACCACAAGAAAATGTTAATATTTGATTTCTAGTCCTTGTTGTCTGTTTCTTGAGCCTCATTTCAGGTAATAAGAGTAACAGACTTGTGGTGTCCTCTCCACACTGGTCTTTTTCTGCTGGTGTTTTTAACTCAGAAACTTGCACTATGTGACATGCTACAAGCCACCGTGGTTGTGTGCTGCTATGTTTTGAGGAATTATTAGAATGAAGGAAGTTCTTCCCCAACATGACATTTCCTTTCTAATACAATACAAAAATGAAGTATTTAGGGTTGACCACTTATACATTGTTCCCACTTCAGCCCCCACACTATTGCCATCACGTATGAATGCCTAACCCTTTTAGATATTTCCTTTAGGTTTTTCTAGTGTGTTTACTTTCCTGTGGATTTTGGAAGACTTGAGCTCTCTGGGAGAAGTCTTTCCAGATACCTCAGCTCCATATCGTCTTCACTAGAGCTTCACGGGCCGGCCTTGTGAAGTTGCTGCCTTGGCTATGTATTGATTGAATCACTCACTGTGACCTCAGTCGGGCGCACATCCCTGAATTCCATTCTCCTGTACTGGTGGAATTCTCTAGAACACTTCCTTAAGATTGTGACCTGCAGTTCAGAAATACTGGACTCTACCTGCAACATAATGTTAAGATTTCTGCTACTAGTAAATTCTACTACTAGATTCTAAATACCTTGAGGCTAATATATATGTCTGACTTCTAAAAATACTGAACTGTTAAAAGATAAACTGAGGCATATTAAACATTTTAAGAGTCTATTTGAGCAGGCCCTGCCTGGTTGGCTCAATGGTAGAGCATCTCCCGGCATGTGGATGTCCCAGTTTGATTCCTGGTCAGAGTAGAAATCAAACTGGGACATAGGACAAGTGACCATCTGCTTCTCCACCCCTCTCCTTCCCCCTTCTCTCTCTCTTCCCCTCCCGCAGTCATGGCTTGATTTGTTCGAGCACAACTGCTGGCCAAGGCACTGAGGATGACTCTGAGTGCCTCTGCCTCAGGTGCTAAGAATAGCTCAGTGCCAGCATGGCCCCAGAAGGGCAGAGCATTGGCCCCAGATGGGGTTTGCTGGTTGGATGGGGTGCATGCAGGAGTCTGTCTTTCTATCTCCCCCCCCCCCTTACTTGGAAAAGAAGAAATAAAAAGAGTCTATTTGAGCAAAAATTGATTGGAATCAGGCAGCGCCAAATAGGAAATATTTAGGAATGCTCCTTGACAGGAGCCAGGAAGAAGGCTCACATAAGAAAAGTATGGGATCAGAGAAAAGAAATTATTTGATCTTCTATACCACAAAGCCTTTGATTGCCTGTACCACAAAGCCTAGTTTGGCTATTTGTGTTTAGGGGTTTTTAGCATTTTGATTTAGTAACCTTGAAGCATTTATAGGCTTAGATTTGGTTTGCTTATTTACGCTTCCAGAGCATTTGAGCCACCTTTTCTAATGGCCTCCTGGTTTAATTAATTTAACAGTACAGATGCCTAGTATAGTTCAACATTTATTTAGCACCAACTTGGGTCCTGAGCTGATTTTTATAAAAAGGGAGGAAAAAGATTCAGTTCCTATCTTGTAGTATATATAGCCTAGGACGGAGCTTGTACACATTTACTTCTCTGCCTGCATCTTTTAAAATAAGCCAATTGTCTTTTCATTATTCATTATATAAGTTTGTAAAATACAGAGAAATCAAAAGGAAAAAGAAGAACTTTAAAAATCAACTGAAAAGCCTATGACTTAAGTATTGCTAAAAACATTTTAATTCATCTTTTTTATTTGCATATACTTTAAAAAATATTTATAATCAGAGAGCAATCACAATTTTGTAAGCTGCTTGTTTCATTTCACACTTCATAAGCATTTTCCAGTAACCTTTGTAAACATTATTTAAGAAGATAGATGGTATCCCACTCTGAGGATTCACCATAGTTTCCTTACTTCATTTTGCTGCCCGCTATTTAGGCAATTTCCTATTTATTTGTTTGTTTTTTTTGTGGTTCTAAATGCAAAACTCAACTTCGTGAACAAAACACTTAATATTTAGGATTGTTCCCTGATATTAAATGTTCAGAAATGATTTTTCTGTATATAAAGGGATGAGCATCAAAGCTTGCAGGCATTTGTCAGCGGCTTTGGAAGGGTCTGACCACCTTACTCCTGGCCAGCAGTGCTCAGTGATGCCTGGCTCGCTGTGTCTGTGCACTTGGGACATTGTTAGTTGGAAAATGTGTGCTAGTTTGATAAGTGAGAGGCAGTGTGTTGTTGTTTTGATTTTTATTTATTTGGTTGCCAGTGAGGTTGAACGCTTCCTCATATTTTTGTTTATCAGTTTTGTTTCCTCTTTTATGTGTTGGCACTGTGCTCTTTCCCATTTTATTATTTCTCCCATATCGTTCTTCTTTTCTGATAGGATTTTGGCTCAGCCAGCAATTTTTTTCCAGGGCTACTGTAGCCCATTTAACTTGTTTTCCTTACTCTGGACCATGATGACTGAGTAGTCACTTTTTGTACTGTCATACAGAAAAAACAGAAAACTCACTTTAAAACAGAAAGCACATGACATTTTCTTCAGCTTCTTGTGCCTTCTCATCAAAGACAGAAGTTGGGCTTCTCACCTTGGGAAGAATGTTCTATAAGGTAATGAAGTTCACTTGGAGACCTCTTTAGTAAGAGACATAATGGCAGCTAGCTCCTTGGAGATTAATTCTGACATTCCCGTGAGGCACTTGAAGTCTAAAAGGGGAAATGCAGAACTATTCACTGCAGCTTCTGCACCATTGATTTTTCTTGGGCTTTTGTGGCTTAGCTTCTGGCTATAAAACACTATTCATTGCCTGAGATTATGGCTTTTTCTTTTGTCCTATTTACTGATTGGGAGTCGCCAAAAGTTGTGACTGGTGATTATCACTGTGGAGGAACAGAGATGGTGTTGCTCACGCCTGAGGAATATTAGTCAGTGTGCCTCAACAACTTTTATTAGCGAGCTGTCTCATTTCTAGCTACAGGGAGTAATAAGAGAAGATGTCACCGTCACCTGCATCTCGGGAGATGAGAACGACAGAGCTCAATGGAGATAAAAAGGCAACTCTGTTATCCCAGACTATTCTTCCCAAAATTATGATCTAGTAAAACAATGGGATCTTGCCAAGCAATATGGCACAGACCTACATTAAGGTCCTATCTCATTTTGTGAAGGGTAAAGTGCTTTGTAAGTGACAAGTGTCACATTTTTGCAAATAGTTGAAGGTCCCTGGTTCATTGGTGTTCTAAACCTTAAGATTTGAGAGTAAACTTTCCTATATTTAGAGTTTCACGTATTCACGTGGTCATTGAGTTTCCAGGGTCAGCAAATCACAGCCTGCAGGTCAGGTCTGACCTGCTACCTGTCTCTCATAGCCTAGGAGCCAAGGAAAGTGTGAAAATATGAAAAGAAGAATAATATTTTGAGATACATGAAAGAATGTTTGTAAGAACACAGCCATGCTCACTCATGTGTTGTCTCTGGATGCTTTCCTGCTATGATGGCAGAGCTGAGTAGCTGTGACAGAAACTGTGTGACCCAATGAGCCTAAAACATTAACTATCTGGTCCTACATAGAAAAAGTTTTTGATCCCTTTTCTAGACACTGGAAATACGACTAAAAATAAGGCAGACACAGTCCTTGCATTCTTAGAGCTTATATCCATATATAACATTCCTTAAACATGGTCCCAGAGGAACTCACTTTTGATCTTCGCTTTAAAAACATTAGTTTCTACAACTGAGCGAACCTTATATAATTTTAGCCAAAATTGGTACAACCTTATGGAATCTGATTACTTTTCATCAAATCAAATAAAATCTACTAATTAACTATGTTAATTAGTCTCTGCATTTAAGACATTAAACTACCTGAGAAACAAAATTTATTTTAAAATGAAAAAAGAACAATGATAATGACACACAATAGTTGCTTTTAACTTTTCAAAAGACTTTTATTTGTGCTAATGTGCATGCTGCAGAATTCATGTGTTAGGAATTTAGCATTCCAAGTCAACGTTTTATCCGTTGTGCCAGTACAGGTTAGGCTGTGCTAAGAATTTAGGATGGAAAAGCTCACTTGGACATAGAGACTGAATAGGCTTGCCAGGGGAGAAGCTCCAAATGACAGTCTTGACTTTCTCCTTCAATCCCAGAGGCCTAACAAGTTGTCTCCTATGGTCAAAAGGCCAGAAAACTGCCTTTAACACTATTTCCCATGTCTAGGGCAGAATTTCTGCTCTTATCTTCATAAACAGACAGCTTCCCTTGGGCTAGTCAAACAGGAATACCGGGCTTGGGAGCTTCTCACCAGCCTGTGAGGGGGGGATCTGCTCTCCCCTAATGGAGAATCGGTGGAAGCAGGACTGAAAGGGTAGGCTGCTGGAAAACATGATTTTTTAAATGTAAGGAAGTTGGACAGTCTGAGAGTCCTTTAGTGAACTTCCCAGCGTTTTTCAGAACCCCAAAGGACTACATCTTCCGCTATACTGGGAAAAATTTCATACCTCCCTTACCGACGGTGTTCAATAAAAGAATGTCTGAAAGAATGAAGGAAGAAAGTCAAGTCACACGCAAATATTGATCAGAATGCTTAGAGCATGGTGTGCTGTCAGGAATAGGAATTTACAATTGTTCATTCATTTGCACATTTGACACTGAGCTCCTACTATTTGCCAGACACTGAAACACTTTTATTTTAATGACTAATAGTGAAAATCTTTTTGAAATGTCAATGTCTGCTTTGTTGCTTTAAAAAGTACAATGAGGCGACTGCCCAGTATTGAACCTTGAAGAGCTTGGAGGGTCTTTTTTGAGCTCATGGTTATTATTCTGCCTAGCATCACAGAAAATAACAAAATACTGTAGTGCTTGAGAGGCAAACTCTGGCATCGGACTGCCTGGGTTTGAATTCAGGCTATACCACTCATTAAATATGTAACATTGGATAAATTTTGCCTCAGTTCCTCCATCTGTAAAACAGACAAAGAATAATACCTGCTTGTATAGGGCTGTTGTGAAAGTTAAATAATCAAAGTACCTTGGCATGTAGAAAGCCCTTCAAGTAACTGGTAACTGTTTTTGTTATCATATAGGACTCCACCTAGCGAAAACAGCAGTTTGCATTGAATATAAAGTAAGCAAAAGTAGGTTTACAGTTGTATGTGAAACAGTTTATTCGTGTATTATTTACTTATTAAGTAATGTACTGTTTATTATTATTATTGTAAAGATATTTTTGCCAGCCCGTTTACTGAGAACTTGAGGACATGCCTCAGAACTTGGTGATGCTGTTTGAATGCCATTTATAGTATGTATAATGGAAAGAACATAACCCCTTTACTTGTAGTTTAACTTTTTTGACCGTGTCCTTGCCTAAATATGGAGATAACAATATTGACTGATAGGGGTCTTATGAGAATCATATATGTGATTGTGCCTGGGATTTAGTAGGTTCTCAAAACACATTACTTTCCTTCTAAGTCAAATATGAGGAAGTAATTCCCTTTAATTAAGAGTGTTGATGAGTTGGGTTCTAGTTAATTGAACTGTAATATGTAAATCAATTTAATCATGGAACCGCTCAGCCAGATAAACAAGCAACACCTGGTATGGTTTGGTTGAGCACCTTTATTTGTTTGATTTTGAAAGTCTTTCCCCTTATGTAGCTTCTTAACATTGTGGATCTCTTAACTCAGGCTCTAAGCAGTTTGCATTTCAGTTGAAAGAAGATTTTCAAAAGATTTAAAAAATTGTTAATTGTTGAACTTAATAGGAATTATGTAAATTAATCCAAGTCAGTTGCAGACAATGGAACAATGGGCTGGTACCTCCTTGCTCCTTGTTTATTTTTCAAATAAAAGGAGAAATATGGGAAGTGTTCCCAACTGAGTCACAGGCTGTGCTGAGGATTAAATGAGTAAGCATCGTGGTCTTTAGAGAGACGGTTCTGGGTGGGAACTAGAGAATCCTCAGCAATCGCCGTCTGCCATTTATTTCCCTTTGTGGGATGTGTTCCTAGCATGGTATGAGAGAAGAAAACAAACAGAAAGACATGTTCATTATGACGGAGTAATGTTGAAACAAGGGCAGGAGAGAATTGTGTGAGTTGGATAAAGTGAGTAAGAATGCACTGAGATGAGAATGAGTAAAGGAGGCTAAGGGGAGGCCCTAGGACCCTGTCCTGTAATAATTTCATGAAATTATACTGGTTGGATGGATCTTATTTTGACAATTATTATCACTCCATGGCCCTCACCTCAAAAATGTGATCTCAATCATGAACACTACTGGCACTCTGGGCAGAATAACTGCTGTGGGGCCTGACCTGTATCTTCTGTAGGAGAGTTAGCAGCATCCTCACTAGACGCTAGCAGCACCTCACCTACCTCGCCCCCAATGATAACCCAGAATGTTTCCAGACCTTACCAAATGTTCCCTGGGAGGGGGGCAGAATCACCCCCAGTTTAGAAGCACTGCTTTGAAAAGATTTGTCTCAACTACTTTATGGGCCTTGGAGGCTCCAGTATCACTGTTAGGATGTGCTCACGACACGCTCATCCTTCAGCTAACTTTCAGACCTCTCCAGCCCAGACTGGCAGTCAAATGGAAACCTCCCGAAAGCGGGCTAGGCAAAGCCCCACTGTGGCAGGCTGCCATGCCATGTTTCTAAGTGTTGGGGCTGCTTAGGCTATTTTATAAGGTAATGTGAATTTTGTCTCCAGTGGTCCTTGCCTCTCTAAGTGGGTAGTAGTACCAGGGAATAATGACAGCTCAATTCTGTTTGTGGAACTTTTAGTTACTATCTGCCAATAAGCTGAGAGAAAGTCACACTTATTTGAATTATCACAATAAAGCCTGTTGGTTATCCTCTTAAAAGAGTACCCAAGAATTATTATTTTAATATAGGCATAATCACAAAAAGAGCCTGAGAATCTGGCCCTGGCCGGTTGGCTCAGTGGTAGAGCGTCGGCCTGGCGTGCAGAAGTCCTGGGTTCGATTCCCGGCCAGGGCATACAGAAGAAGCGCCCATCTGCTTCTCCACCCCTCCCCCTCTCCTTCCTCTCTGTCTCTCTCTTCCCCTTCCACAGCCGAGGCTCCATTGGAGCAAAGATGTCCCGGGCGCTGGGGATGGCTCCTTGGCCTCTGCCCCAGGCGCTAGAGTGGCTCTGGTCGCAACAGAGCCACGCCCCGGAGTGGCAGAGCACCGCCCCCTGGTGGGCAGAGCGTTGCCCCTGGTGGGCGTGCCGGGTGGATCCCGGTTGGGCGCATGCGGGAGTCTGTCTGACTGTCTCTCCCGTTTCCAGCTTCGGAAAAATACAAAAAAAAAAAAAAAAAAAAAAAAAGAGGCTGAGAATCCCACAGTAGGGGGAGGTGAATTGTGAAGTGGAATTTTAGGAAAACAAAGGCTTTGCAAGATAAAAACATTTACTTTTTTTTCTAAGTTACAGGCTTAATGTTATTAACTTAAATGTCATATTTATGCTATTATTGACAGCATGCATACAATTTAAATATTTTAGTTTCTATTATACAACTGGTTCTACATTACTGACCTTCAAGGGTCCCATTCATAAGGGATGAGGAATAGGATCAATCAGCTACTTCATGCAAGGGCTGGCCAGCAGACTGGGTTTCCCAGCACTGTACCACGACAGAGGGAACACTTGGAACATTGCAGTGTTGGGACAGAGAATGATTGGAGGCGGGGAGGTGCCATAAACCAACCAGCATGACTAGGAATTCCAGGTCTTGAGTGAGAACGATGCGGAACAAAGAAAATAGACCTAAAGGGAAAAAGGATGGGATCAGGAGGCGTCTGCAATGCCTTTAGCTTGCCAGAGCAAAGAAGCCCCCGGTTTTCTTTATTATATAGCCATATGCAAATAAGGAAATCTCAGATACAAAGTCACACATCTCCAAGGTAACCCAAGAATTCTCCCAAGTGCAGAAATCCTCCACCCTGCATAACTGAAATCAACCAACATCAGAACAAACAAAGGGTGAGAGGAAGGACATGTAAATTGCTTCTAGCAACTTAAGCAAGCAAGTGAGGTGGGGGATAGGATGAGTGCAAATACTCCAGCATCAGTGCCAATATAAAGGGGGGGGGTAGCTTAGCCTTTTGCTAAGCCTCAAACTATAAGAGCTTTGCTACTTGTAGTTTCCCACATGGGAGGGGGGAGCTTTCAGGGCAGGGAGAGAATCCAGGCGTTTTTCTTTTTGAAAAAGAGATAACCCACCTTTGTTCTAAGGGAGAATGAAATAACCATTAAGACTGGTGACACTGGGAATTTTGTTTCGCTTGGTTCCTTTTGTTGTAACTCCAGGGCAGGACAGAGGAATCCAGGGTGACAAGTTTCAAGCCAAGATGTGAAAGAAAAAACTCCTTCCAAGGATTTCTTCTATTGTCTCCTCAAGAATAAATATTTATAGAGAAAGTTCAAGTGAAGGCTTTTACAATAGTCATGGCTTTCAGTCTAAGCCTTTGAAAGAGTACATGTGAAAGTATGCTTAAATGAAGGGTGATCCAATTAGGCTTCTCAGGGAAAACCAAGAAACCTCAAGATAATTTCCTATCTAAAATCTAATTATGTTCTCAAGTGGAACAGGAATACCACTCTGAATTATCCCAGATCCATAAACTGCAGCAAAAATGTACAGCCAAATTGGATTCTGTTTTAAATAATTTAGTTATTTCCCTTCACAGGATCTATAATTTGCCTTCAACAAATGTGATTTGCCTCTGAAAGATAATACATTGCAATTTTTCTTCCAAAATGGATTTTCTGTGCCAGAAACAATTACAGAAAGTAGACCAAATAATTTCTTATATATATTCTGGTTATTATTTTTGAGTGCATGCCTGGAGCGCCCTGTTTGTGTTCCAAGTTGAGATAGGTATAGCTGCTATAGTTAGAAATTCTCTTTAAATGGGGACAGGAGCTGAAATTTACTCAAGAGCCTGGAGCTTGCACAATGATAGTGTAAATAGCTATGGGTAATGTTACATAAGACTCCAAAATCTTGTGCAAAATATGAGCAATGGGCAGCTTGCTTCAGTTAACCTTTCTTCTTGAGGTCTGAAAGCATCAATTTAACTTTTATCTGCTTGGTTAAACCCTTGTGGTAATAGGTGTTGCAATATACTGTGTTGCGATTTGCATAGAAGATATTGTAAGAGGAGTTTTTTTTGGCATGGTTAATTTTATGAAGAAAACATTCACTTTTGGCTTTATTTTCAATAACAGTTCAGTTGACTTATGACCAGGTGTTCTGGGTGATAATAGTGGGTAATGGTTAAGTGGAAGGGCTAGAACAGATGGAATTTAGCTCTTGGTGTGTCTCCTTGAAAAATGCAAGTTATGGAAAGTCTCTGTACCTTAGTATCCCTGGCCTGTGAGAAGGCAGTAATGCTATCTACATTGAGAGGATAAGGTGAGAAGAGTATACAATAAACATACAATGCCAAGCCTGGCACAGACCTGGACTACGTAAGGAATAGTAATAGTAAAATCTAACACGGTATTGTATATCCTTTCCTCTGTATGTACATTTATCCTTCAGAAAGATTATCTTTCATAGGATAGGTTCCGGCTGGACATTTCTAAATTTCTATGCGTTAAAAGTGGTTAAGACTTCAGATTTTAAAGTTATCTTATTTGGTTTGATATATTGGCCGTGCTGACCAAATGTCTCTGACGAAATCACTTAGGCTTTTTGTGCTTTGGTTTCCTGCTCTATTATGTGCAAGTAATAATAGAACCAGATCCTATCATAAGAGTTGTGACTAGGGTTAAGTAAAATATTGTAACTGCTATACCTAGGACAGGATGAGACAGGCCTATTATTGTTATTTTTGACTCCTGCCAGCTAAAGGAATACCCACAGATATCAGAACATAACACTAAGTTTTTCATGTACTTTTATTAACAACTTAATACAAGACTGTACATTATTTGTGCAAAAGTCAACCCATTCTTGAAAAATGAACCCTCCCCCCCAGCATTTCTATACCACTTCAGGTTTTGATTCTAAGTGTCAACTTCTACAGCAAAAATCACATAGTGTAACCAAACAAAGAACAGGAAAATAAAACGTTCCACTGGAATGGAGAGATTATTTATACACAAACAGCTGAAGAACATTTCTAGCTTAAGTGATTCACTACACATCCTGGAATGTTTAGTTCTCTTTCCTACAGTCCTACAATCAGACATATAGCAACAAAGAACTTGGCCACAGGTCCTGCCTAGACACTCATCAACATGAAACAAAAATATATAAATAAGTCAATTAAAACTTACAAAAACTAAACACAAGAAAAAAATCCAGTCAATAAAAACTGTACAGTATTGGTCAGTCTTTTATATCTGAAAAAAATGTGTAACTTAAAAAAAGTCCTGTAATGCATAAAAGTCTTTTATATCACTGTTAGCTGGAGTGAAAACTTGAAGACTCAGATTCAGTTGAAACAGAAGAATGTCCACCCCGCTTTCCCTTGGAGAGGATCTTGAGGCTGGACCCTCTGCTCACAGAGGTGAGTGCGTGCTGGGCAGAGGTTTTAAATTTGGCTCCAAGGAAGGCATAGAGGATGGGGTTCAGGCAACAGTGGAAAAAGGCAAGGGCCTCGGTGATGGAAATCCACTTGTGCATGGTGTTCTCAAATTCACATCCTTGCTTGATGATTTTTAGAAGGATGAAAGAGTCGATGCTGAGGCCAACGTAGTAGGGTAGCCAGCAGGCAAAAAAAGTCAGGATGAGAATAACTGTGGTCTTGAGAGCCTTGCGTTTCTGGTAGCCCTTGGAATGGGACAGTTTGGAAATGATAATGCAATAGCAGGATAGGATGACGATACCCGGCAGGATAAAACCAACTATGATATGCTGAAAATGGAACACCCCCTCCCACAAGCCACTGGGGTATAAACAGTCACACAAATACTTGTCGTCCACAACATTAACTTTGGCAAAGATGAAATCAGGAATAGCCAACAGGAGAGCAGGTAACCATACGCCAACATAGACCACCTTTTCAGCCAACAGCTTCCTTGGCCTTTGACTGTTGGTGGCATGGACAATGGCCAGGTACCGGTCCAGGCTGATGAAGGCCAGGATGAGGACACTGCTATAGAGGTTGACTTTGTAGATAACATGGATAGCCTTGCACAGGAACTTTCCAAAGTACCATTCCTCCTGGGCAGCATCAACTGCCCAGAAGGGAAGTGTGAGGACAAATAGAAGGTCTGCCACTGACAGGTGCAGTCTGTACTTGTCTGTCATACTTCTCAGTTTCTTCTGGTAACCCATAACTAGGATGACCAATCCATTGCCCACTATGCCGGTCACAAAGATGATGGAGTAGATAGTGGGCAGAAAGATCCGGTTGAAATGGGCATTTTCCTCCCGGAAGCAGGGTTCCTTTATGGAGTCGTAGTCGCCTGAGCCCATGCCATCGTCTGAGAAGTTAAATTGTAGGTACTGCAAAAGAAGCAAGGGAATAGACATTCACTTTCAAGTTCAGCAGCCATTCCCCAAGTAAAAAAAAATACGTATTTCTGTATGAGACCCAACTCAGCCCAGCTTTCCTCATGAAATTCTACTGAAATACTGGGGGAAGAGCACAACAGAATTATTCTAGAATTCTGTGACCTTCCTCCCAACCTTCTCCCATAGTCACTTCACTATATCCCTCTTCGGTAGAGTCAATTACAAAATTATTTAGAACAAAAGGATGCAAAGTTATGGAAGGTTTCAAAGTTACATCTTTGCTAACTCTTCTGCCCCTCCTACCAGAGTTAAGAAAGAAACAAAACAAAAAACCCTAAGAGGAAAAAACCCAAAACAAAACAGAGGCCACTCTTAGGCAGCACGGTGGTGGGGGTAGCAGGGGTGGGTTCAGAGGAGCTTGGGTTAACTATCTGCATGAAATTTGCCAGGACAATGAAGAGGAGAGGAAGAAGTGTGGGGGGTAGGAGGGGTGGAAAAGGAGACCTTAAAGACTTTTATTCTAGTACACAAAACTTTGTTTTTCCTACGTTACTCGCTTGTCTAAACACAAACAATTCTGTACTTCAACCAACGTGTACTAGGGAAGGAGACTGCAACCTTAAAGCAAAGGGTGGGGGAGTCAGAAGTGAGTACATCCCCGCTCGTCCCCCTGGCTGGCTCCTCAGGGAATGCTCCTTTTAGTCTTACCCACATTTATCACTTTGCGCGTTTGGAACGGGAGCACAGCATTTCCCTAGGAGGGGAAGGTCACGGGGTCTGCACCCGTGGTCCTAGCCCCAAGTTTCATTTCCTCACTCTCCCGGGTCGCTTTCCACTGCACCACTGATTCAGTTAATGAATGGGGTCTTAGGTCTGCAGCTGGACGCCTCCAGGCGGAGAACGCGCTGGGGTCGGATGGTCCAGCTCTGAGGGTCCGGCGGCTGTTGCCCACCAGCCCGACGCTGCAGCCTGCAGGCAGCGGCTCCGGGATTCCGCCCCGCCACGCGCGGGGCTCAGCTCGACTGGGTGCAAGGAGAGACTGGGCGGCTCCGCGGCTAGCGCCTTTGAATCGCGCGCCCAGAGGGAAATGAAAAGCCTCACTACTAAGGGGTGTTTCAAAAGCCTCCAGGAAACCACCGACGGTTAAACGGCGCAACTGGGCTCGGTGAGAGCCAAACGGTCTTCCCACTCGCACCTGCCCGTCTGCGCTGCGGCGGCCAGCAGCGCAGGTGCACTCCCAGACCCTCGCTCCACCCTTCCGTCCTCGCCGCGCACACCGCGGGGTGGAATGCTGCTGCGCTGGGGCTGCTTATGCTCCTTCGACCTCTGAACTCTCCCAAACTCCTAAACCCCAGGACCCACGCGCGGCACTTCGGGCGCACTCGAGGTCTCGCCCGCAATCCCAAGGCGCGCGGACTGCTCCCAGCCACCTCCCAACTGCGGCCAACACTCTAGACTCCTGAGGCGGGTAGCGCGTGGGTCCGCCCGCCTTTCCCTCTGACCCGGTGCTAGCACTGCTCCGTCTGGCGCCCAAAGGCAAGAGTAGTTTCCAGGTGCCTTTGCCCGAAGTTTACCGGGGGCCGCAGTCTCCCTCTGGGAACTCAGTCCTGGAGCCCCGTGCTCCAGCTCTAAATTCAAATTTCAGTGAGACACCCAAGGTCTGAGTCCCGGGACAGTGCGCACGCCTTCCCTGCACTTGAGCAGAGACTGTTGTTTGCAAACAGCGTGCAAGCGCGCCGCAGGACTCAAGGGAGATACACATGCAGCCACCAAAACAGTCGTTCTAACCTTTTCTCCTTTGTTTACAGAGAAAAACATTCCAATTCTACCCCTTATCCCCAAGTAGGCATGCCAATGAAAACTCCTTTCCAAGCCCCTTCTCCCGGATACTGGCACTTCCAATGCTCTGGACATTTTCAACGGCTCCGAGAGGGGTTGCGTTCTAAGTTCATATGTTTGTATATTTTTAAAAAAAGCAGGTTGAAATTGGACTTACATGTAACCCGCCATCCAGGGTAACCGCTTGCTCTCCAGCCATTGTGGCTACCGGAGCATCCAAGTTCTCCAGTTCCCTTTGAAACCTGCGCCACAGCCAACAAAATGAAGTTTTCTGGCCGAAGCTGGACTTTATAAACACACGCTCGCCGGGCGGCGCATGCGCTGCGCGGGTGGGCGGGCGGGGCGGGGAGGAGAAAGGCGGGGTACGGGTGGGGGAAGAGGGGTAGTTAAGCCCCGGAGCCCACAAGCGAGCGGCGAGTGGTAAGAATGCGGGCAACCCTGTGGGGGTAAGCCTTCGAAGCCCCTGAGCTGCTTCTGTTTGATCGCTGTCACCTCGTGAGTCGCCAGTTGGGGAGGGCATCCCGGAGGCATTCCCCAACTTGGGAAAGCAGAATGGGCCTGGAGCGAGGTGGGAAGCGCGGGTGACCGACTCATCTCTGTCACCCCCGACCATGGCGGGGGTCAGTGGGGATCGGAACTCGACGTTTAAAGGAGTCCCAGACCGGGTGAGGTTTGCAGCGGGCGCCCAGACAAGTGGCTCATCCTTTTTTGCTCACGTGGATGAAATTCTAGACCCGAGAATGCTACAAATGGAGACACTGAGGCCCAGAGAGGCGGTGACTTGCTAGAGTCACCCAACCAGTAGGCGGCAATGCTTGTAGTGGGTCCAGCTGCTGACTTCATTCCCTCTAACAGCAGATGTCCATTCAGAAAATAAAATGAGTAAAGGTCCTTTTTTCAGGGCAAAACTGTATATGTATAACTATACTTCTACACTCAGCAACGGTACCAGGGGCGGGTGTAGACAATCGGGAAACACTTTCAGAAGAGAGAATGATTTGGCATAATTTTGGAGGGAAATTGTGATATGGGTGTGCTTTATTATAAAAGAAGTAGTACTTTTTTGTAACAGATCGCAAGGCCCTCATGCAGATGAAACAGGAAGCAGGTCCTCAGAGATGAAACGCCGGAGCTGGACCGGGATTTGTAGCTGGGCTGGAACCCAGCTCTGCGGACTCCGCATCCGGCTTCTTTCACGAGTCTCTGAAGCTACGGACCATGGCGGGGGTCAGTGGGGTTCGGAACTCGACGTTTAAAGGAGTCCCAGACCGGCTGAGGTTTGCAGCGGGCGCCCAGACCGTGCTTCCCAGCCTCGTGCCACTTCCCCGCTCTCGCGGAGTCTGGATGGGGCCGGAGAGGGAGTGAGGGTCGGGGCCCCCAAACTGCGCCTGCTGGAGCTGTGACCGCAGGGATGACAGCAGAGACCAAGGTGCGGCCGTTAGCGGGCCACCGGTGATCGCTCTGCAGGGCGGACCCCGGACTCCTCACCCCCGGACGGTGCCGAGAAGAGCACTCGCCCAGACTGCCCTAGACGCCTCCTCTCGTTTTCTTCCAGATAAAACTTTTCAGTACGGAGGTGCTTCAGAGGTAGTGCGGAGACTGGGAACTTTTTCTCTACAGACCATAATTTTCCTCTTTTGTGCGGGTCTCTAATTTTTGTCGGTGAAGGTTCGCCTCTACTGAAAGGTGACATTTAGGAGGTGGGATTCTTAGAAACTGCCAATTTAGGGCACAGTAATGACATAAAAAAATCAATCATAATATTACATTATGTAGTATTTACAAAATTTCAAAGTCACTTTTACTTTTTATTAAATCATTAGTAAAACATCAGGATTTTCACATTTTCATAAACTAGGTAGGACAGGCATCCTATCTATTAAGGGCCAGAATTTCAAACAGCTTCTATGATTTCATTTTTTTTTTTTATAGCAAGAGAGAGGAAGAGAGGCAGGGACAGACAGACAGGAAGGGAGAGAGATGAAAAGCATCAACTCATAGTTGTGACACTTGAGTTGTTCATTGATTGCTTTCTCATATGTGCCTTGAGAGGGAGGGCTGCCAAGCAGAGCCAGTGACCCCTTGCTCAAGCCAGCGACCATGGAGGCATGTCTATGATACAACATTCAACCCTGGAACCCCGGCTCAAGCTGATGACCTTGGGGGTTTCATACCTGTGTCCTCAGCGTTCAAGGTAGAGGCTCTATCCACTGTACCAATGCCTGGTCAGGCTTCATGACTTGATTTTCACGAAGCTTGGTGGTAGCAGAATCAAAGTTTTGACCCAGTATGTTGGCTGCATTGTATCTCAAAGTCTTCTTTCTCTTCACAATTGCTTAAATCTGAAAGACAATCTCAAGCCCACCCAAAAACAGGAGAGAGGATGAATCAGGAGTAAAATGATTTGTACAATAAATTTTTGATTGTAGACTAAAGAAAGCTCCTTCCTTTAGCAAAAGTCTCCTTAGATCCTTTTAAAAAGAAGCAGATAATTAGAAGAACAATGAAATGCTATTTGGTAACTATCAAATTAGGTAAAGAATTTTCAAAGAGATTTGATAGACCAGCTGTCTCTCTCTCCCTGTGACTGGTGGCAACATGGATTTGGACATTCTTCCTGGAAAGCACTTTATATTCAGCAGGAACCTTAGAACAGTAATTCCACCTACAGAAATTTATCCTAAGGAAACTGAATTTATACCACAAAGGTATTCCTGGAAACATTATTTATAATAGTGAAATGTCCAGACAGCCCCAAGTATCCACTGCTAGTGGAATAGTTGAGAAGATTTTGATACATCTGTATGTGGAATTCCATGTGGCCATTGATTGTGAAGAAGAATTTTTAATGACATGAGGGAGTGCTTGTGAAACAGGTGCAAAAAGCCAAAATCAAAACTGTGCATATTGTGTGATCTGTTATGTTAATATATGTGTGAGAAAAAGATTGGAAGGAAAACCAAAATGTTCATAGGAGTTTTCACTGGGTGCAAAATTATATTTGATTTTTACTTTCTTTCATGTGTTTTTCTGTGCTTTTTAAATTTTCTATAGTAGATATGAAACATTTTCATGTTCAGAAAGAGTTAATAAATAATTTTAAAAGAAAATAGAATGCCTCTCTTCTCATATCTTTCTACTTTCTAAAGTATTCACTGAATAATGATGCCATTTTCCGTAATAGTCCTCTTTCCCTCTTTCCAGGGAACACTCTTCCTTTATTTCCTCCTGAACCGGTCCTACCATCTTTTTCAAATACTTTGTGATATTCTTGAGAACAAAACAAAACAAAACAAAACAAAACAAAAAACAGTGACATGTTCATTGAGTTTTGTAATGTGTAGCTGACCTCATCCTCAACAACTCTGCATCTCTACTCTTTGGATAAGGAAACTGAGGCACAGAGGGGTGAGGAGCTTGGCTGGGATCACACAGTGAGGGTCTGCACCCAGTCTGTCTTCTTTCTCTGGCTGCTGTGATTCAGCCATTGAAAGCTCCCTCCTCTGAAAGGTAATTTGGCATTTACTTAAATGCTATTTTGAGTGGCATCTCTTATTCATTTTTTAAAAATAATGTTTTTGTCCTTTTCCCCAAATATTCTAGGTTTCTTAAAGTGAATGAATGCTCATATATCTAATATGCAGGTAGCTCACTGATGAAAAAATAATGGGCTCTTTAATCCTTTATTGAACATTTATTTAACGAATTAATGACTTTGTTGTGTGGCTTTGGCAACAGAGCAAGGCTTAGGGGCTGTCAAGGCTTTGGCAGGGTTGCCAAGTTCTCATGCTGGCTTTAGCCCAGGAAATAACTAGCCTTGGCCATAGTTCGGAGGGAATGCTTACAAATCTAGTGACACAGTGGCAAGCAATCTGCCACCTCCTGTTGCTCGCTCTGCAGCTGGTTGATTTGTGTGTGAACGTGTGTACATGTGTGTATGTGTGTGTATGACAGAAACCTGTACTCTGTCCCCAGATAGGCTCAAAGCCAGTTGAGGAGAAAGATTAGGGACAGACTTCCTCCCAATGGTAGATGGCAGGAGCCAGATACATTAAAGGCCTGCTGAATGTTCTGAGTCCCCCTGTCCACTTCCTTGTTTCTCAAAAGAAAAATGTTTAGTTTTGTTTCTGAAAGAGGGGAAAAAAACTTCCTTAGTGGCAGTAGGGGATACTCAAAGGGACAAAATTAATGTATTCCCAACTGATTAGGAAAAAAGGAGGCTATTTCCCAATGGGCATGTAATTCTAGTAAAGGGCTACAAAACTCAGAGACAATGCTATCAAATGTCAACTATTTCCAAGCTGGCATTAAGTGAGAGAAATGGCACACCACCCCCCTATTCCCTCCTGCTTCGATTTCTTCTGTCTCCAACACTGACAAATGAAAATGAGTAGAAAATTAACCTAAGTCTTCCATCTTGCAGCTATATACCAAATTTGGGAAATCATTACTGGTTTTCTGGGTACCTAAATCTGTCATAGCTTGAATTTCTAAAAGATCTGACTTCACTAAAATGAGATCATCAGTGATCAGTGTAGCAGTCAACAAAATTTCTTATACATAGAAGAAAGCTAGACTGGTGAACACATACAGTCAGTTTAGAGTCATCCTGATAAGTCGTTTTAACAAAGCAGCCACTTAATTAACAATGCAATTATTACTTGACTAATTCCACTGCCAGAAGGATGCATTTCTCCCAAAGATTACTGTGCTCCTACGGTAGGTGTGGTGTGGCTTTGCAAATGTGACTTTGCGGATCTGATGAACAATAACGAACAGACTCGGTGCTGTGGCTTCAGAAATTATGTTGTCAAGCTGGGAAAGATGGCATGACTTTAGGAAATAATTGAGTAAGCAAACTGTGTTCTCCATGGAATAGGCTTGTCATTGTTTCCCTTAAACTAGTAATTTATTGGCAGTGACCTCAAGCTGCTATATAACAAGAGGAAGTGCCTAGGGCCTTGTGGACGGTCTGCTTTCTAAAAAGAACTACACATCCCATGGCAGAATCATAGTGCTCCCAGAAATGTGGTGATCTGACCACCTAAGGACTATGAGATTTTGTTGACATCATTCTACCAAGAGTTTTATATTAGCAGAAGGACAGAGTGGCAATTGTGTGTGTGTGTGTGTGTATGGTGTGTGTGTGAGTATTTGTGTAAGTAGGGGAACCCATTTAGTACTAGTGTTCTAGCATGAACAATTTTCTAAATCTCAAGCCACGATTTTGCTTTTTGAGCTAGTTATAGGTCTATGGCACAGATGACAAACTAAAAACCTGAAGATGTTGTAAATGAACAAGACAATGGGGAATGGTGGGGACTGTGGAGAACTGGAGGATGCATGCTCTGCTTAAAAGAGGTAGTCACTACCCTTGATAGCACTATGTGAGAATTTGGGTCCGATCTTCCAATTTTAACAGAGAAGCTGAGAGCCCTGTTTTTTTTCATGAGAAATTTCTCAAATTTAAAGTGTTGATTCAAAACAAACAAGCAAGCAAACAAACAAAACTCTATAAGCTTCCAGTTTACACTGGCCTAAGGAGTTGGCACTAGGAATCAAAAGGAAGATTGGGGAGTTGGGCTACTTGGAAGGATGGAACACATAAGGGCAGCAGTGGAAATAGCCATCAAATGGCCTCAGAATACTTTTGGGGTGCTTCAGCACCATAACTTGTCCATCACTCCATACTAAAATAATCGCTTTGGATTTCCTAAGTCGATACTCCTCTCGTGCCTCCCAACTGTACTCATGTTAATATTTAGGACCCTCAAGAGAATTGCCTCAACCTCCCTGTGGCTCTGTCATCTTCCCTCAACTCAGGCTCTCAGTGTTCTTGGCTGGCTTGATGCATGAGTGCTGGGCTGTTATTTCTTTCAACTGTTGTAGGACAGCATCCTGCAGGAAGAGGGACATTCTTGCCTGTTCTCTTAAAACAGGAAAATCTACCGTAGAAAGGGGGATCTCTAGCTGAGCAGTATGGCTAAGTGGTTTAGAGCATGGGACTTTGGAGCTAGCTCGTACAGGCTCTTTAGTGGTGACTGTACACATCTCTTCCAACTCCATATTCAGAAACATCACGTTGGTAGTTTAAACTCAATCACCGTGAAAATATCTACATCATGGAAATTTCAAATCAGGGCTTATTTATTTATTTACTGAGAGCCAGTTTCCCAGAACAAAATTTATTACTCTGGATCCTGGGCAAGCATATCTCTAAGTCTGTTTTTTTTAAAAAAATTTTTTAGCTGTAATATCCTGATAATAATAGCATTTCACTTTTGAAATTGTTGGAAGGATTTAAATATGATAGTGCATGAAGTTGTTGGCTCTGTGTTGGGCACATAGTAACTGCTCACTAAACATTACCTATTATTAATATAGACTCATACATATCTGAGCTGCTGAAATGTTTTCTTGTCAATGGAGGGTTTTGATTAACCAGGCAAATGGCTTTCTCCACCATTATCCTCAAAAGTGAGCTAAGTGTCCTTAAATGAAGTGTGAAATGTCCTAATTGTGGGGTAGAAGAAAGACATAAGTGATGGGGATGGAAAAGGAAAAAAAAGTATTAAACCTTCTCATATGTGCCTTAAAAGCATCCTTCTGAAGTTATGGCGACTCAGATTCAGGGTTGGAAGGAATCTTTGAACCCATTTGGTCTCTATTCTGAGGAGTGCCTTCTCCAGCCACACAAGGTGGTCCCACCTCTGAACACTCCCAGGGATGGGCAGACTATTACTCAGGAAGGGAGTCATGTGCTATTGAGCATACTTGGTCACAGACTGTCCTTTTCCCTAGGCACATGCCTACCTATTTTTCAGCCATTGGATCTAAAAATTAGGTACAACTTATCTGGATAAGATGTCAAGAGAGGAAGTCAACCAGAGCGACAGCCAAAACAATTCTGAGACTAAAGCAAATTCCACCCTTTCCAAGCCATGAGGGTGAGTCTAATGAGGGGCCTCTTTCTTCCATTAGCAAGTTTGAGAGCAGAATCAGGCCGGGTTAGGGTTCCCTCCCTCCCTCCCTCCCTCCCTCCCTCCCTCCCTCCCTCCCTCCCTCCCTCCCTTCCTTCCTTCCTTCCTTCCTTCCTTCCTTCCTTCCTTCCTTCCTTCCTTCCTTCCTTCCTTCCTTCTTTCCTTCCTTCTTTCCTTCCTGAGACAGGAACATCTAGCTGCTCCTGTATGCGCCCTGAATTGAACCTGCAACCTCTGCACCTGGACGACACTCCAACCAACTGAGGTATCTGGCCAGGGTTTTATTTATTGATTGATTTCTAGAGACAGATAGAGGAAGAGAGAGAGAGGAAAGGCAGAAGGGAAGCATTCATTTGTGGTTCCACTCAGTAGTGCGCCCTGACTGAGGATCGAAGGATTTCTTTTCATGAAGAAAATTATCTCCAAACATGGAAGATTTGGGGACCAAGTGATACAAAAGATTTACTGCTGGACTTTTAAGGCCTCCCAAACCTTTCATTAGATGTACTTGCTAAGGAGGGAAAATGTGGGAAAGCAGCAGTAAAACGTGGCCATAGGCTGTTAAAGAGAGAGATTAACTGTATTTTTGCTGGGTGTTACCTCAGGGGGAGCCAAGTTAAAATGAATACTTAAAAACTGTCTGGAGAACCATGCCTAAATGTGTCCTTCTTAGCAGATGCTGATGGCTGCCTGGAGAAAAGCATCATTTTATCATCTAGCCTCACTCCAACCCCTTCCAATCAAAAGCTCAGGGAATTTCCTGGAATTCTTGTAGGTTGGGGATGGCTCTGTGTTGGAGTGGTTTCTTTATGATCGAAGGAACCAAAACTGTTTTCAGTAACTTAAAAATACCGAGGTGGTGTGTTTCCAGTTTTCCTCCTGTTTACCTCCTCTGTTATCCCTGTGGTTACTACGTTGTGGCGCCATCCGCTGAGCTATTTTACTTTGGTCCAGTTGGCTGAGTGCTACCCTCCGAGGACCTGCTTGTCTCTGAGAGCTGAGGTAGCAAGTTCCCTGAGCAGGAACAGGCATCAAGTGTCCTGAGTCTGCCCGGGGCCCTCTTTCGGCTCATCTGTGGATGGCTTCTTGCCTCTTGTGGGTAGAGGAGAATGACAGCTGCAGCAGCTCTTTGGACAACTTGGAGCAACTTGAATGAATCTTTCCAGACACAGGTCTCCATTTGCAGCTCCAGCTTGCTGAGAGTCTTCTCTCTGATGGTAAATGGAGGAGCATCCCAGTTCCATCTCCAAGCTTATCCCCAAACTGACTGAAATTAGGCTTCTAGAGACTGAATAGGATTTTTGTTCTCTGCCCAGTAAAATTTCACTTTGGTTTAGGGTTCTGGCCAGTTATAGTATTTTAGGGAGCCTTTTTTCTGACTGCATTTCAGGCCACCTCATATGGGGTGTGCTAAGGTTTTTGTCATAAATTAACAATTTTCCAGTTTAAAAAACCCTTCCCTTCTTCAACCAAATTCCCTCGCCCAAGCCTTCTTTCTCTTTCTCTCTCTCCCTGTTGCATGTGCACGTGCGTGCGCGCGCACACACACACACAATCATGCCATAAGCAACCATTCCAGAAACCTGTGCTCTCAATCACACTGCTCACAAAAATTAGAGGATATTTTATTGTTTCATATTTATTTTGAAATATCCCCCAATTTTTGTGAGCAGTATATTTGATGTCCTAGCAGAGCCCTCCTCTCTTCTGTCATATGCCTGCCTTGTTCCCGAGCCTCAATTCTAGAGAGGGGAAGGCTCACTGGGCACTGCCACGAACTTTTAGCTAGGGTTCTGTTTGAGTTCAGGTGCCAGAGTCACCAGACTGGTTCTCGGGTGCCTTGTAGACAAAGACCACCTCTGCTCTTTTATGCTAAACTTAAACATAATTTAATTGACAGTTTCCATGCGACATTTCCAGAAATCTTCCTTGAAAGCATGAATATACCAAATATCTTTCCCCTGCCTATTCTCTAGCTGCCAAGGGTTTTGTTGAACTTGATTTTCTGTAGTGTGTAATGTGAAAGCTAGGTAGTATTACATATCAGAAAAATACATGATCAGCTATAGTTTTTGAAACTGTATGTTTTATTTTCTCCTTGAAAACTTGTGTTTTACCCCCACCGTGAATCAGAGTACCACTTAGAATGTTCTGATCTTCTGCCCTGCTGTCTGCAGTCTCTGGCCCTTTGTGTCCCCATGGACAGAGTGAGCTGTCTTGAATGAATTCTGCAGAGGAGTTGAAAATGGGGACCTGTGAAGCATCCCCAAGAATCAGGAATTGGCAAAAATAAGCCAAAACAAAGTCAGAGTCCTCTGTGTCCCCGTCCCCTGCCCCCACTGGCCTCGTTGTCCCACTTTGTTGTAAGTGTAAAGAGCTTTCCTCTTTTCTCCTGACAACAAGGGAAGTGGTTTAACCATGCAAACCCTCCTTTTCTGTGCTGCTGGGGGCAGATGCATGTATCTGTGTTTCCTCACTGGCCAGAGGCAGTGGCATGGGTTCTATGATCTCCCTGGTCCTGAGTCCCCTTCCAGAATTGCCACAGAGTGGCAGGTGGGCCTGTATGGTGACGGACACTCCTTTCCTTCATGGGAGGACCTAAAGAGTCCCTCAGTGTTGCTGCCCTGGTCCTCCTTGCAGAAGACCTGGCTTCAGGAGGTAAAGGATGTGAAGAGCTAAAGACAATCCTGCCCAGAGTAACGTGTGCAAAGATGTGGAAGTGCAAAGCAGAGGGCTGTGTCCTGGAAACGACAATAGATGGGCATCCCTGAGTGTGACTTGGCACTAAGGGAGTAATGGCAACGTGAGCAGGACCAAATGAGGTGGCAGTGTAAAACAAGGGACTTTGTAGACTCTGAAGTGCCCGACAATTATCAGGGAATTCTATTAACTATTTACTATGCAGGGATGATATGAAGACTGTCCAATGTAATCTAAAAGGCTACTTGGTAAACTGAAATGATGTTACCATAATTAAAAGTTATTATAGAGACACAATGTTTTAGTTAAGTGTAGATGAAGTATAGGAAGAAGGAAAATTTCTACCCATTGTGGTTTCATAAATCACAGTGACTAAGTTTCAATCTGAAGCCCCAGCTCTGCTGTGAGAGGTGGGGGAGACATGAGATGCTGGAGTCTGCATCTGGGATCAAATCAAGGTGGTTGTGCAGGCCCCTCATGGTGCAAGCAAGTTTCCTCGGCTCTTCTGCCCTGCAAATAGGGACTACGCACTCTCATACTGCCCAGGATCTTCCCACAGCATTTATTTTATTTTTTTTCATTTCTCTCTGTGACTCATCTTCTTTTCCTAGTGGATTCTCTTTCCGCTCTTCCTGGCCTCTTCTGAACTCTTTCTTCTTCCCTTTTGAGACCTCTTTCATTCCCTTTCTACTTTCCTTCTTCTTTCTACAAACTATTTTGAGTGTCTGTAACGTGCAGAGCCTTGCTAGGCACTGGGATGCATGCTGGGTGAATAGCATACAGTCTCAAGACACTGCAGTCCATCATGGGAGAGGATAGAATAGGGATCGGGAATCTTTTTGGCTGAGAGAGCCATGAACGCCACATATTTTTAAATGTGATTCCATGAGAGCCATACAATGACCCGTGTACAGTATGCATTATCCAATAAAAATCACAGCTGGAGAACAGCTGTGATTGGCTCCAGCCACCTGCAACCATGAACATGAGCGGTAGGAAATGAATGGATTGTAATACATGAGAATGTTTTATATTTTTAACGTTATTATTTTTTTATTAAAGATTTGTCTGCGAGCCAGAGGCAGCCATCAAAAGAGCCACATCTGGCTTGCGAGCCATAGGTTCCCGACCCCTGTGATAGAAGAACATAGGTAACTGTAATCCAAGTCAGAGCAGGATGGACAGCGTACATGAAGTGGAAACAAGGTCCATTAGGGAAGGAGGCAGTCTTTCACACAAGAGTGCTTATGAAGAATAGGTAAGGTTTTGACTTGGAAAGAATTGGGCAGAAAGGAGGACATTCTGATGGAAATGAAGAAGCATGAATGAAAGGTTGGACCGGGAGCCGGGATCAGCCAGTTGGATGGGAGTATAGATGGACTTTCTATCGAAGAGGTGCACTGAATCCAGAGCATAAGCAAGGCCAAGTCTGGACTTCATTCCTTAAAGTAACAGAAATACTGAAGATTTTGAGTTGGAGAATAATGTGGTTAGAGTAATTCATGTGTAAGTGGAGTGCAGAATGGGTTGGAAGGGGGAAGCTGGGGTGAAAAGAACAGACAGAAACTTGTTTGGATATTTCAGGCAGAAGACAGTAAGGGTCTGGGCTAACTGGACAGTGGTGAGAATTAGAAGGAGGCTAATGAACAGAGGTCTTGGGGAATTAGCGTCTGGTGGCTCATTGACGTGGGGCTGAGGAAGAGGAGCTAGGGTGTAATAGAGGTCAGTGGGAGGGGCTATTTCAGAGGGGACATGATGCTCTGTAGAGAAAGTCTGAAGGCTTATCCTTTTATTTTTTAAAGTTTGGGTGTTGGTTTCTCACCAACACCTGTGTTTGACTTGTGGGCTTTTGTGCTTTGCAGGGCGTCCAATGATATCCTGTTACTGATGTCACGGAGGTGACTTCGTCTACTTACACATCTTTAAAAGATAACCATCAGAGATGACAAACTTGACAGACAAAAAGAAAAAAATGTAGATGTCAAGATCTTCCTCTCGCACTTCTGAGGCCTCTGCCTGCATATCATTTGGAGTTTATTCTCCAGGCTAAGCACTTAGGTTTGATCAAAACAAATCAATATGGTTGCACTGAACACCAACTGGAGATGGTTACTATGCTGAGAACTATAGGAGAAGAGGCAGAAAGAAAGAAGCAACTGTCTTTAGAAACTTCAATAAGTGCTCAAATCAACATCTATATATAACTGTTCAAATTCAGTTTTCTGGAATGTTTTGGGTCACAAATGAAATAAATTATACAGAAAACAAGAAGTTGATGGCACCTGCCCTTCCCAGACCTACAGAATCAGAATCACCAGGGTTGGGTCCAGTGGCTCTGAGGGAGGAGTCGTTTCAAACCAATATGTCCAGGGAAGGCTTTGCAGAGAGAGGGAATCTGAGCTTGCCTTATAGGGAGACCATAGGGCCACCATACCACTTACACTGTGGTTGTGATGTCCTACCTAAGACACCAAAAGTTAAAATGATTTCTGGGTCCCTTAACTGCAAACATAATTTTTAGCAGAACATAGAAAATAACTTGCTTTGTACACTTGTGCTTTTATGTGGAAATTGTCATTTTTAAGGAAATAGATGCCTTTGCTTCCAGACCTTTACTCCATTGTAACTGATGCTTTGCTAAGTGTCCAGTCTACATTTATGTGTCCAACTTTGGTTCAAGGCTAGCCCTAGATATGACTTGCTATAAGAACTTTATTTTCAGATCCATTTTCTCTTTTCTTCTTGGCTTCAGATCAATTTTCTGGCCTTTTGGTTACTCACTGGTGGCTCATTTCAAACACTGTCATAATTCCACAGTTGGATTCTTGGGGGAATATTTACTGTTCAGAGCAAGTAAGGACAGGTGGACAATACTTACCTGGCAGGGGAGATACCATGATCACGAAGGACAGGTGGACAGGCCACTGGCTTTGATCCTGACAGGGTGGCACATGCAGGTTTGCAACCTTTTGGGCAGTAGACCCATAAGAAAGGTATTATATAGGGTCCAAATATTCTCAAGGCTCAAATCTTGCTTCAAACTAAATAAATAATGTACTACAACTTTTCAAATGCTTGGGGATGCTGTTGTGATTAATGAAATACCAGATTTCCTTGAAAGCTTCTTGAAATTATAGTTTGGGTTTTTTTTTTTGTGTGTATATGTTTAAAAATGTTCTTTAACAGACACCATCAGCAGGACCAGCTTTCATCTGGTGATTCATGAAACTTTGTGGTTGTTAAAAGTGATCTTGTCTGGTATAGAAAAGGCAGCTCTGGAGGGAGCATAGTTTTCATCTGGTCCCCAGAGCCTATCCCTGCCGGAGCTCCCGGGAGAGAGCTTGGGAATAACAGACATAGAATGGGACTGAAGGAGCACATCTCTCTACACCGAGTACTACTAGGCTTGCTTGAGTGAGCTACCCACCAAGAGCCAACCAAATGAGAGGGCTGTTATTTGGAAGGCAGCTTCCAGGTCCTCTAAACCTACCTCTCACTCTGAGCGGAAATCCCTTATGGAATTTTCTGGAAGGGTGAACATCTCGCTTGGCTCAGACACTTCACACAAAGGAAGCTTACTTTTAGGTTAAATTTAGAGCCCTGACTCCTATCTTAATTGTTTCTGATTTAGTAGAATTGAGGTGGGGCCCTTTGGCAATTGTAATTTTAAAAATGCTCTAGGTGACTCTGATATCAGCCAGAAGGGACAAAAATACTCGTTGCAATGCTTTTTGTTTGTGAAGTGCTCACTAATGCATGAACAGTGTCATGGGGAAACTCTTGCAGGCTTATTACTGGGCCCCTTTTCTTATTTCTCATACCCACCCTGGTAGATAGATCCCTATTTTAAAAAGCAAATGAATTAGCGCCCAAGGAAGTGAAACCAATGTGCGGGCTGAGGAGTGACGGTTGAACCCCAATGTACAAATGAAACCAGGGAACACTGGGTGTGACGAGCTCTTGAGGAGGGACAAACAGTTATGATCTTAAGCCCACAACTGAGAATGGCAAACATAATATTGGCGCTAGCCCAATGGTAGGAGACTGATGCTGCTGAAATCAGGGGAAGGGAAGTGCTCTTCGAGAACCTTCTGACACACCCAGTCAGTCCCTCCATCCACCCAGTCTGCCTTTGGCAAAGGAGTAGAATCAGTGTAAGAGCTTGAGCTCTGGAGTTAAGAGGCCTGGGTTCACTAACTGGGGGGCTTTGGGCTCTAAACCTGTAACCTCCAGATGACCTTCCCCCGGGGAATAACAGAACGCTCATGGGCCTGTGCAGGGCTCTTATTTGAGAGATGAGTTATATATACTTTTCTATTCTATCTGCTCTTGGTTGTAGTAGAATGCTACCAGCAACATATGCCTCCTCTCTTGCAGCCTCCTGTGTTCCTGGCATTTCCTTTAAGTTGACATGGTTCAAAATGGTGAGTTGGCATGAAAAGTCTGCTGTGTTTCATGGGGTATAGAGCTGCCTACAGGTAGTGCCTTCTGCCTTGGCCATGAGGGAGAGGCATATTTTATACCCCAACTCTCATTGTTCTTTGTTACTCTTTGTTCCTACTTCATACCCCTTACCCAGAAAAATAATTTTGCTCCTTGATTTTGATAATGCTGTGAACGAACCATAAGATAACAGAAACCGAGTCCTCTCTGTTGCTGATAATTATAGTTCTTTTTCTCGGAACTCCTTTCTTTTTGTAAATGCCTGCCAGGTGCCCCCAAGTGCAAGATGATACTCGCTTGTTATGTAAAAGCATGCAGGTAAGAACAGTCAGAACCAACAGCTCCCCAAAGAGAAGAGGTTTCTTCAGTCACTGAGTCACCACAGTAAGTGTTCACCCTGGCTCACTGGCTGAAATGAGTCAGTGGTGCGTTTGGAAGTCCCTGTAGCTCAGTGTTTCAAAGAAATCTGTGATCGAGATGGAGATTCATTCTTCCCAAGGTGAAACTCTGTCTGTCTTTTCAGGGTTCGAGGAAGAGTCAACACCTCAAAGCGGAGAGGGAAGAACGCAGCTCCCCAAGGGAGGCCGGGAAGCTTTCTTCCCAAGGTGGGAAAACGAAAACGCTCCTCAAAACCGCGCCGAGGGGTCTATTGTATGCAGCTTTCTCTCATGGCTTGGATTTTCTCTTTTTTAAAGGGCATCACATCTTCCTTTTTGTTGCCATAATTTTCTTAGTATCCCTGACCTCCCATAGTCTAGCTTTTATCCGACCTACCCAGCACCACCTGCATCAGCACCATCTAATCCTCTTCATCACAGCGACCATCCGCCCATGGGGGTCTCCTCAGTGACCTCTCCCAGCACAGCTTGTGGTTATGTTTCCGTGGTGTTATCCTCCATTCTGGACCACCTTCTGTACCTATACAAATCCTTCCCATCTTTGAGCTCATCTCTAATCCAACTTGCTGGCTAAAGGGTTCCTCATGGCCATTCAGCTCCTTCCTTCCCCAACTGTTTACTGAGTATGGACTGCATTCCAGGCACCAGACATGGGAATGTAGTAGTGCATAAGGCCAACCAGGAAACAAGGGAAGTGCACAGGCACTTACAGTCCAACCTGAACCAAACCCAGGAGGGCTTCCTGAAACAGGCAACCTTAAAACTAAGACAAAATAAAAAAACAAAAAAACAAAAAACAACAACAACAAAAACTAAGACAAAATGAGTAAGTTAAACAGATGAAGGGAGTAAAGAGAGAGAGTGTCTTCCGTTATATTGCACTTACACTATATGCATCTTCTTGTACCCTGCTTTCCATTAGCTTGTATTGTCTCTATGCCTAATGTGTATACATTGTTAACTGCAAGATATTGTAATTTCTTGAGGGCAAGAGTCTATAGCACTTTTCCACTTATCCTTAGGGCTTAACACAAAGCTGAATACTCTGCGAGGAAGAAGAGTAACATATACTAAGCCTGCTTGTGTGCCTATCATTTGCATGCAAGTGGTGGTCTATTGGCTGCTGAGTAGTTGTGTGCTTTGGGTAAATCTCTAAGCTTCCTCTGGCCTTGATTTCTTCACCTATAGAGTGAAGGGATTCCACTACAGTGTCTTGTAGCTCTGTAATCCTCTCTTTCCTGTGGCCTCTCAGGAACATCTGGTTATCATTGAACTGGTGGGAAGATAACTGCAGAAGGTGTTTCAGGGGTTAAATCAGGAAACCCAATGTGGAAATGAAACCGCAACCCCAAATGCTTAAGTGCTAGGTCAGTTGGAGACCAAGAAAAGGCTGTCCCTCAGAAATGACCCCAACCAAGCTCCAGGTCCTCCACCCCCTTCTCTGTGTCCAGTGCCTGCGCGGGCCGCCACCCAGGGAGGAATAATGCACGCTTGGACTCTGTTCTGCGGGGTGTGTAGCTTTCACTCTGCAGCATCAACACCTGCGGTCTTGTAACCTAGGCTACAGATATAGCAAGTGGGTGTGCAGAAGGCAAGATGACGGGGTAGACGGTGCTGGGTACAGACACAGCGGAGCTTTCTTTGGTGCTAAAAACACTCGAGTTCAGGACATCGTGTACTAACTCAAGGGTGGCCCCCCCTTTTTCTCTCTCAAACTTTTCAAAACAGGAAGAAAGTTTTGTTTCACTGCAGATACCAATAACTTATGTCCTTCTATAGAGATCTTTTTGGAAGGCATCCAAGAAACAAAGCTACCTTCACTAAGGGGATGCTAATCACTTCTCTCTCTCTCTCTCTCTCTTTCTCTCTCTTTCTCCCCCTCTCTCTCCCTCTTTGTTACTCGCTCTCTCTGTTAACTCTGAGCTTCTGATAGCATTTTGGAAGGTTGGCAGAATGCCATCTGAAACCATAGTGGGGTGTTAGGTAATCATGTTCTCATTAAATGCTGTTTTGTGGTTTAATTTTCAACGGTCTCTTTGCAGTTTGAAAACACACACACTACTATATATTTTTGAGGCAAAAAGAAACTGTTACACAGGCAAAAGGCGGGAAGATGGGCTGCCTATAAGACATTTCCTTGTATACTTCTAGAAAAGAAATAGAGCTTTTATTCCAGGGAAGGCAAACTGAGCAGGAGTGTAGTACCCTTGGGGCTTCCTAGAGATTGACAATATTCAATTGCCCCTGGAGATACATGCCTCAAAAACATCCTTACCACTCCAGAGTGAGAGTGTCGAGTGGTGTCTATCCACAGACATCTGTCTACTTAGTCATTGAATTGAGCACTTTTACTGACTATCTAGCACTTGTCTAGGCCCCAAGGACAGGGAGATGGAGGAGATCACCACCAGCTGGGGTGGCAGATGACTAACTGGGCAGCACAGAACAGTGAGGTGTGGGAGCCCTGTGTCTTCTCATTCTTGCTTCCTAGGAATTTCTACGTGGGCCCTTTGAATTCTATTAGTGAAGACAGCAAACCAAAGCCAGGGTTATTTTCTATTCAGAGCAGGCCACTCCTGCTCTGTGCTTGTACATTCCCAGGTTGGAGATCTGGCTTCCTTCCTGATTCTTCAGTTAGACTCTCAGCTCCCCTGAGACTTCACACAAACTGGGTTGGCCCGGTCCTAACCCGGTTGAAGACAGAAAAGCACCCAGGAGTGCTGTTCCAGTATGATGAAGATGGCCCCAGGTAGTTGGACTAACTAAATTCAGCCCCAGGTAAACTGGACAAACCATTTAGGCCCTTGGTCTGATTTGAATATTTCATAGTAGACCTATCCTAGTAGCAGGTGAAAATTCCACCTCTTCCAGATATAGGCGAAAAAGAAACCTATCTTTGGACCTTTTCTTGCCTCCAAGTTTCCCACCACCTCTTTTCTCCCCATCTGCCCTTACTTTTTGAGCTGTTTCTTCTTCTCTCTTTGGTTTGGCAGTGTTATTATATGCATATTAACAGAGAATTTTACATAGCCACTCTGGCATTTGTCTTGAGGGATTCAGGTTTTCACAAGGCACCTACAATAAGTTGAAATTTAGAAGTGCCTTGTTTTTCTTCTGTCATTAAATATTTGAATTGAGATGTTTATGCTGTAGTTTTTGAAAACATTAACAAAATCATTGTGAAGGCTTTGAGTTTAATTTAAAACTCTCTCACTGGTGAACATTTTTGAGGCAAGTCAAATTTGCTGAGATTTCCCTGCAGGTATTTTATATACCCCAAAGGGTGAGTGTGGAGTGAACTGGACTGATTTATTGTTCGTGTCTCAAAACGTTGACATTAAAGCAGGTAAAAATCAGTGTGGTTTTCTTCGTGGGGGGTTTCACTTTGACTTTCAACATTGAACCCGAGGGTTTGATGAACCTAGAAATGCAAAGTGAAACGGGACTGTATGCACATTAAGCCAAACAGATTTCTATGAATGGGAGCTGAGTTCCAGATGAATTTTTTTTTATCATCAGCATATACCATTTATTAGATATCACTCTATTCTTCACAAAAATATATGGTTCCCTGTCAATAAGGATCTTACATTTAAAATAAGATTTATTGTCAGTGGGATATAGCAAGGCATTTTCTAGTTCTTCTCCTCAAGGTTCCATGCTTATATGGATTACCTTATTTAAACCAGAGGTAGGTCTTGCAACTTATCTTTGGAAAGTGGGTAGCAAGGCCTTCCTGTCCTGTCTTCTGTAAGATTGGACAAAGGGGAGTAGGGAAAGGCAGAAAGGCGGGTATTCTGCCCAACGTTGTCACCATGTAGAAGGGAGGCCCTGGACCACTGTCTTACTGCTTTTGACTTTTTGGGCTCAAGTAAATCAATAAAACAGCATAATGGAAGCCCACCAGCATATTGCTCTTGAGTGTACATTCAACTTCTCAAATGCTTCATTTGCTTAGACTTTTGAATGCTCTGTGTAAAAAGCAGAATATGTACAGGAACATTTCGTTTTCATAATTGTTTAAACAGAATTAGTGTTCAAGGTCATGTCTCGGTGTTTGCCTGTGCAATGAATCCGAGGCCCTTAGGCCCTAAAATCCCACGAGTCAGGGTGCCTGAGTTGGAAAGGGCTCTATCAATATCCCTCCCCTCAGTCGCTTGCAGACAAGTGTTAAACTTTAGCAGAGGATGGATCAAAATCAGTGATCAAATGGCAAGGTGCTATTGTCTGGCTCCGTGACAATTTACACATGCTCAGAATTTCAGACGTGACTGACAGAAGAGTGTGTGTGAATGAAACCCCTTGTTCTGTGACACAGTCACAAAGAACTCTTTCCCTTTGAAATCCAAGAAGGTCCTTTTCTTCTGGAACTGTGGAGGGAATTAGGCAGCAAATAACCATGAATATTTTTTCAAAAATCCATTAAAACTTTAATTGATGCAAAGCTTATGAAACATTTTGAAATTTCAGAATGGCTTTCTTACCTACCTTCCAAATACAGCCACCTGCCGAGCAGTATTAACACTAATAGGTGTGCAGTCTCCTCAAAATCCTCCAGTCTCACTTTGGTTGTTATTGAAACTCAGTTTTGTGTTTAATAATTATTTAAACATAATTTTATCTAATTAGATGATACAGTATTAAGAGAACACTGAGTCAATGATTAAAGGCTCCCCTGTTTTCCCTTCTCTCCCGTCACCCCCATAATATTTCAGATCAGAACCCTGCATGGGGATTATTGACTCTATGGGAACAAAGATTTTGTGTTTGTCTTTCAGAAATGGTTGTGCAAATATTCAGTCTGAAAGCCCTTTTAATGTCTGAAGATGGAGGAGTTGACAATCGGGAAAGGCCAGGTGGACCTGAGCAGGGATGAGTGGTTTCTTGGCAGGGAGCCCATCCTCATGATGAAAGCTGGGAAAGTTTGCTTGGCGAGAGTAATCCAGAGATATGAAAGGATTAGGCAGGCTTACATTTAGTAAAGTGTAAACCAGGGATCCGAATGGTGCACCTCTTCTCCGCAGAGGCAGCTGCTTTGCCTATGAAATACAGTAACCAAAATTAAATAACGGGAAAAACTAAAGAGAGAAGGCAGGAGGAAGGAAGCACCAAGTGTTTCAAAATGACAGTGCATGTAGACAAGCGGAGTTTGCCAGCGGTAATTCCTGGTCAGTGCCGATGGAATACTCAGTTCAGCTGCGAGAATAGTTCCCTTCCATTGCCCCAGTGTCAGGTGGAAACTTCTACCACCTTGAACCTGCACAGACTCTAAGTTCACCTTTCACCCCCTTGCCCCTATTGCTTCAGCCACTTAATTATTTTACTTCTGAATACTTAGCTATTAGTGACACTAATTAAAACCTGCCTTGCCCTCAGATGTATTATGAAGCTGATTGTAAAACGCTGTGAAGGCAAATTGCTCCAAGAGCTATTAATTCTGGTAGAGGCCGTGTCAGCTTCAGTTATGTGCTCATAAATGCAAACCCACCCTGGGCAGTAATCTCCAGGGATGGTCTAAATTGCACAGCTGGCTTTTTAGAAAATATGTATGGAGCAACATAAAAAGATTGCTGAAAATGCCTAAGTAAGGTTAGATAATAAATGGAATTATACTAGGCGGGGAGAGGGTGGAACAAAGAAGTTATTATCAGGCATCAGGTATGTACTGTACTGTATTGTACAAAGGGGTGATTTAGTCTGGGTTAGCAGGTATTTGGGAGAAGGTTATTAAAATATAAAGTCAGTACAAAGCATAATAGACCGATGAAACAAGATCTTGGCAGTGCCCACTCCAGGTCCTTTTTCTTCTGTTGGCTGTCCTCCTGTCATTGCCAACTGGAAGAACTGGGCAAATCAAGTTGGAAGATGACTCCTGTAGTCATTGGTCTGTTGGATCTATGGACTTTCACCTGACCTTATAATATAATATAAATATCTCTATGTGTGTGCATGTATTATATTTAATTTATATATTGTACTATATATATTATATATTGTATTTAATATTTCAAGTAGGTAATACAGCTAACTCACTAGTACACATGGATTTCTCATATGATAGAAGCATAGGTACATAATGGATAAATAGGTAAATGGATGGGTGTATAAGTAAAAGCTTTATTAATTCACCTGTTCAGAAAATATTTACTAAGCATGTAGTATATGCCCTGCAAGTTCTAGGTACTGGAAATACAGAGTGAAGAGATGAGGTGCCTGTACTAGGTGAACTTATATTTTAGTTAGGAAGGCATGTAACAAACAAATGTACAAATATACATAAATGATAATGATAATGAAGTATTATGAAGACAGTGAAACAAGGTAACCACCGGTTCTCTGCCCTAATGACCGTTTTAAGTATAAAAAAATGATATACTGAAAGGTTGCTTATTATTTCATGCACTTAATACTTAAATAAGAATAAAAGAGGTACACAAAACTAGATTATGAGTTTTAAATTACTAATAAAAATATTAAATAATACCTGACCAAAACAATAAAACTATTATTTAAGATATTTCCATATTGTTTCTTGATTGGCATCCTCACTTGCAATTTTTTTCACCTATGGATGGAATGAACATTACTATGGGTGCTTAGATGTTCACTGTTGCACAGATGAATATTTTTGTTTGTTTCCAGGAATTTTTTAATTTCGTCTTTGATCTCATTGTTTACCCATTCGTTATTTAATAACATGCTATTTAGTTTCCAAGTGTTTGAGTATTTTTCTGTTTTTCTGTTGTGGTTAATTTCTAGTTTCATGCCATTGTGATCAGAGAAAGTGCTCGATATGATTTCAATCTTCTTAAATTTGTTGAGACTGCTTTTGTGCCCTAACATGTGGTCTATTCTAGAGAATGTACTATGAGCGCTTGAAAAGAGTGTATATTCTGCTGTTTTAGGGTGAAAAGTTCTGAAGATATCTATTAAATCGAGTTGATCTAATATGTCCTTTAAGTCTGCTGTTTCTTTGTTAATTTTCTTTCTTGAAGATCTATCTAATGATGTTAATGGGATATTGAAATCTCCTACTATTATAGTATTGCTGTTGATCTCACCCTTTAAATCCATCAAAGTCTGCTTTATATATTTAGGTGCTCCTATATTAGGTGCATAGATATTTATAACAGTTATATCTTCCTTTTGGATTGCTCCCTTTATCATTATGTGGTGACCTTCTTTATCTCTAACTATAGTCTTTGTTTTTAAGTCCATTTTGTCTGATATAAGTATTGCTACCCCAGCTTTTTTTTCATTTCCATTTGCGTGAAATATTTTTTCCATTCTTTTATCTTCAGTCTATATGCATCTTTTTTTTAATTAAAAATTTTTTTAAAATTTTTGTTTATTCATTTTAGATAGGAGAGGGAGAGACAGAGAGAGAGAGAGAGAGGAGAGACAGAGAGAGAGAGAGAAGGGGGAGGAGCTGGAAGCATCAACTCCCATATGTGCCTTGACCAGGCAAGCCTAGGGTTTCAAACTGGTGACCTCAGCATTTCCAGGTTGACGCTTTATCCACTGTGCCACCAGGTCAGGCTATGTGCATCTTTTGATTTAAGGTGTGTCTCTTGTAGACAGCATATGTGTGGATCCTGTTTTCTTATCCACGCAGCTACCCTATGTCTTTTGATTGGATCATTTAATCCATTTACATTTAAGGTTATTATTGATATGTAATTGTTTATTGCCATTTTATTCTTTAAAACTCTATTCCTCTTTTGCTATATTCTTTTTCTCCTTTGATCTGTTTACAACAGGACCCTTAGCATTTCTTGCAGCCTTGGTTTGGTTGTAGTGAATTCCTTGAGGTTTTTTTTTGTCTGTAAAGCTTTTTATTTCTCCTTCAATTTTAAATGATAGCCTTGCTGGATAAAGTAGTCTTGGTTGTAGGCTCTTGTTCTGCATTACTTTGAATATTTCTTGCCATTTCCTTCTGGCCTCAAGTGTTTCTGTTGAGAAGTCAGAAGTCATCCTTATGGGGGCTCCTTTGTAGGTGATAGTCTTTTTTTCTCTAGCAGCTTTTAATATTTTCTCTTTATCACTTAGGTTTGGTATTTTAATTATGACGTGTCTTGGTGTTGATTTCTTTGAGTTTCTCCTTAATGGAGTTCTCTGTGCTTCCTGAATATGTGAGATGTTTTCCTGCCTTAATTGAGGGAAGTTTTCAGCTATGATATGCTTGAACAAAGTCTCTATCCCTTGTTCTTTCTCTTCTTCAGGAACCCCTATGATGCAGATGTTATTTCTCTTCATGTTGTCACAGAGCTCTTAGAGTTTCCTCAGACTTTTTGAGTCTCTTTTCTTTTTTCTGCTCTGCTTCCGTGCCTTCATTTATCGTGTCGTCTAACTCACTGATTCGATTCTCCGCTTCATCCATCCTGCTTTTAATTCCTTCCATTGTGTTCTTTATTTCAGATATTGTACTTGTCATTTCTGACTGATTCTTTTTTATTATTTCAATGTCCTCTTTTATATTTGCTATCTATTTAGGTGTTCGTAATGACCATCTATTGTTGTTCTAATATCTTTGAACATCCTAGCAATTGTTATTTTAAACTCTGCATCTGGTAATTTGGTTATATCTGATTCATTTAGGTCCTTTCCTGGGGATTTCTCTTTGTTCATTTGTATTGCATTTCTCTGCCTCCGCATTTTCTCTGTGTAAAGGAAGGTTTTGGCTGCTGGAGTCCACTGGGTATGGCCTCTGTTCTCTAGGTATGGTCTGGTTCAGACCCGCCACCCCCTCTTCTGTTGCTGCCTAGGGCTTTTGGGTTTGGGTGTTGCCGGTGCCTGCCCACTGGGACTGTTGCTGTGGTTTCCACCTCTCCTTCATAGGAGTGGCTGTGATCACGTGTTCAGGTGCACAAGCCTTGGTGGCCTTGGCCTTTGCCCTGCCCTCGTGGGTGGTGTTATACTCGGCCCTGAGGGCAGTGGTGAGCACCTTTGCTCAGCTGTGGGTCTCTGCCTGTTTCCGGGCTCTCGCCCCGCCCTTTCAGGAGGAGCCCGCTCGTGGGATGGCTGCAAGCCTTGGCTCCACAGGCCAGATGGGTGGGATTGCGTGCCCACGCTCAGTAGCGGGACTCTGCCTATTCTGGGCTTTTGACTCCACCCCCATGGGAGGAGCTGGCTCCCAAGTCAGGCCACAAGCCTCGGTTTCACGGGCAGGGCAAAGCTGTGCTCCTGCACCCTTGCTCAGGGGCTGGTCTCCACCCCTTCTGGGGTTCCTGCCCTTCTCCCACAGGCTGGATTACGAGTTGCCCACAGCTGGGCTTGACCTCTTTTGCACACCCCTCCTCCCCAGCCAGGGAAGACTGAGCTCACACGTGACCCCAGTGGTGGCCAGCAGGCTTCCGCCCCTGCTGACAGAACCATGCCTCTGCTTCCCACTGCCGCCTGCCCTCTGGGCAAGTCCTCAGCCATGTGGGTGCGGGCGTTGCAGCTCAGACCCTAAGACTCACTGCTGTGGTCCCGAAAGCTCCCTCCTTCTAAGCAACTCTGCTCTGATTGCCGCGGGGGAGCTTGTTTGGCTGGTGTCCTGCTTTCCTTTGCTGGTATTGCTGTTTCTGGGGGAAATATTCACTTCAGATTTGGAAAGTGACTCATCCCAGGGGTTAGGGTGGCTATCTCTCAAAATGTTTCTCCCTGTGCCTCCTATATTACACTCTCTTCCTGCCACTTTGGTCCTCTCCTCTCTCTCCGTCCCCCAGACCCCCGGGTGAGTGGTTGTGAGAGAGATGTTCTGCGCAGTCCCTTTAAGAAAAATCCTTGGTCTGAGATATCAGACTTTTTCTCAAAAACAGTATCCTGACTTGTTTCCAGCTAAGTACTGTCCTTACGCCTCTTCTGGGCTCTGGAGCTGCAGGCTGGGGCTTTTTTCCTGGGGCTCAGGACCCTCCCCTCTCTGCTAAACTCACTTCCCACCACATGAGTTTCTCCGGGGAGCTGGGCAGCCCTCTCCGCATTTCTGCTTTTCCTACCAGTCTCGGTGTGGCTTCTTCAGTATTCCTTGGTTGCAGAGTCCTCTTAGTTTAGTCCAAAGTTGGTTTGTCCAGATGATAGTTCTTAAAATTAGTTTGTAATCCTTCTTTTGCCCATTTTTTAATTGTATTGTTTGTCTTCCTGGTATTGAGTTTTATAAGCTCTTTATAAATTTTGGTTATTAACCCCTTATCAGATGTATTGTCAAATATGTTCTCCCATTGTGTAGTTTGTCTTTTTATTCTGTTCTTATTGTCTTTAGCTGAGCAAAAGCTTTTCAGTTTGATATAGTCTCAATTGTTTATCCTGTCTTTTATTTCACTTGCCTGTGGAGATAAATCGGCAAATAAATTGCTGCAAGAGATGTCAGAGAGCTTACTGCCTATGTTTTCTTCTAAGATGCTTATGGTTTTACAGCTTACATTTAAGTCTTTTATCATTTTGAGTTTATTTTTTTGAATAGTGTAAGTTGGTGGTCTAGTTTCATTTTTTTGCAGGTAGCTGTCTAATTTTCCCAACACCATTTGTTGAAGAGGCTGTCTTTACTCCATTGTATGCTCTTACCTCCTCTGTCAAATATCAGTTGTCCATAAAGGTATGGGTTTATTTCTGGGTTCTCTGTTCTGTTCCATTGATCTATATGCCTGTTCTTATGCCAGTACCAGGCTGTTTTGTGTACAATGGCCTTGTAGTATAACTTGATATCCGGAAGTGTGATACCTCCTTTATTCTTCTTTTTTAAGATTGCTGAGGCTATTCATGTTCTTTTTTGGTTTCACATAAATTTTTGGAATATGTGTTCTATATCTTTGAAGTAAATCATTGGTATTTTAATCGGTATTGCATTGAATTTATAAATTGCTTTGGGTAATATAGACATTTTAATGATGTTTATTCTTCCTAACCAGGAGCACAGTATATGCTTCCACTTGTTTGTATCTTCCCTGATTTCTTTTATCAATGTTTTATAATTTTCTGAGTACAAGTCTTTAAACTCCCTGGTTAAATTTATTCCTAGTTACTTTATTTTTTTTGTTGCAATGGTGAAGGGGATTGCTTCCTTAATTTCTCTTTCTGACATGAACGAAGGTCTTTTAGGTGAAAAGAACAAAGTTCATAATATAAACTTTGGAAATAAAGATTAAAGAACTTATGTCATAGAAAGAGAGCTGCAGGAATCTTTCTTCTTTTTTTAAATATATACATTTATTCATCCAATAGTTATTGGCCACTAGTATGTACCAGACACTCACCTAGAAGCAGAACATAAAGGTGGCCAAAACATGCCTGTTCTTGTTACCAAGGAACTCATGTTCTAGTGAGGAGAGATTGGCAATCAGCAAATAAGTAGAGGCCATGCACTGCTTTACTCTCTCCTAAGACCCCACGAGATAAAACAAAGGCATTTTTAAAGACATAAATAGTCACGGGTAAGGAAAAGGGGAGTGGAGGCATTGGAACCAAGGGTGGGAGCTAGAAGGCAAACTCGAGAAAATGGCATCCTCAGTGGGCAGAGGGAAAACTGAGAACCAGCCTGGTTTACACTCATCACTTCCCAAAGTGCAGGGATTGGTGGCATCAGGTGAATCTGGAATGGTGTGTGTGTGTGTGTGTGTGTAAGAGAAGTTAGAAGAGAAAGGACCAGCTCAGACAGCTCTCCAGACCTGCTTCTCTTCTCTGCAGAGAGGAGCCAGCCTCCTCTAGAAGCCTGGGGCTTCATTCTTTGGATAAGACTTCCCGCCTAGGTGAGGTGGCAGACTGGACACAGATAGGGGGGTTAAGGGAGAGTATGTGTACTAGATGCTGAAGTTCTCTCTCCCTGAGAACAATGATGGTTAGGTCTGTACCCTCCAGCAGGAGTTTGAAGTGTTCTCTGAGGAGTCTGATCATCTCAAGAGAAAGGCCTGACAATCTGATATTGGGGTTTCCAATCAAACAGTGCAACCTGATCACACCATATAGTGAACCTCTCCAGTCAGCAAGCTTCACCTATGCATTCAGAGTTGCCAATCAACATGCTAGTTCCTTGTTTTTCAGAGGAGCAGGTGGCCAAGGACTACTAGACATCTGAGTAAAGGTTCTAATAAAATAGACCAAACAAAAACCAAATGCACAGAACAAAGCAACTTGGAGGAAACAGGGAGAAGAAAACTTAAGAGAGAAGGAGAAGGAGGGGGAGAAAATTCTTGAATATTCAAGAAGGTAAACTATATTGTAACTGATATAGGACAGGATACTATACAAAAAAGTAATATTCAGAGAACCAAAAGGAGCTGTTGGAAATTAAGAATATGATGGCAAAATAAAAAACTCGACAGAATAATTGTGAAGTTGAAGAAACCTTTCAAAAATATGAAAAAAGACAAAGCGGTGAATAAACAAGGGAGAAAAGATGAGAATATTAGAGAAGTAGCTCAGAAATAATGGTGATTTCAGAAAGAGAGACAACAGAGGAGGGGATTGTCAAAAAAAGAATTCAAGAAAAATTCTCAGAATTGAAAAATACAAGTTTCCAGATGGAAAAGTCCACCAAGTGCCCAGTACAATTGCACAATGGGTAAAAAGAGTCCCACACTCACACCATCATGAATTTCAGAACACTAAGCTAAACAAAGAACTTAAAACCTTCCAGACAGCAAAATATGTCACTTACAAAGGATCATTAATACTTCTAAGAGTGGCTTCTACTGAGAAACTTTGGGAGCAAGATGATGGAGCAATGTCTTCAAAATTCTAAAGAAAAATTGATTTCAGACCTGAAATTCTACTTCCAGCCAAATTACCAATGAGCTGTGAAGGTAGAACAAAGCATTTTCAGATGTGCAAAGTCTCAAAAAGACATGTGTGTTCCATGCAGCTTTTAAGAAAGCTTTTGGAGCATCTGCTTGCCAACACATTGTAGTAAAACCAAAGAAAAACACAAATCTCAGGATTGGGAAACAAAAAATACCTAGGATGATGGTGAAGGGAAATCCCAGAAAGTTAGCAATGACCCTGGTACATAGGGGAACATGTTAGATTGGGCTGTGTACAAAGGCAGAGGGAGAAGAGTGCTTCAAGAAATTAGAGTGATAGCACACATAATGTGTCCGAATATCTGTTGAGAAGATTTAGGCAACTGGTGGTGTTGGGTTTTTATTACTGATCAGTACACAGAACTAAGGAAACAATAAAATAGGATGCTATAACATTAGTAAGTCCAAGCAAAACAGAAATAGTTGAAAAGAAAAGCTAAAAATATAGATAATCATTCACTGTGTCTGCGTAGTCATAATTACGTAACACTAAATGTTGACCTACCCCAAAAGGATAGAAAGTACGTGCTTGTGCGGTGAGAGCAGAGAATCAAAACCCTCACCTTACATAATCAAGAGATGATGTCTGAAAGTGGTTTTGTCTCATTTATTTATTTATTTATTAAATTTGGGGACAATAACCAAAAACAAGCAAAGAGTTAAAGTTGTTGAAAGTGGTTGGCTTGGGTAGGAAATATAAATGGGAAGGAAATTGACTCTCATAATCTTTGTAGATCTAGTTGATTATTAAACTCAGTGTATGATTAACATTGCAAAAGTATAACACCAACAGAAAGGATAAGACCAAAAGGAAAACACTAGAAAGAAATATAGCAAAATATTAGTTGTTTATCTCTGGGTTTATGGTAATAAATTATGTTAATTTTCTTATTTGTACTTTTTAATTTTCTGCAGTTTCTAAAATGAACTGGTTTAGTTTTTAACTCATAAAACATATTTTAGGAAGGAAGGAGTTATAGTTAAAAAGACAGCTTTTAAAAAAGTTATTTATATTTATTTATTCATTTTAGAGAAGATAGAGAGATAGAGATAGAGATAGAGAGAGAGAGAGAGAGAGAAGGGTGGGAGGAGCAGGAAGCACCAACTTCCATGTATGCCTTGACTGGGCAAGCCCAGGGTTTTGAATTGGTGACCTCAGCATTCCAGGTTGATGTTTGATGCACTGAATGACCACAGGTCAGGGCAAAAAAAACCCAAGCAAACAAGCCAGTTTGACAGGAGGATTTGGGAAGGCTTCAGTGATGGTGACATTTGGCCAACATCCTTGAGGGAACAACCCATGTGGTCTAGTATTAGAAAGATGTGCAAAAGTCCTGAGGTGCAAATTGTGCTTAAACCATTATTGATTCCTATGAGGAACAACAGCGCATCGGCCAGGTGTGTAATAAATGTGAAAAGTGAGAAAAGATGAGGTCAGAGAGAAGGCTTGGGGCCAGGCACTGTAGAATCTTATGGGGCATGTTAAAGACTGCTTTTTTCCTGACTACTAAGGGAAGCTGTCAGAGAATTTTGAGGAGAAAAATGTCATGATCTTATTGGCATTTGAACAGGCTCACTGTGGTTGCTGGGTGTGTGTACGTGAGGTGGTGTGGAGGGGCAGGGGCGGGGTTAGGGAGAAGGGAGGTGCAAGAATGGAAACTGGGAGACCATTTAGGAGGGTCTTGCTATATCCATATGACGAATTCTTCAGGGTTCAACATTAATATTCAAAAAGTGTCTATTTTCTTTTAGCAGCAGAAACCATTTTTCAAAGGAAATCTTATGCTCATTTCTCATATATTAAATATTAAGTGAAGCGTAGATGTGAAGGAGCTTTATTTGAAGCAGGAGGTGAGGATCCAGAGCTCCTGCCCCTTCTCCTCATCCCTGCCATCTCACTCTGGTGATTCCTGGAAGGGTGTCTGAGATTCTGTAGATAGCCATTTGAAAACGGATTGCACCTAGCTCCCTCCTTTTATTGAGGAGGTCCAGTGCTGGAAGGAGCTGGACAAGAAGTGGGTGTGGGTGGGACTGCCTCTAGATGGGGGTCATGCTGTGGTAATAGGTGGAAGGTATGAAAAAAAGAACCCTGCTCCGTGCCCCTGTGAGGCATCTTTGCTCCAGCTCAGGGTGCTTCCCACTGCACTACACCCCTACCCACACTTGCTCTTTCCCCAAGGGGCAGGCTTTGACGCAACAGGAATCCATAAAACAACCTGGGGTAGGTGAGGATAATGGGTGAGGTTTCTTCTGTAGGGAGGATCCAGGTTCTCTCTAACTTCCTCAACCTCATGGTGTGCTAGTAAACATTTGACGACTGCTCTCTAGAAGAAAAAAAGGAAGGAAGGGAGGTAGGGAGAGAAAGAGGGGTCTTCTTGATCTGTAGCACTTGCAGATTTCCACTGGTTTACAGTGATGAACCACTCCCATCATGACTGGTTCAGTAGTACCAACACGAAGCCAGTGAGTATGAAGCTGGAAAGTAGACATCACTATGTAGTATTCCCATCATGCAGATACAGTAGATGGAACCACCTCATGAGTTTAAGTAGTAGTAAAATGTAGTAACATAATTAGAAAGTGATACATTTTGAGTATCTACTACCTTCCTTTTTAATGAATTTAATTTAATTCTTTAATGGCCATGTTTATCAACCATCTGGCACACTTTCTGAAAAGTTAACTATCAGCTCTCACAAACCAGTTTAAACCAGCATTCCACTGCCCCACCTCCCAGAACATCCCTCTGAACAAATTAAAAATTTCAGTCTGTAAAAAAAACCTGTGATGCATCTATACAAAATAACACTGCTCAGTAATAAACAAGAATGGACTACTTATATACCAAACTCAAATGATTCAGAACAACATTATGCATGCATGCCACATCTGAGAAGCTTTGACCAGGTAGCTCAGTTGGTTAGAGCATTGTCCTCATGTTGTAAAGTAATGTTCTGCCAGGTTTATGTAGAGATACTAAGTCTAAATGAATTTTTTAGGAGTTTTATTAAAAGGAGAAGATTTAATATGCTGGCCACATATGACTAACACAGGGCATAGTTGACCCAAATCGTGCTGTGCAGAATACAGCCCTGAGGCAGGTTATATACCTTTGATTACACAAACAGGTTGGCAGGAAAAGGAGGAGGAGGGGAAGATGACACAATCATTAGCAAGCTTATAACATTCGTCTATAGGATTTATAAAAAGTATTTTTACATATTAAAATTTATAAGGAAACAAAATAGCGAAAAATGTTTTACATATTAAAAGACATTCCCAAAATTTTCAGTGTTCATTTGCTATTCCTTTGTCTAGAGGTATATACATCAACTATATGCCTTCAGGATGGGAGGGGAGCCTACATGGCACAGGATAAGCTTCCATCCGTGAATGGCCCATTAAGGAGAAGAAAGGGCTCGCTTAGTCTTTCTTCCCTTCCCCCGCACCTGGCTAGGTGTTTATTCTCTTCCTCACAGGTGCGGGGGGAAGGGAAGGAATCCAAGTTTCCCCTCTACTTCCACTCAAAACCTAGCACAAAATCTCTTTATTTACAACACAATGCTGTTGTCTATCCTGAGTTGGTGCAAATCACACACAAGTACAGAAATCATATTTACAAAATCTCTCTGTATGCTTAGCCCAAATTATAAAATGCCCTTTAAGCTCCCTCGTAAAAGGGGGTTTCCTACACAGTATGTCTCTGCAAGCCAGGAAATTTTCACATTCTTCTCCCCTCACTCTCTACAGAAAGGAGAGGACAAGAAACCTGACTTTTCCTCCTAAAATATTAATTTTTGCAATTCTTTGGTATCTTGCCACACTCATACTCGAAGACACATACAGGAATCAATGAATAAATGCATAGACAAGTGGAACAACAAGTTGATGTTTCTCTCTCTCTTTCTCAAATCAATGAATTAAAAAAATTTTTTTTAAACGGTTACATAGCCCTGGCTGGTTGTGTCAGTGATAGAGCAGCTGCCCAGGGTGTGGATGAGTCAGGTTTGATTCCCAGTCAGGGCACACAGGAGAAATGACCATCTACTTCTCTATCCCTCCCCCTTCTCTCTCTCTTTCTCTCTTCCTCTTCACAGCCATGTCTTGAATGGTTTGAGCACATCAGCCCCAGGCACTGAGAACGGCACTGTGGAGCCTCCACTTCAGGTGCTAAAAATACTTCTGTTGTGAGCATAGCCCCAGATGGGCAAAACATAGGCCCCAAATGGGGGCTGCTAAGTGGATCCCGTTAGGGGTTCATGTGGGAGTCTGTCTCTCTATCTGCCCTCCTCTCACTTGGAAAAGAAGAAAAAAAAATACATTATATAATGTATGACTATTTTTCTGACAGGCTTGAAAGACAAATGGTTGTAATGGAGAAGAGATCAGCCAGTTTTTTCAGGGATTAGGGAAGCAGAAGAAAGTTACAATAGAGGGGAAGCATGAGTCAGTGTTTTTTTTGGGTGATGGAACTGTTCTATGCCCTGACTGTGGTGGAGATTATATGAATCTATAACATGTGTTAAAATTCATAGAATTGTATACAAAAAGGTCAGTTTTACTTTTATATATTGACCAGCTTTAATTTATATTATACATATATTTTTGGTTTAGAGCAACAGCTTTATTGAGAGATGAGGACAGCCAAACCCCTTCACACTCCTATGGTCCTGGTGTCATCGGCCTCAGACTTGGGGCATCTAGGTGTCCCACAACTTGAGAGCCTGTATGATATTTTTTTCCCCTTAAGTGACAAATGAGGAGGCAGAGAGACAGACTTCTGCATGCATCTGGACTGGGATCCACTTCGCAAGCCCCCTCTGGGGCAATTCTCTAGGGCCGTTGCTCCATTGCTTGGCAACTGAACTATTTTAGTGCCTGAGGCGAGGATATAGAGCTATTCTCAGTGCCCAGGGCTAACTTGCTCCAACTGAGCCATGGCTGTGGGAGGAGGAGAGAGAGACAGAGAGAGAGAAGGGAGAGAGATGGGTGGAGAAACAGATGGTCGCTTCTGTGTGTCCTGACCGGGAATCAAACCCTGGACAGATAATTTTTGAGAAGAAATAAAAGCATATTGTTAAAAACAGTGACAATGACACCAAACAGAATTTCACACTGAGTTAGGCAAGTCATTTCACCAATTTGGGCCTCCTTTAAATGTGCTGTGAGATGAGAAGTCTAGACAGTCACCTGCTACAGATGTAAATGTGCCCAAGGGGAGCAGTGGGTAATGTAAAGGGAAGGGATAGGGAGTAGTGGGGACTGTGGAGAACTAGTGAGTTTCCACCTGCCTAAATGGAGCAACTTCAGATTGTGCCTCAGCTGATGGCTACCAAAGCTGGCTTGTGGACCTAGTTTGTCTGATCTTTTGAATTTCAAGTTAATGGGGACTCCAGATATTTTAGAGTAAAATTTCCTTATTTGTAAGCACTACCAATACTCAATAAAACATGTCTGTGAGTCATGTTCAGTGGAGGGGCGCCAGTTTGCAGCTGCTGGATGGGATGCTCTGTACCATCTCTTTGAATGCTTTGGGCCAAGATCATAAACCCTGAGAAGTAGTTCTTTGTCAGAGATTGCATCGGAGATTTCGAAGTAACTTTGTGTTTCTTGTACCACTAAAAGTAAAATTAAGCCCTGCTTTGCCCCACTTAAAAGCTGTGTAAGTGAAGTGCTCAGTGTTCCTGTGGCTGCTGGGAGCTGTGTATGGGGAGAGGACCCAGTGCTGAGTGGGCTTCAGTGCTCTGCTGCCCTCCCTGGCGGCTCTGCAGGAGCACTTGGAAAGGTGTCACTCAGTCGGTTACATGTTGTAGTCTCTCAGTGCTCAGTGTTCCTGTGGCTGCTGGGAGCTGTGTATGGGGAGAGGACCCAGTGCTGAGTGGGCTTCAGTGCTCTGTGACCCTCCCTGGCGGCTCTGCAGGAGCACTTGGAAAGGTGTCACTCAGTCGGTTACATGTTGTAGTCTCTCAGTGCTCAGTGTTCCTGTGGCTGCTGGGAGCTGTGTATGGGGAGAGGACCCAGTGCTGAGTGGGCTTCAGTGCTCTGTGGCCCTCCCTGGCGGCTCTGCAGGAGCACTTGGAAAGGTGTCACTCAGTCTGTTACGTGTCGTAGTCTCTCATAAATGGCCCTCATTTCTCTGCACATATTACTGATTTTGTGATAATGAGTGAGATTGAGGCCATCTTTCATCCCCATCGCCATATCCTGATCATGCTCTTACACACATAGATTTACACTTGGCATGTGACAGGGGAAGGCACATTATAATGGGCATAAAAATGGCATCAGAGTGGGAACGAACACAGATCCAGAGCAGGAAGCCTGGGAATGATGAGCAAATGTGAGTGGGACTGACAGGTCTACGAGTTGGATACAGGGTCTCAGGATGGAAGGATGGCTCCTTACCCACCCCTGCAATAGTGCATCACACACCAGCATGCACACAAAGGGTCTTGCTTGGGACCCTGGAGCTGGGAGGGAAAAGGGCAGCCTGAACGTGCTTGAGTTCTCAGGGTTGCTTCCCCAGGAAGCTCCAGCCCCAGGCTGGAGGAAAGAAATAGGAAGAAATCTGTAGACTCGGGAGTCTCAGAACTCCTGAGGGGTAGTCTACCCTTTCCTTGCCAGTCCACTTGGGCAGCCAGAACTTTGGTCTAACATGGTTTCCCTTCCCTACTTCATTTAATAACCTAAACTTGTTTTTTTTTTAGAGGAAACTTATTCCTTGTGGTTTGAGAAGAAAAGGGACCTCTCCCTTCTAGATAAGGGTACATAACCAGCCCTCTCTAATAAGAGCACCCATTCACCTAGCTTCAGTAATTAGTCTAGGGATAGACTTGAGACTTCAGTTGGTATAATTTAAGTTTTTCCTGCGACTTATGCTAGAACTAAACAGAAAGAAGACTATTCTCTGTGAACATTAACTGTAAGGACGATTTTTCCAACACATAGAAGAGACTATGAAAGGTAAATTGAGCTGATAAGTGAATTTAAATGGTCTTGATGCTCTTGATTGATCTCCTAGATATAGTCCTACCTGAAGTCCAACTCTGAATTTTATAGTTTTATGTACCAATTTCTTTTTTTTTATTCTTCCTTATCTCTTCTTCTTTATCTTAAGCTACTGTGTGCTCAATTTCTGTCATTTGCAACCGAAAAGTCCTGATTAATGTATCACTTATATACATACCTAATGCTAAACAGGTTGAAAACATATATTAAATATATTAACAGTAAATTAAATATGTGAATAGAAGATTTAGTTTATTTATCCAACTAATGTATACTATGTGTAAAACGATGCTAGATACCAGAGATCACAGTATGAACAAGATAGACAGTGTGGTAGACCTACCTCATATTGGCCTTATTAATATTAAATTAGGTATTTTGTGAGTATAACATTCATATAAGTATTGTCCACTATATTCTACAACAATGCTGTGATAAAAGAGTGAATAAGACAGATAGGGTTCCTTTCCTCATGAAATGTAACTCTCTGTCTCAGTTTCCTCATTGTGAAATGGGTATAATATATAGTAATCTCTAGTTTCCAAGTTTGTTGTGACTGAATGAGATATATAAAAGGCTTTGACTAATATCTGGCGCATGGTCACTGCCCAATAAATGGTAGATTATAATTTTTAGTATTGAATTTTTTGGATTTTGGTCTTCTTTTTTTGTCTGGTTATTTTATTTTCTACTGTAACAAGAAGTAGTTTTGGGGGTTAGATAAATCTTGTTGATATCCTGCTTCTTCTAGTTACTAAGTAAAGACTTTGGGCAAATCACTTAATTTATGAGTCTCGGTTTACTCATCAGTAAAATGTAATAAGAATACTTTCCTTTAGAAGGCATGTAGCAGCCCTGGCCAGGTAATTCAGTTGGTTAGAGCAACATCCCAATGTGCCAAGTTTGTAGGTTTGATCTCTGGTCAGGGCACATTTAAGAACCAACCAAAAATATATATAAATAAGTGGAGCAGCAAATTGATGTTTCTTTCTCTCTTTCTCCCTAAAATCAATCAATAAATAAAAATTAAAACAAGAAAGCACATATCAGGTACTTAATTATTATTAGTCTATTTACAGAACCCTAATCATAAATTGCTGGAGAAAAATAATCTCAGGGGAGGTAGCAGTAATTGATGATTTTTGTAAATAGCACTCAGAATCTCCAGTAGTCCAATTCTCATACTTTTCACCAAGATACCTCTGGGAACAGAAGAGGAAAAATTATCTTGAGGGTAGGAGTCCGGGGGAGGGTCATGACCCAAAGTGGCCTCCTGCAAAGGAGAAATCAGTTTGTCTAAACCTATGAATTTTTTTTCCATGTTGATCTATGGTAATTCAACCCATTTTAATGTGAAGATGTTTTGAATTACCTACCATTAAATTACTTCCAGCCCTCTTCTTCCCACCTGTCATGCCAGTAGGAAACTCCTGGTTTATTCTATGGCTTCATGTGTCCCCCACTTCCCAACTTACGTCCCCCTCTGTGCCACTCAGTGAAGTTCTGTGCCACTCGTTTGAGAAGCACAGCCTGACAGCAGTCCCAGTGGCAGTGACTGGGGAGTGGTGTCCTACTCAATGCTGTGTCACAAGGAGAGGGGCCTGGCAAGCCCCTGCAGCACTGGGTTGGGACGAGTCAGGCTCTTCCTGCCTAATTTGATAACTTTTTGCTAGAGGCAACATATATTAAGCAATTCTGTCACCAAAAATGAAAGCAGGATAAAGATGTGGATGAGTACATCAGGCAGGACAATAAATCCCAAAGGAATATACCTCCACCAGGCAGTCCCAGAAAGATGCTTGCAGAGGTTGACCCAGATACCACAAACCAAACGTGAGCCAGTAACATGAGAAGGGGGACAACAGAGGCAGAAAGGAAGGTGGCTTGGTCATTGAGAGTGAATTACATGCATTTGGGTACATGAAAATAGGGGTGATGAAAAACTTTAGAAATAGATGCCCCCACAATCTTTTAATATGGTTAGGGTCAGACACATGAACATTGAATTTGCTGGAGTTGACCTGGAGCTGGCTGCAGGGGCCATATGGTTTCCCTGACCTATAAAAGTCACTAAGTGAGGAAGTAATTTACTGCTGGAGAGCACTGTCCACACCAGAATATCCTGGTATGTTCCTTCATTGTTTCCTTAATAAGGGAACAGGAGAGGAGCTGGGCTGTGGGTGGGGTGGGAGCCGGCCAATGGCTTGGATTTCATTTGTTCTGTTAGATGGTGTCTGTCGGGGAGGAGGAAGACTGGGAAGCCTGATGTTCTGCAGCTTGGAGCACAGGGGTTTTTCCTGCCCAGCAGCTCAGTAAATTGTGGGAAAGGCAGAGCTGGGACCATAAAGAAAAAAAAAGGGTTCATGAACTTCAAATGCATAACTTGGGATTTGCACAGTTTGAAGAGAGGACATTTCATAAATGGCAAATCATTCTGCAGCCCAGGGGAAGAGGCCAACACTTCCAAATAAATCGGTGCTGTAAAGGAGGGGACTGTTTCCACCCTACACGTGCAAATGAAGAAACATCAGAATGATAGCTACTGATAATCTCTCCACGGAAGCTGGAATTCTAGCACTGATTCTTCCGCGAGGTAGCTGCCTGCTTAACAGCTTCATATGCAGGCTCTGAAGCTGGGCTGGAAGACCAGGGACCAGGCAGCCTTGAAAGTTTGTGCTACAATTGAGAGTCTAAGTTTTCTTCTTCTTCTTCCTCCTCCTCTTCTGCCTCTTCTTCTTTTTTTTTTGAAAATTGCCCTAAGATTTGCAGCAGCAGTTTTTTTCAGTGATTACATCCAGGGTTTCTTACTTCAGTCTTTTCTGAAGATGTTATCTGTGTGAACTTGAAATAGGAACATTGCTCCAGCACCTTGTCTGATGTTCTTCTGCTTTTAGTACAAAAACATGTGTACTGACACTAAGAACGTTTGACCTTCTGTGTTTTAGGCTCTCTGAAACAGATTTTGCTGAGTTGCTACCCGGTCATTAAGAAGAGCGCTCTCAGTGTATTCTTGACTTAGTCCTGATCATGTTAACCATCACCTGGGCTAAGTGAACACTAGGGTCACTTGTCAGCCCTTTGGCAGGAAGAATTTTAAGAAGTTAGACCCATGTGAGGATGTGTCCAAATACTACCCCAGAACAAACACTTACCATGGGCCTGTATAGCCAGTGCGCCCTGGAAGGTTCTGTCTTCTGTCAGGTTGAATCATATTAACCATGTCCTCTTAGGCCCCTGCCCGTGGATCTTTCACCCTCAGGTAATTAAAGAACTAGGTACCGTCTACACAGGCTTGTGTCTGGAAAAGAGGAGATGGCAATCTGGAGGAGAATACAAACTCCAACCATGCCATTCATTCATTCATTCATTCATTCATTCATTCATTCATTTATTCATGTGCCTCAACTGGGATCCACCTGACAGCCCCTCTCTGAGGCTGACGCTCAAATCAATGGAGCTGTTTTTAACTCCTGAGGTTGATGCACTTGGACAAACCAAGTTATACTCAGCACCCGTGGCTGACTCTCAAACCAATTGAGCCACTGGCTCTGGGAGGGAAAGAGGGAAAGAAGGGGGGAGGGGAAGGGGAGAAAGGAAGGGGGAGAGAAGCAGATGGTCACTTCTCTTGTGTGCTGTGACTGGGAATCAACCCTGGGAAGTCCGTATACCAGGCTGATGCTCTATCCACTGAGACAACTGGTCAGGGCCCAGCCATGCCTTTCAGTGGCAGCCATTTGTTCTCTGAGGGTGGTCTGTGGAAGAGCAGTAGCCAGGAGTCATATGTAGAACTCAGGAGGGGTGTGGATCTACATTCTCTGTCCTGTGTGTCTGCTTTCACACATGCAATTGTCAACTCTGACCTCCTTAATGAAATGGCTTTGCTTTAAGAAAAATCAGGGAATGTGGTGTCAGGTGATGAAGGTTTAAATCCTAACAATAATTACTACCTAGCTGTGTAACTTTGGGCAAGTTTCTTAATCTCTCAGAGTCTAGTTTCCAAAGCTAAAAAAGCAGGGCTCATAATACTTACCTTAAATAGATTGTGAGGATCAAAATCTGGGGTGCATCTGTGAAGGACTTGGGGTGAGTCCATCATGTGTCATCCAGTAGGGGTTCCCTCTCACTCTCTGTAACACAAGGTACCAAGGTTCTACTTAGTTAGTTCATCATTCCTCAATTCAAGATTATGCCTCTTAATTTTTTTCTCCTAAAGTTGTTTTTTCTGTTAGTAAGTTTCCAAAGACTGCTGTTAATAAAACAAATATAGTCTTTATTAGGGTTTTTGTCCATTAACTGATACTTTAGTTTGAATTAGTTCAGGGACTAGCTAGATGGATGTTGACAAAGCAGGAGAATGACAGCAGAGAAGGCTATGGAAACAAGTGAAGGCTTTTCCAGGACAGGGTACCCCGTTCTTGGCTATGACAGAGCGGAAGCAGACGGTGGAGAAAAACTCAGGGAAGTCTTGAGCAGAGAGGGAAAAATGGAAGAATCAGAAACCATGAGAATACGGGATGGGAGAACAGAGGAGGCAATGATGGGCATGGTGTAGCTGTTAGCCCCAGAAAAGAGAGACTGTATTTCCTCTGACATACAGAGGAAAGCAGAGAGCACGGGTGTGTATGTGTGTGTAGGGGAGGGCGCTTTGAGAGAGAATCTAAAAAGAGAAGGAGACTGGCAGAGCCAGTTAAGTGGGTTAGGGTAAAAAGTGAGGCTTTGGAGGCAAGTAGGCTAGATGTGTTGTTCCTTGTCTGGGACACTAGCCACCTGATCTTGAGCAATCTATGCATTTCTAATAATACATCACACCACATCTGTAAATGGAGATGATACCTAATTTGAAGAACTGACTCAGTGAGATACTACAAACTGCCCAGAACATGCAGACATTTAATAGATGACCCACTGCATACCATTGTCATCTTTATTCTCATTGTCTGCTGACAGTAGGTACTCTGGGTAGCTTGGGGTCTTGAAGAGAGGAACCACGTTTAGAGGAGCCACTGTGGGACAGTAGAAGTAAGAGACAACAGGGTTTCAGTGGAAGTGAGACAAAATGGATTAATAGTGGACCAAGTCCATAGTGCTGAGTGATGTCCAACAACATTCAGAACTAAAGAACACAGAACCGGTAGAGGGGATATAGGACTGGGCCTGTTCTTCAGACCCAGCAGATGGTTACAGGAGGACAGGGAGTAGGCTGCTTCTGTGGTCTGTCCTGCTAACAGCTCGAGTCAGAGAGATTTTGGTGATGGTGAACACGACATCAAGGTCAAGTAGCAGGATGCTGTTAGGAGGAAAAGGCCTCAGCAGGGAACTCAGCAAGGAGGCAGCCCAGAAACACTAATGTGAAATGAAGCCATGATGTACACACTCTGAGGCCAAGGATCTGATGTGTTGTCAGTGGGGATTTTGAAGTCTGGAGAATCCCTGGGTGGCCAGAAATAACATAGACCGCTGTCATCAAAGAATGAAGAGCTGGGTCAAGGGGATGGTCAGTCATGATGTGAAGAGCCATGATGTGAGGTGTGCCCTCACAAGTCCACTAGAAAGGGATCTGCTTTGATGGGGACACGAAGGGCAAGAGCTTGAGCAGAGATGTATGTGCATATTACCTTTGGCTTGTGAGTCACTTACTATTTTAAACTGAGCCAACATTCACATATTTTTATGAAAGAAAGTAATCTTGATACCTGACTTCAGTAGAAAAGTAAGATTATCTGGTAATCATGTGTCTGTATTCCTCTTTTATCAAAACTTCATTGTCCCATTGGAAGTGCTACCAGACAGGGGACCCGATACTTTGAGTCTGCCTAGGGCCAGGTGTTAGTGTGCGGGTTCTTGACTACGTTCAGGAAAATTTCACAACATAAGTCCAGGTGATCTTCAAAGTAAGTTTATTAAAGAAGGAGACATAGGAGAGCCACGTCAGGGCTGCCTTGGCTCTCAGAAAACCTTTTGGGAAAGAAATGAGTGGAAAAAGCGGGCCTTGGAGACCAGAGTGGGGGTGAGCCCTGGACAAGCGGCCACTGCCCACTACTCCCTTGGTTGCAAGTCTGGTGAGGACCCTTAGAGTTTAGGAGATGTACGCGTGTGGGGTGGGGGAAGAGGGGAAGAGGGGAAGGGAGGAAGGGGGAGGAAAAGGCACCGGTGCTCACCGACAGGAGAAGATGCACTGGGTCCATTGTTTGCAGGTTTTTTAAAGCCTGGGAGTTTAGGGGTGGTCTAAGAGGAGGGTTTCAATAGAATATTTATCAGCTTTTCCAGGACCCCCCACCGTCCCGCTGTAGTGATCAGCCAGGGCTAGGGAGGGGTGCTACCAGCCACCCGTGGGGGAATGGTGGGGGCAATGGGAGTTGGGGGGAGATTGTTGCACATTTGGGCCTGGACCCAAATACAGTTGAGGCCTAGATATTATTTTTAGGTGGTGACTCTGCATCTGGCTATAAATTGTTCCACCAGTTTATTCAGCTCTCTGTCTCAGTGTCCCCAATCTATGTACCAAGGAATTTTCATAGCTTCTTACTATCTTGCCTCAGAAGGAAATTTTTCAGTTTGCCACACTCCCCATCATTCCAAGTTACACTCAATACCGAGGTTAAGAGTAATTTATTATTTATTCTTGAACTGTTCTTCTGTTTCTCTATGCTAGGGAAATACACTATGTGTATATATAGAAATATACACTTGGAGGCATTTGAGTTTGTGACCTTGACTTGGAGCAAGGGCTGTACCAATGATGGCCTTGATCCAGTGGCAGAGGAGGGATCCCTCGTTGTTCCAGGAGAACCTAGTAACCACAGTGCCAGGTAGAGAAAGCCAAGAAGGAGACAGAAGCAGAGGGTCAGAAGGGACTAAAAGAGTGTTACAAAAATAAGGAAACCACTGTCCCTAGGGCTACCTACTTGGGTCCCTTGAGGCCTTTCTTCATTCAAAGTGGTTGTGTCTCTCTCCCCTGGCTGTGCGAGGACTGAGCCAGGAGTGCTCAGGGCTCTGTGGCGATCCTCTGGGTGCCTGTACGGTGGAGGCTGCAAGGCAATATTCCATCTACTTCTTACTTGCAGGCAGAACTCACCTTCTATTCATCTTCTAGAAGCTGTAAAGTCAGATTTTTCTTTTTTTCGGTCTTCCTTATAGCTACAGCTTGGGCACTGTCTTAAACTGTTTGGCACTAAGTAACAGAGAACCATAGACTGAGTGGCTTATAAACAACAGACATTTCTTTCTCACAGTTCTGCAGGCTAGGAAGTTCAAGTTCAAGGCCTTGACATATTTGATGTGTGATGAGGGCCTGCTTTCTTAGAGACAGCATCTTTTCACTGTGTCTTCCCACAGTGGAAAGGGCCAGGGAGCTTTCTTGGGCCTCTTTTATAAGAGAACCAGCCCCATTCCTAACAGTTCTGCCTATATGGTCTAATCAACTCCAAGGGGTCCCACTCCCAGTATCACCATCTTGGAGATTATCATTTCAACATGGGAATTTGAGGAGGCAAGGCAAACGTTCATTCTGTAGTAGGCATATAGTTCAATTACTGCTAGTGGGGTTTGAGGAACAGTTTCCGCGGGGGCTTTGAGGAAAGACTCTTTCCCAGTAAAGCCTGGCTCATGAGAGGAAGCACCTGTTTTCTTCAGCTGATGTTATTGTGCTCATATAGAATGCCTTAACCGGGACCCTTCTTGTGTCAGTGAAGACAGACAGAAGGACCAGCCAATGCACTGAGGCTGGCAGAGTGGAGAGCTGCTCAGAGCCTGGCGCTTGACGACATTTCCGAGGCACTTAAACAATCTTGGACCATCTACTTTTGCAATTTTTTTTTATGTGTAGCTATACATTTTTCTCCCTGCTTAGGATATTTAAAGTTGCATATATGGTTACTTGCAGTCAAAAGCATCCTAACAGGTACACACTTTATTCAGAGCTGGGCTTATCAGTGGGGTATAGAGGCTAGTGAGCTGGGAATGCCCGCAGCAAGTGAATAAACAGTGTTTTTTCCAAGTGGATCTGTTTAATTTCACAATAGGTAAAATAGTACTTTCATATGGAAACACACTAGATAATATTGGTATAGAGTATAAAATTCACAAGATAAGACAGGAGTCTTGATACTTCTTCTAAACAAAGACCTCAGGAGCTTGGGGGATATGGTATGTTGTCAGTACATGGTGTTTCTCTTTCTATTGAACACAAGCCATAAAACAATTCAAATTAAACCACAGTTGGAAAGACTAAGATAGACTCAGGAATAATTGTGTCTATTATGATTATTAAAATAATTCTAGTATGTGTGCTGCTAAAGCGAGCACAATTAAAGGAATTCTAAATTGGAAACGTGACAGGACAATGAAATGTCAGAGCTTTGGAAATTTTAAAGAGAAGGGCATTGTGGTTTCAGATGCAGCTTTGCCTGGGCTAGTTTTCTCCACTCGCTACAGTCTTGTCAATGCCTTGCCATTGTTTTGTATTTGTGAAGAATAATGATTTTTTTCCCCCTTAAACAATGATTGCATTCCAGATCCTCCAATGTTTCTTTAGTGATTTGTCCTTTGTTTTAATTCAATGTGCTGCTCCCAATGCTACCCTGGAGTTTTCCTTTAAGTAGCTATAGTGAATGAAAGCAGAAAATTGCCAGGAGTCACCAAATGTTGAGACAGATTGTAAATACCTGTAAGGGAAGTATTTAAGCATTTCCGATAGGAAGGATACTGTAAATTTTACATGCAGGGGCTCCACATCAAAGCCAAAATCCCAGCTTTTCTTCCTACTTTGAGGCTTCTTAGACAAGGTCAGCACAAAGGACCTACTGTTTCCATGGGCACTTACATCACCACTCTATCTTGTTATTTCTGACTTCTTGCCAATCATATTGAGGATTCATGAAGAGGGTAGAAAGGAACAGCCAAACCAGCTTTGCCTTCTTGACAGTGAAGAATAGAAAGAAAAGCCTCTCTCCCAGAGACGGGCTGTTCTTTTCTTTTCCTTTTTTCTTTCAGTTGTATGTTTTAACTAGTCCTTCAGCCTTTGACAACCCCAGGACTCCCAGCTGATGAAAAGCTGAGTTAATTTTCTCTTTCATGGTTCAACTTCACATTAATTTTATTTTTAGACAGACATTTTGAGAGGAATTGGTGTAAGGAATAGGCCCCTTCGACTTCTTCACTCGGTTATAAACCCGTAGTCCAGGCACTCAGACCGAGGTTGTGGTCATTCCCTTCGGTTCTGTCAGCAATAGTGGGCACAGTGGTGACAATGGGAGGCTGGGAGGAGGGATGGGAATGTCTCTGACAATCTGCATTCCAGGGGCTCCCGCTTTTGAAGAAGGTTTATCCTGGGCTAGCTTGCTTTTCCAGGCTAGACTTGCTCTGTTCGGTCTTAGCAGGCCTCTGCTTCTGCCTCCAGCCTCTCAGAAAGCTAGCATGTGCCCTTCATCCTTGATCCTCTCAGTCATTCAACAATTGATTAAAAGCCTAATCATTGCTGCAGTAGCGAACGCTCTGCAAGGACTTTCTACGCCTTGTCTGATGAGGAGGAGTGGAGCGGAACGGTTAAGCACGTGGACTCCGAAGCCTGACTGACTGCTGGGGGTGAACTCTGGCTAGCTAAGTGACCTGGATGAGAGCATCCTACCAGCTTCTTGTGAGGACTGAGAGGTATGGCATCCTCAGAGCTCAGCGCAGGACCTGGGATGGCAGAGCCAGCTGGAGCTGGTCCTCAGTGTCATTAGCATACAGGATCTCAAAAACCTGGAGGCCCTTTCCCTGGAGCTCTTCTCCTTCCCCAGTTGTTTTCTTTCCTTTTGTCCTGCCTGGGCCCTCTCCTGCTCAGCTCAGTGATCCACCAAGTGAACATTAGTCCCTCTGTTCTGTGGGGTGACAGTAGGACGTCGAGGGCTCTGCTGTATGAATGGAACTATATGTTGGCACCCCCATCACCAGGCAGGATGTAATGTATGCTGATTTGGGGGCTAACTGGTGGGAAGAGGCCAAGGGGAGCCTGCATGTTAGCAAGCAGGTGGAGAAAGGTTAGACCCCATTTGGGGTCTGTAGTAGAACACTGGGTATTGTCCCTCGTGGGTCCCACTTTTCCCATCTGTACAACCAGGGACTAGTGACCAGTTTGCAAACTTTTTAGAACAGGGTCCACAGTAAGAAGTATGCACTGTGACCCTCAGAGCTACATATATAACTGAAACACAAGTTTTACAAAACAATATTTATTCTTACTATGTGAAATTGTGTCTTCTATTTTAAAAAAAAACTGGTCATAATCCTTTTTCATTGACTTCCTGACCCCTTAATAGCTCAGTTTGAAAAACGCTGTACTAGATGGTCCCTAAGGGGCCTTTCAGCCTGAACTTTGTATAATTTTAGATTTACATGAGCTGTATGCATTTAAGAAAAGAAAGAATAATTAATCTCCCAGGGTAATGACTAGCTAGAGCCCAGCTAGATTATTATTATTTAAAAAAATTATGTATATGAGGCCCTGGCTGGTTGGCTCAGTGGTAGAACGTCGGCCCGCATGTGGATGTCCTGGGTTTGATTCCCTGTCAGGGCACCCAAGAGAAGCACCCATCTGCTTCTCCACCCTTCCCCCTTTCCTTTCTCTCTATTTTCCTCTTCTCCTCCTGCAGCCAAAGGCTCCATTGGAGCATCGTTGGCCCGGGCGCTGGGGATGGCTCCATAGCCTCCACCTCAGGTGCTAGAATGGCTTCAACCACAAAGGAGCAACGCCCCAGAAGGGCAGAGCATTGTTCCCTGGTGGGCATGCCAGGTGGATCCCAGTTGGGCACATGCGGGAGTCTGTCTGACTGCCTCCCCACTTCTCACTTCCGAAACACACACACACACACACACACACACACACACACACACACACAATTATGTATATAATTGGCTCCCATACGCAAGGGCATGGTCTAATAGAAAAGAAGAGGCTAATTGTTGGGAATCATATGCTGGAGCAGATGGGGCTATGAACAGTTCCAGTGTGCATTGCTCATCCAAACTGGGTTTTCCTTTGCAGAAAGTGAAGGAAGAAACCGGACATCAAAGTTTGCTCCTGCTCTCTGGAATATGTGTATGAGAATTCTGGAAAGAATCTCAAGGAGGGGGGAAGAAAAAAGGCCAGCTTGTTTTAATCCCTAAATGGCTATAGTCCTGTGAACTAAAGGACTTGGGAGAAATGACTTTCCTGCCTATGTAAATGTTTGCTTTTGCCCTAATGTGTTTGTCCATTTGCTTGACTGCTCTGGAGATAATCATCTAGAGACACAAGCTTCAGGAGAAACTTTAAAAACAAGTAGAACAAACAAAATCCACCACTGTAACCTCCTAGACAGAAAACCCAATCTGTGATGACCTCTGGCTGCAACATGAGGTGGTCCTTTGGTTACTTTTTGTAGAGAAAACTCACATCTAGTCTAGGCCCTTTAGGACTAGACTCATTGTAGAGCTTACAAACATCCAGGAGGCTTTCTGTCAATCTCTCAGATGGCTCTCTCCTGCTCTTTGCACTCTAAGAAAAGTTCTGAAATTTTCCACAATTTTTGAGATCAAATGGCCTTCTTAACATCTTGAGTCCTTCAAAGTGCTCCCGCATTCTGGAGCAAAGCCTGATGAACACCTATGGAGACAGACTCTGTGGGAAAAGGTCAGCCAGAAGTTCCGCGGATACAGACTCTTGCTTCAGGAAGTCGAAGCTGCTTTCCTGCCCTTCCTATCTGTTGTCTGGAGTAGGTTTTGGTTGAGAATAGAATTCCCAGTCAGTGAGTTGGGCAAATTTCTGCATTTCCCATGCCTGTGTCAACTGCGATTGCTAATTATATAATGCATACACAGTGTTTAGAAACATGTGGTTAGTTACGAACAGGACAGGACGGTGGAAAATTCAAAGATGGAGAGAATGATGCTAGGAGATACCACTTGCCCTAGGCCATGTTGCAAGTCCAGGAGAATGGAACCTTGGTAATGTTTCAGCTTCTCTGACCAGCACATCCACATCTTTGTAGCTGGGGCTTGGGAGGCAGACAGCCATGCTGTGCTGGTGAAAAGGGGGCAAGGGTGGGGTCTTAGGGAAACAGGAATAGAGTCCTCAGCCCTGCAGAACTGCTAAAAAGATGAGCAAATCAGTGGAGAAAGCTTTTGATTGGAACCTGGCACGTAGTAGGGGCAGGATAAACGGTGACCATAACAATAGTCTTCTCTGCTAACAGCTGGGCCGCTTTGTCAGACCTTCAGGCTTTCTGGATTCAGAGCCTTCCTCAAGGTAAGAAAATGGCACTTTGCTTGAACACAGTGGTTTTTCTAAGGCAGCTCAGATGTTTATCTTATTCCAATATTTACCCTATTGAATAGGATTTGGGTGGCTTACTTTTCTATTCCTCCAGGAAGTGAGGTTTCACTGTGTTGAGTATCAACTTTTAAATGAAAAAAAAAAAGGGTAAAACTGAGAGAAAATCCTTTTCTGACCCAGGGGAGAAAAAAGCTCTAGTAAAGTCTGGCCTGGATTTCTCTCCACCCACAACCTGGGGGCAGAAAGCCCAGGGAAAAGCTAGAAAGAGCTCCAATCAGCTGAAACAACCGCAAAGGTTAAGCAGGGACCCTGTTCAGGCACCTGTGATGTTCTAGAATTTGATTGCTTCTCAGCTGGTGGTAACTTGTGAGCCTGGAGCCTCTGTTGACAGCCAGAGCTCCCATCCCCCACCTCTAGGTGGCCTACGTCTGCTCAGCCCTCGTGTTTAATCCTACCCCATTTATTTCCAATTTGTCTTAAATCAGCCCCAGGAAACAGCACCTATGATAACAGCTTCTTCAAGTAAGAAGGACAATGGCCAAATTAGTCCCGTGGGTATAGGTATGTGTTCAGCTATCAGTATGTCTCTTTATAACTGAAGAGTTTAATTAGCAGTATCCTGATCACAACCATCACCAAAAGGTTTCCCTTCAGGTAACACTCAAGACAACAAATGCTATTTAGCATATTCAAAAGTTTTGAGTGTTTCTTCTTGGCCAGAACTGTCAAGCACTATATACTTTTTTTATTCAGTTAATCTTCTTAGTATGTCTGTAAAATAGTTTCACAGATGAAGAAACTGAGGCACAGAAAAATTAGGTAACTTCGTGATTAAATAGCTAATGAGTAACAGTGCCGCAGTGTGAAAGTGTGTCTGTGCCAGTCTCTGTACCAGGAGCAGTTCTTGGAAACTAAGCGTGCTGTAGCTATATCGGGGTTTGTTTGGGCAGCAAATTGTACTCAAAGATTGAATTTGTCTTGGCCAGCAATTAATTAATTAATTAATTTATTTATAGACAGGAAGGAAGAAACATGAGAGATGAGAAGCATAACTCATAGTTGCTATACTTTAGTTGTTTTATTGCTTGTTCTCTTATGTGCCTTGGCGGAATGTGGGGGGAGCTCAAGCCAGTGACTTTGGGCTCAAGTCAGCGACCTTGGGATCATGTCAATGATCCTGTGCTCAAGCTGGCAAGCCAGTGCTCAAGCAAGCGACCTCTGGTTTTTGAACCGGGGCCCTCAGCATCCTGGGTGACACTAGAAATTTATTTAACACAAGATCACTGCAGGAATTTCACAAGCCAATAGAATACAAGATAACGTCTCTTAGTAAGCCAATAAAGAAATAACATACTCCAGACAAATAACAGATTAATTACACTACAATTTCAGGCAAAGGATGGATGAAAGAAATAAAGTCCAAATTTATTGGGGTATACCTTTTCTACAAGGTTGATTTTTGTAGAGATGGTTTGACCAACTGGCTTAACCAACTGCAAGCTGACTTCTAGCTGCCAGTGCAAAATAAAAGTTCCTTGTTGCTAGAGCACATTGCTAGGAAATGATGGTGGGCAAGATGTTCTCCTTCCTAGGCCGACTGCATGGTTTTTGCCATTGCTCATGAAAGTTGCCATGGCAGGAGCTAATGCCAAGGAGATTTTCGAAGAACTACTTAGATCAGCAAGGGTCTTCCTGCCCAGACTCAGCATCCTTGGGTGGTCCCCACAAACTCTTGGTATTTATAGTCTAAATGCCTCCTTGCCATAGCTGCCCCTTCAGAAGCTTTTATTGCTAAGCTCCGGGAGGCCCCCCCAGCAGCTCTCTGCTGACTGCTTAGAAACGACACCAGTGAGAGGATGACATCCTGACACACCTTCACTTTTATATGAAACAACTTTACTCTTCAAAGCAACTTCATTTTTGTCACAGACAAGCAGATCTGAAATCACATCAGATGAATACACAACACTCAATGTGGTGGGTTTTATTTCCCTAAGGAAGTGGCCATTAGGTCAGATGGACAGGACTGGCTAGATGGGGTGAGAGAAGAGAAATGTTGCTTGTAAGCTCAGAATTTAGGTCCCAGCAAGTGTTGTCTGTGTTACAAACTAAAATTATCTACCTTTCCAAGGTATTGGGAGGTGGGTAGGATGTTCAGCCACTTCCAGCCCACCTGAAGGATTTAGCCATGGACAAATGGTCCAGAGACGAAAGACTTCACTTGTGCCAGACAGTGGGCATCGTCCTAGTCTGCACCTTTCCTGGAGGCTGAGGCTGTGTGAAAAGAGAAGACAGTGAGCTGTGTATACACATGAGAAAAAAACATCTCAAAGCAATGCTTAGGTGTTGTACTAGCAAGGTCCACCTTCTTCAATTTTCTACCGCTTAACATGAGAATTTCCCCAGATGCTTAGAAGTCTCCCATGAGCACAGATTTGTTTAATCTGTAGGTGTCTACTGAGAATCATTTATGTGCCAGGCACTGTTCTAGAAACTTGAGATACAAAAATGAAAGGATAGACAGATTTGATGTCATTAACTACAATGACGACAAGAACCCCAATATGGTGAAAGATGGTATAAACACATTTAAATTAATCAGCAGAGTAGGGGGAAATAGTACTGTATATGCCAATAGACAGGTAAATATTATAATATGTAAAGAGCACCTATAAATCAATTAAAAAAGACACATATAATTTGAAAATAGGCAGAGAATCAGAACATAAAACAGAAAGGTCCTTGCCTTGAATTCAAAAATTAGCAAGGGGGGAAAAGTCATTCACAAATGGGTACAGAGGAGACACATCACCTGTGTGTTAATTTCTTAAGTTCAATGATAGCAAAAATCAACTGAGTAAAAATTATCCTTAGTAGATCCCTTAAACCCACCATGTACTGTATATGTGATTTTGTTTACACACGCCATTACCTCTTGGCATTCATGAAGCACTGTGACAGACTAAATGAAAGAACAGAAGGAATGTAGAGGTCTGGAGCGTTAATCAAGTCTGCCCTTAAAGATAGGGATATAGAGCAGTTTGAGGCCAATTGGGTTTGAGGTACCCTGGGGAACTGTGGTTGGAGCTATCCAGCAGAGTCATGAACATGGACCTAGCAGGATTAGCTCTGAGCTGGGGAGAGACAGACATTGAACATCACATTGAACATCGGCTGCTCCTGTGAGTAGAAGGGCCTAGATTGGGATAAGGAAGGAGACAGGCTTCTTTTGCTCAGTTATGTGGTGAGGTCTTCCTGTGAACTCATCTCTAAGATGTGTATGAGCTCATTAACATCCTCCCACCTCTGAGGGCAGACCTGCTGGAAACTCCTGGGTGTCTGGCCAAAGCAGGAGGCTCTGAGAGGAGATGTTGCTAGACGCCTCCTGACTGCATCTTATTTACGGGATCCTATCTCTGCACAGAAATAGGAGACCATGGCTGGCTGGAGGTAGGAGTGAAGGTAAGGAGGAGGGAGACTCGCCATGGCTCCCTCTGGCTACCTGTGTCCTGTGGCCTTCTTCAGAGTCCCCAGGAACTAAAGTGGAGGACTCTCAAACTTTACTGTCCAGAAAAATATCATCTGGACAGTTTATTAAACTGCATAATCATGGACCCCTTCTCCCAAAACTTTGAATCTGCATTCCTCTAGCATAAGGTTCTGGAATCTGCATGTTAATAAACACTCCAAGTGCAACTAATGCAGGATTTAAAGTGGCTTAAAGGTCCACACAATATGGACATGTATTTAAAATAGAGACAAGGCCCTGGTCGGTTAGCTCAGTTGGATAAGCGGGTCTTCTGGAGATGAGAAGGTTGCAGGTTTGATCCCCAGTCAGGGCACACAGGTAAAGCAACCAAAAAAATGCATGACTGAGTAGAACAACAAATGTTTCCCTTTTCCCTCCACTCTTTCTCCCTTCCTCTCTCTGTCTGTAGATAAAAAGAAATCAAACCCTGGCTGAATAGCTTGGTTGGTTGGCGTGTCATCTTGGAGCTCGTAGGTTGCAGGTTTGATTCCCTAGTCAGGGCACACACAAGAGCAGATCAATGTTAAGAGAGAGTTAAGCCTCTCTCTCTCTCACCCTATCTCTCCTGTAAAGAAAGAAAAAGGAAAACAACAACAGCAGCAGCAGCAGCAGCAGCAGAGAAGATAAAGGTAAGAAGATCCTTTGAAGGCCCTGGCCGGTTGGCTCAGCGGTAGAGCGTCGGCCTGGCGTGCGGGGGACCCGGGTTCGATTCCCGGCCAGGGCACATAGGAGAAGCACCCATTTGCTTCTCCCCCCCCCCTTCCTCTCTGTCTCTCTCTTCCCCTCCCGCAGCCAAGGCTCCATTGGAGCAAAGATGGCCCGAGCGCTGGGGATGGCTCCTTGGCCTCTGCCCCAGGTGCTGGAGTGGCTCTGGTCTCGGCAGAGCGACGCCCCGGAGGGGCAGAGCATCGCCCCCTGGTGGGCAGAGCATCGCCTCTGGTGGGCGTGCCGGGTGGATCCCGGTCGGGCACATGCGGGAGTCTGTCTGACTGTCTCTCCCCGTTTCCAGCTTCAGAAAAATACCAAAAAAAAAAAAAAAAAAAAAAAAAGATCCTTTGAGAAAATTGCTCCTAGGGACAGTCCAAAGAGCCAAAGCAACAATGTATGGTAATGAAGTGTCCTGGTGTCTGCCTTCAGCCTGCACTGAGAGGTGATAGCCGACACCACGGGAGAGGATTGGTGCTGGGATTGCCTCTGGGGACCCGCCGGCCACAGCACCCTTTTCCCTCCACAGACCCATGGAGCGAGTTCCTCTGTGCCAGCGCTGGGAGACCTGGGCCTCTGCTCACTCACTGGTTGCTCTTCTCCTGTGGAATAGGGGGCTCTGCTGACTGATGGTTTGGGTTTCTTGGTCTGCTCTCTCTCCTCTGAACACCATGGCTAACCTGGTGGCCCACCCCAAGGCACGATGGTATGCACTTGTGTAAGAATCACTACCCTGACTCCCAGGTTTCAAGTTCATCTCTTACTTTTTGTTTTCCCTTCACACTTTGCTACTATTTTTTAAAAATATATTTTTTTGAGGTAAACTCACTTAACAAAATTTACCATTTTAACCATTTTAAAGTGTACAACTGAGTGGTTTTTAGTACATTCACCATGCTATGCAACTCTCACCATTATATAGTTCCAAAACATTTTCATCACCCTAAAAAGAAATTCCTCATGTCCCTGTGCCCCCAGCCCCTGGCAAACACTAATCTGCTTTCTGTCCCTGTGGATTTTCCTATTCTGGACATTTCCTATAAATGGAACCATATATGATAGTTTGTGGCTATTTCTGCCTGACTTTTTTCACTTAGTGCAATGTGTTCAATGCTCATCCATGTTGTAGCATGTATCAGTATTTCATTCCTTATTAATGGCTGAATAATTTCCATTTTAATAGATACACTTAATTTTGTTCAACCATTTCATCAGTAGGTGAACATTTGGGTTGTTTCATTATTTTAAAAAAAACCCATACTTTTGTATTGGAAATAGCTTTTAACCATTTCAATTCTTTTTGTAATAAGGCAAAACCCTGACAGGCAATTAAAATTCATCTGTCTACCTCTGTTTAGCTGCATGTATGATTCTATGCAACAATCATAAAAATGAAATGTTGTCATCAGTTCTGAGATCAGATAATAAAGTGTGGTTTCTAATTATTTAGCAAAATATTAATATATCATTTGTACCCAATCCTGAGTCTCCCCTGGGTTCCCATATCTCACTTAGAGGTCAAGGCAACTTGGGGATGTGATCCCTTTGTCCTGGTGATAGCCTCTCATTAATTCACTGCCACTCACCAGCATGGACACCTCTTCCTCCTCAAAGGCAGGGACAAGAGAACAGGAGCAGGATTGAGTTGTTCTCCCAAATCCATTTTGCTGTTTATGATACATGGGTTTTAATTAAAATGAGGTCATGGGCTATTAAGATGACTGCACGGCGTGGGGGAGGCTGAGTCACCTGTGTGCATGTGAAATGCCCATGCTGTTTGGTAGAACTTGGGCTCCAGTCCTTGTTTTCTTCCGGGAGTGGGCTTAAGAGTGGGCAGCAAAGCTGTCATTGGAAATGAATGTACTCTGTGCGAATCCAAGATCCTTGCTTCTGCCTTCCCCCTTGTCTGGATTCATAGAACAAAATTATGTGAAAACAACAGAGTAAAAAGTGGCCAAACTTTAGATGGTTATATTTTTGGAGACCTCAATTATGTGCCGTAACTTGAATCAGACTTCGATGGTGGGAAATGGGCAGAGGATCAAGGCAAGGATGGGCAGTGAGTGTCATTAGGGCCCTGGCCAAGTCAGCTGTATCTGCTGGGTCAGTAGTTCTGTTGGGCCGCTGAGGAGGCTGGGAGAGCTGTCCTGGCTGTCCTAGTGTCTCAGGAGTACCACAGGACGAGTTAGGGTGTTGGGCTAGTCTCTGAAAAAAACCCACAGTGTCTGACATAAATTCAAGACATTCAAGTATGAGCCAATTTCCTATGGCTTTTTTTTTTGCAGGGGGTGCAATTCTTACCAGAATGATGAACTACAGTCCTATGATGAGCTCACTCAGAGCCACTCTGTGAATATAGATAGAATTCCAGTTCAGCAGAACTGAGTGATTGGCTCCAGTGGGCACGTTTTATGCCCTGATGACGTGAGACTGTCCTGCCTGGTCAAATGCACCCGCCTCCCGAAACTGTGAGCAAGGTTGTGAAAGGAGGAGGACTGTCGACTCTGGAGCGATTGAGTTGGTTAGATTGGGTTTCTGACCAAATGAGAGGTGTCAGAACCTGGATTCTTTAGAGGTTTGGACTAGAACATGGTTGCTTTTGATCTGGGTTGCAGACTCATGAAAAGTAAGGCAAGTTAAGATCATTATAGATAGCCATGTTCAAGTTCCATAGGGCTCAATAGTAACTGCCAAGTGCAAAGGGCCAGAGGCAGGCTTGAGGGTTGAAGTTCAGGGTCACAGAGGCAAGACTTGAAGCTTTAGCAATCAGGTAGGGAACTGTGTAAGAATGTGTCTGTGCATGTGCTACTGTGTGTGTACACACTCATGTACACGTAGGGTGTTCGTAGTAAGCACATGTGTGGGATGAATATGGCACACATATGTGCATGTAGGATCTGTGGATAGAATGGGCTGGGTATGTTAATGTGTTGCATACCAGTGTGTAGACATGAATGTAAGGGGCAGGTTCCTAAGCACTTGTCTGGACTGCAGTGTGTGAATTTAGATGCTGGCAGCTGTGCAATGACGTTTGGGTTGTGGATCGGGCTGCTTGTGAACATGTGTACCTCACATATGATTGAGGCCAACTGCATCAGCACCTTGCCTTCTGAGGGTTGCTATTCTTAAAGGGCTGTTAGGAGTAAAGACCTGGGTTTGCATTTAGAACTATCTAGGGTTGTACTTACTAAAATCAATGGAGAAGTGAAACTACTGAGAGAAGTAAGGAGAATCACTGAGACTTGAATAATAAATATGTATTGACAGTTCTTAGGGGAAAATGTCTTCTTCAAATCTGTGACTTCCTAGTTTCTAGTTCTACCTTCTAACCTCATGTAGGCTGTAAATTCAAAGGCAATTCATAGGTTTAAATAGTCTCTTCAACTGTCAGTAACTCTGATGGAAGGTGCTTGGAAGAGAGGGAGGTGAATCAAAGCCATCTGAGGGCCCTGGGAGCTACAGGTGGCCTCGGGCTGGGAGTTAGGAGCACTGAATTCTGGATTGGACTCTGCTGGGTGCCAGTGGACAGATGGCTGCTTCTAATCCCAGTGTCTCATCTGCAAAAATGGTATTGTTGGGGTGGCTTCTTCAAGGCCGTTGCAATGCGCAAGGCGAGTTCGCAGGCTAACTGCTGCCTATGATGTCAGGCTGGGGGAGGACGTCCAGCAGCACCTCACTCCTTTTCTACCACCTGGAAAAGTGTAGCAGCTCAGGTATCTGGAAAAATGACTAATTGTTCCTAGTGGAGAAGGTGCTTTACTTTTCAGACCAATCGATACATGTTCACAAAATCAATACTTTTCCATTAAAGTGTGTATTTTCTGGTGTTTCAGGTGGGTTGAGAGACATAATAAAATCCATTGGCCCCTTCTGTACACTGAATAGCTGCTGAACCGCTTGCCCTTTGCAGCCTTGGCCCTGGGCTGGTAGTTCCTCAGTTCTCTCCACACCCGAGGGGCAGGTACTCCCGGGCTTCTTTCATACCTGAGTGTCCAGAGACACTGAGAAGTGAAGTAATGGAAACCTAAGTGCTTCAGGGTCTTTCAGGGTCTTTCAGGGTCTTTTCTCTTAAGATTCCCAAGGTCTTGGTTATACAGGATCCCTTTTTAATCTAAAAATGTGCTGATGAGAAAACGCATTATGTTTGGAAGGAGAAGCAGTCTCAATACCTGGTGACAAAGTCTAGCCCCTCGACCTAGCAGGAGAATCCACCCCCCCCCCCCCCCCCCCACCAAGCAGCGCAGATAGCTGAGTCAGGGAGCTGGGTTCCTGCAGCAGGTCCCTCCTGGTGGCAGCAGGGGAGAACCTTCGGTGGGGGCCCTGGGGGGCGAACCCAGTGGGACCTTCAGTTTCAGATACTAGTAATGTTAGCACCGCCCTCAGGTTCCAGTGATGGGTCCAACAAAGATTCTTTTACACATTTACTAGTGAATTATTACACATAACGTTTAGAGTCATTTTCCTGTTAAAGACTAATGAAAAAGAATCAGCACCCCTCCAAATCCCCTTTTAAAATCCGCCTCAGGGGGGTGGTGCAGGGTTTTGTGCTCTGAGATTGGCCGAGGTGTCTCATTTAGGCTGACACCCTTTGTTTTTCCTTCCACACTAGTTCATTTTCCCAGGGTCATGCGGCGACAACTCACTATGGACACAGCATTTTCCTGCAAGATATTTTCTGAAACCATCAACAGCCTTTTGGTTTTCAGGACCCTTATTTAAAGAAATTTGCATTAATAGCTCTTTGGGCCCCTCATTTACATACATGTTTGAAAGGGCAGGAACTTGGGGAATTCAAGGAAACACCGTGAATGGGGCTGGCACTGTGTGCTCTGCAGAGATGCCCACGATATTTAGAAGTAGAAATTTAACTTTCGGTCATCACAATATGTCCCTGTGCTTTTGAGGAGTCTGGGAGAAGAATAAACACTGGGAATTTCTTCTTACCTTTGCCTCTATGACAGAGAAGGTTGTTATTAGCTTTTGGTTTTTCAAAAGAGAAAATGTTTTTGTGTGTAATGGTTTTTCTGGGGGTAGGAGAGACAGGGCATTAATTAAGACCTATCAGGGAAAGAAATGGAATGTGGACAAAGGAGCCAACAGTGTTTTGCAGTTAGCACTGAGTGGGATTTGCTGCAGCACCCTACAGGCAAGATTGCTTTGAGTTTATGATTCTGAAAAAAAAAGGGCTTATGGGTGAAAACACATTTTTTTTAAAAAGCAATAATGTTTTATATTGTTTAGAAATTAGATCGGATCTAATGACATTTGCTAACTCTTGTTGAAACATGAATGTGAATGTCTTTTTTGTTTTGTATTGTAGATCCTCCCGTAATTACTTGAACCACAAATAAAACCCATTAGTAGTTAAAAAAAAGGCAAGAAATCATGCAGCCATATTTATAAAAAGGAATATAAAAAATAAGATGACAATGTCAATTTGAGTGGCATAAAGATTTCTTTAGATTTGTTAAACCTGACTTAAACTGGGATCCATGGACCCCCCAAGGAGTCCATGTTTAAAATTCTGAATTTCTCTAATTGAAAATTGGCATGTCCTTTAATTATGAATGTAGGCAACAAACCACAGTAACATTAGCAGACCTATGATTGCTACCAAGAGAAATCCACACTTTCTCAGGCCAAGAAGTATGGGGCAACAGACTCTGAGTTCTGGTTTCTAATAGTTTCATTCTTCCTAGGAGGTTCAGCTATATCCTGCACATGTAAATTATGCAAAATCATTTAAAATTTTCTTCTCTTACTAAGCTAGGCTGAAGGCTGGTGAAAGTTTGCAGTGGCTCCTAAATATATATTCAATCTGATAAAAATAAAATTACTGTGGGCGTTTGTAAATTATTAAGTCATGTCTTGAAAACCATCGTAATTGAGTGTTCAAAGGAACAGAACCTGTTTCCCTTCTTCCTAATCTACATGTAGACTCTGCCCACCTACTTCTCTGCTAAAACGATCCTTGTTTTTTGCTGGTAACTTGAACCATCAGGCTATGGTTCTCAAAATGTGGTCTGTGGGTCCTCACCGCAGGTCTCACCTGGGAGCTTGTTACAAATGCACATTCTCTGGCCCTGCCTCAGACCTACAGTGAATCAGAAACAAAGACTGTGGGCCTGTGATCTGCCTGTCTCTACCAAGCACCCTCCCCATGTGATTCTAAAGCTTAAACAACCCTACATCCCACCACCCATCCTGGATTGAATAAAATAGAAGGCAGCTGGTCTCTACCACGTAACTGACTCCTTACTCTTTGCTCTTCGGTTGTACCTGTGACGATCTCAGCTTTTAACCCATTTTGGCTTGTCTTGGCTTTTGGACCTTTCAGCTGTTTGGAATCTATCGTTGGGACTGGAAAAAACCTTACTCTGACTATAGATACAAGGGACTCTCATTAACTGAATTCCAACAGTGGAAGGGGAAGCCAGAGGTAGGGGTGAGGTTTGGGGGGTGTTGGGTAATATGCTTAGAGTAACTCAGGTTTTTTTGTTTTTTTGGAGAAAGTATTTTATTTGAGATAGGGAAGCTAGGTTTTTTTTTTTTTTTTGGATTAATTTTAATGGGGTGACATTGATAAAATTGTCTTCCTTCACCTTCTAACTGATTTTCTTTGTGCCCTTCCTCTCCTCCACCCCACCCTGTAACCCCAACACTGTTGTCCATGTCTCTGAGTCTCATTTTTATGTTCCACCTATGTATGGAATCATATAGTTGTTAGTTTTTTCTGATTTACTTATTTCGCTCAGTATAATGTTATCATGGTCCATCCATGTTGTTGTAAAAGATCCAATGTCAACATTTCTTATGGCTGAGTAGTATTCCACAGTATATATATACCAAAGCTTTTTAATCCACTCATCCTCTGATGGACACTTGGGCTGTTTCCAGATCTTCGCTATTTTGAACAATGCTGCCATAAATGTGGGGGTGCATTTCTTCTTTTCAAACAGTGCTATGGTGTTCTTGGGGTATATTCCTAACAGTGGTATAGCTGGGTCAAAAGGCAGTTCGATTTTTAATTTCTTGAGGAATCTCCATACTGTTTTCCACAGTGGCTGTACCAGTCTGCATTCCCACCAGCAGTGCAGGAGGGTTCCCTTTTCTCCACATCCTCACCAGCACTTATTCTGTGTTGTTTTATTGATGAGTGCCATTCTGACTGGTGTGAGGTGATATCTCATTGTGGTTTTAATTTGCATTTCTCTAATGATTAGTGATGTTGAGCATTTTTTCATATGCCTATTGGCCATCTGTATGTCCTCTTTGGAGAAGTGTCTATTCATTTCTTTTGCCCACTTTTGGATTGTATTGTTTGTCTTCCTGGTATTAAGTTTTATAAGTTCTTTATAAATTTTGGTTATTAACCCCTTATCAGATGCATTGTCAAATATATTTTCCCATTGTGTAGTTTGTCTTTTTATTCTGTTCTTATTGTTTTTAGCTGTGCAGAAGCTTTTAAGTTTGATAAAGTCCCATTTGTTTATCCTGTCTTTTATTTCACTTGCCTGTGGAGACAAATCAACAAATATATTGCTGCAAGAGATGTCAGAGAGCTTACTGCCTATGTTTTCTTCTAAGATGCTTATGGTTTTACGGCTTACATTTAAGTCTTTTATCCATTTTGAGTTTATTTTTGTGAATGATGTAAGTTGGTGGTCTAGTTTCATTTTTTTTTGCAGGTAGCTGTCCAATTTTCCCAACACCATTTGTTGAAGAGACTGTCTTTACTCCATTGTATGCTCTTACCTCCTTTGTCAAATATCAGTTGTCCATAAAGCTGTGGGTTTATTTCTGGGTTCTCAGTTCTGTTCCATTGATCTATATGCCTGTTCTTATGCCAGTACCAGGCAGTTTTGAGTACAGTGGCCTTATAATATAACTTGATATCCGAAAGTGTGATACCTCCTGCTTTATTCTTCCTTTTCAAGATTGCTGAGGCTATTCGTGTTCTCTTTTGGTTCCATATAAAGTTTTGGAATATGTGTTCTATATCTTTGAAGTAAGTTATTGGTATTTTAATCAGTATTGCATTGAATTTATAAATTGCTTTGGGTAATATAGACATTTTAATGATGTTTATTCTTTCTAACCATGAGCATGGTATATGCCTCCACTTGTTTGTATCTTCCCTGATTTCTTTTATCAATGTTTTATAATTTTCCAAGTAAAAGTCTTTAATCTCCCTGATTAAATTTATTCCTAGTTACTTTATTTTTTTGGTTGCAATGGTAAAGGGGATCGATTCCTTAATTTCTCTTTCTGACAGTTCATTGTTAGTATAAAATTATGCCTCTGATTTCTGAATATTGATTTTATATCCTGCCACCTTGCTGAATTCATTTATCAGGTCTAGTAGTTTTTTGACTGCAACTTTAGGGTTTTCTATATACAATATCATATCATCTGCAAATAATGATAGTTTTACTTCTTCTTTTCCAATTTGGATGCCTTTTATTTCTTTTTCTTGTCTGATTGCTGTGGCTAGGACTTCCAGAACTATGTTGAATAAGAGTGGTGAAAGGGGGCCCCCTGTCTTGTTCCTGATCTTAAGGGGTTTGCTTTTAATTTTTTCCCATTGATTATGATGTTGGCTGTGGGTTTGTCATAGATGGCCTTTATCATGTTGAGGTATGTTCCCTGTATTCCCACTTTGCTGAGAGTTTTGATCATGAATGGGTGCTGGATTTTTCAAATGCTTTTTCTGCATCTATTGAAATTATCATGTGGTTTTTCTCCTTTCTTTTGTTTATGTGATGAATCATATTGATTTGCAAATATTGTACCAGCCTTGCCTCCCAAGAATAAACCCCACTTGATCATGGTGTATGATTTTTTTCATATATTGCTGGATCTGGTTTGCTAATATTTTGTTGAGGATTTTTGCATCTAAATTCATCAGGGATATTGGCCTATAATTTTCTTTTTTTGTGTTGTCCTTGCCTGGTTTTGGAATCAGAATTATGCTCGCCTCATAAAAGGAGCTTAGAAGTCTTCCTTCCTCTTGAATTTTTTGAAATAGCTTGAGAAGGATAGGAGTTAGTTCTTTGAATATTTGGTAGAATTCACTTGTGAAGCCATCAGGCCCAGGACTTTTCTTTTTTGGGAGTTTTTTGATAACTGTTACAATCTCATTTGTTGTAATTGGTTTGTTTAGGTTTTCTGATTCTTCCAGATTGATTTTTAAAATATTATATGTTTCAAGGAATTTGTCCATTTCATCTAGGTTGTCTAGTTTTTTGGCGTACAGTTCTTCATAGTATTTTCTTACAATATTTTGTATTTCTGTTGTGTCAGTTGTTATTTCTCCACTCTCATTTCTAATTTTATTTATTTGAGTCATCTCTCTTTTTTTCCTGGTGAGTCTGGTTAAAGGTTCATTGATCTTGTTTACCTTTTCAAAGAACCAGCTCCTGGTTTCACTGATCCTCTGTATTGTTTCTTTAGCCTCTATGTCATTTATTTCTGCTCTGATCTTAATTATTTTCTTTTTTCTACTAGCTCTGGGCTTTACTTGCTGTTCTTTTTCTAGTTCTTTTAGATGTAGGGTCAAGTTGTTTATTTGAGCTTTTTCTAGCTTCTTGAGGTATGCCTGTAATACTATAAACTTCCCTCTCAGGATTACTTTTGCTGTGTCCCATAAATTTTGAGTTGATGTATGCTCATTATCATTAGTTTCTAGGAATTTTTCAATTTCTTCTTTGATCTCATTGTATACCCATTCATTATTTAATAACATGCTATTTAGTTTCCAAGTGTTTGAGTATTTTTCTGTTTTTCTGTTGTGGTTGATTTCTAGTTTCATGCCATTGTGATCAGAGAAAGTGCTCGATATGATTTCAATCTTCTTAAATTTGTTGAGACCACTTTTGTGCCCTAACATGTGGTCTATTCTAGGGAATGTACCATGAGCGCTTGAAAAGAATGTATATTCTGCTGTCTTAGGGTGATAGGTTCTGAAGATATCTATTAAATCGAGTTGATCTAATATGTCCTTTAAGTCTGCTGTTTCTTTGTTAATTTTCTTTCTTGAGGATCTATCTAATGATGTTAATGGGGTATTGAAATCCCCTACTATTATAGTATTGCTGTTGACCTCACCCTTTAAATCCATCATAGTCTGCTTTATATATTTAGATGCTCCTATATTAGGTGCATAGATATTTATAACAGTTATATCTTCCTTTTGGATTGCTCCCTTTATCATTATGTAGTGACCTTCTTTATCTCTAACTATAGTCTTTGTTTTAAAGTCCAATTTGATATAAGTATTGCTACCCCAGCTTTTTTTTCATTTTCATTTATGTGAAATATTTGTCTTCATCCTTTTATCTTCAGTCTATGTGCATCTTTTGATTTAAGCTGTGTCTCTTGTAGACAGCATATGTATGGGTCCTGTTGTCTTATCCACACAGCTACCCTATGTCTTTTGATTGGATTATTTAATCCATTTACATTTAAGGTTATTATTGATATGTAATTGTTTATTGCCATTTTATTCTTTAAAACTCTATTCCTCTTTTGCTATATTCTTTTTCTCCTTTGATCTGTTTACAACAGGACCCTTAGCATTTCTTGCAGCCTTGGTTTGGTTGTAGTGAATTCCTTGAGATTTTTTTGTCTGTAAAGCTTTTTATTTCTCCTTCAATTTTAAATGATAGCCTTGCTGGATAAAGTAGTCTTGGTTGTAGGCTCTTGTTCTGCATTACTTTGAATATTTCTTGCCATTTCCTTCTGGCCTCAAGTGTTTCTGTTGAGAAGTCAGAAGTCATCCTTATGGGGGCTCCTTTGTAGGTGATAGTCTTTTTTTCTCTAGTAGCTTTTAATATTTTCTCTTTATCACTTAGGTTTGGTATTTTAATTATGATGTGTCTTGGTGTTGATTTCTTTGGGTTTCTTCTTCATGGAGTTCTCTGTGCTTCCTGAATATGTGAGATGTTTTCCTGCCTTAATTGAGGGAAGTTTTCAGCTATGATATGCTTGAAAAGTCTCTATTCCTTGTTTTTTCTCTTCTTCTTCAGGAACCTCTATGATGCGGATGTTATTTCTCTTCATGTTGTCACAGAGCTCTTAGAGTTTCCTCAGACTTTTTGAGTCTCTTTTCTTTTTTCTGCTCTGCTTCCATGCCTTTATTTATCATGTCCTCTAACTCACTGATTCGATTCTCCACTTCATCCATCCTGCTTTTAATTCCTTCCATTGTGTTCTTTATTTCAGATATTATATTTGTCATTTCTGACTGATTCTTTTTTATTATTTCCATGTCCTTTTTTATATTTGCTATCTCTTTATTTAGATGTTCATAATGACCATTTATTGTTGTTCTAATATCTTTGAGCTTCCTAACAATCATTATTTTAAACTCTGCATCTGGTAATTTGGTTATATCTGATTCATTTAGATCCTTTTCTGGGGATTTCTCTTGGTTCATTTGTGTTGCATTTCTCTGCCTTTGCATTTTTTCTGTGTAAAGGAAGGTTTTGGCCTCTGGAGTCCACTGGGTATGGCCTCTGTTCCCTAGGTATGGTCTTTCTGCAGGCCTGTCGCCCCCTCTTCTGTTGCTGCCTAGGGCAGGGTTTGGGCGTTGCCAGTGCCTGCCCACTGGGGCTGTTGCTGTGGTTTCCATCTCTCCTTCACGGGAGTGGCTGTGATCATTTGCTCGGGTGCACAAACCTTTGTGGCCTTGGCCTTTGCCCTGCTCCCATGGGTGGCGTTATGCTTGGCCCTGAGAGCAGTGGTGAGCACCTTTGCTCAGCTGCGGGTCTCTGCCTGTTTCTGGGCTTTCGCCCCACCCTTGCAGGAGGAGCCTGCTTGTGGAACGGCTGCTAGCCTTGGCTCTACTGGCTGGGCAGTACTGTGTGCCCACGCTCAGCTCAGTAGCAGAACTCTGCCTGTTCTGGGAAGCTAGGTTTTAATTTGGGGGGAAGCAAAGGCTATTTACCTTTATTTTTTATTTATATTTTTAAAAGTTGAATTTATTGGGCTGATACTGGTTAACATAATTATGTAGGTTTCAGGTGTCGAATTCTACAACACATCTCTATACACGGTATTGTGTGTTCACCACCTCCTAAGTCATGTCTATTCATCAACATTTATCCCCTCCATGTCCTCATCCACCTCCCCTCCTCTCCCCACAATCATCACCCTATTGTTTGTATCTGTGAGGTTTTTTTTTTTTTGCAACAGCAAGGATAGGCCTGGAGAGCATTATGCTAAGTGAAATAAGCCAGTCAGAGAAAGACAAGACCATATGATTTCACTCATAAGTGGAAACTAATGAACAAAATGAACAAGCAAAATAGAGACAGACTCTTACATAGGGAGCAAGCTGACAGCTGTGGGTAGGGGAGCTGGGTGAGGAGAGTGGAGGGATTGACCAATAAAGGTCTCCCATCCGAGTATTAATCAGGCCAGACCTTGCTTCCGAGATCAAATGAGATGAGATTGGGCACATTCAGAGTGGTTTGACTGTAGGCTAACCCCCCCCCCCACAAAGAAATAGAGTAATTCATTCTTAATTTTACCTTTGCCCTTGGTGTTCCTTTATCCCTTCCCTGCTCCAGTCTACCTGTGTGAGGCAGGCTGTTTGTAGCTTGCAATTGGCCACAGTGGGAATACTGACACCAGGGAAGTGACAATCAAAGTACTTTTCTGTTTCCTTGTTTTCTAGAGAGCCTGTTTATGAGCACACCTCTGAATGTATGATTTAAAGCAACATTACCACTTACTATAGTGTGTGAATTTGGGATGTCATTCAATCTCTCAGCTATTACTATAGAAAACATACAATGTCTAGATAAAGATAATGGAAATTATTCATAAGTCTACCATTCCAAGATAACCATGATTAATGTTTTGATGTATTGCTTTCATGCTATGCATTTTCTTTAAATATTTAAGATTATACAATTGAACACCCATTTTTTTCAACCACCAGGATATCATAAGCATTTTCTTGTATTTTAATTAAAACTATTTGCAAACATGTTTTTTAAAGACCATATAATATCCCACCCTTGGGATTAAATACTTCATCTGCATTATAAATAACATGGCAATGTCTTTTTCCCTGCATTTTTTTTTTTTTAATTTTTTAATTTTTTTTTTATTTATTCATTTTAGAGAGGAGAGGGGGAGAGAGAGAGAGAGAGAGAGGGAGGGAGGGAGAGAGAGAGAAGGGGGGAGGAGCTGGAAGCATCAACTCCCATATGTGCCTTGACCAGGCAAGCCCAGGGTTTTGAACCGGCGACCTCAGCATTTCCAGGTCGACGCTTTATCCACTGCGCCACCACAGGTCAGGCCTTCCCTGCATTTTTATTATTTCCTTAGAATATATTTCCAGCAGAGAGATTACTGGATCAATTTGTTGAGATTTAAATGCAGGCTTCCAAACTGTTTTCCTGAATGTTTGTATTAGTTTATATTCTCCCCAGTGGAGAGGGAGTAACTCCTTTTAGTTACTGTGTTGACCAAATTAAGAGCTCTGTTTTAACTTAGAAACCAGTGTTTTGGCACATTGCATTTGGATGTCTGTTTGTTGCCTGACAGCTTTAGAAGGAGATGACCAAATTTGGACTGTTACAAAATTTTTTTTGATATCAAAACAGTTCCTGAAGCTCTGCTGATGGAGGGAGGTTGGCCAACTTGAATGCAAATGATTGTCACACTCTTTTACTGTGTCAATCTTTTTTAATTTAAATGCATTGCAATAAAAGTTGAAATGTGGGTAAAGGTTTTGTATGTAACCATGCTGCATGAGCGTCAGTGACAGAATTTATCCCAGAGCAGAGGTGGCTGGGGAAGTTAACCACTATATTCATCTATTACTGGGGAAGAGTGCCCTCTTCTATCTGGGTGGTAAATGGCTTGGGAGTGAGAGACAAGAGTGGGTGAGGAGGTTGTAGCCGAGATTGTGCCATTGCTTTTATTAACTTAAAATGTAGAACAAGAGCGCACCTTTTATTGTTTTCTTATTACAAGAGGAATGTATGGTCAATGTAAGCTAAAAATATAGACAAAGTACAGTAAAATAAACATTATCAGTTGTATTCTTGTCTTTTTCCTGTGCATAAGTCTATATGTATAATTTTTATTTGTGTGTGTATGTAATTTTAATCAAAAAGACATACTCCATATGCTGCTGTACACTCTCTTTCTCCCTCTTATTCCCTTTAAATTGAATAGCCTATAAATGCCTTTCCATGTCATTTAATAGCCTTTTAAGCACCCTTTCAAATGTCTGCCCAGTATTCCATATATGGATATACTATTTTTATTTAAGCCATTCCTTATGGTTGGACACTTTTGTATCATGTGTTTTACATTATTGTCAACAATACTTTTTATCCACTGAATTCTGAGTTTTATAGCTAGCAGCCTTGTTTGGAAACAGTTCAGAGAGAAGCTGACTCAATTTTGGAGAATCCCAGCTGACTGACTCCAAGGTAGTTTATTGTGCCTGCCCTTTTCATTTCTTTTTTCCTTTGTGGTTGTTCCCCTCTTTCCTTTCACAGATCTGGAACACAAGGCAGTGAGGGCTCTCTTCTTCCCCCAGTTCACTCTGTCTTGCTCTTCATCCCAGCTTCAGAGCTGAGGCTGAGATCATTCTAACCATACCCATGCTACCTCCTCTGCTTGTTTGTGTAAAGTAATTAGGGGCACATTAAAGAGTAATATAGTACTATGAGGGAAATGACGGTTTACTGCCTGACCCCTGCCAACCTCCATTACCTATATTCTCGGAGGTAACCAGTTACAATTTTTTTCTACTTGCTTCTTCAGATTGTTGTCTTCTTGTTTCTATTTAACATGCTTATATAGCATTTTTTCCATATTAAATTTTATCTATTTTTTTAATCTGTAGAATTAGAGTGTTCTGCTACTTTATCCAATTCTCCTCCTTATATTCTATTGATAGTTATATAACAGTTTTAATTAGATCAACATTTGGTATTTATATCACTATAACTATATAGACATTGTTCACAACAGAGCCAAATAGTGTACTACAGTTATAAATCTTTTTCTGTGAAACATTTTATTTTCCCTGTAGTTAATAATTGTCCTTTTGTTTTTTGTATTTTCATTTGTACCTATTACTAATAATATAACTTTCAATCTCTACTGGAGTTTAAAAATATTTTTCAATGTGGTTGAAACTATTAGAACATTTATTAGTCTTCCTAGTGCCCTTTTTGGGAGATGTTTTTCTAGAACTCTCTATTCACTTTCTCAGCTGTCACGAATTTTCTCCTCCTCACCTTTGGGACTCACTTCGCTTTTCCCCTAGGTGGGATTCCTATTTCCAGGAGTCCTTGTCTTTCTCTGTCTGGTTTATTCCCATGAATGTAATAATAAATGTTTAACAACTACCTGGGGGTTGAGGAGGGAGGAAGCCCCAGTTTTCAATGTTGTGTTTTTTGTGGTTATTTCTACCTTGGTTGCTTTTAAGTGACCAATGATTGTTGTTAAACTTGGTGTATTAGTCAGGGTTCTCCAGAGAAACACAACACATGAATATATACAAATTCCTCAAAACAAATCTCTTGATTTCTATCTATCTATCTGAAGAGATTTATTATAAGAACCAGCTCATGTGGTTATGGAGGGTGAGAATTCCCACCACATGCCTTCTGTAAGCTGCAGAATCAGGAAAGCTGGTGGTGTAATTCCATTCTGAGTCTGAAGGCCTAGAGCCAGGGGGCAACAGTTTACACCCCAACCAGAGGGCAGAAGAAGACCAATGTCCCAGCTCAGCAAGCATCCAGGAAGCAAAAGGTGAAATCTTCCTTCCTCTGCCTCTGTTCTCAGGCCTTCCCAGATTGGATGATGCTCACCATGCCAGGGAGGGCCAGGCACTTCACTGAGTCCACCAGTTCAAATGCTAATCTCATCCAGAAACATCCTCATGGACACACCCAGGAATAACATTTAATCTGGGCACCCCTGGGTCTAGTCAAGTTGACCTGAAATTAATCATCACACTCTGACGGGCTGGGAAGAATCGGCTACAGCACACCATTGAGTTACTACTTAATTTTGATGGAGCACGTCTTCCAAAAGTGTCCTCAGAAAGGACACAGGGGAAGTAAATCTTTTGAAAACATTCTTTTCTTTACTTTCTTTCTTTTCGAACCGACTATTTTACTCCCATTGAGTGATGCTGTCTTGGTTTTGAGATCCAGGTGGGGAATGGTTTTCACTTGGTGCTGTAGGAGTGTTGCTTCATTTGCTTTTCTTGTCTCCAGTGTTGCTGGTGTGAACTCCAGTGCCATCCTGGGTCCAGTGCTTTGGATATATCTTATTTCTATTTTCTGGAAGCCTCTAGAATCTTTATCCCTGATGGTAGGAAATTTCATGGTTGTGCATCCCTGTCTCCCAAGTGTTCTGTGTCCTTAGCAAATACTCTTCAGTCAGGGTCTCATGCCTTTTGGTTCTGGGAAATGGTGCTGTAGTTCTTTGATCTCCTCTCTTCCATTCTCTCTTTTCCTAGAACTATTGTTCATTGTCTATTAGATTCTTGTTTTGACTTTCTAATTTTTTCTTTGATTGCTGGGATCTTTTTCTCAACTATATTCCAGCCCTTGCATGCAACATCAGATGTTCCTATCAGGATGCTGGTGCCTTGTCTGTGGGGCCACATCCTATATCCAGTCTCTTCCAGAATGCCTGCCCAGCACCCTGCCTGATGGACAGAGAGGCAGAAACAGCTAAGGCTTTTGTTTCAGGTAGATCTGGTTTTAAATACCACATTGGGGACAGATGATTGAACTTCTCTGTTCTTTAGTTTTTTTTTGTTCAGAGCTGAAGGCATGTCACGCTATGGGGACAGCCACCAGAACACCTGAGGGATGTGGCTGTCAGCTCTGGCACAGGCAGACACAGCCCTCCCACTGTCCCATCCCACTTCTAAAAATGTAATCTCTCATGAGAGATTACCTTACATTTTATAACACCCAGTGCACAGATAAATCATTCTATCTAAATAACAAGGAAGATTTTGATACTTAAATAGGAGCATTGCTTTTCAGTGATGAATTTAAATTGCCTTTTCCCAGCTGCCTTCCACATCTTACCTCCGTCGACCAAGTTAATGACAATGATAATGGTGAAGATTCCTCCAGCATTTACAGTGTGCCAGGCCCTGTTCCAAGCACTTGACATGTATTTATTTAATTCTTACAGCGGCCCAGTGAGGTAGGTGGTATTGCTATTCTCAGAGGAGGAACAGAGCTCTGAAAGCCTAGGGTCACACAACTTGTAATGTTGTGACTTTTAAAACCCTGCAGTTAACCATGGATTCTGTGCTTCTATGAAATCTTCATGGAGACCCGTCTGCATTTGAGTCTCTCTCTTGAGGGAAGCCAGGGGCCTCAGGAAGGTTTCTCTAGTGTGGAGGCTGAGTGTCACCAGGACCTGGCTCTGAAGCTGGGTGAGAATAAAAAACAGGCTTAGAATGTCCCAACCTATGAGGGAGGAGGCTCCTCGGGGCCTCATACCCTTCTCAGCTGTCCTGGGAGGAGCTGTGACAGGCCAGCCAGGGGGCCCTCCCTTGTGGCAGCCTCAGCCACCTCCACAGCTGCACCTCAGTGGCCAGGCTCCGCTCCCGGCAGGCCTCATCTAAACAGGGCTTGCAGCAGCTGGGGCTGGCTTGGCGGAGCAGGAGGGTGTCCGGGGATCTTTGGGTGCAGGTGCCTGTCTCTGAATATGTGATCATGCAAATCCAAGGGCCCAGACTGATGTGAATTGAAAGCCTGGTGTTCTGTTCCAATAAACAACTGTCTGTTGCCAGAGCAGCCCGGGCTGGTGGTCTTCAACTCATCAATTCAAGCAAGGGTTTGTGCTGATCGAGGAAAGGTGTGTGGGGTGACTTCCAATGAGAGCTCGCTCCCCCGGGCAGGCAGCATCTGGGAAAGACTGCAGACACCTTGCTGGAAAGTGAGTCCTGGGGAACTGGCCATGGACAGGACAGGACGTGCTGCTGGAAGAGGAGGTGAGGGAAGCCACACCCTCTGGTCATTCATTTTGAAGATCACTTGACCCTTCCCCTTCTTTTCTCAGTAAAGGGGTTAAGTGACAGCCAGTGAGGGTCAAGGGCTTGCCCAAGGGCACACAGCACAGCAGGGGACTGGACCTCCTGATCCCGAATCCTGGCTTCCTTTTAGCCGTTCCACTCCCCAGGCTGCCTCACTGCACCATGTCACAAGCAAGCCTAACTAATACCTATCAACAGCCCCTCCTGAAAGCCACTTGGGGAGACCACTGATAGCACACTTACTGTAATATGAAGAACTGAAAGGGTTGTGTGGAGCACAGTAAAGGGGAAGTTGGGGGAAGGTTGTGGCATGAATGTCTGGGCCTTGTCTCAGCGACAGACTCATAGGCCACAAGACAGCACTCTCTCTCTGACCTGTTCTCACAGACTCTCAAGGAGCCTTCAGGTCAGACCTTAGCTGAAAAGCGTCTGTCCTGCAGGTGGGGGCCTTGGGTTTCCAGTAATAGAAAGCATCTCCAGCTAATGAAAGGCAGACCTGGACACCTCTCTTCACCTGAGGAATAACATTCCCTCTGTCCGCCTCGCCGACCAAGACTGCCTACAGGCCAGGGCTCTGTTATACAGATCTTCGATGCCCCCTCACTGCCCCACGCTGTCTTGCCCTGGCCTCCAAAGTTCACGGCAATGCTTGAGAGAGAAATCTCTTTTGTAGTAAGTGCTAGGACCCTGTTATTCAAATGCCATAGAGGCCAGTACAAAGAGAACAAATGAAATTGTATGCGCTTTCTAGCTCTGCATCACCAATTCAGAAAGTTGCCTTCAAATGCCGTCTGTAAGCAATTGCCGGCAAGCTGGTCTGTATGTGTAAGCCCCACACCATCCCTCCAAGCCAGGCGAACCAGCAGATGGTATTTGGGCACCAAATGGTGGTTACACAATTGGTATTTTTGTTTGTTTGTTTTACCCAGCAGTGGGATTAAGCCAGTTCACGCCGGTTTGCACTGGTTTGGTAGAACTAATATCTAGTTTTTTGTTGAGTTTCATGAGCTGGTTGTTAAAATGGCACTTGTAATCAGGGGTCTTTCTCAGGCAGGCACCTGGGTAGCCGCCCAATGTGGAAATCACAAATTTACAATCTTTATTATTATTTTTTTCATTTTTCCGAAGCTGGAAATGGAGAGGCAGTCAGACAGACTCCCGAATGCACCCAACCGGGATCCACCCGGCATGCCCACCAGGGGGTGATGCTCTGCCCCTCTGGGGCATTGCTCTGTTGCATCCAGAGCCATTCTAGCACCTGAGGCAGAGGCCACAGAGACATCCTCAGCACCCAGGCCATCTTTGCTCCAATGGAGCCTCGGCTGCGGGAGGGGAAGAAAGAGACAGAGAGGAAGGAGAGGGGGAGGGGTGGAGAAGCAGATGGGTGCCTCTCCTGTGTGCCCTGGCTGGGAATCGAACCCGGGACTCCTGCACGCCAGGCCGACACTCTACCGCTGAGCCAACCAGCCAGAGCCTATTCTTTTTTAATGTTCATCTGTGCAACAGTGTATTCTAAGCGCCCATAGTAATGTTTATTCCATCCATAGGTGAAAAAAATTTGATGGAACTATGCTTGTAATATTTATTTATTCATTTAATAAAGCTCATTATACCTTTGATAAAATACTACATTTTAATTCCTTCATGTTTGTTTCTTCAGTAAACAAACATATAACATAAAAGAGAGAAAGTGCCAAACAACCGGTGGGTGACAAGCTGTCATTGGGAATTTCTTAAATAACAGTTTTATTGTTTTTTGCTAGGTATTATTTAATATGTTTTCATTAATATTTTAAAACTCTTTCTTATAACATAATCTAGTTTTGTGTACCTCCTTTATTGTTCTTATTTAAGTATTAAATGCATGAAATAATAAACTACCTTTTGGTGTATTGTTATTTTATACTTAAAACAGTCATTAGGGCAAAGAACCCATTGTTAAATTATTTGAATCCCACCACTGGTTTTACCCCCAGTGTATCATATTCCAGGAGAATGGTAAAAGTTTCATTTGGCTAAAACACCTAAACAATTGTAGCTCTGTAGGACTGAGCACCTTAGATGTTCAAGTTCAAAAGCTAGAAAGAATTGAACATACATTTTCTGTCTTAGGGCAGCTTTGTTACACTTCCCATCCTAGGTGGAAATGGACTTGCAGTGTCACAGTCCTGAGTTGGCATTCCTGGGGGACAGAATCTGGTTGGCTCTCCAGGGTTGAGTGTCTACTGTTGGCCCAGTCATCAGAAAGAGTAGTGTCACCTACACTGGGGGAAGCCTACCCATGTGACCTATTTTGGGGAACTTCCTCAAGAGAAAGAGATTTCTGGCAACCTGAGCAGATACCTAAGAGATATCTGCTTCCATTGCCAAGTAAATATTCCAGTTAAATGGCTTTTATGTCACCATCAGTCTGTTTGAGTTTGGGGACCGTTAGACGAGCTTCCCAGGCCAGGCAACCCTGTAAGGAAACACTCCCTCAGGTGCCTGGAGTCAAGTTTGTTTGGAATGGCCAGAGGGAACAGTGACTGAGAAGCCATTGCCTTACAACTCAGCCTTGTAGGCTTTGGTCTAATCCCCCTTTTTACCGATGAGGAAACTGGGGTTCAGGGAGGAGACATGCCCCACTCAAGGTCAGCACATCCCCAACAAGTACTTTGTGAAGCAAAGGCAGGGCAAATGGCTGGAAGAACCACTGTGCTAAATCCTTCACTAGCTAACAGCATGCTGTGCAAATGCCAACTGGATCAGGACTATCTCTGTGGCAAGATTTGTGGCCGTTGGAGGCCTTCCTGTAACAACAATACCTAAGGAGGTTTTAATGATCTGTCCACCAGGCACTTCTGAAGCATTCGTTTTAGAGCAGGCCAAGGTGTTCATGTTGTAATTCTGAACCTAATCTCTCCCTGGACTCCCATGCCCTGGCAGCAAGAGAGCACAAACAAGGGGAATGACTAGGATTGTACCAACCCTTGATTCTTGTCCTTTTGACCGTGTACTGCAGAAAGATGAGCTGGATGTGACTTTTTACACCTGCTTTAAACTGTTGTTACAGAGGGCATTGAAGGGGGGGAATCAGGGAGCCTGCCATAGCCTAGTGTTTCTGCCTACAAAATACCTTCCTATCAGTCTTAAATTTTTAGCCACAAAATCAGACTGCTGCTGGAAACCAGTGGAGCATAGGATCGAGCTGGCAGTGGAGTGGGGGTGGGCTGATGAGAAGAGAGGGCATTGTCTCAGTTTCTTTGAGCTCGCTGTACCCCAAATACCGGGGGAGCTGAAGGATTAGGGAGGAGGAGATGAAAGGTAAGCAAGGGAAAATAGGTGAAGGAAGAAGGTCTTCAAATAAGAAGTGAAATTCATGGGAAGCATATCCAATGTTTTGTCCATGCTCAACTGGATTAGGAACATGAGTGAAAGCACATAGATTTAATGGGGTGGGGATGATTAACAGTGTTTTGAGTTCCGTCAGGAAATGACTGTTCAGGAGGAGCGCTACAAGAGGAAATTAAACTTAATTCTCATCTCCTTACGATGTTTTAGTTGCTTAACTTCCAGTATACACCTGTAAAGCCACAAAGAGAGGCCTCAGGTTTAATATGCTGCTTGCAATGTAACTTGAGATACGAATGTTTGAGTATGTGCTTCAGCTGTATGAAGGACTAGGTTTTTTTCCTAGCTAATTTGTAATAAGTAGATGTCCCCATTGGTACTAATGACTGGTTAAACGTCACCTTCCAATGAAGTGAAAGTACAGTTTTTCTCAGTTCGATCTACTCAGTTCAACCACTACTGGCTTTCAGTGGCCCAGGTGAAGTTTTACCAGCCCTGCAATTCTTGCAGCACATCTTCCATCCTTGGAGTCCTTATAAAAGTTTGATTTGCTATTATTCACCTTTGTATTGCATCACGCATGGTTTTGCTTTGCTAGTGTACTATAATGGGATTTGAATTTTTCAGACTGCTCTAACATGGGCATTTATAGCAGAGAGCAATAGCCGTGCCATTCTTACCGTTGATAAGACAGTCCAGCCCCCTTGCAGAAGGTAAAGACTACCCAGCTGGAGTGTAACAGCTCAGCCGTCCTTGCAGCGAAGTGGGGCTGATGATGAAATGCGAATAGCAGTGCACAGTCATTTCTTACAAGGACTTGCCTGCCCTCCCTTTGATCCATCCTTCCTTTCTAACTGGCTAGACTGTAGACCAGCATATACCTAAATGTTTTTGTTTTTCCCCTTTTTTTCTCATACAGATGCTTCCCCAGCCTCCTGGGAGGATGGGGGGGGGGGGTTCTGTCCTTCTTGCTCCTTAGGGAAGGGAGATGAGTTCTTGGTCTGATGGGCATTGTAGTTATTGTGAAGGAATAAGAGCAGAAGGTTTGAGGAGAAGGCAGAGGAAAGGAAATGACTCTGTGGAGAAAAGGACTTCATTAGTGCTAAATAAGGTATTGAGGGGCAGAGAAGGAGAAGGAGTAAACCTCAGGGTAGCCCCAGGAACTGGGACTGATCCTGGGAAGTTACTAAGGGGTGAGAGACTGTAGGTGGAGATGTGAGGGCAGAGCTGATACAAAACTAGCAAGTGGAGTATTGTTCAGACACCATGTGGAGACTGAGTCATAGCATTTGAGATGAGCTCAGGTACGATGCTAGCAGAACTTTCTGTAGAGATCTGGTGAAGCTTGCCCTTCATCCACATTTGCCACCTTGACCTGTCACTGCCCCTGATCAGAGTGACATTTAACCATGCTCCAAGACTTTGTCCATCCCCACTGGTCACCCTGTGTAGCTCTCTCTGTATCCTCCACCCCAGCACACTGCTGGACTCAAGAAAAAGATGAGTGGTAGTGGAAGCTCTCCCAATTTCTGAAGTTGGGAGTGGAGTTGCCAGACGCAGGGGAAGAGATAACTTTGAGTGCCTAGTAACTTTGAGTTTTGGGTAACAATGCATAGTTTTTGTATAAGTATGCTCCATGCAATAATACATGTAGTTTATCTGGCAATGCTACTTGAGGGGGAGGGGGGAGGATTGCTAAAAGTCTCTTGAGCTGCTAGGCCAATGGTAATAACACCAATGTTATGTTACTCTTTCCTGAATGTAGATGGTACACTTCTAAAGGAAGAAGGTTGCCGTAATTTCAGTGTCACCTATGGCATGAGGTTGAAGTCTGAGTCCCCAACCTGGCTGAAACTTGGGCGGCAGGCACTTCTCAGACACAACTGAGCTTTCCGTGCAGCCCAAGCCCAAGCCCAGGGCCGGGGACGTGCTGGGCATTCAGTTCTTGCTGCCGACTGGACTCGGAAAGCCCTGTGCTGAGCTGGAGGGAGCACTGGTCGGGAGTCAGGAGGCTGGGCTCTGTTCCTGGTGTTGTCTTCAATGGATATATGTTCTCGAGCGATTTTCTCTACCTATGGGCCCTAATTCCTTTAGGTGGAAAAGAAAGAGTTGGGATTAGAATTTATGGTTTTGAAAAAAAATTATGTTATAAAACCCTTTAATTCCATAATTGTCATATCTTGAAAAACACCCCATTAATTAATAGATTGTTTCTGTAAAAAAATTATGGTTTTCAGTTGGTGCCCTGTAGGAAATGGGAAAAGAAGAGAAAGGGTACCCAGCTAAGTAGGACCGGGCTCTGCATTGCCTGCTTGAAGCAGATCACCAGTAACAGCTCAGTGAGACCCACAGTCACCTCTCTGTGAATAGACAACGAACAGGACTAACCCTGTTTTCCCCCCATTGACAGGATTTGGGCAAATCTATTTTCTCCCAAGATGTTCTCGGGGACCTCCAGCATTGCTACCCGGTCCCAGGACATCAGCCTGGCTCTGTGGGCAGGAAGTCTCGACACGCTACCCAAGAGCCCACCGTTCACTGCCAACTGGATTGTCATGACACCACTGCTGAAACAGGCTGTCTAGCTCAGCTGCAGGCCTCTCTGCTCATTGCACCTCTGTGACCTGGCACAAGACTCCTTGAAAGAGTTAGCCCCTCCCAGTTTGCTCCATGCCCAGATGCAGGCCCCTTCCTGCCCTCCCGGAGTCTAAGTAGGGGGCAGGCTCCATGGCGTGGCCTGTGGCTAGGGATTGAGGGGAGTGACAGTTCAGCACGAATTTCTCTCTAGGAAAAGCCAGTTTTCTTCTGCTTTCAGGCACATAGTGTGGCTTAGGAGATCACTTTACATGTCTTTCTATAGCACACACACACACACCAGTATGAGGAAACCTCACAGTTTTTTCCAAGGACGATGGGTGGGGACTGGTCTTTCACTGATGAAACTGAAAGGGCCCGGAGCTTCCCCAAATAAAGGGCACACTGAGGGAAATGTCACCCTCAGCTTCTAGAAACTGAAATTTCAACCTCTGCTTCTAGAAACCGAAATTACAACCCACCCCCCAAATAGCAATCCCCTCACTGAAACGAAAAACAAAACCAAACCCCAAGTCCCTCTTCACTGGGTACTCTGTTATATACCCAATGTCCTTCCTGTGTTAAGTTTCTCCTGATAATAGTTTTTTAAAACAAATGTGAAGACTTAATATCTGATAGAGAAGGGAAGGATAATAAGGAAAAAAGCTGGAGGACCCAGGACAGGGCTCTGTTGTATGGGATCTGAAGATGCCCCTGAAAAATGTGAGGGGTTGGGAATTATGGGGGCTTGGGGCATCCAAAGTTCTTCCGGGAAGGAGATGGAATTTGAGCCAGGTCTTGAAGGATGAGCCTGCTTTGAAAAAATGGAAGGAAGAATGTTCAAGTACAAAGTTCTGGCATGATGACTTGGAGGTACAAATGAGCATGTTGTGCTTGTGGGAAGGCGAGAGGACCCAGGTAGCAAACCAGATGTCCTCACTGCTTTTCACTAACTGGGATGGGAGAAGGGTTGTCTACTGTGGCTGTGGGCGGGGCTGCCTGAGTGTTGCAGTAAGGAAACTACTAAGGCCACAGTGTTTAGCAAGGAGGAGCGCCGTCCTTAATGATCAGTGATGTTTGCTACATGGGTGCAGGAGAGGAGAGGAACACATGTGTTTCAAGAACGTGTCGCTTTTGCCCTAGAAATGCTTTGATGTATATTTAGAAGAACCTCCAGTGTGGGAACTTTTTTCCTTTTCCTCTCTGAAATTTAAGTCAATGGATGCTGAGAGTAAAGTTCGTGGCTTTGAATGATGTGTTTTACATTTTTGCTAAACATTCAAGCCTAGCTTGTGCCAACGCTCAGCTGTTGCTTTTCAAGTTGTTCAGAGAAGCTAGGGTCCTTGTACCATCTGCCTGGTTATAGGAGAGAGCAGTTTTTCAATTTGGCACAAAAACTTTGGTTCAAGGAAAGATAATGAAGTCACAGAAGGGTGGAAGAGAACAGGGGAAATTCTGCCTTTGAACAGAACTTGTGGATACTCAAGTATTGCTTCATGTACCTAAACCTTATCTCCCTATCATGGTTGTAAGTCCCTTGAGTCAGAGACTGTGCTGTCTTTATCTCAGGGGTTAGGGAGACAGGAACTGGCTCTGTCCTATTTATGTCTTTATGTTGCCTTTCATTTGGTGGACACAGTGTCCTTCAGAATGTTAGATGCTTATAAAATGACTGTTGAACTACTTTGAGAGCCCTGATGATGTTTTGTCTGCTTTAAAGAAAAACTAGGAAAGAGTGTGAATGGGGAGGATTATGAAACTCAGCTGTGGTCTTTGAATCTAAGCAGTTGGCAGAATATAACAATGTGCTATTCACACCACCTCCTTTTCTGGGCTTTTTTTCAGGGCCGAGCCTCCTCTCAATTTACAGGATCCTCCCTTGAGAGTGAAGGAAGATCGTGTGGGGACAAAGGGAGGGCTGACTGGACATGGCACCTTCATAAATATTTCCCCTAGAGCCTGTGGAATGGCATTTTCTTTGTCTGCATTGAAGTATTTTCAAGGAATGAGTTTCTGGAAAATTGGAGCTCCAAGGGTGACTTTTCAGGAAATAGGCTATGAGTTTTGATTCATTTAAAAAACTGGTCCTTGGTAATAAGACTGAGTCACTGCAGCAACAAAGTAGCCTGGCATGCATGGTAAGAGACGGCAGGGTGAATCTGCACCTTGGAGTCAATGATGATGTAATGTGGTGGGTTGTGGAAGGAGCAGGGACTGCTGAGGACCCTGTCAAGACATAAAGAACAAGTCAATTAGACTTGCAATGTGTAAAATCGAAGGCCAGGCTAGCTCAAGTGCAAATGCTGTGTAAAATGAGAAAATAGTTTTCAAAGTACATACACCGTAAAGTTATAGGAGATGACATCTATAGACTAGATCCAGATCCATTCTGTAGACTTAGAGTTTACCTGCAGCTTCTATCAATATAAAAATCTTTGGTAAAAGAGCATTAAAGCAAATAAGATTCAGAACACTCTTAACTTTCAGATTTTGCATTATATTTGTTTTTTCCAGGAGGCTTGAGACTTAACAGGAGGGCTTAAGTGGTCATTTGCTGTAGGAATTGGAGCTATTCCCACCACCTGTGAGTTATAGATGAGAACAACGGCACCTAAATGGCTGGATGGCTTGTTCACATGTTTCAGTTAGTGGCCAGATGAGGCTCAGGTCTCAGTACTCCTATTTCTAGGTCTAGACGCTGTCCGGCTCTCTGACATGAAGTCCAGAATGAAGCCCTTGCCACCCCATGCTCTGGAATGAATCCTGCTGAACTGTAGTTGCCACAGCGAGGACAGTGTCAGGCAACTAGCTCACCTTGCAAAAGAGTAATGCATGGTCTAGGTTTATTCTAGAAAAGTTGTGGAACAATGTGTGGATCTAATAGTGTTAAACAGTATGGAAGTTAATTGTGTGGCCTCTGCACAGGTCACTTATCTGCTTTGTGTCTCAATTTCCTCATCTGTAAAATAGTACTAATAAGAGTATCTACTCTATTAGGTTCTTGTAAGAATCAAATGAATTAAAACACACAGAGAGTGTGTTTTAATAGTCTTCATAATGGTTTCTAGTACATAGTTAGCTCACATAAGGGTCCTTGCTAATGCCTGTGTGTTATTACCTAATGTGTGGGCCTACTCTTATATTGCTTCATGACCCAAGCCTTATCTCCTTGTCAAAATTATAAGTCCCTTGAAGTCAGAGACTGCTCTCTTTATTTTAGAAGTCAGAGAGACAGGAACTCAGTAGCTAATATATTAGTTATGTCTTTCCCACTGACTTTTGTTGTTATAATTATGTTTACAACAGCAATTGGACAATTCTCCTGTTACATTCAGTTGCTTGTTTAAAGTCTTCCATGTCCATGTGAACAAGGTATTATAACCACCCTTGCAGTAGGTGCTGTTGGGGCCCTGCCCTTCATTCTATCAGCTGGGGTCATCAGTTTTCCTCATAAAGGTTTCTGCCTCTAGGGTTGGCTGAGTCTTCCTGCTTTTCTTCTTCAGGGTTTCCTCCTAAATCATGGAGGTCTGTTCAGCCTAGAGATGTAGGAGAGTGAATGCTTCCTTGACCAATGCAAGACAAGAGCCTCCTGTCTTTGCAAGGCTCAGCACTGAGGTGCCTTCTACACTATGACCTCTCAAACTTGAATGTGCCCCAGAATCACCTGGGATTTTATGAAAATTCTGATTCAGGCTGTTGGGGTTGGAAAAGATTCTGCTTTTCTCTTTCTCTCTTTCTTCCTTTCTTTCTTACTTTATTTCTTCTTTCTTTCTTTCTTTCATTTCTTTCTTGTGAGAGGAGGGGAGATAGAGACAGACTCCCACAGGTACCCTGACTGGGATCCACTCAGCAACCCCCGTCTGGGGCTAATGCTCAAATCAACCAAGCTATCCTCAGCACCCAGGGCCGACATTCAAACCAATCAAGCCATGGCTGTGAAAGTGGAAGAGAGAGAGAAGGGGGAGAGGGAAGGGAAGAAAGGCACACGGTCACTTCTCATGTGTGCCCTGACCGAGGATCGAACCTGGGACAACTGCACGCCAGGCCAGCACTCTATCCACTGAGCCAACTGGCTTGGGCCTAAGATTCTGTTTTTCTGACCCATTCCCAGAGGATGCTGATGCTGTTGGCTTATGGAGCACACTTGTAGAACAAAGTCTTTACAGGGATTCCTTTGAAACTCTCTCAAGGTGTTAATATCCATAATAAGTACCCCTTTTTACAGATAGGTCACACACTTCAGTCTGAGTCTGTTCTGTATCTTACTACCTATCAGTAGTCCATGCCTGCTATGCATTTTTAGTTCCACTGAAGATAATTGTAATGGACAAGTTATTGAGAACTAAACATTAGAGATTTGAATAATTTTGGTTGTGGTCATTCAAATAATGAAATGTTAATATTTTAAATTATTTATTCACTTATTCATTGAATATGCATTTATTGACCTGAACCTTTTGTAAGTAATAATTAATAGCAGACTTGGGGACTCTCAAGTCTTCCTCCTCAGTAGCTTGAGTATCTATGTTAGGGCAGAAGAGATGATTTCAGGTAAAGAAAGTCCTTGAATTGGGTCTTTGAAAATCTGAATGTACTTTTAAAACTGTACTTATAAAAGACTTACCAAGAGGGAGTTACTGACTATAAGACATGGGATGGGGTCCAATGAAGGACATAAATGAAGCAACTGAGCCAAGAATCTGCATATACTTGTGCTCAAAGGCAGAGGATAGACTTCCTGGTTGCTTTGTTTTGGAATTCTTTAATTGTGTCTTGTTTTACATTTGACCTTGTTTTCTGGGTAGCTAGCCTCCTAACAGTTTTTATTTCTTGTGTGGGAAGAAGAAAAAAAGGTTCCGGGAGGCTTTTGAGATTTTGATGACAGTTATGCATGCCGTCAAGAAAAATAACACTTCTTAATATATATGTACTGAATCAGGGAGCACTAAAATATAGAAGACATCTACTAACACATCTAGAAATAGAAACAGAAAAAACTCCACAATCATCTATAGTTGGAAATTTCAACACACCATTGACAGCTTTAGATAGATCATCCAAGCAGAAAAATAATAAAGAAATATATGCCTTAAATTACACACTAGACCAAATGAACACAATAGATAGTTACAGGACATTTCATCCCAGAACATCAGATTACACATTCTTTTATAGTATGCATAAAACATTCTCAAGAATGGACCATATATTGGCCCACAAAACTAGCCTCAACAAACTCAAGAAGATTGAAATTATACCAAGCATATTCTATGACCATAAGGCTTTGAAATTGAAATTCAACTGCCAAAAGGAAGTAAGAGATGCACAAAAATGTGGAAATTAAACAACATACTTTTAAAAAAATGACTGGATCACAGAAAAAATAAAAGCAGAGATCAAAAGATATATGCAGACAAATGAAAATGATAACATGACATATCAAAAAAATATCATATGACCTCAACTCATGTGAGGAATCCAAGGAACAATGTGAACTGAGGAACAGAATTAAACCTGAAGGGAAAGGAGGAAGGAGCTATTGGGAGGAGGTAAGAGTTATGTTGAGGGGAATATGGGGGAGGGGTGATGCAATAGGGACAACACTAGAATCTATGTAAACACAATAAATTAAATAAAAACAAACAAACAAAAAACTACAATAAAAACTTCTGGGATGCAGTGAAAGCAGTAGTAAGAGGGAAGTTTATATCATTACAGGCTTATATCAAGAAACAAGAGTGATCCTAAGTAAAAGACCTAATATTACATCTGACATAACTAGAAAAAAATGAACAAAGGCAACTCAAAATTAGCAAAAGAAAGGAAATAGTAAAAATTGGAGCAGAACTAATTGAAATGGAGGACAAAAAATATAGAAAAAATTAATACAACAAAGAACTGGTTCTTTGAACAGATCAACAAAATTGACAACTCCCCAGCTAGACTCACTAAGGAAAAAATAGAAAGGACTCATATAAACAAAATTTGAAATGAAAGAGGAGAAATTACCACAGAATCATAGATATACAAAGGATCATTCTAGAATACTATGAAAGATTATATGCCACTGAATTCAACAGTCTAGAAGAAATGAATACAGTATGTTCCAGGAACTATACAGTCTTCCTAGACTGAGTCACAAAGAAGTAGAAAACCTAAGTCAGCTCAGAAGTGGGAAGAAATGGAAAAAACTACCAAAAATCTCCCCAAAAATAAAAGCCCAGGACCAGATGGCCATACTATTGAATTCTACCAAACATTCAAAGACGATTTGGTACCTAGCCTTCTCAAAATCTTTCAAAAAATTAAAGATGAAACAATACTCCCTAACACATATTATGAAGCCAACATAATCCTGATACCAAAACCTGGCAAGAATGAAACAAAAAACCCTACAGACCAATATCGCTAATGAATACAGATACAAAAATTCTAAACAGAATACTAGCAAATAGAATACCACAATATATTAAAAAAATAATACATCATGATCAAGAGGGATTCATTCCAGGAGCACAAGGATGGTTCAACATACATAATTGATCAATGTAATAAATACATCAACAAAACAAGACAAAAATCATATAAGCCCATTAATATATGCCTAAAAGGTATTCAATAAGATAAACATCTATTTATGTCTAAAACAATCAATAAAATGTGTATAGAAGAAAAGTACCTCAACATAATAAAGGCTATATTACAAATCATCAGCCCATATCATATTAAATGGTGAAAAACTGAAGTCTTTTTCTCTAAAATTAGGAAAAGACAAGGTTTTCCACTCTCTCCACTCTTATTCAACAAAGTCCTGGAAGTCTTTGCCAGGGCAATCAGTTAAGATAAAGAAATAAATGGTACCCGTATTGGGAAAGAAGAAGTAAAGGTATGCCTTTTTGCAGATGATATGATCCTGTATATAGAAAACTCCAAAGACTTCACCAAAAACTATTGATATTAGAAACAATAAATCAATACAGTAAAACCACAGGATACAAAATTAATATACAAAATTCTACAGGTTTCCTATATACCAACAATAAAACTTCAGAAAACAAATTGAAAAAACCAATTCCTTTACAACTGCAACAACAACAACAAAATACCTAGAAATAAACTTAACAAAGGATGTAAAGTACCTATATACCGAAAACTACAAAGCATTATTGAAAGAAGTTAAAAAAGACACAATGAAATGGAAAAATATTCCATGTTAATTGATCAGAAGAATCAACATAGTTTGAAATGGCTATAGTACCCAAAGCCATATACAAATTTAATGCAATTGTCATTAAAATCCCAATGTCATTTTAAAAAAAGAAATGAACAAAAGAATCACCAGATTTGAATGGAACCATAGAAGACCTCAAAAAGCCAAAGTAATCCTGAGAAAAAAGAATGAAGCCAGAGGTATTACACTACCTGACTTCAAATTATACTTCAGAGTTGCAATAATCCAAACTGCATGGTATTGGCAGAAAAACAGACAGACCAATGAAACAGAATCAAGAGCCCAGAAACAAAACCACATGTATATGGACAAATATTCTTTGACAAAGGGGCCAGAAACACACAATGAAAAAAAGAAAGCCTCATCAGTAAATGGTGCTGGCAAAATTGGAAAGCCCCATGCAAAAGAATAAAAATTGACTAGTTTATCCCCTTGCAAAAAAATTAATTCAAAATGGATTAAAGATCTAAATATAAAATCTGAAACAATAAATTACATAGAAGAAAACATAGGTAGTAAAATTATGGCTGTAGAGAACATTTTATGAATTTGTCCCCAAAGGCAAGGGAAGTAAAGGCAAAAATAAATGAATGAGACTATATTAAACTAAAAATCTTCTGCACAGCAAAAAAAACCCCTGGTAACAAAACAAAAAAGCAGCCAACCAAATGGAAAATGATATTCACAAACAACAGCTCTAACAAAGGACTAATATCCAAAATATATAAAAGGCTCGCAAGCTCAACAACAAACAATAAACAAGCAAACAATCCAATTAAAAAAATGGGGAGAGGACCTAAACAGACATTTTGTCTCATGTAGACATACAAACAATAGATATATGAAAAGATGCTCATCTTCATTAGCTATTAGAGAAATGTGAATCAAAACAATAATGAGATACTACCTCACACCTGTTAGATTGGCTGTTATCAACAAGACAGGTACTAAGTGAAATAAGTAAATCAGAAAAAGCTAAGAACTATATGATTTCACACATAGGTGGGATATGAAACTGAGATTCATGGACATAGATTAAAGTGAAGTGGTTACCAGGGGGAGAGGAGTGGGGGGAGGGAATTAAAGAGGGACAAATATACGATGACCGAAAATGATTTGATTTTGGGTGATGGACATACAACACAATCAAATGCTATAAAAATGTTCACCTGAAATCTATGTTCTCTTATTGATCATTGTCACCCCATTAAATTTAATTTCTAAATAAGAAAAATGTACACATGAACACATACAGAGAACTCTGTTCCCCAAATCAGAGGGCCAGTTAAATACTTCCTGTCTCTCACCACACTTCCCAGAAGAAGGGATTAACTGTCCTTGGTTATAAATGTTCTTAATGTGCCCATTGTTCTCACTGTTGTTCTCTTTCTGAGAACAATTATCACCCCACTGTCCAAATCACTCTTGGTGCTATCTTGGGCTGTCTTCAGTTCAGCACTTTTGTAGTGATCTCTGACAGCTGAGGAGAAAGGAGGGGTTATTCTATCTCTAGTCACTCCATTATCTGGGAGCCGCCTATTGATTGCTGGCTCTCCACAGGACTGCACCTCATCCTTAGCTTTGGCTATATCTCTGGAAGCACGAAGAAAGAAGGTGAGGTTGACACTAAGAGAATTTACTGAGGAAATTAAAAAAACATAGTGGTGCTATTTGAGGCGGGTTGAGGCCAAAAGGGAGGGGAAAGAGAGATGAATTATATAATGAGTGATGGCTGATAACCTCACTCTGTTCTCAAAATTATCCTTGTAGGAGATGACTAATCAAAGGTACTTGAGTTCATCAGACTGTTTCCTTTCCTGGCCCTTGTTTTAATTCTGCTATAGTGATCTGCCAGATTATTTTGCTCATTCTGATTCCCCAAAGTTGAGTATTTTTAGCCAGTAGAAACAGAGCAAACTCTTATTACTTCCCTTCTCCCAGCTCTGCCATATAGATTTCCTCAGATGGGCTTTTTCCTTCCTGAGTTCTTGATTGGCTACCTTTGTCACAGGCTTAGTGATTTAAGATTTCCTGTCTTGACACAAAAAAGAGTGAAAGAAGAAATATTTGTTGGGGCTGTCCCTTGAGTTCAGCATTTTTACTATTTTGTTTACTTCATAAAAATAATCCACCCACATTCGCAACGAAAGCTTATTTTTAGTGAAAATAATCCTATTAAAATATTCATTCAGGCAGTGCTTAGTAGGACCCACCAGTAGCAAGGCACAGTGCTTACTTTAAGGAAACAAGCTGTGAAAGTGTTCACTATTAGTTCTTATGTTATCGCTATCTGGAAAACATTTGGAGGACCCTGAGAATGTTTCATGCTTCTTTCTTTCTACGCATCTTCAAGATGACTGAGGGTCCAGATCCCCTTTGACTTACGTAGAACCTCTAAACTTGAACTACCTCCCCATTTATGCTGATGGATCTACTTAGAATCCGCAGTTCTAACTCATGGCATCTCAGAAGCATTTTCCTCTTTCTAGTATGTTTTTCAGTTCACTCCTTTGACTCAAAGGTAGTCATTAGTCAGCACCTTTGAATTTTACTTTGCTATCATATGGTAGTGAATATATCACATTTCTAGTGTTTTTTTTTTTTTAATACAAGTCACCTCAATACCCAAAATGGTCTCTAAAGTTTATTGAACCACCAGGGTCAGAAATGTGAGCTCGGCTCTTTGTTGGGCTTGACCTATTGACCCAAGAGAGCAGCTGGTGTGGTTCCTACAGCTGCCCTCGGCTTGCAGAGCCTTTTACCCAAAGGAGGTCCTTTGATGGGCTTTTCTGGGAGGGAGGCTATTCCTGAATGAATTTCTCTCTGAAGGCCTGACTCGGCCTGGCAGAGAAAACAATGATAAGGGGAAGACAAACAGAGAGCTGAAGGATTACCTCAGAAGAACAACACAACAATAACAAAAACTGCTTTGAAACGAAGTGAACCCCTGAACTTTATTAGTTATTCTACCACACTGGAGGTAAAAGATGAAGGATTAGCTATTCTACCACAACTCCCTCAGGTTGGGGGGGAGAGACTGTTTCCTAAGGTGGCACCATGGCAGAGGGAGGTTAGTGCATAAGGGCGTGTCGGACTGTGGGCCTTTTCTAGGAATGCCAGTTGTCCCTCAACTTGGATCTCCCAGCCCCCCACCCAGCTCCTCTGAGTTCTATTCTAGTGTCCACTAAAACCCTTATCTGATGAGCACATTGTGTTGGGCTAATCTGTTTCCCTGGCTAGAAAGGGGCTTCAAGATAAGGACCTGCTCCTACTCTTCCGGAATCCCCAGGGCCTGTTGTGATGTAGGACCCAATAAATGTCAATTGCTTATTGCGCTGGCCTCACAACCCACCAGCATCCAGTACTCTGACACAGCACTGTTAATTCTCTTTACATCTCTGCTCCCAGACACCAGAGATTATTTTAATGCCTTTGTCTTTCCAAGACCTAGAGGAGTCCTCAGGGCCTAGGAGACTAAAGACTAAGTGTTTTCAGAGTATATACGAGGCATAGACTGAACTGGTGGTTGCCCTGGCTCTTCTACCCACCCTGGCTGACATCTGATGGAAGTCACCTACCTGTAAAATCATGTTAACTTCTCTGAAAGATTCTTTGAGAAGTTGTGGTAGTAGTAGTTTGAGATACAGATTTTGTGTTTGAGAATTTCAAAGTGAGATGATTGGGAGGTTGGGTTAAGTGTTAAATAGCACACAACCTACAATAGCAATTGTATTCTGTTAATCCCCAGGTTGCTTTAAAACTGTCCATGCCAACCCCTCCCAGGTAGGGTGCAGAAAAAAATATGTGGTGATCTGGAATGTGGGGGTCAGAATGCCCTTCACACCCTGGGACCTCTGGAAAGTGCCTTGGTCTCTAAGCCCAAATTTCCACTTCTGTCTAAGGGAAGTAATGAAAATGTCATCTTTATAGGGTTGAGATAAAAAATTGAGTTTACCAAAAGTGCTAGGCACAGAGTCTGAAACACAGTGAGTGCTCAGTAAGTATTAGCATATGGTGAGCAAATCTCCTTACAGATGTCACTGGGTAGCAGCCCAAAAGATACGTGCTGGCTGCGTCTACTTTTAAATGGGGCCATGACTCGTGCCTTCTGAAGGTTCGGCAATACTCAGAAGAAGAGATTCCTGGTCTCCTGCATTTAAAAACAGTCCTCAATGGATAAATAAAGCTCCTCTTGGGGTTTCCCATTTCCTATACTTGATCATTTCACAATCCTGCACAAATTATCGCTGCATAATTGCAAGTGTGAAATCCAGTTTGTGAGTGTAAAACCCAATGAGAGTTCACTTCTCCAACAAAAGTACCCAGAACTTGCTTTGGGGAGATCCAGCTGCCGCCTTGTGAGATGGTCTTTTCTATTATCTTTTTACATAAAGAAAGAAATTAAATTGACAAGTGGATAATACCATGTCAGAGTGATAACATCCCTAACTAATCTATTGGCTTTGGTACATACAACATGTACCAATTATTATTATTATTATTAAAAATGTTCAGCGGGAGGCATGTCTTCTGCTCCTTGACTTTCTTGTTAGGTTTACAAATGAGGCCCTTGCCCCAATTGGTTCTTTCTGGGGGAGCCTTTCCTCCTTTCACATCCTCTCTATCAATCTTTCTGCTATTCCAACTGCTTCTGGACGTTTCGACGTTCCCCATGAAAATTTAATTCTTTTCCTTATAGTTAGCTGTCAGGGGCACGGCTTTGCCTTGAATTCAGGGGTGGAGGGAGCTCAGAAGGATGGTTGGGGAGAGGCAGGCTGTGCATACCCTCTGCACTCCCTGGCGGGAGTCCTGTGATGAGACGTTCCAAAAACACTGGGTATTTGTCATTCCTGGGTTCTAGGTTTCAGTGGGGGTTATGAGCACATTGTTTCTCATGGGCTTCACCCTCATCCATTCTGCCCGATGCCCACATTCTTCAAGATCTGTTTTGATGAACACTTTGTATCTGGGAACCCCACCATGTCCTGATGACATTTGTAACCTGACAGGGCCATCCTTCCCTTTTCTGTGAAATAATGCCTGTCAGAACACAGGACTGAAGCCTTTAGACCTTCTTAGCACTGTCAGACTTTAGATTCTGGATGTAAATATTTTTTTTTTTTTTTTGATAAAGCAATTATTTTTATTTTCTTAAAAAAATATTTTTTTCCAAATAAGTAACATGATTTTTTTTTCTAATATGTCATTTGGCTGAAAGATTCTTTTTTTTTTTTTTAATAAATTTTTATTAATGGTAATGGGATGACATTAATAAATCAGGGTACATATATTCAAAGAAAACATGTCTAGGTTATTTTGTCATCAAATTATGTTGCAAACCCCTCGCCCAAAGTCAGATTGTCCTCCGTCACCCTCTATCTAGTTCTCTGTGCCCCTCCCCCTCCCCCTAACTCTCTCCCTCCCTCCCTCCCATGTCCTCCCTCCCCCCCCACCCTTGGTAACCACCACACTCTTGTCCATGTCTCTTAGTCTCATTTTTATGTTCCACCAATGTATGGAATCATGTAGTTCTTGTTTTTTTCTGATTTACTTATTTCACTCCTTATAATGTTATCAAGATCCCACCATTTTGCTGTAAATGATCTGATGTCATCATTTCTTATGGCTGAGTAGTATTCCATAGTGTATATGTGCCACATCTTCTTTATCCAGTCTTCTATTGAAGGGCTTTTTGGTTGTTTTCATGTCTTGGCCACTGTGAACAGTGCTGCAATGAACATGGGGCTACATGTGTCTTCACGTATCAATGTTTCTGAGGTTTTGGGGTATATACCCAGTAGAGGGATTGCTGGGTCATAAGGTAGTTCTATTTGCAGTTTTTTGAGGAACCACCATACTTTCCTCCATAATGGTTGTACTACTTTACAGTCCCACCAACAGTGAATGAGGGTTCCTTTTTCTCCACAGCCTCTCCAACATTTGCTATTACCCGTCTTGTTGATAATAGCTAATCTAACAGGAGTGAGGTGGTATCTCATTGTAGTTTTGATTTGCATTTCTCTAATAACTAATGAAGCTGAGCATCTTTTCATATATCTGTTGGCCATTTGTATCTCTTCCTGGGAGAAATGTCTGTTCATGTCCTCTTCCCATTTTTTTATTGGATTGTTTGTTTGTTTGTTGTTGAGTTTTATGAGTTCTTTGTAAATTTTGGATATTAGGCCCTTATCTGAGCTGTCGTTTGAAAATATCAGTTCCCATATAGTTGGCTGTCTGTTTATTTTGATATCAGTTTCTCTTGCTGAGCAAAAACTTTTAATTCTGATGTAGTCCCATTCATTTATCTTTGCCTTCACTTCTCTTGCCATTGGAGTCAAGTTCATAAAATGTTCTTTAAAACCCAGGTCCATGATTTTAGTACCTATGTCTTCTTCTATGTACTTTATCATTTCAGGTCTTATATTTAAGTCTTTGATCCATTTTGAATTAATTTTAGTACACGGGGACAGGCTGTAGTCGAGTTTCATTCTTTTGCATGTGGCTTTCCAGTTTTCCCAACACCATTTGTTGAAGAGGCTTTCTTTTCTCCATTGTGTGTTGTTGGCCCCTTTATCAAAGATTATTTGACCATATATATGTGGTTTTATTTCTGGGCTTTCTATTCTGTTCCATTGGTCTGAGTGTCTATTTTTTTGCCAATACCATGCTGTTTTGATTATCGTGGCCCTATAATATAGTTTAAAGTCAGGTATTGTAATGCCCCCAGCTTCATTCTTTTTCCTTAGGATTGTTTTGGCTATTCGGGGTTTTTTATAGTTCCATATAAATCTGATGATTTTTTGTTCCATTTCTTTAAAAAATCTCATAGGGATTTTGATGGGAATTGCATTAAATTTGTATATTGCTTTGGGTAATATGGCCATTTTGATTATATTTATTCTTCCTATCCAAGAACAAGGAATATTTTTCCATCTCATTGTATCTTTTTCGATTTCCCTTAACAATGCTTTGTAATTTTCATTATATAGGTCCTTTACGTTCTTTGTTATGTTTATTCCTAGGTATATTATTTTTTGTTGTTGCAATCGTGAAGGGGATTATTTTTTTGAGTTCGTTTTCTAATATTTCATTGTTGGCATATAGAAAGGCTATGGACTTTTGTATGTTAATTTTGTATCCTGCGACCTTACTGTATTGGTTTATTGTTTCTAATAATCTTTTTGTGGAGTCCTTTGGGTTTTCGATGTATAGGATCATATCATCAGCAAAAAGTGATAGCTTTACTTCTTCTTTTCTGATATGGATGCCTTTTATTTCTTTGTCTTGTCTGATTGCTCTGGCCAGAACTTCTAGCACCACGTTGAATAAGAGTGGAGAGAGTGGACAACCCTGTCTTGTTCCTGATTTAAGGTAGAAAGTCCTCAGTTTTATGCCGTTTAATAGGATGTTGGCTGATGGTTTATCATATATGGCCTTTATCATGTTGAGATATTTTCCTTCTATACCCATTTTGTTGAGAGTCTTAAACATAAAATTGTGTTGTATTTTATCAAAAGCCTTTTCTGCATCTATTGATAAGATCATGTGGTTTTTGTTCTTTGTTTTGTTGATATGGTGTATTACATTAACCGTTTTGCGTATGTTGAACCATCCTTGAGATTCTGGGATGAATCCCACTTGATCATGATGTATTATTTTTTTAATATATTGTTGTATTCGGTTTGCCAGTATTTTGTTTAGTATTTTAGCATCTGTATTCATTAGAGATATTGGTCTGTAGTTTTCTTTCTTTGTGCCATCCTTGCCAGGTTTTGGTATGAGGGTTATGTTGGCCTCATAAAATATGTTTGGAAGTATTGCTTCTTCTTCAATTTTTTGGAAGACTTTGAGTAGAATAGGAACCAAGTCTTCTTTGAATGTTTGATAGAATTCACTAGTATAACCGTCTGGGCCTGGACTTTTATTTTTGGGGAGATTTTTAATAGTTTTTTCTATTTCCTCCCTGCTGATAGGTCTGTTTAGGCTTTCTGCTTCTTCATGACTCAGTCTAGGAAGGTTGTATTGTTCTAGGAATTTATCCATTTCTTCTAGATTGTTGTATTTGGTGGCATATAATTTTTCATAGTATTCTACAATAATCCTTTGTATTTCTATGATGTCTGTGGTGATCTCTCCTCTTTCATTTTGGATTTTATTTATTTGAGTCCTGTGCCTTTTTTCCTTGGTGAGTCTTGCCAAGGGTTTGTCAATTTTGTTGATCTTTTCAAAGAACCAGCTCCTTGTTTTATTGATTTTTTCTATAGTTTTTCTGTTCTCTATTTCATTTATTTCTGCTCTGATTTTTATTATCTCCTTTCTTCGGCTGGTTTTGGGTTGTCTTTGTTCTTCTTTTTCTAGTTCCTTAAGGTGTGAAGTTAAGTGGTTTACTTCGGCTCTCTCTTGTTTGTTCATATAGGCCTGAAGTGATATGAACTTTCCTCTTATTACTGCTTTTGCTGCATCCCAGAGATTCTGATATGTCGTATTTTCATTTTCATTTGTCTGTATATATCTTTTTATCTCTGCGCTTATTTCTTCTTTGACCCATTCATTTTTTAGAAGTATGTTGTTTAGTTTCCACATTTTTGTGGGTTTTTCCCCCTCTTTTTTGCAGTTGAATTCTAGTTTCAAGGCTTTATGATCAGAAAATATGCTTGGTACAATTTCAATTTTTCTAAATTTGCTGATATTGTCTTTGTGGCCCAACATATGGTCAATTCTTGAGAATGTTCCATGTACACTAGAGAAAAATGTATACTCTGTCGCTTTGGGATGAAGTGTCCTGTAGATGTCTATCATATCCAGGTGTTCTAGTATTTCGTTTAAGGCCACTATATCTTTATTGATTCTCTGTTTGGATGACCGATCTAGAGCCGTCAGCGGTGTATTGAGGTCTCCAAGTATGATTGTATTTTTGTTAGTTTTTGTTTTAAGGTCAATAAGTAGCTGTCTTATATATTTTGGTGCTCCTTGGTTTGGTGCATATATATTAAGGATTGTTATGTCTTCTTGATTCAACTTCCCCTTAATCATTATGAAATGACCATTTTTGTCTCTGAGTACTTTTTCTGTCTTGTAGTCAGCATTATTAGATATGAGTATTGCTACGCCTGCTTTTTTTGGGGTGTTGTTTGCTTGGAGTATTGTTTTCCAGCCTTTCACTTTGAATTTGTTTTTATCCTTGTTGCTTAGATGTGTTTCTTGTAGGCAGCATATAGTTGGATTTTCTTTTTTAATCCATTCTGCTACTCTGTGTCTTTTTATTGGTAAGTTGAATCCATTTACATTTAGTGTAATTATTGACACTTGTGGGTTCCCTACTGCCATTTTATAAATTGCTTTCTGTTAGTTTTGTATCTAGTTTGATTCTTCTCTTTTGTTTTTCTATCATTTGTTTTTGTTTGTTTGTGTTCCATACTTCTTTCCTCTGTTGCTACCTTTTTTAAGTCAAGTGTTTTTTTGGTGGATTTTTAAGGGTGGTTACCATTAAGTAATGAAAAGGGTACCTACCATATTCATTGTAGTACCCTATCTTATAAGTATTTCTGCACTTCATCATCCTTTGTTACTGTTAATCTCCATCCTTTCCCCCCTTTTTTTCCTTTGTTGTCACAGTTTAAGTTTGGTTTTATTGTGTTCTTGGTGGAGCTGTTACTTGTGGTGTTGTTTTCTTTTGTTCTTTGAATCTGGTTGGAAAACCCCCCTTAGTATTTCCTGGAGTGGGGGCTTTCTGTTGATAAATTCTCTCATCTTTTCTGTATTTGTGAATGTTTTTATATCTCCTTCATACTTGAAGGATAGCTTTGATGGGTATAGTATTCTTGGCTGAAAGTTCCTCTCTTTCAGGGCTTTAAATATTGGGGTCCACTCTCTTCTAGCTTGTAGAGTTTCTGCTGAGAAATCTGATGATAATCTAATAGGCCTTCCTTTATATGTTGTACTCTTCTTTTCCCTGGCTGCCTTGAGAATTTTTTCTTTGTCATTGGTTTGTGTCATCTTTATTATGATGTGCCTTGGAGTGGGTTTGTTGGGGTTAAGAAAACTTGGTGTTCTGTTTGCTTCTTGAATTTGAGGCTTTAGTTCCTTCCACAGGCTTGGGAACTTCTCGTCTATTATTTGTTTGAGTATATTCTCCATTCCATTTTCTTTCTCTTCTCCCTCTGATATACCTATTATTCTTATGTTATTCTTTCTGATGGAGTCAGACAATTCCTGTAGGGCTTTCTCATTTTTTATTATTTTTGAGTCTCTTTCTTCTTCTCTCTGTTGTGCCTCAAGTTGTTTGTCTTCTATTTCACTAATCCTATCTTCAATCTGGGCTGTTCTGTTAGCTAAGCTTGTTACCTCGTTTTTCAGCTCGTGAATTGAGTTTTTCATTTCTGTTTGATTTGTTTTTATAGTTTCAATTTCCTTGGTAATATATTCTTTGTGTTCATTGAGTTGTTTTCTGATCTCCCTATATTGCCTTTCTGTGTTTTCTTGTATATCTCTGAGTATTTTTAAGATTTCTATTTTAAATTCTCTGTCATTTAGCTCCAAGGCTTCCAATATGTTAAGCCTTTTCTCCATAGATTTTTCCACATCTATTTGTGTTACCTCTCTTTCTTTTGTATCCATAATATTCGATTTCCTCTTTCTTATCGGCATCTGAGGGTGGTCTTATTGATAGCACTAATTAGAATTAATAAAGAGTAAAAAGAAAAAAAAAAAAGGGTAAAACACCCCACAAAAAAAAAACAGTAATAATTTATTATTTCCCCCTTTTTTTCTCTCTTCTCTTTCCCTCCTCTCCCCTCCTCAGGGAAATATCGTGCCTATAATGGAGGGCCTGATTTGGGGTGAAGAGTTCAAGGGGCAAAAAAAGGGAGTAGGGACCTACTAAATGCAAAAAAAAAAAAAAAAAAAAGGAAGAAAATCTTAGATAAGCATAAGATCATTTGCTTGTAAGTGATGGTCAACTAAGAGATATAATGAGAGGGATAAGAGGGAATCAGAAAAAAGGACCAAAAAAGAATAATAAAGAAGAAAAAATAAAAATAATAAGTAAAAATCTGTTGTATTAAGTGGAGCGAAGACTAAATACAATGGAGACCTTGGGTTGGGAGGACCCAAAATGCCACAAAAATAAACAAACAAGAGAGAAAAAAAAAATAAAAACAAAAGCAAAAAAGAGAAATAAAGCCAAAAAAAAGCCTTGAGTCCCAAATTAACTAATTTGTTCGTGATTGAGGATTATATGGGAGGAAAGTAAAATGAGAAAAGAAAAAACGAATAGAAAGGAAAAAATAAGAAAAAGAGAAAAACGAAGGAAGAAATAAAATAGGAGGAGAAAAAAACAAAATAAAGCAAGACAAAAAAAAAAAAAACAAAAAAAAAAAACAAAAGAGGAGAGAGTGAGAGTTAAGTGTTTTGGAGTATAACCTTAAAGGAGGGTGAGGATGAAGAAGAAAAATAAAATGCAATACTCATGGGTAGTGTAGTTCAAGAAAGGGGAAGCATAAGATGGGCAGAGAATAGAAGGACCGAGGTGGAGGAAATAAAGGCAAAAAGATAGAAGAAACAAACAACAACAACAACAACACAAAATTAGTGGATCAAGTTGTAAAGTCTGTGGGTTTTTCTTGATTTTGAGAGGTTAACTTCTTCCTTTTTCTTTTCTCTCCCTCTTCCTAGTCAGTGACTCTGTACCCCAGGCTCTGCCCCTGTGTCACTCTTAGGTAGGGATTTGCAGTTGATGTGATTCTATGGCAATGTCATATAATTGGCTTTAGTCTTGCTGGAAGTAAAGGCTTGTTGGTGTTTGCAGGGTCCAACGATGAGAGAGTTTGCTTTCCTGGATTCTCTCTCCTAGTCCCCCCTTTCTGAATTAGCAGCCTGGTGATCCAGGTATAAGGCTGCAACTGCTTCTGCCTGGGGAGTAAGAGGCTCAAAGAGCTGGGAAATCCCCACTCTATCCCCACTCAGTGCAAGGCTTTGGGAAAGGCTCTGAGAGTCAGGGCCTCCAGTGTAATCAGGCGGGGGTGGGAGTCAATTGTTGTCAAGGTGACTGTTCAGCGCCTATCATTTAGTTGGACCTCTCAACCCAGGCTTTCCACACTTTGTAGCCTGTTTTTGCAGGGAAGAAGAGGCACTAGTCTCTGCTTACGACTAGTGTAGTATAGACCTTATTATCTGCCAAGTCCTTCTTGTTAGCGTTTATCCCTGAATATGGAGGCTCTATCAATCAGAAGTTGCCCCCGCCCCTTTAGCGAGAGGCACTAAAAAATATCACGCCTCTTGTCTTGGATCGCTGAACTGAGAGAGATCTTATCAATTAGAACCGAGGGTGCGCAGATTTTATGGGTTAAGCTAATTTCAGTGATTGGGTCGCAGCTGTGCTTCCGAAGGTATTTTAGGCTGCCTGTGCGCGCCCCTCCCCCAACGCTTGATTGTTAGCTTGAATGGCTGGGTGAGGTGCCCTGCCCACGGAGAGAATCTCCCAAGCCTTTCCCGCTCGCCCCGCCGCTGGCGGCTGGACCGCACCAGGTGCAGGATAATGGAGCCCCCTGGGTGTGCGGGCCAGCAGGGCGCCCTGGGCGCGTGGAATGCCCAAGGCACGCGCGCGAATGGGGCGCTCCGGGCACCGGTGGCCGGCGACCCCCACTCGCAGTGTGCGGGCCGCTGGGAACGTCGGTGCTCAACCGGACCGGGTGCGCGTGCGGCGGCTCGCGGCTGCGGCTCGTGGCGGCCGCTCGCGGCGGCGGCTCGTGGGGGCTCGCAGCGGCTCGCGGTTCCCAAGTATATGGGCTGACTCACCGCAGGCGCACTCCCTGGCGGCTTGAATGAGCGTCGCTGCGGTAGCTTCCTCCACACCCTCGTCTCTCAGATTCAAGTGATAACAGTCCTTTTGCTTTCAGTTTGTGTGGAACTCCAGAATGCTCCGAGGATAAATTTTTCTGTTTCTAGTTGATAAATTTGTTGTGATTTAGGGGAGAGCTGTCGGACGCGCTTCTCACGGCGCCATTTCCGTGACGTCACTCTGGATGTAAATCTTGTTGCAGCTTTGTCCCCAACTTTTCTTCTGCGACAATCTGTGTTCCTTGGCTAGTAGTTAAGGACCAGTTGGTTGCCTCCCTTCAAAGTAAAGTCCATAAACACTTGAAATCAGCTGTAAAGTGTGCTCCTCACAAGGAGCAGATCCCAGAATTCCAGCTTTGCAACCACTGTGGCTTATGGTAAAGTGTTTCTGGCATTTTAGACAGGAATGGGTGTGAGAACTTGGAGATTGTCCTATTTAGGAGGCTAACCTGCTTTCTTGGAAGGCCAATCATAGAAGGTTTAGAAAACAGCCTGTGTTTGGCCTAGAATGCCAAACAGGTGCTGACTCCAAGCCTTTCCCATACTCAAGCCAGTAAAATGTGGCTTAGGAAGTGCTCCGTATATTTTGGGGGTCATAGCTCCCCTTTAGAAATGGGTAAAAACTATGACTGGGTTCCTAGGAACATGTATCAACACTTCATACTTGAGACTTACTTCCTTCTCAGGGAGACCTGGTGGACCGAGGTCTGGGGACATCACATCTTGCACATAAAGTGTCTTACACAGCCACTTCCTTGTCCCCAGCCCCCCGCGCAGTATCCTCTCTCCTGTGGGCAAGATTTGTGCACATCGAGCAGTCTTGGTTAAATCTCAAAGCTACGTGGTTATCAGCTGCAGGAAGCACCCGGTCACTTGGCACTGAGAAAAACATAATACGGCCATGAACATTTTGTGTGGGTCTTTACCCTGTTATTTAATTAAGTCTCATGTTACTCTGAGCCAGGAGAGCTGTACTGTGCAGCTGGGTGACAGATGGGTGGACTAGGAACAGAAAGGGACTGTGAGGAGTTCAGTGCGTCTGAAACAGCTCCAGTTTTGTAGTCTAGGGTTTGAATCTAGGCTCTGTCCCATGAAGCACCTGACCTCTCAAAACCTTACTTTCCTCATCTGCAATGTGGGATCAATACAATACATGAAGTGAAGAGTCATTAAATGATGTGTTTAAATACCATTATGGATCTCACAACTAGGGTTTACATGACAGCGCCTGGCTCATGTCGAGCTTGTGACTTGTGGAGCATGTATTAACCCAGTTGGGATGTCAGTCCTGGCACAAGACTAGTCCTCATGCTTCATGCAACTCTTTTACAGGTTTGTTCTTTCTTATTTGAATTAGTTTCATATTCAAGATTTGGCAGTGCTGTCTGAGAAGATGCTGGTATAACTAGACAAAGAAGGTTTTGTGGATCTACTGGGACACACGGGTTGAACAGCAGATTTGGGTGTGTCGATCCGTCCCATTTTTCTTTTATGGAGTTTGCTGAGATTGGACCCCTCCTGTCTGAGGGAGGTAGCTGGCTGTGATGAAAGTTCTGTATGATAGATCTGCATTAGGATTAAACCCCGGCCTTGCTAAATTTATGTGCTCAACAACCAAGCTTGGGGTATAGAGACATAGTCCAGGAAATCCCCATTTCCAAGTACTTCCTCCTGTGCTGTGGATTCAGATACAAAAGTTAATGGAAATTCAGAAGGCAAAATTAAATTCATGAAACATAGATTAAAGGGTTTTGGTTATCTATCTATCTATCTATCTATCTATCTATCATCATAGATAATAATAGAGGATATATGTTTATTTACATCCCTTATCATGGAGAGAAAACTACTCTTTAAGTCATCTTTCCATTGATATAAGTTCCTTTGTCTCTAGCCATCCATTGCTTATCTGTTCATCATCTTTCCATCCATTCATCCATCCATCCATCCATCCATCCATCCACCCATCCATCCACACCTGCTATATTCAAGGTGCTATGGGTACTAAAAGGTTATAAATTCCACAATTGTCTTTTGTATGGAGCCAGATTAGGGTTGTGTCTAAATTCTTCAATTTTAGAGTCTGACAGACAGCCTTGGGTGTATAGCCCTGCTATTCATCCACTAACTAAGGATGTACACCTAAGTAGGTTGTACACCTTTTGAAGTGCCAGTTTCCCCATCAGAAAAATAAGATTAAGAATATTCTCTTGTGAGGAGCAACTGAATCAGGCATGTATTTAATCCCCATAAAAGAGTAACTGACACAATGTATAGCTATAGCAAATGCTCACTAAATAAGAAACAATTATATAGTTGGTTCAGCAGTGAAGACAAAGCACCTCTAAAATGCTTAAGAATTGTTAAGTTTACAAAAAGTCCCCATAGCTGCAAGTTGCAGGCACACATTCCACATGCATCATGCCTTGTATGCATGTGTGTATGTGTGTGGGTATAAATCAAGGATATGTAGTCCATGGGACAGACATTCCCTACATGCTTATAGTTATAAAGTCTATATCCATTTAGATTCTCAACTGGGAAATTTAGAGGGTATTGCCTTCTTCCTCAACACCAGATTTATAATATATAAGGCCTTTGGGACTATATATTTTAGTTGTATGGCTTATATGGTCTTAGTTACTGGTAGTTCCTTATGTTGTCTTGGTTGCTACCATTCTTTGTAAAGAATCTCGTCTTCTGTGCATGGAATGCCTATGATTATAGCTTTTAACAACTTATTCCCCTTAGTTATTAGTTGGATATTCTTTCTTAATATCCTTATTTCTCAAATATCCTTTTTCCTATCATGGTTATATTTAGACTCTCCATATGCATCTTATAAAGTAATTAAAAAATTCTCAGTATTCAGACAAATGAGAAATAGAAAATTTGACTTTCAGGAAGTAAGAGAAAGATTTAATGTCTTGATAATGGAGACTTTGACCTCAGCTGGAAATTGATCTATCCTGATGTAATTGTTGCTATAGGGAAGGTTCTGACTCTCATACCACATATTTTCCATTTATTCTTACCAGGTTGGTTCTGACTGATATTTTATCTCAAGTGTCTTCATAACAAATTCTAAAGGCATATCTAGAGCATTATTTGATAACTTCTGGAAGCAAAGACAAAAGAAAAGATACAGAAAATAAAGCAAACCATGAAAGCAGTACAGGCCAGGGATGTGACATCCTAGATCCTGATGAGGAGTAGATGATGGTGCTTCTAGCCCAACCGTGGGCAAAGGGATTAGGAAAAATAATTTTCAATTATTTACAATTTCAAGTGTAATAAAAATTCAAATTAATTTCTTAGGACAGCATCAGCTTGTTTGTGTAAGGAAACAAATAGCGGGTCAGATGTGTCGTATAAAACCCAGTTGCAACTACTTGATTTTGCATCAAGGTTCACAGCATGAGAATACATCTCCCTGGCTCTGGAGCACGTTGACGAGAGGCAGAGCTGAAGACTGCGGAGCCCGGAGGAGACGCCTATGGAGTCTGTCTTTCGGGCCTCAATGATCAAAGTAGCCTGGCCGTGTCCTTTTAAGTCATGGATGAGATGAAAAGGGGCTAGAGTTCAGGCTGAGGCAAACACGGCTCTATCAGAAGGACTTTCACTGGCAGCTTCAGGAATAGCATTTCCTCTGGGATTCCATGTGCAGGAGAAGATAAAGAGGATAATGGGAAGGACCCACACTCAAGGATGTTCTCAGTGGCACCAAAATAACAAAAACATTGGAACTAACTTAAATGTCTATCAGGAGGAGACTAGACAAATGATTGGACTGCATCCATGCAGTGGACGAATAGACAGTGATGACGAGGGTGTAAACTAGAGCTAAAGTAGTAACATGAATGATTTTCAGCTATACAATAGAGAGCAAGGAACATATTGAAGAAAATATGTGGTAGAAAACCATTTCTATAAAATTCAAAAAAATGTAAAACAATACTATATTGTGTTTGGATATATACATATGTCATAAAATGTTTAAAAATGCATGGGGATGATAGAAGCCAAGTTTAGTTTAGTGGTTATATTTGGGGAGTGGGACGTCACCAGAGTGGGGCAACACGTATCAGTTGTATTGATGTTTTGTTTTTTTCAGGTGGAGTGGTTACACAAATGTCTTGTTATATTACTCTTTATGTATGTTTTCTGTAAGTCTATAATTAGAGGCAGATTAAGGTTGGTTGAGGCCCCGGGCGCAGAAGAAAATATTGAACCCCTTACATTAGAAAAAAGTGTAAAGTTAGGGTTTTGCAGCCGCCATTAAATCCACCTCTGTCTGAAATAGTTCATGGTGACTTACACACCTCCCTCCTGTGAAATGCAGAGTGTACTGAGAACAGAGGGAGCTTTGCTCAGAGAGGAAATGGGGTATCGGATGTTACAAAGAGAGATAACATGATGCTGCGTTTTGCAAGAGTGGATGGTTAATGTATATTTGCTGAATTAATAAAAGCTAGGAAGGAAAGAAAACAGAATCAGAAGTTAATGAGAATGTAAATGGGATGAAAGGAGTCTGGGGAGAAGAAAGTTTGGGGCCAGTAATGTGTGGTGAGTAGCAGTACGTGTAATAGAGCAAAGTGGGCAGATCAGGGAGGTAGGTAGATGGATGCTGAGAGGCTGCTGTGAAACCAGCCAAATGCACCACTTCCTTGGCTCTTGAGACTGGAAAGAGCTTCCACTGTGCTGGGAACTCCTGTTACTGGTAGGTCATCCTAGAGGTGCTGCTCATCACACTGCCTTAAACCATTTCTTAAGAAATACTCTTGCAAAGATAAAGAGAAAGAAAATGCATTTGAGTTTCTCCCTACAAGAAAGTAATCAAAAGGTGGTGATCAGCATTATAATCAATGATCTGATGAATATATGATGGGTTCTTGGGAGACACAACATATGTCTTCAATATTATTATTCCTTTACTTGAGTGATTTATTCTTCTGGACTCTGAGAACACAGGTTGGGCTTTTAGAGTCAGCAGGCAGGAAAATGTCCATTTTTTACTCTGTTTAATACCAGTTACTCAACTGAGTCTATTGTGCTCTGAGCAACTTTGATGTTGCTCAGCAGACGTTGCGAACATAACACAGACAAATTCACTTTTAACTGCTCACTGAGGGCTTTCTGATTATCATCTAGTTGTTGTTCTAACCATGCAGACCGACCTTTACCGAACAATGTGAGTTCATCAGGCAGAAAGGGCCCTGGCTCTCCATTCCTTTTGTTAGGGCCCAGCAGCCCTGGATTCCACGAATCTTCTGCCTGTGCTGACTTTTGTTATTTTAATTTTAAAATTACTTTTAATTTTCTTTCTTTCTCCTCCTTTCCTCTAAGCCCCCATGGCTCAAACTATTGAAGGTCATTTCCAGGAAGAAAATGCAAAATAGCAAGAAATAGTTTTGCTTGTTAATGGCTTGGGCCCTTTTGCTTTCTAGGTTAAAAGGACTGTTTGGGGGAAAGGAAGTTCTGTCTCCCTAATGACACTGTTTAGTTTTGCATCCTATTTTAGTCGGAGCATGAAGTGAGCCAGATTTGTTTCCAGCCTCTCTGACTCTTTGATTCCAGATTGAGGCATCCTCAGCAGCGTTTTAGATCTTGCTGGAATGCAAGGCTATTTTTGGAAATCCCTGTTGGATGGAGAAAAAGCCTACCATGACCAAACCATGTGTCCCAGATTTTCCAGGACAGTCCCAATTCACATAGTTTGAGGTTGTTCAATAAAGGTAGTTTATTTTGTATCAACGTAGAGTCTGATAAATGGTATATATTGCGTGTGTGAAATACACACACACATGATTTGTGGGTTTATTTGCATAAAGTTTTCTTTAGCATTTTATGGCTTCAGAACATGTGATCTTTAGAACTAGTATTGTGGAAATAGCTAACTAGCTGAGTGACCTTGACCAAGTTGATTCCTGTCTCTGGGCCTCCTCTGTTCGCCACAACCCTGGCACATTGCAGCTTCTCAGCATCTGTTCTGGAGGGAACCAAATTCCACGGCCTTTCAGGACTCTCTCTCGGTCCTTGTCCTTTCTTCTCCCTCTAGATAGAAAGTTCCATGACCTTGTCCTTTGTACTTGCCTCAGTCATATATTGTATGGCACTTCACTGATATCTTATATGTCTCCCTCACTGGTCTACAAGAGACCAGGGGGCCGGGGTGGGTCTTCACGTTTGTTATCTCCACTGTTTAGTGCAGTGTCAGATAGATGTACAGTTTAAAAAACGAGTGGAAGGAAATATACTACAAAAATAACAATGGTGAGATAATGGGTTATATGGTATAGGTATTATTTCAAGGATCAGAAAAATAAAATGATAAATAGTATTTTTTCCCTTTGCGTGCTTAAGATCAGAGAGAATTCAAGGAACATGTTGAACAGATTTCCACGATAAATGCTATTACAACATCCACTTCCTCAGCTTCTGCCACGTGGGAGCAGCTGACTCTTCCTGAAACTCTCCCACAAGCCAGGACATGTCCCTGTGACAGGTGGCCACATGGGTTTCAGAGCTGAGGACTGAGTCTGCTGTGGGATGCTCCCTTCCAGGGACTGAGTTGATCTGTGCTATGGTAATGAAGCTCAAACCACTATGCACATTGCCTGTTCCATATACTAACATCCCAGCAGATAGAGGCACCTGGGAGTCTTGACCCCAGCCTGTGCCTTTATTGTGGGCTCAGCTGAGCGATGGGACAGACCCTGTGCTAGGTGTGAAGGTAAGTCAAAGGAGCCAGAAGGTAGTTTCCACTCTTTAGGAGGCTGATCTAATGGGGCTAATGATTTATTTATGTGCATAAGAAGCTATCCAACATCAGAAGGCAGCATTTCAGCTTAAAATTAATGGCAGAGAAGGGCCATGGGAGTTTCTAGGAGGAGGAGAGAGTGAAAGGCTGTGGAAGATTGTCATGTTTTGAGATGGGATCTGGAGTGACTCCGACAGTGAAGAAGAGAAGTTCTTTCAGGGAAGCAAACAACTTGCTGAAAGGTGCAGAAGTGGGAGTGAGATCGGCCTGTGTGTTTAGTTTCGGGGGTGGCAGGGAAGTGAGTGATGGGTAGGAACAGGGAAGAAAATGTGCAGTCTGGAGTGGAAGGTGCTAAGTTAGGGAGACTGGGAAGTTAGACTGAGTACTGGGGACGGGTCAGATCTGGGAGGGCTGTGAAACTAGGAGAAAGGTTTCTCTTAGAACTTGGAGGTGTGGGGAGCCATTGTGCAGCTCTCAGAGGAGGGGGTGATTCAAGCAACTGCCCAGAGCCACAGCATCTTCCCATAGGTTGGAATGCAGCACAGAAATGGTTAAGAGCAAGTGATCTGGGTGATGCTATCTCGGTTTGATTCCTGCTTCAAAGTTGTGTTACCTGTTTGAGACTTAGTTTTCTCATTTGCAAAATAGGGTTTAATGATAGCCCCATCTAATAGGATTGCTCTGAGGATAAATGTAAAATATTTAACACAATGCCTGGTACATGATAGCCTAATAAATAGCAGATACATACAAATTCATATTAAAACTTATTTGATCAGTATGGTAAAATGGTAAGTTTGAAAAACCAAATGTTAAAAACAATTAGACATTATTCCATTGAAGAGTGAGCTTGAGACTATTTCAGGCAGATCTTTGTTGGAAAGTCCCACTTCAGTCTCCTATTTTGGCTTCATTTACCATCCCTTAGCTTTTGTGAAATATTTACGTTGGCAGGTTACTCAACTCTAATTTTTTTTCCGTTATCCCCCTAAGCTTGGTGAGGAAGATTATTTTGTTTATCTTACATTGCGGAAGACACACAGAGATATAAACACAATGACATTTAGTTACAACATCTCATCCGTTAGCATTCACCAGTTAGTAGCCAGAGCTTCTCTGGGGGGAAGCAAGGTATAGGAGCAATGATGGTGGTCAGGCTGCTTTACACCATGAACAAGGAGGTTGTGAAAAATTTGAAGGGATCAGGACGTCTTCCCAGACAAACTTACGACCCAGTCCTTGAAGAAGATTAAGAATGATCAGAATTGATCAAACAGGTCTGGTAAATCAAACCGAATACCTTACACTCACTCTTTAGAGCAGGGGTCTCCAAACTATGGCCCGCGGGCCACATGCGGCCCCCTGAGGCCATTTATCCGGCCCCCGCTGCACTTTCGGAAGGGGCACCTCTTTCATTGGTGGTCAGTGAGAGGAGCATAGTTCCCATTGAAATACTGGTCAGTTTGTTGATTTAAATTTACTTGTTCTTTATTTTAAATATTGTATTTGTTCCCATTTTGTTTTTTTTACTTTAAAATAAGATATGTGCAGTGTGCATAGGGATTTGTTCATAGTTTCTTTTTATAGTCTGGCCCTCCAATGGTCTGAAGGACAGTGAACTGGCCCCCTGTGTAAAAAGTTTGGGGACCCCTGCTTTAGAGCATCAGTTATTCCTTTAGTTGCTCTGTCTTAAATTATCGCTAGTTAAAATGTAACTACTTTGGGGAGGGATAGTAGTTTCATGCTATTATCAGTGGACTTCTTAGTGGAGAATTACATCAAGCCAAAGGACTACATCGCCAAGTTTGGTTGCCACTCTGGCACTCATCTGTGCCGGGCATACGTGACTGTTTTTAGCTGTTAATAATGGTGAGCCAACAAGGTCCCTTGGGAGATATGACTCATGGTGAGTCAGGTACACATGGAGACTTGATCCAGCCCCATTGTCTTTTGTCAAATCGCCTTCCCTAAGCTCCAGCTGCAATACCAGTGGAATTGTGTGACGCGGATGTGATGGAAGGAAAGGCATCAGTTACCACGGCAGTAGCTAGCCCTGGGTCCACGTGTGCTGGCTAGCCAGCAGACAATGATGACAGTTCATATTGGCTATGACCTGGGGGTTGTTATTTGGCTCGTGGGCCCCAGGGAAGAAGGTGTGGAAGAGGGGCCTAAAAAAGAAGAAGGAGGGCACCATCATAGCCCTTGTGTCCATCACTGTTTTGCCCAGGGCACAGCCTTAACTGAGCTGCCTTCCAATACCAGGTCCTTCCCATGCATGAGGACTGCTCCTTTCCAGAGATGGGCTAAGTGTTTAAGGGGCCCTTCACACCCCAACCTGAGGAACTGCACCTCTGTGTGCTCTTCCCCACCCCACACTGCCCTCCTTGCAGGGAGAGACGCCCTCTGTAGGAGAAGAGAATGACTCCCTCCCCTTTTACTTCTAAAACAGGTACCCCAGTGTTGGGATCCCTGTGTTGGCTTCAATTTTCCAGCAGATTCTGTCTACCTAGTGGGTTCTGACAGCGATAAGATTTTGTCCTACCAGTTTAGTAACCCCACTTGATACAAGAGCTTCTATTTTTTAATAATTCCAGCAGAAGCCCTGGGCTCGTATTCATGGGTTCAAAGAGGGCCAGTCAGTGTGGTCAGGGGTTGACAGTGCTGTTGGTATCATGGAGCCACTCCAGACTCCAGCAGCTCCATTCACACTGACTAAATGGAGACAGAGTTGGGGAGCAGGAGTGAACATAAATGTGCTATTGTTACCTGGAGGAGGAATGACAGTTGCCAGATACAACAGATGCCCACAACTCTTACCTTGAGCTAGAGGGTCTGGGAGAGGCCAGAGCTCTTATTTTGGAAACCAAGTCCCAGGGCTTCCTAACGGTATCTGGCCGTAGGCCAGCAAGTTGCACTTTCAACCCAGAAGTATAACCTCTGAAGTTTTACCCAACTGCAGAGAGGAGGTTTAGCAGAAGAGGTGTCAGTTTGGCCATTGCTAGTCACCTTGCCTCTGATAAATATCTTGATCTTGGCTGTGCTCCTCCCTTTTCTGGCCACGATAAGGCACCAGGCCAAACACGTCTCAGACAAATATCTGCATTGTTTCTGGCATGATTGTGACTTCCTGTCTTCTAACTTAGTTTTCTGCCTTGCTTTTCACTGTCTGGGTCATTTGATATTACATCTGGCGCTTCCTGTTTTTTGAGTCTCTGACTCTAGTCATCCGACTATAGAAACCAGAGGTCAACTTCTTCATAAGTCTGCTGGCTTTAGTCACTTGTTTTGGTGTACTAATTGAGATTTGCGTAAGGAAAGCTGTCAGGTGTCTGCTGGTTTTCTCAGCTTCAGATACTTCCTTATTTATGAGTGTTTGTTTTTCAGACATTGGGACTTTCTGGGCCTGCATGGAGATGGTTGTGGGATGACTACACCACCCCACCAACCCAACAGCAGTTCTGTGTCCCTGAACAAGAGCTCCAAGCCCCGTGCATCCAGCTCTCAGAATAAGGCTGCTTCAAGCATGCCAGGAGTTGAACCCCCTCCTGATGCCTCTTTCTATCCCCTTTCCCCATCCCAGGGTTCACGGGCCACTCATTTTCTCTCCCCTTCAAAGGGGTTAGTTAGCTCTGATGAAACGCCTCTAGTCGGTCTAGCAAAAATAAAAAAAGATACTAAATACAAATTTGCTTATTTTTGCCAAAGATAAATGTTTTGGTCTCTAAATTTTCACTTCGTCTTTCCACAGAATGGCCTTTCTATCAAGAAATAGAATGTTTATATCACAGACACACTCCCTGGTCCCCGGGGAGAGAAGTGCTGCTGGTCTGAGCTGTACCAGACTTAGCTTCTTTTTTTTTTTTTTCCTTTCTTCTTTTGAAGTGAGAGGAGGGGAGATAGAGAGACAGACTCCTGCGTGTGCCCTGACTGGGATCCACCTGGCCACCCCCTTCTGGGGATGATGTTCTTTACATCTGGGGCCAAGCTCGCAACCAAGGAGCCATACTCAGAACCGGGGCTGATGCACTTGGGGCCGATGCACTTGAACCAATTGAGCCATGGCTGCAGGAGGGGAAGGGAGAGAGGGAGAAGGCAGAGGGGGATGGGTGAAAAAGCAGATTGTTGCTTCTGCCGTGTACCCTGACTGGGAATCCAACTTAAGACATCCACATGCTGGGTTGTTGTTTTATCCACTGAGCCAACCAGTTAGTGCCCTTTATTTCTTTTTTGGTCAAAATAGAGAAACGGATTCAGGGAATTTTCTAAGATAATGCAGAGACAGGATATTTATTCCACCTTAAAGACAATGGCAGCTTTTGGGGTTGGGGGGAAGTCTATTAAAACATGGAAACAAGAACTTGAAGCTTGACATTCTGCCCTTTCTCTATGTGGAGCCTTTGCTGGACAAGGGGGCAACAGGTCATGGCTGCTGTGAAGACTTGAGACACCTTGGTGGACAGTTCTGTGTCTTTTGAGACTGTAGTTGGATTTCATGAAGGCTCAGTTCTCAGAGGATGGGCTTCCCAGGGGTGTACAGGAGGAGGCCAAATCTTCCCTCACTCTAATTTACCTCAGGCCAAGGGACCACCAGAACTGGGGAAATATCTGAACTCTGGGCCAGTATTGGCACAGAGCGAGGAAAGCCCTCCTGTTCCCGACTCCTCCCTTCCTTGTCTCTTCTCTGGGTGACGATGGATGGGTGTGCTGGAGCTCTGTCCGCCTGTACGCACGCAATTCTGCATATGTGAGATGTGCTTCCTCAACAGCCTGATGAACTAGTTCAGCCTAGTTCATCTTCAGTCAAGATGGGGCGCTGCCATGCACTCACTGAGAGACGGCAATGCTGCTAAGTGTCATGACTTAGAAGAAAAACACCAGCAAAATCCCAAACCAAAATAAGCCTTGTTTCTGTGTAATGCTTTAAATGACCTCATTTCTTCTCTGAAGCCACCACATGAGGTCAGGAGGACAGGTGTATTGGTGGCTGGGGCAGCTCAGATGGAGAGGGCAGGGACCCGTTCAGGCGTATTGGTGGCTGGGGCAGCTCAGATGGAGAGGGCAGGGACCCGTTCAGGCGTATTGGTGGCTGGGGCAGCTCAGATGGAGAGGGCAGGGACCCGTTCAATGGCAGTGGACTTCCAAGTGCAGGGTGGGTTTGGAAGTCTTGCCTTTCATTTTTGGTTGACAAATTAACAAAACCAAACAATAAAAAACTGCTTTTCATCCAGAAACACAAAAGACTGTGAGGTGACTGAAGCTGCGAGGGAGTCACCCAGAGCAAATAGGGCTATCACCTAGTTATCAGTGCCCCTCGAACAGGACAGGCAGACACCTGAGGGAAACTAGACCTCTCTCGGCCTCCCTGATTCCTGTGTCTGCTTGTCCCTGCAGCTTTGACAGAAGCCAGCTGCGGGCTTTAGGAGTTTCCTTGGTGGCTGTAAGGAAGGTGGCAGCTCCCCATCGGCTGTACTTGGCCTCTGAATCCCCTCTGCTTCTTCCTGCTGGTTGCAGCCCCAGCGAGGAGATCACCTGAGAAATACCTCACGTGTTGGACAAGTCTTGTCTCCCAGAGTCCTGCTGAGTGCTGCGTAGCAGGAATCTATCAGCAGAGTAGTTAAGGGCACAGGGACGCAAAGCCTTGTGTTCAAATGCTGGCTCAGCTGTTCTTACTTACTGGATGACCTTAGGCGAGGCACTTACTCTCTTTCAGTCCCACTTGGTTTATAAAGCGAGTGTTTGGGGTGGGTTTTAAAGAGTGCTTTGGTCAGTGCCTGGTACCTAGTAAGTTCTCAATATAAGAAGGCTATCATTAGCATCTACTAAATAAATGCAGTCTGATTTTTTTATCCTATGTGAAATTCCATTAACTGTCACTTATGATTATTGTGATAATCTCAGATGCTATGATTCTTAAATATCTTCCCTTTCAAAAATATGTTTGATATAGCTTGGTACCACAATGAAGCCTCGGGAATGAGGCAGACCTGGGTCCATGTTCTGGCTTCCCCACGGTCTGCCATGTGAGAGTTATCTACTCTGCATCTGTCTCCTCGTTTGAAAGCTGGGCCTAAGGGCAGCTCCTTCGGCTTATGTTGACTTTATGAGACTTGTGTGAAAGGAGCTCAATTAACAGTATCCTTATTACCTTGTATTCAGTACCTATTATATGCTTAGTGTTTTCACACCTGATTTCTCATTTTATTGACACAGTAACCTTGTGAAGTAGATATTACTATTGTTTCCAGTATGTGGATGCTCAGAGAGACAAAGTAACTTGTCTGAGGTCACACAGCTAGTAACTGGATCCCACCACATTGCTTCTCACTTGAGCCCCGGGCAACCCAACCATGGGGATACTTTCTCTTTAGCTTTTGACGTTGCCAGGACTCATTCTTCTCTGGGTGTGTGGCCCTGTTCTCAGCCAGATGCTCAGAGTCTTCCTGCCCTCACCTCTTTTCTTCCAGTGCCTGCTTTCTCAGCGCGAGTGGCTTGCCTAGCTGCTGGCAGACCTTCACCCAGTGTGGGTCACATTGGTAACTGGTGAATGGGAGGTACTGACAGTGGGGCTTTCAGGGTAAAAGCTGCCCTACACCGTCTGCCGGCCTTCATCTCTGTGTTACCGGCACAGACCAGCTGCCCAAGATGCCACAGCTGTGTCTGTGGCCTGAGGCTCTGCTTCCCCCTGAGTCATCAGCACTCTGTGTGCTCTTGGCTTACCTGCCTCTCCCTGGCAGGATGGCCCAGGCCCATCGCCTGGTGTGGGGTCTCCCATCCTGCCCCGTTCTGCACACCCTCTGTGTGGTACTGATCCACTCAGATTCAGGCCACACCAATTCTCCCGGTCTCTGGGCCTGGGCCTCTGCTGCTGACCACAGCCACCAAACACATGCTTTTGTTTATTCATTCATTCATTTCCCATTTATTTATCCACTGGTCTAGGTCCTATAGATAGCAAATAAAAAAGGAACTCATAATTAAGGGTAGGGTTTCTCAAACTTGGATTTACCTTAGAATCACCTAGAACAGCTTTTGCAAATGCAGATTCCTAGATCCCGCCTGAGACCTACAGAGGCAGAATCACTAGGCACATGCTTGTCGGCATCTGTATATTCAGATGCTCTCAGCATGACTCTGAGGCACAGTTAATGTGGAGGCCTGTGGGTCTAGGGATTCATGGTGTGTGTGGCAAATGCCCCGAGAAGGCACAGAAACCAAGACAGGGCTGCTGGAGGGGAACGTTGCCGCTCTCATCTCTCATTCTTTATATTTGGGCTTTAGGGTCTCCAACAGTCCTGCAGGGCTGACTGCTCCCCAGAGCCCTTGTGTATTAACCCCCTGCCCAACAGTCTGTTCCTTGGGACAGGGACAATGTCTGTTTTATTCACTGTGGTAGCCCAGTGCTTACAGCAAGGACCCAGGAAAAATCTATGAATGAATGAAATAAAGAACGAATGGATGCATTTCTGATTCCCTTTAAGTGTTTGCTGGGCCTCTCAGCTCATTATTTCCACCACACTGTGTGTGTGCGTGCAGATGGGAGAACACCGTGCTCCGAAGAGAGGCCCCCTCAGCCCTGCCATCCACAGCCCTCTGTCCGGACCCTGGCCTCCAAGTAGAATGTGGACGCAGGCTGAGTCCGGGATCCTTCCAGGACAAAGGAGAGTGCTTGGACCAGACAGTGCCTAGCCCTCCGGGAAGTGTGAAGCTTTCTGAAGAAGAGATTGGCCTGGGCTGAGCTTCGGAGCAAGGGAGAGGCTGGCACAGGGCAGTCATTAAAACAACAGTTGACCTCCTGGCAGCTTGTGTGAGGCCCCGTAGACCTCATTTCCACCCCCCCCTGCCAGCCCGCCCCAGGGGACCCCCCGAGAGAGGCCCATCCATCACTGGGGTCCCCGGAGATGGCTGCAGGCGCTTTTCTGTGAGTCAGTTATGGGGCTCTGTTTTCAGCACAGATCTTGTCAAATTCAAGCTGTCAACTGCGCAGATCCTGAAAGCCTGTCACAGACCCCTGGGGATGCGTGTGGGACAGGCGACAGTCCTGAGTGTGGAACTGTGGTGATAAGAGGGACAAATGAGAAAAAGCCACCTGGGCCAATAGCCCATTGTGCTAGTCCCCAGCCCCTACCCCTGTGTTTGTCCTTGAGGGACATCCAAGCAGCTGCACTGAAGGTGGTTTCCCCCTTAGCCTGGGCTGCCCGTCCCTCCGTGCCGCCCCTCCAGGGACCATGAGCGGAGGCTGTGCACGGAGCGGGTTAGGACACGGGCTGGCTCTGCCAAGTAGAAGCTGTGACTGTGGGCAAGTTACTTAACCTCTCTGCATCTGTTTCCTCACGCTGTCGTAAAGATTGCGTGAGATGACACAATGCTAAGCACGGGCCTGGCGTGGAGTAACTGCCGAGTGACTATCAGCCAGCCCTGGCAGTTTTGTGGAAGTACAAGGCAGACTGGATTCCTTGCTGATGTTCCCTCATTTCAATAGTACCCTAACTCTGCTCGGCCGTGCGCCGTACTGGTGCACATTTAAAGTGACTGAGTGGAGGCTGCGCTGGGACTGGAGGCCAGCTCTCCCATCTTGGTGTTCAGATGATCTGCTAGGTGACAGACAGTCCTGCCCGCCCGTGTGGGCACAGCCACCCAGCTTTCCTCAGAGGACACACGAGGGCCTCTGTGGGAGGCTCTCCTCTACCCTGCGGTGGAGGGCAGGTTCTGCTCTGACTAGTGGGCTCTCCCCACTAGTCATCGCTAAGGCCCAGGATAGTTCATCTGGGGCTGTGGGGAGCTCTAACTCTGGGCCACAAGCTGAAAGCTGAAGTCACATTAGGTAAAAAGAACCACCTGAACTGGCTGTGAAATGTCAAGACCAAGAGTAGGCAGGACCTTGGAGGAATCTGGGTTCCAGGGAGGGGAGAGGAGTAGCAGCGGGACTGAGGAGGGGTAGTGTGCCCGAGACAATGGCCGAGGCACATGCTGATGTCTGTGAGGAAGTCCTGTGGGCCTCCTGCAGTGGCCTGTTTTAGAAGACTCCTCTGAGGCGAAGCCGGAGTCCCCTTACCTTGCACCTGAGTAGAGTATTGACTGTTGGAACTCACCCCAAATCTCCTCCTCAAGAGGAAACATTGCTAGTTGAAGAATTCTAGAGGGAAGTGGCAAGGCTCCCAGGCTGGCTTTTCAGCAGTGTTCATTAAGCACCTGCTGGGTCAGGTGAGACCTGAGAAGTTGCAGGACAAGAGCTGCTGTCCTGGCTCCTCCATTTCACTGGGGGCTCCCCACCTCTTGCCAAGGTAAGGTTAGTAAGTGCCCCTCAGAAGGGCTGTGGTTCCCTGATCCTCCTCTGAGATAAGACAGGACTGCTGGGGAAGGGCAGGTAGAGGGACCTTGAGCTGCAGGCAAAGGCAGCTGCCCCCTGGAAGAAGGGGTGGGCGGTGGAGGGGTGAAGGGAGAGGCCTGTGCTGGTGGGCAGTCAGCTGGGTCGTCACGGGTTATCGTAGGGCACCGCCTGCCTCCACAATTACTCAAAGGCACAGGCTGCATTTCCTGTTGGCTCTTTGAGAAAGGCATGCATCTTATGAAACGCCGGGCAGAGTGGAAACCCAAAGAGCGTGACCAGATGCCACTCTCTCTGTGCTGATAGTAAGAGAGAGTAACAATTTCCAGTTGCGGCCCGTCAGTGATGTGGGAACTTGTTTGTGTGGGTGCCTAAGGTTACCCCAATCCTATCTACCCACAGAGCTGGCTAAGCAGCCTGAGTTGCCTCTGTCCTAGGTCACAGACTGACTGTGCACCGTCATTTTCTCTCTCCCCGGGGGTCAATGGGTTTAGACTGGATTTGTGTTTCCCAAAATGTGGTTTTGTAGAACTGGCAAAACACAAGCTGAATTGAGGTAGTGTGCAGACAAGCTGTTTTATATATTAATGCTTAAAAATTATTAGAAAAAAACTAACTGGCACATCAAACTTCTGATTTCATTGTTACTTGACTGGGAGAAGGCTATGTTTATCTAACTGAAAACGATGAGTCAAAGGGAAAGAAAAGATTGGGTAAATAATAGTACAAGTTATCACTGTCTGCTGAACTACAGTGAGAGCCAAAAGTGTGAATCATATATGTGAATTAAAAGTTTAAATTAGTCACAAAAAAGAAATAGGTGAAAGTAATTTTAATAATAGATACTTTAATTTGATATATCTAAAATATCATTTTGACATATAATCAGTAGAAAAATTACTGAGATCGTTTATATTCTTTTTCTGGAATAAATCTTCAGAATCTGATATGTGTTCTACATTGACATCACATCTCAATTTAATGTAGCCCATTTCAAGTGCTCAGTGGCCACATGTGACTTGTGGCTACCCCCTAGCCTATGTAATATTCAGACACGACAATTTTGAAGGTGGGATGCAAATTCCTGCAGTCTAGAGCCTTCCAACTCAGCGCTAGCTCATTTTCTGCCCCCCCAAGATGCTCTCTCTCACTCTCCAAACTGAAGCCACGTTCTTGCCTTCTATATTCTCCCACTTTCCTCCCTTGCCCAGCAATGTTCAGTTGCCCACCAGCAATTTTATGTGTTTGTATGGTACGTGTCTGGTGAACCTTTTGCAAAAAATAAATCAGAGAGAAGCGCCATTTGAAAGCTAGATAGATGCATCATTATTCACAGTGGCCAAGACATGGAAACAACAAAAGTATCCTTTGATAGAGGATTGGATAAAGAAGATGTGGTACATACATACAGTGAAATACTACTACTCATCCATAAGATATGATGACATATTACCATCCATGACAACATGGATGGACCTTGAGAACATTATATTAAGTGAAATAAGTAAATCAGAAAAAGCGAAGAACTATACGATTTCACACAGAGGTAAGATATAAAACTGAGACTCATGGACATAGATAAAAGTGAAGTGGGAACCAGGGAGTGGGAGGGACAGTAAAGAGGGGCAAGTATACAGTGCAGAAAATACTTTGACTTTGGGTGATGGGTACACAACTCAATCAACGTTCAGATGATAATAGAAATGTTTACTTGAAACCTGTGTACTCTTACTGAGTAATGTTACCCCATTAAATTTAATTTCTAAATAAAAAAATAGAAAGCCAGATAGAATTTCCTTTTGGGTCATCCTACTGCTGTTTCTTAAGCATCAGCCAGTGGCAACTTGCATGCCTATGCACACCAGTGATGGGTCTGCCAGCTCTAATTCATTTGGCAGGTGGCTTGAGGGGATGTGACAAGCTCTTCTGCAAGTCCCTTCCCATCATTTGTTGTGTTTTATATTCATCAGATCATCTGAGGAACTTCTTAAAAATTCAGGGATGGTTTTGACAACATTGTATAGGGCACATGATTACGATTCTGGGCATGTGATTCTGGTATGCCTGGAAGTTTGCGAACCACTGCTTGAAATCTATTCCTACAGTATATAGGCTGCTAATGGCTTGTTGGAGAAGTTTGAATTGGAATTTTGTAGGCTTTGTCATTTCAGACATAAGCGCTAGAAGAAGAGAGAAGCTTGGACTCTTTCCATCCCACAGTCATGACTAAACTAATTGGAAATGCTCCTGAAATTGCCCCGAAGGACAGAGTATGAACCTGAAATTGCCTTAGAAGAAATACCTACTAAACTCTAACCAAGCCAGGCGTCAGCTCTCTGGGACCTTAATGACTGTGATTTCCAAAAAAGTTCTCACTCTCATTCCCCATTTGTTATCCCTGCCATTCTATCCCCTGCAGTGCTCTCCAGGGACCAATTAATATTATCTGAATGGAAGCATGACTCATAAATGGGAAAGCTTGTTCTGGATAAGATTTCGGTGTGTGTGTATATGTACACCCATGTGTGTGTTTTGTGTGTGTGTGTGTGTGTGTGTGTGTGGGCACATGCATGCAAGGAGCATTACATCAGAGGGAAAATTGCCTGCACCCAGCATCTCAGGCCTCGTCAAGAAAGCCATCCTCCTACCCCAGTCCAGGAATAAATCCTTTGGGACTCATGGATTCCAGATGGATAGCTAAAGTGAATTCAACTCGTGAAGGAAGAGAACAAGAGAAGGAGTCTCAGGTTCAAATGCAATACAGTCAGAACAAGGATCCAAGAGAAGATAGAATCCTTAGAGTAAAAGGGGAAGGAATTTAGATTCATTAAAAATATGTTGTGTAGCAGGTATTTAACATTTGTTACCTTTTAATGATCTTACAAAGTAGATATTTGTAGTCTTGTTTAATAGACTAAGATGTTGAGGCCCAGAAATGTAATTGCCCTGTGTCAGTTGGCAGGTGGGTAGTAGAGCTGGGGTCTGAATGGTTAGAAGGCTGACTCCAAAGCTAGTGTTTTCCTCTGAATGCCAAGTGCTTTCTCAAGACAGCAATTGCTCAACCCCTTTCTGGGTTCCTTATAAATTGCTTGACTTATTCCTTGTGAAAAAAGAGCAAGTAGCTGAAGTTAAACTGTGTCTTTGTTTAAGACAGATTCCTATTCTAGATTTCTATGTCCCTAGAGGAGGCTGGCTCCTCCCTGCCAGCACTGGTTTCCACGGTGCCCTGGTGAAAGGGACCCTCTCAGTCTGGGAGCTGCAGCATCGTTAATTGGGTTCACATACATTGTACTGGCTGGGCCCCCCCGGGAGGCAAATGGAACGCTCAAAAATTAATGAAGGAGAGTTTAACAAATAAACATTTATAGAGTCCTGGGTGGAGTTGGAGAACAACAGGGATGGAGAAGCACCCAGGGGGAGCAGTTGGACTCTGGACCTGGAGGGGCAAGTGGAGGAAGTGTTTCCTCAAACCCAGGGGGAACTGTGGCCCTGGGAGAGGGGCCCCTAGGCAGGAACTGTGAGAATAGGTGGAGACATGCAGTCCCACCAGAACAGCAGGGGAAGCAGGGAATCAGCCCCCCAACTTCTCTCTTTTCACCCTCTGGTCCTGTGCCTGGGCAAACGGGACTCACCAGCATATGCCCCAAACCGGTACATGGTGCCTAGCACATAGAAAGGGCAAAGTAAATGCTGGTCATTATTCCCATCATTGGTGCCTGGGTCTTCCTGCCTGGGGCTTGCCTGAGGCTGTTTCTCCAGAGAATGAATAGAGGGCACTTGTCTCTCTGCTGGAAACAAGTAACAAGTTGGTTTGGAGAAGTAGACTTCCCTGTGTGAGCTTAATATAGGTCTTTACCCACATAATTGGCTATGACCATGCTCAAGTTATGAAGGAAATTCCTGTTTGCTTAACTGCTTAGTTAAATGACTCTCAATTGGACTATCTTTCCTCTAAGAAATGTGGAGACTGACCTGAGATCAGAAGGATTTGTGAATTGTTTGGTTAAGAAATGAAGAGAGGATTTGTGCTGAGTTTTTCACATGCGCCTTCAAATGCCAAGGGATGGAAGGAGAGCTTGATGCTGATTATTTCCCTGGGCAGCCCCACCTCCCTCCAGTCCCTGAGCCGGTCTCCTCTCTTCTATCACCCAGGTTCCCTTACCCGCTGGCTTCCAGCTGGGTTTAACAAACAGGAGAACACACCAGGAGGTCCAAGGTGGGAAGAGAGAGCCATTGAGTTATTTCTCCATTCTAAGTCTCGTGCTGTGGCTGTGTCCTTTTATCACTACAATTCTCACAGGGAATCTGTCTTCAAATTTCTATGTCCTACTGGGCTTTAGTGACACTCTTTCCTCCTTGAGTCCCTTCAGCCCTTTGTGTGGTTATGTTTTCTCGCTGGTGGCTCTTCCCAGAGTGCCTCACCATCCTTGGTCTGTTCCCTCAACGTCACACCTCTATCAGGAGTCCTTTCGTTAGAAGCATCTGTGATGGTTTGGGAACTGCATATTTGCTGACTCCAACTTACTTATAGCCTCTTCCAATTAATTCCTACCTAGCAGGTATTCAACCAAGAATGTTGAATGGAATGGCTCTGTGGCATTTAGGTATCCCAGGGGGCATGCTTCATATTCTTATGTAAATATGATACTGTTGTGTGTGTGTGTGTGTGTGTGTATGTGTGTGTGTGTGTTAAATACATGAGGAACTGGGCTCTAAAATTTACTTCCATGATGAAGGTATTCTGTGGTAGATTTCAAGGACATGATATATTAGAAGTAATCAACAGTGTCATGCATGGCCTTGTCATTCACAAGTCATCAGAATTGTAGGTCTTGGCAGAATGGCTTAGTGGATAGAGTGTCAGCCTGGTTTGTGGTGGTCGTGGGTTTGATCACAGGTCTGGGCATACATAAGAAGCAACTATCTGCTTCTTTTCCCTCCCTCTCCCCCTTGTTTCTCCCTTTTTCTCTCTCAGCCAGTGGCTCAATTGGTCTAAGTGTTAGCCCTGGGCACTGAGGATAGCTCAGTTGATTTGAGCATTGGTCCCAGATGGGGGTTGCCAGGTGGATTCTTGTTGGGGTACATGTAGGAGTCTTTCACTGTGTTTCTTCTCCTTTCACTTAAAAAAAGAAACATAGCATATTCTAGTCATATTTACCCTTGAAAAGGTTAGAAGAGTAAGGATTGGCCCTTGCTACATCTGGGTTTATAGAACAATTCCAGACACTCATTGTTTCTACCATTTAATTCACTCCTGCCCATTTTGGAGTGAGGACTTCATCCTACTTTAGACTCCCATGGTGTCAAATAAGGGAAAGAAGATATTAGGGATCTGGTTTCTTAGCCCTTCAAGATGCCATTGTGTAGCCTTGACATACTATTCTATGGCTGGCTCTCTGGAGGCTTCCTTGGCTGTTGTCCTTAGCATTTGGCCTTACTTGAAGCAAAGTGAGCCGAAGAGAAAGTTGGCTTTGAAACTGTGGACCCATTGAGGTTAGAGTGGTTTCCTGTCCCCATTAAGAAGAATCATACCTGTCACGTTTGTTGATAGATGACTGCTCCTCCGAGCTTTGCCTGGTAAAAGAACATGGAGATATAAGGGATTTCCACACCCTCCAGGGCCCCCCCAAGGAAATTAGTTATTCCCAGAAAGCTCCTCCATCTTTAATATAGGAGATGTATTTTGACACAAATGCCTTAAAAGTCAGTCTGTCAATCTGGCTTTGCTTAACTTCCCTGAGAAACAGTGCTATGGGAAGGACTGTTAAATGTTTCCAAAACATGTTTTGAAAAAAAGCCACTGGAAGGAGAAATAATTTGCCAAAAATAAGTCACTTGTCCATCACAGCACTTTCATTGTGTTTTGTTCTAAACAAGTGAAAACCCCAAACCCTCAAACCCAAGTGTGGCCCACATTGTATGGCCTGAGATGAGGAGTTTCGTTTAGAAGGACATATGCAGAGGAACTTGGGGGCTCTCAGGGTTTGCAGGGGAGACTAATGATGGCCAAGGGCATGATGGTGGCATGCTACGTTCCTGCAGTCTTGGTGCTTATTACTCCCGCTTGCCTTTTGCTCAGCTGTCCCTACACTAACCTTGCTCTCTCTCCAGCTGCAAACAGCTGCCTTTGTTTTCAGAAAATAACTTGAACTTTTTCTCAACAACTCCAATGTCTACTTATCTCATTTCAGAGTTCTGACTCTGTCCCTTCTCTGGTCCCTTCTTTTAGCAACTTCTTGGCCTGTCCTTTGGCTTCAGCCTTCTGTCTTGATGCTCATCTGTGCTTGACCCTTAAGTGGGAAATCCCTGCTACAGTCCTGGGGTCTCTGGAACCTCACCATCTGGGCTCATCCCCAGCCCCTACACTTCCCCCTGCTGCCACCAAGTGTGTGGGTGGGAGAGGAGGGGTTAGGCTATTCTTGGCTCAAAAACTATAACTGGTTCCTCATGATAAGGGAAATGCAAATTGAAACCATGAAATACCTTTCACATCTACCAGATTAGCAAAAATTAATTAAGTCTGATCTGATGGCAACAAGGATGGTGAGATGTCGGCATGAGGGAACTCTGGTGGGGGTATAAATTGGTGCAGTTGTTTTGGAGGGCAGTCTGACTACCAGCTGAGGTCAAATATGTGCTCCTGCTATGAAATATCAATTCTTCCTGGAGAAACTATCTTACAGATGTACAGATTTGTGTTTGTGTCTATGCATATACATGTATATACACACATACATGCTCACACACATATCTTATGTACATATACACACAAAAGAATGTTGATTACATAGCCCACAAGCTGTGGTTATGACATGTGCTAATGGAACTGAATACTACTCTATGCAGCAGGTAAGATAAATGTAGTGACTCACGTTTTTGGCAACATGTACAAAACCTAAAACAATGTTGAGTGAAAAATCAAGTTATTAAAGAGCATATGTGTGTGTTACATACACATATGTAGTATATAGATGCAATTTATAGTAAAATGTAAACAATATGATTTTTATCAATACATTAATATTTATTAAAAAATAACATACATGAGAAGGATATAGGTCAACTTCAGATTAATAGTTATTTTGGGGAAAGTAGAGAAAAGGATGAAGAGATGGAACTACCTGGACATTTTTTATTTCTTTGAAAGGAGAAAGAGGGAGCCTATGTTTAATGTTGGTAATGGGTTTCTAAAGATCTAGTTTATTATTTTTTCTACTCAGTATGATTGAAATGTTTCATGTTTACAAATTTAAAACAATAAGAAAACTATTTCTCATACTTACTGATGTCCTGGGTAACTGAAACCAACTTGAGGATTCATAGAACTATACTTTCAGGTGGAGACAGGACCTTTGAGAACATCTGGTTAACCTCTGTCTGATCCAGAATCTATTCTATGAGTTGCCTATAGCCCTGTGTCAACACCTGCCTGGCATGAATCTCTAACCACTGGGGCTTCCTGCAGATGAAACTCTTGGACAGTTACTGCCTGCACCGAAATGGGCTTTCTGCTGCTATCAGGTCCCAGGTCCACCCAGTTCCTCCCCCCCTCAAGATTCCCACCACAGTGGACTTTGGAGCTAGGAATCAGGGGCTTTGGGCCAGCCTTGCAGGGGAATGAGAGCGGAAAGAGGAAGCTCACGGGCTGGAGCCAACCCTCAGGCGTTCCTCTTTGGAAAGGCTGGCTGTGAAGGGACTTGCTGAACTAACACTCTGAGAGGAGGAAGCTGGGCTCTCAGGGCAAAATTCTGTTGCTGGGCAGCACACTGTGCCCTGCATGCTGCTTTCCCAGGCCTCACTTCCCCAAGCACGGGCACGTGAGCAGCCGCAGGGGCCTGGCCACGGCACCCTGGGATGTTTCAAGGCCAGCTGAGCAGGAGGGCCGGCACCGAGTCAGTGACTCACAGGGACCCTCCAGGGTGCCCTCTTCTTCCTATCTTTTGTGAAATAAGTTGGAAAAGAAGGTCACATGTCCGATTCCCCTCTTACCAAGAATGCCTAAAACCAAATGAAGCTTCCTCTGATTCTCCTGTGTCTTGTTCAAATGTAGCTGGTCTCAAGGCCTGACTTATAGGGAGAAAAGCATTGATAGCTACACACAGAAGCCTGTTTCCATATTTCAAACAAAACAATGACCACCTAAAGTTTTCAGTACCACCATCTCTGTACTTTTGGTGGGTTAGGTTTTTTTAATTTTAATTTTTAAGGTGATGTTTTTTAGGAGAAAATAGTAAAGGATTTAGTGAAAATAATATGAGCTGTGAGGGTAAGGTCTAGAATTAGTTCAACTTTAGCTTAATGTCTTCATTTTAATTGTTTTAGAGTGAGAAACTTGACATTGCTAAGAACAGGGTACAACAGCTGTGGGTTCTTTGTTGGTAGAGGTGTCAGTGGGGCAGGAAGAGGAGGTGATCTTGAACCAGTGGTGAGTTTGGCTGCTGAGAGCTCCTTGCCTTACCTGTTTTCTAGTTAGTGGTTCAGCTCTGCAGACCAGTGCTTGTCAAACTCTGTTGCATATAGGATCTCTCTGGAGGTTTATGTCATGGAAGCCATCTCCCAGGGACACCTTAGACCGATTAAACCAGAATCTTGGGGAGTTTGACCCAGGCATCTACACTTTTAAGTATTTTGAGGTGATACTGAACAAGCCAAGTTTGAGAACCAATGCTATACCTGGAAATATCAGAGAGGTGTTCAGGGCCTGCCCTGTAAAAAGGAGCACATGTCAAAGATTATATTATGCTACTACTAGTAAGACCACTTGAGGGATTGCCATTGGCCAGACAGTGTCCAAGTGTTCTCTGTACATTACCTAATAAAAATTTTAGAACAACTTGCTGAGATAGATTATTTAATTTTATAGAAGTTGAAAATGACCTTAAACAGGTTAAGGAAGATGCCCAAGTGAGGCGGCTTAACTGTGATGCCAGAGGCCCTGACTTCAGAGACGGAGCTGGCACCACTGATAGTTACTAAAGCAGGCATTTACGAGCTGTCTCCCTCTCGCCCGCTCACTCACTGACTCACTCACTCACTCACATCTACACAATTCAGAAACACTGTCAGTGGTAAGCATTTTCTTTCTTTCTTTCTTTTTTTTTTTGGTAAGCATTTTCTTAACATGGTCTTGTCAGTTGATTTACAGAAATGTGAATTCTCTGGCGCCACTGTTCCTGAGCTTCCTGAGTATCAGTGTTTCACGGAGTGAGGCTGCTGAGGCATCCCATCTTCTGTGTCTGGGGACACAGCGCGGCTGTCATTATTGCCCTCAACTGAAAGGCTGAGAAAACAGTGAGGACAACACTCTATGTTATCTCTAGGAGATTGAAAAGTTGATGAAATTTCTTATTTTTCAAGATGGTGTGATGACGTAATGAAAAGGACAGATGAGATCAGGGTTTGTCTAGTTTTTCCACCGCTGAGCTGTGTAATGTTGAGCAAGTCACTTCCTCTCTCTGGGCTTCCTCATGTGAGAAAGAAGGAAATTGAACCAAATGTTCTTCTAGAGACCTTCTAGCTCTAGCCATGATCCAAAAGATAAATATCAGCACTGTGGCCTTCCTGATTCTGAGGTCTCAGCAGGCTGGTCTCTGGCCAGGGGTCCATTTACTCCTTCCTGAGCATCGTATTTGCAGGACTGACTTCCCCCAGATATGGTCAGTGGTATAATAAGGAGCAGTTGCCCTCAGACACTGGATAAGTCACTTAAATAGCAGCAGATGGTCCAGGAATAATTGGAAAAGACACACTTTATTAGGTAATGAAGAATTTGTATGTCGATTTTTAACTAATATGGATAAAAGTTGAAATATAAAGAATATGTGCAGAGAAAGTCACCCCCATGCAAGATTTCTGAATCTAAAGTGGGTATTATGGGAGTGTACATGGCTGCAGAATGTGTGGGTGGGGGGTGCTGGTAGGTGGAGCTTTCTCTTGGGAGAGGGCAGCTGTCTGTCAGAGCTGGCCATTCAACTGCATGCCCCGAAACCAGACTCAGGAAATTGGCCTTGAGATAACAGAAGTGACTGACAGTCCTGCTAACTTCCTCCCTTGGTTAGAAGTCTGCATCTGCCATTGGGGAAGAACCCTCTGTCCGGCCCAGGGGAGGTGAATTGGAACTAGAAAGGTAGCTAGGTGAGCATGGGTTCAGGTCAAAGGCAGAGGAGTGGCCTCAGGGGACATTTTCTTAGACGATGTTGTAGATATTGACTGCCCAATGGCTGTTCTCACTTTCCAACAGTTTCCTTCTCAGGCACTTTCTCTCTCCCATTGTGTTTAGGCTTTGGGAACCGGTTGGCCCAACACAAACTCTCCTATGTTAAAAGTGAAAGCCTTGCCTGACCAGGCAGTGGCGCAGTGGATAGAGCCTTGGACTGGAACGCAGAGGGCCCAGGTTCAAAACTCCAAGGTTGTTGGCTTAGTGTGGGCTCATCTGGCTTGAGCATGGACTCATCAGCTTGAGTGCGGGGTTGCTGGCTTGAGCACGGGATCATTGACATGACCCCATGGTCACTGGCTTGAGCCCAAAAGTCACTGGTTTGAAGCCCAAGGTCGCTGGCTTGAGCAAGTGGTCACTCGCTCTGCTGTAGCCCCCCAGTCAAGGCACATATGAGAAAGCGATCAATGAACACCTAAGGAGCTGTGATGAAGAATTGATGTTTCGCCCTGGCCGGTTGGCTCAGCGGTAGAGCGTCGGCCTAGCGTGCGGATGACCCGGGTTCGATTCCTGGCCAGGGCACACAGGAGAAGCGCCCATTTGCTTCTCCACCCCTCCGCCGCGCTTTCCTCTCTGTCTCTCTCTTCCCCTCCCGCAGCCGAGGCTCCATTGGAGCAAAGATGGCCCGGGCGCTGGGGATGGCTCTGTGGCCTCTGCCTCAGGCGCTAGAGTGGCTCTGGTCACAATATGGCGATGCCCAGGATGGGCAGAGCATCGCCCCCAGGTGGGTAGAGCGTCGCCCCATGGTGGGCATGCCGAGTGGATTCCGGTCGGGCGCATGCGGGAGTCTGTCTGACTGTCTCTCCCCGTTTCCAGCTTCAGAAAAATGAAAAAAAAAAAAAAAAAAAAAAAGAAAAGAATTGATGTTTCTCATCTCTCTCCCTTCCTGTCTGTCCCCATCTGTCCCTCTCTCTGTCTCTTTCTCAGTCTCTGCCACAAAAACAACAACAAAAAAAGTAAAAGCCTCCTCCAAATGGAGCCTTCTGCTGAAAAGCAAGTTGTGTGGCCTTAATTTGCTCTATGGTATGCTCTTTCCCAGGATTTTGTTTCTTGAATGGGACTAATGGTTAGAGTTTGTACTGAGGACAGCATCCAGGTGAGGCTGTGTAGTAGCTTCTGTGACCAAGACCTTCAGGATCAGCCAGGTCTCATCTGGTCCAATCCTGGCCTGTCAACCCCTGTGTTGAGCCTCTTTGCTTTTCTGTTCTCTTTTCCAATAAAACATTCCTCACCCCCCAGCTGCTTTTTCCTGACGTAGTCCAGGATCAATGTATTTGCAGTAAAAAATCTTGACAGACGCAGAGTACACCCCTCTGATGGACTCTGTCCATCTAATTGTCTCTGCCCTGGAGGTCAAGTGCAAACACAGGCAACCCTTGACCCTGAGCTTTTCCTTTCTCCATGAACTCACCCTCTTTCTGTTTCTGCTTCTCCAGGCAGTTCACAAAACGGCTGATTCATCCTCCATCTGTTACATCCAATTGTATGTCATTCCTGTCACCCAGAGACATGTCTTAGGTGTTCCCCAACTCTTTGGGCATATACCTGCAGAAAGTCTTCTCTTTCTTTTACTATTTTAGCTAGTCTCATCCACTGAGCATGTATTTCCCCAACCTAACTTTCCAAGGGCATCTACACTTACAGGTTCCTGTAAGTCAATTTATTTCTATTCTCCGTGTAACATCTAAATGTTTAAGTGAATGTGAAATGATTAATAGCCCTTTGAAAATTCTGTCTTTCATGCTTCCTGACTTTGAGTAGTCCACCCTGTTCAAGCTCCTGTACTAACTCTGTGTTATACTCTATGTCCTGAGTGACAGGCTGGAGGATGCAAAGATGTAAGAGGCTGGTTTCTTGTCTGTAAGGTTTATAAACTTATTGTAGACATGAAATAATTATAGAGCAACCTATACCTTCAATAACCCTCCAATGGCCTGTGACAGTGGTTTTATAATTGATTTTCTAAAGCCCCAGTTGTAGGGTAATGAGAAGGGGGCCACCTGTTGTTCTGTGGATATCACTGGCACACAGTTATCTGCCTTAAGATAACATAATCGTAAGTGACAATCTTGCTAGCTTGTGGTGAGGGATCTTTCTTCCTTTGGTAAGAAGTTTGCCTCTGCTCTTGGGAAAGAACCCTCTATCCAGTCTAGGAGAGGTGGATCAGAACTGGAAAGGTGGCCAGGTGAGCCTAGGGTCAGGTCAAAGGCAGACGGATGGCCTCAGAGGACATTTATTCAGGCAAGGGTTTGAAGACTGCAGGATCCAGTGTTTTGCTGATGTACAAGGTCCTTTGTGATCTTCCCATGGACAATAGATTTAGATCCTACATCCTGCCACTTGAACCTCCAGGAATCTCTTGAGTGTGAAGCCTCTGAGCCACCTTGCCCTTCCATATGCAGCTCTTCCTACTTTTCATGAATCACTGGCAACTCCAAAACTATAGCTCACCTCGATGGTAAACTCATCTAAGGCAGAGACCACATCTCATCTGGATGGACTCCCAATAAGTGACGGCCTGGCACATGTTTGTTGAATTAAGGACAAAATTTTGCTTTGATATATTAGTTCTTTGTGAAGTGTGGCAAATTTAGATTCCTGGAAAGGGAGAAGGAAGGCATTTCAGGCGTGAGTAGTAAAGTTTTGTTTATAAGTGCCCCATAGAACAGTCAAGGGCTGTAGGAAAAAAATCAATGAAGGAGCATTTTAAATACAACCATGCCTGGACCCCACTGTAGGCCAGATGAACCAGAGTCTCAGGAATGGGCCTGGGCCTTGGGACCAAAAGCTTTCCTTATGAGTCTAACGTGCAACAGGGTTTGGGGACAGCCCTGGGACTGTCATGTCAGATAGAAGGGGTATAAAGAGAGGCTGAGTGTAGCCTGACCAGGTGGTGGTGCATTAGCCTGGGACCCAGAGGACCCAGGTTTGAAACCCCGAGGTCACTGGCTTGAACAGGGGCTCACCAGCTTGAGCATGGGGTCACTGTCTTGAGTATGGGATCATAGACATGACCCCATGGTCTCTGGCTTGAGCCCAAAGGTTGCTAGTTTGAGCAAGGGATCACTGGCTTGGTTGGAGCTCTTTGATCAAGGCACATATGAGAAAGCAATCAATGAACAGCTAAGGTGTTGCAATGAAGAATTGATGTTTCTCATCTCTCTTTCTTCCTGTCTGTCTGTCCCTATCTGTCTCTCCCTCTAAAAAAAAAAAAAAAAAAAAAAAAAAAAAAAAAGAGACTGGGTTTGAACCATCCTTTCCGTTTTTGCAAACTAGTTTTTATGGCAGGTTAATCTGGTTCAGATTCAGATTGAGGGGAGTGGCAGGCTTGGAAAAGCAGAGAGCAGGGTAATGCAACGTTTCAGGCCAGAGGCCTGCTCCTCGGTGGAGGAGCAGAAAACAGAAGATGAATGCAGGAGACAGAAAACAGAAGAATTAATGGACCTCGGTGAAGTGAAAAGAGAACACATTTTCTCATTAGGTGTGGCAGCAATGACAGACATCTCCTTACACACATAGTCCTAAAGTTCTGTGGAGGACTAAGTAAGGAATGGTATTGAATCTCTATACCCACTCTCCTCCCTCCCCCTTAGCGCCTGGATAATAGGTGCATTTTCCTTCTTTTGACCTTAGCATCTGCTAACTCTCATTGTTTTCTAATCCCTCATCCCTTCCACGAGAAACTTTCTGGAAAGGGAATCTGCACTACTGTCCTCACTTCCTCACACCCACACTCTAACCCTGCCATCGGCCATCACCCCTCAATCTCTCTCAATGGTCTCGGGTAGCCTCCCACTTTCAGAAATCCAGTGACTTAAAATAAACTAAAAGCATTTTTCTATTAAACCTGTTGGCTGCATTTAACTTTCTTAAAGCTCGACACTCCTGGCTTCTGATCTACTGGAAGGTCTCAGTTTTCTTTCCACCTCTCTGAGGCTCTTTCTCTAACTTGTGTTTTTCCCTCCACCGATGACAGATGCACCCAGGACTCAACCCCGGGCCCTTTCTTCATTTTCATTCTCTCGGCCACCGCTCCAGACTCTTCCCCAGGTTTCAGTTTCTCACTTCTAATTGTTAGCAGGACATTGTCCACTGGATGCACTACCTGTGCCCAGTACTCATTGCCATTACTTACCATCAATAGTATTTGCAACGTCCTTTGTTGCTTTCAGAGTTCTTTAGCCACCCTGTTTCATTTGAGCTCCATCGTCCTCCCAACCCTGCATCTTTTATTCTGCTCTTCCATGGATTTCAATCTTGGCTTTGGTGCTTGCTAACTGAAGCCTCAGTTTCTTAATCTTTAAAATGGAGATAATAATATCCGTACCATAGCGGTATTGTGAGAGTCAAACAAGAAAACTACAAAAATGCCAAACTCATTTATACAACTCCACTTCATCCTCGAAGCAGAATCTAGGTGTTGTTTTGTTTTTGTTTTTTTTTCACTAACCCTCCTAAAATAATAGAATGAACAATTCTAAACATTAGGAAGAGAAGTTGCCTGAATGATGATTTTAGTCAAGTTTGAGTAAGTGGGAATTTCCAGTTGGACTATATCTGAGCTTAATTTTCCTTCTGAATATCTTCTCAAGGATCTTAGAGGGAGCTATAGATGTTTTGGGCGAAGTTTCTAATTTTTGGAAGTGTCTAATTTTTGACAAGGTTGGCTCAGTGCAACATACAAAGATAGCAATGTGAGTGCTTTTGCTATTCATGGCCTTGTATGTCAAAGTGAACTCTGTTTTATGGAGGGGTATTAAGTGTTTGTCAGCCTCTGGGTTGGAAGATGTGATGGAAAGATTTTTACTGTCTAAATATTTTCTGTCAATTTTGATTTATGAGTTGTTTTAGATCTTTGAACTGCCAGCAATCCAATCCACAACTTGCTACTTGGATTATTGCCTGTAAATATATATTTGGGGGTCTGTAAAGTGATAAGTTCCTAAGGCATATGGTCAATAATCAGAGTCCCCATGACAGGGCTGCCAATGACTTACTTGTAAGATGATGTTCTAGCCATACTGTGAAAAATTACTTGGCCTTGAGAACTAAAAGGCATCTAGGATTATTCAGGAACTATGAATCCGGGTAGCTTTTCTTTAATGTGTCGTTCTTAATTTACATTTTTCAACCACCAACTGTAATTTGGAACATTGTAGTCAAAGATTGTTGGATTTGGTTCCAGCATTGCAGAGAAAGTACCTATTTTGTTAAAATACTTTGATAGACATTATGAAGGTAAATAGATCAAATGTGGTACAGAATGGGGAAGTGGAATATATATATAGTATATTTGCTTCATATATGGGAAAGCAAAAGGCAGTTTTCAAAAATACTAAGTTTGATCATATTCTGTGATTAGAGTTAGAACATCTTATTTTCACTATGTAAGCAGACTTCTAATAAAATGGATGTGAATAGTTGTTATTGATGACCAATGGGCTATGGAGATAAGTGAGCAAATAATGTCCAGATAAGCTGGAAACAGCTTCAGTTCAGTTTCAGTGATCTTTGTTATTCCTTGAATCAAGATGGAGCCTCATTCTTGAGTGGCCTTATCGCTTCTGCTCTGTGTTCTTGGAATGCTGCCCTGAGTTGCCACGTGAAGAAGCCACATGGAGCAGAGTCAAGCCATCCCAGCTTAGACGTCCTGGACCCACCAGCTGAGATGCAGCGTCAACCTGCAGACATGGGAGCAAGGCTCTCTTGGGTCATTGGAGGCTGTCTAGCCCCAGCCATGCTCCAGACAACTGCAGCCATGTGAGGTCAGAGAAAGAACCACCCAGCTAAACACAGGTCAGATTGCTAACCCAAAGAATCATGAGCAAATAAGAAAAATTTTAAGGTTTTAAGCCACAAAATTTTGGGCCTGTGTTCTTCGTAGCAACAGATAACTAAAAATGGAAGAGAAAACAGGCAAATACTCTTACCGTTAAATTTTAATTGAGAAATAATAAATTAGACAGTGACTTGTTAGGTTCCAGAAGTTTGGAGCAGGAAGGGACTCCAGAGCTGAACCCTCTGATTTTCTTCATTCCTGGCTGCGTTTCCCTGGGTTCATGTTCTGCCGTCCCTATGAGATAAGCTGCTCTTTGAGAGTTAGGACCAGGTTTTATGTTTCTTGGTATTCCCCGAGAGTGCTTAGAGCCCGGGTCTCAGAAAATCTTTGTTTCTTGCTGGGTTACATGGGAAGTGGCAAGAAGGTTGTGGGGCCATGAGTTTCCCAAGTGTGACCCAGAACCTGTCAGCTGCTTGGCTTCATTTGTAGTTTAGGTCTGTGAGGTATCTTACATTCTCCTGTTGTGGTGTGTTTTGGAGATAACGAATTTGAGGTGCCAAGGGAGGCATGATTATACACATTTGAGGGTTGGTATCCAGGAGGTCAGAGGAGCAATCTTTAAAACCACACTGTTTGTACCACTTATTTTGGATAATGGCTGTCTTACCGATGCCTTAGTCAAAACAAAGGGACATGGTGTTCCTGCCATCCATATCCTAAAGGACATTGAATTAGAACTCAGAGGTCTGGTCAAGACACATATGAGAAAACAATTAACAAATAACTAAGGTACCACAACAATAAGTTGATCCTTCTCATCTCTCCTTTCCTGTCTGTCCTTGTCTGTCTCCCTACCTCTTTCTCGTAAAAAAAAAAAATGGAATAGCACATATAAAATATGAATTTCTAACTTCTTAAAAAGATTTTATTTATTCATTTTTCAGAGAGAGAGAGAGAGAGAGAGGAGGGAGGAGCAGGAAGCAGCAACTCCCATATGTGCTTTGACCAGGAGGAGCAGGAAGCAGGAACTCCCATATGTGCTTTGACCAGGCAAGCTCAGGGTTTTGAACTGGCGTCCTCAGCATTCCAAGTCAATGCTTTATCCACAGTGCCACCACAGGTCAGGCTGAATTTCTAACTTTTACTTTACAGAGTAGATCAGGGGTCCCCAAAACTTTTTACACAGGGGGCCAGTTCACTGTCCCTCAGACCGTTGGAGGGCCAGACTATAAAAAAAAAAAACTATGAACAAATTCCTATGCACACTGCACATATCTTATTTTAAAGTAAAAAAACAAAACGGGAACAAATACAATATTTAAAATAAAGAACAAGTAAATTTAAATCAACAAACTGACCAGTATTTCAGTGGGAACTATGGGCCTGCTTTTGGCTAATGAGATGGTCAATGTGCTCCTCTCACTGACCACCAATGAAAGAGATACCCCTTCCAGAAGTGCGGTGGGGGCCGGATAAATGGCCTCAGGGGGCCGCATGCGGCCCGCAGGCTGTAGTTTGGGGACCCCTGGAGTAGATAATCTGGCAACATTAGCACTTTATTCTGGCCAGTATTGGTTGGGGCTGAGCAGTGGCTTCCCGCTTTGCAGAGGAACTGTCCAGCTTGTCACAGTTCCCTGAGCTTCCTACTGACTCATACTTGTCAGCTCTCCTCATGTACAGTAACTGCCTGGCCCCTATGGACAACTGTGTTTTCCCCTTGACAAAAATAAGCGGCTCAATAGGTGCAGTGCTGCCCCACCCCATCTTTCTTGCTGTTCCTTCATGGGCCTTTAAGAATTGGATTCCTCTTGGTTCAAGGCCAGAAGAGTCTTTCAGATGAACCCTGAGGGTTCAGAGAAGTAGTCAGGGTCAGCACTGCTGGCCCAGCCTTACCTTGTCCCCTGCCACTAGCCACCCCCAGCAAAAGGCAGACTCATCAGTGAGGTTTACATCAGAAACTGATCATACCAAGAAAGCACGTTTATTTACCTTTAAGAAGTCTAATTATATTTTTCCACTAGTAAGGACATGTTCATTATTGAATTTTTGAGAATGATGCCCTTTAAAGGCTGTTTATTTAGTCAAATAATACATCTCTCAATGTGCCCTTAGATTAATAGTGGACCCCTCAAGCCAAAAGAACAGGGCCACCCCACCTCTTTCTCGTTGTAAGTACAGCCTATGGCCAGTGTCCAGGGACCACTGAAAGTCTCTCTACCAGCAAAGTCTGATCCCCACTCCATCCCCCTAATATAAAAATTGCTGCTGCTTGAGGGGTTGTAATAATAAGGGACTCAATTATATAGGAAATTATATAAATTATATATAATATATATAAAAGACTTAATTATATAACAAATTGCTTTGAAATGATTAAATTGTGTATTGGCAGGATTTGGGTATCTGAATATAATGAGTTTCATTGATTATATAAGTATCTTCTCTGAGCTGGTATAATGACTGCTTCTGTTGGGTGTTGCTCAAAATACCAGCCAGCTGGAAGACTTCAAAAACTTCGATGCTCTGAATAACACTTAGAATATGTACTGGAATTAGCTCCCTCTGTAACTTCTACTCTGGGGTGATAAGGGTCCCTAGAATAGATCCTTGTCCCCAACGTGGGACAGTTGCTCTAGCAGGGCTTCCTAGCATGGCAGGTGGGGCTGCTTCCCAAGGGACCAGGACAGTGCAGGGCTGGGAGGCCTGCAGTCTGCAAGCCAGAAGGTCTGCTTGGCTTGGGCAGCTGGAGGGTGGCCATACTTCCAGGTCTCTTCTTCCTCACCTGCTCAGCCCCCCTGGGGAAGGAAGCCGATGTCTGTTTGGTGGTCTGTGTGCTTGCTGAAGCCTCCACAGCTTTCCTGCGGCCTGCCACTTGGAGTGGTGAGTGCCGGGAGTGTGCTGGCATACCTGTTGGTCCTGTGTGGTGAGCGCCAGGAGTGTGCCGGCATATCCGTTGGTCCTGTGTGGTGAGTACCAGGAGTGTGCTGGCATACCTGTTGGTCCTGTGTGAATCATGACCACGGTGAGTTGTGGCAGGCTGGGACAGACCGGCATGGTTTAAGGCAGAGAATTAGGAGGAGCCCAGACCCCTCAGCTGTTGCATCTGGCCACTCACATCTGTAGCAACTGAATGGGTCAGGAGAGGGCTTTAGTAGCCAAAGGCATTCGGATTTTCCCAAGAGGGCCTCAAGGATGCCTTCACAAATAAAGTTATACTTTTGGCCACCACAGTCTAATCTAAGCATTGGCAAACATTTCCTGTAAATAACTGATGGTAAAAATTTTAGGTTTTGCAGGTCACAGATTTCTCTGTCTCTCCTCCTCCTCTATGGTTTGAACAATACATTAAAAATGTCAGAATCGTTCTTTATTCATGGGCATGGAAAAAACAGGTTTCAGGCTGGATTTGGCACCAGGGCTGTAGCTGCCATCCTCGCCTGTCCTAATGTATTTGGTGACAACTCACTGGATTTTTTTGCTGTTCATACTGAAGCCACTGAGATCTGATGGTGGACACCAACCAGTGATTCCCAGAGCTAGGGAACCATTCTGGAAAAAGTGGACAAGCACTGAAGTCACATGACCTTGGACACTTAGATCCTCCAGCCTACAGTAGAGGAACTCCGTTCCACTGGGGTACCCACAGCTCCTGCAGAACCTCAGCAGTTAGCACGTACTGTCTGGCACTTGTCAGAATTGTTTCCTGTGTTCCTGTGTGCCCAGTCTGTTCTCCCTCGCCTCCTTCCCACACACTGACACCCACTCTCAGAGCCCCTTGAGGATGGGGAAGCAGGCTTTCAAACACTTCATCGCACCCAGAACGGTGTCTGCTACAGAGCACTAAATAATTAATGTGGTGACTGAGTGGATGCCTCAGTTACCCCTCTGTATCTCTTTCTCTGTCCCCACTGATGAATCCTGGAAGGTAGAGATTAAAGACATTTTATGCCTTGTGGAGTTCTTGTCAATGTGGGACCACTTAAGTGTTTCCTAAAGCTACTGTCTTGGTTCTGTGTGTTACTCTGTATAAATCCTGTAGCAACTTTCAGGATAAGAGAAAACAGAGAGCCCTCCTGAGCCAGGCTATGGCTCTCGCCTGGACAGACCCTGCAACCCTGCTGTCCTCAAGTTTCTAGACTATTGGGCAAGAAGCCAGGATTGTAGCAGAGTCAGAAGCCTTGATTGCTCCCTCCCAAGACTACAGTTACCTTTTTGGACTCAGGTGTGATTGACTTCACCTTGTGCTTGTGAAATTGTTTGTGTTATACTCTCAGCCTAAATGTTCTCATTAAACTGAGTAAGTGGTTTCCTCCCAAGTTAATTTAAGAATTACTTCCTATCAGAGATTATCTTTTCAAGATGGCAAGTTTGTCAGAATACTCCTGGGTGCTAACAATAGAAATTACTGACGTAGCTGGCTTGAATAGTAAAGAATGTCATTATCTTATATAGCAAGAAGTCCTGAGGAAGAGTGCTGTGGAGTTAATTAATTCAGTAGCTCTATCTTCTGATTAAGGGCCATCTGCATTTGCCTCAGGTTTCCTCATGAGTATAAGATGGCTGCCATAGCTCCAAACGTCACATCATCATGACAGTATCCAGGAGGAGCAAAGAGATAAACATATCCATTTGGTTTACAAGGAAAATTCTTTTCAGAAGCCTTTTACTGACTTTCTCTCATATTACTTTAACCGTAACCATGTTCCATGCCCATGTCTAAACTAATTTCTGATGTGGGCCATGAACCACCGTGATAAGTTTAAACAAATCAGGTCAAATCCTCTGGGGTAGAGGCCAGAATTTCTGGGAGCATAAGATCCTTCTAAGGAGTACAGCTACCTTCTAAAGAGTATAGCTACCTGCAGGGTTCTGTTGGGAGGAGAAAGTGGGGAACACCCAATCAAAGTATCTCGAACAAAAAAGACTCCCCAGAATCTTTCCTCCTTGAGTAGCTGAATGACTCAGAGACTTCTTAAGTTCTAAAAGAAAACTTTCAGAGAAGGGTGCTTGAAAAATACCTGTGATAATACCTTGAGCTATCTCATCTTGTCCTTTCCTACTTTTTTTTTTTTTTTTATTTGAATTACTTTATTTATTTATTTATTTATTTATTTTTTATTTTATAATTTTATTTTTTTAATGGGGTGACATCAATAAATCAGGATACATATATTCAAAGATAACAAGTCCAGGTTATCTTGTCTTTCAATTATGTTGCATACCCACCACCCAAAGTCAGATTGTCCTCTGTCACCTTCTATCTTGTTTTCTTTGTGCCCCTCCCACCCCCTATCCCTCTCCCATTCCCCCCTCCCCCCCGTAACCACCACACTCTTATCAATGTCTCTTAGTTTCACTATTATGTCCCACCTACGTATGGAATAATACAGTTCCTGTTTTTTTCTGATTTACTTATTTCGCTTCGTATCATGTTATCAAGATCCCACCATTTTGCTGTAAATGTTCCGATGTCATCATTTCTTAGGGCTGAGTAGTATTCCATAGTGTATATGTGCCACATCTTCTTTATCCAGTCATCTATTGATGGGCTTTTTGGTTGTTTCCATGTCCTGGCCACTGTGAACAATGCTGCAATAAACATGGGGCTGCATGTGTCTTTACGTATCAATGTTTCTGAGTTTTGGGGATATATACCCAGTAGAGGGATTGCTGGGTCATAAGGTAGTTCTATTTTCAGTTTTTTGAGGAACCACCATACTTTCTTCCATAATGGTTGTACTACTTTACATTCCCACCAACAGTGTATGAGGGTTCCTTTTTCTCCACAACCTCTCCAACATTTGCTATTACCTGACTTGCTAATAACAGCTAATCGAACAGGTGTGAGGTGGTATCTCATTGCCGTTTTGATTTGCATTTCTCTAATAGCTAAAGAAGATGAGCATCTTTTCATATATCTGTTGGCCATTTGTATTTCTTCCTGGGAGAAGTGTCTATTCATATCCTCTTCCCATTTTTTTATTGGATTGTTTGTTTGTTTGTTGTTGAGTTTTATGAGTTCTTTGTATATTTTGGATATTAGGCCCTTATCTGAGCTGTTGTTTGAAAATATCATTTCCCATTTAGTTGGCTTTCTGTTTATTTTGTTATCAGTTTCTCTTGCTGAGCAAAAACTTTTTATTCTGATGTAGTCCCATTCATTAATTTCTGCCTTCACTTCTCTTGCCATTGGAGTCAAATTCATAAAATGCTCTTTAAAACCCAGGTCCATGAGTTGAGTACCTATGTCTTCTTCTATGTACTTAATTGTTTCAGGTCTTATGTTTAGATCTTTGATCCATTTTGAGTTAATTTTTGTACAGGGAGAGAGACTGTAGTCCAGTTTCATTCTTTTGCATGTGGCTTTCCAGTTTTCCCAGCACCATTTATTGAAGAGGCTTTCTTTTCTCCATTGTGTGTTGTTGGCCCCTTTATCAAAAATTATTTGACTATATATATGTGGTTTTATTTCTGGACTTTCTATTCTGTTCCATTGGTCTGAGTGTCTATTTTTCTGCCAATACCATGCTGTTTTGATTGTCGTGGCCCTATAATAGAGTTTGAAGTCAGGTATTGTTATGCCCCCAGCTTCATTCTTTTTCTTTAGGATTGCTTTGGCTATTCGGGGTTTTTTATAGTTCCATATAAATCTGATGATTTTTTGCTCTATTTCTTTAAAAAATGTCATTGGAATTTTGATGGGAATTGCATTAAATTTGTATATTGCTTTGGGTAATATAGCCATCTTGATTATATTTATTCTTCCTAGCCAAGAACAAGGTATATTCTTCCATCTCATTATATCTTTTTCGATTTCCCTTAACAATGGTTTATAGTTTTCATTATATAAGTCCTTTACATTCTTTGTTATGTTTATTCCTAAGTATTTTATTTTTTTTGTTGCAATCGTGAAGGGGATTATTCTTTTGAGTTCCTTCTCAGTTGTTTCATTGTTGGCATATAGAAAGGCTATTGACTTCTGTATGTTAATTTTGTATCCTGCGACCTTACTGTATTGGCTTATTGTTTCTAGTAGTCTTTTTGTGGATTCTTTGGGGTTTTCGATGTATAGGATCATATCATCTGCAAAAAGTGATACCTTTACTTCTTCTTTTCCGATATGGATGCCTTTTATTTCTTTGTCTTGTCTGATTGCTCTGGCTAGAACCTCTAGTACCACATTAAATAAGAGTGGAGAGAGTGGACAACCCTGTCTTGTTCCTGATTTAAGGGGGAAAGCCTTCAGTTTAGTGCCATTTAATATGATGTTAGCTGATGGTTTATCATATATGGCCTTTATCATGTTGAGATATTTTCCTTCTATACCCATTTTGTTGAGAGTCTTAAACATAAAATTGTGTTGTATTTTATCGAAAGCCTTTTCTGCGTCTATTGATAAGATCATGTGGTTTTTGTTCTTTGTTTTGTTGATATGGTGTATTACATTAACCGTTTTACGTATGTTGAACCATCCTTGAGATTCTGGGATGAATCCCACTTGATCATGATGTATTACTTTTTTAATATGTTGTTGTATTCGATTTGCTAGTATTTTGTTTAGTATTTTAGCATCTGTATTCATTAGAGATATTGGTCTGTAGTTTTCTTTTTTTGTGCCATCCTTGCCTGGTTTTGGTATGAGGGTTATGTTGGCCTCATAAAATGTGTTTGGAAGTATTGCTTCTTCTTCAATTTTTTGGAAGACTTTGAGTAGAATAGGAACCAAGTCTTCTTTGAATGTTTGATAAAATTCGCTGGTATAGCCGTCAGGGCCTGGACTTTTATTTTTGGGGAGGTTTTTAATGGTTTTTTCTATTTCTTCTCTACTGATAGGTCTGTTTAGGCTTTCTGCTTCTTCTTGACTCAGTCTAGGAAGGTTGTATTGTTCTAGGAATTATCCATTTCTTCTAGGTTGTTGAATTTAGTGGCATAAAGTTTTTCATAGTATTCTACAATAATTCTTTGTATATCTACGGTGTCCGTGGTGATTTCTCCTCTTTCATTTTGTATTTTGTTTATATGAGTTCTTTCTCTTTTTTCCTTGGTAAGTCTTGCCAAGGGTTTGTCAATTTTGTTGATCTTTTCAAAGAACCAGCTCCTTGTTCTATTAATTTTTTCTATAGTTTTTCTGTTCTCTAATTCATTTATTTCTGCTCTGATTTTTATTATCTCCTTTCTTCGGCTGGTTTTGGGTTGTCTTTGTTCTTCTTTTTCTAGTTCCTTAAGGTGGGAAGTTAAGTGGTTCACTTGGGCTCTCTCTTGTTTGTTCATATATGCCTGAAGCGATATGAACTTCCCTCTTATCACTGCTTTTGCTGCATCCCATAGATTCTGATATGTCGTATTTTCATTTTCATTTGTCTGTATATATCTTTTGATCTCTGCACTTATTTCTTCTTTGACCCATTCATTTTTTAAAAGTATGTTGTTTAGTTTCCACATTTTTGTGGGATTTTTTCCCTCTTTTTTGCAGTTGAATTCTAGTTTCAAGGCTTTATGATCAGAAAATATGCTTGGTACAACTTCAATTTTTCTGAATTTGCTGATATTGTTTTTGTGGCCCAACATATGGTCAATTCTTGAGAATGATCCATGTACACTGGAGAAAAATGTATACTCAGTCACTTTGGGATGAAATGTCCTGTAGATGTCTATCATATCCAGGTGCTCTAGTGTTTTGTTTAAGGCCACTATGTCTTTGTTGATTCTCTGTTTGGATGACCGATCTAGAGCCGTCAGCGGTGTATTGAGGTCTCCAAGTATGATTGTATTTTTGTCAGTTTTTGTTTTAAGATCAATAAGTAGCTGTCTTATATATTTTGGTGCTCCTTGGTTTGGTGCATATATATTAAGAATTGTTATGTCTTCTTGATTCAGTGTCCCCTTAGCCATTATGAAATGGCCATTTTTGTCTCTAAGTACTTTTCCTGTCTTGTAGTCAGCATTATCCGATATGAGTATTGCTACACCTGCTTTTTTTTGGATGTTATTTGCTTGGAGTATTGTTTTCCAGCCTTTCACTTTGAATTTGTTTTTATCCTTGTTACTTAGATGAGTTTCCTGTAGGCAGCATACAGTTGGATTTTCTTTTTTAATCCATTCTGCTACTCTGTGCCTTTTTATTGGTGAGTTTAATCCATTTACATTTAGTGTAATTATTGATACTTGTGAGTTCCCTATTGCCATTTTATATCTTGCTTTCTGTTAGTTTTGTGTCTTGTTTGATCCTTCTCTTTCGTTTTTCTATCTTTTGTTTTTATTTGGTTGTATTCCATACATCTTTCCTCTGTTGCTATCTTTTTTATCTCATGTGCTTCTGTGGTGGTTTTTTCAATGGTGGTTACCTTTGAGTAATGAAAAGGGTCCCTACCCTGTTCATTGTAGCGAACTATTTTGTGAGTACTTTTGCACTCCATCGTCCTTTGCTACTGTTAATCTCCGTCTTCTCCCCCTCTTTCTTTTTGTTGTTGTCACAGTTTAAATTTGGTTTTATTGTGTTCTTCTTGGAGCTTTTACTTGTGGCTCTGTTTTTTTTTTGTTCTTTGTATCTGATTGGAGAACCCCCTTTAGTAATTCCTGGAGTGGGGGTTTTCTGATGATAAATTCCCTCATCTTTTCTGTATCTGTGAATGTTTTTATTTCTCCTTCGTATTTGAAGGATAGCTTTGATGGGTATAGTATTCGTGGCTGAAAGTTCCTCTCTTTCAGGACTTTAAATATTGGGGTCCACTCTCTTCTAGCTTGTAGAGTTTCTGCTGAGAAATCTGATGATAATCTAATGGGCCTTCCTTTATATGTTGTATTCTTCTTTTCCCTGGCTGCCTTGAGAATTTTTTCTTTGCTGTTTGTTTGTGCCAATTTCATTATGATATGCCTTGGAGTAGGTTTGTTGGGGTTAAGAAAACTTGGAGTTCTGTTTGCTTCTTGAACTTGAGGCTTTAGTTCTTTCCACAGGCTTGGGAAGTTCTCAATTATTTGTTTAAGTATGTTCTCCATTCCATTTTCTCTCTCTTCTCCCTCTGATATACCTATTATTCTTATGTTATTCTTTTTGATGGAGTCAGATAATTCTTGTAGGGCTATCTCATTTTTTTTAATTTTTGAGTCTCTTTCTTCTTCTCTCTGTTGTGCCTCAAGTTGCTTGTCTTCTATTTCACTAATCCTCTCTTCTATCTGACCTGTTCTATTAGCTAAGCTTGTTACTTCGTTTTTCAGCTCGTGAATTGAGTTTTTCATCTCTGTTTGATTTGTTTTTATAGTTTCAATTTCCTTGGACATATATTCTTTGTGTTCATGGAGTTGTTTTCTGATCTCCCTATATTGCCTTTCTGTGTTTTCTTGTATATCTCGAAGGATTTTTAGGATTTCTATCTTGAATTCTCTGTCATTTAGCTCCAAGGTTTCCAATATATTAAATTTTTTCTCCATAGATTTTTCCTCATCTAGCTGTGTTACCTCTCTTTCTTTTGTATCCATGATATTCGATTTTCTCTTTCTTAATGGCATCTGAGGTTGGTTTTGTTGATAGTATTAATGAGATTTAATAAAGAATAAAAAGTTAAAAAAAATAAAAAAATAACAAATCGAAAAGAGTTGTTTTTTTTAAAAAAAATTAATAATGAAATAAAGAAAAATAAAATAAAATAAAAATTTTTTAAAAAAGGAAATTATTCCCCCCCTCTTTTTTTCCTCTCCTCTCCTCTCCCCTCTTTCTTGAGAAAATCTTGTGGTGGACTGTGAGTTATAACAAACAATGCCTGTGATGGAGGGCCTGAATTGGGGAAAAGTAATAAAGGGGCAAAAAAGAGAGAAAGAAAAAAAAAAAAAAAAAAGGAAAAAAAAAAAAAGAAAAAAGAAAAAAAAAGAGCGTATGGACCCACAAAAAGCAAATAAGGAAAAAATTTGGGTCAAGAATAAAATGATTTGCTTTTAGGTGTTGGTTTTCTAAGAGTTATGATGAGAGGAATAAGAGGAAAATGGAAAAATGGGGGGACAAATTAAAAACCTACTATTGTATTTAGTGGAACAAGAACTAGATAATATGGAGAGCCAGGGATGGGAGCACTGCTAGTGAGTTAAAAAGGTGAAGTAAAAACCCCCCAAAATGCCACAAACATAGGTTTGAGTCCCAGATAAGATAATTTGTTTGTTATTGAGGTTTGAATGAGAGGAGATGTAAAGGAGAAAGGAAGAAACTAATATAGAGGGAGAAAAGAAAGAGAGAGAGAGAAAAAAAGAGGGAACCACTAAAAGAAGAAAAAAGAAAGGAGAGAGAGAGAGAGTTAAGGGTTTTGGAGTGCAACCCTCATAGAGAGAAAGGAAGAGAAGAGAAATGATAATGGGAGATGTAACACTTATGGGTAGTGTAGTTCAAGGAGAGGAGAGAGTAAGACCGGTAGAGAGTTAATCGGCCAAATTGGAGGAGGAAAAAAAAGTCTCAAGAATGAAGATAAGAGAAACAAACGAACAAATATAATAAAATGGGATAGGTTATAAAGTCTGCAGATTATTCTTGATTTTGAGAGGTTATCTTCTTGCTTTTTCTTTTCTCTCCCTCTTCCTGGTCGGTGACTCTGTACCCCGGGTTCTGCCCCTTTGGCACGCTCAGGTAGAGGTTTGCAGTTGATAAGTCTCTATGGCAATGTCATGTATTGTGCTTTATTCTCGTTGGGAGTCGAGGCTCATTAGCATTTATAGGCTCCGACAGTGAGAGAGTCCGTGTTCCTGGAGCCTTTCTCCTAGTCTTTCCTTCCTCAATTAGTAGCCTGATAGTCCAGGTATGGGGTTGCTGCTGCCTCTGCCTGGATAGTAAGAGGCTCAAATTGCTGGCAACTCCCCACTCTATTTCCACTCAGCACAGGGCTCTGGGTAAGGCTCAGTCAGTCAGAGCTGCTAGCATAATCAGGCGGGCTTTCCGCCCACTCGAAGACCTCTGGCTCTGCCACTCTATCCGGTAACACAAGCGGGCGCCCACTTCTGGGGGGCACTTGGAGGAAACTCTCACTCACTGTCTGCAACCAGGATATCCGGCCAGCAGTCTCACGCTCTGAGTGAAACCCCCAACCGCAGGGAAAAGTTGCAGCGTTGGAATTGAGTCTCGCTCAGTCCCCGTGTGCGGCTTTTGCAAGGCGCTGGGGCGGCCCGAGATTCCGCTTAGGTCCACACAAAGGCCCCTGACTCTGCCCCTCTGTGCGATAACACGGGCGCGCACTGCCGGGGCACTCGGAGGAATCGCTCACTCCTTATCTGCGTGCGCAAACCAGGATATGAGGCCGGCCGCGGTTCCTTCCCTCTGAGTGAAACAGCCTCCAGCACGGAAAATCTCCACCGTTGGGATTAGTTCTCACTCCCTCCCATGCGTGGCTTTCCCAGGGCGCTGGGGCTGCCCAGAGACTCTGCCCTCAGCCCACAGAAAGGCCTCTGACCCTGCCTCTCCGTGGGGCAACACGGGCACCCACTTCCGCGGCTTAGGAAGAAATCTCTCTTCCACTAACTGCGCACCGACCAGGAGACCGGGTAAAATGGCCGCTCCGCTTGTCTTTCTTTGTTTGGGTTTGGCTCAAGTGTTAGCTTGTATTGCCCGGGTTGCCACAGGATCAGATTTTCCTCGGCTTGGATCTCTGAGCCACAGCCTGGTTCGGCCGTTTTTGCTGCGGCGGCCTGGATCTATTCACCCCCTTTGCCCGCCTCAGTTTCTATATTCACAGTTACCAGAGAAAGCCGCCCTGTTTAGGTTAGTGAGGAAGGCGGAGCATTTCTTACTCCCTATTTCCTTCGGGGTTTGGTTATATATTTAGCCAATTTTTCACTCAATCATACCTTTGGGTGTATTGCGAAGAATCTGGAAGCTCCAAGTATAAGTTTTTCTGTTTCTGGTTGAAGATCTTGTTGAGTTTTGGGGGAGATTTATCGGTATCGCTTCCTACTCCGCCATTACTCTGACGTCATCTCCGTCCTTTCCTACTTTTACTGAAGAACTATGGGTTGGTCCAATCCCGCCCCTGACCCTCGGCATTGTGGCTTTGAAAATAGCTATGGCAGCCACTGTTTATTGAGCATCTGTTATATGCCAAACAGCATGGGAAGGAGTTAACATGTATGGTTTCTAATCACATGGCTATACTAAGAGGGCTGCATGAATATCCCCATTCTACAGATCGGGGAACTGGAAGCCAGAGCAGTTCAGTGGCTTGCCTCTGACTGCATGGTCTGTATATGGCTGTCAGAAGTCAGCGAGGACTTTCTGAACATCTTCTGTGATCCAGGCACTGTACAAGGTGCTCAAGATGCAAAGAAAAATCAACTCTGGTCCTTCTCTTCAAGAAGCACACAGCCTGCTCCTTTTGGGAGGGTCACCATGGAGAATGTATGTCCCTTGTCTAGACTGGAAGACTAGTGGTGGGTGAGGAAAGTAGGCACTGTCATGTGCCTTCTCCCTGAAGCTGTCCTGCCTTTGACTTTGACGAAGGTCTTGGGAAAGGGAGTAGCAGTGTGGGCTTAATCCTAGACTGCCTGATTCAAACCCCAGCTCTAGCACTTCCTGCTTCCTAGCAGGATACTCTGTGCCCACAAAAAGAAACTGAACACTCAGAGAATCACTCAGTGAAAGCAGCTATGATTACCGACTTCCACCGCTCTTAAATGCCCTGTTCTTAGCAAGTAAAGATTAGTGGCCTAGCCTCCCCCTACTCGCTCCCCCTCCCCCTGGGGTCCCCCACCCCAGGCTCGCAGCTCTCACAGCCTCACCCAGGTTTGAGCACAGTGTCAGAGGTGGCAGCTTGGGGACGGCTCCGGATAGCACCTGGCACTTTGAGGTGGTTGATAGTGAATGGCAAGCTGGCCAGTGAACTGCCTGCAGCGTCAGCTTCCTTCCGTGGCAGGCGGCACTGGGAGGCGATGAAACAGAAGAAGAGCTCTTCTCTGCCTCTCTCCAGGAGCACACCCACCCTTGGCTTCCCCACGCTGGTCATAGATGCAGCCCACTGTGCTGACAGACCCAGAGGGAGGCGTGACAGAGTGGGCAGGGGAAGCCTCTTGCTAGGCTCCGGTCTCCTGTCACAGGCTGAGGTTGGGGCACCAGGAAGTCCCCGAGCCTTGGTTTCCTCTTCTCTGAACTGGGGGAAACTTCATCAGGTCTGGAGTGTCACTGAAAAATTCCCTGAGGGCAGAAGCGGAGATGGGTGTCTGTGAGCCACAGGGCACCCCAGCCTGCCTGCCAGGTGGTGGGGCGAGGGCCTGCTCTGTGGCCTAGGACCCGGTTTACCCATCTGGAGATGCTCCCGGTCGCGCCTGCTGCGCTGAGGCCGGGGCCCATTCATCTCTGGGGAATAACTGAAGCCCACAAAGTCTGGCCGGCTCTGTTGGTGCAAGGTGCTATTAAGAACAAGATAAAAGGTAGAGCCTTGATTGAATCTTGAAAACAAGGCCCACGAGGGCATTCTTCTCTGTCATGGTGTCACAGAGAGGGCAGAGTCCAGGGAAGAAGGATGACGCTGGGAGAGCAGAGGAGAAAAAGAGGCTTTTGAGTAAACAGGAGACCACGAAGAAAAGCGAATCTCCTTGAATTCCCGGTGCTTTTTGTTTTCTTTTTGTAGTAAAGAGGAACCCGAGGGATGTGTGGGCGGCAGCTTCACAGGGACATCCTCATCATCCTTCTTGTTTGATTCTGTTACTGCAGGTGAACAGTCGTGACCATCACCACTATTGCGGGAGTGTGCGATGGGAGGGAGAGTGTGTGGCCTGCGCGATGGGAGGGAGAGTGCGTGGCCTGCACGGGGGGGGGGGGGGGGGGCCTTCGTCCCACCCCTCCGCGTGGCCTGCCCGGGCGTCTGCAGGGGAGGGTCTGCTCCGAGGAAGAGGCCTCTGCGGAGCGGCTTCCCCTCCGGCTGGCAGCCCTCTCATTGAGCGTTTGCTCTCGTTTACTGCCTGCCTGGGGAAGCCAGCTCTCGGGCTGAAATCCTGCGGGTCAAGGAGATCTGATTTCTCAAAGGCCATTTTGATCTTTTTACTTCAAAGGGAGTTCTTTTCACGCCGGGCCCCAGTCTGGTGGCCCTGAACCTGCCCTTTCGGACTGTAGGTCTGGACGGGGCCTGTGGTTTCTTCTCTACATCCTGCATGGGGGGCCTGGGATCCCGGCCTGGGGCTGCCCGGGGTAGCTGGTAGGTAGCCGCTTGTCCCCGGTGTTCCAGGCTCCTGGTACCTTGAGGTGCCTTGCCTTTTTCTCTGTTTGGCTTTGCCCCATTTATCTTCTACTCCCACATTTATTCATCTTCTCAAAGCCTGCTCTGAGGACTGAGCTGACCTTAACTCTGAGACTCTCCTCCTTCAAAGAGCCTTCCTGTTACTCCTATGGCCCACGGCCACCCACCCCCGGAGAGGTGCCCTTCCCAGGGTCACTCTGCCCGGAAGTGCTCTGGGACCGCCCTACGCAGCTCCTGCCACGCTTTGCTTAGTGATCCCTTTTCTGTCTGGGACCTCAAGAGATGCTGAAGACCCTGGAACAAGGTGCTGTTAGTCCTCCTCGTTTGTCCTAGCATCTAACACAATGCCCAGCCCATGGCAGCCTCGCGTGTCCAGGGAGCTAGTGAATTTTTCCCCTGCAGCTCTTTCAAACGGCCCTGGGCTTGACTGAGGGGGCTCAGGGCAATCCAGCTGGCGCAAGGGTGAGCGGGCAGGCAGGTCGGGCCAAGGGGCCTTCTCCTCTCCTGCTGCTGGTAAGTCCCTGAATCAGCCCCTCTTTGTCCATGGCAAGTTTACTTTCACCTGCTTTATGTTGATAAGCACATATATTAAATTATGTATCATGTGAAATATACATAATATAAAATAGATGATATTCATATTATATATATAGCATATCATATATGTTAGATGACATATATATATACCACATACATGTATACATATATAAATATACATGTAGATTTTTTTTTTTTTTGTCCGAAGGATTCTGTTTAAAAAGTTTGAAAACCAAGATCTTGAGTTTTTAATCCAGGCCTTCTCTTCCACAGTGATATTTGCTTTCCAAGTCTTAACTGATCACCACTTAGACAAGGGAAAGCTGCTTCCCAGTTGAAAGCATTTGAGGATTTGCTGAGCTGACAGAGGCATTTGTTTTTGGGTAGTGACTTCTTAGTGGTGTATCTATCACCCATCCCCACTCCCATATCAGCCATCTGATAAAGAAGCTGTTAATGTCATTTATCTCTGAGGGTTTTGGTTATCATTGTCCTTCTGCTCAGCAGCAGGCTGGCTGGAAGGCCAGTGTGGACTGGGTTGCTGCATAAGGGGTGGGAGTTCTCCCAGACATGGCGGGGTGTGTGGTTCTTTTGCCTGCTTGCTGCGTAGTAGCTGCTTTTGTCACTGATTGTCTTCCATCCCCTCGAGTTGCCTCCCCTTCTCCTCTGTGCTCTGGTGGGCGGCACCTCCATCCCTCTGCTTCCCTGTGGCTGATTCAGCCTCCCACAGGGGCTCCCTCTGGGCTGGCCCTTCCCAGTGCAGGGCCTGAGCTCTGGCCCTTCATTCCTGATCAATACTCTGCTGACCTTTATCCCACGGTTGTTCCTTGATGGGATATGGTCAGAGCACTGATTGGGAGTCCAAGAACCTGATCTTGAGTCTTGAAATACTTACCACCATGGGAACTTGTGTTAGTCCTGTATCCTCTAGAACTTCAGTTTCCTAGTTGATAAACTAGAATAAGCATCCCAGCCTTCATACCATTTGGTGAGGCTCAGCTGAAAGGCTAGCTAGGTCAGTCTTTCTCAGTTTTTCCTACAACTGGAATCTTCTGGGAAGATTTTAATATCCCAATTCCCAGGTTGGGCCCCCAAACCAATTCAGACACTTTGGGATGGAGATCCAGAAATTAGTGTTTTTTAAAAAAATTCCTCAGGTAATTCTAATATGCAGCCAACATTGAGAATCACTGTTCAAGGTCAGAGTATATGGGTACTGAAAATACAAGTGACTTCTAAACTCCTATATAAAAAAATACTTTCCATGTGAAAGTAGAAAAGGTCTTCTAACTAATCTGCAGTGATTCTAAGTCTTACTTGGTTTAGAATCTTTTTAAGAATGTCCTAGAAGTTGTGTATTCATTTCCCCAGAAATGGACATAGAAAGTTTTGCGTATAATTTTGGCTTATTATGACACCTGCTTAGTGACATTACCTGCTACTCTGCCCCAAATTGTGCCATTATACCCCTCCACACCCACACACATTTCCTATCCGCTTCCCCTACTTACACTTTCTCTGTAGCCTCTGTCAACATGAACACCCTCAAGCTGCTCACAAGGGGAGAGCTTCTCAAAGTGTGGTTCAGGACCAACTGAACTTAAGATACCCAGGTGGTGATTCCGAATCTGCATTTTCAGAAGCTCCCTGACTTGAGCACTGAAATTTGAGATCCAATGGGCTGTGCCCCTAGATTCTTGATTCAGAACATGCAGGAGCAAATCTGTTGCCATATTTCTACCTACTTGCTCCTCCAAACACTGCCCTGCAGATGCAAATCCATCTTCCTCCACATATCAGTGGTCTTGGGTAAATTCTAGGTATTTTCCAAGTTACTTTAGGAGTGTGTGGGAATGTGTCTGTTTCAATAGTGTGATTTGAGAGTCTTGGATTAAGGTCCCTTATCTAAGGAAAAGGTCTTTCCCTTCCCTCCCCAATCATGGCACTTGGAATTCCATCACAGTGCAGTCATTCTTCTTGAACTCTTCTCACTCACCTCCAGTCTAATGAATAACAAAACACACAAACAGTGGGCCTATCTGATTCCATCTCCCTGTGCAGAGTTTTCCTTTGGCTTCCTATCACCTACAGGGGGAAGCATATCCCCATTTTCTGTTACCAAGAAGCTCTTCAAGATTGGGCTCACCTTCCCAGCCTTCATTTCCACGTCTCTCAATACATACTCCAGCAGGACTGAACTACATGTCATTCTTGGAGCATCATGTGTTTTTTCCTTCCCTGGGTATCTTTCCGGATGGCTTGTTATCTCTTTACAGATTTCAGTTCTCTTCCTCAAACTCTCAGATGACTCGGAGTGCAAGCCAAGTCCTCAGATGGTCTCCAAGGCCCTACAGGCTCTGTCCCTCACCTCCTTACCCTTCTGCCCTCATCTGCTACCCCCTGTGTTAGTTTCCCAGGGCTGCTATCACAAAACACCACAAACTGTGGGAGCTTAAAATAGCAGAAATTTATTCTCTGATGGTTCTTGGGCTAGAAGTCTGAAATCAAGGTGTCGGCAGGGCCACGCTCCCTCCGACACTCAAAGGGGAAGACACTTTTCTTACCTCGGTCTGGCTTCTGGTGGGTGGTGATGTCTATGCTTGGCAGCTCAAGCACTCCAGTCTCTGCTTTTGTCATTATGTGTCCCTCTCTCGTGTGTCTGTGTCTTCACATGGCCATCTTCTTACGAAGACAGCCCTTATATTGGATCAGGGCCCAGCTGACTCCAGTATGACCTCATCTCAATTTAACTAATTATATCTACAATGACTCTATTTCAAATAAGGTCACATTCTGGGACACTAGGGGTTAGGACTTTTGGAGAACATAGTTCAACTCATAATACCCCTCCTTTCTTCATTTTGTTTCAGTCACACAGGCCTGGTGATGCCAGATTTAACAAATAAAAATTCAGGACACCAGTTAAATTTGAATTTCCACTAAACAACACATAATTTTTATAGTATAAATATGTCCCAAATGTTACATGGAACAATTTCTTAGGATAATTATCTCATTCAATATTTGGGGCATATATATGCAAAAACATATGCTTGTTGTTTAGCTGAAATTCAAATTTATCTGGGCATCCCATCATTGATCTGACAACCTGAACTCTTGTTCCTTGAACACAGTGCACATGCTCCCACCTCCCAAAGCCTCTGTCTTGGCTGTTGCCTCTGCGCTGAATTCCCATTCCCCAGCTTTCTGTGTCATTCATTCTCTGACTGCCTTCAGCAAGGCCTTTCTGGGTGCCTCTCCCTCATACACGTTCAGCAGACCCCCAAATAGCGTCATTTCATTCGGCATCCTTTCATTATAACATTGATGAAATGCTTTAGAAACTTAACTCTTGCTTACATCAGTTAGCTGTGGTAAATAAAATAGGTTTTGTTAAAGATGGTTTTGCTGCAGTTCCAAGAAACTATTGGCGTTAAGTGAAGACTTACTGTGCCTCCTATCCCCCGTTCTCACTCTAATTTTCCCCCATATTGCCTATCACTATTTAACAGGCTATATATTTTACCTGCTGGTTGTATTTACCGTCTGTCATTCCCAGTATACTAGTTGGCCAAGGTCAAAGGGCATTCTGGCTGTTTCCATGTCTTGGCCACTGTGAATAATACTGTGATAAACATGGGGGTGCACATGTCTTTACATTCCCATGTTTTTAAGTTTTGTGAGTATATACCTAGTAGAGGAATTGCTCAGTCATATGGTAGTTCTGTTCTTAAGTTTTTGAGGAACCACCATACTTTCTTCCATAATGGTTTCACTAATTTACATTCCTACCAACACTGAATATATAAAGAACTCACAAAACTCAGCAACAAACAATCCAATAAAAAAAATGGGAAGAGGACATGAACAGACACTCTCCCAAGAAAAATACAAATGGCCAACAGATATATGAAAAAATGCTCATCATCACTAACTATTTGATAAATGCAAGTCAAAACTACAATGAGATACCACCTCAAACCAGTTAGATTAGCTATTATTAATAAGACAGGTAATAACAAGTGTTGGAGAGGCTGTGGAGAAAAAGGAACCCTTACTCAACTACTTTTGACACCTGGCATGACAGTCTTCTTGAGAATAGAGCCAACGGGGAAGAAACAGAGCTGAGAGACAGGTGAGGGCTGGGCCTCTACAACAGCACCCGAGCTCCCCTAGATCTAGCTGTGGGGAAATCAGGCCGTGCCTGAGCTTTATTGAGCATGAACCAATTATTGTGTTTTTGTTTCACTGAGTCCTGAGCCGGTCATATCCTCTCAGTGATCCCCAGCAGAGCCTTAGGAACTCCTTCTCTGGCTTCCTATTCTCCCTTGAACTTGCCTTCTTGGTGGTTCAGATTTCCCTATACTGTCCTGCTTTGCAAGCCTGCTTCCCCAAGGAACATCTGTTCTTAAAATCCAGGGATTGTAACTTTTCTTAAAAAAAAACAACAAAAAAATCCCATACCTCATATATGCCCTTGCACAGAATCAGACAAAAAGCTGTGTAGAATGAGGGTTTAGTTGAATAAAACTACAGAGGGTTGTTTACAATCACTCAATTAGGTAATTATAAGTAGGATGACAACTCTTCTTAATATTGAAAAAATCTGCATTAAAAGCCATTTTTTTAATTCCCCGAGGAAATAAAATCTGTACTAGGGAATAAAATTTCTATTGGTTATCTTTTACTGCATAATAAATTATCCCCAAAGTTATTAACTTAAAACAACAAACATTGATTATCTCAGATTCTCAGGGTCTGGAATCTAGGTGAAGGCTAGCTGGGTCGTCCAGCTCGAGACTTCTCACAAAGCTGTCATCACAAGACTAACTGAAACTACAGTTGTTTCAAGGCTCAGCTGGGAAAGGATTTACTCAAAGGAGTGCAAGCTCACTCCTGTGGCTGCTGGCAAGCCTCAGGTCCTCACTGGCTATTGGCTGGAGACATCAATCTCTTGCCCCATGGGCTTCTGCATGGGGCTATTCATAATATGGCAGTTGGCTTCCCTCAGAATGAACAAGAGAGCAAGAGCAAGAGAAAGAGAGATCCAAGATGACAAAATGAAACTTTCAACCCCACCTTCCAATCTCCAGGGGCCACTAATGGCCAATAAATTAATCAACCATGCCTACCCTGTTTCCCCGAAAATAAGACATCCCCCGAAAATAAGACCTAGTGCAATATTTTTCAAGCTTAGAAATATAAGGCCTCCCTTGAAAATAAGACCTAGCGCGTCTTTAGGAGCAAAAATTAATATAAGACACTGTCTTATTTTCGGCAAAACACGGTATGTAATGAAGCCTTCATAAAGACCCTAAGCAAATAGTTTCAGATTCTGGGTTGGTGCTGGGTAGTGGTGCACCTGGAGGGGACAAGGGAGCCCACGTACCTATCCATCTCTTCCATTTGGCTATTCCTGAGTTGCATTTTTTGAAATAAATGGGTAAGAGTAAGTAAGATGCTTCCAAGTTCTGTGCGCTATTCTGGCAAATTTTTGAACCCGAGGAAGGTTGTGGGAAATTTCATTTATAACTGGATGTTCAGAAGTACAGGTGACAACCTGGGATTTGCAACTGGTGTCTGAAGTAGGGGTTAGGTAGACAGTCTGGTGGAGCTGAGCCCTTAAACTGTGGGGTCTGCACTAACTCCAGGAAGTTAGTGTCAGAATAAATTGTGGGAACACCTAGTTAGGGTGGTCTGAGAATTGGAAAAGTACTCAGTGTAGAAAGACCCACACATCTGATGTCAGTAGGGTTGCAAGCAGAGGAAAACGGGAGTTTTTCTTTTTCTCTTTAAGGGGCCTTGTATGTGACTGTATAGATTCTTAGGTAACACCTTTGATCTTTCTGAGATCTTAATAAAAAGTTTAATTTTCACATCCTCAGTTTTACCTTTCTAATCATGTTTTCCTGGCAGTGCTCTGGATCTGACATTTGGTTGGAAATCATTAATTTTAGCATTGTTTGCTGTCTGGAGAGGCTGAAAATTTTTGATCTCCCCCCCCCCTTTTTTTTATATATTATGGACTTTCTCATAATTTGTTTCTTTCTTCGTGTATTTTGCTGTAAGTAGCAAAAAAGAGGTCAGTAGCACCTTCATCACTTTGGAAACACTCCTTAACTCAATTACGCAGTTCATTGGGCCTATTTTAAACTTTCCATAAAATTGCACCTAATACAGTTGATAAACTTACTGATACTACATAATAAGGTCCCTCTTCCTATAATTTCCAATAGCAGTTTTCTCATTTCCTTTTGATCCCTTATAATGTGGCATGGGCATCTCAACTCATGGCTCCTTAAGAATCTATATGAAGATTTCTTTGGGATATGCATATACCCAGAACGGAACTGATGTGTAGGTTACACATATGCTTAATTTGACTAGGAAATGCCAAATTACTCACAGTATGACTGCACAGTCTTTACTCCCACCAGCCAGAAATAAAGGAGCCTGTACCCCACATCTGGGATGACACTCAGTATTATTGTCCAGTCAAAAAGTTTTTTAAGTCAATTTGAGATAAAATCATACCTCAATATTTGATTTGCATTTTCCCTGACAATTGATAAGTTAGAGCATCTCTCTCTCTCTGTATATATATATATACACACACTATATATATATTTATATTTTATATATTTATATATATATATATATTTTTTGACAGAGACAGAGAGGAGTCACAGAGTGAGACAGATAGGGACAGACAGATAGGAAGGGAGAGAGATGAGAAACATCAGTTCTTTGTTGCGCCACCTTAGTTGTTCATTGATTGCTTTCTCATATGTGCCTTGACTGGGGGGCTCCAGCAGAGCGAGTAACCCTTTGCTCAAGCCGGTGAGCCTGTGCTCAAGCCAGGGTTTCAAACCTGGGTCATCCCGTCCTAGTCTGATGCTCTATATATTGTGCCACTGTCTGGTCAGGCTCTTCATATATTTTTGACTTTCTTTCCACAAACCACCTGCTCATATCATATTCATATATATTCTTTAAGACCAGGTATAATTTTCTGATCAAGCAGTGGCACAGTGGATAGAGCATTGGCCTAGGATGCTGAGGACATAGGTTTGAAACCATGAGGTTGCTGGATTAAGCATGGAGTTGCCAGCTTGAGCATGGGATCATAAATATGACCCCATGGTTGCTGGCTTGAGCCCAGAGGTTGCTGGATTGAGCAAGGGGTCACTGGCTCATCTGGAGCTCTCTGGTTAAGGCACATTGAGAAAGCAATCAATGAACAACTAAGGTGCTGCAACTATGAGCTGATGCTTCTCATCTCTCTCCATTCCTGTTTGTCTGTCCATGTTTGTCCCTCTATCTCTCTCTCTAGCAAAAACAAAACAAAAAAAACCAAAAACCAAAAAACAAAAACAAAAAAGGTATAATTTTTTTCTCTGTGCTTCACTGTTCCCAGAACACTGCTGGATATTGACTAATGATTGATGAGAAGGTCAATGTGGCTGTGCTATTTGAGCTTTTGGATTTTGAGGTCAACTTTCCCTCCACAGTGCCTGAAGTGTTTGCCTTCACTCATTCTGAACATATTTATCAAATGACTACCCTAGGCCAAGTCTTCCTGTGCACGTTCCCTTCTGGCAAAACTTAAATGACTTGTCAGTCACTCTATCAAATGAACAGAAAAATGAAATTAGTCCCACCAGTCATTTGGAATCAGACAGACTCTATAACATTTTAAATGCCCTTTTATAGACTCTAACATTCGATTCTAACTTATTGACTGATTGACTTTTCTTTTGCTGCTGTTTTTAACTCCCACATACCTAAAGTGAGGCAAGACCCAAGGAATCTTGGCTGTGTCTTTGCACATTGACAGGAAACTCAACACAACATTTTGTTAAGTTTCTCTGCTTTTTTTTCATCTTCTTTTCCAAGTGAGAGGAGGGGAGATAGAGATACAGACTCCTTCATGTGCCCCAACCAGTATCCACCTGGCAATCCCCATCTGGGGCCGGTGCTCTACCCACCTGGGGCCATTCTCTCAACCGAGCTATTTTTAGCATCTGAAGTGGAGGCTCCATGGAACCATCCTCAGCATGGGCCAGTGTGCTCAAATCAATTGAGCCATGGCTATGGGAGGGGAAGAGAGAGAGAGAGGGAGAAAGAGAAGGAAGGGGATGGAGAAGCTGATGGTTGCTTCTTCTGTGTATCCTGACTGGGAATCAAACCTGGGACATCCACACACTGGGCTAATGCTCTATCACTGAGCCAACTGGCCAGGGCCAATTTTCTCTGCTTTCTAAGACCAATCTCACATCCTAGTGACAAATGATTGCTGAAAAATACCATGGATTTAAAGGTCACAAGTCCCAATGTGACAATATTTATCTACATTTGCAGAGAGATGATGGGTTCAAAGCCCTAGCCTAACTTCTCCCATACCCACCTACCCTGGGACAGGGTTAAGTGTCCAACTCTGTAAGTATTGACTATAACACCTCTACCCCATATTGTAATTATAGCTGACTCTTGAACAGTGGAGAGTTTGAGGGTACTGACCTACTGCCCAGTCAAAAATTTGAATAATCTTTGACTCCCTAGAACTTAACTATGAATAGCCTACTATTGAACAGAAGTCTTACTGATAATACAATTAATTAACACATATTTTGTATGTTATATGTATTATATACTGTATTCTTACAATAAAATAAGCTAGAAAAAAATTATTAAGAATATAATAAAGAACTAAAAATACATTAATAGTATTTATTGAAAAACTCCACATGTAAGTGGACCCAGGCAGTTCAAACCCATGTTGTTCAAGAGTCAACTACATCTACTTATTTGCTCTTCCTCCTAGATTTGAAATGCATTGAGGACACAGATTGTGCTTTATTCATTTATTTATTTTACTATACTTAACAGGGCATCATTACATACTAAGTATCTAGTTAATATTTATTGAATGAACAAATGCAAGAAAAGCATTTATTGAGCATCTACTTGCCATATACAGTACTATGCCAGATACTTGGAGTTCATAAATGAATAAGGTGTAGTTTAGTGTGGAAAATGTATAGAGAAGAGGTACTATATCCTATGGGGAGATGAGCTTCAGTGAAAAGAAGATGCTATTTTTTGCACTCATCTTTTTCATTTTCAAAAAAATATGTCCTGCCCTTGAATTCTGGATGTGACATATTTTAATTTCAAGAAATAGGCTTTCTCTCTGTGTGAATGTGTGTGAGAGGTGTGGATATGGCTGTTGCCTCTTTGACTATGTCTGCCCCATTCTAGCATGGAGTCAGTATAGGGAGCTTGAAGTCCCTATACCCATCATCCAAAGGGGGTTGGCCAAATGCCGAGGGCATCTATGCAGCCATCCAGGGCTGCAGTGCTGACAAACATTGTGCACCCTAATACCGCACACTTAACCCCTTCGACATGTGATCCAACAATTGGAAAAATCTGAGTTGCCTGAGAGCGAGCTTTCCTAGTTCCTTCCTTCCTTCCTTCCTTCCTTCCTTCCTTCCTTCCTTCCTTCCTTCCTTCCTTCCTTCCTTCCTTCCCTCTTTCCCTCCTTTCCTCCCTCCCTCCTTCCTTTTCCTTCCTTCCTTCCTTCCTTCCTTCCTTCCTTCCTTCCTTCCTTCCTTCCTTCCTTCCTTCCTTCCTTCCTTCCTCCCTCCCTCCCTCTTTCTTTCTTTCTTTCTTTCTTTCTTTCTTTCTTTCTTTCTTTCTTTCTTTCTTTCTTTCTCTCTCTTTCTTTCTCTCTCTTTCTCTTTCTTTCTTTCTTTCTTTCTTTCTTTCTTTCTTTCTTCTTTCATCTCTTTTTTCCTCCCTCCCTCCCTCCCTCCCTCCCTCCCTCCCTCCCTCCCTCCTTCCCTCTCTCCCTCCTTCCCTCTCTCCCTCCTTCTCTTCCTTCTCTCTCTCTCTTTCTTTTCCTTTCTTTTTTAGGGTTATGTGAGCTTTCCCATCATAAGTCAAAATAGTTAAGAGCAGATACACTGATAAATGCTACCTTTGGTACTATGTATGGTTGTCCTCACATCACTAACAATAACTGGGTGATGTGAGGACAACCAACATTTTCTGTATATGGCTAGGCAGACATTTTCTATAAATGGCTATACAGTAAATATTTAGACTTTGTGAGTTATATAGCCTCTGTTATAACTACTCACCAGTGCCTCCATAGTACCAAATGCAGCATTGCACAATATGTAAATGAATGGGCATGGCTGTGTACCAATAAAACTTTGTTTACAAAAACAGGCAGTTGCTGACCCCTCATCTAGAGCGAGTAATAGAAATAAGTAGCTTTGGCTATGAAGAATACCTGACCTACCCCATTAGCATCTGAACCCTCATTTTGAGCTGTCTCTTAACACACAGCAGCTGCCGGCCAGTTTTGTTTCTTGAGCTTTAGGTTAGAGGTAGACTGTGCGGTTAGGGTGAGAGTGTTCCCAGAGGTATTTGATGACCAGAAGCTCTAAGTGACACCCTGCCCTCTTGTTTTCAAGGTGAAATTTCTCAGCCTGTCTCAGCTGAACAACAATAATGGGCTGAAAAGAGGAGGGTCTGAAATAGAAACCAGGTACATTACAAAGGATCAGTGTCTCCTAGAGAAGTTGGGTTTGGTTCTTGGAAAGAAAAGAGGGACATGCTTCTAAAAGTAAGCCAGGAGCTTTATCTTCTAGAAGTCCAGAGATGAGCTAGGCAAGAGACCAAGTTCCTTAAATTCTCCCAGGAGCAGGGCTGGTTCCAGTTTGGGAGAGGTCAATGTCAGGGCAGAGCACCTAGGCAGGGAGTTTCAGATTCAGGCTGGCAACTTGTATTTTATTGGCAGAGAGGATCCAGTAGCAGTTCTAGTATTATCTTTGCAGCTGTTGGTAGATGTGAGCAGTCCGTTGCCATGTGGGCTCTTTATATTATGCTAGCATTGTTGTGGCAATGGTTCCACGGTCTGCATGTGATTTCAGTGGATAGCAAGTGAGATGTAAAAAAAGGCAAGAAATCCAAGTTATTGTTCTCCTGGAAGAGGGCCAATAAATACATGAACGTATGGAGTGGATCTTGCAGCCAAGACCAAATTCTAAGACTGTGGTTAATTTTTCTTCTGTCTAGAGTCAATCTGTAATCTTGTTCTTTGCTCTAGTGTCTCCTCCACCCCTAAGTCTGAGCAAATACAAGTCCTCATCGAGTTCCCAGCTCTGGTAGGCTTCCGTGAGAGCAGCATCTGTTGGGTGGAGGAGTAGTTCATGCACAAGATGTTTTTAGAGAGCTGACCCAGCCCTGGTGTCAAGCCATCAATTAGACAGTGGGTGAAGGGAAGCAAAGAGGCAGCGATGAGGTTGGTAATTACACACTAGAGTACAGTTGACCTCCAAGAGCAGGTGGCGGGAGCAAGTGAAATTCTAAGCTCTGTCACTCAAGATTCATTTGCTCTCTTGTGTTTAGGCCTGAGGGGATGTTCATTGATCTGGAAGTGATTGTCTACACTGTTGTTAATAATAAAGATAATAAGAAAATAATATAGAGGGATGTTTTCCTTTCCTTTCAGTTGCTTGAAAGTTGCTGTTACATCATTACAGCCCATATTTCTTGTTCTCTTTATGTGTGCATGCATATATATTTATGTACATACACATATACATATGCAACAGTGGTAAGATTAGAATTTATTCTATAGAATCAACTCAGAATTTACTGCTTCCTCACAGCTGGCCCTTTGCTAAGGCTTCTGTGGCCCTCCTGTTTCCACTTCTTCAAAATTGCGTCCTTTTACAGAGGGACCATTTTTCACAGCTCTAAAGACGTGGGACTCCACAATGATAGAAGACACCGAAGCCCTGGCAGCGGATTTGGTGACTGCCCTTCCGCCTTCCCAGTCCTGCTTGCAGTTTTCAGTTTCCCTGAGCTGTGGTTCATCTCTGTCCCCTTCATCTCTGGGTCTGTCCTTCTTGGTGACCCAGCTTTGTTTTTGGCCTTGCGTGGGGAGGGCTCTCCAGGTTGTGCTGATGCTTCACTCAGACCCGAGCAGCCCGGAGTCCGGTGGGTGACAGACAGCAGCATGGAGAGCTTCCTTCCCTCAGTTCTCACCCACATCAAACACGCCTCACAATATCAGACTCCAGTGTGCAGTGATGTCCTGGACAGACAGGTCTTGGCAGAAGCTGAGGTTACTTTCCAATTTCTCTGAGGTTATAAAAGTGACATTTCTGAACTTTAAACCCTAGCACTTGTGACCCTGAGCATTTCTTTTTTCCTTTTTTGTTACTTCTTTCTTTGAAGACCAAGTTACCTGTTCCCTCAGCGTGAGACAATGTCTCACATGATGAGAAAAGGAAATACATCAGAAACCCCAGAGGTGCCAATCATGTATGCCTCCCATGCTAACCACTTACATTTCTACTCATTGGTTTATAGAAAAGAAGCTACCCCTTTCTTTCAAGATGCAGTGGGGGCTTTGTCTAAGCCGAAGTAGCTAGATCAGACTTTTTAATGAGCAAGACTCAAAAAAAAAAAAAAAGTAAATTGACTTTTTATAGGGAAACAGGTCATTCTTCAGAAACGATTAAAGATCCTGTCATCCAGAATATCCCTATCCTGTTGGCCTTATTTACAGATTTCATGAAAAATACATCATCATAACATTGATGTATGGACTCTGTAGCATCCAATTTCTTGAAGGCCCCTGTACCTGATAAGGATGCTGGTCATGCACTCATAAATGCAGGGACAATATAAATGAGACGATGCCCATGGAGTCTAACACACACAGACGCTTTTCTAAAATACACTCATATACTTTGGAAATAAGGCAATTTGGCTCTCTACCTTGGCTCTGAATGAAATAATGTTCCAGGAGGGGGAGGTAGGATATAAAAGCGACAATTGTGAAGTGTTACTGGCAGTTTCTTCATTTTTACGGCAAGCTGGGCATACATTCATCTTCATTGTCAAAGTGCTGGTGTTGTTTACAAGTGAGAAACAAGGAAGCAGGAAAGCTTACTCGGTTTTCTTGGCTGGGAAAACACCATTTCCTCATCACAAATCCAAAACTGCCTCTTGAGTGGGAATTAGGCGACACATTGCTCTAAGTTTGGTCAGATCTGGAAGGTTACTGTGGGATTTTCCCCACCTGCCTTGCAGTGTTGAAATACCTACTGACAGTTGTGGTCAGAACATGAAATGCGAACAAACATGGCCATTGCTGCCCCACTGGTTCCAGCTGGCTGGATATGGAAAATAGCCATGGGGTCCAGCCTTGGACCGTTCAGAAAATCTTTCTCAACCTTTCTCTTCCTTCACAGGAAACAAAAAATGGCCACAGTAATTTTGCAGGCAGAGTGACAGCTGATGACCCCTTCGCTATGAACAGGGATGCGGGTAGAAATGCTTTATTTTGCATCCAGGCCTCCATCTATCCCCAATCAATATGATTGGCAGGACAAAGCTCAGAATCGGGAGTTGCGTGCATTACTCTCAGAGTGCCTCTCACACCTATTGGATGAAGAACAAGAACGGACTTGTAATCCCTTACTTGTGCTTTTGAGAAAGATCAGCCTGCCCTTTTCCATTGGAGGCATTCATTCCAGGGAACACAGCTGGAAGGCAAAAGCACAGGCGCTGTGCATGCACGCGCGCACACACCCCCAGATCTAAAAATACAAGGGACTTCAGAGGTAGGAGCAGGGACTGACATCCCAGCTCAGAGCTTGCAAATCCTCAGCAAATAAACTGCAACCCTCTGTGCGCTCTTGTCCTCATTTATGAACGGTCAACAAAGCAAATGCAGGTGATTTGGGCTGACGCCGCTGAGGCCTCTCAGATGGCTGGGCCCCTGCAAACTTATTCACCGCCTCATTAAAGCAATTTCAAAGTCAATTCTGAATTTGACAAGCCGTCAGTACATTGTTGCTTCTCCATGATGGGAGTGACACGTTAACAGCAATTAGACTTTTGCACATGCACGTTGGAGCCTGTTCAGCATATTCTTTATTAGAAGAGCCTAAAAAGCATTATTATAATCACCTAACCTGGGGTCATGGACACATGCTCTATGATCTCTGTCTCCACTGGCAGTCCCCTTGGTGAAATTTTGCCTATTGTCCATAGAGATTAAAAGGAAGTGCTTACCCCAGATGCGATATTGGAAAATCAAAGGTCAGAGCAGAGCTTGTGGTAGCCTCTATGTTTTTTAATACAAGTTATACGAGCAATCAGATTAGCATGAACAGATATTGCTCCTTCTAACAGATGGAGCAGGATTCTTATGCAAACAAGGGAGGACAGGCTATCTTCATCTGGTGGCAACATTTAGAGGGCAGTTGTGGGGGTGCTGTGATCCCAACTGGGATTGGCCAGCATTCAGACAGGGAGAATGGTAAAGACTAGACTCTAGTAAACAAAGGCATATGAGCCCTTTATCTCAAGGAAAACCAGCTGCTTCTTGAATAAAATTAGTCTATCCTGTTTGGAATAGCCCCCTTGTAGCCAACTCTATCAGTCAATGAAAGTCATCAGTGAGAGCTGTTTTCTTCTCTGCTTTGGGACCCCACCAGAATCTACTGACAAAGAATAGTGTAACCGACTTTCCCAAGATAAGATCCAAATAAGTCTCAATCAAAATAAGTCCCACATACTTTGGGGGTGGGGGTGTTCCAAGAGAGTCTGGAACCCTCCAGCCCCTTCATCACAATTCCCTCTTCCCACAAACAATTCCCTCTTCCTCTTCTATTCTGATTACAGCTCTGATGGCTGCCATTTGAGAGTGGTTTTATGCCTAGTGTCCAGTGTGAATACAGCTAACATCTTAAGCAAACCTTTGAGTAAGTACTTTTATTATTCCCACTTTGAAGATGAAACAGGGGAGCAGCAAGTGTCAGCAGCTGCACAGGATCTCATAGGTATAGCACAAAATGCAAACTTAGGCAGTCTGGCTTTAGATCCTCCATGGTCAACTGTTGCCTTAGGCTGGCTCTCTCTCTTTTTTTGAGAGAGAAAGAGAGACAGACCAGAAGGGAGAGAGATGAGAAGCATCAACTCACAGTTGCAGCACTTTAGTTGTTCATTGATTGCTTCTCACATGTACTTTGATTGGGGGGCTCAAGCTGAGCCAGTGACCCTTTGCACAAGCAAATGGCCTTAGGCTCAAATCAGCAACTTTGAGCTTCAAGTCATCGAACTTTGGGCTCAAGCCAGTGACCGTGGGGTCTTGTCTATAACCCCACACTCAATTTGGTGAACTTGTGCTCAAGTGGGATGAGCCTGTGCTCAAGCCGGCAACCTTGGGGTTTCAAACCTGGGTCCTCAGCATCCCAGGTCGATGCTCTATCCACTGTGCCTCTGCCTGGTCAAGCTAGGCTGGCTTTTGAGCAAAAGCTGATCTCCATCTAAGTGGGCCTCCTCCCCAAGCTCCCAAAGTTGCAAAGTCTTCAATGTTCCAAGTAAATGTTTGTTAACTGATTGACTGAATCACTGAATGAATGAATTTTGATTGACTTTAAAATGGCCAAATTCACTCAAAGTTATATAATATTTCAAATTTCCAGGTTCACAGATTTGTCTACACTGAATGGCCTATTAAAAATTGTACATAACCCTTAACCCTGTAGTCCATATTTCACTTCCCTGTTTTAATGTTTCTCTGTGATGCATATCACTACATATGATATATTTTGTTTGTCTAGCTCTCTGACTAGAATATATGGCAAGAATATTTCAATGTTTTGTTTACTGCTATTTCAGGGCTAGAACAGTGCCTGCCACAAACTGGGGTCTTGATAACTATTGAATAAATGGAAAGGTTATGTGTCTCAGGCATAAGTAGGATAGGTGATGTATTCCATCTTCGGTTCAGAAGTACATCCATAGACCTAAGTGCATTATTGATGAGAAAAGTATCATGAAAAAGTTAGAAAGAACATTAGCCCTCTTCTTGTCCCCTTTGTCATTTTCAGAAAAAGTCATTTGCTTTTGGCAACACCAAGCTGAAGGAAGAATCAGAAATGAATCTCTTTGTCTGGAAGCTTTTCCAAGCCAGTATCCCCACGTACTTGGTGTGAACAGACAGATGTAGGGGTTTCTTTTTCCGTTTAGTGCTTTAGTGAAGGTCTTCTCAGAAAGCCCCCAAGTGATATGATGTCGTCCCCACCCACACATTGGGCTACTTCCTGGTTGGCTTACTGCTGAGGCTTTGAGGGTCCCTGTTTTGTTGCATGAGGGGTTTGCTAGCTTTTGAAGCAAAACTGCTCATTGCTGATTTTCCCCAGGCATTTGTTTTTGAAGCCAAAGCTTCAAAGGCAAGTAACATTTAAAATTTCTCAGCTATCTATGCTGTTGGAGAAGCTCAATGCTGACATTCAAGAAGCCATTTGTTGCTTTTGTTGGGTTCAGTAGATAAGGAAGAAGCTGCCATTTGGAGGATGATTGACACTGTATTTTGAAGAGTGATGTCTCTGTGGACGTTCTCTCTGGCATTAGTATTTTAATTTGCAGTTTTCCAGAGAAAGATTTTAGGAAAAGAGAGTGTAGAAATTGCCCATGTTTGTGTATGGGTGGGGTAAAGAAGGGATGGTGTGTGAAAAAGTATCATGAGAAAAGTATTTGTGTGTATATGTCTGTTTGTAATTTTTTGCAAAAGATCTGAGAAAAAAAATCTTAACATCTCCAAAAAGAACTAATAGAATAGCAGTTTTCAAAGTGTGGGCCAGGGGTCCCTGAGGGCTCCAGAAACCCTTTCAGGAGTTCTATAAATTATCTGATTTATTGCTAACAATATCTCCACAACGCAGGTATTTTCACACCATCTGACCAGTGAAAAACTAAGGCTTAGAGAGTTTAAGCTTCTTACCCATGGTAACATCATCAGTGAAAGATGGGACTGGGATTCTTGATGAGGCTTATCTACCCCCAGTTCTGGCCTACTACTCTGTCACACTGGGGGGTGCACCGGGGAGGGAAAATGGACATGTTAAAGTTCAGGGAAAGTAAAATAAGAATGTACTTAATATACTGTTGATACAACTATGAGTTAAAAGAGAGACATTTTTCGATCATCCATATGGACACCAGTGGAAATTTTTCTAGGGTTAAACTTACCCTATTTCCCCAATGTATAAGACGCTACCATGTATAAGATGCACCTTAATTTTGAGGCCTGAAATTGGAAAAATATGTATTACATAAAGTTATTAAACGTATGTTTTATTCATCATAAAATTCATACAACTCCTCATCACTGTCAAAACTCCCATTCATTAGCTTGTCTTCATCTGTGTCTGATGACGAATCACCATCTTCAATAACGAGCTCAAAAAGTAGTGCAAAAAAGCCAGAAATGCAAGTAAAAAAATCTACAACCATTGTATAAGATGCACCCAGTATTTAGACTCCATATTTTTTGGAAAAATGTGTATCTTATACATGGGGAAATACAGGTAACTTTGAAAACAAATGACCTGTAGCCAGATTTAAAAATAACCAAGTACTTAGGCAATGATGATTTACTATGTGATTTTTCCATCCTCTTTATGGTACTTACCTTGCAATGAAATGATCAATAGTTATTCTGTAAGTAGCAAGTATGCTCATGAAATTTGTGACCTGGAAAATTAACCATTATAAGAGTAGAATGTTAAATGGCCTGGAAATGATCCGAGCCATCAAATCCATATCAGTCAGAAGGGAAGAATGCTTCTTCCCTTTGACACACCCATCCAAAGATGTCTGACTGAATCCCCAGGCTGTGGGTTGGCACCCCCTGCAGGGCTTTCCACGTGTGAGCTGGGCCTCCAGAGGCAGTGTCTCCTTCAAGGCTGAGAGCTTCTGCTTGTGCACTCAGGGAGGGTGGTGTTGCTCTCTAAGTCCATCCAGTAAACATTCCATAATCAACTTTCAGGCCAGTGCACTACTAAGTGTGGCTGTTTGTTCACCAGTGGCCCCAACCCTGAGTTGGTTGCTCTCAGCAGGGCTAAGCATGTTTCCTTGTGACTTCCTTTCAGAAACTCCAGAAAAGGCAAATGTCTGTGGGTGAGCCTTGGGAGAATGGGGAGTACCCACCCCCTCTAACATCAGTGCGGGCAGACCATAATGGGGAGAAGGCAGCCACTGCTCATCTCTGTATCTTCTCTAAAAAGAGAGAATGAATTCCACAAGTACTCATTCAGGGGTAAAGAAGATGTGCGAGATCAGTTTCCCACCCTTAAGAACTTGCATTTTTATTAGGGAGTCATGATGGACTCATATGAACTAATAAAGAATGCTATGGGACAGTGAGAACCCATGAACAGTGCCCGGGAACACCAGAGGGCCTGAAACATTCAGGAATGGTCTACTGCAGTGGTAGTCAACCTGGTCCCTACTGCCCACTAGTGAGCATTCCAGCTTTCATGGTGGGTGGCAGCGGAGCAACCAAAGTATAAATAAAAAGATAGATTTAACTATCCTTGTTTTATATTTATTCTGCCAAACTTAGTGAAAATCCGACGTCAAGTACTTGGTAAGTAATTATTATATGCTTTAACTTGCTGTAACTCTGCTTTATAAATTTTATAAAGTAAAGTTACTTCCCTACTTTATAAATCACCATTACTGTGGAACCGGTGGGTGGTTAGAAAATTTTACTACTAACAGAGATACAAAAGTGGGCAGTAGGTATAAAAAGGTTGACTACCCCTGGCCTAATAGAAAGGGTGGCATTTCAGCCAGGCGTGGAAGGCTTTAACTAGATCAATAAGAAGGAAAAAGCCAAGCTCTTTAGCTCTCTAGCATATGTCCATGAACTGCCTTTTCAAGCCTCAGATCTGAGAAAGCAGCTTAGTGTCCAGAAAGTAGACAGGCTCCAAAGTTAGTCAGACTTGGCTGAAAGTCCTGGGCCTGCCTGCCACTCACAAGCTATTGAAACCTAAAGCAAGTCATTCAATCTCTGTGAAATGGCTTTTCCACACACAAAACAGGAATAATAAAATCTATCGAGGGTGATAGTGTCAAAAAACCAATGTACTTGCACATAGTAGGAACTCAATAAGCATTGGTTTCCTTCCTTCACACTGTCCCTTTAGATCCTCCACTGGACCTCTTGGCTGCAGGCCTAGCCAATCCAATCCCTGTCTCCACATCATCTTATGCCAATTTAATCTCTTAAAACCCTCCATCAAGACTGCCACTATGATGGCCTGGCCAGATAGCTCAGTTGGTTAAAGGCATCAGTACGTAAAGGTTGCCATTTCAATTTCCAGGGCACATACAGAAACAGATCAATGCTTCTGTCTGTCTATCTGTCTCTCCTTTCCTTTCCCTCTCTCTCTCAAAATACTAAGGAATAAATGTGACAAAAGAAGTGTAAAACTTAGCACCCACCCTGATAAAAAGACTGTCACCAAATGCCACTTCCTCCTTAGTTTCTTCTTCATACTCTCCTAACCTTTTTGAGCTCCAGCCCATTTTTAGACATTCATCCCACAATCACTAGATATTTTCTTACTAGGATTACTTGGGCATATGTATGACTCATCTTCTTTGTCAGGGAATAAGCTCCTTGAGTGCACTGATCATTTCAGGTTTATTTTTCTAGATCCACAATACTTAGTATGGTATTGAACCACAGATTGTGTTCAGGAAATATTTGTTACATGACCAACTGAAGGGCTGAAAAGAGGTCAGAAGGCAATTCTGGAAGAGAACTCACAGAAAAAGCAAAGACATGGAGCTAGGCATGGCTGCCATGTGTTCGGGGTACCACATCAGCCTGGCTCTGAGTGATGGTCTGGATTGGGACAGTTAAAAACTTGGCAGCTGGAAGCTTCAAGCATTGTTACAATTCCTCTCCCCACTTAGACACTGCCACTCCCTTTACTGTTTTTGAAGTTGACTTGATCCAAATATGAGTCTAGTTCACTTTAATGTACTTAATTCTTGAACTGGAAACTGTTTTCTGCACAGCTAGTTTTATCAGCTCTCTAGAGTAGAGGTGACTCTATCTGGGTCACAGATTTATTTGGGACAGCCCACTCTGACGGAAATACTCTAAAAGAGAGGTTGGGTGTGCCCATCTCTGCCAGTTAGGGAGCGATTCAGGCTGCTCCCACTCATATGTGTATTACTCAATATGCACTTATTCATAGAAGTAAGCTCAAGAGAGAGGAATGGAGCCACCCAACCCTCTGCCAAGAGTTCAAGTTCCTCTCCAATGCTAGTACACTTTGAGGAAACATTCTAAGATAGACCTAAGACTACCAGAGTGGGAAACGAGAGAGGAGAGGTTGGTATGCCTTTTAAACTAGAACTAAACAACTAATTGCAAGAGATTAGGTACAGATAACACATTTGAATTAAGCATCATATTAGAAAATACCTGACTATTTGAAAATTTTCTTTGCTATTTCACAGGCTCATAGCACTTGCAGAAGGTACTTTAGTGATTATATTCATAATCATGGAGGTCACCCAACTAGTTGGTACCAGAGCTAAGTTTAGTGGTGATATCTTTAAATACTTGGGGCTTTCTGTATTTCAAAGTACTTTTACATACTTCTATTTCTCAAAACCAGTTACATAAAGGAGTAACAATCCCCATTTGAAAGATGAGGCAGTTGAAGTTGAGAGTCAGAAACAGGTAAGTGGTGGAACTTCCAGTTAAGGACTATTTTCTCTGTTCCTCTCCTCCTCCTGGTTTGACTTAATGAAGGGAGATTGAAATTGGTGCTGGAACCAAGGAGGGGTGTCTGCTTTATTTGCTGCTGTGGGCTCTGTTTATGTGACGAACCCTCTGGGACAATGATCACACCAGAAAATTGTCGGGGGCATCATTTATTCACATGCCCTGGAACCCGCTGTGCCGCGCAGCCTGGCGGCTGTGCATTCCCCGGAAAGTTCTGACGGCACTGCTCCCTGCAGGCTACGGAAAGCCGCAGGCACACATTTTCAGACAACTGTTAGCAGGCTGCAGGAGTTCCCCAGGACACTTGCTACCTTCATCAAATCTGTTCTGAGTCTGTGTGGGCGTCTGGGTTTCGTTAAGAGGGTGAAAGCAGCAAACCCAGGAGGGCTGAATTTGGCCGAAGCAGCTTCTCAGGTCTTGCCAATGCTTTACAATCCTCCTTTCTCAAATGCAAACACAACACTGATGTATAACACATAATTTTTTAATTGCAATCTTTGCCAGGATGAGATATTTTGAGATATGAGGCATTTCCTCTAAATTTATGTACAACTCCAGGTTCTCAGATTCTGCAGAATTATGTGTAAGAGAAAAATCCACTGTGGGCTCCATATATTCTTAAAATGTACTTGAGAGACCCCATATACACTGGGCATTGCCACTGTGTTCAGTCACTTCTAGTGATTTCTCCCATCAGTACGAACGGCAGACAGATAGTAGTTTTACAAACTAGATGAAGAAGTTTGGAAAAAAACTTTACTTGTTTTCATTTTTCATGTGTCATCAAGTCCCAGCTTTCCAAAGAAGTTACTGGACTTCCCCAGTTTCATTGACTTAGAAAAAAACAACAGAAAGCTGCTTTTCTTCTGTGCAAAGAGCGAACTGTGCTGGTCGCTAGGGCTGCAGCCACCAGCTCTGTGGCTTTCAGAGACTAGCTAAATGGCTTCAAAACAGATTTCCAGGGTGGCAGGGCAGAGGTGAGGATGGACAATGAAGATGGGGTTGTAAGAGCAAAGCTGGAATATCTCTTGAAGACAAGAATGAGAAACAGGGAAGCAAAACATCTGACTTGGTGTCTAAGAAAGGCTAAGTAATGGGGCTACTGGTATCAAACTGTCTGCCGAGGACCTCAGGAGACACACACCTAAAGTCTCCATAGACCTCAAATAGATAAATCCTCTTGTCTTTCTTCCCAACAGGTTCAAAAGGGTGTATATTACTCAAGAAAAACCACAAAACTTCCAACTGGTGCTGGTCTGCCCAATTTAAGGTCAGATTTTGCATAGAAGATTCAGAGACAGGAAATACATTGGCGTAAACACAACCAAGAGGGCATTGAAATAATACCACCATTTTCACAGTCTGCACTCCAAGATATGCTTTGTCATCTGCGGGCATTTTTTTTTTATGGTTTGTTTGCAAAATGACTAGAGGACCTAAGTATTTCCAGTGAGCCCTGTTGTGAAATCCCACAGTACGAAAGAAAAGGGAATTTTGCTGTACAGACTGGAGTCTATTCTCAGTTAAGAGGGGGAAGAAAGAAGATGCTGGCCAGCGGATGCGTTTGTATAGCGATTTCCACAGTTCAACAAAATAGAGTATTGGGTACTTCTCTTACAAGAGGTGCTGTCAAAGTTCTCCAAAAGAAAGCCCCTCCATCTTTCTATGTACTTTGGTAAACAGATTTTTAGGACAACATCTTTACTATGTAACTTATAAAATTTTATGCTCATAAAGCATCATTCATCTCTGACAATTCTGCCAAAATAACCTGTTAAATTTTAAACTACTGAATTTTCATAATTCTTTTATGAATGAATATGTTCTGGTTATTACTCCTGAGAAAACTAGGAAATTATCTGAAAAACATGATAATTTATAATAATATAAAGCAAGGTCAATTGTTTCTCTTGCATTAAACAGTTTGGAATTGAACTAAAGTTTGGGGACTTATATTTCTAATCAGTAATATCCAGTGTTAGAACTTTCTGGGCCAGTTTTGCCATTGGTAGAACTTTTACTTAAAAGATAACAGTGTATTTACTAAGAAAAATTAATTTAAATATACTAGTCAATTGCTTCACACAAGATTATTACAATTTTAAATTATAGTAATACATATTAGCATGTATGTTCTGATTTCAGGTTGAAGAGTCAAAGATATTTCCAAAGATATTTCTATATTAATATCCATATATATCTATACATGTTAGAACTAATGATAGCATCACAGGAATGATAACATCAAGGTGATATTTATAAACAAAGCTTTTAAAAAAATGTTGTGGACCAAACTACTACTCTGTATGGCCAGTAGCCATGGCCATCACAGCCCAGCACGTGCAGGTTCACATTAGACAGTAGAAAAACAGAGGAGCCAAAAACTGGTGGGCCATGCCTTTATCCTAGCCTCGCAACTGGCCGGAGAGTAAAAACACACAGGGCACCAAAACCCACTCACATCTTCTCTGGCTCCATAATCAGGAGAATCTTTTCTGAGTTTTCCTAGAATCAAAGGCCCCACCATCAGTCTCAGTGGAGTGCACAAGAGCCCTCACCTCTGTTCCCCGTCTGCACACCTTCTCCCTTCTACTATCTGTACAGACTCTGCAAAACCATGACTTCCCTCTTCCTCCTTCTTCTTTTCTTAAAACTTTTTGGCACAAAAACCCCTCCTCCAGCACACATTAGCATAACAGTACCCCTTCCCAAGCAGGAAGGTAACTAGCAGCTTCACTTGGCAGTGCAATTCATGCAGGCAGAGGCCATTTTTAACAATAGAAGTGAGCAAATTTAAATAACAAATATTTTACAAACTCATTTACCCAACATACTCCCAGAGATCCTCACTCTATATCAGGGGTTCTCAACCTGTGGGTTGCGACCCCCGCGGGGGTCGAACGACCAAAACACAGGGGTCACCTAATATGTATTTTCCGATGGCTTTAGGCGACCCCTGTGTTTTGGTCGTTCAACCCCCGCCGGGGTCACGACCCACAGGTTGAGAACCGCTGCTCTATATCAAATCATACTATTACAAGGTACCCACATTTCATATTACACACATATACACATACAATTTTATGGATTTTTATAAAGTGGATTTTAAACCTATATAGTTACTCATAACTTATTAGTAATTGACTATAATTGCATGACCATGATTTATGTATAATTAAAAGTTTCAAAATTTTTTATTTAAAGTATTTAAAAATAATTTTAAAAATTTCAGTTATAGTTTACATTCAATATTATTCTGTATTAGTTTCAGATTTATTGAATACAATCATGTTCTTTACAGAGTGGTCTACTCTGATATTTCAAGTACCTATACATAGTTATTACAATATTATTGACTATATTCCCATGGTGTTAGAAATTCTTCTGAAGTGAGAAAAATTGTACCTACAAATACTTTTCAAATGTAATTACATTTTTATAAATATTAAATTTAACAATTAGTGACATTGTAATGTTTATTATATTTGTAGGTATTGAATTAAATGTTATATTTATTTCAATTTTGCAGTTTTATGTTTTTTGTATTTTGGAATCAATATATTTTCCCTCAGTCTCTAACATTTTTTATAGATTCTTGAGAAGCTTTGTGTTCATAGTGCCTGATATTTTAAATATCCTTGTTTACAAAATTCTTTAAACTTTAAACGATTTTCAAAAACTCATAGGACATTGAGCAAGTACCTCTGTGTCATCGTTGCTTTCTGTCTCCTGTCCTTAATAGTTAGTTGACATAGGTTCAGAAACCAAGAGGTGAAAGTTGGATTGGCCCCTCTTATCAACAATCCTAGTGACCTACTTACGGAATTCACACTGCTCATCTTTGAAAACTTAACCTCTGCTGGATCAGAGGTCCTGATTTGGGTGAGAGAGGCTGGAGAACTGCCAGCAGGGAGCGAGCGAAAGTTCTACTGAATCTGAACCTATGACTACCACCCAGTTTAGACACCTTATGCTGATGGACCATATTTGTAGGAGTAAATGACCCTGATTATCATGAAGAAGCAGGATTGCTGCTATATAATGGGGACAGGAAGCAGTTTGTCTTAAGTGAAGAGGATTCACTAGGTGTTTTTAGGAGCTCCCAAGGCCCAGATAACTGTAGATGAGCAAGTGTCGCAACCATAGTCCAAGAACAGTAAAGCAACTGAGGGATCTGAGTTGTTGAACAATACTTTGATTGTAGCAGTTATTTCCTTCCCTAGCAAGGGCTGTATGCCCTCACTTGGGCTATACTTTCACCTGACTCCAATTTTTAGTCTGGAGGCAATGAGGGAAAGCAAGGTGGTTTTGAGGAGGACAAGCATAAGCTTATAAGGTATCTGCCTCAGATGAGGTCCTATCTCTGCAACCTGTCTCTTCCAGTAAGAGAAAGGGAGCCTAGTCCTAGACAAAAATTTTAAGAAATTTCTGAGTGTTTCAAATTCTCAGGCTTATCTGCCCAAACGTCTTTATCCTGGGTTTCTCAATCATACTCCTTTTCCATGCTTTTTAAAAATTATATTTATTGAGGTGACATTAGTTAATAAAATTATATAGGATTCAAGTGAAAACTCTATACTGCATCATCTGTATGTATATTGCATTATGTCTTTACCACCCAAAGTCAAGTCTCCTTCTGTCACCATATATTTGAGCCCCCTTAGCCTTTACTTTCTCTATCAGGACTCTGACTCTGCCAAGAAGACCTGCTGAGGCTGTGTATCTGCTCTCCTTTGTCCTTCTGCCATTCTGTTATTAAATCCTGAGCATAATTTTCAGCATAGCTGTGGAGAATAAGCTCTCTCTCCTGGCTTAGACACTGCAAAGGAGGCATTTTCATTTGCACAGGACATCCTGAGGTTGATAGTTGACTAACTAGAACATCTCTTTTCTTTTTTCAAAGTATACAAAGTCTGTATAACCCCATAATTCTTAAAATTACTATTGTCCCTCTCACTCAAGGGCTACTACCACTGCCACATAAGCTCATGCTCACCTTCCACCTGTGCTGCCTCCGAGTTACCACCAGTGAAAGTCTTAGTAATTGGGATGCTGGTGCAAGCCAGGGCCTATCACCACCTCGCTTACTCCCGGAAATGGAGTCTTTCTGACCCATGAATGATCCAAATCCAAAAGTCCATCCCAAAGGTCTGCTTTCTAGGGTCACTTCTGGTATATACTGTCTTAATCTGCATTTTCTGCAGAAGTATGAGCCTGACAGAAAACTTACGTCTTAGCAGATTATTTTAGGAAGTGACCTCAAGGTATTGGGAAGGAAGTAACATGCAAGAAAGGTAAGCTAATTCAAGAAGGTATTGTGAACAAGTTGCTCATCTCTTTGGGAGACTTGGGCTTGATTCCAGTGGGGTCCCTCTGAGGAGCTGTGCAGTCCATGTCTCAGGAATGTCTGCGTAAGAGTCAGGAGTATTTAGCCAATGTATCTCTCTGTTGTCTTCCTTTCTCCATGAGTCAAAGTTTGTCTGATGGGGCCTTGACTTCTCATAAATCCAAGCTGTGTACCTGTTAGAAATGCATGATGTCCCACATGGCAGCACAGAGAAGCCCTGGGGCAGTTGGGACAAGTGCTGTCAGGTTATTTCTGCACATGGCTGTTTCCCCAACATTGGCTCCAGTGAAAAGGGGAGCCAGAAGGACATGTGATGTGCTCTCAGGACCTGTCAACTCACCTGCTAAGCCAAGACCAGACTAGAGTGTAAAAAACTCATCGATAGCATGTATTTTATGCAGTGTGTGCTACTTTCTGTTTTTTTAAAAGTATATGTGGAAAAAGAATAGCATGCCATTTTCTTTTCTTTTTTAACAAAAAACAAACAAAAAACCCATTTAAAGCATGAAAATAATAAAATGCCTGTAGGAGAAAGTTACTTGTTTATTACAAAGTTCCAGGTTCAGTTCTTTTCTGTGGTTTCTCCAACTCCGTCCACCTTCCCCCACTCTGCACGTTCCAACTCCTCCCACGGAGTCACTTACTTTCTCCTCTAAGCTCTGTCCCAGCATCTGTCTCCTTGTGCAGTAGCTATTTGTGTGGCCTTCCTAATAGATCGGGGCCTCTTCTCTTTTTACCACTGATGCCTTTTTTAGCACCTCATATGAACTCAATTTCTGAATCTCACCCACTGAAGCACTTAGCATATGACCTTTCAGGGTCTGCTATATGCCAAGCACAGTGAGGGAGACACCATGTTGTAAGACCCAGGTCTTCTCCTGAGCAGGAGGCAGATAAATCAGGTGGGCAGGTCAGGAAGTGACTGATCAAAAGTCTAACTCCCTTTATAAAGCCTGAACCCCTGATTTCAGCTGTTAGACGGCTGGTTCTTGTGGGGGGAGCAAAACCCATGGGAGTGATTCAGGAAGATAAGTTTCATCAGAAGTAAAGACAGCCAGGAGGTTGGTGACCCTTTCCTAGTTGTCTGAACATACACTTTCCATCTCATGCATGAGTGTGTGGGGAGGGACCCAGAGCAGCAATGCCTCTGCCTGAGTCAGAGAAGGCCGGGGAGAAGGCAGAGGCATGGGCTGAAGCAGATTGCTAAGACCCATCCACTTGCATTCGGCCATAGGGAGCTTGCTGATACCTCATTAGAACAATAATTACTTAGAATGAGAAGCAATTAAAGCAAGATGTGCATTGTTTGGCTCAACCCAAGTTCTCCCTAAACCTCTACTCCCTCCCCATGTGTTGGACTTCTTTCAGGTCGGACTCCTCTCCCAGAAGGAAGGTCACCAGGTGACAATAGGACTCTTCTCTTTTAAAATGTGCTAACTCAGGCCTGACCTGTGGTGCTGCGGTGGATAAAGGCCTGGAATGCTGAGGTTGCTGGTTCAAAACCCTGCACTTGTCTGGTCTAAGGCACATATGGGAGTTGAAGCTTCCTGCTCCTCCCACCTTTCTCCCTCCCTCTCTCTCTCTCTCTCTCCTCTCTAAAATGAATAAATAAATAAATTTTAAACAATGTGCTAACTCGGTCTTTCAGGCTAGGCTGGCCCCCACACATGGCCTGGGAGTGCTTCAGAGAGGGCCACTCTGGGAGGACTGACTCGAGGACACCACCACTGGCACACTGAATATCAGTTCCCAGGTTGGTTTCAGTGCTAGGTCAAGAGTTGAAACGGCTCAGACAAAGGATCCTGTGCCCCCTCCAAGTCAGGCCTCTCGGAGCCTATCTGAGGTTTCTGGTCAGGCATTTGTGGAAGCTGGTCTAGGCCTCACCTTCCTTATGGTGGCATGCTCTGCCAATTTGAGAATTTAATGAATTACTTTGAGAGCATCCAGACAGGTCCAGCTTGTCTGTGGGAGAGAAGTGGCTGCCTGATTTGTTACTTTTTTTTTCCTAGCCGAGGCAAATTCACGTGACACTAAATTAACCATTTTAAAGTATACAATTCACTGATATAGTATACCTTCATAATGTCATGCAACCACCAACTCTGTCCAGGTCCAAAACATTTTTGTCACTCCAAAAGGAAATCTTTCAGCCATCAAGCGGTCCCTCCTTCTTCCTCCCTCCCCCAGACCCCGGCGACCACCACTCTGTTTTCTGCCTTGATGGATTTATTCATTCTGGACATGTCACAAAATGTGATCATATCATATGTGACCTTGTGCATCTGGTTTCTTTCATTTCGCATGTTTTTGAGGTTCATCCATGTTGTAGCATGTATAAGCACCTTGTTTCTTTCTGTGGCTGAGTCCGTCATATGTTGGTACCACCTTTTATTTAATCCAGTTATCTGTCACTTATATTTTCTGCCACCTCTTAAGATCCTGGACATTGAGGAGTCTGAAACTGAGTGACTGAGGTCATTCTGTGTTCTTCAAAAGGAGAAGCAACTTGTAAAGGAAGTGAAGACAGCCCGAGGTGTCATTCTTTGAGGTTGATGCCTTCAGAGGAAACACGTTTAGCTGGTCAGGAATGTCTCCTTCTGACTTTGTTTTTGAGGAAACACGGAAAAGATCTTTGCTGGGTATTTTTGTTGTTCAAGACTCTGCTTGAAATCCTTAAGAGGGCTGTCTTACCAGATTAGATGGTTTCTTAAGGCTCTTAAAGTGGACTCTTTTTTTTTTTTTTTTTTTCATATTTCTGAAGCTGGAAACAGGGAGAGACAGTCAGACAGACTCCCGCATGCGCCCAACCGGGATCCACCCGGCACGCCCACCGGGGCGACGCTCTGCCCACCAGGGGGCGATGCTCTGCCCATCCTGGGCATCGCCATGTTGCGACCAGAGCCACTCTAGCGCCTGGGGCAGAGGCCACAGAGCCATCCCCAGCGCCCGGGCCATCTTTGCTCCAATGGAGCCTTGGCTGCGGGAGGGGAAGAGAGACAGAGAGGGAAAGCGCAGCGGAGGGGTGGAGAAGCAAATGGGCGCTTCTCCTGTGTGCCCTGGCCGGGAATCGAACCCGGGTCCTCCGCACGCTAGGCCGACGCTCTACCGCTGAGCCAACCGGCCAGGGCAAAGTGGACTCTTTAATGAGATAAAAAGACATTGGTGAACACAGTTCTCCAAATCTCTAAATATAAATAAAGCAGAGCTTGGAGAATGAGAGGAGAGAGACACCTGCCTGGAGGTTTGGCTTTGGTTTGTGTCTCACGCTTGGGGGGCCCATGGCCACGTTATCTCTAGCCCACCATTTGCACCAGCAGAGCGGAGACCAGTGAAGACAGCGAGCTGCTCTTCTCTGTGACGTGTTTCCTTATGCAGCTGCAAATTGCAACAGCAGGGATATGATAAAGAGGAACCTCAACAGAAAGGACCAAGCTGAAGATGAATGTCAACAGTGAGTTTGATGTACAGTGATAAGAAACCAGCTTAGAGGGGAAACTGACACACAGACCTGGCTGGGAAGAGAGGAACCTTCCATCATGTGTGTGTGTGTGTGTGGGGGGGGGCACTGGGGAAGGGCATGCTGTGAGGCTATTAAAACTGAGAGGACATTCAGGGAAGATGCCCCTTTAACTTTATCCCCAGAGGATGAATTCCTGGATATCAAAGCGAATTTTCCTATATTTTTATAGAATAATTTTCCCTAGAGCCCATTTACCCGAATGAAATACATACATTAAAGGATCTTCACCTGTTAATTAAATGTGGTAGGGAGACCACAGCTCTATGGGGCGACAAGGGTTACAGCTGCATCTGCAGGCACCTTCTTCATTTTTTTTTTTTTTTTTTATAATTTTATTTTTTTAATGGGGTGACATCAATAAATCAGGATACATATATTCAAAGATAACAAGTCCAGGTTATCTTGTCGTTCAATTATGTTGCATACCCACCACCCAAAGTCAGATTGTCCTCCGTCACCCTCTATCTTGTTCTCTCTGTGCCCCTCCCCCTCCCCCTTTCCCTCCCCCATTCTCCCCTTCCCCCCCGTAACCACCACACTCTTATCAATGTCTCTTAGTTTCACTATTATGTCCCACCTACGTATGGAATAATACAGTTCCTGTTTTTTTCTGATTTACTTATTTCGCTTCGTATCATGTTATCAAGATCCCACCATTTTGCTGTAAATGTTCCGATGTCATCATTTCTTATGGCTGAGTAGTATTCCATAGTGTATATGTGCCACATCTTCTTTATCCAGTCATCTATTGATGGGCTTTTTGGTTGTTTCCATGTCCTGGCCACTGTGAACAATGCTGCAATAAACATGGGGCTGCATGTGTCTTTACGTATCAATGTTTCTGAGTTTTGGGGATATATACCCAGTAGAGGAATTGCTGGGTCATAAGGTAGTTTTATTTTCAGTTTTTTGAGGAACCACCATACTTTCTTCCATAATGGTTGTACTACTTTACATTCCCACCAACAGTGGATGAGGGTTCCTTTTTCTCCACAGCCTCTCCAACATTTGCTATTACCTGACTTGCTAATAACAGCTAATCGAACAGGTGTGAGGTGGTATCTCATTGCCGTTTTGATTTGCATTTCTCTAATAGCTAAAGAAGATGAGCATCTTTTCATATATCTGTTGGCCATTTGTATTTCTTCCTGGGAGAAGTGTCTATTCATATCCTCTTCCCATTTTTTTATTGGATTGTTTGTTTGTTTGTTGTTGAGTTTTATGAGTTCTTTGTATATTTTGGATATTAAGCCCTTATCTGAGCTGTTGTTTGAAAATATCATTTCCCATTTAGTTGGCTTTCTGTTTATTTTGTTATCAGTTTCTCTTGCTGAGCAAAAACTTCTTAGTCTGATGTAGTCCCATTCATTAATTTTTGCCTTCACTTCTCTTGCCATTGGAGTCAAATTCATAAAATGCTCTTTAAAACCCAGGTCCATGAGTTGAGTACCTATGTCTTCTTCTATGTACTTAATTGTTTCAGGTCTTATGTTTAGATCTTTGATCCATTTTGAGTTAATTTTTGTACAGGGGGAGAGACTGTAGTCCAGTTTCATTCTTTTGCATGTGGCTTTCCAGTTTTCCCAGCACCATTTATTGAAGAGGCTTTCTTTTCTCCATTGTGTGTTGTTGGCCCCTTTATCAAAAATTATTTGACTATATATATGTGGTTTTATTTCTGGACTTTCTATTCTGTTCCATTGGTCTGAGTGTCTATTTTTCTGCCAATACCATGCTGTTTTGATTGTCATGGCCCTATAATAGAGTTTGAAGTCAGGTATTGTTATGCCCCCAGCTTCATTCTTTTTCTTTAGGATTGCTTTGGCTATTCGGGGTTTTTTATAGTTCCATATAAATCTGATGATTTTTTGCTCTATTTCTTTAAAAAATGTCATTGGAATTTTGATGGGAATTGCATTAAATTTGTATATTGCTTTGGGTAATATAGCCATCTTGATTATATTTATTCTTCCTAGCCAAGAACAAGGTATATTCTTCCATCTCATTATATCTTTTTCAATTTCCCTTAACAATGGTTTATAGTTTTCATTATATAAGTCCTTTACATTCTTTGTTATGTTTATTCCTAAGTATTTTATTTTTTTTGTTGCAATCGTGAAGGGGATTATTCTTTTGAGTTCCTTCTCAGTTGTTTCATTGTTGGCATATAGAAAGGCTATTGACTTCTGTATGTTAATTTTGTATCCTGCGACCTTACTGTATTGGCTTATTGTTTCTAGTAGTCTTTTTGTGGATTCTTTGGGGTTTTCGATGTATAGGATCATATCATCTGCAAAAAGTGATACCTTTACTTCTTCTTTTCCGATATGGATGCCTTTTATTTCTTTGTCTTGTCTGATTGCTCTGGCTAGAACCTCTAGTACCACATTAAATAAGAGTGGAGAGAGTGGACAACCCTGTCTTGTTCCTGATTTAAGGGGGAAAGCCTTCAATTTAGTGCCATTTAATATGATGTTAGCTGATGGTTTATCATATATGGCCTTTATCATGTTGAGATATTTTCCTTCTATACCCATTTTGTTGAGAGTCTTAAACATAAAATTGTGTTGTATTTTATCGAAAGCCTTTTCTGCATCTATTGATAAGATCATGTGGTTTTTGTTCTTTGTTTTGTTGATATGGTGTATTACATTAACCGTTTTACGTATGTTGAACCATCCTTGAGATTCTGGGATGAATCCCACTTGATCATGATGTATTATTTTTTTAATATGTTGTTGTATTCGATTTGCTAGTATTTTGTTTAGTATTTTAGCATCTGTATTCATTAGAGATATTGGTCTGTAGTTTTCTTTTTTTGTGCCATCCTTGCCTGGTTTTGGTATGAGGGTTATGTTGGCCTCATAAAATGTGTTTGGAAGTATTGCTTCTTCTTCAATTTTTTGGAAGACTTTGAGTAGAATAGGAACCAAGTCTTCTTTGAATGTTTGATAAAATTCGCTGGTATAGCCGTCAGGGCCTGGACTTTTATTTTTGGGGAGGTTTTTAATGGTTTTTTCTATTTCTTCTCTACTGATAGGTCTGTTTAGGCTTTCTGCTTCTTCATGACTCAGTCTAGGGAGGTTGTATTTTTCTAGGAATTTATCCATTTCTTCTAGGTTGTTGAATTTAGTGGCATAAAGTTTTTTATAGTATTCTACAATAATTCTTTGTATATCTACGGTGTCCGTGGTGATTTCTCCTCTTTCATTTTGGATTTTGTTTATATGAGTTCTTTCTCTTTTTTCCTTGGTAAGTCTTGCCAAGGGTTTGTCAATTTTGTTGATCTTTTCAAAGAACCAGCTCCTTGTTCTATTAATTTTTTCTATAGTTTTTCTGTTCTCTAATTCATTTATTTCTGCTCTGATTTTTATTATCTCCTTTCTTCGGCTGGTTTTGGGTTGTCTTTGTTCTTCTTTTTCTAGTTCCTTAAGGTGAGAAGTTAAGTGGTTCACTTGGGCTCTCTCTTGTTTGTTCATATATGCCTGAAGCGATATGAACTTCCCTCTTATCACTGCTTTTGCTGCATCCCATAGATTCTGATATGTCGTATTGTCATTTTCATTTGTCTGTATATATCTTTTGATCTCTGCACTTATTTCTTCTTTGACCCATTCATTTTTTAAAAGTATGTTGTTTAGTTTCCACATTTTTGTGGGATTTTTTTCCTCTTTTTTGCAGTTGAATTCTAGTTTCAAGGCTTTATGATCAGAAAATATGCTTGGTACAACTTCAATTTTTCTGAATTTGCTGATGTTGTTTTTGTGGCCCAACATATGGTCAATTCTTGAGAATGATCCATGTACACTGGAGAAAAATGTATACTCAGTCACTTTGGGATGAAATGTCCTGTAGATGTCTATCATATCCAGGTGCTCTAGTGTTTTGTTTAAGGCCACTATGTCTTTGTTGATTCTCTGTTTGGATGACCGATCTAGAGCCGTCAGCGGTGTATTGAGGTCTCCAAGTATGATTGTATTTTTGTCAGTTTTTGTTTTAAGATCTATAAGTAGCTGTCTTATATATTTTGGTGCTCCTTGGTTTGGTGCATATATATTAAGAATTGTTATGTCTTCTTGATTCAGTGTCCCCTTAGCCATTATGAAATGGCCATTTTTGTCTCTGAGTACTTTTCCTGTCTTGTAGTCAGCATTATCCGATATGAGTATTGCTACACCTGCTTTTTTTTTGGATGTTATTTGCTTGGAGTATTGTTTTCCAGCCTTTCACTTTGAATTTGTTTTTATCCTTGTTACTTAGATGAGTTTCCTGTAGGCAGCATACAGTTGGATTTTCTTTTTTAATCCATTCTGCTACTCTGTGCCTTTTTATTGGTGAGTTTAATCCGTTTACATTTAGTGTAATTATTGATACTTGTGAGTTCCCTATTGCCATTTTATATCTTGCTTTCTGTTAGTTTTGTGTCTTGTTTGATCCTTCTCTTTCGTTTTTCTATCTTTTGTTTTTATTTGGTTGTATTCCATACATCTTTCCTCTGTTGCTATCTTTTTTATCTCATGTGCTTCTGTGGTGGTTTTTTCAATGGTGGTTACCTTTGAGTAATGAAAAGGGTCCCTACCCTGTTCATTGTAGCGAACTATTTTGTGAGTACTTTTTCACTCCATCGTCCTTTGCTACTGTTAATCTCCATCCTCTCCCCCTCTTTCTTTTTGTTGTTGTCACAGTTTAAATTTGGTTTTATTGTGTTCTTCTTGGAGCTTTTACTTGTGGCTCTGTTTTTTTTTTTGTTCTTTGTATCTGGTTGGAGAACCCCCTTTAGTAATTCCTGGAGTGGGGGTTTTCTGATGATAAATTCCCTCATCTTTTCTGTATCTGTGAATGTTTTTATTTCTCCTTCATATTTGAAGGATAGCTTTGATGGGTATAGTATTCGTGGCTGAAAGTTCCTCTCTTTCAGGACTTTAAATATTGGGGTCCACTTTCTTCTAGCTTGTAGAGTTTCTGCTGAGAAATCTGATGATAATCTAATGGGCCTTCCTTTATATGTTGTATTCTTCTTTTCCCTGGCTGCCTTGAGAATTTTTTCTTTGCTGTTTGTTTGTGCCAATTTCATTATGATATGCCTTGGAGTAGGTTTGTTGGGGTTAAGAAAACTTGGAGTTCTGTTTGCTTCTTGAACTTGAGGCTTTAGTTCTTTCCACAGGCTTGGGAAGTTCTCATCAATTATTTGTTTGAGTATGTTCTCCATTCCCTTTTCTCTCTCTTCTCCCTCTGATATACCTATTATTCTTATGTTATTCTTTTTGATGGAGTCAGATAATTCTTGTAGGGCTATCTCATTTTTTTTAATTTTTGAGTCTCTTTCTTCTTCTCTCTGTTGTGCCTCAAGTTGCTTGTCTTCTATTTCACTAATCCTCTCTTCTATCTGACCTGTTCTATTAGCTAAGCTTGTTATTTCGTTTTTCAGCTCGTGAATTGAGTTTTTCATCTCTGTTTGATTTGTTTTTATAGTTTCAATTTCCTTGGACATATATTCTTTGTGTTCATTGAGTTGTTTTCTGAGCTCCCTAAATTGCCTTTCTGTGTTTTCTTGTATATCTCAGAGGATTTTTAGTATTTCTATCTTGAATTCTCTGTCATTTAGCTCCAAGGTTTCCAATATATTAAATTTTTTCTCCATAGATTTTTCCTCATCTAGCTGTGTTACCTCTCTTTCTTTTGTATCCATGATATTCGATTTTCTCTTCCTTAATGGCATCTGAGGGTGGTTTTGTTGATAGTATTAATGAGATTTAATAAAGAATAAAAAGTTAAAAAAATAACAATAAAAAAATAAAAAATCAAAAAGAGTTGTTTTTTTTTTAAAAAAAAATTAATAATGAAATAAAGAAAAATAAAATAAAAATTAAAGAAAAGGAAATTATTTCCCCCCTCCTTTTTTCCTCTCCTCTCCTCTCCCCTCTTTTTTGAGAAAATCTTGTGGTGGACTGTGAATTATAACAAACAATGCCTGTGATGGAGGGCCTGAATTGGGGAAAAGTAATAAAGGGGCAAAAAAAAAAAAAAAAAAAGAAAAAAAAGAAAAAGGAAAGAAAAAAGAAAAAAAAAGAGCGTATGGACCCACAAAAAGCAAATAAGGAAAAAATTTGGGTCAAGAATGAAATGATTTGATTTTAGGTGTTGGTTGTCTAAGAGTTATGATGAGAGGAATAAGAGGAAAACGGAAAAATGGGGGGACAAATTAAAAAATTACTATTGTATTTAGTGGAACAAGAACTAGATAATATGGAGAGCCAGGGATGAGAGCACTGCTAGTGAGTTAAAAAGGTGAAGTAAAAACCCCCCAAAATGCCACAAACATAGGTTTGAGTCCCAGATAAGATAATTTGTTTGTTATTGAGGTTTGAATGAGAGGAGATGTAAAGGAGAAAGGAAGAAACTAATATAGAGGGAGAAAAGAAAGAGAGAGAAAAAAAGAGGTAACCACTAAAAGAAGAAAAAAGAAAGGAGAGAGAGAGAGAGAGTTAAGGGTTTTGGAGTGCAACCCTCATAGAGAGAAAGGAAGAGAAGAGAAAAGATAATGGGAGATGTAACACTTATGGGTAGTGTAGTTCAAGGAGAGGAGAGAGTAAGACCGGTAGAGAGTTAATCGGCCAAATTGGAGGAGGAAAAGAAAGTATCAAGAATGAAGATAAGAGAAACAAACAAACAAATATAATAAAATGGGATAGGTTATAAAGTCTGCAGATTATTCTTGATTTTGAGAGGTTATCTTCTTGCTTTTTCTTTTCTCTCCCTCTTCCTGGTCGGTGACTCTGTACCCCGGGTTCTGCCCCTTTGGCACGCTCAGGTAGAGGTTTGCAGTTGATAAGTCTCTATGGCAATGTCATGTATTGTGCTTTAGTCTCGTTGGCAGTCGAAGCTCAATAGCATTTATAGGCTCCGACAGTGAGAGAGTCCGTGTTCCTGGAGCCTTTCTCCTAGTCTTTCCTTCCTCAATTAGTAGCCTGATAGTCCAGGTATGGGGTTGCTGCTGCCTCTGCCTGGATAGTAAGAGGCTCAAAGAGCTGGCAACTCCCCACTCTATTTCCACTCAGCACAGGGCTCTGGGTAAGGCTCAGTCAGTCAGAGCTGCTAGCATAATCAGGCGGGCTTTCTGCCCACTCAAAGACCTCTGGCTCTGCCACTCTGTCCGGTAACACAAGCGGGCGCCCACTTCCGGGGCGCTTGGAGGAAACTCTCACTCACTGTCTGCGACCAGGATATCCGGCCAGCAGTCTCACGCTCTGAGTGAAACCCCCAACCGCAGGGAAAAGTTGTAGCGTTGGAATTGAGTCTCACTCCGTCCCCGTGCACGGCTTTTGCAAGGCGCTGGGGCGGCTCGAGATTCCACTTTGGCCCACACAAAGGCCCCTGACTCTGCCCCTCTGTGCGATAACATGGGCGCGCACTGCCGAGGCACTCGGAGGAATCGCTCACTCCTTATCTGCGCACGCAAACCAGGATATGAGGCCGTCCGCGGTTCCCTCTGAGTGAAACACCCTCCAGCACGGAAAATCTCCACCGTTGGAATTGAGTCTCGCTCCGTCCCCGTGCGCGGCTTTTGCAAGGCGCTGGGGCGGCTCGAGATTCCGCTTTGGCCCACACAAAGGCCCCTGACTCTGCCCCTCTCTGCGATAACACGGGCGCGCACTGCCGAGGCACTCGGAGGAATCGCTCACTCCTTATCTGCGCGCGCAAACCAGGATATGAGGCCGGCCGCGGTTCCCTCTGAGTGAAACACCCTCCAGCACGGAAAATCTCCACCGTTGGAATTAGTTCTCACTCCCTCCTGTGCGTGGCTTTCCCAGGAAGAAATTCTCGCCCACTAACTGCGCACCAACCAGGAGACCGGGTAAAATGGCTGCTCTGCTTTTCTTTCTTTGTTTGGGTTTGGCGCAAGTGTTAGCTTGTATTGCCCGGGTTGCCACAGGATCAGATTTTCCTCGGCTTGGATTCTGTGCCACAGCCTGGTTCGGCCGTTTGTGCTGCGGCGGCCTGGATCTATTCACCCCCTTTGCCCGCCTCAGTTTCTATATTCACAGTTACCAGAGAAAGCCGCCCTGTTTAGGTTAGTTAGGAAGGAGGAGCATTTCTTACTCCCTATTTCCTTCGGGGTTTGGTTATATATTTAGCCAATTTTTCACTCAATCATACCTTTGGGTGTATTGCGAAGCATCTGGAAGCTCCAAGTATAGGTTTTTCTGTTTCTGGTTGAAGATCTTGTTGAGTTTTGGGGGAGATTTATCGGTATCGCTTCCTACCCCGCCATTACTCTGACGTCATCACCTTCTTCATTTAAAAAAACTTTATTTTTTATTTTTTTAATTTGGAAATTAAACTTAATGGGGTGACATTGGTCTGTAGGAAAACAAAGGTTTCCGGTTTATATCTCCATAGCACGTGAAGTATTCATTGCATTGTGTGTTCCTCACCCAAAGGGTTTAATTTAATGTTAATGCCACTCTCACTTTTGTGCTCCTGTTGGAGTCCTGGCCCTTTTCTGGGACAGATGATAAGCCCTAACCCCTCTAGCACTGATTGGTGTGCTGGGAAAAAGAGAAGCAAGAGGCAGGAGGATTGAGTTTTAACTCAATTCTTGCCATGAGCAAGTAATTTACCAACTCAATGCTATGATCTCTAAAATGAAGGGGGAAGCAAGATATTTCTCCATGTTCTGTAAGCACCAAATCTTGTAAACCATTGGTTGTAACTCCTGTAAATCATTCCAAGGGGCTTGATTCCCAGCATTTGTAGCCTGTCTTTTGCAAGGGCAGAGGAAGTAGCTGGGCAGAGAAATGCAGGTAAGCTGAGACTCTGAAGTGGTAACGAGGCCTGAGGGCATAGACATTGTACTGCCGGTAAACATTTCCCTAGACTTATACATTTAGGATGTTGTCAAATTTTACACTAAAAACAATAGTTCAAGTGGATGAAAGTTCATTATTATTATTGTTGTTGTTATTTGGCATTTGTTATTTTCTCATGAGTGTGTTCTGAGATGAAATAACTTGGCCAAAGAACATTTTAAAACTTGTGATGGTTAGGACTCCAACTAAGTTGCTCATAGTTAAGCTCAAAATACAGTGAAGCTCCAAAAATAGTGACTCAACAAAGAAGGAAGTTTACTTCCCTTTCATACAACAAACCAGAGGTAAGTGGTCCAGGACGTGAGGAGGAACTCTGACTTGTCTCCACTAACGGCCATCTCTGGTCCTGGGGGGCTGATCTGACTCTCATGGCCTAGCCCACAGGGGAGAAAATATCAAGAGGGCACATGTGCTTTCTTTGTAGGGCATGACCCAGAAATGCCACAGGTTTCTACTCACATTTCATTGGCAAGACTTACTCACATGGTCACATGGTAAGCTGCAAGAAGGCTCTAACATGTAGTCCCTAGTTTGCTGTGTGTCTAATAAAATTTGGAGGTTTGTTTTAAACACAGGGAAAGTGATTATTGGTGGGCAACCATATTCCCTGCCAAAAGCCTGATGCCAAATTATTTTCCAAGATGATTTGTGCTCAAGTTGAGTGGCATGGTTGTGCCAGTTTAACAAATGTTGACTGAAGACCTTTTAGTCTGTAAAACCTCCAGACACCATGGGGATATTGATGTAGAGGATGGGGCAGACAGTTGTGCACACAGGAAACAGCTAGAGACAGTGGTTAACTTAAGTGCTGAACTGTGTCTTTCTGCCCCTGCATGTCATGAAAAGGACGGGTGCCAGTTGGAGGAGGTGACTTCATGTGAAGTTTGTAGGAGCTGGGCTCATCAACTCTTGATGCTCTCTGCCCATAGGGCCAGGGCTCACTGAAGGAAGTGTTCATTCAACCCTCAATGCCATTCTAGCTAACTCTTTAAGTTCTTATTAAATGTTTCCACTGCCAACTTGTAGAAAATGGTAGGGTTTTTAAATATCCTTTCTATCCTGGGTCTGTAGTGGGATATTGCTTGGTGTAAAGGAATCAAAGGAAGGTAGAAAAAGGGAACTCCTATTCATTTGTCCAGAGAATGTGGGTCTTCCAGCTGCTGAGGATGTGTGCTGCCACCATGCCACACGACAACTAGGGGACAGTGAGGCTGCTAAAGCTCTATTCATGGGCTCAGTTGCTGACTATTATTCACCAGAAAATAATTCCTCTGGGTTCTTTTCCTCCATGTTCCATGAGTTAGGGAAGGGAAGGAAACTAGTGTAGCGTAGTAGTCGGGTGAATGGCTGAAATGAAACAATGAAATATTTTGATGGTGAAAGACTGTATGCAGTTGAGAGTATGACTATAAAAAAAACTTCGTCCAAATTGGGAAGAAGATATTTATTTTTGTCCCACCTCTCCTAAGATTTCCGTCTCTTTGCCTTCTCTAACAGTATTCTCATGGTGGTCTACACCCTCTCCTCCAAAATGCGTCCTATGTGGCAGTATCTCGTGTCCTGTTTTTCTCTTCTCACCTTCTTACCCCTAATGTGAATGGTATGTGTTCTACTGTCTTATTCTACATTTTCTGGAGTCTAAGCCTGCCTTCTCTCTATGCCTCCACTTCTCTATTTCTCCATCCCTCCATCTACCCTGTTATCCAATCTTTCTTTCCTTTCTTCTTTCCTTCCATTCTTTGGATAAGCAAACCTACCCTACAGTGTTAATAGTTTTAAATATCTCAACCTTATACCTTCTCTAGTTGAGGAAATTTCTGGCATGATAGGCTAATGGAATAGATATTTGGGGAGGAACATATGGTGAATTGAACTATCTCATGTTCTCTGTTTAATCAAAGAGCTAGTTAGCTTAAATCTGTTACATTGGGATAAAAGCAAAGTTGAAGATAATTCTGCTCAGTTCATAGCCACTGCTGCCTAATTTCTGTAATTATAAAGTGTGAAATAACCTATGGCCATGGCCACCAGTGCCCTATTTCTGGGGTGGTCCAGGCTGGTAGCAGGTGAGGAGGCTTCTGCGAGGCACCGCCCTACATCTCATTGCTGGCCTCCTTGGAGGGTTTCCGTGGTGGGGCTCCTTCTGTGGTCAGGGCACTGGGATTGTGGGTACAATCTGTCCTGTCATTACTTTCATTCTGATTAGCTTCACTCAGAAGAACTTCTGTCAGCCTTTCACAAACACAGGTCAGCGTGGGAAAAACAGCTCCTCTGCATGGGTCTGATTTAATCTCTTTGCTCAGAGGCTGATCTTGAGAAAAAATACATTCCTTGTGATGTCAAATGCATAGGACATGTCAGCCCACAGCCACCTCTGATGCATGTTGGGTTTTCTCACCGGGGGTTCTCAGCATCTTGGGACAGCCAGCTACAAGGTGTTTGGGTGGCTATGGCCCTGAGGCATCAGTCACTGCTAGACTTGGTGCCACTTTGGCTCTGGGTGTAATCAATGTGTAGCTTAGTGGGACATCCGGCTTGTGTTAGGTGACTCACAGTTCCCAAGCAGCTGGTTGAAGTTTTGTTTATAGCAGTGCCGCCTGCCTGCTCATTCCACAGCCCCAACTCTGTATCCACCACTCCACAGGTGGCCTGACTTCTGGTGCAAATAAAAGTTTATCAACTGTTGCTTTCTTCCTCATGTGTGGGGGTGTGTGTGCACGTGTGTGCATAGTTTAAACTTATTTAAATAAATTAAGCTGTGGGAGTCCATTAATAAAAGGTTTCTATTACAAAGTTATTGGCACTCTGCAAGGTGCTTTGGAGGTGAGTGGGATAATCAATATTACCTAGAATAACATAGCAGGGCAGAAGTTGCCCAGGGGACATAGGCTTCCCAGTATGAGAGGAATATAGATTTCCACCCAGGCAGTCAATGTGTGAGTCTGATGAAACAGTGTGTTGGAATTGGTGGTCTGGCAATTATTTGAGAAGTCTTGGGGAGACTCTAAATGTGCTTTTAAGAAAGAAAATAAAACAAAAATCTTAGCTAAAGCTTTTCAGAAATAAAGAGCAAGTATTTCAACAGAAGACCAGAAACCAAAAATGCAGAGCATTTGGTTAATTTGTGGAGCTACCTAAGGCCACAAAAGGGATGTGATGACCATGTGTGTGTCGGGAGGGAATGTTTGCCTCAGATTTCCTAAGGGGACGGGGAGACTGTGCAGGCGTCTAGACCAGGGAGGCGAGTGGGAGCCATTTCTCATCTCTAAGCCTGGTTCTTTCGTTTGTTTCTTGAGAAGCTTTGTGAAAGCCAAGTGGGAAGAACAGCGGATTGATATCCAGAGCAGATCAGTTGAGTGGGCTGCAGTTTACTCTCCATCTCTGTCACGTGAGCCAATTAACCTGCCGGCTGGTGATATACAGCTGGCAGCTCGTTGGGCCATTGGTGGAGCAGAGCACCCTTCTTACCATTTGCAAAGTGCTGAGATAGGAATCTCTGGATGGCTTCAGGGATGAGGGGAAACTGGTTCAGCTGCAACTAAGGTAGGACATGAGGTCTCAGGCTGAAGGAAAGGCTGTGCCTTGTCAGGGCAGGTGAGCAAGAGGAAGAGGCAAGAAAATGGAACCCCCAAATTATAAAGGGAAGGAAGGGTAAGGATGAAGAGAAGGAAAGAGGTAGAAGAAGAGGGAAAGAGAGACAGAAAGATGGGAATAAGGTCAGAGAAGAAGGGAAGAGAGAATACAATACTTCTTTCATATGTTTTTTTGATCTTTGACGATAAGTAATGGAAGAGGTCCTGCACCCAGGCCAGCTTTCCTCAAATTATTCAGAAGAGGGCTCATGTCCTGTATGGTGTTAACTGATGTTTTATGGGGGAAATTGTTTCTAATGGTGGAGAGATGTTTGATGGTCTCATTTATTTGGGAAATATTTGGTCCAGGTTTCCTAAGTGATCCCCTCTCAGAGCTTTCAATAAACTAGAGTGCATTGCGGGGCTCCTTAGATTATTTTATCGGGGAATTATTCAAGGATCACATCCCGGGACGAGCATTCTGAGAATGCATTCTGGAGTTTTTGAAATAATGATCTGGGCTTTTGACCTTGTTCCAGGCAACACTGAGCCATTTCCATGCTGGTTCTAACTTCAGTTGCACAAACCCCTGTCATCATCCCTTGGTCAGAGCACGAAAGCCACCTGCTGGGCATGCTCCAGAGCCAGCTCTCTTGACACCAACACTCAGTTCATTCATTTACTGATACACCTATTCATTCAAACTCTGCCGTATCCGTTTTCGTGCCTCTGGTTCTGGCCCTGAGCACTTACTCTGATGTCAGCCTTAGATGCCCATGCTTGGCTCCCTGCTGAGTGTGAGACAGCCCATTTCTTCTCTGGTACTTGACATTCAGTGCTGCTGTGCAGTCTTGGATGCACTGTTTGAGTTTGCCTTCTCTGAACTTGCCGATTCCAACGTCCAGAGCCTGCCCTCATATAACCCATCTCTTGCTCAGTTTTATAAACAAGGATAAGCTTGAAACCCTCATTAACTCTTCTTGCTCTTGAAAGTGTGGGTTTGAGTACTGTCCTTTCTCTGAGCCTCTTCCAGGGACTTAGCTGCTCCCAGAGTCAGGAAGTTCATCTTGTAGTGAACTAAATGTTCTTCTAGTTGATGAGCAATGGAGAATGAAGGGGTGTGTTAACGCTGAGGTGGGCAGCACCCTCCTTGCTGCTTGCCAACTTTGTATTCTTCTTCCTGAGAGAGGAAAGCTCCCACCCCAGGGCAGCCCCTCAGGGGCCCTCCGAGGACCTCCACTGGGGTGGAAGGGAACCAGAAAAATCCTGTCTGGCCCAATTCGCATCTCCCTCACAGTGTCGTTTAAATGGTGACAAACCCTGGAATCCCCATCCAGATAGAAACTGTTTTAGAGACTATGGCCTCACAGGAAGGTGTCCAGTGGAGACAATTCTACCACGTGGGTCTGTGAAATGCTACCCACAGGGTCATACACCTGTGCTGATTCATTGCCTCTTCCAGGAAGGTATTTACTCCACATGTTTATGGGAGAGGTGTGAACACATGGCAGGAACATTCCTGCGACCCAGAAGCTCAGGGTAAACACAGGAACCGAAGTACTCGTTTCTCTCACGTGCCATCCGTGAAGCCTGGGAGAGACTAGACAGAGTAGTTAACAACTATTAAGTAATACTGACTATTAGATCCATTCTCTTTCACTTTCTGCAAATGGCATTCCTTACCCCCCCACCAGCGGGAGTAATCGGGAGTGCACAATGTGGGGGAACACAGGCACCTTTCTTTTCCAGAACTAAGAGGAAAAGTAAGTTTGACGGGAAGTCATGAAGAAGTGGTTTTTTAGAAAGCTAGTTTATTTTACCACAATGCAATTGCTATCTGCTCACTATAGACATTTTGGAAGATAGAGAAAAATAGGAAGAAGAAAAATTTGTCTATGAAGATAAATAGGAAAACTTCACTGTGGTGTTAGCAACCAAGGTGGTTGCATTTTCCTTGAGTGATTGCTTGTCTTTTTTTTCCTACAAAAAGAGTAGATTGTATATTTAATCATATCTCCAACTTTGTACAAGTTCCTAGAAAACTGTGCAATGTTCATTCATATAATAATTAATTATTCATTGGAGAATGTTCACTGAATGCCTACTGTGTGCCGGGAACTCTGCTCAGCTTTGAGGCTATATCTGTGAACAAAACAGATCGGGCATGCCCTGCATACACACTATTGCGAGGTGCTGTGATCTGATGGAAGCTGACAGTTATTAACACAACTCACTGAGCATGTAGCACGGTGTGAGCACTTTGTGTGTGTGCCAGGAGATCCTAATTCCTTCTCTGTCTGTTTATTCTCTCAGAGTTCTCCTCAGACGAGAAGCTACCTCCACACTGGTGTGTGCTGCCTGCGGATGACTTCTGTATGGCTGGGGGATACCTCCTCTCTTCATCTTCTGTGGGAACCTCCTTCTTGTGGGACATTGTGGCGCGGGTTCCAGAGGAGGAGGGGAGGGAGATGCGAGGTTGGAGAGGAGAGAGATGGGAACTAAGAAAACCAACACCTTCTGAAGAACTGACAAGGGGACAAAGGGGCCGGCTGAGAGTGGTGGGGATCTGCGACCTTCTTCCTGGGGGGGGGGGAGGGGTGGAAGGAAAGGCTAGTGGCACAGCGAGGAGTGGGTGCCAGGCTCCTGTGCTCCTGAAACACAGGTTGTCATTCTCCCTGTGCCAGAGAACAACTGAGCAGCCCAACTCAACAGGCCGTGAAGATGTTACCAGAGTGTCTGCTAGCTTACCAGCATGGAGTGACAACTGTGGGAGCCTCAATGTTTTGTGAATCATGTCATCAGGGACTTTGTAGAACAGACTTAAGCTACTTCGATCACATACCAGTCTTTAATTCTTTGTCACGTAACTGTAGCCAGTATAAATCACTACCAGATTAGAACAAAATCAAATTCAGATCAAATGCCACCACACAGAAATCATTGAACTTGTGTTTATCAGCAACAGACTACATAGTCTTTCTGTCACCTGCTCTTTGACACATGGTGAAGACCCATTTCTGTCCTCTTTGATGCTTTGACCGCTACCTTTATGTATGAGTCACTTGATACACAAAAATATTACACTGAGGCAGGATTCGAATCCCTTTATAGGTGGCCTCAGCTATCTGGAATTTTTTAGACCAATAATTCAAGATGGGATTGTTTGAAGATCAAGTCTATGCCTATATGTCCACACTGAAGACCTTGCTACATTCTCATATGCAGTTCATGCAGAGATGAAGAATATCTCTTAACCGTTTTAATCAGGCCTCGTGGCTGATCAGTGAGAGCCTCTTTCTAGCATCTTTATGTGGACTACTATGCCACTGGTGTTATCAACTACATTAGTTTCCTGTGGCTGCTGTAAGAAATTACCACACATCTGATGACCTAAAACAACAGAAATTTATTCTCTTATATTTCTGGAGGCTGGAAGTATGAAATCAAGGTGCTGACAGAACACTCCATCTAAAGGATCTAGGGAATAATTTGTTCCTTGATTCTTCCAGCTACTGGTGGCTGCTAGCATTCTTTTGCTTGTGGCCACATTATGCTAATTTCTGTCTTTATCTTGACATTGAGTCTCTCACTTCTGTCTGTATAACCTCCCTCTGCCTCTCTCTTATACGGACAGTTGGCACTGGAATTATGGCTCACCTGGATAATCCAGGATAATCTCTTTATCTCAAGATATTTGATTACATTTGCAAAGACTATTTTTCCAAATAAAGTAACTTTCACAGCTGCTGGAGATTCAGACATGGACATACTTTTGGGATAACCATTCAACCCACTGCATCAATGAAACCCCTTTCTCATTGTAGGATACTCTAGAGCAAATTTGCCATTAATCACAATGTAGATAACAGTGAATGAGCAGTAGCTATCTCTGGAGCAGGCCGTTCTGATAAAGACCAGGTGACCACCCCGAGAGTATGAACTCATGATTGGGCAGGTGATGGCCCTGAGAATGCGGCTTAAACCATGAAAGATATTGATATCACATCATCTAAAGTGGGAGTATTTTAAAGCAAATTATGGCATCGAATGGGAGAAAAGCCTAATAATGCTTGTGTTCAAATTGACCACTAACTTGGGGGCTCAGGGTTAGATTTACTTTTATTTTAGTGAAATAAAGAAAATATTTTTGAATCCAAGGTTGTGCTAGAAAATTCCTGTCATATAATGCGCATTATCATAGTTAACTCTCATAGCAACACCAACATAAAAATGATTACACACATTTTATAGTTAAGTACACTGAGGTTAAGAAATACTAAAATGACCACACTGATAGAAGGTGTAGTTAAGACTTGGCCATGTTTCTGGCTGACACTCAAGTTTGATACCCTTACTGCATAGCTAGGCTGCTTTATCGCAGAAGGTCCAACCCATCTAGAAATATCTGCCCCTGCTTGAGCTCTGGTGGCACTTACAGTTCATCCACCTTGGCTAAGTTCCCATGGGAGAAGTAACAAAAATGAGGAGGAAGACAGAGGAAGAGGAGCGTAAAGATACAAAGGAAATCCTTCAATAGTTTCTTATAGAGTTGAGGGTCGATCTGGAGTCATGTCTTACTCAGTTCAAGCTGCCAGAGACGGTTTTAACAGTGGGTGCACTGGGCATGCGCCCTGGGCCCCGACTTCTGAAGGGCCCCGCAAAACCCCAACTTTACACTTTTTTCTAATATAAAGGGTCCAATATTTTCTTCTGCTCCTGATGCCTCCACCAACCTTAATCTGCCTCGGCAAGCTGCTATAACAAAGTCCTACAGACTGCAAAAGTGGCTTATAAAAAACAGAAATTCCATCCTCACTGTTCTGGAGGCTGGCAGTCTGAGAGCAGGGCTCTGCTGTGCTTGGGCTCTGGCAGGGCCCCTCCTCCGTGTTGCAGACTGCTCGTTGTACCTTGACATGCAGAGAGCGGGAGAAGAAACGAGCTCGCTCATGATTTATAAGGGAACTAATCCCATAACTTCATTTAATCCCAATTACCTTCCAAAGGCTTCACTTCCTAATACCATCACATTGAGGGCTAGAGTTCCAGCATATGGATTTGTGGGGAAACGTAAACATTTGGTACATAACAAATGACCAACAGTTTCTCCGGAGCTCTGTCGGCCGGGAGCTGGCAGACCCTGTAGGCTCTGAGATCATCAGAAGAGTCAAGACAGGCCGTACTGGGGTCCCGAGCAGCCTTTCACTGGGTATATCCTGGCTGCCCCTAACACTGGACTCACTTTGTCCCATTGGTCCCATAATTCTTGCCTAGCTCTCTTCCTATTTGTGGTCCTAGTTGAGGTGCTGCAAACTTTTGGTGGCTATGCTGGTTGACCTATCATCTGTATGGTAGATTGCATTATTGGCCTCAATTCTTCACTTTTCCCTGGTTCTATAGCCATTGCTACATGGGTCTGCAGTTTCTCTCCCTACAAGCAGAATATCTCTTCATTCTGCTGACATTGGGTTTGGCTATGTGACTTGCTTTGGCCAGTGAAATGTTACCAGAAGTGATGTGAGCAAGGGCTTGAAACATGCTTACACAATTGAGTGTGATTTTGCATTTCAGCCGTTGCCAGGAGGAAATAATCTAGCTAGTCTATTGCTTGAAGGTGGATTAGAGAGACATCAAGAAGACATGGACCCAACCTTCTAACAGTTTGAAACCAGCCAAGCTGAGCCCAACCTAGGTCAGTTGATCCCTAGCTAACCCACAGATATATAAGTAAGAATAACTGATCATTGTTTTAAGCTATTTTATTTTGGGATAGTTCTTCATACAGCATTACTGTGGCAAAGGCTGACTGGAACATTCTGTCTCGTAATTGTCATATCTACCACTTCCCACCCATGGCTCTACCATTTATTCTGTGTTACTGTTGTGGGATGCCAGCGCACTGGGAAGTGTTAGAAGCCCAGGTACGAAGGCACTGCTCACCACAGAGCCGTTCTCCTGATGGGCGGGTGAACCTTTCATAGCATGGCCAGACCCTGGAAGGAAGGAGACAGGCCCTTTTCCAACTTGCAAAATGCTATAATCACCCCTCCCGTCATCTCTCCAGGGTGTGCCAGCCTTTGCTGAAGCCAGGTTTCTGAAGGTGCACCTGCTGATCTAGAAAGCCCCTCACTTTGTCTGTAGACTCAGCATCTGCCTAGCTGGGCACAGACATGGACGTTGATGGCTTGACTTAAACCAGACAATTTAAGTTGACCGCCATGCTTTCTACCTCTCCAGCTGCCCACATCTGAGCCTTGGCTTTAAGCATTCTGGAAGGGAATGGCATCTTGGCAGAGCAGCTTTTTGGAGACAGAAAAGAGAACTGTCAATCTAAATCCCTGTAGCTTCCACAGGGTGCCACCAGCCAGGCTGAGTATCAGTGGTTTTTCTGGATGTAGGATTATGGATTAAGAAAAAAAAAAACAACCAATTATTTATTCTCCTATGTGTTTTGTAAACTCCACATGTTGGGTGGTTTTTAAATCTAAAGAACAATAAATGAAGATGAAATCAATGAAACAGCACCCATGGCTTTGAGTGAAGGCCTGCAGAGCAAGTGAAGTGGGAGGGGCAGAGTGGCTCTAACAGCCGCTCGGCCAGGGCCGGGGCTCGGTGTCCAGTGCTTTCAGCCGCTCTGCCAGGGCCGGGGTCGGTGTCCAGTGCTTTCAGCCGCTCTGCCAGGGCCGGGGTCGGTGTCCAGTGCTTTCAGCCGCTCTGCCAGGGGCCGGGGGTTGGTGTCCAGTGCTTTCAGCCGCTCTGCCAGGGGCCGGGGGTCGGTGTCCAGTGCTTTCAGCTGCTCGGCCAGGGCCGGGGTCAGTGTCCGGTGCTTTCAGCCGCTCTGCCAGGGGCCGGGGCTCGGTGTCCAGTGCTTTCAGCTGCTCTGCCAGGGCCGGGGCTCGGTGTCCAGTGCTTTCAGCCGCTCGGCCAGGGCCGGGGTCAGTGTCCGGTGCTTTCAGCCGCTCTGCCAGGGCCGGGGCTCGGTGTCCAGTGCTTCAGCCGCTCGGCCAGGGCCGGGGCTCGGTGTCCAGTGCTTTCAGCCGCTCGGCCAGGGCTGGGGCTCAGTGTCCAGTGCTTTCAGCCGCTCGGCCAGGGCTGGGGCTCGGTGTCCAGTGCTTTCAGCCTCTCGGCCAGGGCCGGGGTCAGTGTCCGGTGCTTTCAGCCGCTCGGCCAGGGCCGGGGCTCGGTGTCCGGTGCTTCAGCAGCACCAGCAGCTGGTGACTGCAGAGTCCAGCCCAGCCTGTCACTTGGAGCTGGCTTCCACTCAGAGCCAGGGCTCCAAACCTTAGCTGGGCAGCTTGCAAAGGTTCCTGTTAAGGGGGTGTGGGGGGACCCTTGGGGGACTCGAGGGCCGGTGAGGGAGCAAGGCTGACCCAGCATGAATCCGCCTACACTATAGGGGCTTCTCAGATTGTGGAGTAGATGGGTTTCTGAAAAATAGTGAGGAGCACAATTCTAAATCACAAAACCACTTTACATGTGCCAGGAACGTGTCCTAAATAAAAGGCTCCTACCGTGAAGCCTTGGGCAGAGCGAGCAATTCCTCTCCATTTTAACTTTGGCAGAAATATGGATTTTCACTCTGGGTGTTTGGGGTTTCCATGAAAAGCCAGGTGACGGGTGCTCTGATAAAGCATGTCCTGGAACTCTGAGGAGCGTTAGCGGTCAGCAGCAGCATCTTCCTCTGAAAGGACTACCAGACCGCTGGCTTAAGTCCCAGCCTGGTGCTGACACATGTCCTTCACAGGTCCTGCTCCTCCTGCCTGGGATGCTCTCCCCCCCCAAACATGCACGTGGCTCCCTCCCTCCCATCCTCTGAGCTTGTGTTAAATGCCACTCATCTTCTTAAAGAGGCCTTTCTCATTATCCCATTTAAAATCATGATCTTGATCACTTCTTCTCCCTTTGCCTACTTGATTTTTATCCACAGTTCTAACGGCCTTCAGTCATATTGTATATTTGCCTGATTTTGCTTCCTGTCTGTGTCTCTTGCTGCAATGTCAACCCCGTGGGGCCAAGGCTGTGGGTCGTTTGCTTACTGCTGGATTCTGGTGCCTGGAACAGTGTGACTGGCAGATTCTGTGCCTCCATAAATAGTTGTTGACTGAGTGGTTGGATGACATTGGGCATGTTACTTAACTTTTCTGCATGTCTAGAAGTAAATGGGTGATGTAGCAACTGCCTTTCAGCTTGAAAGTGGGGAGACAGTAGGGCTGGTGGGGGCCCTTTAGGGCAGCTCTCCTTTATCGGGGGGCAGCTCCCTGTAGCTCCAGCCACGCTGCTGCAGGGAAGCGTGCCCAGTATTGCCAGATTTTAAAGTTGTTCTTTAAAATAAAAGCTAGAAGGTAAAAATTCTTAAAAATTAAACCACTTAATTTTGAATTGCTGTTAACCAAGTTATATTTTTCAAAAACTTTGCTCAGTTTAGACAAAACACAACTGTGAGTCAGGTTCGAGAGATGGGCACCAGAGTGGAATCTCTAGAATAGATAGTATCCAAATTATATCCTACCCTACCCTATCTTAACCTACCCTATCCTACCCTATCCTACCCTACCCACCCCACCCCACCCTACCTTACTCTATCCTATCTTACCCTACCTAATCCCATCCCATCCCATCCCACCCCACCCCACCCCATCCCACCCTACCCCACCCCATCCCATCCCATCCCACCCCACCCCACCCCATCCCACCCTACCCCACCCTACCCCATCCCACCCTATCCTACCCCACCCCACCCCACCCTACCCCACCCCACCCCATCCCACCCCACCCTACCCCACCCCACCCCATCCCACCCTACCCCACCCCACCCCACCCCATCAACCCCACCCCACCCCACCCCACCCTACCCCACCCCACCCCATCCTACCCTACCCCACCCCACCCCATCCCATCCCATCCCACCCACCCCACCACACCCCATCCCATCCCACCCTACCCCACCCCACCCCATCCCACCCACCCCACCCCACCCCACCCCACCTCACCCTACCCCACCCCACCCCACCCCATCCCACCCCACCCTACCCCACCCCACCTCACCCCACCCCACCCCATCCCACCCCACCCCACCCTACCTCACCCTACCCCACCCCACTCCATCCTACCCTATCCAACCCCACCCTACCCACCCCACCCCACCCAATTATATAGGTTATAATTGGACCCCTTCCTGCTGCAGAATGAGTTATTTTATGACCATGATATGGTATACAATATGGAACTGTGGGCCTCAGGACTAATAAGTTGCTGGACAGGGTCAGACAATAAGAGGTGAGAGAGAGAAGTCAGGGAGTGTTGGTATGTGCTAATACAGAGGTTAAAAAGGTGTTAGAAGAAAGAGAAGAGAGAAGGCATGAGAGGCAAGAAAGAGCAGTCATTATGGTAGGAGAGAACGTCTCTGAAGGGGCACAAAGAACCTTGTTTAAGACTCACAAAGAACCCTGGCCGGTTGGCTCAGCGGTAGAGCGTCGGCCTGGCGTGTGGGGGACCCGGGTTCAATTCCCGGCCAGGGCACATAGGAGAAGAGCCCATTTGCTTCTTCACTCCCGCCCCCCCCCTCCTCTCTGTCTCTCTATTCCCCTCCCGCAGCCAAGGCTCCATTGGAGCAAAGATGGCCCGGGCGCTGGGGATGGCTCCTTGGCCTCTGCCCCAGGCGCTAGAGTGGCTCTGGTCGCGGCACAGCGACACCCCGGAGGGGCAGAGCATCGCCCCCTGGTGGGCAGAGCGTCGCCCCTGGTGGGCGTGCCGGGTGGATCCCGGTCGGGCGCATGCGGGAGTTTGTCTGACTGTCTCTCCCCGTTTCCAGCTTCAGAAAAATACAAAAATACACACCAAAAAAAAAAAAAAAAAAAAAAAAAAGACTCACAAAGACCTGGGTTAGAGCATCAGCCCCATCTCTTACCAGCCGTATGTGCCTATGGGCAACTTAACCTCTCTGAGACTCAGTTTCATCTTCCACATGATGCAAGTAAAGCCTTCCTCCAAGGGTTGATATGAAACCTAAATAAAACAATGTATGTGTGGTGCCAGATACAGCATGAGGACTCAACACCAGCTGTATCACCCAAGATCGTGGGCCTCAGAATCTTCAATTATAACATATTAGCTGGGCCCTGACCAGTTAGCTCAGTTGGTTAGAGCATTGCCCCTGATATGCCAAGGTTCTGGGTTTGATTCCTCCGACAGGGCACACACAAGAATCATCCAATTAATGCATAAACGAGGTTAAACAACAAATTGATGTTTCTTTCTTCTTTCCTCTCTCTCTCTCAAAAAAATAAATAAAATGGTAGCTGGTGTTGAACTAGACCAATGTTACAAACTCAAATGTTTACGGAGTTGAGACACATAACGTCAGTAAGTAAAGGCAGCCAGGTATAAAAGCTTCTGCCAACTGAAAATTGGGCAAGGGCTGACCAGAACCTGTCAGCTGTCCTGTGTGTCCTTAGCTATTTATCATTTTCCAGAAAAGACCCCACTGTGGTCATGGTGAATCTCCTGATTTATAAATGTGGGCATATAACTTCTCTCCCCCACTTTTTAGAGTGTGTTGTTTGGGCCGCCAATGTGTATCCAGGTCAAACAAAACTTGGGTTGTTTCAAACCTATGGGCCACCATTTTTCAGCTTCTCAATAGCAGAATTGTAGAGAGATTGTTTATCAGGGCCTGAGTAAGTAGTTCTGGGTTCAGATGACCACAGAGAATGTAATATTGATTTGGAACTCAAACTGTGCCTGGTCCATTTTATAAGTAGAACATATGATTTTTCTATGTAGGATGCTTTGGGAGGTTGGGTCAAAACCAAGATGGTGGCCAAAATAATCTCTATACCTTGAACTAGTTAGAGAAGAAGGTAATTTTCCACATCTTTAAAACTTCTGCTATAGGCTGCTTGGTAATGGAATTGAGGTGGGTTTGGAGCCTGAGGGAGACATAATTGCATTCCTCATTTTTGTTAAACCTGTTTTAGACTAGCTGGTTGGCAGTGGTCCTTCCAGACTGGTTTGAGACTTGACTTCTTCAAACCAAGTTTTCTTACTTCGATCAGGCAATTTTCCTTGTTATTTTAAAAGCAAATTGGCAATATGTTATCTTTGAATATATGTATCCTGATTTATTGATGTTGCCCCATTAAAAAAATAAAATTATTAAAAAAAAATAAAATAAAATAAAAGCAAGTTGGTAGCTTTACAATCACCTGTTAAATTTGTCCAGTTACACCTATGGTGATATGTTTACTCTTTTTTCCCTCATATATTTTAATCCCCTGAACTTACTTCTCTGTTTGGATTCTTTCTGGACAACTTTGTGCATGACAATACTTAGATAATGGCCTCCCCAGTTCATGTGCAGTAAGGATCTGAATGAAGGGCTAGTCTTGTGGGATATTATTAGCCATGTAAGCTTTGATTGGGACAACAAAAGTAACCAGCTTAACCATTTGGTGACCAAACTAAGCATTTGCTTTAGAAAAAATTCTTTTCTTAAAATTTAAAGGATATATATTAGTAAGACTATAAAAAAATTATAACTGTAATTCTCAGTAATGACTCTCTATTTTTGGTGATGAAATGTAATATGTAATCTAATAAAAGGGTTGCTGGTTAAACCTTTGACACATTTAATAAAAATGGATAAATTAAATTAATAATTAGTCTAGGTCTCTGACTGGTAGGTTTTAAACCTACAGAGGAATGAGTGAGGAAGTTTGTAGAAACCTAAATTTCTCTTCCATACTTTTCAAAGTAAATATCTATATCTATCTATCTATCTATCTATCTATCTATCTATCTATCTATCATCTATCATGTATCTGTGAGTGTACTTTCTCTTCTTCTCATCTTGAACTCTCAGGAGGACATAAAGGATGTGAGCTAATGACAGGCTTGTAGACTCCGAAGTTCTGCTTTGTTGTCTCCTGGCTATGGGCCGTTGGGTCAGTCATTTTATTTCTCTGAGCCTTAGCTTCTTTATTGCTAAAATGAATATTTCATTAGCTTCTTTGTTGTAATAAATGAAAATGACTCTTATTAACTTAAGCCAGAAAAAGGTTTATAGGAAGTCTATTGGATAACTCATGAAATGTAAGAAAGAGGCAAACCACAAATCTTGAGTAAAGGCTGGCTCAGGGATTCAGCCCAGGGCACCTGCTGTCAGTCCTAACCAGTCTCCATTCAAGTCAGGTTCCCGGGAAGAGTCACCTCATTGGCTGGGATTGAGTAATATAGCCTCCTCTGATCCCTTCCTCTATGTAGGGGGGTGGTATTGGTCATTTGATTGGCAGTTCCATTAGAGTCATTGAAATGGGGGAGGGCTCTTTCTCAACACAAAATGGGGAGTGTTACCAGAGGGAGGGGAATTGTGTGTACATACATGAATCCAGAATACCACCTCACAGCTATTAGGAAGACTCCAGATACTGTACCTAAGGTATGTGCTCAATAGCCAATCATTCTCGTGGTTATTGTTGCTGTCAAAAGGCTAAGCCTACTCATTTTAGTATGAGAGCAAGAATAAAAATTGTTATTTTCTTTTTCTTTGAGTCCAGTGCATTCTCCATACATGACAAAAACACAGGTTTCTTGAGCCCCTTCTCAGACTGACAGACCAGAATCTATGTGGAGAAGGGTTCCCTGGCCTCTTCCTATTTGGCAAGCAACACAGGGGATTCGTTTGTACACTGAGCTTTGAGGCCCAGAGCCCTTGGTGCTTAAGTGGGAGGGTTTGACTCTGCTCAAGAAGCACTTTGGGCCCGACCAGGCGGTGGCACAGTGGATAGAGCGTCGGACTGGGATGCAGAGGACTCAGGTTCAAGACCCCGAGGTCGCCAGCTTGAGTGCGGGCTCATCTGGTTTGAGCAAAGCTCACCAGCTTGAGACCAAGGTCGCTGGCTCGAGCAAGGGGTTACTCTGTCTTCTGAAGGCTCACGGTCAAGGCACATATGAGAAAGCAATCAATGATCAACTAAAGTGTCACAACAAAAAACTGATGATTGATGCTTCTCATCTCTCTCCGTTCCTGTCTGTTTGTCCTATCCTTCTCTCTGATTCTCTCTCTGTCTCTGTAAAAAGAAAAAAAAAGAAGCACTTTGGAAGGAGAGATTTTTCTCTTCCATCACAGCTGTGGAAGATATGTGTGTGTGTGTGTGTGTGCACGCGCGCGTGTTTGTGCGTGTGCGTGAGTGTATGTTTGCTGAAGGAGCACAACAGCCTACTGGTGGGGTTGGTCCATATGCTGTGCTTCTCAGCCCTGGCTGTGCCCTGGACTCCCCTGGACTCCCCTGACAACATACTATCCCCAGGACCCATCCCGAGAGCGTGGACATGACTGGTCCCCAGCAGCACCCAGATGTCTCCCGCGCACACCCAGTCGGGAGCTGCGGGGCTCCTACATCCTTCTGGAAGACAGCTAAGGATGTGTAGAATTTTGGGGTTTCTGAGCATTTTTTCTTTGATCACCCCATTTTATCCTCATAGCAACCCAGTCCTCAGGCAGGTAGAGGTGGGTAGTATTCTGCTCCCAATTTTAGAGATAAAGGAAATAAACTGATCCCTCAGAAGGATTCATTTTCTAGCGATTCCACCAAAGTTACACATTTAGAAAAGGCAGAACCAGAGTCCAGGAGTGTTGTTCTGGCTCCCTGGTCTGGCTGCGGGCTCGCACCTCTGCCACGTCCCTCTCGGAGATTGCAACATTCAGATTTTCCAGGGTTTCTCTCAGTCACAGTTTCAAGGAAACCTAAAGGTGAACCCTAAACACTTCACAAGAGAGTTTATGTGAGAAAACAACCTTCGGGGCTGCAAGCACTTTCTGGGAGGTCTTTCAAGTCATTTTCTGTCTCTCAGGCTTTGATTTAGCTACCAGTTCTGAATGCTGTGCCTTTTGGGGATTAGAAGAGTGAGCGCTGTGATTGCAACTGCAGTGTCTCTGCCAGCATCCTGTGGGGTGGGCTCATCTTCCCAAGGAACATTCCCAAAGGGGCTGTCAACTTCGCTGCAATAGGAGCCTGCTTTAGCTCTCTTCTTCCTACAGCACCGAGCAGAGGACTCAACCCCATAAATAGTTGCTGATTAGACAGTGACACAGAATGGATTTTGTCTGACTTCCCTAGTGTCCGTTGCTCTTAACTAGTTTTTTAAAGCTTATTTTTCATTTTAAAATAAATCTATAGTCACCAAAGGGCAAAAGTACAGAAAAGAAGTATAGAAAAAAAGAGAAAACACGTGTAACAGTGATAACTGTTGATTATACACACTGTGTGCCTCAGAAACTATTTAATCTGTACAAGTCAGCCCTACCCACGAGGATTCTGGGAACCTGAACTCTTACCCACCACCCACCTTCCCACACACAGCTGGTGGGATAGCACACAGCCCTCAATGCTTATGGCGCTTTCTTCTAGCCTCTCTCCTGTGTTTGTACCTATGCAAACTCTCGGTGTCAAGACAGTCCCTGAAGGAAGCAGGTACCTCATGTCTCTGGGTCTTTGCTGGGCTTGGCGTCAGGAGTAGTTGTTCTGCCCAGCTGATCATTTTTGGCTCTGCACAGTCCTTAGGCAGCCCCTGTGTTGCAGACTGAACTGTCTCTCCCAAAGTTCATATGTTTAATCCCTAACCCCCAGTACCTGGAATATGACTATTTGGGAGATAAAATATTTCAAAAAAGGATAAAGTTCAAATGAAGCTGTTAGGATAAGCTCTACTCCAGTCTGAGTGGTCCCCTTATGAGAAGAGGAGAGTTGGATAGAGAGAGATGCCCCAGATGCACCCGCACAGAGGAAGGGCCTGTGCGGGCACGGCCGTGCGCAGCTGGCCAGCCAGCCAAGGAGAGAGGCCGCAGAGAAAGCAAGCCTGGTGACACCTTGCTTTCCAGAACTGTGAGGAAATAAATGACTGTTGTTTAGCCCCCAGTCTGTGGCATTTTGCCATGTCATCAAACTAATATACTCTGTAAAGCCTTCCCAGACACCTGCCCCTCCTGCAGGAAGAACTAACATTCTTTCTCTGGTGTCCTCACCAGGTCCCCTTTCATTGAACTGTTTTCCTGCTTTTCTTTTCTCTTCCTTTCTTTTTCTTTTGTGACATAAAGAGAGAGCCAGAGAGAGGAACAGATAGGGACAGACAGACAGGAAGGGAGAGAGATGAGAAGAAGCATCAGTTCTTTGTTGTGGCACCTTAGTCGTTCATTGATTACTTTCTCATATGTGCCTTGACTGGGGGGGGGGGCAGGAGAGCGAGTGACCCCTTGCTCAAGCCAGCAACCTTGGGTTTAAGCTGGTGAGCTTTGCTCAAACCACATGAGCCTGTGCTCAAGCTAGCGACTTCGGGGTTTCTAACCTGGGTCCTCTGCATCCCAGTCCGATGCTCTATTCATTGTGCCACTGCCTGGTCAGGCAGTTTTTCTGCTTTTCATTCCCTCTAGCCCTCAAGGTCCTGAGGGCCAGGCCTGGCTCATTTCTGCACTTCTACCATCTAGCCCACTGCTGAGCACACCCTCAGCTTAGGGAAAATATATGAATGAATGAATGAATGATCTGCTACTTGAACTCCTGCCTGGTTTCCTGGGCTCCAACGAGGGGTCTGACAACTGCTGGTGGCTAGATGATTCTTCATAGAAAGTCAGAGGAGGTTTGAGGGACTCTAGAGATGGAGGGAAGTCAGGCAAATGGGCAGGCCCCTGGGAGTGGTGGCCACCCCCCTCCCCACTGTGTTCATTTCCTCCTCTGGCTCGTGTGCCCTGGAACAGTTGTGTGCTTTCTGCCTCCCAGCCCAGACCCCGGCATCCAGCCCTCTGTTCCATCTGTCGGCCACATAATCACATACAGAAGATGTGAATTCCCCGAGGCCCTGCTGTGTGGTCCTCTCCTTAAAGTCTGTTTCCCCACCCCAATTTCTGGAAGTCCCTTTGGAAGGTCTGACAGACGGGTCTTCCTTTCCCACCCCTCCAGCTGGACAAGCTTAGGGAACAGAAGGAGTTTTCTGGGAACGAACAGGGGAGGAGGAGCTAGGAAGTGTGACAAAGGTATAAGTTGGGGCTTTCCATGCCCTGTTCTCACTCCCCAAGCAGGGCTCTGGGCTCCCTCCACAGTGGTCTGTTGGTAACAGTGGAAGCAAAAGAGTGCTGCTAATAGCACAGCATTTACGCATAAGTCAGCCCACCCTGGGAATCAGCCCTGATGGCAGAAAGCCTCTTTGCATAAAGAAACTCTCTGGAGGGAACTGTTCTAAGTGAGAAAGAAGCCAGGCAGACAAGCCTGGCCTAGGATCAAAGTTATGGTCCTCAGAGGGTGGGCTGAGCAGAGGACAGGCTGGATCTAACTTCTGGGTCAGCGCCATGAACAAAGCAGTGGGGAGCAGCACAGGCTTGGCATGACACGGGGTGGACAGCAGCCCCACTCGGCCCCTCTCAGGACCTGGCCCCTCGGGCACTGTGGGGCTCCTGTAGCTCTGAGAAGCTGTCGGAAGCTGGTAGTGTATGGTGGGAGAGCTGGAGGTGCTCCTGGGAAGGTGGGAGCCTGCCTCGGAGGCCAGGCCAACTTTTCAACAGGCTCAGTGCCGGGGGCACAACACATTCGTAAGGCCCACAGTAATATTTTACTTTATTTTACAATCAGAAGAAAAAAAGCAAACTTTTAAGACACAAAAGATTCCATGTTATATGATTTTATTTATAGAAAATGTCCAGAACAGGCAAATCCTAAAAAACAGAAAGTAGATTAGTGGTTGACAAGGCCCGGGGAGTGACCATTAATGGAGGCAGGGTCTCTTTTAGGGTGATTAAAAGTGTTTTGGAATTAGATACAGGTGTCCTCGGGTTACGACACAGTTCCGTTTCTACAACAGTGATGTAACCCGAATTTTGGTGTAAGTTGAAACACACCCTAGCCTAAGTCACTTACTTATCCTAATACAGTTGTAAAATCATAATGTACAACATAAAAATACAACTAAGCCACAGAAAAAGGAAAAGGACATTGTAAAGCCAGTAGCCATGGCCACCATCACAGCAGCCTGGCCCATGCAGGTTCGCATTTGATTTGGACAGACGGTAATGAAACAATAGAGCCAAGAACTGGTGGGCCATGCATGACCTTTAATTCTGGCTTGCATCCGATGGGCAAATAAAAACACACACTGGGCTCCAAAACCCACTCATTCAGTGCTCACAAAGTTAATGACTTATTTGAGTTTCCTAGAATCAAAGGTTTCTAGCTCACTAGCCTTATTCACCTTTGTTCCCCATCTCCTTCTTTCTGCACAAACTCTGCACAAACTGGCTTCTCCTTCAGCATTCTGCCATCTTGGCTGCCTCTCCTCTCCTCCACGTGGCCTTTCTCTGCTTTCCTCCAGCATGAGCTCCTCCTAGAATGTAATCCTTCTTCTCCTGGAACAACTGTGATCTCTCTGTTTAAAACCTTTTGGCGTGAAAGCCCTCCCCCAACACATATTAACATAATCACACCCATACCAAGCAAGAAGAGCAATTAATATTATCACCTGGGCAACGGGCTTCCACACAGGCAGTGCCATCTTTAACAAAGTGAGCATAATATATTTTATCTGCCCCGCAGACATAAATATACTGTACTGAATATTGTACCGTACTAACAGAAAAAATGACAGAAAAAATGTGTGTAAGGCAGGAGGCGGTTGCCATGGCCATGCAGGTTCCCATAGGATTCAGGCAGACTGCAAAGGAACTGTGGAGCCAGAAAATGATAGGCCATTGCATTTATTAGAGTCTCCTAACGGTGGAGGAGCAAACAGGCAGGGAAGAGTGCTTCCCTCTCACTCAGGGCTCCCAAAACCCCGACTCCTTCCCTGGACTCTCCCTTTGGACTCCTAGGCCCCCACCAGCCTCAGCAGGGCTCCCCAAACCCCTCAGTTCTCTTTTTCTCTCTGCACTCTCCAGCAAAACAAGCTGAGGGTAAATACTCCTTTTCCAGCAAAAAATAGCAAACAACAGCCCCTCCCAAGCAGGAAGGCAATCCTCAATTTGCAATCTGCTGCCCTGAGGGCAAGCAGTAGCCTCCCATAGACTATACACACATGGCGCTGCCCCAGTATAAGTGAGCAAACCTATAAAACATTTGTTACAAACTTATTTGCTTAACAATGTGTGTAAAAAAAAGAAAATTCTTACCTTTGTTCCTGTGGTTGGCTTGCACACTGGAATGGGCATTGCAAGGTGGGAGAGAGTGACCTATTGGGAGGAGGAAGCTGGAGAGACAGGAGAACCTGCAGAAGGTGCTGGAGATGCTGGGTCAGGTGAATCAGGATTGCCTGAGGCACATGCAGGAGACGCTGGGGATGATTCTACCCGTACTAAGTTTTTATGGGAGTGAGCATTGTAAACTCGAAATGTTGTGTGTTGAGATGGTCGTAACCCGAGGACTCCCTGTAATAGTGAGTTACACAGTGAGTATACTAAAAACCACTGAATTTTACACTTGAAAATGGTCTGTTTTACAGCCTATAGATTACATCTCAATAAAGCTGCTATAATTTTTTTAAGTTAAAGGCATCAGGGCCAGAGGGAAAAGAAAGAAGATAAGAACAATACATAGTATCATACATAATCTTTAACCAAATGAACAAGATACGTGTTTAAACAGAAAAAATAAGTTGTGGTTAAACAAAACTAAAATTGGAAAACAAGTTTCATCTGATATAATGTCTGTTGATAGCTTTTTGGGATGCTGACTAAAGAGAATGCTGAGGCAGTATTTAGACTCAAAAAGAGCAGCCTCATGATCAATTAGTGATGCCTGCTCTGGGCACAGGAGGCAGAAGAGGAAGTACTGGTGGCAAGTATTTGCTGATCCTGCCTGCACAATCCCTGTCATCTCTCCCAGCTGTTATTCTCCCAGACTTGGGACACACATGTAACAGGGGAGGAGAATGTGGGCCACAGGGGTCTGGGTTAGAAGAGGAAGGGGACAGGTATGGCAGAAGCTTGCTCACATCTAATCTGTGCTCCTTCCATTCTGCCAGAGTCGCCTGCATTTCTTTCCCACACCAGCTTCGTTCTTCAATAGCCAACTCTCCTGAGAACCCACTGTCCCCCAATATATAACAGTTCTCATGGAGACTCCTAACCAGCTCAGTCACACCGTCTCTTTTCTACCAGTCCCCCCACCCCCTCATTTTCTCCACAAACAGATAATTCTCCTGTTGCAAAAGATTTAGACAAACTGCTCCTGGCACAGACCGTATCATTAAAATATGTGCTTTGTACAAATCTGTGCATTGTTAGCACTCTTCTTCTCTTTTTCCAAGGGGGCTAGCAATTAACATAACCCTCACTTTGCAAGGAGTGTGTCAAGAGACTAGCTCTGGGCTACAAAGAAAAATACATTTGTCACTGGAATGACAGCTACAGCAGCCAAAGCCATTTTTATCCAGGGGCCTTATCCCCTCTGGAAAAATAATGAATATTAGAGGTTCTGTTTACAAATATGCACCTTTTGCTGATTTCTCTCACTGCCCAGCAATTTTTCAATAGGACAGCTTTCTTGGAAACATGGTGCATGGACAAAAGGTGATAAAGTATGGCATCCCCAGAGACGCCTGGGGCTCTGTTTGTTTAACTGCATAATTGGGCATAGGCTCTGAAAGGTCATCTTCCTGCAGCCAAGGCACCTCAGGTGCTCGTCTCTCTCTACAGAGGCTCCCCGGTTGAATAATCAGATCTAAAAGCACTCCTCCCCTTCTTCACCGGCTTCCCAACAGGCCACCCTCTAAGTCAGGTTTCCAAACCTCCTACTGGCCTTTATGCAAGCAAATCTTAAACTCACTGATGCTCATGAAGCTTTCTAGAAAGAGCCAAACCTGTGAGGCCCATTTCCCCATCTCTTTGCTATTTGAAGCTAACTAAAGGCACTCCGCTTTCCATCCCTGACTCACTGATGCACTTAGGCCCTAGAACTGCTAAAGATAAAAAACTGACTAGCTGTCAGTCTACAAGTAAGATTAATCAGTGATGGGTTTCGGCTAAGCAATGCAAGTGTCCCCAACAACAACCCACAGATTTTTTTCCCAGTCCTGTCTGTGCTCCTTTTCATCATCTATGACATTTCTTTAGGGATCAATGTCTCTACAAGATTGTCAACAGAGCCTCGTGGCAGGTGCTGTCACCTGTCCTCTGTTGGAAAGCCCAGAGCGACTATTATCAGGGTAAAGGAACAACATTAGGAGTTTGCCAGCTGAGAGGTTTTGTTTAAGGACCAAACACTCCCTCGCAGGTGGCCACAGCTGTGGCATGAAAGCCAGACACACACCTGGCTTCCTCGGCTCTTACACGCCCGCAAAACACGGGCGTGTGTGACCTCGGCAAAACACGTGGCTTCTCTAAGCAACCCCTGTTCCCACGTCGGTGAAATGGGGAGGCCTCGTGTGTAGGCAGCCTATCTCAGTGTCCCGATGAGGAAAGAAAGGAGGCTGAATTTTTACAATGAGCAATTATTAACTAATTTCACTTCTAAAGGATACTTTGAATCCAGTAGTTCTTATTTCTATGGCTCTCCTGAAGGGCACCTGCCATATCAAGGCTCACAGCCGAGCAAAGCCCCCTGGAGTGGTCTCTGGAAGTGCCCAGGACATGCACTGGTGTGTCCCCAGACAAGGCTCGTCAGCCAGCATTGCCCCTCTGTCATTTGGTGTGCGGCTCTACCAAGCCTGTGATGCTGGTGGGCCTGCCTCCTGGGACCACCTCCCAGTGGGCAGTCAGCTGACACTCCAGCAGGGACAGCAGAAGGCGTTATTCTCTTTTTCACTTAAAAATGTACATTAAAATTATATTTTATGACATTGTTGGTAAAATATGAGTATAATCCAGGTTGGATTAAAAATGAAAACATTTCAACTCCAATGGTTATTTTTTGAGGTGAATTCACCTAACGTGAAATTAACCATTTTAGAATATACACTTTAGCAACATTTAGGACACCCACAAAGTTGTATCACCATCATCTCTCCCTGATTCCAAATTACTGTCATCACTTCAAAGGAGATTCCTTGTATCCATGAAACCGCCAGTTCCAATTCCTCCTTTCACTAAGCGTAATGTCTTCAAGTCCCACCCGTGGTGGCGGGCAGCAGCTCTTCAATCCTTTTTATGGCCAAGGTGCCATTGCATGGAGGGACCACATTGTGTTTATCCATCTATTGGTTGGTGGACTTTGAGTTGTTTTCAGTTTGGGGCTATTATAAATAATGCTGCTATGAACACTTCATATAAGTTTTGTCCAGAAATGTATTTCCATTTTTCTTGGGTGCATCCATAGGAGTTGAATTGCTGAGTGATATGTGACTCTAAGGGAATTGCCACTATTTTCCAAAGCAGCTGCACCATTTTACATTCCCACCAGCAGCATGTGAGTTCCAGTTTCTTGGTGTCCTCACCAACACATGCCTTTTCATTATAGCCATCTGAAGTGGGTGTGCAATGGCCCCCAGCTCACTGTAAGGATGAATATGCTGAAGACCAAAGAGCAGGTGGAGCCTGCACAGCCTCAGGGGTTGCAGAGTTAGGCCGCAAGCCTCTTTCACTCAATCTGACGCTTGTTCCCATTGGACTAAAGGTCCTCTCCCCATTGGTGCTAAAATGGAGCTTACGGACAAGAGCAGCGGTGGGCTTTGGCTGGAGGGCGGTTGCTCTTCCTGCCCAGCCAGCAGTCTGGCTGGGGTTTGGCCAGGCCCTTCCACAGCTAACTTCACTTTCTGAACTTCCTTTTGATGGGAGAGAGCTTTAGCAAGGACAGATCTGCTTCATCTACCCATTTATTGAGAACCTATTAGATGGTAGTCATAGTTTCACACATTGGAGGCACAAAGATGAAAAAGATACAGCTGGAATCCAACATATTCACATAGTCTCTCTGTTATTCAGCTCAGCCTTCACAACCGAGGCAGATGCAGGGCATGCAGGGAGGGAGGGTGAGGGCACCAAGCCAGGCTGGGAGAGGGGCAGGAGCTGAGCTGTAAAGGACTCAGACATTGTGGGAAGCTGGCCAGGCCTGCTCTGTACACAGAGGTAGGCGAAGTGTCCAAGGACTTGTCTGGATGGGTGAGAACAGCTAGAGAGTCAAGTAGAACACCCAAGAGGCCAGGGCTGAGCCTGTGGGGGCAGTTTTCACAGAGCTCTGCCCAGTTGAGAAACCACGCTTGAGGGCGCGCCAATCAACACTGTGGGCAACTCAGCACATACAATCCATGCTGAGAATTTTTGCACAAGTGGTTAGAGGAGTGAGAAAGACAACCATCAACTAGCTGAGTGCATCAAATTTGTCTCCACTAAGCAAGATCTGCCCTTGAGTTGTGCACACTATGGAAAGTCCTGGGGCATCAGGCCAGCTTTGCTGGTCACAGCTCCCCACAGGCGGTGATGTAGCTTTCACTTAATGAAGGAAATAGCATGTCCGCAAACAACCATATACATAAAGAAAAACATACACTGACTCATCTTTTCCGTCTTGGTTTGTGTAAAGTACCTCCTTTTTTACAGTCACCTTTGGTTTTGTGGTTTTTGCCCAGGCAGGCCTCAGCCAGACTATGAGACAGGTGAGGTCCCCCTCACTCCCATCGGAAGCTGCTGTCACCCTTCCTGCTGATGACCTGGATTGGACAGTGGTACGTTAGTCGTGCTGTGCCTCAGGCGCTGTTTACTATCGAGTCCAGTGTGTTCTCCATTGCACAACCAGGCTTGTACCTCCTTTGCTCTTCTAAGTTTGTCTACAGTGCTGTGGGCTGGTAGACATATTGGTTGTGTTAGTTTTGAGGGTCTACTGTTTTTTCAAATTTTTTAATTTAATTTTTATTTTTTTGAAGCCCAGAGAGCTGGTAACCAGTGGTAATGGCATATAAATATGAATGTAGTTAAGAAACCAGTTTCAGCTGGTTGTCATAATTTGTCAGGCTCAAGACTATACCTAGCAGCATGGAGGACAGCAACTTGATTGGGTATTAAGAGGGCAGGAGAGGAGAGACCTGTGTGAAGCTTTTTTTCTTTTTAATTACTTAGATCAATGAAGAAATGATATTTTTCTTAAGACACTTTTAGTTACATTTTACCATATCACAGAACGTTACCATTTTTAGAAACTGGGGTTGCGGGGTGGGTGTCAAGACCTCCATCCTTTGCATCACTGCTGTAGAAGGAGATTCACTTTCTTTCCTTTGCAGAATGAATATGACTTTCCTCTGGTTTGGAATAAGGTCTGATCTCCAGTGCATTAGAAATAAGTACACTAGTATGAACCTGGTCTCCCTGGTTTTTGGTTTTTTTTTTTTTTTTTTTTTCCCCAGAGAAGGAACATGTGGAAGAGTCTCACGGAGGCACTAGCATCTTTGTTTCTCTTTCTCACCAGTGCTGGGCCATGGACAACAGGAAGTGGATGACTGGAAGGAGGGTTAAGAGGAGCCTGTAGGCATGAAGCCCAGTAAAGAGGAGAATGTGCAGGGCTGTGTCTAGGGGGCCTGAAGTGGGAGCAGAGGTGAGGATGAGTCCTGGGGTGAGCATGTGGAGTTGGGGTCAGGGGGGCTCCTGGGGTGAGCACCAGAACAAGCATGAGTAGTGGTATAGAAGTGAGGGTGAGAGTGAGGAAGAGCTGGGCTTTGGTGTTTAACCTGCCCTCTATCCCTCTCAGCATTCATTCCTTCTCATAACAATTTTTAAATAAGCACCTACTATATGCTAGAAACTGTGTAAAGTACTGTATGTAAGAGATGCTTGAGCTAAGGAGCCTGTCTGTTCAGAGCCTGCAGTAGGTCCGGCTTCTGATGTCCTAGAGATGCAACATCTGGTTTGGGGAGAGGGTGTCAGCGCACAAGTCTTACCTGTTGATTTCAGGCAGTGTGGGATGGTTTATGGCTGCTTATGTTTGTAAGAGCCCTGTATTTTCTCACACCTCTCTCTTTTTCTGGAATTTAGCTTGCTCCACAGTAACCTTCTGGCTTTTCCAAATTCAGCAGAAACATCACTTTACTGTGAAAATTTCCTGACACTAGACATAGGTCACAATTGCATAATTCCAATTGTATGTCCCCATGTGTAGATGGTGAGGTCCTCAAAGTCTGAGGTCACGCCTGACTCCTTTAGTGTTCCTGCTGTCCAACGCAGAGAAGATTCTCAGTAGTTGTTCTTGAGTGAATGAATGAATGAATGAACCTGCGATTATGCTTTCCTAAGCAGCAATTGCTGAGATCATTTTCTCCCTGGCCAGCAAGGTCCCTGATTCACCACCTAGCCATCCAGTTTAGCTGGAGACACCATGGAGAGATCCTGAAACCCTCTGATTATACAAATGTTTGTTCTATATTTTCTAGTGCTGCTGCTACTATGAACTTAAGACGGGCACCCTAAACTGTAACCGACTGTCAGATACCATAAAATCCCTGGAAAATATTTGGTAATGTGCACTGAGCCAAAGTGATCGAAGCTATATTTAAGGTGTATTTATACAGGGGGTCCTCAGGTTTCAACAGTCTCAACATACGACGTGTGGAGTTTACAACACTCCCATACAAACTTAAAAATATTGAGATTTGAGTGTTTCGGCATACGCCATTAGCGTCGTACTTATGGACTACCTAGGTGAACTAGTTTAGTTGCACACGGTGGAAGCATGTGCAGTAACACGATGTATGAGTGAGGGAGTTGGAGTCCCCCAGTATGCTTACCTACACCACTTTGGATTGTTAGAAGTGCAAGTATTCTGTTTGTGTTAGGCTAGGGTATGTTTCAACTTACACCAAAATTCTGGTTACATCACTGTTGTAGGACTAGAACTGTGTTGTAACCCCAGGACCCCTGGTGTGTGTGTGTGTGTGTGTGTGTGTGTGTGTGTGTGTGTGTGTGTGTGTATTTAAAATCGGAAGCCAAAAAGAAAAAAAGCACCAGTTACCACTAACGTAGTAGATTAAAGCAACACAGATTTATCGTCTGGCAGTTTTGGAGGTCAGAAGTCCAGTGCAGGTCTACAGGGGCTAAAATCTAGGTGTCAGCCTGGATGTGTCCCTTCTGGAGGCTCCAGGGAGAAGCTGCGACCTTGCCTTGTCCATCTGCTTGAGGCCACTCACAGAGCTCACAGCTTCTCCCTTTCCTGTCGCTTTGTCCAGCAACAGTGGGCCGAGGCCTTCTCATGATACCATCTTCCTGGTTTCCCTCTTCTGCATTCCTACTCTACTTGCAAAGACCCCTGTGACTACACCGGGCCACCTCAAATACAGGATCGCTTCCCCATGTCAAGGTCAGCTGCTTAGCAACCTCAATTCTATCTGCGACCTAGTTCCTTCTCACTATGTAACCTACCGTCTTCACAGATTTCCTGGAGTAGGATGGGAACATCTTTGCTGGGTGTGTGTGTGGGGGTTATTATTCTGCCTACCACAGCCTGTAATCCATTTCAAACCCCAAATATAGAATCTTTTTGGTTACTTACCTGTTTCAGTCTAGGCGGCTAGAACAAAATACCACAGACTAAGTGACAACAGATATTTATTTCTCACAGTTCTAGAGGCTAGATGAAGATCAAATCCTGGCTGATCTGGTGTCTGGTGTGGGCTTATCTCCTGGTTCATAGGTGGCTGTCTTTTGCTCTGTCCTTGTGTGGGGGAGCTGTGTAGGGTTTCTTTTATAAGAGCACTAATCTCATTCATAAGGCCTCTGCCTTCAAGACCTAATCACTTTCCAAAGACCCGTCCTCCTGATACCATCACAGTGGGGGTTAGGTTTCAACATGGGATTTTGGGGGACACAAACATTCAGTCCCCAGCATTGCACATAGCTCTCTTTCATTCCTTTGAAATGCTGAGTGTTCACTGTGTAAGGACTTGCCATTCAAAGCAAAGACCAAAGTTTGGTCCAGAAACTTCTCTAAGTGTCTGTGCACCCTGTCCTGACTTAGAGGCTGCAGGTGCATGCCTTTCCCTGGGCATCTGTGTTTACCCAGGTGAGCTGGGCTGCAGGGAGGCAGCCCCACCGAGGGCACAAGCAATGTCTGCACTTCAGAGGGATAAAAGGACTTCATTTTCACTCCCTCACTCCCCTGCTCCTCATTGATTTTATAGTGGAATATGTGCTCAGTACTAGAAGAAAATGGTAATTGACAAAGATAGTGATTTAGGTTTCTCCCTTGACTTCTTCTTAGTTTAGTAAATCCACATAACACTTTAGAGTAAAAATAACTTGAATGCTTGCCCAGAATGGCCAACGTGCTGTTTCCAGAAAGAGCAGGCAAGCTGAGGTTGCAGGTTCAAAACCCTGGGCTTGCCTGGTCAAGGCACATATGGGAGTTGATGCTTCCAGCTCCTCCCCTCGTCTCTCTCTGTTTCTCCCTCTCCTCTCTAAAATGAATAAATAAAAAAATTAACAGAAAGAGCAGGCAAGCATGGTGGTGTGTAGCTGAGTTTTAGCCCCATTTCTGTTGCGAGTTTGCCATCTAACTTCAGGGAGATGGTTAACATTCTATGCCTTCACCACAGAAGTGCTGACCCTGGGAAGGTGGCCAGATGCATTTGGGGATTCTTCAGCTTTCTAGACCAGACAGCATGTCAAGCTGTAAAACAATTTTTTTCTTATACTTCAAAAAGTACAGAAGATTAGAGGACATAATGTAACAGACCCTTATGTGTCCATCACAAGTTTGAACAATGGTTATTATTTTTTAAATTATTTATTTATTTATTTTTAGAGAAAGAATTAGGGGGAGAGAGAGATAGAAACATCAATTTATTGTCCCACTTATTTATGCATTCATTGATTGATTCCCAAATGTACCCTGACTGGGTATTTTGAACCTGCAACCTTGGCATGTCAGAAAGAGGCTCTGGCCACTGAGGTACCTGGCCAGGGATAAACAGTGGTTATATTTTTGCTACATGTTTTTTAGTGCTCTTAAAAGAGGGAAAGATATGTTGATCCCTGCACAGCTATTGGCTCACCGAATCTTTTTCTCCTTTACCCTCCTTCCCCAACAGTAACCATTCATTTGAACTTGACATATGTTATTCTCACAAATGGCTTTATACTTGACTATAATGTATGTATCTATAGTGATTGCACTATGATTGTTTGTGTTTTTATTTTATTTATTCATTTTTAGAGAGGAGAGAGACAGAGAGGGAGAGAGAGGAGAGACAGAGAGAAGGGGGGAGGAGCTGGAAGCATCAACTCCCATATGTGCTTTGACCAGGCAAGCCCAGGGTTTCGAACCGGTGACCTCAGCATTTCCAGGTCGACGCTTTATCCACTGCGCCACCACAGGTCAGGCCGATTGTTTGTGTTTTTATATCAACTGTATATTTCTTTTTCGTTTTTTTCCTTTTGTGATGAGAAATTCTTCTCTGTTCTAGATTCATAAAAGATATTTTCCTATGTTTATTGTAAAGGTTTTACAGTTTTGCTTTTCACATTTATGTCTTTAATTCACTTAAAATTGGTTTTTGTAATGGTATAAGGGAGGAACCACATTCTATTAATTTCATCATTCCTTCAGCATTTCATCCTTTCCCTATTGATTTATAATGTCACCTGCATGTGACATTCTATTGTGCTCTGTATTCAGTTCCATTGATCGAGGTGTCTATTCCTGTTTGTTACCACATTGTTTTAATTACTACCACCTAGTAAGTTTTGAATTATTAGTTTTTTCTAAAGCACAGTACGTGTACCATGAAATTCACTCTATCAAAGTGTAAAACTTAGTATATTTGTAAGGCGGCACTACCATCATCACTATCTAATTCCAGAACATTTCTATCATCCTCCCAAGAAACACTAGAACCATTAGCAGTCTCTCCCTGCTTCCCTCCCCGCTTCATTCTCCACAGGTCCAGGCACCCACTAATCTGCTTTCCAGTTCTATAGATTTGCCTATTCTGGACATTTCCTATGAAAGGAATCATATAATATATGGTCTTCTGAGTTTGGCTTCTTTTACTTAACACTCTTCAAGTTTCATCTATGTGGTGGCATGTATCAATATTCCATTCTTTGTTTGGCTGAGTAATATTCCACTGTGTGATAGGTTCCAGGACCCCCATGGATACCAAAATTTATGGGTGCTCAAGTTCCTTATATAAAATGATGTATTTGCATCTAGCCTATGCACCTCTTTTTGTACACCTTAAATCATTTCTAGATTACTTATAATACCTAATACAATGTAAATGCTATGTAAATAGTAGTTATATTATGTTGTTTAGGGAATAACGACAACAAAAATCTTTACATGTTCAATACAGACACATTAAAGGCCTAACTACACAGGTCATGTCAGCAACAATGTGACATTTTTTCTCAGATATTTTTTTTCCTTTTTTGTATTTTTCTGAAGCTGGAAACGGGGAGGCAGTCAGACAGACTCCTGCATGCGACCGACCGGGATCCACCTGGCACGCCCACCAGGGGGCGTCGCTCTGTTGCGACCAGAGCCAGTCCAGCACCTGAGGCAGAGGCCATGGAGCCATCCCCAGTGCCCGGGCCATCTTTGCTCCAATGGAGCCTTGGCTGAGGGAGGGGAAGAGAGAGACAGAGAGGAAGGAGAGGGGGAGGGGTGGAGAAGCAGATGGGCGCTTCTCCTGTGTGCCCTGGCCAGGAATCGAACCTAGGACTTCCGCACGCCAGGCCGACGCTCTACCACTGAGCCAACTGGCCAGGGCCTCTCAGATATTTTTGATCTATCCTTGGTTGCATCTGTGGATGAGGAACCTGCAAATAGGGATTTACAGAGGACTGATTGTATCATATTTTGTTTATCCATCCACCGCTTAATAAACATTTGCTTTTACTTTTTGGGTATTATGAATAATACCACTATGAACATTCCTGTACAAGTTTTTGTGTGGACATATGTTTTCATTTCTCTAGGAGTGGTATTGCTGGGTTTAATGGCAATTCTGTTTAGCATTCTGAGGGACCACCAAAGCTATTTTCCAAAGTGGCTGTTCATTGTTCCCACCAGTAATGTAAGAAGGTTCCAGTTTCTCTACATCCTTACCAACACCTTGTTGTCTGTGATTTGATTATAGTCATCTTAGTGGTTATAAAGTTGTATCTCATTGTGGTTTTGATTGGTATTCTTTCACAAAAAGTGATGTTGAACATCTTTTCATGTCCTTATTGGCCTTATGCATGTCTTCTTTGGAGAAATGCCTATTTAAATTTTTTATCTCATCATGTGTTTCAACATCTAGTAGAAGATTCTTTCCTTTTACTTCTTCAAAATTGCCCTACTATTCCTGGTTCTTCACTCTTTCATATGAATTTCATGATGAGCTTGTCCCCCACAACAATTCATTGAGATTAATAATGGAATTTGAATTTATAGATTAATTTGGAAAAATTGATTTCTGCAAATATCTATAAACATGGCAAACATCACTAGTTACTCCAGTTTCCAGACCAGTTCTGAAATGTTCAGGTTAAAATTATTACAGAGAGAGAAAGAAAGACACTAAAAGTTTAAACCACTATTAATATTTTGTATCTCTATTTTACTCAATCAAATCCATATACCAAATAATAAAATGGTATATCTCTCCACTTACTTAGTTTTTAAAAATATATTCTTAAATATTTAAAACATAGGTTTGTTCATAAATGTTTTTTTGTTGTGTTTTTTTTTTTTTTTTGTGACAGAGAGAGAGACAGACAGTAAGGGAGAGAGATGAGAAGCATCAAGTCTTCGTTGTGGCACCTTAGTTGTTCATTGATTACTGTCTCATATTTGCCTTGATTGGGGGTACAGCAGACTGAATGATCCCTTGCTCAAGCCAGCGACCTTGGGTTCAAGCTGATGAGCCTTGCTCAAAACAGATGAGCCCGTGTTTACGCTGGCAACCTTGGGGTTCAAACCTGGGTTCTCTGCGTCCCAGTCTGATGCTCTATCTACTGTGCCACTGCCTGGTCAGGCTGTTTATAAATGTTTTTATACCACTTGTTAAATATATTTCTATGTTCTTTAGTTTTTGTTGCTCTTGTTACATTCATCCTTTTTGGAATTACATTTTTTGTGTGTTTGTTGATAGTGGGTAAGAACATTATTGATTTTGTGTACTGTTTGTGTACCAGAAATTTTACTGAATGCTCTTACTAGTTCTATCAGTTTATCTATAAACATTTTTTACTTTTCTATGTTGTTTAACGTTATTTTGAAATTAAGACTTTTTTCTTTCTTTCTAATTCTTACATTTTAATATTTCTTTTTCTTGTCTTTCTGTACTGATGAACATTGATAGTATAAGTTTGTACAGAAGAAATAATAACTGACATCCTTATTTTTCCCATATTTTCAAGTATAAACTCCAATTTTCACTATTAATTATGTTTGTTATTTGTTTTTGACATAGTTTTAGCAAGTTAAAAGGAATTCCTTTTATTTCTACTATGAATTTTTCCTCAAAAATGGAAATGTAATGCTATCATATTCCTTTTTACTTGCTTCTGTGACTTTTCTTATTCTTACTTAATTTATTATTGTGTAAATTACATCAAAAGATTTGTAACTTTGACCCTTCTTAGGCTGAAATCTACAGTTAAGGTTTTTTTGAATATTGCTAAACTCTTTCTTCAGGTACCTTTTCTGGGGCACAAATGGCAGAGCTGTGGTGAGACTTCCTTGATCTACGTTCCTGGCGAGTTCCCTTTGCCTTCTGCCTACGGGAGACTCTGCTATGAGATTTTTCTTCACATATTCCAAAAACAAAGGACTCCCTGCTCAAGAGGAAAAGCAAGCAGAATTCCTAAATGAAGGGCTTCAGAGACTTTTCTTCTTCATTCTCTCCCAGTTCAAATAATAAACAGATACCTTATGGGGAAATATACAGAGGCCTTAGTAGGCATTCCTTGCTTAAGAAAAAAAATTATATTGATCAAAAATCTCCATTTCTGTAAAAAAGAAGCAGTTATTACACAGCAGATGCCAAAAGGCCCAGAGGCTTTCTCATAATAGACAGGAGTAATAATGTAGTCATTAGAGTTACAGTGTCAGTGTCTCCTACGTGCTGAGCGTAGCCTTGGTGTTAGGAGCCCAGAGTTGGAAGAAGGTGGCTTTTGCCCTTGCAGAGTTCACAGACAATCACCAGGGAATTAAAAAAAGTGATATAATCATTTTTTAAAGAAATTGATGAATTAGTCTTCATCAAAATTTAAAACTTTTGCTCTTCAAAAGACACTGATACAAAAATGAAAAAGAACACCACAGACTGGCTATTAAGCTGAAACTCATACGCTGCTGGGGGAATGCAAAATGGTATAACCACTTTGGGAAACATTGTCAGTTTCTTAAATATACGTACTCCTAACATATATCTGCCATTTCACTGCTAGGTATTTATTTACCCAAGAGAAAAGAAAATATATTTCTATGTAGAGAGTTGTATATAAGTGTTCATAGATGCTTTATTATTATTATTATTTTTAAGTGAGAGGCGGGGAGATAGTGAGACAGATTCCCACATGTGCCCCAACTGTGATCCACCCAGCAACTCCTGTCTGGGGCCAATGCTCAAATCAATCTGAGCTACCTTCAATGCCTGGGGCCAATGTTCGAAGCAATTGAATCGCTGGCTGTGAGAGGGAAAGAGAGAGAAAGGGGGAAGAGGGAGGCAAAGAGAAGCAAATGGTCATTTCTCATGTTTGCCCTGACTGGGGATTGAACCCAGGATGTCTGCACACCAGCGTGATGCTTTACCCACTGAGCAAACTGACCAGGGCGAGAAGCTTTATTTTTAATAGCCTCAAGCTGGAAACAAACCCAAATAACCATCAGTAGGTGAATAGATAAATCAAATTCTATTCAGCAATAAAAAGGGTTGAACTATTTATTGATACACATGAGAATAAATCCCTAAATGTTTGTGCTGAGTATGAAAGAAGACAGGCAAAACACCCAACAACAACAACAAAGAAACCTGCTACGTGAGTCCATTAAACAAACTAACCTACAGTGATAGGAAACAGACCAGATCTGCATGGGGATAAAGTTGGGCAGTGAGGGAGAGAAGTGACAAAAGGTCATAGAGAAACTTTTAGGGGTGATAACTTTGTTTATTATCTTGATTGAGGTGTATACTGATTTTAAAACTTACCTAATTGTTCACTTTAAATACATGCAGTTTACTGTAGGTGCAGTTTACATGAGGTTCTTTAAAAATAGAGTGATAGGTGCCTCGGGCAGGGTGAGCTCAGGATGCTATCAATAGACAGTGCATGGGAGAATCCTTAGCTGGCACTATCTGTAGGTCAGGGGAGTGGGAATGCCTGATCCGCGTTTGGAGTTTGAGTCTATGCTATTCAGTAAAAGGGGGTGAAGAAGGGCAAGAGTGGTGGGAGCTCTCCACTTTGAGGCTCTACCAGATGCAAAGGTTCCAAAGCACATCATCGCATGGTCCGCTCAGAGACTTACAAGAAGCTTGGCATGGGGTGCTCATGAAGAGAAGAGGACAGTGAGAGTGGGGAGGTGACTAATGGTTCCCTCATATTCCTTTCCAGCTCTAAGATTATGAAATTTGAATTACAATAAGCCACTTGTATAACCAGCTTGTCCAGGCACTCCCATTCCTGAATGCTAAATGGGGTCACATCTCCATCTATGTGCAAGTTAAAATGGTATCCCTCCCTAACCCCTACCTACCCAAAGTATCCTTCAGTTATTTAGGGGAGTCCCCAAATTGCTCACAAAACAGTCTGCTCCTGGAGTCCTTGACCAGATGCACATGCAGTTCTGTGGTGAAGGGGGCTGTATCTTCTGAAGATCACTGGGCATCGAGGTGGGAGGTAGGGGGAGACAGAGGCATGTTCCATTTTGTCATTGTGGGTTTCAGTTTGTCCTTGCTCTTGTCCATATCCAGTTTTCCTTCTTGACTGACAGTCTAGGTCAGTGGATCTCAAAGTGTGCACCAGGGTGCACTGGTGTGCCTTAGAAGATTTCCAGGTGCACCCTATGGTATTCCAGAGAAATATGTGCCTGTTGGGGACCAAAAAACCAACAGGGTTTTGGCCCTGGCTGGTTGGCTCAGTGGTAGAGCATCGGCCTGGCGTGCAGGAGTCCTGGGTTCTATTCCCGGCCAGGGCACAAATCTGCTTCTCCACCCCTCCCCCTCTCCTTCCTCTCTGTCTCTCTTTTCCCCTCCCGCAGCCGGGGCTCCATTGGAGCAAAGTTGGCCCGGGCGCTGAGGATGGCTCTGCGGCCTCTGCCTCAGGCACTAGAGTGGCTCTGGTTGCAACAGAGTGACGCCCCAGATGGGCAGAGCATCGCCCCCTGGTGGGCGTGCTGGGTGGATCCTGGTCGGGTGCATGCGAGAGTCTGTCTGTCTGACTGTCTCCCTGTTTCCAACTTTGGAAAAATACAAAAAACAAAAAAACAAAAAAAACAAAAAACCAACAGGGTTTTTAGAGTTTCTATTTTTGAGGGATAGAGGTGTGGGGAATTGGCTGTAAACTGACAGTGTGCCCAACCCCCCCCCCCCACCTCACTTGCCTGATTATGTTGCAAAAGGCTGTTAAGCTGTGATGCTGGATTGTTTACACTACCCCCCCCCCCCCGTGTTCCCCGGAAAGATTGGAGGTAAATTTCTTCTATCCTTTGTTTGGTGTAAAGTTAAGATGATATGTATGGTGGGGATTTTGGATTGATAATTAAACATAAGAAATTGTCTTTGAAGGCTTTTGGATTTCTATAAAAGAAGAATATATGGCAATATCTAAAAAAGCCTTGAGCATTTTACTACAATTTTCAACATCCTATTTATGTAAATTAGGATGTTCTACTCTGAACACAAGAGTAAAAAGAGAGGAATTCTTCAATGTATTGATGAGGAAATGAGAGTTTCCCTTTCAAATATATGTCCAAACATTGAAGAAATTGCTAGGACACATCAGACTTATGTTTCTGATAAACACAAGAATGAAAAAACAACATATTCATGCTGGGACCTGCCGAATTTACTAAATCTTACTAAGAATGCATCTATATACATAAAAAGATAACTTTTTTGTCATTTTTTAACCCCCCCATTTTTTTTAAAAATTCTAAAAAGCATAACTCTAAAAATGTAACATAAAAATGTTTTTAAATGTCAGAACAAATTTAATTTTGTCGTATTTATTTTGTTTACCATAAAAGCGCACTTGGACTTTATATTTTTTCTTTAATATTTGACTTAATTATTATAACATATTTCTCAGATATTTGTATATAGTGCACCTACAATTATTTGTAGGATTTTAAATGTGCCCCAACACCAAAAAGTTTGAGAACCATTGGTCTAGGTGATCTATAGCAAGTTCATATTTAATACCAGATACAGAGGCAACATCCTGTACAGCATATTCCACCCCCCCGCCCCAGCTGTGTGAGGTCCAACCCTTATAATAAATGCCTTATTCCATCACCCACGGTAGTTCTGGCTCTCTGACTGAACTTACTACAACTGGTCTCACATCCAAGATTGAGCTACCTGGGCCCAGGAGCAGCTCTGCTTGGCCAAAACCTTTGTGAAAAAAGGCCTCGTGTGAAAGCAAACTGTCCAATGTCTGACCATACCTTTTTGGAGACTCAAATTGCAGGGCTGATTCAGGGAGAGGTGCCCACACACAAACCTTGCATTTTCCTCTCTTCTCCCAGCCTTACCCCAACCAAATGCCTTCCTCCTTCCCAGTTCATAAAAACAAAGCTCCCTGCACTTCCACGGGTGTGAACAGATGTTTCCGTGCGGGTGTGAGTGCTGGGGAGGCTGCTTTGCTCACCCCACCAGCTGCCTCAGGGCCTGCTCAGACAGCCCCCAGTGCTTGGAAATGTGAGGAACTCCTCCCTGCGCCTTTGATTTTTCCTTTCAAAGAGCCCCAGCAACTTGACCCTGTTCTCACATGTCTTTGCACTCATTTCCTTTCGGTGGGGTTCTGCCAGAATTCTGGGATGCATTACCAGGCCTCCATGAAGATCCAGCACACAGGAGCAGTCTTGGCATGGCTTTTGAATGCCATGCAACACTGTGTCTTGAGGCTACAGAGCCCACAGAAAACGAGACAGTTCTGAGGATAGAAGATGATCCAGTAGAACTGGATTATGAGAGACCCCGAGCTTGAATTATCTTGCCCGAATACCCCAGATTCTGAGAAAATTTCTTTCTGCCCTTCCTCTGTAAAGAATGTCCTATGCTTGCAATACTTCCTTCCAACTGGTTCCACCAGTCATTGTGAAAATGATGAGAGAGCCTGCTCCGAGGCCTGAGCAGCTGTGCTCCCAGGTGCTGCCATTTCTGAGTCCGCCTGCTCATCGGCACTCCCTCAGCTGGGTTACTCTTCCTTCGTGTATGTTAGCGACCCACGCAGCCTTCGAGCCTCTGCCCCCAGATTTTAACTCAGTGGGCCGAACTGTGACATGGAATCTATACTTTAAAATAAAACAAACCATAGGACAAACAACCCTGCAGTTTATTCCAATGATAAGCCAAGTTTTGAAACAACTGATGGAGTGAGGGAAGGGGTCCTCCGAAGTCTCGGGATTCTGTCTCCAAAGCCAAGGGAAAGGGAAGCAATTATCCATACAACTCCAGCAGAAAAACACATTTTCATTAGCACTACGGAATTCACTAGTGACTGTTTGGGGGACATTTGGGTGGAAAGCATACTGGCGAAGCAAAAATCTCACCTATTTCAATTCAGACCAAGCCTCTGGGAAAAATGACAGTGGTGGGAGGTTGAGAAAAGAGGGAAGAACTGCATTTGCTGAACCTTTTTTGATCCCATTGTGGCCACCATACATTCCGGACGCCCAGGCTTCTCTTCCTTTCACACAGGCTTGTCACTACTTACAGCCCAAACCATGAACTTCCAATTTTGACCTGTAAAAGTAAGTGATGGCTGTAACTTATAACGTACCGTGCTCTGGCTAGCCAGGAGACAACAGATTTTAAGATAATTTTCCACTTACTTGGGATTTTAAAATTTTAATGTGTCTTTAAATGTCTATGCACTTTAGGTCACTGGCTGTTGCTTTGTAAGTACATATCCCAGATGTTTTGGGGGATCCTCAGATTTATTATTCTCCCTTTTTGTCCCTGTTGTCTCCATGATACCCCTGGACAGTCAGTGACCCTTTGTTTCCTAATTTGAGTGTGGGAAATTGTGGCTCTATCTTCAGAGACTGAGTAAAATGCATGCAACCATATTTTGGGTCTCTGTTCCAGGGCCTGTGTTGCTGATTGAAGCGTTTATTCAATTCCAGATTTTCTGGGAGGAAAAATCGTAGCCTGTTTTGGTTATATCAAATGTATTAGTCCATTGCTTCAAAAAGGGAGGGGAGAGGGGCAGTATATGGGGCTTGCATTATATTTCCTGTGAACACCAACTCAGTGCTGCCATCTTGTGGCTGGGCAAACTCTAGACTACCAGAGACTTAGCAACCTTCAGAAAAGACACCAGGTTTTTGGAATGCGTATTCCCTACCTGCTAAGCAGAAACAGTTGCTCTTCTATTTCTTGAATGAATCAAGTAACTGTTTGAGTATTCATGTAGAGCCCACCAGTTTCTTAAAGGAGAAAGGAATTCTTTCTTGGTTCGGTTTTAGTCATTTTTGGATCAGCAATATTTTGAACCAAGGTGTGGAAAGTTTGGAGAGAAGGCCTTACAAAGAAGTATGGTACCAAAGGCCAGAAAAAGAGGCAGGAACTGGAGACAGGAGAACCTTAGGTTGGCAGCAGAGGTTCTCAAAGTGCGGCCCCCGCACAATCAGCATTGAGGTCTTGTTAACATTCACATTCTTGAGCCCCAGCCCAGAGCTACTGAATCAGAAACTCTGGTGGGGCCCAGGAATCTGTGTTTTCAGATGATTCTGATACAGGCTCAATCTAGAAAACCATGGTTCTGGGGAATAGAAACCATCCCTGCGCAAATGTGAAGTAGCCAATATCCAGAATCCATTTGGTTCACTATTGAATGCATTCCTTTTCAGTTTCCTCTCCCTGTGTTATTTACCCAGTAAAAAGCAAGTGTTTATTGAGTGACTGCTATGAGCAAGCCACTATTTCAGGTGTAGCAGATATAAGAGTTGGTCTGAGCAAGGGCTTGGGAATTTGCGTTTCTTTTTTTTTATTTTTGTATTTTTCTGAAGTTGGAAACGGGGAGGCAGACAGACTCCCACATGCGCCCGACCGGGATCCACCCGGCACGCCCACCATGGAGTGATGCTCTGCCCATCTGGGGCATCGCTCTGTCGCAACCAGAGCCATTCTAGCACCTGAGGCAGAGCCATCCCCAGCGCCCGGGACATCCTTGCTCCAATGGAGCCTCGGCTGTGGGAGGGGAAGAGAGAGACAGAGAGGAAAGAGAGGGGGAGGGGTGGAGAAGCAGATGGGCGCTTCTCCTGTGTGCCCTGGCCGGGAATCGAACCCGGGATTCCTGCATGCCAGGCCGACGCTCTACCACTGAGCCAACCGGCCAGGGCCGGGAATTTGCATTTCTAACAATTTCTCTAGGTGCTGCTGATCTGGGAACTGTATTTGGGGAACCCTGGTTTTGAGACAAGAGCAGCAGACCCAGAAGCCTTTGTGGTTTCAGACGGAGAGTGCAGCTCAGGCTTTTTGGGATCCCCGCGGCAGTGAGACCTCCATCTCTACCCTTCCTGACTTTTACTGTGTGCGCTTGGGAGACGTTTTGATTTGAACTGAACGCCAGTCCATTATAAAGAGATTATAACAACATGCTGTGATTTCACCACCCAAAGGTTAGGCCATTCAAAAGCCAGAGCAGACACACGCTTATTAAAAGGGCTTAAAGAAAATGGTCAATATACTCGGAAATTTTGGCCATACATCAAAAGACTTGCTTCCTGCTCGGCATCATTTCAGCCTGATCGATACCGCTTGCACACAGCACATCCACCTCTTGTTTAATTTACCGTTTATAAGTTTGGTGTGTCTGACGAAGCTAAGCAATTCTGATGCAAAGAATAAATAAGCAGGACAGCAAATTAAATGGGATTTGTGGGCATAATTATACAGTAAGAAATCTTGGGCCTGGGAGCAGAACTCTAATTGCAGATTAGAATACACACATCTGCTTGTGTGTCACAAGCACTCTCTATATCTGCTGAATGTAAACAGCTCCTCTGATTGACCTCCTAGCCAGCATTGCTTGGGAAGGTAAGAGCTGGGTTTGCTAGTTTTATGGAGAGAATGGGAGAGGCAGCTTGGTGTGGTGGCCTCAAGGTTTTGGGGTCAGGCAAAGCTGTCTCCCAAATCCTTCATACTTTGTAGGAAGCTATTTGATTTCTCTGGACCTGATTTTCTTCATCTGTAAATTTGGGACAATGCAACCTAGTTTATGGTGTGGTTTTAAGGATCAAATGAAAAAAAGTAGGTGGGCACATAGTAGGTGCTCAATATATAGTAGCTATAGCTAAACTCCCAGTTACAGAGGGCTGGACCTGCAGAGGCAAGGAAGTAAATGCTTACACATACAGCCCTGTGCCCAGGTCTTCTCCTCCTTTTTAAGGTTACTCTGTGTTAAAATGCAAGTACGTGAGCCCCCAGAGGAGGGCACCCCCAGGGCTATAAGAGCTCTGTTACTCCCAGGGCAGCAGAAATGCTGGCCTAGAGCAGCAACAGATGATCACACTGGAGAACCAAACATGAGATTACTGCAGGATTAACAGGAGTAGCCTCTGCAGACGTGGCTGTAATAAGATGTACTTAAATTTTTAAAGGGATGCCCCATATATGTGGTAGGTCCGTGCTTGTCACAGTCGCTGGATTTGTCAGACACATTCATCCTGGAAAACTAGCTGAGTTCCTTTGGTGGAGAAGCAACTGGGTTCACAGAGGCTGGGCCTGGGTGTGTCTGCTATGGGGGCAGGGAGGGGCCAGGCTGTTTTTTTTTTCTTCTTCAGATTTCCCATTGATTTGAGAGAGTGAGGAATGGAAAGAGAGGAGAGAAGGATGAGTGAGACAGAAGCACCAACTTGCCATTCCACTTAGTTGTTCCATTTGATTGTGCACTCATTGATTGCTTCTCGTATGTGCCCTGACTGGGGATTGAAGCCCTAACCCTGGTACACGGGGATGACCTTTTCTCCATTGAGCCACCTGGCCAGGGCTGGGTCCAGGCTCTGATATGGATGGGAGAGAAGAAAAAGAGGGGTACCTGGAAGAGTGGGGTGAGTGGATGTGGGACACTGGAGACGAATATGTAATTTTGCTGAAAGAAGATCCCTTTGGGTAAGTCCTACTGTGAAATTGTTTCCATGCATCATGGATCAGTTCTCCAACTAGAGGGCTCTATTGCTTAGAGAGTTCATAACTGAGTCAGTGAGAATCTAAGAGATGAAAATGTCATCCCAGTGGGCATGTGATGAATGGGTAGAGGAAAAAGGCCATGGTGTTGGGTTGGGTCCTGAGTTAGAATCCAGATCTGTGACTTCAAACTGAGGGCCTTTGGGCTAGTTATGTAACTAATCTGTGACTCAAGTGGCTGTTGTGAGGATTAATAGGGGTAATGCAAGAAAGCATTTAGCAGAGGCCTGGTTTATGGCAAGCACTAAATATTAATTGGTAATATGATAAAGAGCTTTTCTCTTTAGAGCCCCTTGCATAAATTTTTTTTAATTTTTCTGAAGTGAGAAGCAGGGAGTCACTGAGACAGACTCCCGCATGCACCTGATTGGGATCCACCCAACATGCTCACCAGGGGGCGATGCTCTGCCCATCTGGGGCGTTGCTCTATTCCAACCAGAGCCATTCTAGTGCCTGAGTTGGAGGCCGTGGAGCCATCCTCAGCGCCTGGCCCAATTTTGCTCCAATGGAGCCTTGGCTGCAGGAGGGGAAGAGAGAGATAGAGAGAAAGGAGAGGAGGAAGGGTGGAGAAGCATATGGGCACTTCTCCTGTGTGCCCAGGCTGGAAATTGAACCTGGGACATCCACACGCCAGGCTGATACTCTACCGCTGAGTCAACCGGCCAGGGCTACAAGTCGATCATATTTAAATGTAGTTTTGTTTTTCAGTTTTAGGCTCCAGTGCTGACCATTCACAGTGTGGACCGCAGTGGAAGGCAGGGTCATCACAGAGTGCAGTGGGACTCAGCACATCACCATAGATTAGGCTTCCCCAAACTACGGCCCGTGGGCCGCATGCGGCCCCCTGAGGCCATTTATCCGGCCCCCACCGCACTTCTGGAAGGGGCACCTCTTTCATTGGTGGTCAGTGAGAGGAGCATAGTTCTCATTGAAATACTGGTCAGTTTGTTGATTTAAATTTACTTGTTCTTTATTTTAAATATTGTATTTGTTCCTGTTTTGTTTTTTTACTTTAAAATAAGATATGTGCAGTGTGCATAGGGATTTGTTCATAGTTTTTTTTATAGTCCGGCCCTCCAACGGTCTGAGGGACAGTGAACTGGCCCCCTCTGTAAAAAGTTTGGGGACCCCTGCCATAGACTGTCCGGACTCAGCTTTAGAACCAGGTCAGGAGCAGGCACGCAACAAAGCTCTGCTGCACACTGGCCAGGGCCTCCTTTACATGAATTTTTAATGATGTGTCCTTCAAGAGGTCACCTATTCTTTCTGAGGTTGAGTTGCTTTGGCTCTTTAAAATCAGAAATAGCAGCCTGACCGGTGGTGCATAGTGGATAGAGCATCGACCTGGGATGCTGAAGTCCCAGGTTTGAAACCCAGAGGTTGCTGGCTTGAGTGTGGGATTACTGAAATGAGCCCAAGGTGGCTGGCTTGAGGCCAAGATTGCTGGCTTGAGCAAGGGGTCACTGTCTTGGCCTGAGCACCACCCTGTCAAGACATATATGAGAAGAAATCAATGAACAACTAAAGTGGTGCAGCTATGAGTTAATGCTTCTCATCTCTGTCCCTTCTTCTTTCTCTAATGAATGAATGAATGAATGAAGAAAGAAAGAAAGAAAGAAAGAAAGAAAGAAAGAAAGAAAGAAAGAAAGAACAGAAATAGCCCTAGGAACCTGAAGGTGGGAACATAAGTCAAACAAAATATTGTAATTGGTGTACATGGGATAATTGGGGTAATTGATGTTGGAAGGGGTCTAAAGCTCATCAGAAGTTTGGAAAGAAACGAGTCTTGCATTTTGACTGAGAGGAAACGGGGAAGGGATGTGGCTAGCACGTCAAAGGCAGGGTCGGCTGATGAAACTCTGTGGTTGTATTTCTCAAACCACTGGCTCAGGTTCAAATTGCAGCCTGGTTGCACTAGCACCTGTCACTGGTGTCCTCACTTGACTTTGGGTTAAACTGCTGAGGCAGCCACAGCCACTGGGGCCTAGAAATCAGCTGTGCCATTATATGGGCCCACTTCCCAGATTGTGCCAATTCATCTGTTACATCATTTTCCAGTTATGAGTATATTTTAGGTGCAGGGAGTTCAGCAATGAATAAAACACTTATTGCTCTCAGAAACCTTTGGTCTTGTATGGGGTAAAGGCAATAGACAAATACTAGACTACACACATGTATATTTCAGATTTTTTTGGGGGGGGCGTGAACTAAAAATTTGGAATACCATGAAACTGTACAATAGGCTAAAATCCGATTTAGATTGGGGGTTCAGCAAGAATAAATGAAATGGGAGTGAGTTCAGATGAGAGAGGAAGACACATGGACTGGAATGGAGACAGGCCTTTATTTATATTTTTAAACATAAACCTCCCTGTCATGAACAGGCATTGACCATGGGAAAAGCAGTGCCCCTGCTTCCTGATACTATTGTCCTCGAATGACACACTTTGTGCTTCCCCACTCGATTCATTTCCCTGCTTCTTCAGTTGCAGCTGACTGTATGAATGTGGACTGGGGGCTTGCTGCTAGTCCCGCCTGTGTGAGCTGTCTGCTCTCCAAGCTCTCTCTTCTCTAGACTTTTCTCAGAAGTGTCTGACTTGCTCTTTCCACCTTGCTCCCACTTGGTGATATGGCACTTTGTTTTGTTACTCCTGTGTAGCACGTGCATGTTAGTTTGTGTGAGGTACGTCTCTGCAAAGGCATAAATAGGTAGCATGTCCCCAGTGAGAATATTGATGAGGCCGTGACATGTCAGAGCTAAATGAGCCATTGTGCAAGGGTGGGCAAAAGTCAGCTAATAGTCATAATGAACAATATAGTCACTAATAAATAATAATACAAAGATTAACTCTGTTTCCTGTACTCAGAACTGTAAACCTACTTTTGCCTACCCCTGTAGATCTTATCCTCCAAATTGCTTGTTCTGAATAAGCTGAAACTGAAATGCAGAGAAGTTAAAGGACCCCACTAGACCCTGGGTGGGTACCAAGGACTTTGATCATGTCTTGTTATTTTATCTTTTGCATTTATCAGGGTATTTGTTCCAGAGTCAGAATTTGACACTTCTTTTCTCACTCACTGTTGACTCTTCTAGCTGGACCAGGTAGTCCTGTCGAAGGCCTCCTGTACTCACTTCCAGCAGCAGATGGAGCAGGTACAATCAGTGACCTGATTATCTTATTTTTCAAATAGGTATAGTAATTTAAATGAATAAACAGCTATTAAACAGTTACTGTGTGTCAAAAACTTTGCAAAGCTTTGGGGATGGAGAGCTGGTAAGGTAGACCTGGTCTGTAACTTAAGGGGGCACACAGAGTAAAAGCTGATAAAGAAGCAGTTACCACACAGCAAACTTGTCTGTCACAAACAGTTGTGCAACATATATGAACGCAGAACAGACCAACCAATTCTGCATGGGAGAATGGAGAAGTTTATTAATACCTACTCTACTCACCTCAACTTTATATTATGAGGTGCCGATGAGATAACGCAGGGAAAATGTGGTGGGGAATAGAAAGAACAGTGTATGCACACACTATCCAAGTGGACGGTGTTGTGATTCGCGAAGCTTCAGAGGGAGGTCAAAGAAGAAAATGATGGCTGGGAGAGAAGGGGAATAGCCATCCTTCCTGATGAATCAGTAAATTTTACACAGAGACAATTCAGGTCTGTGGCTATAGAACCATCAGAGTTATAGCCACCCAGCTTGTAAATTGAGCTTTTTGTAACAGGAATGATCCAAACTGTTCATTCTGTTAAGGCAGCTGACAGCTCTCTGTGACTTAGGGTGTTAGTCACACTTACCTTCCCATTGGAAGAAGATGGCTGAGAAGACCTGTGATAGAAGAGCAGACAGGATATTGGGGAGAACCCACAGCTACAGCTGTCTTGTCCTGGCTAAGAGCCCTAGTGGCCTGGGAGAGACTCCCGTCCTTCCTCCAGTCCCCTGCATCCTGGAATCATGAAGATTTGAAGAGTGTGTTGTTTTAAAATAATTAGTGTGCAAACATAGCAGGTATTTTAATGAAAGCACAATGTTCAGAGACTTTTTTCTTTTTTCTTATTATTATTTGTTTGTTTGTTTATTTATTTATTTATTTTAGTGAGAGATAGAGACAGGGACAGACAAACGGGATGGGAGAGAGACAAGAAGCATCAATTCTTTGTTGCAGCACCTTATTTGTTCACTGATTGCTTTCTTATACAGTATGTGCCTTGACAGGAATGAGGAGCCTCCAGCCAAGCTGGTGACCCCTTGCTCAAGACAGCGATCTTTGGGCTCAAGCCAGCGACCATGGAGTCATGTCTATGGTCCCATGCTCAAGCTGGCAACCCCAGTACTCGAGCTGGCGGGCTGGCGCTCAAGCCAGGGACCTTGAGGTTTTGAACTTGGGTCCTCAGCATCCCAGGCTAATGCTCTATCTACTGTGCCACTGCCTGGTCAGACCAGAAACTTATTTCTCAGTTAAGAGTCACAATAACATGAGTCAAAGGACATGACCCAAAACAAAATAATTATGTGTGATGAAAGCCTGACATCATCCTAAGAGGCATTCTTAAAAAAATAAACCCAAAACCCTTAGTGTTAATTTGTGTTATGCATTTGATACTTGGTTCTGTCCAAACTCAGGAGGGATGTCCAACGTAGAGCTAAAAGGAAAAATGACCACAGGGTACCCTCTGGTGGTGAGGCAGACCCACTGCAGTTCATGGCCTGAGTGTCTTTGTCCTAGGAAGGAAACCAGGAAATGTCAGGATTTCAGTGTCCCAGATGTCGAGGGACATCTGTCTGTTGTGAGAATATTCAAAGGATCTTCTTGCTGGGCTGTGTGGCAATACAACAGGCAAGCACTGTGGAATCTTCCATAAATGGGTCATTATTGGGCTGAAAATGATGCAGAAACAGGCTGACTGTAAATTACTGTGATAAATAGCTGTGTAAAACAGAACCAGGGGCCCTGTGCCCTCTACAACCTAATCTCTGTCCCTCTTTGCTTCCTCTCCTCACTGACATTAACCAGCAAGGGGTACTCTTCCTTTCAAGTTGAGTCTGTATTAGAGTGCTGTGGAAACAGCAGGAACTGTGGTACCCCCCTGCCCCCCACTCCCACCAGTAAAGCCATTACGGGCTCTCTTCTTTGTGGCTTTGTGAGCCTTCAAGAAGTACAGATGGGAAGAGGAAGCCTGGAAAGGGGATAATTCAGAAGACCTGCTGTCCTTACCCTAGAGAGATGCTTGCAATACTGATGATCAATAAACTGAGGTCACATCACTGTTGTCCTAAGTCCCTTGAGTGAGAAAGGGCCAGTGATTTCTGGCATCCTGACTGAAGTCATCCTCAACTCGGTGCCATGTGATCCCTCACCTGCAGCACCTTAAAAAGGAGGGCAGGCATACAAACAACAGCACACGGATGTGCTGGGTTTTAGTCTCTGCTGAAGGCTGACTGAGACACCCGAGGCCAGCTGGGGATGACTGAGTTGGCAATTCCTCAGGACCGACTCTCCAGGTTTAGGCTGGACATCCTTGGTTATCCACAGGACCCTTAGTTCTTATCGTTTGTGTGCCACAACCAACAGCAGCACAGCGTCGTTGGCAATTCCCACTTGCAAACAACTGGGGCAGGCCTGCGCTTCCCGCGGAGAAGTCTGAGACAGCAGAACTGGGTGGACTGCAGCTTGACTGTCGCTGCAGGTTTACCTGCCTCTGCTTTTAGCCACTGAATTCTTATGCACCTAGTGAGTCTCTCAAAGTCATTCTTTGGTGATAGAGTGCACAGTGGCCAATAGTGGATTTATTCTCATATAAGCTTTGTTGCTGCCACCCCTAGATCCACTGAGAATCCTGGGTGAGTTGAGGAGGAGGACAGGGAGGGAGGGAGGGGATGAAACTACTCCTGATGCTGTGGTTTACTGCAGCAGAACCACGGCCAGGCCGTCCCGGGCCCCAGAGGACTCCGTGGCTTGTTCCGTGTCACTTGAAGCAGAGCGTGCCGTGTATGTCTCTTCACAGGCAGCCTGGAAGGATCTCCTTCTAGCCCATTTTGCTCAGGGCCGGTGACTCTTTTGGGGCAGTAAAACATGAGTGGGGGGCTCCTGGACAGATGGTGGCCTCCAGTTGCAAGGATACCCCATAGGGAATCAGCCAAACCAGAGTTTTTTTTTACCATTTTAAAAAAAATTTAACAACTAGTTTAATCCAAAAACTTTAAACATTTAAGTCATTGGCACAGTACCCATTTTTAACCAAAACACGCAAACCAAATGTCAATAGTTATCAAATCATTGCAAAACCATTTTTTATAACCCCTTAAATTTTCTATTTTTAATATTTTAGTGTTCAAACAACTCCTGTCCTATATATAGTGCAAGTCACATTGTCAGAACACTTGTTTATAACTTAAAGTACCCCTGGAGTCTTCAAAGGGAAACATAAGAAGTGATCTGTCGGGGGTCCTCATCCTCAGTAGTTTTCCCATTGTGCTTTTGAAGAATATTGCATCATCAGGAAAATTTCTTTTTCTGGAAATCCTCAGAAAATCTCTTATTGAGGAAGTTCCATGGTCAATGTCTGTGGATGTGCTGAGTGTGTTGAGTGAGCTGGTCTGTGCTGTACTCTGTTGTAGACATTTGGTTATGTCCAGGCATTAGACCATCAGGTAAAGTTGCTAGACAGCTCCAGATAACAGCTGTTTCCTCTCACTCTCCCATAAAGATCTCCCATAAAGATCTCACTGTGGGTGGATTACTCACATTGACAGCTCCAAATGCTGACATTCAGTGGGGCTCCTGGTCCACACCTACAGCAAGTCGTAGGACCACTTTGAAAGTGTGACTTGATCAACAAGAAGAGGTACCCTTTTGGTGTTGAAATTTCAAGTTGACAGAGTATCCCAAATCTCTAGTGTAGGCTTGTCAGAGGTGAGGCCCGGGCTGAGAGTGTGGGGATGAGCGTGTTGGCAATTCCACACCATTGCATTTGAGAAATTCTAGGGCTTCAGCTGTAAGGGGGAAGCACATATTTGTAACACACACACAGAGCTGGTGCTCACCAAAGAATTGTTCTTATTTGGGACCATTTCATTGATTAACTCAACAAATAATTATCAAATGCTTACTACACATCAAGCAGTGGAGATATGAAAATAAACAACAATTTATATTTATCTTCTCAGATATTTTGTTTTCAGTGTTTACCAAAGTAATGGGTAGAAGAGCCTGTGATGACAAGCAGCACTCTTCTGGTTACTACTGTTGCCCAGCCTCTGCTTTAGTCTACTTATGATTTAATTCTTTGGGTGGTTATCACTTTATAATATGTTGTACCTCTATTTCTTGATTTATGAACATTATATGTCATTTTTTCAACTTCCACTATGGAAAATGAAGATTTAGCTCATTTATTTATTATACTATGCCCACTGACTTTCACTTCTCTTCTCCCTCCTTCCCCTTAGTATTTGATAGTCAAGTTATTATTATTATATGTTTCCTTCTCACCTCAAACTAATGAAGAGGATTCTAAGATCACCACGCAGAAAAAGTGGGAGTCTCTGCCAGAAAGAGACAGACAATGTTTTCTCTCTCAGCTACCAAGTTTCTGAGTGTTTTGTTTTCTTTGGGAATGTTGCTCGTGGTCACTCTCTGAGGTCCAGATTCTAGATCTATAGCTTTCACGTCACCTCTCCTGTGAACGGTGATTTATAATATAGACTACTTGCCTGAGGGTAAACACATTAACCTAATTTATTGCAAATAATATGAAGTCGCAGCTTCCCTGGTGTGTATGACACCCACTGAAACCCTTTTCTTTGAGTTTAGATAGGTTATGCCAGGGCTTTGGGGATGGGGAGCGCAGACCTCTCAACTCTAAGAACTCATACTCTCACGCTCTTCAAAATGTTTTCCCTCCTGCCTCTTCTACCCCCCACCCCTTACCGTGCCATGCTCTCTTGTCCTCCAACTGTTGACTTTTCTCCCAGTCCCAGGTAGGCACCAAGAGATAAATCCCTGGTGCCCGTTTGATCAGAGTAGATAATGGTGGGTGCCTCCAATATTCATTCCAGCCCAGATGGATGAGTCTAAGGCAGCGCAGCTGGGATCATTGTCTTCCTTGGGCCAGTAAGTGATTTAGAAAAGTGATCCACCTCTGAACCCTGAGACATGTAAAGAAACCTGCTGGGGGTTTCTGTGAAAGGCAAATTTTCTCCTACAAGTAGGGAAAGGTCTCTCTGTGTCCTCCGAACCTGTTATCCGGATATGATTTCTACTGCAGCCATGTGCAACCAGGATGATGATGAAGCCAACCTGAAAGATGACCGAAGAGACAGGTGGAGAGAAACTAGGTCCTTGAAAACTTCACGGAACCACTGAATCAAGCAACCCTTAAGTCTGCCCTCTCTCAGGCCCTCTATACTTCCTGTCATGTGAGAGAATGCATGTCCATATTGTGGAGGCCCATTTGAGTCAAGATTTCAGAAGTCAAACTGACTGGTAAGGTTTCTGAAGATATTTCTGGGTTCAGGATGAAGGGAGCTCTGAAAGATAGCTGTGCCTGTCAGATGGAGGTTTGAGCACTCACAGCCTCTGCCCTTCTTCTGCTTATTCCATTCTTACAAGTTTCTCTCTCACCCAGGGTGGGGATTTAAACATCTGCCCAGGGGAGAGGCAGGAACACAACACACTGCAGCCTTCTGTAAGCACCAGATGAGTGGTGCTGACAAGGTCACATGAGAAGCTGATCTGGTTGATTGGGTGCCTCCCTATTCAGGGTGTAGTTAGCTGATGTGAGGGGCTAGACTACTGTTCCCTTTGTCTGGCCCTCACTGATCTGTGAGCAGTCCTCCAGCAGCCATATGCTTGGTTAGGACACCTTTTCAGAGGGAAAGAGCAGTCTTGTGGTCAGGGGTGCACAGACACTAGACTGATGACCCAAAGAAATAGCTTTAGAGTCCCTCTGCCAACAGTTTTCTATGAGCTTCTCTTCCTTCCTTCCTTCCTTCCTTCCTTCCTTCCTTCCTTCCTTCCTTCCTTCCTTCCTTCCTTCTTCCTTCCTTCCTTCCCTCTTCCTTCCTTCCCTCCCTCCCTCCCTCCCTCCCTCCCTCCCTCCCTCCTTCCTTCCTTCCTTCCTTCCTTCCTTCCTTCCTTCCTTCCTTCCTTCTTTCCCTCCCTCCCTCCCTCCCTCCCTCCCTCCCTCCCTCCCTCCCTCCCTCTCTCCCTCCCTCCCTTCTTTCTCTCTCTCTCTCTCCCTCCCTCTCTCCCCCTCTCTCTCTCCCTTTCTTTCTTTCTTTCTTTCTTTCTTTCTTTCTTTCTTTCTTTCTTTCCTTCCTTCCTTCCTTCCTTCCTTCCTTCCTTCCTTCCTTCCTTCCTTCCTTTCTTTCTTTCCTTTCTTTCTTTCTTTCTTTCTTTCTTTCTGAAAGAGGGAGAGAGAGAGATAAGAAGCATGAACTTGTGCGTTGACCGGGGGATTCAAGCCAAGCCAGTGACCCCTTACTCACACCAGCGACCTTGGGCTCAAGCCAGCACTTTTGGGCTTAAGCCAGTGACCATTAGATCATTTGGATGATCCCACACTCACACCAGTGACCTCAAGGTTTTGAACACTTGGAAAAAAAGTTGACACTCTTTCCACTGTACCACCACTGGTCAGGCTGAGCTTTTCTTAATTTCTGGTGTCCTTAATGCATTTTCTAGGTATATAAATAAGAATTATAAAAATTTGAATGAAAAAGTGGGTATACCATTTCTCAGCTTTCTTATTTTTTTATTTAACTTGCAAAGAAGTTTCAGGGGCTCAACTGTGTTGCTTGTAAATTAAACCAAGAATAAAAATGAATAGTGCACAGAGGTGTATGTGGCTTATGGAAGAGTTCATGGTGCCCCTCAGCAATAAATTCATATTTTTTATCCTGCTTACCAATTGATTAAAAAATATGTATGTATTGCAAAGTTCATTTATTGATTGAGAGGAAAGTAAAAAGAATAACTTCTCTAACTAAAACTGATTGGGACTGTAAAAGATTAATTAATTGGATGCATGCCACTTAATTTTCATGTTATTTTGTGCTCAGCACTCTGTTTTCATAAATAACGTGTTGTGTTGGGGTGGCTAGTGTCTGTCTAATTAACAGTCTGAGGGAAAGGTGATGTGTGTGCCTGCTGAGCAGGCAGAGTGGGTGGAAAGAGACTTCCCAGACAGAATCCACATTTCCTATTCCCTGGGCCCTGTTTCTTGCCATTTTATCATTTTTTGTTCAGTAAATGAGGTTTTGGTAGATCTTCTTAGAGACTGCTGTTTGTCTGTTTCCCACTGTTTCTTCATCAGAGGACAGGGAGGCTGGGGCGCTTTTAGAGACTGCAGGGTGAAGACTCCCACTAGGTTGGGAGAGCCACTCCAACTGCTCTCTCCTCTGAACTCCGCATGTTCAGTTGTTACCTGTTTGGCAGCCAAGTTTTACCCACTTAGCCAGGACACAGCTTTATGATCCACCCTGGGCAATGTATGGTGTTGGGCCGGTGGCTTTGAGGCTAGACTGCAGCTTCTTATTAGACATGTGACCTTGGGGAAGTTACCTAAATTCTCTGAGCCCCAGGTAATAAAACGGGAATACCGAGTAAACCTGCCGTGAGGATTACCTGAATAGCATAAATGGCATTCTACTGTAGATTGTAACTACTGACTGACCTCATGTTTGGATCCTGTTCTGAAATCCACACTCTACTTTGGAAACAGAATTCATTTTTCTTTTTTCTTTTTTTTTGACAGAGACAGAAAGAGGGACAGATAGGAAGAGAGAGACGGGAGGGAGAGAGATAAGAAGCATCAATTCTTTATTGCAGCAAGGAATATCAAATCTTCATTGTGGCACCTTAGTTGTTCATTGATTCCTCTCTCATATATGCCTTGACTAGGGGGCTCCAGCAGAGCAAGTGACCCCTTGCTCAAGCCAGCAACCTTGGGCTCAAGCCAGTGACCTTCGGCTTCAAGCCAGTGACCTTGCAGCTCAAGCTCATGGGGTCTATGGTCCCATGCTCAAGCCAGCAACCCTGTACTCAAGCTGGTGAGTCCCTGCTCAAGCCAGATGAGCCTGCGCTCAAGCTGGTGACGTTGAGGTATTGAACCTGAGTCCTCTGCATCTCAGTCTGATACTCTATCCACTGCACTACCTCCTGGTCAGGCCAAAATTCATTTTTCTAAAAGGAAAAGCTGATTATACAAATGCTTTGCTGAGACCCCTAAATGGCAGATGATGTTTCAACTCTGCAGAATAGAAGTTCTGACTCCTGCACATATTGGCCCCCATCTACCTGGCAAGTCTCACCTCCTGTGGCTGGTTCCTCCTTTCCTTAGCCCTCCCATCACTGCACATCCCACCCCCCAATCTCCCTTACACCTGAGTAAAATATACTCTTTTTCTCTTCTGTATGGAAGTCTCCTTTTCTCAGAAAAGCAAAAATTCTTCCTTTTTTTTTTTCTCTTCACATTCAGTTCAAAAGAAGTCATCTGTCCTCCAACAGAACTGTTTTTTTTTTGTTTGAAATCTCTCTTCATGACTAGGCAGGAATTTTCTATAGGCAGGGCCTGTGTCTCTGTCACCTTTGTGTCATAGTGCCCAGCAAAAGAATATCATGAAGTAGTCTTTTAGCAAATGATTGTTGAGTGATGGACAGAAAGACCAAAATTTTTCTTCATGTGGAATTACTATTTAATATGTGCCTCCCCATAACACTGCTGGCCCTATTCAGGCAGGGGACATTTCTGTTTTGTTCTGCATTGTTCTATGTTTCCTGGTGGATGGTAGGTGCTCAATAAGTAAATAAATACAGCTGACACATTATCTGGTCTATATACCTCAGAGTTTTGTTGCCAGGGCATATTGATGATGAACATAAGATTTTTTAAAGTTTAAAATTGATTGGGAAGATTTTATAATAGAATAATAGTTGCAATTGACATTATTGCCACGATACTTTTATTATTGGCAGGTGTGCTCTTGCTTTTTGGAGTAGATTTCTGAGTAGCATGACTTCTGGGTCCTTCTGTGGATTATTGTAGCTGGAGGTGGACACCCAGAGGCAGTCCCCATCATCCTTAGAGAGGATTGTGATGCCTTTGTTTATCGATACAGCAACTGAGCTGCTTGCAAGTCTTATACTATCCTTTTTAAAAAATACCATAACCGGGCCCTGGCTGGTTGGCTCAGCGGTAGAGCGTCGGCCTAGCGTGCAGAGGACCCGGGTTCGATTCCCGGCCAGGGCACACAGGAGAAGCGCCCATTTGCTTCTCCACCCCTCCGCCGCGCTTTCCTCTCTGTCTCTCTCTTCCCCTCCCGCAGCCAAGGCTCCATTGGAGCAGAGATGGCCCGGGCGCTGGGCATGGCTCTGTGGCCTCTGCCTCAGACGCTAGAGTGGCTCTGGTCGCAATATGGCGACGCCCAGGATGGGCAGAGCATCGCCCCCTGGGGGGCAGAGCACCGCCCCTGGTGGGCGTGCCGGGTGGATCCCGGTCCGGCGCATGCGGGAGTCTGTCTGACTGTCTCTCCCTGTTTCCAGCTTCAGAAAAATGAAAAAAAAAAAAAATACCATAACCTGATTTTCCTAATATGCTATTATCCTTGCTTAGTGACATGCACAATAAATAATGCATTCTGATAATTTTAGTTCTAGGCACTTGTGTAGAGTCTAATCAATATTTATACTTATTCAAGGGGTTTTCCTATTTTTCTTCATTAAGAGATGTTTTCTATTTTTATTTTTCTTCATATGAATGTTTGACCTTGTATAAAATTAAAAAAAAAATCTTTCCTCTAGTGTAAACACCCCCTGAACAAAACCCAGCCATGAAGATTGTCACCACCTCCCCCCCCCAATAATTAGGAGATGAATACTTACAGAAAACAAAGCCTGAGCCCATGCTCTATTTTTACTAGCTCTTCATGTTTGACTGTAGTTCATAAAATTGGATCATAGACTAGGTCTGTTAGCTTCAGCCCAATGCCATTGCAATTCTTCAGCAATATTTACAGTGCTGGGAGTTGGAAATTATTTAAAAGAAATTACTGCATGACCAGGCGGTAGTGCATGGATAGAGCATAGGACTGGGACACAGAGGACCCAGGTTCGGAACCCTTAAGTCACCAGCTTGAGCGTGGGCTCATCTGGTTTGAGCAAAGCTCACCAGCTTGGACCCAAGGTCACTGACTTGAGCAAGGAGTCACTCAGTCTCCTGTAGCCCCATGGTCAAGGCACATATGAGAAAGCAATCAATGAACAACTAAGGAGCCACAACGAAGAATTGATGTTTCTCATCTATCTCTCTTCCTGTCTGTACCTATCTGTCCCTCTCTCTGTCTCTGTCTCTGTCACACACACACACACACACACACACACACACACACACACACACACTACCAAGATGATTCAAAATAATTTTGGATTGACATGACTAACTTGCTTCAGAGGCCCTCTTCATCCACACCAAAATTATTACTAAAAAAATTTTAGGCCCTGCACTATTTCCCCAGGTATATCTTTTTTATTTTTATTTATTTTATTGTGTTTACATAGATTCTAATGTTGCCCCGAATGCATTCCCCTCCCCTGTATTCCCCTCAACATCTCCCTTGCCTCCCTCCTCGTAACGCCTTCCCCCCTTCCCTTCAGGTTTATCCCATCCTATCATCCCCTTTCCCACTGTCCTCTTTTCCTCTGGTCCCTTTGATCCTTCCTCTGTCTCAATTCTGTTCCTCAGTTCACATTGTTCATTGGATTCCTCAAATGAGTGAGGTCATATGGTATTATTCTTTCTCTGTTTGGCTTATTTCACTTAACATAATAGTTTCCATGTCCATCAATATTGTCACAAAAGGTAAGATTTCCTTCTTTTTCAAGGCCCCATAGTATTCTATTGTATATATGTACCACTGCTTTTTAATCCACTCATCCACTGATGGACACTTGGGTTGTTTCCAGATCTTTGCTATTGTGAACAATGCTGCCATAAACATGAGGGTGCATTTCTCCATTTGAAACAGTGCTATGGTGTTCTTGGGGTATATTCCTAAAAGTGGGAAGGCTGGGTCAAAAGGCAGTTATATCTTTAACTTTTGAGGAATCTCCATACTGTTTTCCACAGTGGGCGCACTAGTCTGCATTCCCACCAGCAGTGCAAGAGGGTTCCCTTTTCTCCACATCCTCACCAACACTTATTCTGTGTTGTTTTGTTAATGAGCACCATTCTGACTGGTGTGAGGTGATATCTCATTGTGGTTTTAATTTGCATTTCTCTAATGATTAGTGATGTTGAACATTTTTTCATATGCCTATTGCCCATCTGTATGTCCTCTTCGGAGAAATGTCTATTCATTTCTTTTGCCCATTTTTTGATTGGATTATCTTCCTGGTGTTGAGTTTTACAAGTTCCTTTTAAATTTTGGTTATTAGTCCCTTTTGCTTATCTTGTCATTTACTTCCCTTGCCTGTGGAGATAAATCAGCAAATATATTGCTGCGAGAGATGTCGAAGAGCTTACTGCCTATATTTTCTTCTAAGATGTTTATGGTTTCACGGCTTACATTTAAGTCTTTTATCCATTTTGAGTTTATTTTTGTGAATGGTGTAAGTTGGTGGTTTAGTTTCATTTTTTTTGCAGTTAGCTATCCAATTTTCCCAACACCATTTGTTGAAGAGGTTGTCTTTACTCCATTGTATGCTCTTACCTCCTTTGTCAAATATCAGTTGTCCATAAAGGTGCAGGTTTATTTCTGAGTTCTCTGTTCTGTTCCATTGATCTATATGCCTGATATTACACCCGTACCAAGCTTTTTGAGTACAATGGCATTGAAGTATAACTTGATATCAGGAAGTGTGATACCACCCACTTTATTCATCTTTTTCAAGATTGCTGAAGCTATTTATGTTCTTTTTTGGTTCCATATAAATGTTTGGAATATGTGTTCTATATCTTTGAAGTATGCCATTGATATTTTAATCGGTATTGCATTGAATTTATAAATTGCTTTGGGTAATATAGACATTTTAATGATGTTTATTATTCCTAACCATGAGCAGGGTATATGGTTCCACTTGTTTGTATCTTCCTTGATTTCTTTTATTAATGTTTTATAATTATCCGAGTAAAAGGCTTTAATGTCCTTGGTAAAATTTACTACTAGGTACTTTATTTTTTTGGTTGCAATAGTAAAGGGGATTGTTTCCTTAATTTCTCTTTCTGACAGTTTATTGTTGGTGTATAAGAATGCTTCTGATTTCTGAGTATTAATTTTATATCCTGCCACCTTGCTGAATTCATTTATCAGGTCCAGTAGTTTTTTGACTGAGACTTTAGGGTTTTCTATATACAATATTATATCATCTGCAAATAATGATAATTTTACTTCTTCTTTTCCAATTTGGATGCCTTTTATTTTTTTTTCTTGTCTTATTGCTGTGGGCTAGGACTTCCAGGACTATGTTGAATAAGAGTGGTGAAAGGGGACACCCCTGCCTTGTTCCTGATCTTAAGGAGATTGCTTTTAATTTTTGCCCATTGAGTATGATGTTGGCTGTGGATTGTCATAGATCACCATTATCATATTGAGGTATGTTCCCTGTATTCCCACTTTGCTGAGAGTTTTGATCATGAATGGGTGCTGAATTTTATCAAATGCTTTTTCTGCATCTATTGAAATTATCATGTGGTTTTTCTCCTTCCTTTTGTTTATGTGATGAATCATATTGATTGATTTGCAAATATTATACCAGTCTTGCCTCCCCAGAATAAATTCCACTTGATCATGGTGTATGATTATTATCATATATTGCTGGATCTGGTTTGCTAATATTTTGTTGAGCATTTTAGCATCTAGATTCATCAGGGATATTGGCCTATAATTTTCTTTTTTTGTGTTGTCTTTGCCTGATTTTGGAATTAGAATTATGCTTGCCTCACAAAAGGAGCTTGGAAGTCTTCCTTCCTCTTGAATTTTTTGAAATACTTGAGAAGGATAGGAGTTAGTTCTTCTTTGAATATTTGGTAGAATTCTCTTGTGAAGCCACCGGACCCTGGGCTTTTGTTTATTGGGAGTTTTTTAATAACTGTTTTGGTTTCATTTGTTGTAATTGGTCTGTTTAGGTTTTCTGATTCTTCCAGATTGATTTTTAAAATATTATATGTTTCAAGGAATTTGTCCAAGTTATCTAGGTTGTCTAATTTTTGGCATACAGTTCTTCATAGTATTTTCTTACAATCCTTTGTATTTCTGTTGTGTCAGTTGTAATTTCTTCACTCTCATTTCTAATTTTATTTACTTGAGTCCTTTCTCTTTTTTTCTTGGTGAGTCTGGTTAAAGGTTCATCAATCTTGTTTACCTTTTCAAAGAACCAGCTCCTGGTTTCATTGATCTTTTGTATTGTTTCTTTAGCCTCTATGTCATTTATTTCTGCTCTGGTCTTTATTATTTCCTTCCTTGTACTACCTCTGGGCTTTACTTGCTGTTCTTTTTTTAGTTCTTTTAGATGCAGGGTTATGTTGTTTATTTGTGCTTTTTGTAGCTTCTTAAGGTATGCTTGTAATGCTATGAACTTCCCTTTCAGGACTGCTTTTGCTGTGTCCCATATATTTTGAGTTGTTATATGCTCATTATCATTCATTTCTAGGAATTTTTTTTATTTCTTCTTTGATCTCATTGTTAACTCATTCATTATTTAATAACATGCTATTTAGTTTCCAAGTGTTTGAGTATATTTCAGTTTTTCTGTTGTGGTTGATTTCTAGTTTCATGCCATTGTGATCAGAGAAAATGCTTGATATGATTTCAATCTTCTTAAATTTGTTTAGACCCCTCTTGTGCCCTACATGTGGTTAATCCTAGAGAATATACCATGAGCACTTGAAAAGAATGTATATTTTGCTGCTTTAAGGAAAAAGGTTCTGAAGGTATTTATTAAATTAAGTTGATCTAGTGTGTCCTTATAGGCTGCTGTTTTTTGTTAATTTTCTTTCCTGGACATCTCCCTAGTGATGTTACTGGGTATTGAAATTCCCTACTATTATAGTATTGCTGTTGATCTTGCCCTTTATGTCCATCAAAGTCTGCTTTATATATTTAGGGGCTCCTATATTAGGTGCGTAGATATTTATAATGATTATATCTTTCTGTGGATTGCTCCCTTTATCATTATGTAGTGACCTCTTTATCCCTTACTATAGCCTTTGTTTTAAAGTCCAATTTGTCTGATATAAGTATTGCTACCCCAGCTGTTTTTTCATTTCCATTTACATGAAATATTTTTTTCCATCCTTTTACCTTCAGTTTATGTGCATCTTTTGTTTTAAGGCGTGTCTTTTGTAGACAGCATATGTATGGGTCCTGTTTTCTTATCCATGCAGCTACCCTATGTTTTTTATTGGATCATTTAATCCATTTACATTTAAGGTTATTATTGATATTTAGTTGTTTCTTGCCATTTTATTCTTTAAAGTAGTATTCCTCTTTTGCTATATTCTTTTCCCCCTTTGATCTGTTCACAACAAGCCCCTTAACATTTCTTGCAGAATTGGTTTGGTTGTAATTAATTCCTTGAGTTTTTTTTTTGGCTGGAAAGCTTTTTATTTCTTCTTCAATTTTAAATGGTAGCCTTGCTGGATAAAGTAGTCTTGGTTGTAGGCTCTTGTTCTGCATTACTTTGAATATTTCTTGCCATTCCCTTCTGGCCTCAAGTGTTTCTGTTGAGAAGTCAGATGGCATTCTTATGCGGGCTCCTTTGTAGGTGATAGCCTTTTTTTCTCTAGTGCTTTTAATATTTTCTCTTTAACATTTAGGTTTGGTATTTTAATTATGATGTGTCTTGGTGTAGATTTCTTTGGGTTTCTCTTTAATGGAATTCTCTGTGCTTTTTGAACTTGTGTGACTTTTTTCTGCATCGATTTAGGGAATTTTTCAACTATGATTTAATTGAATCTAGTCACTATCCCTTGTTCTTTCTCTTCTTCTTCAGGATCCTCTATGATCAGGATGATATTTCTCTTCATGTTGTTACAGAACTCTCTTAGAATTTACTCAGACTTTTTGAGTCTTTTGTTTTTGCTGCTCTGGTTCCATACCTTTGTTTATCTTGTCCTCTAACTCACTGATTTGATCCTTTTGCTTCATCCATTCTGCTTTTAATTCCTTTCATTGTAGTCTTCATTTCTGATACTGTATTGTCATTTCTTTTTTTTTTAAATAAATTTTTATTAATGTTAATGGGATAACATTAATAAATCAGGGTACATATATTCAAAGAAAACATGTCTAGGTTATCTTGTCATTAAATTATGTTGCATACCCCTCGCCCAGAGTCAGATTGTCCTCCGTCACCCTCTAACTAGATTTCTTTGTGCCCCTCCCCCTCCCCCTAACCCTCTCCTTCCATCCCTCCCGCGTCCTCCCTCTCCCCACCCCTGGTAACCACCACACTCTTGTCCATGTCTCTTAGTCTCGTTTTTTATGTTCCACCAATGTATGGAATCATGTAGTTCTTGTTTTTTTCTGATTTACTTATTTCACTCCGTATAATGTTATCAAGATCCCACCATTTTGCTGTAAATGATCTGATGTCATCATTTCTTATGGCTGAGTAGTATTCCATAGTGTATATGTGCCACATCTTCTTTATCCAGTCTTCTATTGAAGGGCTTTTTGGTTGTTTCCATGTCTTGGCCACTTTGAACAGTGCTGCAATGAATATGGGGCTACATGTGTCTTTATGTATCAATGTTTCTAAGGTTTTGGGGTATATACCCAGTAGAGGGATTGCTAGGTCATAAGGTAGTTCTATTTTCAGCTTTTTGAGGAACCACCATACTTTCCTCCATAATGGTTGTACTATTTTACAGTCCCACCAACAGTGGATGAGAGTTCCCTTTTCTCCGCAGCCTCTCCAACATTTGCTATTACCCGTCTTGTTGATAATAGCTAATCTAACAGGGGTGAGGTGGTATCTCATTGTAGTTTTGATTTGCATTTTTCTAATAATTAATAAAGATGAGCATCTTTTCATATATCTGTTGGCCATTTGTATTTCTTCCTGGGATAAGTGTCTGTTCATGTCCTCTTCCCATTTTTTTTATTGGATTGTTTGTTTCTTTGTTGTTGAGTTTTATGAGTTCTTTGTAAATTTTGGATATTAAGCCCTTATCTGAGCTGTTGTTTGAAAATAACATTTCCCATTTAGTTGGCTGTCTGTTTATTTTGATATCAGTTTCTCTTGCTGAGCAAAAACTTTTTATTCTGATGTAGTCCCATTCATTTATCTTTGCCTTCACTTCTCTTGCCATTGGAGTCAAGTTCATAAAATGTTCTTTAAAACCCAGGTCCATGAGTGTAGTACCTATGTCTTCTTCTATGTACTTTATTGTTTCAGGTCTTATATTTAGGTCTTTGATCCATTTTGAATTAATTTTAGTACACGGGGACAAGCTGTAGTCGAGTTTCATTCTTTTGCATGTGGCTTTCCAGTTTTCCCAACACCATTTGTTGAAGAGGCTTTCTTTTCTCCATTGTGTGTTGTTGGCCCCTTTACCAAAGATTATTTGACCATATATATGTGGTTTTATTTCTGGGCTTTCTATTCTGTTCCATTGGTCTGAGAGTCTATTTTTCTGCCAATACCATGCTGTTTTGATTATTGTGGCCCTATAATATAGTTTAAAGTCAAGTATTGTAATGCCCCCCGCTTCATTCTTTTTCCTTAGGATTGCTTTGGCTATTTGGGGTTTTTTTATAGTTCCATATAAATTTCATGATTTTTTGTTCCATTTCTTTAAAAAATGTCATAGGAACTTTAATGGGAATTGCATTAAATTTGTATATTACTTTGGGTAATATGGCCATTTTGATTATATTTATTCTTCCTATCCAAGAACAAGGAATATTTTTCCATCTCATTGTGTCTTTCTCTATTTCTCTTAACAATGCTTTGTAGTTTTTGTTATATAGGTCCTTTACATTCTTTGTTATGTTTATTCCTAGGTATTTTATTTTTTTTGTTGCAATCGTGAAGGGGATTATTTTTTTGAGTTCGTTTTCTAATATTTCATTGTTGGCATATGGAAAGGCTATGGACTTTTGTATGTTAATTTTGTATCCTGCGACCTTACTGTATTGGTTTATTGTTTCTAGTAATCTTTTTGTGGAGTCCTTTGGGTTTCCGATGTATAGAATCATATCATCAGCAAAAAGTGATACCTTTACTTCTTCTTTTCCGATATGGATGCCTTTAATTTCTTTGTCTTGTCTGATTGCTCTGGCCAGAATTTCTAGCACCACGTTAAATAAGAGTGGAGAGATTGGACAACCCTGTCTTGTTCCTGATTTAAAGTGGAAAGTCCTCAGTTTTATGCCATTTAATATGATGTTGGCTGATGATTTATCATATATGGCCTTTATCATATTGAGATATTTTCCTTCTATACCCATTTTGTTGAGAGTCTTAAACATAAAATTGTGTTGTATTTTATCAAAAGCCTTTTCTGCATCTATTGATAAGATCATGTGGTTTTTGTTCTTTGTTTTGTTGATATGGTGTATTACGTTAACTGTTTTACGTATGTTGAACCATCCTTGAGATTCTGGGATGAATCCCACTTGATCATGATGTATTATTTTTTTAATATGTTGTTGTATTCGATTTGCCAGTATTTTGTTTAGTATTTTAGCATCTGTATTCATTAGAGATATTGGTCTGTAGTTTTCTTTCTTTGTGCCATCCTTGCCAGGTTTCGGTTTGAGGGTTATGTTGGCCTCATAAAATGTGTTTGGAAGTATTGCTTCTTCTTCAATTTTTTGGAAGACTTTGAGTAGAATAGGAACCAAGTCTTCTTTGAATGTTTGATAGAATTCACTAGTATAACCGTCTGGGCCTGGACTTTTATTTTTGGGGAGGTTTTTAATAGTTTCTTCTATTTCCTCCCTGCCGATTGGTCTGTTTAGGCTTTCTGCTTCTTCATGACTCAGTCTAGGAAGGTTGTATTGTTCTAGGAATTTATCCATTTCTTCTAGATTGTTGTATTTGGTGGCATATAGTTTTTCATAGTATTCTACAATAATTCTTTGTATATCTATGATGTCCGTGGTGATTTCTCCTCTTTCATTTTGGATTTTATTTATTTGAGTCCTGTGCCTTTTTACCTTGGTGAGTCTTGCCAAGGGTTTTTCAATTTTGTTGATCTTTTCAAAGAACCAACTTCTTGTTTTATTGATTTTTTCTATAGTTTTTCTGTTCTCTATTTCGTTTATTTCTGCTCTGATTTTTATTATCTCCTTTCTTCGGCTGGTTTTGGGTTGTCTTTGTTCTTCTTTTTCTAGTTCCTTAAGGTGTGAAGTTAAGTGGTTTACTTGGGCTCTCTCTTGTTTGTTCATATAGGCCTTAAGTGATATGAACTTTCCTCTTATTACTGCTTTTGCTACATCCCAGAGATTCTGATATGTCATATTGTCATTTTCATTTGTCTGTATATATCTTTTGATCTCTGCGCTTATTTCTTTTTTGACCCATTCATTTTTTTTTTATAAATTTTTATTAATGTTGATGGGATGACATTAATAATTCAGGGTATATATATTCAAAGAAAACATGTCTAGGTTATCTTGTCATTAAATTATGTTGCATACCCCTCACCCAGAGTCAGATTGTCCTCCGTTACCCTCTGTCTAGTTTTCTCTGTGCCCCTCCCCCTCCCCCTCCCCCTAACTCTCTCCCTCCCTCCCTCCTGCGTCCTCCCTCCCCCCACCCCTGGTAACCACCACTCTTTTGTCCATGTCTCTTAGTCTCGTTTATATGTTCCACCAATGTATGGAATCATGTAGTTCTTGTTTTTTTCTGATTTACTTATTTCACTCCTTATAATGTTATCAAGATCCCACCATTTTGCTTTAAATGATCTGATGTCATCATTTCTTATGGCTGAGTAGTATTCCATAGTGTATATGTGCTACATCTTCTTTATCCAGTCTTCTATTGAAGGGTTTTTTTTTTTGTTTTCATGTCTTTTGACCCATTCATTTTTTAGAAGTACGTTGTTTAGTTTCCACATTTTTGTGGGTTTTCCCCCCTTTTTTGCAGTTGAATTCTAGTTTCAAGGCTTTATGATCAGAGAATATGCTTGGTACAATTTCAATTTTTCTAAATTTGCTGATATTGTCTTTGTGGCCCAACATATGGTCAATTCTTGAGAATGTTCCATGTACACTAGAGAAAAATGTATACTCTGTCGCTTTGGGATGAAGTGTCCTGTAGATGTCTATCATATCCAGGTGTTCTAGTATTTCGTTTAAGGTCAATATATCTTTATTGATTCTCTGTTTGGATGACTGATCTAAAGCTGTCAGCGGTGTATTGAGGTCTCCAAGTATGATTGTATTTTTGTCCGTTTTTGTTTTTAGGTCAATAAGTAGCTGTCTTATATATTTTGGTGCTCCTTGGTTTGGTGCATATATATTAAGAATTGTTATGTCTTCTTGATTCAGTGTCCCCTTAATCATTATGAAATGACCACTTTTGTCTCTGAGTACTTTTTCTGTCTTGTAGTCAGCATTATTAGATATGAGTATTGCTACCCCTGCTTTTTTTTGGGTGTTGTTTGCTTGGGGTATTGTTTTCCAGCCTTTCGCTTTGAATTTGTTTTTATCCTTGTTGCTTAGATGTGTTTCTTGTAGGCAGCATACAGTTGGATTTTCTTTTTTAATCCATTCTGCTACTCTGTGTCTTTTTATTGGTAAGTTTAATCCATTTACATTTAGTGTAATTATTGACACTTGTGGGTTCCCTACTGCCATTTTATAAATTGCTTTCTGTTAGTTTTGTATCTAGTTTGATTCTTCTCTTTTGTTTTTCTATCATTTGTTTTTGTTTGTTTGTGTTCCATACTTCTTTCCTTTGTTGCTACCTTTTTTAAGTCAAGTGTTTTTGTGGTGGTTTTTTCAAGGGTGGTTACCATTAAGTAATGAAAAGGGTACCTACCATATTCATTGTAGTACCCTATCTTATAAGTATTTCTGCACTTCATCGTCCTTTGCTACTGTTAATCTCCATCCTCTCCCCCCTTTTTTTCCTTTGTTGTCACAGTTTAAGTTTGGTTTTATTGTGTTCTTGGTGGAGCTGTTACTTGTGGTGTTGTTTTCTTTTGTTCTTTGAATCTGGTTGGAAAACCCCCTTTAGTATTTCCTGGAGTGGGGCCTTTCAGTTGATAAATTCTCTCATCTTTTCTGTATTTGTGAATGTTTTTATATCTCCTTCATACTTGAAGGATAGCTTTGATGGGTATAGTATTCTTGGCTGAAAGTTCCTCTCTTTCAGGGCTTTAAATATTGGGGTCCACTCTCTTCTAGCTTGTAGAGTTTCTGCTGAGAAGTCTGATGATAATCTAATAGGCCTTCCTTAATATATTGTACTCTTCTTTTCCCTGGCTGCCTTGAGAATTTTTTCTTTGTCATTGGTTTGTGTCATCTTTATTATGATGTGCCTTGGAGTGGGTTTGTTGGGGTTAAGAAAACTCGGTGTTCTGTTTGCTTCTTGAATTTGAGGCTTTAGTTCTTTCCACAGGCTTGGGAAGTTTTGTCTATTATTTGTTTGAGTATATTCTCCATTCCATTTTCTTTCTCTTCTCCCTCTGATATACCTATTATTCTTATGTTAGTCTTTCTGATGGAGTCAGACAATTCCTGTAGGGCTTTCTCGTTTTTTATTATTTTTGAGTCTCTTTCTTCTTCTCTCTGTTGTGCCTCAAGTTGCTTGTCTTCTATTTCACTAATCTTAACTTCTATCTGGGCTGTTCTATTAGCTAAGCTTGTTACCTCATTTTTCAGCTCATGAATTGAGTTTTTCATTTCTGTTTGATTTGTTTTTATAGTTTCAATTTCCTTGGTAATATATTCTTTGTGATTGTTGAGTTGTTTTCTGAGCTCCCTAAATTGCCTTTCTGTGTTTTCTTGTATATCTCTGAGTATTTTTAGGATTTCTATTTTAAATTCTCTGTCATTTAGCTCCAAGGTTTCCAATATGTTAAATTTTTTCTCCATGGATTTTTCCACATCTATTTGTGTTACCTCTCTATCTTTTTTATCCATAATATTCGATTTCCTTTTTCTTATTGGCATCTGAGGGTGGTCTTATTGTTAGCACTAATTAGAATTAATAAAGAATAAAAAGTAAAAAAAAAGGAAAAAAAGAAAAACACCCCACAAAAATAACCCAGTAATAATTTATTATTTCCCCCTTTTTTCTTTCCTCTCCTCCCCTCCTCTCCCCTCCTTAGGGAAATATTGTGATGACCTGTGAATTATATTATGCTAAATGGAACAAAAACTGCCTATAATGGAGAGCCTAATTTGGGGTGAAGAGTTCAAGGGGCAAAAAAGGGAGTAGGGACCTACTAAATGCAAAAAAAAGGAGAAAACCTTAGACAAGTATAAAATGATTTGCTTGTAAGTGATGGTTGACTAAGAGATATAATGAGAGGGATAAGAGGGAAACAGAAAAAAGGAGAAAAAAGGAGAAATAATAATTAACGAAGAAAATAAATAAAGAAGTAAAAATTTGTTGTATTAAGTGGAGCAAAGACTAAATACAATGGAGACCTTGGGTTGGGAGGAATGCTAATGAGTTAAAAAGCAAAGTAAAAAGTACCCAAAATGCCACAAAAACAAACAATCAAACAAAAAACCAAAAACAAAAGCAAAAAAAAAACAACAATAAAAAACTTGAGTCCCAAATTAAATAATTTGTTCGTGATTGAGGATTGAATAGGAGGAAAATTAAAAGGAGAAAAGAAGAAACAAATAGAAAGGGAGAAATAAGAAAAAGAGAAAAACAAAGGAAGGAAAAAAGAAAAAGAAAAAAAAACAAAAGGGGAGAGAGTGAGAGTTAAGGGTTTTGGAGTGTAACCCTAAAGGAGAGTAAGGATGAAGAAAGGAAATAAAATGTAATACTCATGGGTAGTGTAGTTCAAGAAAAGGGAAGAATAAGATGGGCAGAGAGTAAAAGGACCGAGGTGGAGGAAATAGAAATAATAATAATAAAGGTAATAAGATAGAAGAAACAAACAACAACAACGAAAAAATAGTGGAACAAGTTATAAAGTCTGTGGATTTTTCTTGATTTTGAGAGGTTAACTTCTTCCTTTTTTTTTTTGTTTCCCTCTTCCTGGTTGGTGACTCTGTACCCCAGGCTCTGCCCCTGTGTCACGCTTAGGTAGGGATTTGCAGTTGATGGGATTCTATGGCAATGTCATATAATTGGCTTTAGTCTCGTTGGTAGTCAAGGCTTGTTGGCGTTTGCAGGGTCCAACAATGAGAGAGTTTACTTTCCCGGAGCCTCTCTCCTAGTCTCTCCTTCCTGAATTAGCAGCCTGGTGATCCAGCTATGAGGTTGCCACTGCTTCTGCCTGGGGAGTAAGAGGCTCAAAGAGCTGGAAAATCCACACTCTATCCCCACTCAGCGCAAGGCTCTGGGTAAGGCTCTGGCAGTCAGAGCCTCCAGCGTAATCAGGAGGGGTTGGAAGCCAACTGTTGTCAAGGTGACTTTCAATAAGCCTCTAGGCCTGTTCAGCGCCTAGCATTCAGTTGGACCACTCAACCCAGGCTTTCCACACTTTGTAGCCTGTTTTGGCTGGGAAGAAGAGGCACTAGTCGCTGTTTGCTGTATAGATCTTAACATCTGCCAAGTCCCTCTTGTTAGCGTATATCCCTGAATATGAAGGCTCTGTCAATTAGAAGTTGCCCCCCACCCCTTTAGTGAGAGGCACTAAAAAAATATCACGCCTCTTGTCTTGGATGGCTGAACTGAGAGAGATCTTATCAATTAGAGCCCTGTGGGTGCGCAGATTTCGTGGGTTAAGCTAATTTCAGTGATTGGATCCGCAGCTGTGCCCCAGAAAGTATTTCAAGCTGTCCGTGCTTCCCTCCCCCAATGCTTGATTGTTAGCTTGAATGGCTGGGTGAGGTGCCCCGCCCACAAATAGAATCTCTGGAGTAGGGAAGATAGCTTTGGCGCCCTTCCCGCTTGCCTTGCAGCTGGCGGCTGGGATGCACTGGGCGCGGGAGAATGGGGCACTCTGGGTGTGCGGGCAAATGGGGTGCTCTGGGCACGTGGGCGAGTGGGATATTCAGGGCACGCAAGCAAATGGGGTGCTCTGGACATGCCGGTGGCTGGGGACGCTCGCTCGCAGTGCGGGGGCGCTGGGGAAGCTCGCGGCGCAAGGGAGCTCACTCTGAAACTGGACCGTGCACGGGGCGCTTACGGGGTTTCTCACGGCACACCGGCGGCTGCTCGCAGCGCTCAGGCTGTTCCTCCCCGAGTGCGGGCGGGCAGTTGCATGCGTGGGTTGACTCACCACAGGCGCACTCCCTCCTCGGCTTGAATGAACATCTGTGCGGTAGTTAGCTTCCTCCACACCCTCAGCTCTGTCCCATCTCTCAGATTCAAGTGATAACAGTCCTTTCGCCTTCAGTGTGTGTGAAACTCTGGAATGCTCCGAGGATAAATTTTTCTGTTTCTAGTTGATAAATTTGTTGAGATTTTGTGGATATCTGTCGTACGCGCTGCTCACAGCGCCATTTCCGTGACGTTATTTGTCATTTCTGACTGATTCTTTTTTATTATTTCAATGTCCTTTTTTATACTTGCTATCTCTTTTTTTTTTTTCTTTTTTTTCCCTTCCCTTTGTATTTTTCTGAAGTTGGAAATGGGGAGAGACAGCCAGACAGACTCCTGCATGTGCCCGACCAGGATCCACCCAGCACACTCACCAGGGGCGACTCTCTGCCCACCAGGGGGTGATGCTCCGCCCCCCTGGGGTGCCACTCTGCCATGACCAGAGCCACTCCAGTGCCCAGGGCAGAGGCCAAGGAGCCATCCCCAGCGCCCGGGCCATCCTCGCTCCAATGGAGCCTCGCTGCGGGAGGGGAAAAGAGAGACAGAGAGGAAGGAGAGGGGGAGGAGTGGAGAAGCAGATGGGCGCCTCTCCTGTGTGCCCTGGCCGGGAATCGGACCCAGGACTTCTGTATGCCAGGCCGACGCTCCACCACTTAGCCAACCGGCCAGGGCCACTTGCTATCTCTTTATTTAGTTGTTATGACCATCTATTGTTGTTCTAAGATCTTTGAGCATCCTTACAATCATTATTTTAAACTCTGCATTCAGTAATTTTGTTATATCTGACTCATTCAAGTCCTTTTCTGTGGATTTTTTAAATTCAATTGGTTGCATTTATCTGCCTTCTCATTTTGTCTGTGTATAAGAAGGGTGTGGCCACTGGAGTCCAATGGGTGTGGCCTCTGTGCTCCTTAGATGTGGTCTGTCTGCAAGCCCACCACCCCGCTCTGCCCCTGCCTCAGGTGTTTGGGTATGGGCATTGCCGGCTGGCTGCGGCTGTCATTGTTGTTTCCCCCTCTTTTCCATGGCATGGGCTGTGTCCCATTCCCAGGTCTACAAACCTTGGCCTTCGCCCAGCCCCCATGGGTGGGGCTGCGCACATGCCCTGGGTCACAAGTCTCGGCACCATGGGCAGGGGTGAGCACCTTTGCTCAGCCACATGTCTTCGCCTATTCCCAGTCTTTTGCCCCACCCCCATGGATGGAGTTGTGCTCGCAAGTCAGGCCGTAAGCCCTTGCTCTGTTGGCCAGGAAGGGTTGCGTGCCTGCGCTCAGCTGCGGGTCTTTGCAGTTCCCAGGCTTTCACCTTTCCCCTTTGGGCAGGATTGCAGGTGGGCCCGCTGCCGGCTGGACTGCTTTTGTCACCCCTTCTGCCCCAACCCGGCAAGACTGAGCTCACGCTTGGCCTCAGTCATGGCTGGCCCAGCTTTTGATCCCACCGATGGGACCGTGCTTCAGCATCCCGCTGCTGCCCAACCTCCGGTGAGCCCTCAGCAGTGTGTGTGGGGGCGCTGCAGCTCAGACCTTAGCACTCAATACTGTATTCCTTAAGGCTCCCTCCTTCTAAGCGACTCTGTTCTTAGTGCTGGGAAGAGTTTGTTTGGCTGGTATTCTGCTTCCCTTTGCTGGTATTGCTGGTTCCAGGGGAAATATTCACTAACATTTTGGGGAGTGACTCAGCCCAGGGATTAGGATGGTTGTCCCTCAAAGTGTTTCTGCCTGTTTCTCCTAGGTTACACTCTTTTCCTGCTACTCCAGTCCTCTCCTCTCTCCCCATCCCCCGTAGTTCTGAGTGAGTGGTTGTGAAAGAGATTTTCTGTGTGGTCCCTTTAAGAAGAATCCTGGGTCTGAGAAATCTGTCTCTTTCTCACAAATAGTATCCTGACTTATTTTGCAGCTAAATACTGTTCATATGCTTCTTCTAGGCTCTGGGGCTGCAGGCTGGGGCTTTGTTCCTAGGGCCCAGTACCCTCCCCTTTCCATGAAACTCACTTCTCACCACGTGAGTCTCTCTGGGCTGCTGTTTGTTCTGGGGATCTGGGCAACCCTCTCCGCATTTCCGCTTTTCCTACCAGTCTCAGTGTGGCTTCTTCAGTGATCCTTGGTTAAAGAGTCCTCTTAGTTTAGTCCAAAGTTGGTTTTTCTAGATGACGGTTCTTAAAATTTAGTTGTAATCCACTTTGGTTCTGGGAGGTGGAAGTTGGTATGTCCACCTACTCCATCGCCATCTTGCCACCTTCCAGGTAAATCATGAATCTGATAGGAAAGCATACAATGCTGGCCTTGGGGAGTTTGGTTGGGTGTTAGGAGTGGGGGTGAAGGCCTTGGGCTTCTGAGGGCCCAGAGTCTTGAGTGGCTTTGCCACTGGTTGTCTGTGTGACACATGTTGACAAAAATAAAACAAGCTGTAAGAATACTTTTTGAGTTTATTTCAGCCTAACTGTTGACAATTGCCAAGAAGCAAAGTCTCAATGGATTGAGAAAATGCTATGAGAAATGGCAGTTTCACCACTTATTTTATATATTAGAATCAAAGAGAAAGACGTTATGGGGTTACATGAATTGATTGGGGATAGATTAGGGAGGTGGGAGAAAGCAAAGTGAGGAAAATCTCTGGTGTTGAATTAAGGTGAAAAGGTATACACTAAAACCACTCTTACATAGGGAGGCACAAGAGAGTTTAAGTTAATTAACATGATAGTAACAATGAAAGGGTTGTTGGGTACTGCTCTGGTAGGATGCCTGCTCTGAGGTGGCAGAAAAAGATGACCCCTACACCTCAAAGGCATGTTATCAGGTACATTATTGCAGATGTAAAAGGCAACAGATAGTTTTCAAAGTAAACATTGACTTTTGTTCAGATAGAGAATAACTCCCTAGGACATGACTACCTACCATAAACAGCTTTTAGTAAAAAAGTTTCAATTTCAGATCATCCTGTAGGTTTACTTTAGGTCCCACACTCTGTAAGGACATCATGCAGGCTTTCCCTGAGCTTGTCAGGTTTAGCACGTGGCCCCTTTTTCGTTCACACATGTCACTTTTCTGACAGTTGGCTTCTTTATCATTTGAGAAGAGACTGGCTCAGCAATTGTGGGTGAGTTTTCAGGTAGCCCGTTCACAAGCATAGTTATTATATTCCTACCTTCTGCCACCACTATGCTAGGTTTTGGGGACATAGCCATGAAGAGGACTCGCTGACCAAGGTGCCAATGCATGACATGGGTGTGGTTAGTTCTCAGTCCCAAAGCACAGCTCTGTGCTCAAGGGACTGGCTTAGGTCTAAGTCACCTTTTCCTGTAAATACATAAGCCTGTGTGTGGTTGAAGCTGAGTCACTGATTCAGGCTTACATACCACATGTGTAAGTCCAGTAGCCACTGCCACCATCACAGCCACCTGGCTCATGCAGGTTCAGATTTGATTTGGACAGACGGTAATGAAACAACGGAGCCAATAACTGGCAGGCCATTATCTTTAATCCTAGCTTGCACCTAGTGGGTGAGAAATACACACAGAGGGAAAACACTTCCCTTTCCATTCAGGGCTCCTAAAGCCACTGACTCATCCAAGTTTCCTAGAATCAAATGTTTCTACCTCACCAGCCTATTCCACATCTCCTTCTCTCTGCACAAACTCTGCACAAACTGGCTTCTCCTTCAGCACTCTGCCATCTTGGCTGCTTTTCCTTGAAATGCTAATTTCAGGAACCAAGTGAGAGCAAGCCCCCCCCCCCATCTGCCCTATTTTATAGTGTAGAAACCAAAACCTTTAAGCCAATATACAAATAAGGAAGTCTGTGATACAAAGTCACTTATCTGAGGCATAAATGGGATTCCTCATAAGAGTGAACCACTCCACATCATGCAGCAGTCAAGGGTGTGAGGAAAAGCTTAGTGTTGAGAAGATCTTAGTATTAAAAGGGTGGGAAAGGCTTAGTCTGAAAACTAAGCCTTAGGCTATAAGGATTCTGCCTGCTTACAGCCTGTCCCCCACACCCAATGCAAACTATAAGCAAGCAAACATATATATCATATTTACAAACTTATTTGACCAACAACATGGCATCAGTTTCCCTTGCCTGGTTCTCTTTCTTGCTGACTGACCTCAACCCAATGCAGAATATAAAACTTCTAAGACATTGCCTCAGAGAGGAAGAGGGTAGACATTAGCTCTCTTTCTTCCCTGAGGCACCTTGACACTGTTCTTCAGAGGGGGATGGTGTTGGGTTCCAGGGCCATGGAGAGAAAGTTGCAGCCAGTTCCCCAAATGTTCCTTTCAAGACAATGGGTTCCCCTCCCTCGTGTTATTAAACAGAGAGGATTCCTCTCAAATTCAAGGGAGAGGTTTCAAGGGAAAATCTACTCAAGGTCATGGGCTGTGCTGCTTAGAAAGTGGAGGAAGCTTTTTTCACTGAAGCAAGTTCTGTTTGCCTCACCAGGCAAAACAAACAATGTTATCAACCTCTACTAGGTACCCTGGGCTAGTTAAGGGTCTCCTGAGTCTCACACCTAATAACACAACCCAAATTGGCTAACGCAAAGTAAGAATTCTTAGGTGACTGCAAAGCTCAGGCAGGTTCAGGTTTGGACATGACTTGGTTCAGAGATTCGTAGGAACTTTCCCACTCACCATTGGTTGAGGTTTCTTTTTCAGGAGGATTCATTTTTAGGTTATTCCTTGTGGCAGCAAGATGGTTGCAACTGTCCCAGGTCTTGTATCTTCTCAGCTTCATCTCCTGGAGAGCATGAAAATCCCTTATCCTAGAGTATCACTATGGCTACTATTCACCTTGGTCCACTCTCTGCAGCTTGAGTGGGCATCTGATACACTGACTGGCCTGGGTTTGGATCTCATGTGCAACCTTGGAATCGAGAGTGCATAGGGCTCCACATGGGCCATAAAACCAGAAAACGAGGAAAAGGTGGTATGGTATGATAAAATAATCACTTGTCCTTAGTTCCTGGCCAGGACCTCCTAGGACTCTTGGAATTTGCTGTCTTTTGTATGCTAATGAGATGACTTAGGTCAGGGGATCCTGAATAGCTTCAGGGTGAAGGCTGGCCACAAGAAAGACCAGTGGTGATTAGAAGATTAGAGCTTTCAGCCCTTCTGTTCACTTCCAGGAGGGGAGGAGAGCTGGGAATTTAGTCACCAAGGGTCGATGGTTTAATCAAACCTGCCTACATAATGGAACTGACATCAAGTCCCCTTAATTATGGTATTCAAGGAGATTCCAGGTTGGTGAACACACGCAGGTGCTGGGGAAGTGACCATCTGAGAGGACATGGAAGCCCCACACAGGCCCCCATACTTTGCCCTATGCATTTCTTCCATTTGACTGTTTCTGAACTATAGCCTTTAGAATGAATAGTAAGTAAAATGCTTTCTTGAATATGGTGAGTTGTTCTAACAAATTATTGAAATTGAGGGGGGTTTGTGGGAACCGCTGAACTGTGGTCTGTTAGAAGAATGGGCAGTGTATGGCCAGTGGTCACTGCTGTCGTGGCCAGGCAGGTTCTTATTGGATTTGGACAGACGGTAAAGAAACAGTGGAGCCAAAAAACGGTGGGCCATTCCTTTATTAAAGTCTCGTACCAGCATATGAGCAAACAGGCAGGGAATGCCACCTCCCTCTCATTCAGAGCTCCCAAAGCCCTGACGCATACTCTGGTTTCACAACCCAGGAATCTCCTCCGGTTCCTCCTGGAATCAAAGGCCCCACCAGTTTCAGTGGAACTCTCAAAGCCCCTCAGCTCAGATTCCAACTCTGCACTCCTCTCTGCAAAACCGGCTGGGAAAAATCCCTTCACCAGCAAACATTAGCAATACAGTGGCCCCTCCTAAGCAGGAAGGTAATCTGCAATTTGCAGTTTGCCACTGTAAAGCCAGAAGCCAAGGCCAGGGCCACTATCACAGCAGCCGCCTGGCTCATGCAGGTTCGCATAGGATTCGGACAGTCGGTATAAGGCCAGGAGCCATCATCGTGACCATTCACATGCAGGTTCCCATTGGATTCGGGCAGGCGATAAAGAAATGGCGGAGTCAGAGGATGGGGGGCCATCCTATTTATTGGTGTCTCACCAAGACAGGCAAACCACAAAAGAAGACAAGGGAAAAGCAGAAAACCAGCTCTTCCCATGAAGGGCAAGGGATCAGGGGAGCCCCTGCAATTGTGATAGCAGGAACTGTGTGTCTGAGCTCCTGGTCTGTCCCACTTTATAGTGTAGAAAACCAAAATCCCTTAATCCAATATACAAACAAGGAAGTCTCCGATACAAAGTCACTTATCCAAGGCATAATTGGATTTCTCATGAGAGTGCACCACCCAGATCATACAATCAGTCAAGGGTGTGGGGAAAAGCTTAGTCCCAAAACCAAACCTCAGGCTACAACAACCTGGCCTGCTTATAGCCTGTCCCCCACACCCATTATAAGTCACAAGCGAGCAAACATATATATCATGTTTACAAACTTATTTGACCAACATTCCACCCCTTTTGCTCGCTTTACAATCTAAACCACAGGCATCTTCCATGATGGTCACTGTACAAAGAGTAGGATACATTGCATAAACAGAAATAGTACCAACTACAGCAATAGGATTAACAGATCAAAAACTATGGGCGAAATGAGAGAGCTGTCAGTGGCACCAAGAGAGGCAAATCTTTTCCCTCTGGCAGAATACAGGCCAGAGTTTTATCTGCAGACAGCACTGTAGCTGGCACCAGAGGCCGCCCTGAGCGGGCGTACCAAACCTTATTGGCCAGCCTGACCTGTGGTGGCGCAGTGGATAAAGCATCGACCTAGAAATGCTGAGGTCGCCGGTTCGAAACACTGGGCTTGCCTGGTCAAGGCACATATGGGAGTTGATGCTTCCAGCTCCTCCCCCTTCTCTCTCTCTGTCTCTCCTCTCTCTCTCTCTCTCTGTCTCTCCCTCTCCTCTCTAAAGTGAATAAATAAAAAATTAAAAAAAAAACACACACAAAAAAAAACCTTATTGGCCAATACACCAGCATCTGCTGGTTCTATGTGTAGTAAAATAGGGGAACTCATTATTGGCCATAAAGAAATTACAAAGGTGCCCTTCAAAATGCTGTCCCCTTGAGCACTCAAGGGATAATACACTTCTACCTTAGGTGGCCAGGTGCTGGTTGCCCAAGGAGTTAACTGGAGGTCCACCTCTAACCCCTTTCCCCATGGTGCCAACAAGGCCACCCATCTCAGATGGGGGGCCTGTACAGTCCAGGGCCAAGTCCATTGAAGCCGTTGTCCTTTAAGAAGGGCTGTTGGAGCAGGCAAGAGCACGTTGCCCTGCTGTCCGAAACCTGGCTTGAGTAAAATGTCCTTGGTGCGTATCTGCAACTGAATAGGGGCAGCTGTCCGATGCAGGAGGGCCTCTACTGGAGCTGGGCTTCCCCGTCGAGGTCGCTCATTCAAAATCCGAAGTACTGTCCATAAGCGGCGTGTCCATCCAGTAAGAGAGCCGGTGCCTCCCTCCTGTCGCAGTCCCTGCTTTAAGAGTCCAGTATAACTGCTCAATGATGCCAGCAGCCTGGGGGTGGTAGGGAACATGGTACTTCCAGTCCACCCCCAGCTTTTGAGCCCATTGCCTCACCGTTGAACCAGTGAAGTGGGTACCATTGTCACTTTCAAGGACCAGCGGTCGCCCGTATGCAGCACTCAGGCGGTCCAGAGCCTGTATGACTGCCCTCTGGTCAGGGTTACGAGCGGGGTAAGCAGCAAGCAGCCCGGTGGCAGTATCTACACAAGTGACTGCATACTGGTACCCTTCTGACTTTGGTAAGGGTCCAATGATGTCTATCTGCCATCGTGTCAGTGGGACATGACCCCTCTGGATCTGTCCAGGTGACACCAGTGGTCTCCGAGGGTGTTCCTTGGAACATACTGCACATTGCTCACAGGCTGCAAGTACCTCTGCATAGGACACAGGCAAGTTCCAAGCCTTAACCGTAGCCCTCATAGTTTTCTGTCCTGCATGGAGCAGGCGCCGGTGGAGCCACTGTGCCACATCACCTGCAGGTGCAGTCTCCAACCACCGCACCCTTGCCAACGTATCTGCCTCATCATTCCCAGGATGGGCTAGAGGGGCATGCCCTGTGACATGATATACTGTCACCTGCTTCTGGTGTCCTATTTCCCATAAGTCCTGCCACATGGCCTGACCCCATAATGGACGGTGCATTACCATCCACTGGTTAATGTGCCAAGTAGCAATCCAAAGGGTCAGTCCACGATAGACAGCCCAACTGTCAGTACAGATCACCAGAGGTGAAGGTTCATTATGGGCAACTAGCCAAACAGCTCTTAATTCTGCCCATTGGCTGCTTTGGCCTGTACCCGTGTCCATCCAAATAGTCTCAGTGGCCGGATGGAAGGCGATAGCCGTCCATTTGGCAGGTTGGCCCCTGCTGGAACCATCAGTATACCAGGCATCTTCGGGGATGGGCACCCGCCCCTCCTGGTAGGACTGACCTCAGGTTCTGCCTCCTGAGCCCCAGTTGCACCTGACTCTAAGGTCGCATAGGTGACTGGACCCAAGACCTCCTGCAGTTCTGCCCTCAATGGGCTGGTGCTAAGAGCACAGCGTTGTTGCAGGTAGGCACCCCACTTGGCCAGGGTAGACATTTGGGCCATACCACTACGTGGTTTAGTTGCCCAATCTCTCACCCATCCAGCTATAGGGTATGTTGTTTTGACTGTAACTGGTGTTGTGGTTGTAATACTCTCAGTTGCCAGGAGGGCAGCATACACAGCTGCCAGCTGCTTCTCTACTAATGAGTAACGAACTTCAGCACCTTTCCACAATTGGGACCAAAATCCAATAGGTTGCCGTAGGCGCTCTGTCCGCTGCCACAAGCCCCATCCAAACCCCTCAGAGGTTACATGAACATCCAGCTCACAGGGCCTGGCAGGATCAAACACATTCAAGGCCTGTGCCACCTTGACAGCTCTCTTAGCAGCTGCAAATGAACCTTGCGCCTGCTCAGTCCAATCCCAGCGAACCCCCTTTCGAATAAGGTTGTACAGGGGGCATAGTAACTGAGCCAAATGCGGTATAAATGCTCGCCAATACCCCAACAAACCTAAGAATTCCTGTAACTGTTTTACCGTAGTGGGCACGGGGTATGCTTGAATCTTATCTATAACTGCATCAGGGATAACTTTTGTCTTACCTGACCAGACAACTCCCAAGAATTTAACAGATAACCCAGGTCCTTGTAATTTGTTCTCGTTAACTGCCCAGCCACATGCTTTCAAATGGGATAGCAGGGTAGGGACTGCTTGCTCCAATTCTGAAAGAGAATCACTAGTTAGCATAATATCATCAATATAATGGTACATGCGGACTACCTCTGGCTGTTTCCATTTAGCCAGGTCAGCAGCCACCAGCCCATGGCACAAGGTGGGGCTATGCAAATAGCCCTGGGGTAACACTGTAAAGGTCCATTGTCTCCCTTCCCAACTGAAGGCAAATTGGTCTTGACTCTCTGCGGCTATATCAATAGAGAAAAAAGCATTGGCCAAGTCTGCCACAAAGTGGTATGTCCCCAACTCATGGCTTAGCCGATCCATCATGTTAGCTATTGAGGGAACAGCAGCGTGCAAAGGGGGAACAACTTTATTAAGTTCCCTGTAATCTACTGTCATTCTCCAGGTTCCATCCGCTTTGCGCACAGGCCATACTGGGGAGTTGTAAGGACTGTGTGCTGGCCGGATGATCCCACCTTTTCTAGTTCAAGGATTGTCCCTGTGACTTCTTCATAACCACCTGGCAGGCGGTACTGCTTGGTGTTAGTCACACGCCGAGGGATGGGTAATTGCAAAGGGGAATGTGATGCATGTCCCCGCAATACTGCCTTCACAACCCTGATCCGCAGCCGGAACTCCCCAGCTGTAGTTTCCAACCACAGTCCTTGCAAGACATCTACCCCCAAAATATATTCAGGAATAGGAGATACATACACCTTATATGGCTTAGGAGGCAGTCTCCCTATCCCCAATGGAATAGTTATTGGCTTCACTTGACAGTTTGGCCCCCATAACCGTCAATGGCCACTGGGGTCCCAGCAAACCGCTCTGGGTTTCCATAGAGAAGGGAACATTCTGCACCTGTATCCACCAAGGCCAACACCTGTTGTACTGTTGGAAGGGGACCAGTGGATAGCCAGTTCCACATGTGGCCTCCGGTCCCCGCCCATCCCCGTTAGACGGGTCCCTCAGCCTTTTTCCTATTCAAACTGGCACAATGGGTCTTGGGAGTTCCCCTCTCCCTCGGCTATCTCTGTCATATAATCTTGTAACCGAGCTGTGCGCGCACCAAACGTTTTATTGGTAGCTGCTGGGGCCTTTCGTCTCAGTGGCTGGAACTTCTGTTCTGGTTTAAGCTGCCGCCAAAGCTCCAAAAGAATTTTATTAGACTGGCCATCCAATTTCCCCTTATCTGCTCCAGCCGCAATCAAGTCTACCCACATCTGCGTTCGGGTAACCTTTACAGGCCCGTTTCCCTTGTTAGTTGGGGGGGAAACATAGGCAGCAGCCCTCACTGCTTTATGATCCCGAGCGGCCTCCAGCTCTCCCAAATCTGCTACCATCTGTGTAACTGCATTGATGGGCTGCCCCACATAGGGGCCCAAGATAGCCACAAGTGACCCAAAAAGGGCTGACGGGGCGCTAGCAAGGACGAATTCCCTCATTTTGGCCGTAAACACTTCTTCGTCTGGCCCACGAGACCCAGGGTTGAAAACAGCATTCTTCATACCTAGTTCTCGAAGGACCTTTACTAACTCACTGTAGCACTGCCACCGACTCATTGCCCCCGGCAGTTCTCCAGCATTCTGCCAGACCATACGAATGGCGGCCATCACCCATTCTAATAGGGTATGGTCTCCTGGGTTGCCATGGCAGTTCTGAAGACGCTGCCTCAAGGAAGAGTGTGTGGTAATGGCGGCCAATTTCTCCATCTCTGTTCCGGAGAGCATGATGCCATCCACCCCTATATCCCATAATCGTAGTAACCAGGCTACCAGGGATTCAGTAGGTTTCTGCCTAAATTGTGCCCCCAACTCCATCAGCTCTGCCTGGGTATAGGGCCGGACCACAGAGTGTTCCATTACCTGGGCAGGAGGCTGTGGCTGCCCCTGAGGGACTCTTTGTTGCTGGGTTTTTACCTTCTTGGCAACAACTGGTCAGGCTCTCAGTGTGCGTATGGCAGCTTCAGCCTGAGCCTTCTCATCCTCAGAAGAGGAGTCGCAAGCGCCTGCTCCCGCTGACTCAAAGCCAATCCACCGGCACGGATGCTGCTGCTCCTTTGGTGACCGTTTAGGCTCCTGTGGCTGCTGGCTTTTGGCCAGAAGCTGAGACTTGAGCTCTTGAATCCGCAGTTGTTTCTCCAACAACTGCCGGTGAAGACGTTCAGTTTCCAGGGTAAACTGCAACTCTCGAACCCGTAATTCCTTCTCCAGTGCTCGCTCCAGTTCCAGCCTTTTCTGCCGTTCTGTTTGCAATTCATGCTGAAGCTTTTGACCTCGGGCAGTTTCCTCTTGAGTAAAAAACATGTAGCCCATGGCCCCTAAAAGGACAGCCATGGGGAGCCAGAGCAGCAACCAGTACTCTATCCCACCCATCAAGGGTGGTGGCTCCATACCAATCTCTGAATCCTGCCGGAAACTACGCCAGTTGTAAGGCCAGGAGCCGTCATCGTGACCATTCACATGCAGGTTCCCATTGGATTCGGGCAGGCGATAAAGAAATGGCGGAGTCAGAGGATGGGGGGCCATCCTATTTATTGGTGTCTCACCAAGACAGGCAAACCACAAAAGAAGACAAGGGAAAAGCAGAAAACCAGCTCTTCCCATGAAGGGCAAGGGATCAGGGGAGCCCCTGCAATTGTGATAGCAGGAACTGTGTGTCTGAGCTCCTGGTCTGTCCCACTTTATAGTGTAGAAAACCAAAATCCCTTAATCCAATATACAAACAAGGAAGTCTCCGATACAAAGTCACTTATCCAAGGCATAATTGGATTTCTCATGAGAGTGCACCACCCAGATCATACAATCAGTCAAGGGTGTGGGGAAAAGCTTAGTCCCAAAACCAAACCTCAGGCTACAACAACCTGGCCTGCTTATAGCCTGTCCCCCACACCCATTATAAGTCACAAGCGAGCAAACATATATATCATGTTTACAAACTTATTTGACCAACAGTCGGTAAAGAAACAACGGAGCCACAAACTGGTGGGCCATAGTCTTTAATTCTAGCTTGCACCCGGCGGGCAAGTAAAAATACACACTGGGCTCCAAAACCCAGTCACATTCAGTGCTCACAAAGCCACTGACTTATCTGAGTTTCCTAGAATCAAAGGTTTCTAGCTCACCAGACTTATTCACCTCTGTTCCCCATCTCCTTCCTTATCCCAGATACAAACTCTACACAAACTGGCATCTCACTCAGCACTCCACCATCTTGGCTGCTTCTCCTGGCCTCCTTCACGTGGCCTTTCTCTGCTCTCCTCTCTCCTCTAATGATGATCTCAGGAACCAAGAGCGCCAACTCCCGTTCCGCCCCCACTTTATACTGTAGCTTCACAACCTCTAATCCAATATACAAAATAGGGAAGTCTCTAATACAGTCACTTCTCTGAGGCATGATTGGATTGTACCACCCACATCAAAAAGGGTGGGAAAGGCTTAATCCCAAAACCAAGCCCCAGGCTACAAGGATTCTCAACACACATTAATATCACCTGGGCGATGGCCTCCGTCTTTAACAAAGTGAGCATAATACATTTTATCTGCCCAACAGCCACCCTGAGGACAAACACCACAGCCTTTCACAGACCACACACACATGACGCTGCCCAGGCCAATGCAAAATATAAGCAAGCAAACCTAAAAAATGCATTTTACAAATTTATTCACCCAACAGGTGGCAACCTAGAACTTGCAACTGGTGTCTGAAGTGGGGGTCGTCTTATGGGATTGAGCCCACAACCTGTAGGGTCTGTGCTAACTCTGGGTAGTGTCAGAATTGAATTGAATTGTAGGACTCCAACTTGGTGTTAGATAATCAGGCAGTTGATGTTGGATATTTGCCACACATTTGGTGTAAAGAGAAAAAAACCCTCAGATGGATCACTGGACAGTTGTTAACAGAAATAAGGTCAGTGGAAGCTGGTGATCAAAAACTACACACCCATCACATTTTTCTTCCCCAGTGGGTTCCATATCTGCCTCTCCTAAGGAACCAATTAGTCCCATGGATGTCATACTCTGATAGGACATCGCCTTCCATCTGTTGGAATCCATGGGAGTCCGAAAAGACTAGAGAAACAGGCTTTATTGAAAGGAAGAAAGGAACCCTGCCGGGCACTTCTCTGGGGAGAAGGGCACTGGTACAGACTCTGAGGCAGATTTTATAGGGCTTGGGAGAGCCTGAGGAGACACTGAGTCAGAAGTTCTGGTATGTTCCCTTTTATGGTTTTATGGTTTCAGTTTCCTGTAACGCTCCTTCTTGAGGCGGTTGACCAGCTTCCTGGAACTCTTCTGCCTCAGGGGTGATCCCAGTAAGTAAGGGTGAGGTCAGGCAGTCAGGCGGAACAACCAATGGGCAGTTGGAATTTCTGGTAAATTTATATATTTATCACCATCTAGTCCCAATACCACAGCTCAGCTGGGAAGTGGTTCAGAATTTGAGACAGAGAATAAAAGTTAAAACTTAGAGTTAACCAGGTGAGTAAAAATGGGTACAACGGTTTTTGCAGACAGTTTTGTGCTGTGTGTTAGCTTAAAATTGTTCATACCCTTTGACCTGGTAACCTAAGTTTCGGGGATTTCCCTAGGGGAATGATCTGACTTGTGGGTCAAGCTTTAGGTAAAATGTAATCTGTTGAGTATTATTTATATTAGGGGAAAAGTGATTGCAAAAAAATTATGTCTAATCATATGAGAATGATTAAATTAATTTTGGATTATCAGCATATCTTTTAGATGGCATATTATATGACTACTAAAATTATAAAAAATTTAAGTCTATGGGTAAATAATATAATTTGGTTGTTAATATACATTAAATAAATAGCATATCATTAGTATACTATTACTAAATAGTTATGTTCATTTAATATATGATATTATACAAATTATATAAACAGGCTTTAATAAAAGTATTGGAAACATAGTACTACCTTGGGCGAAGATAATTGGTGTTTGAATTCTTTTTCTTATATTATCATTCTGGATTTCAGATATTTCTACAAAGACACTCACTGTCACTGTGTCTCATCTCCAGGGTAAGACCCAGGAGGGTGAGAAATAGAGTTCTCCTCTTATAATCAGGAAATAATAAAGCAATCCCTCAGCAGTGCTCTCCACATCGGTTGAATCAGACTCTGGTCCTTAGAGTTGGGGGAGAGGCAGGAGAATGAGAGTTTATGGGCTGCATTGATTTCACCTTCCTTTCTTTCTTGCTTGAATTCTGGAACCCATCTGGGGAGCCGTTAGCCGCGCAAGATGAATGCTCCCAGGAGGTGCCAATAGGAGGTACAAATCAAAGGCCGAGGTAGTTGGGATGAGGAAGGTGCACTCAGCATGGAAAAAGGCTTTGGAACCCACAATTCCCCTGGATTGGCTCAGAGGGGGTGAAGGCTCTTGTGTGTCTTTCACATCTGGGGGAGTGTAAACTTTTACCAGCTGGGCAATTGAACCAAAATTACTACCAAGGACAATGGTGCCTGAGACAATTTTCTGAGGTCCCTGTGTGCAGCCTCCAGGCTCTTTGGAAGACCTAACTCCTCAGAGATCAGGCAGCGAAGGGTGAACTGGGGAAATTTATCCTTATGCCTCCTTCTTCTCTTGCCCTTTCTCAGTGAATGCTCAGGACTTCTGTCTTTGAGACCCCACTGTGCTCTCTCCACCCTGTTACTCTGCTGGCTTGCTCTGGGTCTGACAGCTTCAGCCACACCTCTGGTCCCTGTGTCTGGACCTCCTGTCAAACTTACACATCCAGGGTCCTATGCCTTCAGTAGCTCTGATCTCTGTCAACCTGACAAACTGAGCAGTGGATCTGGGAAACCTGCAAATACACTGTCCTCCCTCACAAAGAGAGCTTAAAGTTGCATTTCAACTCTGGCCCAGTGTTCAAAGACAGGCAGGGGTGGCTAGAGGGGCCTCTCAGCCCCTAGAGCCTTCCCTAGGCCACCAGAATCTGTGTGGCCCATTGTAAGGATGGAGTACATATTCTCACCTACAGGGTTTCAGGCTCCACTCCTGGACAATGCGACTTTCATCCCTTCTGGAGAACTATTCATTTGTCTCTTTTTCCTGTTGGCTTTTTAAAGTAGGTAACATTTTTGAGCAGTTCTAACTTCAAACACTACAAAAGCAGGGATGGTATGAGTCTCTGACCCATCTCTGTTCCCCATCTGCTTAGCTCTTCACTTCTCATTAAAGAGGATGTGGGCCAAGCTGGCTCTCCTCAAAGGCTGCACAGTGGTCTCAGTTCCATTGACTCAACAGTCCACTTTTCTTCACTGATCTAGGAGCGTGTTGTGTTTCTGGACTTCATGTTCTGTCCCCCTGCCTGTCTGTATTCTGGCATCACTGAGCACGGAGGCGGGCAGCTGCTCCTCCAGGATCGGGAAGGGTGCACAATGTTCCTTTCTGTCACCCTGCTCTAGACTTCAGTTCTCCTCCTTTCAGATCTCATGCTGATACCAACACTGACATTCTTCATAGTGACATCTGAGTGGATACTATTATTGCCATCTGATGAATCAAGAGAGTGAGTGTTGGGCAGATAAAATATATTATACTCACTTTGTTAAAGATGGCGCTGCCCACATGGAAGCCCGTCACCCAGGTGATATTAATGTGTGTTGGGGGCGGGCTGTGCGCAGGCAAGATGCTTGTAGCCTGGGGCTTGGTTTTCAGACTAAGCCTTTCTCACCCTTTTTGATGTGGGGTGGTACAATCCCATCATGCCCCAGATAAGGAACTTTGTATTAGAGACTTCCCTATTTTGTATATTGGATTAAAGGTTTTGATTTCTACACTATAAAATGGGGGCAGAATGGGAGCTTGCTCTCTTGGTTCCTGAGATTAGCATTAGAGGAGAAAGCAGAGAGGAGAGCAGAGAAAGGCCACGTGGAGGAGGCCTGGAGAAGCAGCCAAGATGGTGGAGTGTTGAGTAAGAAGCCAGTTTGTGCAGAGTTTATGCAGGGAGAAGGAAGGAGATGGGGAACAGAGGTGAATAAGTCTGGTGAGCTAGAAACCTTTGATTCTAGGAAACTCGGATAAGTCAGTAGCTTTGTGAACACTGAATAAGTGGGTTTTGGAGCCCAGTGTGTGTTTTTACTTGCCTGCCGGGTGCAAGCTAGGATTAAAGGTAATGGCTCATCAAGTTTTGGCTCTGTTGTTTCTTTAGTGACTGTCTGAATCCAGTGCGAACCTGCATGGGCCAGACGGCTGTGATGGTGGCTGCAGCTACTGGCCATACATTTGGCGTAGTCTGTGGCAGGATTCAGTACAGATCAGCAAGGAGCCACCACCACCTTTGAGTGGTGGAGTAGATGACTGGCTGCTGTTATGGTTCCCCATGGCTGTCCTTTTGGTGGCCATAGGCTGGCTGACTTTTACAGCCATGTGTGAGGAAACTGAGAGCTCTGTGGAAGACACTGCCCGGGACCTGCAAACCTAGCAGTGGAAGGAGCTGGAGCAAATGCAGGAGAAAGAGATGCCAATCCTGGAGCTGGAGCAAGCACCAGAGGAGGCTGACAAGGTTCATGAGATCCACTTGGAAATACAGCAACTACTGGAGAAGGAATCACAGGTTCATGAGTTGCAGCTTGCTCTGGATGTTGTGGAGAGCCAGCAGCAGCAGGAAGCCGGGACTAAGGCTGGAGCTGGGGCTGCAAGGTCTGCGAAGCAGAAGGCGGCAGCGGCAGCCCAGGACTCGAACCTGGCAGCGGGAGCTGGTGTTTTCAGTTCCTCTTTGGAGGATGAGGAGAATCAGGCTGGAGTTGCAATCTGCAGTCTCCATAAGATGAGAGCCCAGCTGGAAGGAGCACCTACAATGGCCCTGGTAGGTCTGCGATTTTGGGACATAGGGCTGGACGCCATCAAGCTCTCTGGAGCAGAGATGGAAATGCTGACTGCCATTGCCATATACTCCTCCTTGGGACAGCGTAAGACCTGCCAGGATGGCAGGAATGAGGGGAGTGGCTGACGCCCCATGTGCATGGACTAATTTCCTGGACTATGACCAGAGTGGGCATTAGCTCCTTTGTTGGATGGACTTACAGGTTTTGGACAATGTAAAATACCCTGATGGAGGTGGGGGGTGGCTTTGCTGGAAGCACTCCCCTGCCCTGGGAAGTTTTTCCCATGGCTAGAAAGAAGGCTGAGGACATTTTGCGCTTTTGGCAAAGTGCTCAGATATTGGTGAAATGTACCTTGTAGTTGTTGAAATTGTATGATTTGCAATGTTGTTGTATTTTGTGTAATGTGTCTAATTTCCTTGCACAGGGATGTCAGTGATGTAGATTTTGGGTAGTAAAGTGAGCATAGGAGTGGATTGTTGGGCAGATAAAATACATTATGCTCACTTTGTTAAAGATGGTGCTGCCCACATGGAAGCCTGTCACCCAGGTGATATTAATGTGTGTTGGGGGCAGGCTGTGGGCAGGCAAGATGCTTGTAGCCTGGGGCTTGGTTTTAGGACTAAGCCTTTCCCACCTTTTTTTTTTTTTTTTTTTACATAGAGAGAGAGTCAGAGAGAGGGATAGACAGGGACAGACAGACAGAAATGGAGAGATGAGAAGCATCAATCATTAGTTTTTTGTTGCATGTTGCAACACCTTAGTTGTTCATTGATTGCTTTCTCATATGTGCCTTGACTATGGGCCTTCAGCAGACTGAGTAACCCCTTGCTCAAGTCAGCAACCTTGGGCTCAAGCTGGTGAGCTTTTGCTCAAATCAGATGAGCCCACGCTCAAGCTGGCGACCTCGGGGTCTTGAACCTGGGTCTTCCACATCCCAGTCCAAAACTCTATCCATTGGACCACTGCCTAGTCAGGCCTCCCACCCTTTTTGATGTGGGATGGTGCAATCCCATCATGCCCCAGATAAGCGACTTTGTACAATATTAGAGACTTCCCTATTTTGTATATTGATTAAAGGTTTTGATTTCTACACTATAAAATGGAGGCAGAATGAGAGCTTGTTCTCTTGGTTCCTGAGCATTGGAGGAGAGAGCAGAGGGGAGAGCAGAGAAAGGCCACGTGGAGGAGGCCTGGAGAAGCAGCCAAGATGGTGGAGTGTTGAGTGAGAAGCCAGTTTGTGCAGAGTTTGTGCAGGGAGAAGGAAGGAGATGGGGAACAGAGGTGAATAAAGTCTGGTGAGCTAGAAACCTTGGATTCTAGGAAACTCGGATAAGTTAGTATTAATAGCTTTGTGAACACTGAATGAGTGGGTTTTGGATCCGAGTGTGCATTTTCATTTGCCCGCTGGGTGCAAGCTAGGATTAAAGATGGTGGCCCATCAGTGTTTGGCTCCATTGTTTCTTTAGTGACTGAATCCAATGCGAACCTGCATAGGCCAGGCGACTTTGATGGTGGCTGCGGCTACTGGCTTTACAGTGAGCAACAAAGAAGCTGAAGTAACTTGCTCATGGCCATATAGCTGGTTGGTGGAAGAGCGACAGGAGTTCTTGGCTACTGGGCTAGTAGGTATTGCTCCAAAGGCCATGATCTTCACAATTATGTGTTATTGACTCTCCATTTCTAGGTTCACAATCAAAGTTTCTTCTTTATTCCTTTGACGTCACTTTCTATCAGCCACCAGACCTCAAGCAGTTTCCAAAGGCACAGAGGAGAGATACACAGGTGTGAGGGCTCCATGGGGCTCTCTCCCTTCTCTGAACTTCTGAATCAGTCCCACTCTCTTCACGGTTTGATTTCTTAGGCTATGAAATTCTCTCAAACAACATGTAATCTCTCATTGCAGGCTGTATGGCCAGTAGCCACAGCCACCATGGCCATGTAGGTTCACATTTAATTTGGACAGGTGGTAATGAAACAATGGAGCCAAGAACTGGTGGGCCATTAGCTTTAATTCTAGCTTGCACCTGTTGGGCAAGAAATACACACAGTGGGAAAACACTTCCCTTTTCATTGAAGGGCTCCCAAAGCCACTGACTTATCCGAGTTTTCTAGAATCAAAGGTTTATACCTCACCAGTCTTATTCACCTCTGTTCCTCATCTCCTTCTCTCTGCACAAACTGGCTTCTTCTTCAGCATTCAGCCATCTTGGCTGCTTCTCCTCTCCTCCACATGGCCTTTCTCTGCTCTCTTCCAGCATGGGATCCTCTGTCCCATTTTATAGTATAGAAATCAAAACCTTTAATCCAATATACAAACAAGGAGTCTCTGATACAAAGTCACTTATCTGAGGCATAATGGAATTCTTCATGAGAGTGCACCACCCCCTATCATGCAACAGTCAAGGGTGTGGGGAAAAGCTTAGTTTTGAAAAGATCTTAGTATTAAAATGGTGAGAAAGGCTTAGTCTTAAAACTAAGCCTTAGACTATAGTAACTCTGCCTGCTTACAGCCTGTCCCCCCCACTCAATGCAAACTATAAGTGAGCAGACCTATATATCATATTTGCAAACCTATTTGACCCACGCAAGGTTTCTTTCTTCTAAGACAATTAAGTGTTGATATTGAGAAAGCAGGTAGTGAGATCCACATTTGTTAGAAGGGGAAAAAAAAGGTGAGTTAGTGGACAGGGGATTTTAACACCCAAATAGGGAAGCTTAGACCTGATGGGACATGCATTGAGGAGCCTCAAAAGATTTCTGAGCAAAGAAACAAGATACAAAAATTGTGTTTAAGAAAAAGTCAGCCACAGCTCATATGCACTCTGTATAATCTCTGCAAAGAAAGGAAAGACAGGACAACTAAACCCAATTAACCAGGTTTATGAAGGCTTTGATCTTCAGGGCAATTTACTTTGCCCATCTAATCTAACTACCGACAATCTGAATGGTCCAATACCCCTTATTTTTCTCTGTGGATCGGGTTTGTGTCTCTCTGTGTGTGTATGTGTGTGTGTGTGGGGGGGTCTCTGTGTCCTAAGAGTCTAGGAGAATTGGGAAAGACTTTCTCTTTACATCTGTTATAAAGTACCGCACCCCAGATTCTGAAAGGCACTGTACCTGATTTCATTGAGTTCACATAGAGACACCCAGTTCAGATGAATTTTGAAGAGTTTTATTAGAGGAGGAGAGTTATTAAATATGCCAGCCGCATATGGCTGACACGGGGCATGTTGGTCAAATAAGTTTGTAAACATGATATATATGTTTGCTCGCTTGTGACTTATAATGGGTGTGGGGGACAGGCTATAAGCAGGCCAGGCTGTTGTAGCCTGAGGTTTGGTTTTGGGACTAAGCTTTTCCCCACACCCTTGACTGATTGTATGATCTGGGTGGTGCACTCTCATGAGAAATCCAATTATGCCTTGGATAAGTGACTTTGTATCGGAGACTTCCTTGTTTGTATATTGGATTAAGGGATTTTGGTTTTCTACACTATAAAGTGGGACAGACCAGGAGCTCAGACACACAGTTCCTGCTATCACAATTGCAGGGGCTCCCCTGATCCCTTGCCCTTCATGGGAAGAGCTGGTTTTCTGCTTTTCCCTTGTCTTCTTTTGTGGTTTGCCTGTCTTGGTGAGACACCAATAAATAGGATGGCCCCCCATCCTCTGACTCCGCCATTTCTTTATTGCCTGCCCGAATCCAATGGGAACCTGCATGTGAATGGTCACGATGATGGCTCCTGGCCTTACAACTGGCGTAGTTTCCGGCAGGATTCAGAGATTGGTATGGAGCCACCACCCTTGATGGGTGGGATAGAGTACTGGTTGCTGCTCTGGCTCCCCATGGCTGTCCTTTTAGGGGCCATGGGCTACATGTTTTTTACTCAAGAGGAAACTGCCCGAGGTCAAAAGCTTCAGCATGAATTGCAAACAGAACGGCAGAAAAGGCTGGAACTGGAGCGAGCACTGGAGAAGGAATTACGGGTTCGAGAGTTGCAGTTTACCCTGGAAACTGAACGTCTTCACCGGCAGTTGTTGGAGAAACAACTGCGGATTCAAGAGCTCGAGTCTCAGCTTCTGGCCAAAAGCCAGCAGCCACAGGAGCCTAAACGGTCACCAAAGGAGCAGCAGCATCCGTGCCGGTGGATTGGCTTTGAGTCAGCGGGAGCAGGCGCTTGCGACTCCTCTTCTGAGGATGAGAAGGCTCAGGCTGAAGCTGCCATACGCACACTGAGAGCCTGACCAGTTGTTGCCAAGAAGGTAAAAACCCAGCAACAAAGAGTCCCTCAGGGGCAGCCACAGCCTCCTGCCCAGGTAATGGAACACTCTGTGGTCCGGCCCTATACCCAGGCAGAGCTGATGGAGTTGGGGGCACAATTTAGGCAGAAACCTACTGAATCCCTGGTAGCCTGGTTACTACGATTATGGGATATAGGGGTGGATGGCATCATGCTCTCCGGAACAGAGATGGAGAAATTGGCCGCCATTACCACACACTCTTCCTTGAGGCAGCGTCTTCAGAACTGCCATGGCAACCCAGGAGACCATACCCTATTAGAATGGGTGATGGCCGCCATTCGTATGGTCTGGCAGAATGCTGGAGAACTGCCGGGGGCAATGAGTCGGTGGCAGTGCTACAGTGAGTTAGTAAAGGTCCTTCGAGAACTAGGTATGAAGAATGCTGTTTTCAACCCTGGGTCTCGTGGGCCAGACGAAGAAGTGTTTACGGCCAAAATGAGGGAATTCGTCCTTGCTAGCGCCCCGTCAGCCCTTTTTGGGTCACTTGTGGCTATCTTGGGCCCCTATGTGGGGCAGCCCATCAATGCAGTTACACAGATGGTAGCAGATTTGGGAGAGCTGGAGGCCGCTCGGGATCATAAAGCAGTGAGGGCTGCTGCCTATGTTTCCCCCCCAACTAACAAGGGAAACGGGCCTGTAAAGGTTACCCGAACGCAGATGTGGGTAGACTTGATTGCGGCTGGAGCAGATAAGGGGAAATTGGATGGCCAGTCTAATAAAATTCTTTTGGAGCTTTGGCGGCAGCTTAAACCAGAACAGAAGTTCCAGCCACTGAGACGAAAGGCCCCAGCAGCTACCAATAAAACGTTTGGTGCGCGCACAGCTCGGTTACAAGATTATATGACAGAGATAGCCGAGGGAGAGGGGAACTCCCAAGACCCATTGTGCCAGTTTGAATAGGAAAAAGGCTGAGGGACCCGTCTAACGGGGATGGGCGGGGACCGGAGGCCACATGTGGAACTGGCTATCCACTGGTCCCCTTCCAACATACAACAGGTGTTGGCCTTGGTGGATACAGGTGCAGAATGTTCCCTTCTCTATGGAAACCCAGAGCGGTTTGCTGGGACCCCAGTGGCCATTGACGGTTATGGGGGCCAAACTGTCCAAGTGAAGCCAATAACTATTCCATTGGGGATAGGGAGACTGCCTCCTAAGCCATATAAGGTGTATGTATCTCCTATTCCTGAATATATTTTGGGGGTAGATGTCTTGCAAGGACTGTGGTTGGAAACTACAGCTGGGGAGTTCCGGCTGCGGATCAGGGTTGTGAAGGCAGTATTGCGGGGACATGCATCACATTCCCCTTTGCAATTACCCATCCCTCGGCGTGTGACTAACACCAAGCAGTACCGCCTGCCAGGTGGTTATGAAGAAGTCACAGGGACAATCCTTGAACTAGAAAAGGTGGGGATCATCCGGCCAGCACACAGTCCTTACAACTCCCCAGTATGGCCTGTGCGCAAAGCGGATGGAACCTGGAGAATGACAGTAGATTACAGGGAACTTAATAAAGTTGTTCCCCCTTTGCACGCTGCTGTTCCCTCGATAGCTAACATGATGGATCGGCTAAGCCATGAGTTGGGGACATACCACTTTGTGGCAGACTTGGCCAATGCTTTTTTCTCTATTGATATAGCCGCAGAGAGTCAAGACCAATTTGCCTTCAGTTGGGAAGGGAGACAATGGACCTTTACAGTGTTACCCCAGGGCTATTTGCATAGCCCCACCTTGTGCCATGGGCTGGTGGCTGCTGACCTGGCTAAATGGAAACAGCCAGAGGTAGTCCGCATGTACCATTATATTGATGATATTATGCTAACTAGTGATTCTCTTTCAGAATTGGAGCAAGCAGTCCCTACCCTGCTATCCCATTTGAAAGCATGTGGCTGGGCAGTTAACGAGAACAAATTACAAGGACCTGGGTTATCTGTTAAATTCTTGGGAGTTGTCTGGTCAGGTAAGACAAAAGTTATCCCTGATGCAGTTATAGATAAGATTCAAGCATACCCCGTGCCCACTACGGTAAAACAGTTACAGGAATTCTTAGGTTTGTTGGGGTATTGGCGAGCATTTATACCGCATTTGGCTCAGTTACTATGCCCCCTGTACAACCTTATTCGAAAGGGGGTTCGCTGGGATTGGACTGAGCAGGCGCAAGGTTCATTTGCAGCTGCTAAGAGAGCTGTCAAGGTGGCACAGGCCTTGAATGTGTTTGATCCTGCCAGGCCCTGTGAGCTGGATGTTCATGTAACCTTGGAGGGGTTTGGATGGGGCTTGTGGCAGCGGACAGAGCGCCTACGGCAACCTATTGGATTTTGGTCCCAATTGTGGAAAGGTGCTGAAGTTCGTTACTCATTAGTAGAGAAGCAGCTGGCAGCTGTGTATGCTGCCCTCCTGGCAACTGAGAGTATTACAACCACAACACCAGTTACAGTCAAAACAACATACCCTATAGCTGGATGGGTGAGAGATTGGGCAACTAAACCACGTAGTGGTATGGCCCAAATGTCTACCCTGGCCAAGTGGGGTGCCTACCTGCAACAACGCTGTGCTCTTAGCACCAGCCCATTGAGGGCAGAACTGCAGGAGGTCTTGGGTCCAGTCACCTATGCGACCTTAGAGTCAGGTGCAACTGGGGCTCAGGAGGCAGAACCTGAGGTCAGTCCTTACCAGGAGGGGCGGGTGCCCATCCCCGAAGATGCCTGGTATACTGATGGTTCCAGCAGGGGCCAACCTGCCAAATGGACGGCTATCGCCTTCCATCCGGCCACTGAGACTATTTGGATGGACACGGGTACAGGCCAAAGCAGCCAATGGGCAGAATTAAGAGCTGTTTGGCTAGTTGCCCATAATGAACCTTCACCTCTGGTGATCTGTACTGACAGTTGGGCTGTCTATCGTGGACTGACCCTTTGGATTGCTACTTGGCACATTAACCAGTGGATGGTAATGCACCGTCCATTATGGGGTCAGGCCATGTGGCAGGACTTATGGGAAATAGGACACCAGAAGCAGGTGACAGTATATCATGTCACAGGGCATGCCCCTCTAGCCCATCCTGGGAATGATGAGGCAGATACGTTGGCAAGGGTGCGGTGGTTGGAGACTGCACCTGCAGGTGATGTGGCACAGTGGCTCCACCGGCGCCTGCTCCATGCAGGACAGAAAACTATGTGGGCTACGGTTAAGGCTTGGAACTTGCCTGTGTCCTATGCAGAGGTACTTGCAGCCTGTGAGCAATGTGCAGTATGTTCCAAGGAACACCCTCGGAGACCACTGCTGTCACCTGGACAGATCCAGAGGGGTCATGTCCCACTGACACGATGGCAGATAGACATCATTGGACCCTTACCAAAGTCAGAAGGGTACCAGTATGCAGTCACTTGTGTAGATACTGCCACCGGGCTGCTTGCTGCTTACCCCGCTCGTAACCCTGACCAGAGGGCAGTCATACAGGCTCTGGACCGCCTGAGTGCTGCATACGGGCGACCGCTGGTCCTTGAAAGTGACAATGGTACCCACTTCACTGGTTCAACGGTGAGGCAATGGGCTCAAAAGCTGGGGGTGGACTGGAAGTACCATGTTCCCTACCACCCCCAGGCTGCTGGCATCATTGAGCATTATACTGGACTCTTAAAGCAGGGACTGCGACAGGAGGGAGGCACCGGCTCTCTTACTGGATGGACACGCCGCTTATGGACAGTACTTCGGATTTTGAATGAGCGACCTCGACGGGGAAGCCCAGCTCCAGTAGAGGCCCTCCTGCATCGGACAGCTGCCCCTATTCAGTTGCAGATACGCACCAAGGACATTTTACTCAAGCCAGGTTTCGGACAGCAGGGCAACGTGCTCTTGCCTGCTCCAACAGCCCTTCTTAAAGGACAACGGCTTCAATGGACTTGGCCCTGGACTGTACAGGCCCCCCATCTGAGATGGGTGGCCTTGTTGGCACCATGGGGAAAGGGGTTAGAGGTGGACCTCCAGTTAACTCCTTGGGCAACCAGCACCTGGCCACCTAAGGTAGAAGTGTATTATCCCTTGAGTGCTCAAGGGGACAGCATTTTGAAGGGCACCTTTGTAATTTCTTTATGGCCAATAATGAGTTCCCCTATTTTACTACACATAGAACCAGCAGATGCTGGTGTATTGGCCAATAAGGTTTTTTTTTGTGTGTTTTTTTTTTAATTTTTTATTTATTCACTTTAGAGAGGAGAGGGAGAGACAGAGAGAGAGAGAGAGAGAGGAGAGACAGAGAGAGAGAAGGGGGAGGAGCTGGAAGCATCAACTCCCATATGTGCCTTGACCAGGCAAGCCCAGTGTTTCGAACCGGCGACCTCAGCATTTCTAGGTCGATGCTTTATCCACTGCGCCACCACAGGTCAGGCTGGCCAATAAGGTTTGGTACGCCCGCTCAGGGCGGCCTCTGGTGCCAGCTACAGTGCTGTCTGCAGATAAAACTCTGGCCTGTATTCTGCCAGAGGGAAAAGATTTGCCTCTCTTGGTGCCACTGACAGCTCTCTCATTTCGCCCATAGTTTTTGATCTGTTAATCCTATTGCTGTAGTTGGTACTATTTCTGTTTATGCAATGTATCCTACTCTTTGTACAGTGACCATCATGGAAGATGCCTGTGGTTTAGATTGTAAAGCGAGCAAAAGGGGTGGAATGTTGGTCAAATAAGTTTGTAAACATGATATATATGTTTGCTCGCTTGTGACTTATAATGGGTGTGGGGGACAGGCTATAAGCAGGCCAGGTTGTTGTAGCCTGAGGTTTGGTTTTGGGACTAAGCTTTTCCCCACACCCTTGACTGATTGTATGATCTGGGTGGTGCACTCTCATGAGAAATCCAATTATGCCTTGGATAAGTGACTTTGTATCGGAGACTTCCTTGTTTGTATATTGGATTAAGGGATTTTGGTTTTCTACACTATAAAGTGGGACAGACCAGGAGCTCAGACACACAGTTCCTGCTATCACAATTGCAGGGGCTCCCCTGATCCCTTGCCCTTCATGGGAAGAGCTGGTTTTCTGCTTTTCCCTTGTCTTCTTTTGTGGTTTGCCTGTCTTGGTGAGACACCAATAAATAGGATGGCCCCCCATCCTCTGACTCCGCCATTTCTTTATCGCCTGCCCGAATCCAATGGGAACCTGCATGTGAATGGTCACGATGACGGCTCCTGGCCTTACAGGGCATCAGGCACAAATCGTACAGTCCCAAAAATAGTTCAGGAGCTGCTTATATACCCTTGATTGTAAGGATCAAGAAAAGATCAAATTGTTAAATTCAGAAAAGTGTGCTGGGATTGCCAGAGTGTGGAAGCAGAGACAGGGAGGTAGTGATAGGGACCTTGTAGGTCTAGGAACAAAGGAAGACAAACATTTGCATTCCATTGGTTAGAGACCCTTATCAAAAGTTTATGTTTAAAGTTCGCCAATGAGCTAGACCCAGCCCCTGTTGCTATGCTATGTGCAACTCCCTTAGCGAATAGGTAATCGCCATTTTTGCTTCTGTAATATGCTTGCTTACTTAGGATATATAAGGAACTAGCTGTAAGCGCCCAGGGCCGTTTTCATTTGCAGCTCCTACTGAGTACGGTGTCTCCGGACACCAGGGAATTTGCCCCTGCGCAGGTGAAACTGGCCAATAAAGTTACATCTATACCTACCTCTGAAAGTCTCTGAAATTTTTTTTTTTTTATTATACCCGGTGAATGCTTCATTGATCACACACGGGCTGGGGGAGCATGACATCATGGTATAGGTGTTGGAATCTATGGGAGTCCAAAATGACCAGAGTAACAGGCTTTATTGAAAGGAAGAAAGAAACCCTGCTGGGCACTTCTCCTGGGGTGGGGGGAGCACCAGTACAAGCTGGGGGGATGAATTTTATAGGGTAAAGGGAGAGTCTCCAGCAAGTGGATGTTGATTCAAAAGTCCTGGTATGTCCGGAATGCTCCTCCTTGAGGCGGCTTGCCAGCTTCTTGGAATTCCTCTGTCTCAAGGGTGATAGTCCAGTGAGTAAGGGTGAGGTCTGACAGATAAGCGGAACATAAAAGGGCAGTTTTAGGCTGGCAACATTTGTTTAGGGGATACACAGAAACATTAAGACTTTCAAGGTAACACAATTAAAGATGTTTACAAATCTTTCAGGGTTCATCTTTCCTCATTAGCCTAGAGGTATTTTGCTCTAAAGATTCCAGGAAGGGGGCGGAACTACAGTCAATGCAAGGTGGTATGTAAATTCTGCCTCCTATTGAAAGAGAAGAAGTTTCTAGGTTAACCTTTATTTTAGATTTAAAACTGAATGACCCATTGTTCTTGCAAGCCAGAAACTTCTACATTCTTATCCCTCCCCTCCCTAAAGGAGGGACAGGGCAGGAAACCCTGATAGGAAAGCCTGACCTTTCCTCCTAAAATATAATATTAATTTTTAGCTTTTTGGCACCTTTCAACACATCAATCTATCAATCTTTCTATTCTAAAGCTTGGAGAAAAACCTTAGGCAGACTGCAGAGCCCTTAACTCAGTCTCAGCATCCTTCGTGATCTGGTACCTGCCTCATTTCTCGGGCCGTCAGCTTCTACCTCTCTCTGCTGTGCCTCCATCCAAATGGAGAAAAGGGCGAGTTAGACTGGAAGGGGCCTGGGCAGTTTACTGGAATAGTTCTTGCGCCTTCTAGTCTAACTCTTCCTCTTTCTTTAATCTTGGCTGAGATGCGTCCTTCCAAAAAAGCCTCCTTCAGTGGTTCCCCACTGCAGCCTGCTGTCTCCCAGTCATTTTTGCTGGCTCTGCGGTGGGCTGATAACTCACTCGTCCCCCTGGACTCTGAGCTTCTAATGGGAAAGGCCCATGTCTCATGTGTCCCACACCTAACACACAGCAGCTGTGCAGAAAATGCTGGCACATGAATAATGAAGGAACATTGCCATGGGCCAGCTGTCCCCATCTGTTGCACCAACTGACTAGTTGGTAGCTCTTGGCTCCTTGAATCTCCTTCTTGTGATCCCAACAGGAAAACCTTTGCTTCCAGATCAGAATTAGAGGAACTCTTTCCTTCCCAGGAAGCCTTTCTTCTGGGTTCCCGACCTCATGCCTTCCTAGGTCCTGGATCTCTCAAAGAGCACTATCTTCCCAGCACCATGAGCAGTGCTCACAGGCTTTTTCCCTTGGGCCAGTAAATCAAAAAGCCTCCATTGGCCATGTGACTTTCTGAAGCTACTGGCCTATTTTGACAAAGACCTCCTTGACCAAACCTGAGTTAGCCTCCTCTGAGCCCTCTCTGGACTAAGCCTTTACCTTGAGGCATGTCCTCAACCTGCTTTCTCTAGTTGGAGCAAGAATCTGGCCGAGTCATCTTAGCAAAAATCTCCCCACCCTTGGAATCTGATCAAATTTCTTATTCCCCACTCTTATCATTCTGGGCTGCCTTTAGCAAGAGTTGTGTGGCATCAGTTTAGCCAGCATCCCCTCATCCTTGATATCTCCTCTTAGAAATCTTCCGTTCACTAACCTCCACCTCCACCCTGTTCCTTAGCTATAATCCCTGCTTGCCCTTTTTGCATTGGGTGTTCAGCACAATCTCTCTCCCCTACTGCAAACCCCCATTGCCTGGTCCCTCTTAGTCTTCCTTACCATCTTTTCCAAGTGTTGTGAATTATTTTTCTTCAACAGCAACCTACACCTCCAACCTGTGCACTTGTCTTCTTAATAGGAGGAACTCAAGAGGTAAAATTTTAGCTTGATTAATGGTGGCTTTGGTTATGGTTAGTGGGCATAATGGTTAATATAGAGCAGTGGTCCCCAAACTTTTTTGGGCCATGGACTGGTTTAATGTCAGAAAATATTTTCACAGAGCAGCCTTTAGGGTGGGATGGATAAACATATCACGTGACCGAGACAAGAGTAAAGAGTGAGTCTTAGATGGATGTAACAGAGGGAATCTGATCATTTTTTAAAAATAAAACATCATTCAGACTTAAATATAAAGAAAACAAAAATAATGTAAGTTATTTATTCTTTCTCTGCGGCCTGGTACCAAATGGCCCACGGACTGGTACCGGTCCGCAGCCCGGGGGGTTAGGGACCACTGATACAGAGGATTGGAAGCTTTGTTCCAAGAGCTGGGATACTTGAGAAGGCCTGCATGACTTAACAAGATCTGCAAGTAGTCTACCTTTGTGCCCCAGGGTCTGTAAACAAAGTCTTTGTGCTCCAAGTTTGGAGAGCCTGCTGACTATGATCCAACTAACTTTGACTATTACTTGATTAACTCTCCCTTGGAATTCTAAGACCCTTACCTCCCCTTTTTTCCTCTTTGTAAAAAGGTTAACTCAGGATAGGGGGTTGACATGACTTTGAATACATAACCCCATCTCTTCAGATTGCCAGCCATCTGAATAAAGTGCCCATAAAGATGCAATTCATGTTTCAACTTAGTATTTGGATGAAACAGTGACAGGCAGCATGAATGCCAGTATTTCCAGTTTTATTCTGAGGTGCTAATGGATGTGTCCCTACCATGACCTATGTGAAGCCAGTATTCACGGCCAGCATCACAGCCAACTGGCCCATGCAGGTTCGCATTGGATTCAGTCACTAAAGAAACAACGGAGCCAAAAACTGGTGGGCCATCATCTTTAATCCTAGCTTCAACCTGGCGGGCAAGTAAAACACACACTGGGCTCCAAAACCCACTCATTCAGTGCTCATAAAGCTACTGACTTATCTGAGTTTCCTAGAATCAAAGGTTTCTAGCTCACCAGACTTATTCACCTCTGTTCCCCATCTCCTTCCTTCTCCCTGTACAAACTCTGCACAAACTGGCTTTTCACTTAGCACTCTACCATCTTGGCTGCTTCTCCTGGCCTCCTCCACGTGGCCTCTCTCTGCTCTCTGCTCTGCTCTTTCCTCTAATATTAATCTCAGGAACCAAGAGAGGAAGCTCCCGTTCTGCCCCATTTTATAGGGTAGAAATCAAAACCTTTAATCCAATATACAAAATAGGGAAGTCTCTAATACAAAGTCACTTATCTGAGGCATGATGGGATTGTACCAGCCCACATAAAAAAGGGTGGGAAAGGCTTAGTCCTAAAAGCAAGCTGCAGGCTACAAGGTTGCTGCCTGCCCACAGCCTGCCCCCAACACACATTAATATCACCTGGGCGACAGACTTCCATGTGAGCAGCGCCATCTTTAAAAAAGTGAGCATAATATATTTTATCTGTCCAGCAATCCACCCCTATGCTCACTTTACTCCCCACAATTTTACCACCGGCATCCCTGTGTAAGGAAATTAGGCATATTACACAAATTACAACAGCACAAATCATAGTTTCAACAGTCACAAAGGTATATTTCACCAGTCTCTTAGCACTTTGGCCAAAGCGCAAAATGTCCTCAGCCTTCTTTCTAGCCACGGGAATAGCTTCCCAGGGCAGGAGAATGCTTCCAGCAAAGCCACCCCCCACCCCCATCAGGGTATTTCACATTGTCCAAAATCCATAAGTCCATCCAACAGAGGAGCCAGTGCCCACTCCGGTCATGGTCCAGAAAATCAGTCCATGCACATGGGGCGTCAGCCACCCCCCTCATTCCTGCCATCCTGGCAGGCCTTACATTGTCCCAAGGAGGAGCATATGGCAATGGCAGTCAGCATTTCCATCTCTGCTCCAGAGAGCTTGATGGCGTCCAGCCCCATGTCCCAAAATCGCAGACCTACCAGGGCCATTGTAGGTGCTCCTTCCAGCTGGGCTCTCATCTTATGGAGACTGCAGATTGCAACTCCAGCCTGATTCTTCTCATCCTCCATAGAGGAACAGAAAACATCATCTTCTGCTACCGGGCTCAAGTCCCAGGCTGCTGCTGCCTTCTGCTCCTCCACAGACCTTTCAGCTCCAGCTTCGGCCTCAGCCCCAGCTTCCAGCCGCTGCTGGCTCTCCACAATGTCCAGTGCAATCTGCAACTCATCAACCTGTGAATCCTCCTCCAGCAGCTGCTCCATTTCCAGGCGAATCTCACAAACCTGGTCAGCCTCCTCCTCCAGCGCTTCTTCCAGCTCTAGGGTCAGCATCTGTTTCTCCCACATTTGCTCTAGCTCCTTCCACTGCTTGGTTTGCAGGTCCCAGGCAGCCTCTTCCACAGAGCTCTTGGTTTCCTCACACATGGCTGTAAAAGTCAGCCAGCCTATGGTCCCCAAAAGGACAGACATTGGGAACCATAACAGAAGCCAGTACTCTACTCCACTGCTCAAAGGTGGTGGTAGCTCCTTGCTGATCTGTATCGAATCCTGCCACAGACTATGCCAAATGTAAGGCCAGTGGCCGCGGCCACCATCACAGCTGCCTGGCACATACAGGTTCGCATTGGATTCGGACAGTTGGTAAAGAAACAACGGAGCCAAAACCTGGTGGGCCGTCATCTTTAATACTAGCCTGCACCTAGTGGGCAAGTAAAAACACACACTAGGCTCCAAAACCCGCTCACATTCAGTGCTCACAAAGCTACTGACTTATCCAAGTTTCCTAGAATCAAAGGTTTCTAGCTCACCAGACTTATTCACCTCTGTTCCCCATCTCTTTCCTTCTCCCTGTACAAACTCTGCACTAACTGGCTTCTCACTTAGCACTCCACCATCTTGGCTGCTTCTCCTAGCCTCCTCCATGTGGCCTCTCTCTGCTCTCCTCTCTCCTCTAATATTACTCTCAGGAACCAAGAGAGCAAGCTTTCGTTCTGCCCCCATTTTATAGTGTAGAAATCAAAACCTTTAATCCAATATAAAAAATAGGGAAGTCTCTAATACAAAGTCACTTATCTGGGGCATGATGGGATTGTACCACCCCACATCAAAAAGGGTGGGAAAGGCTTAGTCCTAAAACCAAGCTCCAGGCTACAAGGATCCTGCCTGCCCACAGCCTGCCCACAACACACATTAATATCACCTAGGTGATGGGCTTTTACATGGGTAGCGCCATCTTTAACAAAGTGGGCATAATATTATATATTTTATCTACCCAACATCCTACAACTCACACTTCCTCTTAGTAGCACTTTCAACTTCATTCTCTCTTGATTAATTACTTTCTTTCTTTAATTTTCATTATTTCTCAGCATGTGATTTTTCTCCCCTCTTGAAATGCAGGAGGTCCATAGCTGGAGAATGGATCTGATGTTGCTGCAGGATCCCAAAGAAACCACGAGAAGAACCAGAAGGAGCAGACACAGCCTTTATTAGTTACATACAGAGAGCACTGATGGTGGCTGGTTGGTGAAAGTTCCGAACCCACTGGATGGGGTTGTGGTTTAAATAGCTCAGTCCTGGGAATTACTTAAGAGAAACTAAGCAGGTAAGCAGGGGGTAGGGAGAAGGGCATGTGCTCTTTCTGTATTTCTCCTCCCTGACACATATCTGATGACTCAGCGTATGGCCAGGAGCCGCCATCATGGCCATTCACATGCAGGTTCCTATTGGATTCAGGCAGATGGTAAAGAAATGGTGGAGTCGGAGGATGGTTGGCCATTCTGTTTATTGGTGTCTCACCAAGACAGGCAAGCCACAAGAAAAGACAAGGGAGAAGCAGAAAACCTGCTTTTCCCATGAAGGGTGTTGGGCAGATAAAATATATTATGCTCACTTTGTTAAAGATGGCGCTACCCACATGGAAGCCTGTTGCCCAGGTAATATTAATGTGTGTTGGGGGCGAGCTGTGGGAAGGCAAGATCCTTGTAGCCTGGGGCTTGCTTTTAGAACTAAGCCTTTCCCACCCTTTTTGATATGGGGTGGTGCAATCCCATCATGTTTCTGATAAGTGACTTTGTATTAGAGACTTCCCTATTTTGTATATTGGATTAAAGGTTTTGATTTCTACATTATAAAATGGGGGTAGAATGGGAGCTTCCTCTCTTGGTTCCTGAGATTAATATTAGAGGAGAGAGCAGAGAGGAGAGCAGAGGAAGGCCACGTGGAGGAGGCCTGGAGAAGCAGCCAAGATGGCAGAGTGTTGAGTGAGAAGCCAGTTTGTGCAGAGTTTGTGCAGGGAGAAGGAAGGAGATGGGGAATAGAGATGAATAAGTCTGGTGAGCTAGAAACCTTTGATTCTGTTAATCCTAATCCAGAGGGACCCAAACATTGAAGACACGAACAAGGTCCATCGATTACACACCAAAGCTTTATTGTCTAGCTTGGCCAAGTGGTGGCTACTCCGACAGAATTCTGAAGGAGAGCGTGCCGGCCCTTTGTTCTACCTAGTTTTTATAGTTTTGTAAGTGGGAAGTACAGAAGCAAAAATTGTAATTAGGAGCCCCTTACCACTATTGGTTATAGTCATATATCCTTTAATATGATAAGACCATGTTCAATTTGCAAGCCATACATCATTTTGGAGAAAACAAAATTTACAAGCCAACACAATGGTAGAAAGATGACTCTTTTCATATTAAAGGCATTTTTATATTATCTAGTGTTTATCTGCCATCTCTCTGTCCAGAGTCACACGTGTTAACTACAGGCATTTAATAGAAAAGGTAGTTTCGGTGGGGACAAATGCCCACAAATGGCTCATTGCTATAAGAAAAGGTTTATTTTGGCTTTTCTCTCCCTGTACCTGGCTAGCCATTCACCCTTTTCCCCACAGGTGTGGTGGAATGTCTGGGGATCCATGTTTCCCTCCCCTGTGCATTTACAATACAATGCCAAGGGCCATCCTGACTATGCCAATCACACAGTACAGAGAATATTCTCACAATTTCTCTGCACACCTTAACCCAAATGTTCTCCAAGCCTTTTAAAATATTAATATTAATTCTGTAGCCTTTGGTACTTTACAACACCTGTGGGTGAAGTGGCTCAGTGGCTCCTCAATTCTAGGAAACTTGGATAAGTCAGTAGCTGTGTGAGCACTGAATGTGAGTGGGTTTTGGAGCCCAGTGTGTTTTTACTTGCCCGCTGGGTGCAAGCTAGGATTAACAATGATGGCCCATCAGTTTTTAGCTCCATTGTTTCTTTACCGACTGTCCGAATCCAATGCGAACCTGCATGGGCCAGGCTGCTGTGATAGTTACCGTGGCTACTGGCTTTACAAAGGGCAAGAGATCAGGGAGACCCCTGCAATGGTGATAGCAGGAACCAAGAGAGAGCAAGCTCCCGGTCTGCCCCACTTTATAGTGTAGAAACCAAAAACCTTTAATCCAATATACAAACAGGGAAGTCTCTGATACAAAGTCACTTATTTGAGGCATAATGGGATTCCTCATGAGAGTGCACCACCACATCATGCAACAGTCAAGGGTGTGGGGAAAAGCTTAGTCTTAAAACTAAGCCTTAGGCTATAATGATCCAGCCTGCAGCAGCCTGTCCCCCACACCCAATACAAACTATAAGCAAGCAAACATATATATCATATTTACAAATTTATTTGACCAACATTCTGTTGTAAAGTATCTAAATCCATAATTCCGTGGGTATTTGTAGAGGCAGGTAGTCCAAATAAGTTTTTGAAAAAGTTTTATTAAAGGAGGAGATTTATTAAATATGCCGGCCATATGGCTGACACAGGGCAACAGACTCAAATTGTGTGCGAGCCAAAAATAGTTCAGGGGTTGTTTATATACCCTTGATCACACACAGGTGGGGAAGAGCATGATATCATGGCATTGTCTGATAACATTTGTTTAGGGGATACACAGAAACATTAAGACTTTCAAGGTAACACAATTAAAGATGTTTACAAATCTTTCAGTGTTCATCTTTCCTCACTAGCTTAGAAGTATTCTACCCTCAAGATTCCAGGAAGGGGGAGGAGCTACAGTCATTGCAAGGTGGCATGTAAATTCTGCCTCCTATTGAAAGAGAAGTTTCTAGGTTAACCTTTATTTTAGATTTAAAACTGAATGACCCATTGTTCTTGCAAGCCAGAAACTTCTACATTCTTCTCCCTCCCCTCCCTAAAGGAGGAATGGGATATGAAACCCTAATAGGAAAGCCTGACCTTTCCTACCAGAATATTAATATCAATTATCAGCTTTTGGTACCTTACAACAATTCCACTCTTTTTGCTCACTTTACAATCTAAACCACTGGTATTCTCCATGATGGTCACTGTGCAAGGAGTGGGGTACATTTCATAAACAAACAGTACCAAGTACAGCAATAGGATTGACAAGTCAAAAGCTATGGGCAAAATGAGAGAGCTGTCAGTGGCACCAAGAGAGGCAAATATTTTCCCTCTGGCAGAATACAGGCCAGAGTTTTGTCTGCAGACAGCACCATAGCTGGTACCAGAGGCTGCCCTGAGCAGGAATACTGTAAAGCCTGTATACAAGGCCACCATCACAGCTGCTTGGCCCATGCAGGTTTGCATTGGATTCGGACAGTCGGTAAAGAAAGAAAATTGATGAGCCATTAGCTTTAATCCTAGCTTGCACCTGGCAGGCAAGTAAAAAACACACTGGGCTCTAAAACCCATGGTCAAGGCACATATGAGAAAGCAATCAATGAACAACTAAGGTGTTGCAACATGCAACAAAAAACTAATGATTGATGCTTCTCATCTCTCCGTTTCTGTCTGTCCCTGTCTATCCCTCTCTCTGACTCTCTCTCTGTCTATGTAAAAAAAAAAAAAAAAAAAAAAAAAAAAGGTGGGAAAGGCTTAGTCCTAAAACCAAGCCCCAGGCTACAAGCATCTTGCCTGCCCACAGCCTGCCCCCAACACACATTAATATCACCTGGGTGACAGGCTTCCATGTGGGCAGCGCCATCTTTAACAAAGTGAGCATAATGTATTTTATCTGCCCAACAATCCACTCCTATGCTCACTTTACTACCCAAAATCTACATCACTGACATCCCTGTGCAAGGAAATTAGACACATTACACAAAATACAACAACATTGCAAATCATACAATTTCAACAATTACAAGGTACATTTCACCAATATCTGAGCACTTTGCCAAAAGCGCAAAATGTCCTCAGCCTTCTTTCTAGCCATGGGAAAAACTTCCCAGGGCAGGGGAGTGCTTCCAGCAAAGCCACCCCCCACCTCCATCAGGGTATTTTACATTGTCCAAAACCTGTAAGTCCATCCAACAAAGGAGCTAATGCCCACTCTGGTCATAGTCCAGGAAATTAGTCCATGCACATGGGGCGTCAGCCACTCCCCTCATTCCTGCCATCCTGGCAGGTCTTACGCTGTCCCAAGGAGGAGTATATGGCAATGGCAGTCAGCATTTCCATCTCTGCTCCAGAGAGCTTGATGGCGTCCAGCCCTATGTCCCAAAATCGCAGACCTACCAGGGCCATTGTAGGTGCTCCTTCCAGCTGGGCTCTCATCTTATGGAGACTGTGGATTGCATCTCCAGCCCAATTCTCCTCATCCTCCAGAGAGGAACTGAAAACACCAGCTCCCGCTGCCAGGTTCGAGTCCTGGGCTGCCGCTGCCGCCTTCTGCTTCGCAGACCTTACAGCCCCAGCTCCAGCCTTAGTCCCGGCTTCTCCACCACTCAAAGGTGGTGGTGGCTCCTTGCTGATCTGTACTGAATCCTGCCACAGACTACGCCAAATGTATGGCCAGTAGCTGCAGCCACCATCACAGCCGTCTGGCCCAAGCAGGTTCGCACTGGATTCAGACAGTCATTAAAGAAACAACAGAGCCAAAACTTGATGAGCCATTACCTTTAATCCTAGCTGATGTGACGTCACGGAAATGGCGCCGTGAGAAGCGCGTCCGACAGCTCTCCCCTAAATCACAACAAATTTATCAACTAGAAACAGAAAAATTTATCCTCGGAGCATTCCGGAGTTCCACACAAACTGAAAGCAAAAGGACTGTTATCACTTGAATCTGAGAGACAAGGGTGTGGAAGAAGCTACCGCAGTGACGCTCATTCAAGCCGCGAGGGAGTGCGCCTGCGGTGAGTCAGCCCATATACTTGGGAACCGCGAGCCGCCGCGAGCGGCCAACGCGAGCCGCCACCGCGAGCCGCCGCGAGCCCCCGCGAGCCGCTGCCGCGAGCAGCCGCCATGAACCGCCACCGCGAGCGGCCACCACGAGCCGCCGCCGCGAGCAGCCGCGCGCGCCCGGTCCGGTTGAGCACCGCTGACGTTCCCAGCGGCCCGCACACTGCGAGTGGGGGTCGCCGGCCACCGGTGCCCGGAGCGGCCCATTCGCGCGCGTGCCTTGGGTATTCCACACGCCCAGGGCGCCCTGCTGGCCTGCACACCCAGGGGGCTTCATTATCCTGCGCCTGATGCGGTCCAGCCGCCAGTGGCGGGGGCGAGCGGGAGAGGCTTGGGAGATTCTCTCCGTGGGCGGGGCACCTCACCCAGCCATTCAAGCTAACAATCAAGCGTTGGGGGAGGGGCGCGCAGGCAGCCTAAAATACCTTCGGAAGCACAGCTGCGACCCAATCACTGAAATTAGCTTAACCCATAAAATCTGCGCACCCTCGGTTCTAATTGATAAGATCTCTCTCATTTCAGCGATCCAAGACAAGAGGCGTGATATTTTTTAGTGCCTCTCGCTAAAGGGGCGGGGGCAACTTCTGATTGATAGAGCCTCCATATTCAGGGATAAACGCTAACAAGAAGGACTTGGCAGATAATAAGGTCTACACTACACTAGTCGTAAGCAGAGACTAGTGCCTCTTCTTCCCTGCAAAAACAGGCTACAAAGTGTGGAAAGCCTGGGTTGAGAGGTCCAACTAAATGATAGGCGCTGAACAGTCACCTTGACAACAATTGACTCTCACCCCCGCCTGATTACACTGGAGGCCCTGACTCTCAGAGCCTTTCCCAAAGCCTTGCACTGAGTGGGGTTATAGTGGGGATTTCCCAGCTCTTTGAGCCTCTTACTCCCCAGGCAGAAGCAGTTGCAGCCTTATAGCTGGATCACCAGGCTGCTAATTCAGAAAGGGGGGACTAGGAGAGAGAATCCAGGAAAGCAAACTCTCTCATCGTTGGGCCCTGCAAACGCCAACAAGCCTTTACTTCCAGCAAGACTAAAGCCAATTATATGACATTGCCATAGAATCCCATCAACTGCAAATCCCTACCTAAGAGTGACACAGGGGCAGAGCCTGGGGTACAGAGTCACTGACTAGGAAGAGGGAGAGAAAAGAAAAAGGAAGAAGTTAACCTCTCAAAATCAAGAAAAACCCACAGATTTTACAACTTGATCCACTAATTTTTTGTTGTTGTTGTTGTTGTTTGTTTCTTCTATCTTTTTGCCTTTATTTCCTCCACCTCGGTCCTTCTATTCTCTGCCCATCTTATGCTTCCCCTTTCTTGAACTACACTACCCATGAGTATTGCATTTTATTTTTCTTCTTCATCCTCACCCTCCTTTAAGGTTATACTCCAAAACACTTAACTCTCACTCTCTCCTCTTTTGTTTTTTTTTTGTCTTGCTTTATTTTGTTTTTTTCTCCTGCTATTTTATTTCTTCCTTCGTTTTTCTCTTTTTCTTATTTTTTCCTTTCTATTCATTTTTTTTTCTCATTTTACTTTCCTCCCATATAATCCTCAATCATGAACAAATTAGTTAATTTGGGACTCAAGGCTTTTTTTTGGCATTATTTCTCTTTTTTGCTTTTGTTTTTATTTATTTTTTCTCTTGTTTGTTTATTTTTGTGGCATTTTGGGTCCTCCCAACCCAAGGTCTCCATTGTATTTAGTCTTCGCTCCACTTAATACAACAGATTTTTACTTATTATTTTTATTTTTTCTTCTTTATTATTCTTTTTTGGTCCTTTTTTCTGATTCCCTCTTATCCCTCTCATTATATCTCTTAGTTGACCATCACTTACAAGCAAATCATCTTATGCTTGTCTAAGATTTTCTTCCTTTTTTTTTTTTTTTTTGCATTTAGTAGGTCCCTACTCCCTTTTGTTTGCCCCTTGAACTCTTCACCCCAAATCAGGCCCTCCATTATAGGCACGATATTTCCCTGAGGAGGGGAGAGGAGGGAAAGAGAAGAGAGAAAAAAAAGGGAAAATAATAAATTATTACTGTTTTTTTTTGTGGGGTGTTTTACCCTTTTTTTTTCTTTTTACTCTTTATTAATTCTAATTAGTGCTATCAATAAGACCACCCTCAGATGCCAATAAGAAAGAGGAAATCGAATATTATGGATACAAAAGAAAGAGAGGTAACACAAATAGATGTGGAAAAATCTATGGAGAAAAGACTTAACATATTGGAAGCCTTGGAGCTAAATGACAGAGAATTTAAAATAGAAATCTTAAAAATACTCAGAGATATACAAGAAAACACAGAAAGGCAATATAGGGAGATCAGAAAACAACTCAATGAACACAAAGAATATATTACCAAGGAAATTGAAACTATAAAAACAAATCAAACAGAAATGAAAAACTCAATTCACGAGCTGAAAAACGAGGTAACAAGCTTAGCTAACAGAACAGCCCAGATTGAAGATAGGATTAGTGAAATACAAGACAAACAACTTGAGGCACAACAGAGAGAAGAAGAAAGAGACTCAAAAATAATAAAAAATGAGAAAGCCCTACAGGAATTGTCTGACTCCATCAGAAAGAATAACATAAGAATAATAGGTATATCAGAGGGAGAAGAGAAAGAAAATGGAATGGAGAATATACTCAAACAAATAATAGACGAGAACTTCCCAAGCCTGTGGAAGGAACTAAAGCCTCAAATTCAAGAAGCAAACAGAACACCAAGTTTTCTTAACCCCAACAAACCCACTCCAAGGCACATCATAATAAAGATGACACAAACCAATGACAAAGAAAAAATTCTCAAGGCAGCCAGGGAAAAGAAGAGTACAACATATAAAGGAAGGCCTATTAGATTATCATCAGATTTCTCAGCAGAAACTCTACAAGCTAGAAGAGAGTGGACCCCAATATTTAAAGCCCTGAAAGAGAGGAACTTTCAGCCAAGAATACTATACCCATCAAAGCTATCCTTCAAGTATGAAGGAGATATAAAAACATTCACAAATACAGAAAAGATGAGAGAATTTATCAACAGAAAGCCCCCACTCCAGTAAATACTAAGGGGGGTTTTCCAACCAGATTCAAAGAACAAAAGAAAACAACACCACAAGTAACAGCTCCACCAAGAACACAATAAAACCAAACTTAAACTGTGACAACAAAGGAAAAAAAGGGGGGAGAGGATGGAGATTAACAGTAGCAAAGGATGATGAAGTGCAGAAATACTTATAAGATAGGGTACTACAATGAATATGGTAGGTACCCTTTTCATTACTTAATGGTAACCACCCTTAAAAAAACCACCACAAAGACACTTGACTTAAAAAAGGTAGCAACAGAGGAAAGAAGTATGGAACACAAACAAACAAAAACAAATGATAGAAATCCTAGCTTGCACCCGGCAGGCAAGTAAAAACACACACTGGGCTTCAAAACCCACTCATTCAGTGCTCACAAAGCTACTGACTTATCTGAGTTTCCTGGAATCTAAGGTTTCTAGCTCACCAGACTTATTTACCTCTGTTCCCCATCTCCTTCCTTCTCCCTACACAAACTGGCTTCTCCCTCAGCACTCCGCCATCTTGGCTGCTTCTCCTGGCCTCCTCCATGTAGCCCTTCTCTGCTCTCTGCTCTGCTCTCTCTGCTCTAATGCTGATCTCAGGAACCAAGAGTGCAAGCTCCTGTTCTGCCCCCATTTTATAGTGTAGAAATCAAAACCTTTGATCCAATATACAAAATAGAGAAGTCTCTGATACAAAGTCGCTTATCTGGGGCATGATGGGATTGCACCACCCCACATCAAAAAGGGTGGGAAAGGCTTAGTCTGAAAATCAAGTCCCAGGCTACAATCATCTTGCCTGCCAACAGCCCGCCCCCAACATACATTAATATCACCTGGCCGACAGGCTTCCATGTGGGCAGCGCTATCTTTAAAAAAGTGAGCATAATATAATATATTTTATCTGCTCAACACACCCCAAACCTTATTGGTCAATACACCAACATCTGCTGGTTCTATGTGTAGTAAAATAGGAGAACTCATTATTCGCCATAAAGAAATTACAAAGGTGCCCCTCAAAATGCTGTCCCCCTGTGCACTCAAGGGGTAATACACTTCTACCTTAGGTGTTCAGGTGATGGTAGCCTTGGGAGTTAACTGGAGGTCCATCTCTAGCTCCTTTCCCCATGGTCCCAACAAGGCCACCAATCTCAGATGGATGGGGTGCAGGGCCAAGTCCACTGAAGCTGTTGGCCTTTAAGAAGGGCTTTTGGGGCAGGCAAGAGCACGTTGCCCTGTTGTCCAAAACCTGGCTTGAGTAAAATGTCCTTGGTGCGTATCTGCAACTGAATGGGGGCAGCTGCCCAATGCTGGAGGGCCTCCACTGGAGCTGGGCTCCCCCATCGAGGTCTCTCATTCAAAATCTGGAGTACTGTTCACAGCAACATGTCCATCCAGTAAGGAAGCTGGTGCCCCCCTCCTGTCACAGTCCCTGTTTAAGAGTCTATTATACCGCTCAATGATACCAGCAGCCTGGGGGTGGTAGGGAACATGGTACTTCCAGTCCACCCCCAGCTCTTGAGCCCATTGCCTCACCATTGAACCAGTGAAGTGAGTACCATTGTCACTTTCAAGGACGAGTGGCTTCCCGTATGCAGCACTCAGGCGGTCCAGAGCCTGTATGACTGCCCTCTGGTCAGGGTTAAGGGTGGGGTAAGCAGTAAGCAGCCTGGTGGCAGTATCTGCACAGGTGACTGCATACTGGTACCCTTCTGACTTTGGCAAGGGTCCAATGATGTCTATCTGCCATTGTGTCAGTGGAACCTGACCCCTCTGGATCTGTCCTGGTGACACCAGTGGTCTCCAAGGGTGCTCCTTGGAACATACTGCACATTGCTCACAGGTTGCAAGTACCTCTGCATAGGACACAGGCAAATTCCACGCCTTAACCATAACCCACATAGTTTTCTGTCCCGCATGGAGCAGGCGCCGGTGGAGCCACTGCTCCACATCACCTGCATGTGCAGTCTCCAACCATTGCAACTTTGCCAATGTATCTGCCTTATCATTCCCAGGATGGGCTAGAGGGGCATGCCTCGTGACACGGTATACTGTCACCTGCTTCTGGTGTCCTATTTCCCATAAGTCCTGCCACACGGCCTGACCCCATAGTGGATGGTGAATTACCATTGTTGGGCAGATAAAATGTATTATGCTCACTTTGTTAAAGATGGTGCTGCCCACATGAGGCCGTCGCCCAGGTGATATTAACATGTGTTGGGGATCGTTGTAGCCTGGGGCTTGGTTTTGGGTAAGACTTTCCCATCCTTTTTGATGTGGGGTGGTACAATCCAATCATGCCTCAGAGAAGTGACTTTGTATTAGAGACTTCCCTATTTTGTATATTGGATTAAAGGTTTGGATTTCTACACTATAAAATAGGGGCAGAACAGGAGCTTGTGCTCTTGGTTCCTGGGATGATTAGCATGAGAGAGCAGAGGGAGCAGAGCAGAGAGCAGAAAGAGGCCACGTGACCAGGAGAAGCAGCCAAGATGGCAGAGTGCTGAGTGAGATGCTAGTTTGTGCAGAGTTTGTATCTGGGATAAAGAAGGAGATGGGGAACAGAGGTGAATAAGGCTGGTGAGCTAGAAACCTTTGATTCTACGAAACTCGGATAAGTCAGTGGCTTTGAGAGCACTGAATGTGAGTGGGTTTTGGAGCCCAGTGTATGTTTTTACTTGCCCGCCAGGTGCAAGCTAGGATTAAAGACTATGGCCCACCAGTTTTTGGCTCCATTGTTTCTTTACCGACTGTCTGAATCCAATGCGAACCTGCATGGGCTGGGCGGCTCTGATGGTGGCCCTGGCCATGGCTCCTGGCTTTACAACCATCCACTGGTTAATGTGCCAAGTAACAATCCAAAGGGTCAGCCCACGATAGACAGCCCAGCTGTCAGTACAGATCACCAGAGGTGAAGGTTCATTAAGGGAAAGTAGCCATAGGGCTCTTAATTTCACCAATTGGCTGCTCTGTTCTGTACCCGTGTCCATCCAAATAGTCTCAGTGGCCGGATCAGGCTATAGCCGTTCATTTGGCAGGTTGACCCCCGCTGGAACCATCAGTATACCAGGCATCTTCAGGGATGGACACCCCCCCCCCTCCTGGTAGGGACTGACTTCAGGTTCTGCCTCCTGAGCCTCAGCTGCATCTGACTCTAAAGTCGCATAGGTGACTGGACCCAAGACTTCTACAGTTCTGCCCTCAATGGGCTGGTGCTAAGAGCACAGTGTTGTTGCAGGTAGGCACCCACTTGGCCAGGGTGGACATTTGGGCCATACCACTACATGGTTTGGTTGCTCAATCTCCCACCCATCCTGCAATAGGGTATATTGTCTTGACTGTACTGGGTTGTGTTGTAATACTCTCAGTGGCCAGGAGGGCAGCATACACAGCTGCCAGCTGCTTCTCCACTAAATGAGTAACGAACTTCAGCACCTTTCCACAATTGGGACCAAAACCCAAAAGGTTGCCATAAGCACTCTGTTTGTTGCCACAAGCTCCATCCAAACCCCTCCGAGGTTACATGAACATCCAGCTCACAGGGTCTGGCAGGATCAAACACATTCAAGGCCTGTGCCACCTTGATAGCTCTCTTAGCTGCTGCAAATGAACCTTGCACCTGCTCAGTCTAATCCCAATGAACCCCCTTCCAAGTAATGTTGTACAAGGGGCGTAGTAACTGAGCCAAATGGGGTATAAATGCTCGCCAATACCCCAACAAACCTAAGAATCCTGTAACTGTTTTACCGTAGTGGGCACGGGGTATGCTTGTATCTTATCTGCAACTGCATCAGGGATAACTTTTGTCTTACTTGACCAGAGACCAGACAAGTCCCAAGAATTTAACAGATAACCCAGGTCCTTGTAATTTGTTTTCCTTGACTGCTCAGCCCATGCTTTCAGATGGGATAGCAGGGTAGGGACTGCTTGCTCCAATTCTGGAAGAGGATCACTACTTAGCATAATATCATCAATACAATGGTACTTGTGAACTGCCTCTGGCTGTTTCCATTTAGCCAGGTCAGCAGCCACCAGCCCATGGCACAGGGTGGGGCTACGCAAATAGCCCTGGGGTAACACTGTAAAGCTCCATTGTCTCCCTTCCCAACTGAAGGCAAATGGGTCTTGACTCTCTGCAGCTATATCTATAAAGAACAAAACATTGGCCAAGTCTGCCACAAAGGGGTATGTCCCCAACTCATGGCTTAGCTGATCCATCATGTTAGTTATCAAGGGAACAGCAGCATGCAAAGGAGGAATAACTTTATTAAGTTCTCTGTAATCTACTGTCATTCTTCAGGTTCATCTGGTTTGCACACAGGCCATACTAGGGAGTTGTAAGGACAGTGTGCTGGCCGGATGATCCCCACCTTTTCTAGTTTGAGGACTGTCCCTGTAACTTCTTCATAACCACCTGGCAGGCAGTACTGCTTGGTGTTAGTCACATGCCGAGGGATGGGTAACTGCAAAGGGGAATGTGATGCATGTCTGTTGGGCAGATAAAGTGTATTATGCTCACTTTGTTAAAGATAACACAAGGAGGCCGTCACCCAGGTGATATTAATGTGTGTTGAAAATCCTTGTAGCCTGGGGCTTGGTTTTGGGATTAAGCCTTTCCCACCCTTTTTGATGTGTGGTGGTACAATCCAATCATGCCTCAGAGAAGTGACTTTGTATTAGAAACTTCCCTACTTTGTATATTGGATTAGAGGTTGTGAAGCTACAGTATAAAGTGGGGGCAAAACCGGAGTTTGGGCTCTTGGTTCCTGAGACTAGTATTAGAAGTGAGAGCAGAGGAGAGCAGAGAAAGGCCACGTGGAGGAGGCCAGGAGAAGCAGCCAAGATGGTGGAGTGCTGAGTGAGATGCCAGTTTGTGTAGAGTTTGTATCTGGGATAAGGAAAGGAGATGGGGAACAGAGGTGAATAAGTCTGGTGAGCTAGAAACCTTTGATTCTAGGAAACTCGGATAAGTCAGTAGCTTTGTGAGCACTGAATGTGACTGGGTTTTGGAGCCCAGTGTGTATTTTTACTTGCCCGCCGGGTGCAAAGCTAGAATTAAAGACTATGGCCCACCAGTTTTTGGCTCCACTGTTTCTTTGCCGACTGTCCAAATCCAATGCGAACCTGCATGGGCCGGAAGGCTGCTCTGATGGTGGCTCTGGCCCTGGCTTCCTGCAATACTGCCTTCATGACCCTGATCCACAGCTGTAGTTTCCCTTGGTGTGCGGGCAGCTCGGTTTCTATTCAAACTGGTACAATGGGTCTTGGGAGTTTTGCTCTCTCTCAGCCGTCTCTATCATATTATCTTGTAACCGAACTGCCTGCACACCAAGGGAAACTACAACTATGGATCAGGGAACTCCCCGGCTGTAGTTTTCCAACCACAGTCCTTGCAAGACATCTACCCTCAAAATATATTCAGGAATAGGAGATACATACACCTTATAGGGCTTAGGAGGCAGTCTTCCTATCCCCAATGGAATAGTTATTGGCTTCACTCGAACAGTTTGGCCCCCATTACCATCCATGGCCACTGGGGTCCCAGCAAACCACTCTGGGTACCCATAGAGGAGGGAACATTCTGCACCTGTATCCACCAAGGCCAACACCTGTTGTAAAATGGAAGGGGACCAGTGGATAGCCAGTGCCACGTGTGGCCTCCAGTCCCCACCCATCCCCGTTAGATGGGTCCTGTAAGGATCAAGAAAAGATCAAATTGTTAGATTCAGGAAAGTGTGCTGGGATTGCCAGAGTGTAGACGCAGAGACAGGGAGGTAAGGATAGGGACCCTGTAAGGCTAAGAACAAAGGAAGACAAACATTTGCATTCCATTGGTTAGAGACCCTTATCAGAAGTTTATGTTTGAAGTTCGCCAATGAGCTAGACCCAGCCCCTGTTGCTATGCTATGTGCAACTCCCTTAGCAAATAAGTGACTGCTATTTTTGCTTCTGTATTTATGCTTGTTTACTTAGGATATATAAGGAACTAGCTGTAAGTGCCCGGGGCAGTTCCCATTTGCAGCTCACTGTGTCTCCAGACATCAGGGAACTCGCCCCTGCGCAGGTGAAACTGGCCAATAAAGTTACATCTATACCTACCTCTGAAAGTCTCCGACATTTGTTTTTATTATACCCGGTGGATGCTTCAGGTCCTTCGGCCCTTTTACTATTCAAACTGGTACAATGGGTCTTGGGAGTTCTCCTCTCCCTTGGCCGTCTCTATCATATAATGTAACTAGGCTCCCTGCGCACCAAACGTTTTATTGGTAGCTGCTGGGGCCTTTCATCTCAGTGGCTGGAACTTTTGTTCTGGTTTAAACTGCTGCCATAGCTCCAAAAGAGTTTTATTAGACTGGCCATCCAATTACCTTATCTGCCTAGCCGCAATAAAATCTTCCCACATCTGTGTTCGGGTAACCTTTATAGGCCCGTTTCCCTTGTTAGTTGGGGGGGGGGGCAACATAGATAGCAGCCCTCACTGCTTTATGATCCCGAGTGGCCTCCAGCTCTCCCAAATCTGCTACCATCTGTGTAACTGCATTGATGGGCTGCCCCACATAGGGGCCCAAGATAGCCAGAAGTGACCCAAAAAGGGCTGGCGGGGCGCTAGCAAGAATAAAGTCCCTCATTTTTGCCGTAAACACTTCCTCGTCTGGCCCACGGAACCCAGGGTTGAAAACAGCATTCTTCATACCTAGTTCTCGAAGGACCTTTACTAACTCACTGTAGCACTGCCACCGACTCACTGCCCCTGGCAATTCCCCAGCATTCTGCCAGACCATACGAATGGCAGCCATCACCCATTCTAATAGGGTATGGTCTCCTGGGTTGCCATGGCAGTTCTAAAGACGCTGCTTCAAGGAAGAGTGTGTGGTAATGGCGGCCAATTTCTCCATCTCTGTTCCAGAGAGCATGATGCCATCCACCCCTATGTCCCATAATTGTAGTAACCAGGCTACCAGAGATTCAGTAGTTTTCTGCCTAAATTGTTCCCCCAACTCCATCAGCTCTTCTTGGGTATAGGACCGGACCATAGAGTGTTGCATTACCTGGGCAGGAGGCTGTGGCTGCCCCCAAGGGACTCTTTGTTGCTGGGTTTTTACCTTCTTGGTGACCACTGGTTGGACTTTCTGTGTGCGTATGGCAGCTTCAGCCTGAGCCTTCTCATTCTCAGAAGAGGAGTTGCAAGCGCCTGCTCCCGCTGACTCAAAGCCAATCCACCGGCACAGATGCTGCTGCTCCTTTGGCAACCAATTAGGCTCCTGTGGCTGCTGGCTTTTGGCCAGAAGCTGAGACAAACTCTTGAATCTGCAGTTGTTTCTCCAACAACTGCCGGTGCAAATCTTCAGCTTCCAGGGCAAACTGCAACTCATGACCCCTAATTACTTCTCCAGTGCTCCCTCCAATTCCAGCCTTTTTTGCCGTTCAATTTGCAGTTCATAATGAAGCTTTTGACCTTGGGCAACTTCTCGCACAGAACTCCTGGTTTCCTCTTGAGTAAAGAACACCCAGCCCATTGCCCCTAAAAGGACAGCCATGGGGAGCCAGAGCAGCAACCAGTACTCTACCTCACCCGTCAAGGTGGCGGCCCCATACCGATCTCCAAATCCTGCTGCAAACTACGCCAGTTGTATGGCCAGGAGCCACCATCGTGGTCATTCACATGCAGGTTCCCATTGGATTCAGGCAGACGGTAAAGAAATGGCAGAGTCAAAGGATGATGGGCCATTCTGTTGATTGGTGTCTCACCAAGACAGGCAAGCCACAAGAGAAGACAAGGGAAAAGCAGAAAACCTGCTTTTCCCATGGAGGGCAAAGAATCAGAGAGGCCCCTGCAATGGTGATAGCAGGAACTGAGAGAGAGCAAGCTCCTGGTCTGCCTACTTTATAGTATAGATATCAAAACCTTTTAATCCCATATACAAACAAGGAAGTCTCTGATACAAAGTCACTTATCTGAGGCATAATGGGATTCCTCATGAGAGTGCACCATCCCACATCATGCAGCAGTCAAGGGTGTGGGGAAAAGCTTAGTCTGAAAACTAAGCCTTAGGCCAGGGGTTCCAAAAATGCGGGCCACAAGCGGCCCCCTGAGACCATTTATCCGGGCCCCGCTGCACTTCTGGAAGGGGCACCTCTTTCATTGGTGGCCAGTGCATTTGCATCCTGAGCTCCTGGAGTACTGTATGTGGCAGCGCCTCAAAGTGCGGCATCACTCACGTACAGTATTACTTCTCTGACGTGGGATGTACACATCATATCACTTGTTACGGCTAGCAGTGGCAAATATGGAACTGGACATTGACCATCTCATTAGCCAAAAGCAGGCCCATAGTTCCCATTGAAATACTGGTCAGTTTGTTGATTTAAATTTACTTGTTCTTTATTTTAAATATTGTATTTGTTCCTGTTTTGTTTTTTTACTTTAAAATAAGATATGTGCAGTGTGCATAGGGATTTGTTCATATTTTTTTTTATAGTCCGGCCCTCCAGCAGTCTGAGGGACAGTAAACTGGCCCCCTGTGTAAAAGTTTGGGGACCCCTGCCTTAGGCTATAACAACCTGGCCTGCTTACAGCCTGTCCCCCACACCCAATACAAATTATAAGCAAGCAAACATATATATCATATTTACAAATTTATTTGATCAACATTCCACCCCTTTTGCTCGCTTTACAATCTAAAGCACAGGTATTTCTGCACAAGGAAATTAGGCACATTACACAAATTACAACATGACAAATCATACAATTTCATCAGTTACAAAGGTGCATTTCAACAGTCTCTGAGCATAAAATGTCCTTGGCCTTCTTTCTAGCCATGGGAAAAGCTTCCTGGGACAGGGAGAGCAAAGCTGCTCCCCACCCCCATCAGGGTATTTCACATTGTCCAAAATCCATAGTCCATTCAACAAAAGAGCCAATGCCCACTCTGGTCATAGTCCAGGAATCAGTCCACGCACATGGGGCCTCAGCCACCCCCCCTCATCCCTGCTATCCTGGCAGGTCTTACACTGTCCCAAGGAGGAGCATGTGGCAATGACTGTCAGCATTTCCTTCTCTGCTCCAGAGAGCGTGATGGCATTCACCCCTATGTCCCAAAATTGTAGACCTACCAGGGGCATAGTAAGTACACCTTGCTGCTGGGCTCTCACCTTCTGGAGACTGCAGATTGCAACTCCAGCCTGATTCTCCTCATCCTCCAAAGAGGAACTGAAAACACCAGCTCCTGCTGATGAGCTTGAGCCCCGGCCTTCTGTCGCTGCTGGCTCTGCACAATGTCCAGGGCAATCTGCAACTCACGAACCTGTGATTCCTTCTCCAGTGGCTGCTCCATTTCCAGGCGAATCTCGCAAACCTGGTCAGCCTCCTCCTCCAGCGCTTCCTCCAGCTCCAGGGTCAGCATCTGTTTCTCTCATGTTTGCTCCAGCTCCTTCCACTGCTCAGTTTGCAGGTCCCGGGCAGCCTCTTCCACAGAACTCTCAGTTTTCTTATGCGTGGCTGTAAAAGTCAGCCAGCCTATGGTCCCCAAAAGGACAGCCATGGGGAACCATAACAGCAGCCAGTCCCCTCCTCCACTGCTGAAATGTGATGGTGGCTCCATACTGAACTGTATCGAATCCTGTCACAGACTACGCCAAATATGAAGCCAGTAGCCATGGCCACCATCACAGCCGCCTAGCTCACGCAGGCAAACATATATCATATTTACAAACTTATTGACCAACATCCAGCATCAACCCTACACTCCTGTATGGCCAGTAGTCGCAGCCATTGTGGTGATGCGCATGTGGGTTCCCATTAGATTCGGGCAGACGGTAAAGAAACAGTGGAGCCAAACTATGGTGGGCCATGCTGTTGTGGACCATAAATGGCAAAAAGCCATTTTAGATTTGAGGCTTAGCAAAAGGCTAAGTTCTCTCCCCTCCATCTCCATATTTGGCTATGATGCTGAGTATTTGCACCCACTCTACTTGCTTCCTTGGGTTGCTGGAAACAATATACATGCCCTTCCTCTGACTCTTTGTTTGTTTCAGATGTTGGTAGATTTCACTAATGTATCCTGTTTTTGCCTTGGGAGAGTTCCTGTCTTAGCCTTGGATGTGCAACTTTGTATCAAGGTCCTTGATTTGCATATGGCTATATAATAAAACAAACTGGGGCTATGGGGCACTTGGATACTGCCAGGCATTTTGAAGAGTCCTTCTGGTCCCATCGTTTTTGTTTTGATAAGTGTGTTTCCTTAATTCCGCACCATTATTAGGAGCCGCGCTGGTCCGCGGCAAGTGGCGTCCAAACAGATGACTTGAGTATGAGGAAACTAAAACTGAAGGAAGGTGACAGAACTCCCCAAAGTGAAGTGCGCACAGTGAGTAAAGAATGTTTTTGGGGAAAATGTAGTCAGGAGTAAAAAATTATGGGACAGATACGGTAAAAAATAAAGGACCTTTATGTAGAGATGTTTCCGTATGAAGACAAATCATTGTCTGAAGAGTATCAGGGTGAGCTGGAAACAGAGGGATATGAATATGAGGATAACTTGGAGTCTGAGGATGACAGGGGGGATGAAAAATCCATTGCTATGGCTGCATTAGCCACGGGGCCTCTGCTGCCCTCAGCTCCTTCCTACATTTAACCCTCTGCTCCTCTGTTCCCTTATTGGGCTGATTGCGGAGTCTACAGCTCAAAATCTGGGAAATCCCCTCTCCAACAATCTATAGACCAGGCTCAAAATGTAGGGGAAACAATAAATGATGGCTCTACCCATTTTCCTGTTGTAGAAAGACAGGATGACACAGGGAGACTAGTGCGAGAACATGAACCTGTACCTTTTAGAGCTCTGAAAGAGCTTAAACTTGCTTGTGTTCAGTATGGGCCTAGTGCCCTTTTTCACTTGGTTTATTAGATACTATTAGGGCAAAGGCTCTCCCCTCAAATGACTGGAAGGCAATTGCTTATGCTTTTCTCTCCGGGGGTGATTATTTGCTGTGGAAGTTGGACTTTCATGAAGGGGCTGTTGAGGTAGGAGAAAAATCTCAGCATAGTCAACCTGAGCTGCCGGTTACAGCAACTATAGAATTTGAGAATGGATAGGAGATTCAGGTATTAGAAATCTTACAGCTTTTCCTGTCATGATCTGATTTTCTTTAATGTTTTAACTTTAATGTTTTAACTGAACTATCATTTTGTTTCTTTCTTATTCTTTGCCTGGAAATTGAGGCAGGGGACCTGTGGTGGATCTGACTATAGAAAATATCCCAGCAGCTGCCAAGAGCAAATTTTCTTGGGGAGATTTTGTTTAGTCACAACCTTCAGTCCCTCTGTAATGCCCTGACTAATATCAGGCAGGCATCTTTTTTTTTTTTTTTAATAATTTTATTTTTTTTAATGGGGCAACATCAATAAATCAGGATACATATATTCAAAGATAACAAGTCCAGGTTATCTTGTCGTTCAATTATGTTGCATACCCATCACCCAAAGACAGATTGTCCTCTGTCATTCTCTATCTAGTTTTTTTTGTGCCCCTCCCCCTCCCCCTTTCCCTCTCCCTCCTCCCCCCCCATAACCACCACACTCTTATCAATGTCTATTAGTCTTGTTTTTATATCCCACCTATGTATGGAATAATGCAGTTCCTGTTTTTTTCTGATTTACTTATTTCACTTCGTATAATGTTATCAAGATCCCACCATTTTGCTGTAAATGATCCGATGTCATCATTTCTTATGGCTGAGTAGTATTTCATAGTGTATATGTGCCACATCTTCTTTATCTAGTTATCTATTGATGGGCTTTTTGGTTGTTTCCATGTCCTGGCCACTGTGAACAATGCTGCAATGAACATGGGGCTGCATGTGTCTTTACGAATCAATGTTTCTGAGTTTTGGGGGTATATACCCAGTAGAGGGATTGCTGGATCATAAGGTAGTTTTATTTTCAGTTTTTTGAGGAACCACCATACTTTTTTCCATAATGGTTGTACTACTTTACATTCCCACCAACAGTGTATGAATGAGGGTTCCTTTTTCTCCACAACCTCTCCAACATTTGCTATTACCTGTCTTGTTAATAATAGCTAATCTAACAGGTGTGAGGTGGTATCTCATTGCAGTTTTGATTTGCATTTCTCTAATAACTAAAGAAGATGAGCATCTTTTCATATATCTGTTGGCCATTTGTATTTCTTCCTTGGAGAAATGACTGTTCATGTTCTCTTCCCATTGTTTTCTTTCTTTCTTTTTTTTTTTTTTTTGTATTTTTCTGAAGCTGGAAACGGGGAGAGATAGTCAGACAGACTCCTGCATGCGCCCGACCGGGATCCACCCAGCATGCCCACCAGGGGCGACACTCTGCCCACCAGGGGGCAATGCTCTGCCCCTCCGGGGCGTCGCTCTGCCACGACCAGAGCCACTCTATCGCCTGGGGCAGAGGCCAAGGAGCCATCCCCAGCGCCCGAGCCATCTTTGCTCCAATGGAGCCTTGCTGCAGGAGGGGAAGAGAGAGACAGAGAGGAAGGGGGGTGGAGAAGCAAATGGGCACTTCTCCTATTTGCCCTGGCTGGGAATCAAACCCAGCTCTCCCGCACGCCAGGCTGACGCTCTACCGCTGAGCCAACCAGCCAGGGCCAAACTGTGTCTGTTTTTAAGGACTGAATTAAGGGTTTTCTTGCATGCAAAAATTGGAAATGCTGGCTCTAATATTTAGAAAAAAATAAAATGTTTTTAGAATTTGTAAGGAGCGCTCATTTAAATTTAAATAGAATAGAATGTAGATCCTTAAGACTTACTGATTTGGTTAGTGCATTGTTAGGTGTGTTCAGAGTTAGGAGCCAAATAGCAATTTAAGTATTAGGATTAATCAAAGTTACATGTTATACTTGTGTTTTTTGTGCATAAATTGTCTTGTTTATGTGTAAGGTTATACTCAGGCAAAACAGAGGAATTGAGCAAAATTAAGCAGGGCCCTAATAAGTCCTTTCAAGAATTTGTCTCACGGCTAATTCAGGCACTTAGAAGAATAGTATAAGGATGCTAATTCTGCTTCTCTGGCCACATCCTGCAAAGGGGGCCCCAAGGAAACTGGTGATTTGGCTCTTCTGATTTTGCCAATTGGATTTAAAAAAAAAAAAGGTCAGGAACGCCCTGAAATAAAACTAACAATACATGGGCATAATTTTTTTTTTATAAATAAATTTTTATTTTAATGGGGTGACATCAATAAATCAGGGTACATATATTCAAAGAAAACATTTCCAGGTTATCTTGTCATTTAGTTCTGTTGCATACCCATCACCTGAAGAGAGATCATCCTCTGCCATCCTCCATCCAGTTCTCTCTGTACCCCTCCCCCTCCCCCTCTCCCTCTTTCCCTCCCCCCACCCCCCATAGCCACCACACTCCTGTTCATGCCTCTTAGTCTCGCTTTTATGTCCCACCAATGTATGGAATCCTGCAGTTCCTGTTTTTTTCTGATTCGCTTATTTCACCCCGCACAATGCTACCAAGACTCCACCATTCCTCTATAAGTGATCCGATGTCACCATTTCTCTTAGCTGAATAATATACCATGGTGTATATGTGCCCCATCTTCTTCATCCAGTCCTCTATTTTTTTTACAGTGATTAAAAGCCTTTAAGCAAACTCTTGGCCAATACAGCAAGAATCCATAAAAGAGTAGTGTCCTTAACATGTTCCTCAAGTCCAAGTTGGTCCCATCACCATGCCAAATCCCTGAAAAATGCCACCTAACCACAGTTCAGTCTGTTAGGAGCTGTCACAGGGAGCAGGAGTCCAGGAAAGTTCCCCACAGGAAAAGTCCTCATGGCTCTGGAATTGTTGTCACCATTCTATACTTTGCAGCTCATGTCCAAGTCCCAATGACCGCTGCTTCTAGCTGGTAATGATTCAGGTAGATTGGAAAAAGCCATTTGCAGCATCCGTGGATATGGAGCTTCTGTTCTCCTCTGCCTGGAGAGTTGAGACCAGGTTGCTTTTCCCTGGAGCTCTGCGACTGTGGCCTGGTAAAGAGAACCTTGGGATACACTAAGCTGGGTGGCAAAGGTAAATTCATAATACAAGTTGGCAAAAGGAGGAAAGAGAGATCTAAATTAGGAGTAGGTCCCAGCCTGAAATATGAGTGGGGCATTGAGGTAGGAGGGATAAAGGAAACACTATATATTAAGCAAAGCAGCAGAAAATAGGACTATCAACACCCACAACAGAGATCTTTGAGGGAAGAATAAAAAACCTGACTACTCAGGCAAAACATAGTTAAGTGGCCCTTGTGCGAATGAGATCAGTTTACCTGCTTCTTGGAAGAAATACCCTAGGCTCGTCCACAGTGTCGTAGATGGGGCCGATGGCCCTGGGCACCTTCAGCCTTCAGTGGCAAACCCCAGCTTTCTGGGCAAGGTTAGGTCATAGGTGGCTGGAGCAGGGCTGGAAGAGACTGAACCCTCCCTTAGAGGAGCGAGGGGGAAGCCCACCTTCCAGTGTTCCTGTTTCCTCACAGCAGAGGCGTGTAAGCCTGGCAGGCTTTATCTCAATGACCTTCCTTTCCACTATTGAAGCAGGACCCAGATGGCATCCTATGAGACCCTTTGGGGTGTTGGAGCCTTTAAGGGTGTATCCTAAAAGCTGGTAGTTCCCCTGATCTCTATTGGGCTTTTTCTGCCTCTAGGTATCTTAAAAGCCATTCTCAGAAGATCTCGCTGAGGGGTTTGAGGATCCCCATCCGCCTATATAAATCTTTTCCATATATCTGGAGCTATTTGGAAAAAAGACAGAACAGTGTTATTAGCTAGATCTAATAAAGAAGGTAGTAGTTTGCAGGCGAAAAAGATTTGGTGTCTCCTGTTCATCAGCATTCAAAAGAAATGTAAATTTTTTTTTAAGTAAAAAGCATGATATGGTAGACCCGTTGGAGTCATTGGCCTGGTGTGCAGGATTCCCAGGTTCGATTCCTGGCCAGAGCACACAGGAGAAGCGCCCATCTACCTTTCCACTCCTCCCTCTCTCCTTCCTCTTCGTCTCTCTCCTCCCGCCCACAGCCAAGGCTCCACCGGAGCAAATCCACCCTGGGCTCTAAGGATGGCCCCCTGGCCTCTGCCCCAGTCACTAGAATGGCTCCGGTTGTAACAGAGCAACATCCCAGATGGGCAGAGCATTCCCCCCAGTAGGCATGCCAGGTGGATCCCAGTCAGGCGCATGCAGGAGTCTGTCTGACTGCCTCCCCATCCCCATCCTCAGAAATATACAAAGAATAAATAAATAAAAGAAAAAATACTAAAAAAAGGGGGGGGCATTCCCTTGTGCTAAAGCTCCAGGGAGCATGGAGTGAGCTTGAGTATGTCCTATGAAACATGTAGCTCTATGTTTACATATAGGTCTTTGAAGAAGGAGGAACTGCTGAAATAGTTTATCAGCATTTGTCCCTAAGACAGCAGTCTTTATAGTGGGAACACCATACGTAAATATTTGCTGTCTGTCTATAGATTAAGGGGGGAATATGGCAAATGCTGAAAAGCCATGATCTTTGTGCCCCTCCCCTCCCCCAACCCCCTCCCTTTCCTCCCCCCACCCTGTAACCCCAACACTGTTGTTCATGTCTCTGAGTCTCATCTTTATGTCCCACCTATGTATGGAAACATATAGTTCTTAGTTTTTTCTGATTTACTTCTTTCATTCAGTATAATGTTATCAAGGCCCATCCATGTTGTTGTAAAAGATCCTATGTCATCATTTCTTATGGCTGAGTAGTATTCCATAGTATATATATATACCAAAGCTTTTTAATCCACTCGTCCTCTGAGGGACACTTGGGCTGTTTCCAGATCTTTGCTATTGTGAACAATGCTGCCATAAACATGGGGGTGCATTTCTTCTTTTCAAACAGTGCTATGGTGTTCTTGGGGTATATTCCTAACAGCGGTATAGCTGGGTCAAAAGGCAGTTTGATTTTTAATTTCTTGAGGAATCTCCATACTGTTTTCCACAGTGGCTGCACCAGTCTGCATTCCCAGCAGCAGTGCAGGAGGGTTCCCTTTTCTCCACATCCTCGCCAGCACTTATTCTGTGTTGTTTTATTGATGAGCGCCATTCTGACTGGTGTGAGGTGATATCTCATTGTGGTTTTAATTTGCATTTCTCTAATCATTAGTGATGTTGAACATTTTTTTCATATGCCTATTGGCCATCTGTGTGTCCTCTTTGGAGAAGTGTCTATTCATTTCTTTTGCCCATTTTTGGATTGGATTGTTTGTCTTCCTGGTATTAAGTTTTACAAGTTCTTTATAAATTTTGGTTATTAACTTCTTGTCAGATGCTATGTCAAATATTGTGTAGTTTGTCTTCTTATTCTGTTCTTATTGTCTTTAGCTGTGCAGAAGCTTTTTAGTTTGATAAAGTCCCATTTGTTGATCCTGTCTTTTATTTCACTTGCCTGTGGAGACAAATCAGCAAATATATTGCTGCGAGAGATGTCAGAGAGCTTACTGCCTATGTTTTCTTCTAAGATACTTATGGTTTCACGGCTTACATTCAAGTCTTTTATCCATTTTGAGTTTATTTTTGTGAGTGGTGTAAGTTGGTGGTCTAGTTTCATTTTTTTGCAGGTAGCTGTCCAGTTTTCCCAACACCATTTGTTGAAGAGGCTGTCTTTACTCCATTGTATTGTCTTACCTCCTTTGTCAAATAGCAGTTGTCCATAGAGCTGTGGGTTTATTTCTGAGTTCTCTGTTCTGTTCCATTGATCTATGTGACTGTTCTTATGCCAGTACCATGCTGTTTTGAGTACAATGGCCTTATAATATAACTTGATATCTGGAAGTATGATACCTCCCACTTTTTTTCTTCCTTTTCAGGATTGCTGAGGCTATTCGTGTTCTCTTTTGGTTCCATATAAATTTTTGGAATATGTGTTCTATGTCTTTGAAGTAAGTCATTGATATTTTCATTGGTATTGCATTGAATTTATAAATTGCTTTGGGTAATATAGACATTTTAATGATGTTTACTCTTCCTAACCATGAGCACGGTATATGCCTCCACTTATTCGTATCTTCCCTGATTTCTTTTATCAATGTTTTATAATTTTCCAAGTACAAGTGTTTAATCTCCTTGGTTAGATTTATTCCTAGGTACTTTATTTTTTTGGTTGCAATGGTAAAGGGGATTGATTCCCTGATTTCTCTTTCTGACAGTTCATTATTAGTGTATAAAAATGCCTCTGATTTCTGAGTATTTATTTTATATCCTGCCACCTTGCCAAATTCTTTGATCAGGTCCAGTAGTTTTTTGACTGAGACTTTAGGGTTTTCTATATACAATATCATGTCATCTGCAAATAATGATAGTTTTACTTCTTCTTTTCCAATTTGGATGCCTTTTATTTCTTTTTCTTGTCTGATTGCTGTGGCGAGGACTTCCAGAACTATGTTGAATAAGAGTGGTGAAAGGGGGCACCCCTGCCTTGTTCCTGATCTTAAGGGGATTGCTTTTAATTTTTGTTCATTGAGTATGATGTTGGCTGTGGGTTTGTCATAGATGGCCTTTATCATGTTGAGGTATGTTCCCTGTATTCCCACTTTGCTGAGAGTTTTGATCATGAATGGGTGCTAGACTTTATCAAATGCTTTTTCTGCATCTATTGAAATTATCATGTGGTTTTTCTCCTTTCTTTTGTTTATGTGATGAATCACATTGATTGATTTGCGAATATTGTACCAGCCTTGCCTCCCAAGAATAAATCCTACTTGATCATGGTGTATAATTTTTTCCATATATTGCTGGATCCGGTTTGCTAATATTTTGTTGAGGATTTTTGCATCTAAGTTCATCAGGGATATTGGCCTATAATTTTCTTTTTTTGTGGTGTCTTTGCCTGGTTTTGGAATCAGAATTATGCTCGCCTCATAAAAGGAGTTTGGAAGCCTTCCTTCCTCTTAAATTTTTTGAAATAGCTTGAGAAGGATAGGAGTTAGTTCTTCTTTGAATATTTGGTAGAATTCACTTGTGAAGCCATCAGGCCCAGGACTTTTCTTTTTGAGGAGTTTTTTGATAGCTGTTTCAATCTCATTTGTTGTAATTGGTCTGTTTAGGTTTTCTGATTCTTCCAGATTGATTTTTGGAAGATTATATGCTTCAAGGAATTTGTCCATTTCATCTAGGTTGTCTAGTTTTTTGGCATACAGTTCTTCATAGTATTTTCTTACAATATTTTGTATTTCTGTTGTGTCAGTTGTTATTTCTCCACTCTCATTTCTAATTTTATTTATTTGAGTCCTCTCTCTTTTTTTCTTGGTAAGTCTTGTTAAAGGTTCATCGATCTTGTTTACCTTTTCAAAGAACCAGCTCCTGGTTTCATTGATCCTCTGTATTGTTTCTTTAGCCTCTATGTCATTTATTTCTGCTCTGATCTTTATTATTTCCTTCCTTCTACTAGCTCTGGGCTTTACTTGCTGTTCTTTTTCTAGTTCTTTTAGATGCAGGGTTAAGTTGTTTATTTGAGCTTTTTCTAGCTTCTTGAGGTATGCCTGTAATGCTATAAACTTCCCTCTCAGGACTGCTTTTGCTGTGTCCCATAAATTTTGAGTTGATGTATGCTCATTATCGTTTGTTTCTAGGAATTTTTAAATTTCTTCTTTGATCTCAATGTTAACCCATTCATTGTTTAATAACATGCTATTTAGTTTCCAAGTGTTTGAATGTTTTTCACTTTTTCTATTGTGGTTGAATTCTAGTTTAATGCCATTGTGATCAGAGAAAGTGCTTGATATGATTTCAATCTTTTTAAATTTGTTGAGCCCGCTTTTGTGCCCTAACATGTGGTCTATTCTAGAGAATGTACCATGAGCGCTTGAAAAGAATGTATATTCTGCTGTTTTAGGGTAAAAGGTTCTGAGGATATCTATTAAATCAAGTTGATCTAATATGTCCTTTAAGTCTGCTGTTTCTTTGTTAATTTTCTTTCTTGAGGATCTATCTAATGATGTTAATGGGGTATTGAAATCTCCTACTATTATAGTATTGCTGTTGATCTCGCCCTTTAAGTCTATCAAAGTCTGCTTTATATATTAGGTGCGTAGATATTTATAATGGTTATATCTTCCTTTAGGATTGCTCCCTTTATCATTATGTAGTGACCTTCTTTATCTCTAACTATGGTCTTTGTTCTAAAGTCCATTTTGTCTGATATAAGTATTGCTACCCCAGCTTTTTTTTCATTTCCATTTGCGTGAAATATTTTTTTTCCATCCTTTTATCTTCAGTCTGTGTGCATCTTTTGATTTAAGGTGTGTCTCTTGTAGACAGCATATGTATGGGTCCTGTTTTCTTATCCACACAGCTACTCTATGTCTCTTGATCGGATCATTTAATCCATTAACATTTAAGGTTATTACTGATATGTAATTTTTTATTGCCATTTTTTTCTTTAACACTGTTTTTCTCTTTTGTTATATTCTTTTTTTCCTTTGCTCTGTTTACAACAGGTCTCTTAGCATTTCTTGCAGCCTTGGTTTGGTTGCAGTGAAATCCTTGAGTTTTTTTTTGTCTGTAAAGCTTTTTATTTCTCCTTCAATTTTAAATGATAGCCTTGCTGGATAAAGTAGTCTTGGTTGTAGGTTCTTGTTCTGCATTACTTTGAATATTTCTTGCCATTCCCTTCTGGCCTCAAGTGTTTCTGTTGAGAAGTCAGAAGTCATCCTTATGTGGGCTCCTTTGTAGGTGATAGTCTTTTTTTCTCTAGCAGCTTTTAATATTTTCTCTTTTATCATTTAGCTTTGGTAATGTAATTATGATGTGTCTTGGTGTTGGTTTCTTTGGCTTTCTTCTTAATGGAGTTCTCTGTGCTTCCTGAACATGTGAAACGTTTTCCTGCCTTAATTGGGGGAAATTTTCCGCTACATGGGCATAAATTTAAAGGACTTTTAGATACTGGAGCTGATGTATCTGTTATTGCTAAGCTACATTGGCCTCCTTCCTGGCCCACTCATGCAGCAGCCACAGAATTACAAGGTATAGGGCAGAGTAAATCTCCTCAACAAAGTTCTAGTTTTTTACAATGGGAAGATAAAGAAGGTCATTCTGAATTTTTTCAGCCTTATGTGCTCCCTGGATTGCCAGTTAATCTGTGCGGTAGAGATGTTTTGAAAAATATGGGAGCGTTGCTTTTCAGTCCTAATAGTTTAGTTAGCACTCAAATGCTTGATCAGGGATTTTTTCGCCCACTAAGGGTGTAAGGAAAATAATGGTGGGGAATTCTCACCCTCATAGAAGTGGCACCCAATACCAGAAGGTGTGGTTTAGGATATCAAAATTTAGCATAGGGGCCTTGGTAGCTCCTGCTACCCCAATAATGCATTGTGCAGACCAAATTACTTGGAAATCAGATAATTCTGTATGGGTAAACTAATGGCCCCTTTCTCAGGAGAAACTTAAGGCAGCTGCTCGGTTGGTACAAGAGCAGTTACAGCTTGGGCACATTGAACCATCTAATAGTCCATGGAATACACCTATATTTGTCATTAAAAAGAAATCAGGAAACTGGAGACTATTATAAGATTTGAGAGCAACAAATAAGACTATGGAAATTATGGGTCCTCTTCTGCTAGGACTTCCTTCTTCTACTGCCATTCCATGAAATTATCACCTTGTAATTATTGATTTGAAAGATTGCTTTTTTACTATTCCTTTAAGCCCTCATGATTTCAAGCGTTTTGCATTCAGTGTTACTTCACTTAATTTCCAGGCTCCCATGGAGCAATACCAGTGGAGAGTTTTGCCTCAAGGTATGGCTAACAGTCCTACCTTGTGCCAGAAATACGTTTCTCAAGCTACCTCTCCAGTATGAAGGTAGCACCCTAAGATGTACACAATTCATTATATGGATAATATTCTTATTACTTATTCAGATAAAGACACTGTTTTGACCATTTTGCAACAACTAGAATACTCTCTGAAAGAATGAGGATTTTATATAGCTCCTGAAAAAGTATAGCAATCTTTACCTTTTTCTTATTTAGGACAAATTATTGAGGGACAACAAATTCACCCACAGAAAATAGAAATCAGGAAAGATCATTTGCAAACTTTAAATGATTTCCAGAAACTGTTAGGAAACATTAATTGGCTTAGACCTTCCTTGAAATTAACTACTGGAGAACTGAAGCCACTTTTTGATATTCTTAGAGGTTCAGCTGAACCAGCTTCTCCTGGCTACTTACACCTGTGGGATAATAAGCTTTAAAGCTTGTAGAAAAAGCCTTGCAATGAGCACAACTAAAATGCATAAATCCTGAAGAATCAATTGCCTTACTAATTTGTCCCTCAAGTTACACTCCAACGGGACTATTGTGGCAAGCTTCACGTCCTATTGAATGGATTCATTTAGCTGTTCTCCATATTTTGATCTTGTTGCCTTCTTGATTATCAAGGGGTATAGGCGACCCTTACAGCTTATAGGTTTTGAGACTCAAAATTATTGTTGTTTCTTTTTTCAAAGGCTCAACAACAATGGCTCTGGGAAACTTCCACTAAATGGCAAATTGCTTTTGCAAATTTTACAGGCCAAATTGATTCTATTTACTTATGGTTGTTTCCACTATAGAGACTGCTGTCTTAGGGACAACTGCTGATGAACTATTTTAGCAATTTCTTTTTCTTCAAAGACTTGTACGTCAACATAGAGTTCCATGTTTTATAGGACATACTCAAGCTCACTCTATGCTCCCTGGAGCTTTAGCACAAGGGAATGCCCTTATTGATTAAACTACCCAAAAGAAAATTATTGGAGCAACCGTGACAAATCAAGCAATTCAGTCTCATACTATTCATCATCAGAATGCTGCAGTCCTGTGTAAACAGTTTCAACTTTCTCGGGAAGCAGCACAGCAGATTGGTAAATCCTGTCCAAGGGGTCCTATACTACAATCTGTCCCTTCATTTGGAGTTAACCCTCAAGGACTCCTACTAGGACAACTTTGGCAAATGGATGTTACTCATACACCTTCATTTGGCAAACAGTCCGTTGTCCACGTTACAGTAGATACTTATTCTGGATTTATAGTAGCCTCTACTAGAACAGGAGAGGCTGCTATGCATGTTATAGCTCATTGTCTGTATGCATTTTTCTATTATTGGACTTCCTGATGTGATTAAAGCTGACAATGCTCCTGAATATGTAGCAAAAGCATTTACTGTATTTTGTCAAACCTTTCGAATTATGGGTATTTCTTAAAATCTTTAAAGTCAAGGTATCATTAAAGTGTACCCAGCAAATATTTAAGGTCAATTTTTAAAAAAAATATAAAAGGGGGAGTCATATCCTGGAATTCCTGAAAATCTACCTTATCTTTAAAAAAAAATTTTTTTTTTGAATGCTGATGAACAGGAGATGCCAAATCTTTTTCTCCTGCAAACTTCTACCCTCTTTTATTTGATCCAGCTAATAACACTCTTTTGTCTTTTTCCAAATCGCTCCAGATATATGGAAAAGGTTTATATAGGTGGATGGGGATCCCCAAACCCCTCAGTGAGATCTTCTGAGCATGGCTTTTAAGGTACCAAGAGGCAGAAAAAGCCCAAAAGAGAACAGGTGAAATACTAGCTCTTGGCATATACCCTCAAAAGGCTTCAATGCCCCAATGGGGCCTCATAGGACTCCATCAGGGCCTTGCTTCAATAGTGGAAAGGATGATCATTTAAGCCAAAGCCTGCCAGGCTTACATGCCTTTGCTGTGAGGAAAAAGGACACTGGAAGGTAAGCTGCCCCCTTGCTCCTCTAAGGGAGGGTTCAGTCTCTTCCAGCCCTGCTCCAGCCACTTGTGACCTAACCTTGCCCAGAATGCTGGGATTTACCACTGAAGGCTGAAGGTGCCCAGGGCCGTCGGCCCCATCTACGACACTGTGGACGAGCCTAGGGTCTTTCTTCCAAGTAGCAGGTAAACTGATCTCATTTATACAAGGGCCACTTAACTATGTCTTGCCTGAATAGTCAGGTTTTTTATTCTTCCTTTGAAGATCTCTGTTGTGGGTGTTGATAGTCCTATTTTCTGCTGCTTTGTTCAATATATAGTGTTTCCTTTATTCCTCCTGCCTCAATGCCCCACCCATATTTTAGGCTAGGACCTACTCCTAATTTAGAGCTCATTTTTTCCTTTTTTTGCCAACTTACAAATTTACCTCTGCCACCCAGCTTAGTGTATCCCAAGGTTCTCCTTACCACCCCATTGCTGTAAAGCTCCAGTATAAGGCCCCCTGGGTTCATCTTTCCAGTTTAAAGAAAACGGAAGCTCCGTCTTCATGCATGCTGCGGATGGCTTTTCCAGTTTACCTGGGTCATTACAAGTTAGAAGCAGCAGTCTTTGGGACTTTGATGTGAGCTGCAAAGTATAGAAGTGTGACAGCAATTCCAGTGCCATGTGGACTTTTCCTGGATTTGTTTCCTGGACTCCTGCTTCTGTGACAGCTTTTGATGGACTGAACTGGGGTTGGGTTGCATTTGCAGAAATTTGGAATGGTGTTGGTGCCAACTTGGACTTGGTGAACATGTTAAGGACACTACTCTTTTATGGATTCTTGTTGTATTGGCCAAGAGTTTGCTTAAAGGTTTTAATCACTGTAATGTATTAGAATGTTTGTTTGGATATCTGTTAGCATTGACTATACTAATTTTGTGTTTGTTCTGTATTTTGTCTGTCTGCCTCCAAATTAGAATCTGGGAAACTAGGAAATCAGATGAGTGCAAATCTCAGCACACAAATTAAAAATAAAAAAGAAATGGGGAATATGTTGTGGACCATAAATCGCAAGAAGCCTTTTTAGATTTGAGGCTTAGCAAAAGGCTAAGTTCTCCCCCCTCTATCTCCATATTTGGCTATGATGCTCAGTATTTGTACCCACTCTACTTGCTTCCTTGGGTTGCTGGAAGCAATATACATGCCCTTCCTCTGACTCTTTGTTTGTTTCAGATGTTGGTAGATTTCACTAATGTATCCTGTTTTTGCCTTGGGAGAGTTCCTGTCTTAGCCTTGGATGGGCAACTTTGTATCAAGGTCCTTGATTTGCATATGGCTATATATAATAAAGCAAACTGGGGCTATGGGGCACTTGGATACTGCCAGGCATTTTGAAGAGTCCTTCTGGTCCCATCGTTTTTGTTTTGTTAAGTGTGTTTCCTTAATTCCACACTGTTATTAGGAGCTGCGCTGGTCCGCGCATCATGACTTTATTAAAGTCTTGCACTGGTTGATGAGAAACAGACAGGGAAAAACACTTCCCTCCAGTTCCACAACCAGGAGAATCTTCTCTGGTTTCTCCTACAATCAAAAGCCTCACCAGTCTCAGTGGAGCTCACAAAAGCCCCTCAGCTCTGGTTCTGCATCTGCACACCTTCTCCTCTCTGCACAAACTGGCTTCTTCAGCACTCTGAATTCTCTCTGTTCTCCCTGCAAAACATGGCTTCTTTCTCTGCTCTCTCTGTGCAAACATGGCTTCTTCCTCTCTTCAAAACTTTCTGGCATGAAAACCTCTCCTCTAGCAAACATTTGCAAAACAGTGGCCCTTCCCAAACAGGAAGGTATATTGCAATTTCACAGATCACATACATGGCACTGCCCAGCACCATTTTTTAACACTAAAAGTGAGCAAACACAAATAATACAAATTTTTTTTTTGTATTTTTCTGAAGCTAGAAACGGGGAGAGACAGTCAGACAGACTCCCGCATACGCCCGACCAAGATCCACCCAGCACGCCCACCAGGGGCAACGCTCTGCCCACCAGGGGGTGATGCTCTGCCCCTCTGGGGCGTCGCTCTGTTGCAACCAGAGCCACTCTAGCACCTGGGGCAGAGGCCAAGGAGCCATCCTCAGCACCCGGGCCATCTTTGCTCCAATGGAGCCTCGGCTGCGGGAGGGGAAGAGAGAGATAGAGAGGAAGGAGAAGGGGAGGGGTAGAGAAGCAGATGGGCGCTTCTCCTGTGTGCCCTGGCCAGGAATCGAACCCAGGACTTCTGCACACCAGGCTGATGCTCTACCACTGAGCCAACTGGCCAGGGCCCAATACAAATTTTATAAACTCATTTGCCCAACAACTCCCTAAGCTGGTATTTGTCCACCTACTTCTTAAATATTTATTTCCCCCAAGTTTGTGTTTTTAACCTTTGCTCCTCTTATTCTGAGCACACTGCTTCTCCAGAAAGTGACCCCCAAGGCCTCAAAATGGATATTAACGCACAAGGGTTAAAGCCTCTTAGAAACTGCTCATAACCTGTGGCCCCAGATCAGGAGTTGTCCTCCCTTAGGGCAGTTGGCTGAGCCTCAGATATCTCTTAGAGGTGCCTGCATGAACTGGGTGGTGTCCACTGATCTGGCCCACAGTCCCACTGTCAGCCCATATACCACTTGCCTCACTCCCTGGACATCCACTTGGGCAGCCAGTGGCAGAGACCACTACTGTCCATTGAGGACAGGGTCTGGGAGCAGCAGGAGGAGCTGGTGTTCCAGGTACCTAGCTTTGCAGTTTGCAGCTGGAGAAGTTAGGTCCCAGGTGCCCAGGGAGCTGGTGAGCTGGTGTGTCATCCTACTGGCCAACCAGGGTGTCCTGGTGGACCCAACTCCAAGTGATGCTACATATGCTGGACAATTATTTTTGCAGCTTCTATACACTTTTAGTGGCATTCAAGCCAGCTGTAAGCTGATTGTTCTAATGATTCTTATACATTTTGCAAATAAACATTATTATTTTGTAATACTTGGTGTGAAAAAATAGATTGAATTTGAAATCTGTTTATATTATCACCAAAATGTCAATATTACTTATTTGTCAGTGAAGGAAAACATTATTAGATTATTATAATATAGTTTAAATGTACAGTTTTGAGTGGTTGTAAAAGTGATTTAAAAATTTACATTATAGTCTTGTAAGAGCAGTTTCTTGCTGGAGATAATCAGGAGTTTGAAAAGATTGTCACTCAAATGTGTTCCAGAGTCATATGTAGCTACTTCCTCCAAGAGAATGGGGAGAGGTTAAAAAAAGTATATTTACAGACATAAATTCAAGTGTTTCATTTAAGTATTTAAAGCACTTTATTTAGAAATTGGATATAAATTTACTATTTAGTACCTTTCTAAAAGTTTTATATTTTATTTTTCTCATAGAGTAGTTTCCTGTCATTTGTGATTTCACTTTTCATGGTTTCAGTTACTCATGGACAACCATGGTCTGAAAATATTAAATGGGAAATTCTAGAAGTAAACAATTCATAAATTTTTTAATTGCATGCTGTTCTGAGTAGCATGATGAAAGCTTTCGCAATCCCACGCGGTCCCGCCAGGGCTGCGAGCCGCCTGTGCCCACGCTGCAGGTGCTGTCCACTCATTAGGTACTGTCTCCCGCTGGGGCACCACTGGGGCTTGCAGTGTATCCTAGGGGTCTACTGGATTGATATAAAGTATAATAATTTTTCCCACTAAACTCTAAATTTCCTTCAGTGTGTGATACAAATGCAATCTTTTTTTCCCCTATATGCTGTAACATAAAGAATGCTGGGAATTAAAAAAAAATAACACTGATAATTTACATACTGTACAGTTCACCCATTTTAAGAGTACAATTCAATGGTTTTTAGTAAATTTATGGAGTTGTATAACCATTACCATACATTTTAGGCCGTTTTTCTCATCCCAAATAAGATGGGAAGCTATTTTAGATGGCTAATGAGAAGGTACCAGAAGGTATTCCTTTGGGTGCTGAACAAGTATAAAGGTGCTGACTCCCTAGGAACAGGAATTCCAAGAGGGACAGGGAGGATTAGGGGGACAGATGCTGCTCTGGGGAGGGGAGGAGCTTGTGGCTCAGCCCAAGCATCACCTGTGTGAAGACACTTTTCCAATTTGACACAGTCCCTTGCTGTCTCCTTTCCTGGGCTCCAATGTCCACCTCTCATGCATAACAATTACAGGTGGATTTTCGTTTATGGCTCCGCTGTTCCCTCTGTGCTGTCCTTGCACCCTTTAGCTGCTCCATGGCCTCCAAAGTGAGGCTACCAGATCATATACTGTCTAGATTGTCTTCCAGCGGGCAGAACCCCGGGATTCCAATGCTGCCTCTTTCCCCAGTGTCTGGGGAGCTGCCTGCATTTGAAGGTGTGATTTCCAGGGAACAAGCAAATGCCACCGTAGGGGCTTTAGCCCCAGGTTCTATCTGGGGACTTGGCATCAGAGCATTTGCCCGGACTGACGCAGCCATTCCCAGACACCATGAAGACAGCAAGCAGATGAAGTGCCTTTACCACTTTCGGTAAAGGCAGGTATATGGGCAAGAGGGCTTCTCTGAGTGCAGGAAAAAAAATGGAGAGGTTTAGAACGAGCACCTCAAGCTATTCTGTGTGCACTTAACTGCTGCCTGGACTTGCAACCCCCTTTTTAAAAGCAGAGTTACTTCACTAATAATAGAGCTCCATTATTCTTTATCACTAGACTCTAAACTCTGCTCCATATTTCCCCTTGGTGTTCTACTGCTCACTAACCCCTTTATCCACTCTTATAAAGCCACACTTAACGCTGACATGAAATACAGCCAGGATGCCGCGGGAAAGCTTTTTGGCAGTGGCTCAAGCTAGCAGAGTGCTGGTGGCCAGGACAGAGAAACCCTCCCCAGGCTTTTTTTGGTCCAAGTTGCCTCAAATGGTTGGAGGTGGGAGCTGCTTCTTGGTGACCATCTGAGGTTGAGTGTAGGGCTCTGGTGGTGACGCCCTGGTGCTGGGCCAGACAGGCAGCCCTGGGAGGCAGTCGGGTCCCCTCCCCCACCCCAACTCCCTGGCCAGCACAGGACCTTCTAGGCACCCTGAGACAGATCTGACCTGACTACAGTTTTCCTGTCTCATCATGTTGTTAATTAACATAACAGATCTTCACAGTTGGTGGCTGCCACTTGCTCTCATTCCCACCACCTTTTTTTGTACACTAATTAGTACAAAAGCAATGAGCAAATCTTCAAGCACTGATTTGTCTTTGTAGTGCCAATTATTGTGGGAACACCCCAGCCACCTGCAAGCAGATAAACTCCCCCACACCCTAAGTTTGGACGCATGCTCCCTTCCTCTATGAACCCCTGTTGCTAGACCAATATGGGAATGCAGACACTGAAGAGTGTGATACCACATTGTCTCCTCGGGTTCTGAGAAACAAAAGGGGTGGTGAGCAGGGACAAGGAGAGAGAGAACACCACCAGGGGATGTGACTGTTTTAAAGCTGTTGGTTGGTCTTTTTTTCAAAATGTCAGCCCCTTGAAGGTGGCAACCTAGTCTAGACTAGTAGTGTCACATGAAACGTGGCAAAAAAGCCTCAACTAAGAGCTCTCTGTTTCTGCAGTGGGCCTGCCTCAGATAGCTCTCAGCCCTGCTGGCACAGGGACCCCGTGTGACTGAGACATGGGAGCCTGGTACAGCTGTGACCTGGAGAGAGATTCGAGGGCAGAGGGGTGCTCCTCCACGTGGTACAGGGCAGACAGATGTTGGCCCTTGTCACTAGGTTGCTTGCCAATAAACCTCTGTGGCTAGTGAGTCCCCAGAGGGTGCAAGTTAGGATTAAATCTAATGGCCCACCAGTTCTTGGCTCCGTTGTTTCATTACCGTCTGTCCGAATCAAATGCGAACCTGCATGGGCCAGGTGGCTGTGATGGTGGCAGTGGCTACTGGCTTTACAGGAGGTGAGAGTAGTGCCAAGTAAGTGATGTACTATATCTACCATACAATCCTTAATTTTTTTAAATTGTGGTAAAATGCACAGGATATAAAATCTACCATCTTAATCATATTTAAGTGTGTAGTTCAGTAGTACTAAGTGCAGTCACACTGTTGTGCAATCCATCTTTAGAACTTTTCCATCTTGTAAAACTGAAATTCTACACCCATTAAATAGCAACTCCTAAGCCCTCACCCTCCAGCCCCTGGTAATCATTCTACTTTCTGTTTCTATGTGCTTGGCTACTAGAGATAAATGGGATCATGCAGTGTTTGTCTTTTTGTGACCAGCTTGTTTCACTTCACATAATGTCCTCAAGCTTCATCCATGTAGCATGTGTCAGGATTTCCTCCCTCCTAAGGCTTAATGATATTCCATTGTATGTATATAGCACATTTGTCTTCTGTGAATGGGCATTTGGGTTACTTCCCTATTTTGGCCATTGTGAATAATGATTCTACAATACTAACGTGGTTGTACACATATCTGATCATTTTCTTTAAGTTTTTTTCTTTCTCAATAATTAATTATCTGTTTACATTGGAACAACCTGTAGAACTTTAAAAAAAATGCTACCTCATGAGCCAACAACTAAATTAAATCTAAATGGCTGGGTTTTGAACCCAGATTAAGAATCAGATGTGCTTGTTAAAATATGGATTCTCTGGAGACTGTAATTCAGTTAGTCTAGGATAGCGCCCAGAAATCTGTACTTCTGGAAAAGCATCCTAGGATATTCTCGTAATTGGGCATTTTAGAAATTGCTGTCTAAATCATCAATCAAAGGCCTCCCTAACCTCCATGATGTTTTTACCTTTGGATCATAAATGGCCCCAAACTGTTTGCTAGTTACCTTATGTATCTTGGTCTTATATTCCCACCCAGAATATAAATTCATAAAATTTTCCATCTGAATTCAAAGGGGTCATAGAGACCATATAATCTCTTCTACTAAGGACATACCTTAGTTAATTTCAGAACTGGATCTAGATGAAAAATTCCTTCAACTCAGTGGTGATTTAAAATTTTGTTTTCCCACTGCCAAGGCAGGCTGGCACTTGACTTTTAAGAAAGACAATGGGATTACTGTTGTCCTGGTGAAAGGTGGAGTGTTTACGTTTATACCTTCTACTGCTCTGAGAAACCCCGTCAATGATTGGTATAGCATCATGAAACATAAACAACTGAATAACAAATCTAAACTGTGCCTATCATAGCCCAAGGTGCCCAAATAATGGCCTTGACTTTTAGGCCAGGTTCAAGTCCACATCAGCTGTGAGACCCTGGACCAGTATGAATGTTATTATACTTTCTTCCTTAAGTCATGAACCATAAGAGCTTGCATTAATTGAACATTGACTATCACTAAGTGCTACCTAGATGGATTACCTGGATAACTTTATAGGCCTATAAGAAAATGAAAGCTTGGAATATTTTTTTTTCATTCAGTGAGAAGAAGGGAGGCAGAGACAGATTCCCACATGCACCCCAACCAGGATCCATGTGGCAAACCTACTAGGGAGCAACACTCTGCCCATCTGGGGATGTTGCTCCATTGCTCAGTAACCAGGTTCTTCTTACTACCTCTGGCGGAGGCCAGGGAACCATCCTCAGCACTTGGGGCCAACTTGCTCAAAGTGAGCCATGGCTGCAGGAGGGGAAGAGAAAGAGAGAGAGAGAAGCAAGAGGGGGAGAGGTGGAGAAGCAGATGGACACTTCCCCTGTGCTCTGACTGGGAATTGAACCAGGGACATCCCCATGCCAGGACAATGTTCTACCACTGAGCCAACCAGCCAAAGCCAAAAGCTTGGAAATTTTAAGTTGACTTGTCCAAGATGGTTTGCTAGCAAGTGAAAAGGCTTAAATTTGAGGCCAGGCTGATTTATTAATCCATTTTCTTAATTGCTGTGCTGTTTTGCATGGATGAAAAGAGAAGGCAAATAAAATGCTTACCAGAGTGTGTAGTTCATTCGAGAATCTCAGTAAATGGCCATCGTCATCCTCACTGCACCAGCAACTAACCCTTCCTTATAGAGTTCTTATTATGTACCAAGCATGGTTTTAAGCACTTAACATTTTTTATTTGAAAAACAACCCTGTGAAGTAGTACTGTTATAATAGATTTTATAGAGGAGCAATCTGAGGCACAAAAAGATTATGTAACCCAAAGTTTATAGCTAGTAAGTGGCAGAGGTGGGATTTGAACTAGGGAGTCTGGCTCCATACTTAAGCCATTACCCATTACACTATGCTGTCTTCCACGTGGCAAATGGAAAATAGTACTACTAGTAATGATAAGTAGTAAGGCCCTCAGAGTCTTTCAATGTAATATTTTTCTACATGCTTTCCTTGTAGGCATGCCTTTAAGATAAAAACACATATTATAATAGATACAAGTGTTCTTTTTATGTCTTTCCTTTCTGTCCTCTCAGAATTCAATCAATACGGTTCAATCTAATGCTATTTCACTTCATCTGATTTCTTAATCATTTTGCAAGTGACTCTGGGGAAGGGAAGTTCATGGGGCTATTATATCTTTTAAGCTGGGAGAAACTTTTGAAATTCTCCAGGACAGAGGTCTCTAAAATAAAGTGCGTGTACCCTACAGGTTACACAAACTTCTCCATCAGAGATGGAGAAAAAAATATTAGTATAAAACCAAAATTAAGGGCCATAGTGATCTTCCTATTGCTAAATCCAATGGACATCTCCTAGACATTATCATCATGACTCCTCAGCTCCTGCTGACCCTTCTTGAAGTATTTCTCTCCCTTAACTAAGTAAGGTCACGCTCTAATTCCTTTACTTTGCTTTCTCTGGTAGTTTCTTCTCAGCTTCTTTAATAGGTTTCTTATTCCCTGCATTAAAAAAAAAATTAATGTATCGATTGATGTGGCATCCTCACTTGCTCTATGTGTCAGAAGATCATAGACCCTGTACAGTGGGTCCCGTGTCTAAGGCAAGGGTGAAGCTTCTGTAGCAGCATGGACAAAGCTGCCTTCCTTGTTATTCTTTTTACAGTATTTTTATGCATGCTGTTATGGGTTAAGTTATGTTCCACAAAAAGATATGTTAAAGCCCTAACTCCCAGTATCTCAAAATATGATTAATTTGGAAACAGGGTCATTGTAGATGCAGTTAATTAAGTTAGATGGCATCATACTGAATTAGGGTGGTGTGTCTAATATAGCTGGTATCCTTATAAAAAAAGAAGAAGAGACACTCTGAGAGAAGACAGCTCTGGGGTGATGGGGCACACATTGCAATGAAACATCAGCAAGCCAGGACCACCATGGATTGCCAGTGAGCACCAGCAGTGAGAAGAGGTGAAGAATGATTCTTTCCTACAGGTAGCAGAGGGAGTGATATAACAGCCACAGGAAACTAATACATGTGCCTACTTATATTTGTGAATCTGGTTTCCCTATTTAAATGAAAGCACCCCTCACCGAATGGACACTCTGCAAAGACAACCAGTTGAGAATGGTGCAAGCAGTGGACCACATGGGCGTGGCGGCACTGCCCCACCCCATTGATCACCGCCATGTGGGAAAAATAAAGACAGCTCCGTCAAACCTGGTAAGGAGTCAGCCAAAAACATCTTAAATTATCAGGATATTTAATCTATAAATATTGCCTCTTATAATAAATTAACCTTACATCAAATCATATTTTCCTTGAGGCAACTGCTGATGATAGCATTGGGCCATCACAATCAACAGGATATTTAAAATTCTTTATTTCATCTTTATCTCATTCTTTTAAATATTTTATTTCTATGCCTTTTAATACTATATACACTATTTTTTTAATGAAGTATTTGTACTTCATAAATGAAAGCATAAACGACTGCTTACTAGTGGTGATATGTGCTCATGTTTTTAAATTAATGGGGTACATGACCAAAGTTGGAGACCCCTGATTTAGCCGACACTCACCTATTTTTTATGCATGAGAAAAAAGGTCCAGGGTGGTTACCTGAATAGGTAGGTTACCATAGTCAGAACTTGGAACTTGGTTTTTCTGACCCTAGGCCAGGGTTAAGACTCCAGAAAGGCTCTCTTCCTCAAAGCTGTAGTGAGACGCACACTGCCCTGTCCTAGCATCATGAGGCCTTGGGGGTTGTTTAGTAAGATGCTCTTGTTTAGCAAGCCCGTGGAAGCTCTGGTGCTCCAGCAGAGTCAGGCTCAATGGGAGTGAGTCCAGGCTCTGCTACAGTAGTTGTGTGACTTGAGGCAAGTAAGTGCCTTAACCTCTTTGATTCTCACTTTCCTCAATAATAAGATCTGAAAAATTGTGTTTATGGCATAGAATTGTTTTTAAAGAATAAATTAAGTAATGTCAAGTGTAAATTCTGTGTTCCTTAAAGTCTAATTGTAATAGTGAAAGTTGATTACTGTTGAGATTATGAAGGTGCAGAAGATGTACTTCTTTCTGTCTTATGTATGGAGGCATTCCTGGGGACTGAGGGATGGGACCTATATCAAGATATGACTATGAGGTTTGCCTGGCTGCACATGTGGCACAGAGGTGGTTTGATGCTGCATGTGGCACCCAGCCCAGGGAGCCCAGTGATGGTTTCTGTGGGCCGATACTGGCTGGGTGAAGACCTGCAATTCTCACTGCCTTTCTCTGATCTCAGGTCACATTTTTGGTGTTATGCTAAGTGAAATAAGTTAGTCAGATAAAGACAAATACCATATGACTTTACTTATATGTGGAATCTAAAGAGCTATATGAATGAACAAACAAACAGAAACAGACCCACAGATACAGAGGACAGACTGATGGCCGTCAGAGGGGAGAGGGGTCAGGGGACTTGGGTAAAAAATGTGAAGGGATCGAGAACTACAGATTGGTAGTTAAAAACCAGTCATGGGGATGTAAAGTACAGTGTAGGGAATATGGTCAATAATATTGTAATAACTGCGTATGGTGTCAATTGGGTATTTGAAGCATCAAGGGGAGCACTCTGTAAAGTATATGATTATCTAACCACTAAGCTGTACACCTGAAACTAATATAAAATAATACTGAAAGTAAGGTGTAATAAAAAAAATTTAAATTGAAAGAATCCCAGGGCTCATTGGGACTTACATTATTTCTCTTGTCTGGGTCATCACAAGCCAATGTTTTGATGGAGAAGCCTCTTTCTTGCCTCAACCCAGTCCTCAGTCCACAGTAATCTGGCTTTTACCCCTTAACTGCCTGAAAGATGCCCAACTAAGGGCCATAGTGACCTCCTTATTGTCAGGTGCAAGGGACACCTCTTGATTGTTACCATGACTTCGTGCACCATTGTCACTATTGAGGACAATTTGATGTCTTTTTCTTCTGGAAGCATACTCTCTTTCTTAGTTGAGGAACAATACTCTCTCTCGGCTCCCCCTTTCTACACATGCTCCTTTGCATTCCCCTTTGCTGCCTGACATTCTTTTGCTCTGCACTTGCATGCTGGGACCGCCCCCAGCTCTGCCCTGCACCCCTATTCTTCCTGTACAACTCCGTGAATACGCTTGGCTTCCACTCCACTTGGCACCACTGATTCTCAAACAGGGAGGGCTGTCAAAATCGCCTGCCAGGAGGAAGCCTTTTTCAAACTACATATGCAATTGTAGGGGTTCTGAATGTACCATCTGTCACTGACATTCACTGTCTTTGTGGTCCTTTTAGGGATGGTGGGTCCTCAGTTGTGTCTGTGTGTGTTGAGAAGCACTTATTTAATACTGACATATCCCAAGCTGTCACCTGTACTTACAAGTGCTACTGTACATACCCACTTGGATGTCCACTAGGTACCTCACATTCAATCTGACCCAAGTGATACTTGGTTTGTCCATAAACGTGCTCCTTTTATACATCTCCAGTTTCAGTGAGTGGCATCATCATTCGAACAGTTGCTTAAGCCAAAAGCGAGTTATCACCCTTGAGACTTTCTATTCTGTTACCTCCAACCTGATGTCCACAATCAATTACCAAGCCTTGTGGATCTACCTTCTAGAAAATCACTTGCATCAGATCATTTCTCTTATTTCTCATTGATGCTACTCTCCTCATTTCCATCCAGTTTCCACTGTTTAGTCCACTGGCTGCACTTAGCCCTGCTCAAATGCACTTCCATCATGATGCCATCTGCTTTAGTGCTTTAGGGTTCCTTGTTGCCCTCAAGACTCAATTGGCCCCACCCAGCTCTTCTGCCTCATTTCTTGCCTCTTCTTATCTTACTCTACACATTTTGGTCATACTTAGGGAGGCCTTTAGGGATTGTTCAGATCAGAATATACTGGAAAATGAAAGAGGGTGCTGTTAATAATTTCTCTGGGCCAGTAAGAGAAGACTGGAACACTCTCAAGAAACCAGGAGTTATAGTCAACCCAAGTCATACTGAACCTTACTCCATGTGCTTTGTTTACTGTCATCTGTAGACCTTTGTTTTGAAGCCCCCTCCACCTGGCATAGTCTTTTATGCCTTTTTGAGACTTCCACTCCTCCTGTGTGTTCCCCTAGTATTCTGTACCTCATCCATTTAGCTTGTAAAACACTCCATTTTAGGTCGTGGCTAGTTCGCTCAGTGGATAGAGCATTGGCCTGGCATGTGGATGTCCTGGGTTCGATCTCTGGTCAGGACACACATGAGAAGCGACCATCTGCTTTTCTTTCCCTCCATTTCTCCCTTCTCTCTCTCTTCCCCTCTCACAGCTAGAGGCTCAATTGGTATGAGGGTGGCCCGGGGAGCCTAGGATAGCTCGTTTGTCTGAGTGTTGGCCCGAGATGGGGGTTGCCAGGTGGATCCCGGTTAGGGCGCATGCAGGAGTCTGTCTATCTATCTCCCCTCCTCTCACTTAAAAAAACAAAACAAAAAACACTTCATTTTAATTGTCTTTCTTTCTCCAACCTCACCTGAAAGAAAAACAAAGTCAGTTTGGGTCTAGAGTTAATTTAATGCTTCTACCATTCCCTAGACTGCTTTATTTAGCACACTCTGACCTTTTTAAATAAGAGAGAGAGTGTGTTTCAGGCTTACATTTATTGTGTAAATGGAAGAATTTAGCCAGAAATTTAAGACACCAGCTTGTTTCATTTTATTTATTGATATTTTTCTTGTTTATGACAAGTAATGTTGATTTTCTATTTGTGCTAATAATACAATGTTTTCTTTTTTTTATAATGTATTTTTTTATTATTAAATTTAATGCAGTGACATTGATAAATCAGGGTACATATGTTGAGAGAAAACATCTCCAGATTATTTTTGACATTTGATTGTGCTGTATACCCCTCCTCCAAAGTCAAATTGTCTTCCGTTACCTTCTATCTGGTTTTCTTTGTGCCCCTCCCCTCCCCCAACACCTCTCTCCTTCCTCGCCCTCCCCCTCCTCCCCCCACTGCCCCACTCCTGTTGTCATCACATTCTTGTTCATGTCTCTGAGTCTCATTTTTATGTCCCATCTATATATGGATTCATATAGTTCTTAGTTTTTTCTGATTTACTTATTTCACTCCGTATAATGTTATCAAGGTCCATCCATGTTATTGTAAATGATCCGATGTCATCATTTCTTATGGCTGAGTAGTATTCCATACTATATATGTACCAAAGCTTTTTAATCCACTTGTCCTCTGACAGACACTTGGGCTGTTTCCAGATCTTCGCTATTGTGAACAATGTTGCCACAAACATGGGGGTGCATTTTCTCCTTTTGGAGCCATTCTATGGTGTTCTTGGGGTATATTCCTAAAAGTGGGATAGCTGGGTCAAAAGGCAGTTCAATTTTCAATTTTTGAGGAATCTCCATACTGTTTTCCACAGTGGCTGCACCAGTCTGCATTCCCACCAGCAGTGCAGGAGGGTTCCCTTTTCTCCACATCCTCGCCAGCACTTATTCTGTGTTTTGTTGAAGAGCACCATTCTGACTGGTGTGAGGTGATATCTCATTGTGGTTTTAATTTGCATTTCTCTAATGATTAGTGATGTTGAGCATTTTTTCATATGCCTATTGGCCATCTATATGTCCTCTTTGGAGAAGTGTCTATTCATTTCTTTTTCCCATTTTTTGATTGGATTGTTTGTCTTCTTGGTGTTGAGGTTTACAAGTTCTTTATAAATTTTGGTTATTAACCCCTTATCAGATGTATTGTCAAATATGTTCTTCCATTGTGTAGTTTGTCTTTTTATTCTGTTCTTATTGTCTTTAGCTGTGCAAAAGATTTTAGTTTGATATAGTCCCATTTGTTTATCCTATCTTTTATTTCACTTCCCCGTGGAGATAAATCAGCAAATATATTGCTCCGAGAGTTGTCGGAAAGCTTACCTCCTATGTTTTCTTCTGAGATGCTTATGGTTTCATGGCCTATATTTAAGTCTTTTATCCATTTTGAGTTTATTTTTGTGAGTGGTGTAAGTTGGTGGTCTAGTTTCATTTTTTTGCAGGTAGCTGTCCAATTTTCCCAACACCATTTGTTAAAGAGGCTGTCTTTACTCCATTGTATTTTCTTACCTCCTTTGTCAAATATCAGTTGTCCATAGAGCTGTGGGTTTATTTCTGGGTTCTCTGTTCTGTTCCATTGGTCTATATGCCTGTTCTTTTGCTAGTACCAGGCTGTTTTGAGTACAATGGCCTTGTAGTATAACTTGATATCAGGAAGTGTGATACCTCCCACTTTCTTCTTCTTTTTTAAGATTACTGAGGCTATTCATGTTCTCTTTTGGTTCCATATAAATTTTTGGAATATGTGATCTATATCTTTGAAGGATGTCATTGGTATTTTAATTGATATTGCATTGAATTTATAATTGCTTTGGGTAATATAGACATTTTAATGATGTTTATTCTTCCTAACCATGAGCACGGTATATACTTCCACTTGTTTGTATCTTCCTTGATTTCTTTTATCAATGCTCTGTAATTTTCTGAGTATAAGTCTTTAGTCTCCTTGGTTAAGTTTACTCCTAGGTACTTTATTTTTTTGGTTGTAATAGTGAAGGGGATTGTTTCCTTAATTTCTCTTTCTGACTGTTCATTGTTGGCGTATAAGAATGCCTCTGATTTCTGAGTATTGATTTTATATCCTGCCACTTTGCTGAATTCATTTATCAGGTCCAGTACTTTTTTGACTGAGACTTTAGGGTTTTCTATATACAATATTATATCATCTGCAAATAATGATAGTTTTACTTCTTCTTTTCCAACTTGAATGCCTTTTATTTCTTCTTCTTGTCTGGTTGCTGTGGCTAGGACTTCCAGGACTATGTTAAATAAGAGTGGTGAAAGGGGGCACCCCTGCCTTGTTCCTGATCTTAAGGGTACTGCTTTTAATTTTTGCCCATTGAGTATGATGTTGGCTGTAGATTTCTCATAGATGGTTTTTATCATGTTGAGGTATGTTCCCTATATTCCCACTTTGCAGAGAGTTTTGATCATGAATGGGTGCTGGATTTTATCAAATGCTTTTTCTGCATCTATTGAAATTATCATATGGTTTTTCTCCATCTTTTTGTTTATGTGATGAATCACGTTGATTGATTAACGAATATTGTACCAGCCTTGCCTCCCCAGAATAAATCCCACTTGATCATGGTGTATGATTTTTTCCATATATTGTTGGATTTGGTTTGCTAATATTTTGTTGAGGATTTTAGCATCTATCTATATATATATATATATATATATATTTTTTTTTTGTATTTTTTCTGAAGCTGGAAATGGGAGAGACAGTCAGACAGACTCCCGCATGCGCCCGACCGGGATCCACCCGGCACGCCCACCAGGGGGCTACACTCTGCCCACCAGGGGGCGATGCTCTGCCCCTCCGGGGCGTCGCTTTGACGCGACCAGAGCCACTCTAGCACCTGGGGCAGAGGCCAAGGAGCCATCCCCAGCGCCCGGGCCATCTTTGCTCCAATGGAGCCCCGGCTGCGGGAGGGGAAGAGAGAGACAGAGAGGAAGGAGGGGGAGCGGGTGGAGAAGCAAATGGGCGCCTCTCCTATGTGCCCTGGCTGGGAATCGAACCCGGATCCCCCGCACGCCAGGCCAACGCTCTACTGCTGAGCCAACCGGCCACGGCCAGCATCTATATTCATTAGAGATATTGGCCTATAATTTTCTTTTTTTGTGTTGTCTTTGCCTGGTTTTGGAATCAGAATTATGCTGGCCTCATAAAAGGAGCTTGGAAGTCTTCCTTCCTCTTGAATTTTTTGAAATAGTTTGAGAAGGATAGGAATTAGTTCTTCTTTGAATATTTGGTAGAATTCAGTTGTGAAGCAATCAGGCCCTGGACTTTTCTTTGTTGGGAGGTTTTTGTTTTTTTTTTCAAATTTTAGACTTTTTTGGAGGTTTTTTTTTTTCTTTTTTAATTTTTATTTTTTATTTTTATTTATTTATTTTAGAGAGGAGAGGGAGAGACAGAGAGAGAAAGAGAGAGAGAGAGGAGAGACAGAGACAGAGAAGGGGGAAGGAGCTGGAAGCATCAACTCCCATATGTGCCTTGACCAGGCAAGCCCAGGGTTTCGAACTGGCAACCTCAGCATTTCCAGGTCGACGCTTTATCCACTGCACCACCACAGGTCTGGCTCTTTGTTGGGAGTTTTTTGATAACTGTTTTGATCTCATTTGGTGTAATCGGTCTGTTTAGGTTTTCTGATTCTTCCAGATTGATTTTTGGAAGATTACATGTTTCAAGGAATTTGTCCATTTCATCTAGGTTGTCTAGTTTTTTGACATACAGTTCTTCGTAGTATTTTTTTTTACAATATTTTGTATTTCTGTTGTGTCAGTTGTTATTTCTCCACTCTCATTTCTAGTTTTATTTATTTGAGTCCTCTCTCTCTTTTTCTTGGTGAGTCTAGTTAAAGGTTCATCAGACTTGTTTACCTTTTCAAAGAACCAGCTCCTAGTTTCATTGATCCTCTGTATTGTTTCTTTAGCCTCTATGTCATTTATTTCTGCTCTGATCTTTATTATTTCCTTTCTTCTACTACATTTGGGCTTTACTTGCTGTTATTTTTTTAGTTCTTTTTGTTGCAGGGTTAAGTTGTTTATTTGAGCTTTTTCTAGCTTCTTAAAGTGTGCCTGTAGTGTTATGAACTTCCCTCTCAGTACTGCTTTTGCTGTGTCCCATAAATTTTGAGTTGTTGTATGCTCATTGTCATTCGTTTCTAGGAATGTTTTTGTTTCTTCTTTGATCTTATTCTTAATTCATTCATTATTTAACAAACTGCTATTTAGTTTCCATGTGTTCGAGAATTTTTGAGCTTTTCTGTTGTGGTTCATTTCTAGTTTCATGCCATTGTGATCGGAGAAAGTGCTTGATATGATTTCAATCTTTTTAAATTTGTTGAGACCACTTTTGTGCCCTAACATGTGGTCTATCCTAGAGAATATACCATGAGCACTTGAAAAGAATGTATATTCTGCTGCTTTAGGGTGAAAGGTTCTGAAGGTATCTATTAAATCGAGTTGATCTAGTGTGTCCAATAAGTCTGCTGTTTCTCTGTTAATTTTCTTTCTTGAGGATCTATCTAGAGATTCTAGTGGGGTATTAAAATCCCCTTCTATTATAGTATTGCTGTTGATCTCGCCCTTTAAATCCATCAAGGTCTGCTTTATATATTTAGGTGCTCCTATATTAGGTGCATAGGTATTTATAATATCTTCCTGTTGGATTACTCCCTTTATCATTATGTAGTGGCCTTCTTTATCACTTACTATATCCTTTGTTTTAAAGTCCAATTTGTCTGATATAAGTATTGCTACTCCAGCTTTTTTTTCATTTCCATTTGTATGAAATGTTTTTTTCCATTTTTTTACCTTCAATCTATGTGCAGTTTTTGTTTTAAGGTGTGTCTCTTGTAGACAGTATATGTACGGGTCCTGTTTTCTTATCCATGCAGCTACCTTATGTTTTTTGATTGGATAATTTAATCAATTTACATTTATGGTTATTATTGATATGTAGTTGTTTATTGCTATCTTATTTTTTAAATCTGTATTCCTTTTTTGCTATATTCTTTTCCCACTTTGATCTGTTTACAACAGGCCCCTTAATGTTTCCTGCAGCATTGGTTTGGTTATAATGAATTCCTTGAATTGTTTTTTGTCTGGGAAGCTTTTTATTTCTCCTTCGATTTTAAATGATAGCCTTGTTGGATAAACTAGTCTTGGTTGTAGGTTCTTGTTCTGCATTAGTTTGAATATTTCTTGCCATTTCCTTCTGGCCTCAAGTGTTTCTGTTGAGAAGTCAGATGTCATTCTTATGGGGGCTCCTTTGTAGGTGATAGCTTTTTTTTTTTCTTGCAGCTTTTAATATTTTCTCTTTATCACTTAGCTTTGGTATTTTAATTATGATGTGTCTTGGTGTAGGTTTCTTTGGGTTTCTCTTTAATGGAGACCTCTGTGCTTCTTGAACTTGTGAGAGTTTCTCCTGCATTAATTTAGGGAATTTTTCAGCTATGATATGATTGAACAAAGTCTGTATCCCTTGTTCTTTTTCTTCTTCTTCAGGAATCCCTATGATGCAGATGTTATTTCTCTTCATGTTGTCACCGAACTCTCTAAGAGTTTCCTCAGACTTTTTGAGTCTCTTTTCTTTTTTCTTCTCTGCTTTCATGCTTTCATTCCAGTTGTCCTCCAACTCACTGTTTCGATCCTCAGCTCTCTCTATCCTGTTTTTAATTCCTTCCATTGTGTTCTTTATTTCTGATATTGTATTTGTCATCTCCGACTGATTCTTTTTTATATTTGCTATTTCTTTATTTAGGTGTTCAGTATGACCTTCCATTGTTGTTCTAAGATCCCTAAGCATCCTTACAATCATTATTTTGAATTCCGCATCTGGAAGTTTGATCATTTTCATATCACTCAATTCATATCACTCAAGGTTTCTCTTGTGGTTTCATTTTGATTGCACTTGTATGTCTTCTCATTATCTGTGTTTGGGTGTTTTGTTTGTAGAGTTGGTTGAGTCTAGGCTTGGCGTTGTCTGCCTCCAATTTTCAGTTGTGTTATTTCTAGGTCTTCTTGGGTTGGTATCAGCTATTATTTGTAATCCACTTTCGGATTTGGGCAGCTTTGAAACCTTGATTTGTTTGTTTTCTTAACAGGTGATAGTCTTGTTTACTGATCTCAGAAGGGGGCTTCCTTGAAACTGTATCCAGGAATGCGATGGGTGTAACCTGAGACTCTCAAGGCCTTTTCCACCAACTAATCTCTTTGGGGGCAGAGTGTTTTCTTAGCTTCAGTAGGGGGAGGTGTATCTCAGATCTCCATGGAGACTTGAGTTACTGCCCCTCCTCCCCACTCTTGTTTTCAGCTGTGTCTTGTTGCGCTGATTGGAGCTTGAGAGATGTATGGAGATCTCTGATCTGGAAGCAATTCAGTACTATTTTGTGGAAGGATCAGTCCCTTTCCCACTATGGCTGCCTCCAGCATGAATGATTCAGCTTTTTTTAGGTCATCTCCTGCATTCTTGAGCCCCTCACAGTCTGTCCCTCTCTCCTTTCCACTTGGGAGATAAGCTGGTCTTTTCAACACACCTCACTCCCTGGTTGCCAGGCAAGTGGCTGTGAGCAGTATTTTCTGCTCTTTTCCCTGGAGTGAGATCCCTCTGGGCTCTCAGCCTCCTCCTCTCCCTCTGTTTCTGTAAGCAGGGGAGATTCATGTGCTCCCTACCAGGTTTGTTGTGGCTTCTTCTTTGCTCCTTGGTTTTTGAGAGCTGTTCTTATAATCCAGAGTTGGTTTTTCATGCTGGTTTTTCCTAAATTGATTTGTATTCCAGTTTGGTGGTGAGAGCTGGGTGTCTGTGCCTCCGTTTACTCCGCTGCCATTTTCAGGTCTCCAAATGTTCAATGTTTTTATAAATTTTTTTCATGTAGAAACTCTGTGTGTTTGAAAGGATCCTGGAGACCTTATGCACATCTATGGAAACTGGATGAAGAGATTCAGGGAAGCATGGACTCTTACCCGGCTTAGTTCTCTATGGAGTCAGCTTGCTCCTTTCTGGTAAGACCACAATGCTTTCTCTTAAAGTTCACGAAATTAAGGAAAAGGAGTCAATTAAAATAAAACATTAAATTAATGGTAGCCCAGTTGATATATAGATGTGGAGGAAAATTATAATAGCTGGTACATCTAAAAAATAAGGACATTCTCCTATTACAAGGCAATAAATACCAATATCACACTTAAGAAAATTAGTATAATTCAGGGTATGTAACTTCTGATATATTTTAAATATTCACATTTAAAAATAAATCTCTTTCTGTCTCACACACACACAAAATAAATCGCTATCCAATGGAATCTAAATACCATAGGACTTGATATTCATCATTATCTATTTTATAAATACATAAATAAGCTCTTTCTTAGCATTTGGATATTTTATATCTTTCTTTCCTTGAATTTATATATCTATTCTGCTTAACTCCACAAAATTTTATTTTAATGTATAATTGTTTATGCTTGAAAGTTTTTTTTAATTAAAACATTTTTTAAAATTTATTGATTTAGAAAGAAGAAGGGAAAGAGATAGAGAGACAGAAACATCAATCTGTTCCTGTATGTTCCCTGACTGGGAATCAAACCCACAGCCTTTGCATATCAGGATGATACTCCAACCAACCAAGCCATCTGGCCAGGGCTTGAATGTTTTTTATTGATGATTAGCATTTTATTCTAAACCAAAAAATGTATTGATTAAAATTGAAATCTTCTATTATATCCTGTAATCATAAAATTCTATTGAAATCTCATCCTTGATTGAAATGTTATAATTATTAGTAGTATAGAAACACTCTATTAGTATGCATTATAATACCACAATTGTAATAATGGTCATAAAATGTAAAAAACATCGACATCATTGAGGCCTTAGTAAATTGTGTGTTCATGGGTAAATATCACTCATTTCTAGGAAGTGGCAGGGGCAGCATCAATTGTTTCCACTTTTTATAGATGCAAATAAAAATTCACATACAAATAAGTAGCTATGGAAGGAAATTTATACTGTTAGTTTGCCCTGGCTGGATAACTCAATTGGTTAAAGTGTCACCCTGAAGTGCAGAGATTACTGGTTTGAGCCCCAGTCGGGGCATATATAGAAACAAATTGATGTTCCCGTCTCTCTCTCTCTCTCTCCCTTCCTCTCTTGCTAAAAATCAATATATAAACATTTAAAAATACATGAGTTTGAATTCCTTCATGATTATATGACATCAGTCACATAATAAAGTATCACAAAATTTATTTTAATAATTTTAATAATGATATATCATTTGACAATGCAGTTAGTTCCTCTTTCAATTTTGTCAAAAGGAACTGGAAATGGCCTAGATTGTCAAATATTTGTTATCTAGTTGTTAGACTTACCCTCTTGATTTCTTGGAATCATATTAAAAAATATTTATTAATCATTACCAAATTATTATTAGTTACATGTATTTTTTTCACCTAAAGGTATCACGTTTTCTTGTAAATGCTTGAGAAAAAAATATTGCTCAATTCAATACATTTTATCAATGCAATTAATTTTTTAAATCAAATGCACATACTTTAAATGTATTTATATGGAACTGTGTAGTTACAGATTTTAATTTATAAAAAATGGCCATAGCTCATCAGCCCATTTTTTTTTTTTGTATTTTCTGAAGTTGGAAACAGGGAGGCAGTCAGACAGACTCCCGCATGCACCTGATCGAGATCCACCTGGCATGCCCACCAGGGGGTGATGCTCTGCCCATCTGGGGCATTGCTCTGTTGCAACCAGAGCCATTCTAGCGCCTGAGGCAAAGGCCATGGAGCCATCCTCAGCGCTCGGGCCAACTTTGCTCCAATGGAGCCCTGGCTGCGGGAGGGGAAGAGAGAGACAGAGAGGAAGGAGAAGGGGAGGGGTGGAGAAGCAGATGGGCACTTCTCCTATGTGCCCTGGCTGGGAATCAAACCTGGGACTCCCGCACGCCAGGCTGATGCTCTACCACTGAGCCAACCGGCCAGCACTCATCAGCCAAATTTATACTGCTCGCAAAAATTAGGGGATATTTCATAATAAATATGAAGTGATAAAATATCCCCTAATTTTGGTGAGAAGTATATATGCCAAAAAACATCTGAGTTCATTTACTAGTTCAAGTATTCATCTCTGTGACAAGTCTTTCCTTCTGGTCCCAGTTCTAGTAAAGAAAGAGAGAGAAATTTTCAGCTATGATTTCTTCAAAGACATTCTCTATCCCTTGTTCATTCTCTTCTCCTTCAGACACCCCTATGATGTGGATGTTGTTTCCTTCAAGTTGTCACAGAGCTCTCTTAGAGTTTCCTCAGTCTTTTTAAGCCTCTTTTCATTTTGCTGCTCTGCTTTTGTGCTTTTATTTATCTTGTCTTCTAAATCGCTAATTCGATCCCATGCTTCATCCAGCCTGCTGATTCCTTCTAGTGCAGTCTTTATTTGTGATATTGTATTTGTCATTTCCAACTGGTTCCTTTTTATGATTTTAATGTCTTTTTTTTTTTTTGTATTTTTCTGAAGCTGGAAACGGGGAGAGACAGTCAGACAGACTCCCGCATGCGCCCGACCGGGATCCACCCGGCATGCCCACCAGGGGCGACGCTCTGCCCACCAGGGGACGATGCTCTGCCCCTCCGGGGCGTTGCTCTGCCGCGACCAGAGCCACTCTAGCGCCTGGGGCTGAGGCCAAGGAGCCATCCCCAGTGCCTGGGCCATCCTTGCTCCAATGGAGCCTTAGCTGCGGGAGGGGAAGAGAGAGACAGAGAGGAAGGAGGGGTGGGGGTGGAGAAGCAAATGGGCGCTTCTCCTACGTGCCCTGGCCGGGAATCGAACCCGGGTCCCCCGCACACCAGGCCGACGCTCTACCGCTGAGCCAACCGGCCAGGGCCTTTAATGTCTTTTTGATGCTTGTTATCTCTTTATTTAGGTACTCATTTGTGTGTGTATGTGTGTGTGTGTGTGTGTGTGTGTCAGAGACAGAGAGAGACAGAGAGATAAAGAGAGATGGACAGATAGGGACAGACAGAAAAAGAGACAGATGAGAAGCATCAATTCATTTTGTTGCAGCACTGTAGTTGTTCATTGATTGCTTTCTCTCATATGTGCTTTGACTAGGAGACTACAGCAGACAGAGTGACCCCTTGCTCAAGCCAGTGACCTAGAGCTCAAGCTGGTGAGCCTTGCTCAAACCAGATGAGCCCATGCTCAAGCTGATGACCTTGGGGTTTTGAACTTGGGTCCTCTGCATCCCAGTCCAATGCTCTATACACTGCACCATTGCCTGGTCAGGCTTAGGTACTCATTTTGACCATCCATTGTTGCTCTAAGATCCTTGAGCATCCTAAAAATCATTATTTTTAACTCTGCATCTGGTAGTTTGGTTACTACCAATTCATTTAGTTCTTTTCTAGGGATTTCTCTTGTTGATTCCTTTGTCTGCCCATTTTGTCTGTGTATTATAGAGCATTGTCTGACTTTGAACTATGTTGTGGTGTTCTTATGAAGAAGATGGGCTTGGTGGTACTGTCCTCCAGGCCACTTGTTTTCCTTGCTCTAGGAATGCTTCTTGAGGGTACTATTTTCCCTTCTGTTGTGAGTATTGAATGTAGTTGGTCCTTTCATGGGTACTGTTATTCCTTCAGGCTGTCTGGCTCTCAGGGTCAACCTTGATCATATGTATTAGACACTGCAGTGTCTGTCCTGTTGGGTGTATTTATTCTTTACAGAGTCTAGTGCTTGCTGGACTTCTCCTTTGTGCATGCTGCTTGTGTAGGTAGCTTAGTCTAGGGATGGTACTATCTGTCAACTACTAATGGTTGTATTGGTTTTAGGTCCTCTTGGGTTTGTGTCAGCTGATATTTGTAAGTGACATGGATTCCTGTCTGGAACTACTTCTCTGTTCACTGTTTGTGCCTGCATTTCCTGTGTCTGGGTACTGTGGAAGGGGTCAACCTGTGTATAAGAATCAGCTTCCTCCTGCTTAGAGATGACAGCAACTCCATAAAAGCCCCAAGCTCTGTAAGATTTGCCTTCTCTTTTCAGTTACTCCACCTCCTTTGCAGCAGCCTGGTCTCACAGAGTCTTCTTTAGAAAGACTGTAGTGTGGACTCAGACTTACCCAACCAACCCCTCTACTGGTAGCAAGCTTGGTGGGTTAGGGCAGCTGAGGTTGGGAATACATTAGTGGGACCCCCTAATTCAGGGGTCTCTTGGTCAGGATCTCAGTACAGGGAAAATGGCTCCTACTACAGAGCCTAATTCCTCAGTCAGGGCTGAATACTCAAATTTTATTTCTCCCCAGCAAGGTGAGCAGCAGGTTCAGATCGAGTGGGGTGACAGTCTCCTCTGCAGAAGTTCTTAAAGCTGGTGAGACCCTAGTCTTAGGGAGGAAGACTGAGAAAGTCCTCTCCTGGGGCTGACTGTGCCCCCTAGGAAGTGGCTATGCCCCTAACCAGACCCAACAATAGACTCACAGGCTCCCACACTTTAATTGTCCATGCTCCAAGCCTATCTTTCTTCCCCCTGTTGAAGATAGCCCAGCAGGGCAGGAAATCATGCACCCAGGCCAGTGGGCAAAGGAAATTAATAGATACTTCTCTGAAGAGGACATACAGATGGCCAATAGACATGAAAAAATGTTCAACATCACTAATCATCAGAGAAATGAAAATTAAAACCACAATGAGATATCACCTCACACCTGTCAGAATGGCGCTCATTAACAAAACACAGAATAAGTGCTGACAAGGATGTGGAGAAAAGGGAACCCTTCTGCACTGCTGGTGGGAATGCAGACTGGTGCAGCCACTGTGGAAAACAGTATGAAGATTTTTCAAAAAATTAAAAAGGGAACTGCTTTTTGACCCAGCTATCCCACTTTTAGGAATATACCCCAAGAAAACCATAGCACTGTTTCAAAAGGAGAAATGCACCCCCATGTTTATGTCAGCATTGTTCACAATAGCAAAGATCTGAAAATAGCCCAAGTGTTCATCAGTGGACGAGTGGAGTAAAAAGCAGTGGTATATATACATAATGGAATACTATGCAGCTGTGAAAAAGAAGGAAATCTTTTTTTTTTTTTTTAATAAATTTTTATTAATGGTAATGGGATGACATTAATAAATCAGGGTACATATATTCAAAGAAAACATGTCTAGGTTATTTTGTCATCAAATTATGTTGCAAACCCCTTGCCCAAAGTCAGATTGTCCTCCGTCACCCTCTATCTAGTTCTCTGTGCCCCTCCCCCTCCCCCTAACTCTCTCCCTCCCTCCCTCCCATGTCCTCCCTCCCCCCCACCCTTGGTAACCACCACACTCTTGTCCATGTCTCTTAGTCTCATTTTTATGTTCCACCAATGTATGGAATCATGTAGTTCTTGTTTTTTTCTGATTTACTTATTTCACTCCTTATAATGTTATCAAGATCCCACCATTTTGCTGTAAATGATCTGATGTCATCATTTCTTATGGCTGAGTAGTATTCCATAGTGTATATGTGCCACATCTTCTTTATCCAGTCTTCTATTGAAGGGCTTTTTGGTTGTTTCCATGTCTTGGCCACTGTGAACAGTGCTGCAATGAACATGGGGCTACATGTGTCTTCACATATCAATGTTTCTGAGGTTTTGGGGTATATACCCAGTAGAGGGATTGCTGGGTCATAAGGTAGTTCTATTTTCAGTTTTTTGAGGAACCACCATACTTTCCTCCATAATGGTTGTACTACTTTACAGTCCCACCAACAGTGAATGAGGGTTCCTTTTTCTCCACAGCCTCTCCAACATTTGCTATTACCTGTCTTGTTGATAATAGCTAATCTAACAGGAGTGAGGTGGTATCTCATTGTAGTTTTGATTTGCATTTCTCTAATAACTAATGAAGCTGAGCATCTTTTCATATATCTGTTGGCCATTTGTATCTCTTCCTGGGAGAAGTGTCTGTTCATGTCCTCTTCCCATTTTTTTATTGGATTGTTTGTTTGTTGTTGAGTTTTATGAGTTCTTTGTAAATTTTGGATATTAGGCCCTTATCTGAGCTGTCGTTTGAAAATATCAGTTCCCATATAGTTGGCTGTCTGTTTATTTTGATATCAGTTTCTCTTGCTGAGCAAAAACTTTTAATTCTGATGTAGTCCCATTCATTTATCTTTGCCTTCACTTCTCTTGCCATTGGAGTCAAGTTCATAAAATGTTCTTTAAAACCCAGGTCCATGATTTTAGTACCTATGTCTTCTTCTATGTACTTTATTGTTTCAGGTCTTATATTTAGGTCTTTGATCCATTTTGAATTAATTTTAGTACACGGGGACAGGCTGTAGTCGAGTTTCATTCTTTTGCATGTGGCTTTCCAGTTTTCCCAACACCATTTGTTGAAGAGGCTTTCTTTTCTCCATTGTGTGTTGTTGGCCCCTTTACCAAAGATTATTTGACCATATATATGTGGTTTTATTTCTGGGCTTTCTATTCTGTTCCATTGGTCTGAGTGTCTATTTTTTTGCCAATACCATGCTGTTTTGATTATCGTGGCCCTATAATATAGTTTAAAGTCAGGTATTGTAATGCCCCCAGCTTCATTCTTTTTCCTTAGGATTGTTTTGGCTATTCGGGTTTTTTTATAGTTCCATATAAATCTGATGATTTTTTGTTCCATTTCTTTAAAAAATCTCATAGGGATTTTGATGGGAATTGCATTAAATTTGTATATTGCTTTGGGTAATATGGCCATTTTGATTATATTTATTCTTCCTATCCAAGAACAAGGAATATTTTTCCATCTCATTGTATCTTTTTCGATTTCCCTTAACAATGCTTTGTAATTTTCATTATATAGGTCCTTTACGTTCTTTGTTATGTTTATTCCTAGGTATTTTATTTTTTGTTGTTGCAATCATGAAGGGGATTATTTTTTTGAGTTCGTTTTCTAATATTTCATTGTTGGCATATAGAAAAGCTATGGACTTTTGTATGTTAATTTTGTATCCTGCGACCTTACTGTATTGGTTTATTGTTTCTAATAATCTTTTTGTGGAGTCCTTCGGGTTTTCGATGTATAGGATCATATCATCAGCAAAAAGTGATAGCTTTACTTCTTCTTTTCCGATATGGATGCCTTTTATTTCTTTGTCTTGTCTGATTGCTCTGGCCAGAACTTCTAGCACCACGTTGAATAAGAGTGGAGAGAGTGGACAACCCTGTCTTGTTCCTGATTTAAGGTAGAAAGTCCTCAGTTTTATGCCGTTTAATAGGATGTTGGCTGATGGTTTATCATATATGGCCTTTATCATGTTGAGATATTTTCCTTCTATACCCATTTTGTTGAGAGTCTTAAACATAAAATTGTGTTGTATTTTATCAAAAGCCTTTTCTGCATCTATTGATAAGATCATGTGGTTTTTGTTCTTTGTTTTGTTGATATGGTGTATTACGTTAAACGTTTTGCGTATGTTGAACCATCCTTGAGATTCTGGGATGAATCCCACTTGATCATGATGTATTATTTTTTTAATATGTTGTTGTATTCGGTTTGCCAGTATTTTGTTTAGTATTTTAGCATCTGTATTCATTAGAGATATTGGTCTGTAGTTTTCTTTCTTTGTGCCATCCTTGCCAGGTTTTGGTATGAGGGTTATGTTGGCCTCATAAAATGTGTTTGGAAGTATTGCTTCTTCTTCAATGTTTTGGAAGACTTTGAGTAGAATAGGAACCAAGTCTTCTTTGAATGTTTGATAGAATTCACTAGTATAACCGTCTGGGCCTGGACTTTTATTTTTGGGGAGATTTTTAATAGTTTTTTCTATTTCCTCCCTGCTGATTGGTCTATTTAGGCTTTCTGCTTCTTCATGACTCAGTCTAGGAAGGTTGTATTGTTCTAGGAATTTATCCATTTCTTCTAGATTGTTGTATTTGGTGGCATATAATTTTTCATAGTATTCTACAATAATTCTTTGTATATCTATGATGTCTGTGGTGATCTCTCCTCTTTCATTTTGGATTTTATTTATTTGAGTCCTGTGTCTTTTTTCCTTGGTGAGTCTTGCCAAGGGTTTGTCAATTTTGTTGATCTTTTCAAAGAACCAGCTCCTTGTTTTATTGATTTTTTCTATAGTTTTTCTGTTCTCTATTTCATTTATTTCTGCTCTGATTTTTATTATCTCCTTTCTTCGGCTGGTTTTGGGTTGTCTTTGTTCTTCTTTTTCTAGTTCCTTAAGGTGTGAAGTTAAGTGGTTTACTTCGGCTCTCTCTTGTTTGTTCATATAGGCCTGAAGTGATATGAACTTTCCTCTTATTACTGCTTTTGCTGCATCCCAGAGATTCTGATATGTCGTATTTTCATTTTCATTTGTCTGTATATATCTTTTGATTTCTGCGCTTATTTCTTCTTTGACCCATTCATTTTTTAGAAGTATGTTGTTTAGTTTCCACATTTTTGTGGGTTTTTCCCCCTCTTTTTTGCAGTTGAATTCTAGTTTCAAGGCTTTATGATCAGAAAATATGCTTGGTACAATTTCAATTTTTCTAAATTTGCTGATATTGTCTTTGTGGCCCAACATATGGTCAATTCTTGAGAATGTTCCATGTACACTAGAGAAAAATGTATACTCTGTTGCTTTGGGATGAAGTGTCCTGTAGATGTCTATCATATCCAGGTGTTCTAGTATTTCGTTTAAGGCCACTATATCTTTATTGATTTTCTGTTTGGATGACCGATCTAGAGCCGTCAGCGGTGTATTGAGGTCTCCAAGTATGATTGCATTTTTGTTAGTTTTTGTTTTAAGGTCAATAAGTAGCTGTCTTATATATTTTGGTGCTCCTTGGTTTGGTGCATATATATTAAGGATTGTTATGTCTTCTTGATTCAACTTCCCCTTAATCATTATGAAATGACCATTTTTGTCTCTGAGTACTTTTTCTGTCTTGTAGTCAGCATTATTAGATATGAGTATTGCTACGCCTGCTTTTTTTTGGGTGTTGTTTGCTTGGAGTATTGTTTTCCAACCTTTCACTTTGAATTTGTTTTTATCCTTGTTGCTTAGATGTGTTTCTTGTAGGCAGCATATAGTTGGATTTTCTTTTTTAATCCATTCTGCTACTCTGTGTCTTTTTATTGGTAAGTTTAATCCATTTACATTTAGTGTAATTATTGACACTTGTGGGTTCCTTACTGCCATTTTATAAATTGCTTTCTGTTAGTTTTGTATCTAGTTTGATTCTTCTCTTTTGTTTTTCTATCATTTGTTTTTGTTTGTTTGTGTTCCATACTTCTTTCCTCTGTTGCTACCTTTTTTAAGTCAAGTGTTTTTGTGGTGGTTTTTTTAAGGGTGGTTACCATTAAGTAATGAAAAGGGTACCTACCATATTCATTGTAGTACCCTATCTTATAAGTATTTCTGCACTTCATCATCCTTTGCTACTGTTAATCTCCATCCTCTCCCCCCTTTTTTTCCTTTGTTGTCACAGTTTAAGTTTGGTTTTATTGTGTTCTTGGTGGAGCTGTTACTTGTGGTGTTGTTTTCTTTTGTTCTTTGAATCTGGTTGGAAAACCCCCTTTAGTATTTCCTGGAGTGGGGGCTTTCTGTTGATACATTCTCTCATCTTTTCTGTATTTGTGAATGTTTTTATATCTCCTTCATACTTGAAGGATAGCTTTGATGGGTATAGTATTCTTGGCTGAAAGTTCCTCTCTTTCAGGGCTTTAAATATTGGGGTCCAATCTCTTCTAGCTTGTAGAGTTTCTGCTGAGAAATCTGATGATAATCTAATAGGCCTTCCTTTATATGTTGTACTCTTCTTTTCCCTGGCTGCCTTGAGAATTTTTTCTTTGTCATTGGTTTGTGTCATCTTTATTATGATGTGCCTTGGAGTGGGTTTGTTGGGGTTAAGAAAACTTGGTGTTCTGTTTGCTTCTTGAATTTGAGGCTTTAGTTCCTTCCACAGGCTTGGGAAGTTCTCGTCTATTATTTGTTTGAGTATATTCTCCATTCCATTTTCTTTCTCTTCTCCCTCTGACATACCTATTATTCTTATGTTATTCTTTCTGATGGAGTTAGACAATTCCTGTAGGGCTTTCTCGTTTTTTATTATTTTTGAGTCTCTTTCTTCTTCTCTCTGTTGTGCCTCAAGTTGTTTGTCTTCTATTTCACTAATCCTATCTTCTATCTGGGCTGTTCTGTTAGCTAAGCTTGTTACCTCATTTTTCAGCTCGTGAATTGATTTTTTCATTTCTGTTTGATTTGTTTTTATAGTTTCAATTTCCTTGGTAATATATTCTTTGTGTTCATTGAGTTGTTTTCTGTTCTCCCTATATTGCCTTTCTGTGTTTTCTTGTATATCTCTGAGTATTTTTAAGATTTATATTTTAAATTCTTTGTCATTTAGCTCCAAGGCTTCCAATATGTTAAGTCTTTTCTCCATAGATTTTTCCACATCTATTTGTGTTACCTCTCTTTCTTTTGTATCCATAATATTCGATTTCCTCTTTCTTATCGGCATCTGAGGGTGGTCTTATTGATAGCACTAATTAGAATTAATAAAGAGTAAAAAGAAAAAAAAAAGGGTAAAACACCCTACAAAAAAAAACAGTAATAATTTATTATTTCCCCCTTTTTTTATCTCTTCTCTTTCCCTCCTCTCCCCTCCTCAGGGAAATATCATGCCTATAATGGAGGGCCTGATTTGGGGTGAAGAGTTCAAGGGGCAAAAAAAAGGGAGTAGGGACCTACTAAATGCAAAAAAAAAAAAAAAAAAAAAGGAAGAAAATCTTAGACAAGCATAAGTTGATTTGCTTGTAAGTGATGGTCAACTAAGAGATATAATGAGAGGGATAAGAGGGAATCAGAAAAAAGGACCAAAAAAGAATAATAAAGAAGAAAAAATAAAAATAATAAGTAAAAATCTGTTGTATTAAGTGGAGCAAAGACTAAATACAATGGAGACCTTGGGTTGGGAGGACCCAAAATGCCACAAAAATAAACAAACAAGAAAAAAAAAAAACAAAAGCAAAAAAGAGAAATAAAGCCAAAAAAAAGCCTTGAGTCCCGAATTAACTAATTTGTTCGTGATTGAGGATTAAATGGGAAGAAAGTAAAACGAGAAAAGAAAAAACGAATAGAAAGGAAAAAATAAGAAAAAGAGAAAAACGAAGGAAGAAATAAAAAAGGAAGAGAAAAAAACAAAATAAAGCAAGACAAAAAAAAAAAACAAAAGAGGAGAGAGTGAGAGTTAAGTGTTTTGGAGTATAACCTTAAAGGAGGGTGAGGATGAAGAAGAGAAATAAAATGTAACAGTTATGGGTAGTGTAGTTCAAGAAAAGGGAAGCATAAGATGGGCAGAGAATAGAAGGACCGAGGTGGAGGAAATAAAGGCAATAAGATAGAAGAAACAAACAACAACAACAAAAAAATAGTGGAACAAGTTGTAAAGTCTGTGGATTTTTCTTGATTTTGAGAGGTTAACTTCTTCCTTTTTCTTTTCTCTCCCTCTTCCTGGTCGGTGACTCTGTACCCCAGGCTCTGCCCCTGTGTCACACTTAGGTAGGGATTTGCAGTTGATGGGATTCTATGGCAATGTCATATAATTGGCTTTAGTCTTGCTGGTAGTCAAGGCTTGTTGGCGTTTGCAGGGTCCAATGATGAGAGAGTTTGCTTTCCTGGATTCTCTCTCCTAGTCCCCCCCTTCCTGAATTAGCAGCCTGGTGATCCAGCTATAAGGCTGCAACTGCTTCTGCCTGGGGAGTAAGAGGCTCAAAGAGCTGGGAAATCCCCACTCTATCCCCACTCAGTGCAAGGCTTTGGGAAAGGCTCTGGCAGTCAGGGCCTCCAGTGTAATCAGGCGGGGGTGGGAGTCAATTGTTGTCAAAGTGACTGTTCAGCGCCTAGCATTCAGTTGGACCTCTCAACCCAGCCTTTCCACACTTTGTAGCCTGTTTTGGCTGGGAAGAAGAGGCACTAGTCTCTGCTTGCGACTAGTGTAGTATAGATCTTATTATCTTCCAAGTCCTTCTTGTTAGCGTTTATCCCTGAATATGGAGGCTCTATCAATCAGAAGTTGCCCCCGCCCCTTTAGCGAGAGGCACTAAAAAATATCACGCCTCTTGTCTTGGATCGCTGAACTGAGAGAGATCTTATCAATTAGAACCGAGGGTGCACAGATTTTATGGGTTAAGCTAATTTCAGTGATTGGGTCGCAGCTGTGCTTCCGAAGGTATTTTAGGCTGCCTGTGCGCGCCCCTCCCCCAACGCTTGATTGTTAGCTTGAATGGCTGGGTGAGGTTCCCCGCCCATGGAGTGAATCTCCCAAGCCTCTCCCGCTCGCCTCGCCGCTGGCGGCTGGACCGCACCAGGCGCAGGATAATGGAGCCCCCTGGGTGTGCGGGCCAGCAGGGCGCCCTGGGCGCGTGGAATGCCCAAGGCTCGCGCGCGAATGTGGCGCTCCAGGCACTGGTGGCCGGCGACCCCCACTCGCAGTGTGCGGGCCGCTGGGAACGTCAGCGGTGCTCAACCGGACCGGGCGCGTGCACGGCTGCTCGCGGGGGCTCGCGGTGGCGGCTCGCGTCGGCCGCTCGCGGCGGCTCGCGGTTCCCAAGTATATGGGCTGACTCACCACAGGCGCACTTCCTCGCAGCTTGAAAGAACGTCCCTGTGGTAGATTCCTCCACACCCTCGTCTCTCAGATTCAAGTGATAACAGGCCTTTCGCTGTCAGTTTGTGTGGAACTCCGGAATGCTCCGAGGATAAATTTTTCTGTTTCTAGTTGATAAATTTGTTGTGATTTAGGGGAGAGCTGTTGGATGCGCTGCTCACGGCGCCATTTCCGTGACGTCACAAAGAAGGAAATCTTATCTTTTGCAATGGCATGGATGGACTTGGAGATTATTATGCTAAGTGAAATAAGCCAGGCAGACAAAGACAAATATCATATGATTTAACTTATATGTGGAATCTAATGAACAAAGTGATCTGAGGAACAGAATAGAGGCAGAGGCAGGGACACAGGGAGCAGAGGGACAGCTGTCAGAGGGAAGGGGGATGAGGGGATAGGATCAGAGAAGGTGAAGGGGTTAGTGAAATTATATATACATAACACAGAGATACAGATAATAGGACAGCAAATCCCAGAGAGAAGGGGGGGAGCCAGTGGGAGGAGGGCAAAAGAAATGTAATGGGGGACATAGGGGTAGGAGGTGAGGGAGTTATATTGAGTGGGACACTTGAATCCATGTTAACACAATAAATTAAAATTAATGAAAGATTAAAAAAAGAAAAAGAGAGAAGGGCCCAGGAGTGCATTGCTGGGTGAACCAGGCCAGTGCTGCAGCCTGTGCATTGCTCGTGGCCTCCGGAGCCTTCTTCCTCTGATGCCAGCCAGGGATAGAGGAGGATGACGTGTGGGGGGAGCTCTCCCAGCAGGGCCAGTGGACCTCGTCATTAAGGAACACAGTTAACTCCAGAAGAGGCAGCATCCTGTCTGGTGCCTTGTGGGGCAGTGACATCCACACTCCCTTTTGTTTAGGGCCCTGGTGGATGAACACCTGGGCCATGTCCCGTGGAAAGAGTCTGGCTTGGTGAGAGGACTGGACTGGCATTTCCAGTGAGCTGGGGTTACCCTGAGTAGGGAGGGGGCAGAAGGGGACTGACAGGCTGGCAAGAAGCCTGTACTATAAAGTGGCCGCACAGAGGTGTTAGAAAGAGGAGTGGGGGAGTGGGAAATCTGAAACTTGATTTCCTTAAACTGTGCACCACTGCAGATCCTGTGAGGAAGTTTCTAGTCCCCCCAGGGTGCACTGACCTCTATGAAGCCTTCTGGGCCAGCGAGCTGACTTTGCTGGAGTCAGTGTGAGGATGATAGGGAGGTTGGGGAATGGACCGTATACCAGTGGAGTCCTGCTGGTCCTGGGTGCCCCAGGCTGTGGCCTCCTGACTGCTCTGACTAGCCCAGGGAGACCCTGGGCCCAGCCTCGATTTGAGAAGCTTCTGCAGGGCCTGGAGGAGTGTGGTGGTGCTCGGGCTGACCTGGTTGGTTCTCTCTGGTGACAGAGGATGCCCTTTGTCCACTCATGCAAAGCTTTTAACTTTTCTATTTTCTTAGGAAATTTTCAAAGCAAACCATTAATATTTAATCAAGACTCATCCAAGGTTGTCTGGGGACAGAGTGGTTTGCACAAAATGCATATTGAGGGGCCTCCTGAGTGTCTTCCTTCTGAGAGCAAGACTTTCTGCTCTATTTGGGGAACTTGTGGTGGGCAGTAATCTATTCTGAATCTCCCTGAACCAGCTCTTTAATTCCTCTCTTGGCTTTTTAGACTACCTGAAGCCCAAGCAGTCTGCCCCCTCTCTCCGCTCTTCAGGGAAACACAAGAAAAACAGAGACCTCTTCTGATGTACCTCTCTCCTCCATCTCCTCCTATGTACACATTTTCCAGTTTGGGTCAAGGAGAGTTCACAAACCATTGTCATTTGAGTAATTTCCTCAGTTAGAACAACATGCTCATTATTCAATTAAGTTTTTTTTCCCTCATATGTAAAACACAGTAGATTTTACCTTCTCATCCCCAAATTTCAATGTTAAATTTCTCCTAAGAAATACAAATAAAAACAACGATGCCATTTGGCAACGGTCAGCTGGTGCTAAGCATGCTGTCCTTGTTAGATGGTGGTGTGAGCTCTCTGATTGGCCATAGTCCCTCCCCACCACTGACATTTCCTTATCTGTTCTCTGCACTGCAATTTGAATTTGTGACCTCCAGATAAAAATTTATTGAGGTGTTTTTATTAATTTTTCAAATAAATATTGAGTATTGATGATGGCTAGCCAAACTCACAGAAATACCTGACTGCAAGGAGTTTACATTTTAGTGTGGGAAGACAAACAATAAACAAATACGGCCATGTGCCACTTAATGACAGAGAGATGGGCTGAGAGGCATCATTAGTGGTTTGTCATTGTGTGACCACCACAGAGTGCGCTTACCAGCCCTAGATGGTCTAGCTTACTCCTGTGATTGACTGTGCTGTACTTTGATACACTGGCAGCACAGTGAGTTGGTTTACACCAGCATCACCACAGAGAACACTATATGCTGTACGTCAGTGGTAGTCAACCTGGTCCCTACCGCCCACTAGTGGGTGTTCCAGCTTTTATGGTGGGCAGTAGTGGAGCAACCAAAGTATAAATAAAAAGATAGGTTTAACTATAATAAGTTGTTTTATAAAGATTTATTCTGCCAAACTTAGTGAAAATCCAACATAAAGTACTTGGTAAGTAATTATTATTATATGCTTTAACTTGCTGTAACTCTGCTTTATAAATTTTATAAAGTAAAGTTACTTCCCTACTTTATAAATCACCATTACCGTGGAACCGGTGGGCGGTTAGAAAATTTTACTACTAACAGAGATACAAAAGTGGGTGGTAGGTATAAAAGGTTGACCACCCCTGCTCTAGGTGATATAGCCAGCTCTGAGCCTCATTTCTTCATAAGAACTAAAGATTTGAGCAAGGAGATTCCAAGGTTCTATTCACTCTAACAGTTGGTGATTCTATAGCAAAGCCTTTTTCTTAGGAAAAGCAGGAGGCTGTTTTTTTTTTTTTTTTTTTTTTTTGTATTTTTCTGAAGCTGGAAACGGGGAGAGACAGTCAGACAGACTCCCGCATGCGCCCGACCGGGATCCACCGGCACGCCCACCAGGGGCGAAGCTCTGCCCACCAGGGGCGATGCTCTGCCCCTCCGGGGCGTCGCTCTGCCGCGACCAGAGCCACTCCAGCACCCGGGCCATCCTCGCTCCAATGGAGCCTCGGCTGCAGGAGGGGAAGAGAGACAGAGAGGAAGGGGGGGGTGGAGAAGCAACTGGGCGCCTCTCCTATGTGCCCTGGCCGGGAATCGAACCCGGGTCCCCCGCACGACAGGCTGACGCTCTACCACTGAGCCAACCGGCCAGGGCCAAAGCAGGAGGCTGTTTGCTAATGTGGATGTGCTCATAGAGATAGAGTCTTTCCTTATTTCTCTGAGGAGAATGGAGTTTGAGGAAGGTGGCTTCCACTCCTGACTTCTCTCGCAAGGGAAGGAAGGGGCATGCTGGGGTTTGGCAGTGGCAAAGCACACTCTCGCTGTTGGGGGGCTGAATTTTCCATGCACCTGATGTGCAGATGGGTTGGAAATGACTGGAACTGGCAGAATTGATTGCTATCTTTTTTATTACTGTCAGTGTTTGACTTCTGCTGTAGTCCCCACAGATGACAAAAGATAGCTGGGCACAAGCAAGAGTAGATTATTTCTTATCTGATCATTCTTTGTGTGTGTTTGGGGCAACTGAAGGTTTAATATTGAAAAGTAAAACAGCTTGGATGGATCACCCCCCCTCCCCCATCAGCTTCACCTGTTATTTATAATCGCATTCCTTTAACTTTCCAGTTCTTTAAAAAATTTTTTTGGCAACAGCAGCTTAACCTGATAATGTTGCAAGTTGAATGTCGGAGATAAATATACATTCTCCTTGGCTCTTGGGTCCCTTTTGGGGAACTTTGGGTGTGACACACAATCCCCTTTTTTTGCTTATACAGTTGACGTCCATGAGACACATTAGGCAAATAATATTTAAGCATGTCATGCCAAAGGTTTGGTCATAACAGGGAGCTAAGTGCTTGAAAGAATTAATTCTGTACCTAGAGAGTTCTTAATAATCTGCAGAGAACTATTCTGAGATTTTTTAAAATTTAGTTGAAAGTGTTAATTCTATTTTCTGGAAATAAATGCAAACTAAGGACAGTGTTTATATGTGGGAGATAGTCTGGGGAAGCAGTGGGGGAGGGTGATGAAGAGGAAAGCATTGTTAAGACTGTGAAACGCTTGGGATTTTACTCTACTTGCAATTAGCTAACCAACCAGATAGTTAGCCACAGTTTCCCAGATGTCAGAGGCTTCTGACTCAGAGTCGAAGAACTTTGTTACTTCCCACCATAGCAGTGGCCAGAGTATCAGCATTTGTGCCAGTTCCCTGAGCCCCTTTCCCATAGAGTATTTGAAGAGGGGCTGGTAACACTTATGCAGGGCATTGTGTTACAAGAGAGGTACCCCAAGCTTAGGGAACCTGAATCTTTTATAATGGGCAGTATGCATGCCTGCCCTGATCTCCAAAGGGAGACATTATCTTTATTATATGGGCAGTAAGCAAACTTGTCTTTTTCTCTGGAGAGAGATGCTGTCTCTGTCTTCCAAGGCTGTTCTGTTTACAGATATCCTTTAAAAGATATTCTGGAACAAAAACAGTCAGTGTCCTTGCTTGCAACATGGGCAGAAACCCATGAGATGCATGAAGAATTGTTTTCCAACAGGAACAAAGGCATATTTTTCCCCTAAGGTTGCAATTTCCTCCCTTTCTTCCCAGCTGCCTCAGGTGAGTTCACGCTATCTTTGGATTCTAGTAGATTTCCATCTCTTAATTTCTAAAGAAATCCAGGCAGACAAATTCCTGCCTGAGCTCAAGGTACAATTCAAACTCTTCCTAAGGGCAATGCATGAGAAGAATTTTTAACATCTTATTGACATTCTGTGCAGTAATAACGCTTTTACCTTGATGCTCTTTGCAGGGCAGTGGGTCACTTCAAGTATTAGAAATGTTAATTTTACGTCATCTTTGAACCAAATGGGTCCAGGACAGTCCTCCTTGATTGACATGGGTTTTAATTTGAGGCAAATAAGTTTCTGAAGAGTCAAGTCTCTTGTTCAAAGTTGTTTAGGAAAGATATGGTGGTACCATGGTTCCAAGTCCGGTCTGCGGAAGTAGGTTTCCTGTAGTTTTCCTCAAAACCAGAGTTTAGACTAGGACATGTTTTCAGAAAGGTATGTGAGGGTTCTCACAATATCTCTCTGATGCTTCAATATTGTCAAGAAAGCAGTATGTGAGATTGGTAGCAGCCTACTTCTATTCATTTTCTCCTTTTTAAGAAAAGGACTCCTATGTATTTGAATATAGCAATTTGCCCAGCTTAAAAGAAAACAAAACAAAAAAAAGGAAAATAAAGATTTTCCTTCAGGTTGAGGTAGTCAATGAGGTGTGTGTAGAAGTTACTTCTAGCACATTTCTGTCAAGGGGACTCTTGTGGCTGGCAGGAGACCCCTACTTTTTCCAGACCCTCCTTCCCACCTGGCACATGCTGGAATGACTAGAGCCATAGTGACAAGCTGTGATTATAGAAGACCTTGTAGATGGACGAATGAGTTCAAGATGGCGGAGAAGGAACATAGAGGAGCCGGGAACACCGAGAACACCATGCAGCCACCACGCCAACTTTGCAGCTCCTACTTCAGGACTTCTTTAATGTGAGAGGAAAATAACTTCTTTAAAAATGTCGATTTACATAGCAAAGGCATGCAGCTCCTTGCAGATAATTAAGTCCTTCTTAATACCCGATTGTGAATCTTGAATGCTCATTATATCTGGTTGAGTTTTTATACTGCAAGTAATAGGAACATTGGCTAATTTTAGCATAAAATGACTCATATTTTTTAGGAAGGTTATGGGTTGCTCCTGAGAGTAAAGTGCAGCTGAAGAACTAGGCCTGGAGCAGCTGGGCCCTATATTGCTCCAAGAGGTCTTAGAAGGAGGCTCTGCTTATTGGTCTTATCAGTGTCCTCTAATTTTTTGCCCATCCTTGTATCACTCGACCAAGATTCAACATAACAGGGAGGCAAGTATCTGATTGGCTGAGCCAGGGTTACATGACTGCTCAATGCTAAGGTCACATGACCAACCTGTACTAAGTCAGTAAGAGGAAGGAGCCTCCTGGAAGCCCTCCAGATCCCACCTAGGAAGGGCAGATGCCATGATTTATCGTCCCAAAGGACTGCATCCAGTTGGGGGCAGAGGGAGTCCCTACAAGGAAACCAGAGTGCTATTGGGAAGGGGCACTGCATAGAGAGCCCACCCCAGTAAAACAATATTCAGTGTAGCAAAGGGTTTACACTTTTCTGGTGTGAGGAGGTAAACTGCTCATGATAAAAAGCAAAGAGTAGGCCCTGGCCGGTTGGCTCAGCAGTAGAGCATCGGCCTGGTGTGCGGGGGACCCGGGTTCGATTCCCGGCCAGGGCACATAGAAGAAGCGCCCATTTGCTTCTCCACCCTCCTCCCTCCTTCCTCTCTGTCTCTCTCTTCCCCTCCCGCAGCCAAGGCTCCATTGGAGCAAAGATGGCCCGGGCGCTGAGGATGGCTCCTTGGCCTCTGCCCCAGGCGCTAGAGTGGCTCTGGTCGTGGCAGAGCGACGCCCCAGAGGGGCAGAGCATCGCCCCCTGGTGGGCAGAGCGTCGCCCCTGGTGGGCATGCCGGGTGGATCCTGGTCGGGCGCATGCAGGAGTCTGTCTGACTGTCTCTCCCTGTTTCCAGCTTCAGAAAAATACAAAAAAAAAAAAAAAAAAAAAAAAAAAAAAAGCAAAGAGTATTCTGCCATGATGTTTTCAGGGATGAACAGTTTCTGACAGGTCCTCCCACCTTGGGAACAAAGGCTTATGATACTGACATTGCTTCTGAGAAGGTCAAATGCTTTATGTAAAAAAGCTCTTTAATCTTCTCTGTTTGTGTCGATGTAAGTAATATTTCATGGTAAAAATACTAACATCTATTTCCTTGGTTGCCTCTTCTTTCCTTAACAGGGCTGCAGTTTCTAATTCACACTCATTGACCCATCTGTAGCAATTACAAGTCTTTGTGGCTCTCCCTGAGTGGAGGCAATAATCTTGCCCCCTGTGGTGGAAATCTGAAGACCTGAAATGTCAAGTGCCATGAAGTGTGATGGAAGTATGGTGATGTAGAAGCAAATTACAGACTGCAGTTAAGGTGGACACAGACCGTTGGTTAACAAATTACTGCTGAGAGAGCTGGCCTCAGTGTGAAGATGTTTGCAAGTAGAGAAATGAATATGATGCTCTAACCTCAGAGATTCTAACCATGGGTGCAGTATTAGTGAAACACATCCAAGATAAAGAAATTTGGAAATGTGGACCCTCAAGGCACCAACTAGACTTTGGTTTCTTTCTTTCTTTTTTTTTTTTTTTAAAGATTTTATTTATTCATTATAGAGAGGGGGGAGAGAGAGAGAGAGAAGGAGGGAGGAGCAGAAAGCATCAACTCCCATATGTGCCTTGACCAGGCAAGCCCAGGGTTTTGAACCGGCAACCTCAGCATTTCCAGGTTGACACTTTATCCACTGCGCCACCACAGGTCCAGACTTTGGTTTCTTGTCACAACCATATTTACTATACATCACTGAGGAAAAACATCAGGAAGAAAGCAAAAGCTGAAGTCTCCACCCAACTTAAAACTCTCCAGTAAATTTCCTATTGGTAGAATAAAATCCAACCTCCTCTTTACAGCAATTAAGATCTTTTATAATCTGCCTCTGCCTTCTTATTTGTTATCCTTTTTTCTCCTCTGACCCTACCTGCTGCTTCAGCCACTTTGGTCTTCTTTTAGTATTAGAAGCTGTTTTTAGACCCTTTGCAACTAATTGCTACCTAGAAATGCTCTGTCCCAGAATTGTGCCTGGCTGACTTTTCCTTGCCATTCAGTTATCAGCTCAGATGTTGTCTGTTCTGAGTAGGGACTCTAGAGCCCCACAGCCTGGCTTCCATTCTTGGGTCTATTTTGTGCTGGCTGTGTAATATTCAGCAAGCACTTAACTGCTCTGTGTCTCATTTTACTGAGCTGTAAATGAGGCTCATGATATCCTTATATCGTAAGGTCATGTTGCAGTTTCGACAAGTTAACTTAAGTGAAGTCTTTAGGACAGAGTCTGGGGAAGAGTCAGAGGTACATGTGCTCGTGTGGTTGTTATGGGAGCCCCCACTCTGAGTCACTCTGTCACAAAACCTGGTTTGTTTTCTTTATAACACTAATCACTGTTTGAAATTACTTTTTAAAAAATTTTATTGTCTATTTCTTCCAGGCTATATGCAGGTTGAGTAACTGGAACTACATAGAACTTAAAGTTTGTTCCTTGGATAGGGAAGGATGGAGCAGAACCTCACCAGCGGCATCTTACGCGCCCTTTGCTGCTGCCCAACCCCCGACCCCGTCTGCACCCTGTGTGCCCAAGGGTGGGACCACGCTGGTAGTTCTGTTGTATATCTGAATCACTCAGGGGGCCTGGGAAAGCTAATGTTGCCAAACAGAACTGCCATGTGTCCTGGATATATACAATACCAGGTATACTTCCAAAATATGTACTTACCACTACTGAAATGTTGCTTAAATATGGTTGGGGGGAAAACTTTGTTATGTATTATCTTTCACCACAATGAAAAAATAAATAAAGATGCTAATCCTAAATTTTGAGTAAATCGATTGGAGGGAGTGCTACATTTCTATTTAAAAATATCCATGGGAGAGATTCTGACATTCACCAAACTTAGAATCACTGGGCCGCCACACCATCTTTTAAGATGCATCTGTTGTTTCAATTTAGGGTATTTGAAACTTGCATTGTCGCTGATGTAAAGCCTTAATTATATGGAGAAAAAAGTTATCCCCAAATCCTCCTCATGGATACTCTTTAATTTTGTGGAATTAATCTGCTTCTCATTTGTATTCACATCTCTCACAGCCATCTTTCTGAGTGGAGTGATAATCTGTGGGCAGAGGGCATTTGGAACAAGCTCATCAGGTTGTTTTTCTCGAAGTGTCCACAAGGTGGCAGGCCAGGCACTTGGATTTGGGCAGCCAAGGTCGTGAGTAGTCTCCTGCGGCAGGGCTGGAGGTCCCATGCAATTTGCTAATGGGATGTGAGGGTCCCGGTGCCCTTGCATTGTTTGGGGGGTCCCTGGATGCTGTGGGGTTCCCAGGCTAGAAGCGAAGTTTTCTGAGAGCCGGTGTGCATTTGCTCTCAGGGCAAAATGAACCACATTCCCCTCCTGTCCACAGTGAGTGGAGTGGACACAGCCACCTTCACCTGGGCTCAAGAGCCTGTCTCCAAGGAAGGTGGTGCTTTGAGTACGTTTACCTGCGTTGAAGTGGAATGTCCACAGGCTGTTCTGTTTTATTCGGAGGGAAAGCTAATGTGTTGGTGATTTATTTTTTTCAAACAATTAAAAGGCTCCAGGCAGAACAGGAGACGTTTTGTGTTGTTGAAAACTCCTAAGTGATGGGGGGAGGGTGACTCACTCCCCTTAACAGGCACCAGCTGTTGGAGATTTAATGGGCATCTTAAAAATATCGATTTGCTGACCCTCTTCAGGCTGACCCAGCAAAGGGTCGCATGGTCCACAGCAGTAAATAACTCAGTGAGTGGTTTTGGGGTGATACATGGAGATGAAAAGTGGAGGACTTTTTTTTTATTTGAATCATTATTTACTTTTCAATTACAGTTGACAAATAATATTGTATTAGTTTGAGGTGTACACCACAGTGATCAGACATATAACTTACTAAGTGATCATCCCAATAAACCTCACAGGCATCTGACACCATACATAGTTATTGGAATATTACTGACTATATTTTCTATGCTGTACTTCACATCCCAATGACTATTCTGTAAAAACGAATTTGTACTTTTACTCCCTTCACCTTCTCACCCTCCCCCAGACCCCGCCCCTCTGGCAACCACCAGAATGTTCTCTGTGTCTATGAGCCTGTTTTGTTTCTGAATGTTTATTTTGAGTTTTAAGTTCAAGTTGATAGATATGTATTTGCCATTTTATTGTTCATATTTTTAATCTTTCCTTTTCTTCTTCTTAAAGAAGACCCTTTAACATTTCATGTAACAGGAGGGTGAACACAGCCCAAATGGGGTGGAGGGTGCAGCTGGAATGCTCAGCTTGGGTGACTTGGGAGGCTGAGCCACTGTGCTCTATAAAACACCTGCTACACAAGTCACTCTACCAAGGCTGAGAGATGGAGCAGCTCCACCTAATACAGAGAAATAAACACAAGGAGGCTGCCAAAATAAGGAGACATAGAAACATGTCTCCAGTGAAAGACAGAACAAAACTCCAGAAAAAGAATAAAACAAAATGGAGACACGCAGTCTGCTAGATGCAGAGTTCAAAACACTGGTTACAGGGCTGCTCGATAAACTTAGTGAGAACTTCAACACCATAAGAAAGGACATGGAAACCATAGAAAAGAACCAGTCAGAAATGCAAGATTTAATAACTGAAGTGAAGAATAATTTACAGGAAATAAACAGTAGAATAGATGAAGTAAAAAAATCAAATCAGTGATTTAGAATATAAGGAATGAAAAAACCCCACTCAGAACAGCAAAAGGAAGCCTGACCTGTGTTGGCACAGTGAATAAAATGTCGACCTGGAATGCTGAGGTTGCTGGTTTGAAACCGTGGGCTTGCCTGGTCAAGGCACCTGTGGGAGTTGATGCTTCCCATTCCTCTCTAAAATGAATGAAGTCTTAAAAAAAAGAACAGCAAAAAGAAGAAAGAATCTATAAAAGTGAAGGTAGTTTGAAGAGCCTCTGGGACAACTTTAAGTATAGCAACATTTGCATCATGGAAGTGGAAGGAAAAGAGAGAGAGCAAGACATTGAAAACCTGTTTGAAAAAGTAATAACAGAAAACTTCCCTAACTTGGTGAAGTAAATAGACAAACAAGTCCAGGAAGTGCAGATAGTCCCCAACAAATGAACCCAAAGAGGCCCACACCAAGACACATCATGATTAAAATACAAAATGCTAAAGAGAATCTTAAAAGCAGCAAGAGAGAAGCATTTAGTTACCTACAAGGGAGCCCCATAAGACTGTCAGCTGATTTCTGAACAGAAACTTTGCAGGCACGAAGGAATTGGCAAGAAATTTTCAATGTGATAAAAAGCAAGAACTTACAACTAAGATTACTCAACAAAGTTAGCATTTAGAATTGAAGGACATATAAAGAACTTCCCAGGCAAAAAAAAAAAAAAAAAAAGAAAAGCTAAAGGAGTTCTTCAGCACCAAACCAGTATTACCTGGAAAGTGGAGGCCTTTTGCCATGACTTTAATATAGTGTTTGTTTACATCTCAGCACAGTGGCTTTCAGTAGGTACAACATGTTTGTGTGTGAAAAACAAATGAGATGCTAAGAAGCAGTGTGGTGCAGCCCAGAGCGCACAGGCATGAGGTTAGATAGATGTGGGTGGTAATTGGGTGTTTGTGCAAGTCGTTCATTCTAAGGCTCAGTTTCCTCATCTGTGTACTGGGTATAAGAACACCAGTACCATGCAGTGTGGTGAGATGCAAATGAAATGTGGAGTCAGTCATCCACTCATGTACCAAACATATCTTCAAGATGCCAGTCCCCAGCTGGGTTCTGAGGAAGACAAGACAGTACGACACGTTCCTCACAGGCAGGTGGGGAGACTGCTGATATGTCCACAAATGTCTTCAGTGCAGCAGGAGAAACACGCTAACCAGTGGTGAGACACGGCTAGTTTGCACTGGTTTGCCAGAATTGATACCAAATCTGTTGTTGAGTTCAGTGAATTGGTTGTTAAAATGGCACCTGTAATCAGGGTTCTCTTTTAGGTGGGCGCCTGGCAGCTGCCCAATGTGGAAATCCCAAATTTACATTCCTTACTCTTTTTAACATTCGTCTGTGCAACAGCATATTCTAAGTGTAATGTTCATTCGTCCACAGGTGAAAAATACTGCAAGTGAGGATGCCAATCAGGAAGCAATATGGAAATATCTTAGATAACAGGTTTATTGTTTTTTGTCAAGTATTATTTAATATTTTAAAACTTATGAGTTAGTTTTGTGTACCTCTTTTATTGTTCTTAATTAAGTATTAAATGCATTAAATAATAAACTACCTTTTGGTATATAATTTTTTTATACTTAAAATGGTCACCAGGGCAGAGAACTGGTTGTTAAATTATTTGAATCCCCCCACTGATGCTAACAGAAGTTTTCAGGGAACTAGCACAGGAATGTTTGAGGAAGAGGAGAAAGATCTAATATATCAAGTGAGGCAGGATTTGAATCAGGGGCTAGGGGAGTTCAGACCAAACATAATTGTAGTTTAAAATGTGCAGTGTTTGCCACTGGTTTTTTTTTTTTTTTTTTACCCTAAAAATTGAACTTTTTTTTTTAACCATCATTTAAAAATTGAGAGATTTCATTTGAAATTCCAGGTTTTCCGCACCTGGAAAAATATAGATTTGGCTACATTAAGCCTATATGTCTACATGAAGCAAGGGCCTGAAACTAAGCAGTGGGTGCCTTTTTAAACGGAGTGTGCACCAAAGTCCCCACCACACCCTATTGTGTGCCCAGCTCAACATGGTTCCCTTGCCTCCTTTCTGTCTCTGACCCTCTGTGCATTGGCGTGTGCAGCCTCTGCTGCAGAGACTCTAGAATGGCCCACGGGGTGGGGGGCACTTAACATCAGCCATTTCCTTTCCTTGTGGGGCTGAGAGGGCCTCCGGGCTGGGGCTGCTCCCTCCACAGGGCAGGCATGGAAGAAGGGCATAACCAAAGGAGAATGAAGGGGAAAGAGCACTATTAATAGAGCTCTAAATACAAAATCAGGATTCAGGCGCTGGGTTTCTGTCTCATTTGGCGGTCCTCCCACATTCAGAGTAAAGTTCTGCTCATAGCCAGTAGCCTGGTGACTGGCGGACTGGCGAGTTGTGGTTTGTCCGAGGGCTTTGATTGTTAGCCTTGCTTGGCTCATTAGAGAACCACATGTAAATGATGCTCCAAAGGACCCCCCCCCCCTGCATAGAATAGAGAGCGATTGTTCAGAGGACGGTGAACCTGGGGTTCTGTAATAACAGCATTTTCATGAAGGAAAATCACATCCCCACCGTGAGCACAGCTGAGAACATGAAACCTACTATTGAGACATTCTGGTTAAAATAAAGCATTATCCTATAAGATGGGCCTGTCCGTGGGGGCCTGTGGGAAGCCAGGCAAGAGGGCTTTGCAGGTCCCACTGGAAATGAGGAGGCAACAACCTCCGTCCATCTGAGGATGATTAATCTCAATCATGGAGCTGTTAGGAAGCCCTGGCTTCCCTGTCCTGGTAGGAGGCAAAAGTGGATAATTCACGCCACAAAAGCAGGCACAAGGAAAAGTAGTATGGGGGTGGGAAGGAGAGAGGGGGCGGGGCATGGCTGCAAGCACCAGACTTCCAAACTCCAGGGGCTGCACTCGGGCTCCTCTCAGGCTCGAGCATGGGTCCATTTGTCAGTGGGTGACAGTGGGTGGATGTGGCTGCACCATGTCACCCAGGTTCCCATCTGCTTCAGGAACCAAGGGACAGCTGCTGGCAGAGGGGCTTGGGACTAAGGATCGAAGGGGCCAGTGAGTCCTCCATGCTCAGATGGTGGGGGGAGGGAGCAGGGCTGCCCCTGCCCCTCCTCCTGTGCTAACTGCCTTTTGTCACCATTCTATTAAAAAAGTAATTTTTTGTTTTGCAAATTATCAAACTGAGAAGTATAGAGAATAGTACAACTCAGTGGTTTCTGCATGTTAGAACCACTTGGGTATCTTTTAAAAACCCCAGTGCTGAGGCGCCCTCCCGAACCAGTCAAAGTCAGCCTCTGGGGTGGGGATGCAGGCCTCAGAGCTTCGGAAGCTCCCTGGCTGGTTCCCACGTGCAGAGGGCTCTGGGAACCAGCCCACCATCTGCCTTCTACAGTTATCGGCAGGTGGCCAATCTTACTGATCCTGAAGCTCCTATGTCCTAATTAGATCCCTAATTTTCCATCACTCCTCCACCCCAATTATTTTAAAGTGAATACCAGACTTATGTTACTTATATACGTTAGTGTACATTAAGAACTTAAAAAGGTAAACACATTAACATCATATCAAAAAAATTTAGCTGTGATTTCTTAATATCATCTAATATCCTGTCTATCTTGATGACCAGTTTAGTTTTTGAGACATTCCTTTCTCTCTTTTCTCTTTGATTTTAATTTGATTCCAGAAGGATAAATAATGTCCCCGCACCTCCTACTTTTGAGGTAGTGAAGTTGGTGGAGGGAGCATGCAGTTGGCTCCCCCCTGGGTGCCCACCCCGTTTCCTCAGTGTGGCCCGGGTTCTGAAGCTCATCGGGGCAGCCCTGCCCATGCTCGTGGGTGAGAGGGCAGCCGCGAAGGCAGAGGATGCTCGTCTATTCATTCAATACCTGTTGGGGGGGGGAGCTTGTGTATGTCCAGGCCTGTGTTAGGTGCTCGGGGACTGGATTTGTCTTTGTCACCAGTATATTTTGTTTAGCACAGTGCCAAGCACGTGGAGGGACTCCAGAAATATTTTGTTCAGTGATGAAAGTGTGTGTTTTTGTTACCAGGACAGGCAGATAACCATTGATGATATATTGTGTCTAGGTATGCAATACCCCTTTATAAATAATATATACATCCACCTCCCAACACCATCCCTCTTTACTGGAGGATCCGAGGACATTTTTTTCCCCTTTAAGTAGTTTTCACTAGAACATCATATGGATTACTCAAATGAGATGAAAAAGCATGGCAGAGTTGAATCGAGGTAGCAGGGAGCAAGGGCAGCCCGAATAATTGAAATGCAAACATGCTGTCTAAGCCTCACTTCAGCTACAAGACTTCAGCCTTCTCTTCCTATCGAATCCTTTCAAAGGAGCGCTAATGTGCAGCAGAAACCGGCTCGTCTGAAGCTGACCTTCTTTTCTTTCTTCGCCCAGCCTCTAACTGAAACACTTAGAAACAGAACAATAAAATGTCTGCAACTAACATAGCCAAGGAAGGAACTAGACTCTCACTGACGCACATTTATTTTAAAGAATATTTTTCTGCTTATCACACTTGTATTGAGGAAAATTTGAAAAACAATAGGATAAAAAAGTATGAAGAAATGAAAACCACTTATGTTTTGCTACATAGAGATAATTGCCATTATCTACCAGAGATACTTGACCATTTTGGTGTATTTCCTTCTAGTCTTTTTTTTCCCCCTATGCCTAAATATAGACTGTTTTTTCTGGTTTCATTAAAGTTATTGCTAATTTCTTTGAGTGTACTTAAGACTTGATGCTTTTAAAAGCAATTTTAATACGTTTTCTTGTTTCTCTTTGTAATTCTAGAAAGGACGTGGGGAAGATATTCTCATATTACATGTGAGAAATCAAGGTCCAGAAGACTAAGTAACTGTTTTCAAGATTACACCAGTGGCCCAGGACTCTCATTTGCAATTCAGGGTTGTTTTCCTGATCCCAGTCCTCACTGTCTATAGAAGCATGACCCATCAGTGGGACAGCCCAGGATTATTTGTGGCTATGGGACTGACTATTTCCTTCTCCATCTCCAGAAAGTTTAAGCCAGAGAGGAAAGACCCACACACCTCCTGGTGCGGGGAGGCGGGGGGTAGGGAATAAAGTGCCATCATATGGGGCAAGCCAACAGCATCTGCACAGTGTCCTTTTGTTAGACACTTGTTTACTGTGCCATATATCACAACCTTTGACCTCTAAATCCTTACCCACCCATGCCCCCCTTCTAAGGGAAGCTGCCCAGCCATCACCTCTGCTATCTCAGCTACTGGGCTGTGCCAGAGGTGCCCTGTGCCTCAGTCCCATCCGATTGGTGGCCTGGGGGGAGGGGCCTGACACAAGTGTCACCAGGCCACTGTGGATTATGATTATGATCTGGTAAAAAGAAAAGATGAGCAAGAAAAATCAGATGTTATTTCTCAGGACTATGAACCATTAAACATGTTTTGGGGAGGTTTACCAGAGATCTGCTGAAGCAGAGGGGACATGGTCATGGCCAAAGCCACATGTCAAATGAGATTATGAGGGAGAAGAAAATACACATATGTCGGCAGAGAGAAAAAAACTGCATGGGTCACAGAGACAGTCAGAAGTGCCAAGGAGGGGAGGGGAGAGAGAGGGGCCTGAGCCCAGAGCTGCTTGCCTCTGGGGTTTCCAGGTTCACATCCAGCCACTGTGCATCTGACTATAACTTTCTGCTCCTGCTCCCTCCCTGGAGGGAACTTGCTTGAGTCTCTCATTCTTGCAACTAAACAAGGCTGCCTGTTTTTATAGTAACTACGGCCTGACATGCGAGTAGACCTTCTGGAAGGCCCTGCCTACCCCCCCCCCCCCCCATTTCTCAGTGAGAGACCTGGGCTGCAGCGGGGAGTGAACTTTCCAGCCAGCAGCTCCCCTGACTCCAGCCGCTCCCTGCGCCCGGGCCACAGGCTCCCTTGGTTTCGTTTTGCACCTCAGCCTGGGCTTCCCTCCTTATCATTAAGCGTGAGGGCTGGGGTGGTGCTCTCTACATCCCTTTCTTCACTTCCTTTTGCTCTGTATACTGCTAAGCCCTGAGTAGGTGCTCTATAAGAAACTGTTAAATTAAATTGGAGGATATTCTTGGTTTGAGGAAGTGATGGAGGAAACCTGGCTATCCGGTCAGGAATACTACAGCCTTTTAAAAAAATTTTAAAAATCTATTTTAATTTTAATTTTTTTTTAGTGAGAGGAAGGGAGGCAGGGAGACAGACTCCCGCATGCCCCCTGACTGGGATCTACCCGGCATGCCCACCAGGGGTGATGCTCTGATCATCTGGGACTGTTGCTCAGCAACCAAAGCCAACTTCTTGAATCAACTGAGCCATGACTGTGGGAGTAGAAGAGAGAGAGAGAGAGAGAGAGAGAGAAGGGGAGGGTGGGGTGGAGTGAAGAAGCAGTCACTTCTCCTGTGTGCCCTGGCCACACGCTGGGCCGATGCTACCACTGAGCCAACCAGCCAGGGCCTACTTTAGCATTTTTAATTATTACAAAGAAAAACTCTACTTAGTGAAGATATTATTTAACTCCTTCAAACTCCTGCTAATCTGCCTTTGTAAATAAAAAGTGAACAAACCTGAGGACCAGAATCTTTTAATAAGAAATGGTATTTGGCTGGAATTGAATGTTATGTTAATTATATTTATTTTATGCTTTCCTTTTCTTTATGGCAAATTATAGTCAAGCTCCCTTGGCTGATGGACAGGCTGACATTTTGGGTGAGTTTTAGACAGGACTGTGGGGCAGCTGTGTTAGGCTTGCTTGCTGGTGTACCAGCTGCAAGCACTTTGCTTTAGTGCGCGAGCACGTGGCAGAGGCACGTGTGCACAGCCTATACAAGGCTATGGGTGTTTGCACTCGAGAGAGATGGGGGATTGCAGATGCACTGATTGCCTGCTGCCACTGTGAGGGCCATTTTGCTGTTTGTTTGCCTGAGAGGCGGTTTCCCCTGCCTGTGTGCTTGTCCGCCGTTGTGAGACTTTATTAAATAAAATGACCCAATGCTTTTCTGGCTCCGCAGTTTTTCTACCACCTGTCTGAATCCAGTGTGGACCTGTCTGGCCTGGGCCACCAGCATTACATCTGGTGTAGTGGGCAGCATTTGGAGCAGATGGGTATGGAGCTGCCGACACCCTTCACAGGGGGAGTAGAGGATGGCTGTTCCGGTGGCTCTCCTGTTGGGGACTGTGTGCTGGGTGTTTTTTGTAATCTTTGTGAGAAGAAACCAAGAGCTCTGTGTAAGAAGCTGAGCAAGGTGGAAAGCTCCAGGATGAGCTGTATACTGAGTGGCATGATGGTGTGAACTCAAGCGAGAGCTGGAGGAGGAGGCCGACCAGGTTAGAGAGCTGCAGAGCACTGACGGCACCTGGAACTGGAGCGATCTACAGCTTCAGGCTGAGAGCCGGCAGCCGCAGGAGCCAAAGATGAAGCTGTGCTGGCAGAGTGGGTCTGCGCTGGCAGGAGCAGGCGTTTCCAGCTCCTCTTCTGAGGATGAGGAGGCTCGGGCTGAAGCTGCCGTCTGCACACTCAGAGCCCAGCCAGTGGTCGTCCAGAAAGTAAAAACCCAGCAGCAAAGAGTACCTACTGAGCCCCTGGTAGGCTTCCTGCGACTGTGGGGCAGAGGGGTGGACGGCAGCATGCTCTCTGGAGCAGAGGTGGAGAGGTTGGCCACTGTTGCTACATGCTCTTCCTTGGGGCAGCGTCTTCAGAGCTGCCATGACGGCAGGGATGAGGGGGAGGCCGGAGGCCCCATGTGAACCTAGTTGCCTGTACTGGACCTTTACCTTGCTGATTTGCACAGACAGCTGGCTGGCTGTCACAGACTGATCCTGGACTGTGACTATGAGGGACCCTGATGGGGGTGTGTAGCTCTGGTGGACGCCCTCCTGCACCAGGAGGCTGATCTTACTGAGTTGCAGAGATGCACCAAGGACACTTTTTGGTTCAGTGGATGTGGCCCTGGACTGTACAGATCCTCACCTATGATGGGTGGCCTTGTTGGCACCGTGGGGTGGGGAGTTGGAGGTGGGCCTCTAGTTAACTCCCTGGGCAGAGTGCTCAGGGAGACATTGTGAAGGGCACCTTTGTAATTGTCATTTTTGGTATGTATGTAATGTGCCTGTTATGAGGTGAGCAACCCTAAAGGGGTGGAATGTGGGGCAGCTGTGTTAGGCTTGCTCGCCGTGTACTGGCCGCAAGCACTTTGCCTGATCAGTGCATGAACACGAGGCAGAGGCATGTGTGCATAGCCTGTATAGGCTGTGGGTGATTGTGCTCAGGGGGACTGTGGATTGCCTCCCGCCACTGTGAGGGGCTATTTTGCTGTTTGTTTGCCTGAGAGGTGGTTTCTCCCACCTGTGTGCTTGTCTACCTTTGTGAGACTTTATTAAATGGAATGGCCCAACACTTTTCTGGGCTTTGCAGTTTATCTGCTGTCTGCCCCAAATCCAATGTGGACCTGCCTGGCCTCAGCCACCGGCATTACAGGGACCCACCAGCTCCTAGGCAGCCACTCATCTTTGAGGTTGGAAGTGACTCTTTAGCCTATGGATTTACTGCAGCAACACTGAACAGGGAGAATGGCCTCTTCTGTGTCTGACAGGCCAGAACCCATTGCACAGTTATGTGTCTGAGAGAAAGCAGGTCCATGAGTGGACATGCATCTGATTGGACTGTGCATCTGTCTGCAGGCCAAAAAAGGATATGGTGCATTGCAGGTATTGGTGGTTTAGATTCTCTGAATTATTAAAAAAAAAATAATACATATATATATATATATATGAGCAAAAGTAGGTTTATAGTTGAGTATTATACACACAAAACTACAGTTTATTCTTGTATTAATTAGTGTATTATTTTCCATGGGAATGACTGTAAACCTACTTTTGCCCATGTCTATATAACCAGGATTTGACCTGGGTGGGGTGAGAAGGGGGAAGGGGAAAAGAGTTCAGAAATGCTGTTTTAGACTGATGTCATGTAAGTCTTCATCCTTTTTCATTAAATGTATACTGAGTGCCAATTTTGTACAAGGCATTACTTTGGACACTGAGAGTACAGCAGTGATCCAAACCCTATGAAACTCCCAGCTCTACTGGAGTTTACATTCTGTTAGAGTTGCAAAATTACTTAAACGAACTGTGATGTGTTAGTTTGCTAGGACTGCAGGAACAGTCTTGCACAGACTGGGTGGTGTGAGCCACAGAAATGCACTGTTGCACAGTCCTGTGTTCAAGAAGCCTGGCCTGTGGGCGGGACTGGTCCCTTCCGCAGCCACTTTCCATGCTTGCAGGTGCCCATTTTTCTCTGTGCCCTCACATGGTCTTCCCTCTGTCTGGGTCCATATCTCCTCTTTCCAAAATGACACCAATTATATTGTCATAAGGCCTACACTCGTGACCCTGTGTTTACCTTGGCTCTTTAAAGACCCTGTCTCCAGATGAAGTTCCATTCTAAGGTACTGGCTATTAGGCCTTCAACATATGGATTTTGGGAGAGCATATATAAAAAAAGTGATGTTGATGCACGATACCTCACCACACTTAAATAATAAAGGTTTTGTATTGCTTTTCCCTAGGAAATTCCCAACCTAGGAAGGGTTGCTCATCCACCCAGGACACTTACAGCCAGTGCTGACGTGGAGCGGAGGCTGAGTGCGGGCAGCACAGTGACTTGGGATTGTGCGCTGAGTCATCCTTGGTGAAACTACCCATGAGAACTGAATTGCTGACCTGGACTTAAACTGAGAAAGAGGCACAGCCTCTTTATATATGTATTTTTAGCATGGCTTGCGGAAGACAAGTGAATTTATTTTCATAAATGAGGGTTCAGAGAAAGACTGCAGCTGTTACAACTTGAGAACATTAAAGCCGTTTTGGGTTTTTTTTCCACGCTTTAACCATCTCCAATTTTCCTAATGGGATTGGAGTGTGTGTGGTTCCCACTGCTTCATATACTTTGTTGCCCTCTGGCTCATTGTTTTCTTTTTCTCATTTACGCTTTTGTGGTTTTACTGAACAAATGACCTGGGTCATTATGAAGTTTCTGGATCTCGACATGCTGAGCATTAATCCACCAAATCTGGAACCCTTTGCTACAGATTCAGCCTGGCTTTTGAAATGACATAAAGGAGCTGAAAATAGTTGGTCAAGCACAGAGGAGAAGGACTTTGATGCTACAGATGCTTGGTCCAAGCAGTGGTGTGTGGGCTTGATCTGTCAAATCGCAAAAGCCATCCATTTGCCAGTCTGACAGTGGCTTCTCTTACTGACACCAGGAGACTAATTTGCTAGTAAAGAGTCTTGCGGGCCAGTGAGTCCCAGAGATGGTTGATAAAGCAATGTGGAGGGTACAAAGGCTGTGTCAGGTTTTTACCAGAGCAATCCTTTGGAAAATGAAGGATTATAACAAGTGGGAGGCAGTTGAGCTGACTAGAGGCAAGATTAAGAAGAGAAGTTTTCTTTGTGATTTCCTTTCTCTCTCTCTCCCTCTCTCTCTCTCGCTCTCTCTCCTTAAAAAATCACTGTAGCAACATCTGTGTTCATAGATCGAATTTCTCATTTCTGGATGTGTTAATTTACTGAAAAGCTATTATATAGCAGGAGCTTGGGTAGTCTTCAAAAAGCCTGAATTAGGGAGGTGATGTCACCAAAGTGGCAAAGTAGGAGACCTCACCCTCTGTCCTTTCACAGAGACCAACAATTAAACAGCTGTTGGTGAATGAAAACAGCTCTGGGAGAGCTCTGGAGTCCATAGAAGAAACTTCTATAGGACACGAGAACAAAAAGCCTGAGAATAACTGCACAGAGAGGGAAGGAAAGACAGCTTCATTTTGCCACTCACCCCATCCCCCAGGCTGACGGTGCTCAGCATCAAGAGGGAGCTCCCCAGATGGAAACAGTATCTCCTGCCAGGAACGGGATGGCGGGGTCCACGCCCAGCTTCCCTGGTCTTCCAGGGCATTGCACAAGGGACCTACTTCAGTCCAGCCCTTCCAGACACGGCCAAGCTGAGATGGATGGAGACAGCTGGGAACAAGAGAGAATGGTAGAGGCTACCAGGATGGTGCCAGGGGGGTACAGAAAACGTCATGGGGAGCACTCTGTGAAAGGTATGATTGTCTGAGCACTGTACTGTCACCTGAGACTAATACAAAAGAATATTGAATGTAAGCTGTAATAAAAAATACAGATTTTTTTTTCTGCAAAAAAAGGAATCTGAATCTGCACTATGGGATTTTTTCTATTTTATATATGAAGCCCTTTTTGAAGACATATAACGTGTCCGTTCTGTAGGAGAAAACTACTGCAGCATTGGCTTCACACATATCTGGTTTTGAATCCTTGTCCGTCACTGTGTGAACCTCACACATTACTTAACATGTCTGAGCCTGCTTCCTCAGTGAGACGTGCAGATAGTACTGACTACTGGAATTGGTATAGTAAGTATGGGAAAACAGCTGTGTTAGGCTTGCTTGCTAGTTTCCCGGCTGCATGCACTTTGCAAGATTAGTGTGTGAGTATGTGGCAGAAAGCCACATGTGTGTCTCTGAAAAGCTGTGGGTGCTTTGCCTAGGTGCTGATTCTCCCAGATTGCTCTCCTGCTACTATGAGGTGCGGTTCCTTGATCCTCTCAGCCACCACTGTGATGGGCGGTGTTCCCGGTCCCTTGCCCTCCACTGCGAAAAGCCGTTTTCCTTTGTTTGCCCATCTCTGTGAGCCTCCAATAAACAGGTAATGGACTCATGCTTTCTAGCTCCACAGTCCTCTACTGTCTGTCTGAATCCAATGTGAACCTGCCTGGTCTCGGCCACTGGCATTACAGTAAGTCATAGCACTAAGTACCTCCTGGGTATTTGGAAATAGTAGCTTTTATGATGATGGCTCATTCACTCAACAATGTTAAAGAGTCTTCTAAGAACCAAGCACTGTACACGGCACAGAAAAACAGAAAACCTCATAGAATTCTAGTCTTCTTGGAGTCTTTTAAATTGTTGGTATCCAGGTTGATTGGAGCTGGTGACAATGGACAGGAGATTATTTCAAGGCTATGGGTTATCCCCTTAGCTTTCTTATGTTTTCTGACAAAGTGTTTTAAAAAGATCATATAATCCCAACCTCTTTCACCTTGTGATATTAAAATTAAGTGATGGAGTAGTCATAGTCACTGTCCTGAATAAAGGAGTCCTTAGGGAGGGAGAGGACCATGCAGCTGTCAGTGGAACAGCAGGTTTCCTTGGTGTGGACTGGTGGCTATTGTTGCTGCTGTTCTCTGACCATTTAGCTTGTTTATGATCAAGGTATTAATGTTATACCATACTGACTTTCTGTTTTGGAAAAAAATGTAAATAAATATTTTCAGCATCTGTACCACTTTTATAAGTATTAATAGATAATCATTTCCCTACACCTGTTGGCTTGGTAGGGCAATAGAGCCAAAGCCGTTTTCCCATTGAAACTTAAAACACAGCTCAATCTGCTTTGTTTTTATTCTTTCATAGAAGAAAGATAAATGTGAAAGTGCATGTCCCTGGCAAGGAAGAAAAGCAGGGCTTTAAATGCACAATTTCCAAAAGGAAGCTTTGTTCCTTATCTCATTGTGACTGGTTGAAATTGGATACAATTTTATTTAGTTAAGATGTGGCTTAAATTACTGGATAAGTATGGGGTTAAATATTACATGTATATAAATTATGAGTAAATTAAACTTTTAAGTTTACAAGGGAAGATTTGATACTTAAAGTCATTCTATTGTTGTTTTTAATAAAACCATATCCCTTTTATTTTTAAATAAATTCATATGTAAATTACATATGTATCAATATTTTGAGATTCAAAGTTATATTTCTAAAGATACAAAATAAGAAAAAACAACTCACATATTAAATGTTTTCCCCTGAATTATGTTATCCTGTTTTAAATATCCTTATTCTGTTATATATTTCCCAGGATCATGTTCCAACAAGGAGCATGCATAATCTTTATGAGAAAGAGATTATAAAGATAAATAAAGGTAACATATAATAAATACACATGACGTATTTATTTTCATAAACAACTTAAATTAATTTTATATAAATATTTAGAAGAGTGCAGATCCTCAAGGTAGGCTCGGAAACAAGTCTAGGAATCTGGTCTACTGTTCCAAACTTTCCTCATTTGTACATCAACTTCATACTTTTTTGCCAAAGTCTGTGTATGACCTTTATCATATATATTTTAAATCTTAACTTTTTACTTTAAAATATTAATAATGAAGTTCTATATCCCATCTCATTTCCTACCTGGGAAATGATTGTAATTTGCTGTGAAGAAAAGGAAAGCATAAAATGAATATAATTAACATAATAACATTAAATTCCAGCTAAATATTATTTCTTATTCAAAGTTTCTGATCTGAGGTTTGTTTACTTTCTGTTTAAACAACAATAAAAAATTATTAGCAGGAGTTTGATGAGGTAAAAAACGATCTAGCACCAAACTAGGGTTTCTCTTTGTAATAATTAAAAATGCTAAAGTAGGAGCGGCAAGATGGCGATGGAGTAGGTGGATGTTTCAACTTCTACCTCCCAGAACCAAAGTGGATTACAACTTAATTTTAAGAACAATCATCTGGAAAAAAACAGCTTTGGGCTAAACCAAGAAGAATCTATAACCAAAGATCACTGAATAAGCCACAATGAGACTGGTAGGAAAAGCGAAAATGCAGAGAGGGAGCATTTCCTAGGAGCAAGCAGCAGATCCCAGGAGCAAGTGGCAGCCCAGAGGGACTCACATGGTGGGAAGGGAGTTTCCTGGAGAGGGGAGGGTCCTGGACCCCAGGACCAAAGACCCAGCCTGCAGCCCCAGAGCCTAGAAGAGGTATACAGACAGTATTTAGTTGCAAAGCAAGCCAGGACACTTTGCAAGAAAGAGACAGATTTCTCAGACCCAGGATATTTCTTAAACGAACCACGCAGAAAACCTCTTTCACAACCACTCACCTGGGGTTCCAGGGGACGGAGAGAGAAGAGAGGACTGGAATAGCAGGAAGAGAGTGAAATCTAGGAGGCACAGGGAGAAACACTTTGAGGAACAGCCACCCTAACCCCTGGAATGAGTCACTCCCCGAATCTAAAGTGAATATTTTTCCTGGAACCAGCAATACCAGCAAAAGGAAGCAGGTCACCAGCCAAACAGAAGCTCTCCTGCTGTAGGCAGAGCAAAGAATGATTTAATAGCAAGGAGCCATCAGGCATACAGTATTGAGTGCTGAGGATTGAGCTACATTGCCATCCCCACACTGCTGAGTGCTCACTGGAGGGTGGGTGGTGGTGGGACATGTTGGTGAGGGTGGAAGCCAGGGGCTGGTCACAGCTGCAGCCTGGGCATGAGCACAGTCCCTCCTGCAGGGGTGAAAGCTGAAGGCCGGCCGTGGCTGCGGACAGGGTACACGAAAGCAGTCTGACCAGTGCCTGTGGGCTGGGCGCGTGAGTGAAGTCCCACCTGCAGTCCCATCTGTGGGGGCAAGGCAGAAGCTGGGGAACTGGCTGAGGCTTGCAGCTGGGCACACAAGTGTGGCCCCACCTGTGGGAGCCAGGAGGAGGCTGGGGGCTGGCCAGGGCTTGCAACCCAAATTCATAAATGCAGTACCACCTGTGGGGGTGGAGCAGAGGTCAGGGGCTGGCAAAGGCTTGCAGCCTGGGCATGCAAACACAGTCCTGCCTGCAGAGGTGAGGCAGAAGCTGCAGGGACCACAGCAATGACCTGGCGCCGGCAACCCCTGTGCCCGAACACCCAAAATGGCAGCAGAGGTGTTGGCAGGCCTGCAGACAGACCACACCTAGGGAACACAGAGGCCACACCCATTGGACTCCTGTGACCAAATCCTTCTTATACACAGACAAAATGGGAAGGTAGAGAAATGCAACCCAAATAAATCAACAAGAGAAATCCCCAGAAAAAGATCTGAATGAGGTGGAAATAACCAATTACTGGATGCAGAGTTTAAAATAATGATTGTTAGGATGCTCAAAGATCTTAGAGCAACAATGAATGGACACAATGAACACCTAAATAAAGAGATAGCAAGTATCAAAAAAGAAATTGAAATAATAAGAACTAATCAGGAATGACAAATACAATATCAGAAATGAAGACCACACTAGAAGGAATTAAAAGGATGGATGAAGCTGAGGATCAAATCAGTGATTTGGAGGACAAGATAAATGAAGGTACGGAAGAAGAGCAGCAAAAAGAAAAGAGGTTCAAAAAGTCTGAGGAAACTCTAAGAGATATTTGTGACAACATGAAGAGAAACAACATCTGCATCATAGGGATTCCTGAAGGAGAAAAGAAAGATCAAGGGATAGAGAATCTGATTGAAGAAATTATAGCTGAAAATTTTCCTAAATTGATGAAGGAAAGAGACACACAAGTTCAAGAAGCACAGAAAGTCCCATTAAGGATGAACTCAAAGAGGCTCACACCAAGACACATCATAATTAAAATACAAAAATTAAGAGATAAAGAAAGAATACTAAAAGCTGCTAAAGAAAAGCAGTTAGTTACCTACAAAGGAGCCCCCATAAGGATGACATCTGACTTCTCAACAGAAACATTAGAGGCCAGAAAGGAATGGCAAGAAACATTCAAAATAGTGCAAAACAAGAGCCTACAACCAAGACTTTTCTATCCAGCAAGGCTATCATTTAGAATTGAAGGAGAAGCCCTGGCTGGTTGGCTCAGTGGTAGAACGTCGGCCTGGTGTGCAGGAGTCCTGGGTTTGATTCCCAGCCAGGGCACACAGAAGAAGCACCCATCTGCTTCTCCACCCCTCTCCCCTTCTTTCTCTCTGTCTCTTCCCCTCCCGCAGCCAAGGCTCCATTGGAGCAAAGTTGGCCCGGGCACTGAGGATGGCTCTGTGGCCTCTGCCTTAGGTGCTAGAATGGCTCTGGTTGCAACAGAGTGATGCCCCAGATGGGCAGAGCATCACCCCCTGGTGGGTGTGTTGGGTGGATCCCGGTCGGGTGCATGCAGGATTCTGTCTGACTGCCTTCCCGTTTCCAACTTCAGAAAAAAACAAAAAAAAATTGAAGGAGAAATAAAAACCTTCCCAGACAAAAAACAAACAAACAAAAAAACAAAAAACTCAAGGAATTCATTACAACAAACCCAATGCTACAAGAAGTGTCAAGGGGCCTGCTGTAAACAGAACAAAGGGGGAAAATCTATTAAAAGAGAAATGTAGATTTAAAGAATAAAATGGCAATAAAGAACTGCATATCAATAATAACATTAAATATAAGTGGATTAAGTACTCCAATCAAAAGACATAGGGTAGCTGAATGGATAAAAAAACAGGACCGATACATATGATGTCTACAAGAGACACACCTTAAAACAAAAGATACACATAGACTGAAAATAAAGGGATGAAAAAAAATATTTCATGCAAATGGAAATTTAAAAAAAGCTGATGTAGCAATACTTATATCTGACAAAATAGACTTTAAAACAAAGGCTATAGTAAGGGATAAAGAAATTCACTACATAATGATAAAGGGAGCAATCCAACAGGAAGATATAACCATTATAAATATCTATGCACCTAATATAGAAGCATCTAAATATATAAAGCAGATTTTGATGGACATAAAGGGTGAGATTAACAGCAATATTATAATAGAGAGGATTTTAATACCTTACTAACATTACTGGATAGATCCTCAAGAAAGAAAATTAACAAAGAAACAGCAGACATAAAGGACACACTAGATAAACTGGATTTAATAGATATCTTCAGAACCTTTCCCCCTAAAGCAGCAGAATATATATTCTTTTCAAGTGCTCATGGCACATTCTCTAGGATAGATCACATGTTAGGACACAAAATGAGTCTCAATAGATTTAAGAAGATTGAAATCATATCAAGCACTTTCTCTGATCACAATGGCATGAAACTAGAAATCAACTACAATAGAAAAACTGAAAAACACTCAAACACTTGGAAACTAAATAGCATGTTATTAAATAACCTATGGGTTAACAGGGAGATCAAAGAAAAAGTAAAAATTTTCCTTGAAACAAATGAAAATGAACATACAACAACTCAAAATTTATGGGATACAGCAAAAGCAGTCCTGAGAGGGATGTTAGCACTACAGGCATACCTTAAGAAGCTAGAAAAAGCTCAAGTAAACAACTTAACCCTGCATTTAAAAGAACTAGAAAAAGAACAGGAAGTAAAACCCAAAGGAAGTAGAAGGAAGGAAACAATAAAGATCAGAGTGAAAATAAATGAAATAGAGGCTACAAAAACAATACAGAGGATCAATGAAACCAAGAGCTGGTTCTTTGAAAAGGTAAACAGGATATATGAACTTTAACCAGGATATATGAACTTTAACTAATTTTAAATAAATAAAATTAGAAATGAGAGAGGAAAAGTAACAACTGACACAACAGAAATACAAAGGATTGTAAGAAAATACTATAAAAAACTGTATGCCATAAAATTAGACAACCTAAGTGAAACAGACAAATTCCTCGAAACATATAATCTTTCAAAAGTCAATATAGAAGAATCAGAAAACCTAAACAGACCAATTACAACAAATGAGATTGAAACAGTTATCAAAAAAGTTCCAACAAACTAAAATCCTGGGCCAGATGACTTCACAGGTGAATTTTACCAAATATTCAAAGAAGAACTAACTGTTATCCTTCTCAAGCTATTTCAAAAAATTCAAGAGGAGGGAAGACTTCCAAACTCCTTTTATGAGAAAAGCATAATACTGATTTCAAAACCAGGCAAAGACACTACAAAGAATGAAAACTATAGACCAATATCCCCGGTGAACTTAGATGCTAGAATGCTCAACAAAATATTAGCAAACCGGATCCAGCAATACATGAAAAAAATCATACATCATGATCAGGTGGGATTTATTCTAGGGAGACAAGGCTGGTGCAATATTCACAAATCAATCAATGTGATTCAACACATAAACAAAAGAAAAAAATTATACGACAATATCAATAGATGCAGAAAAAGCATTTGATAATATCTAGCACCCATTTATGACCAAAACTCTCAGCAAAGTGGGGATACAGGAATCATACCTCAACATAATAAAGGCCATCTATGACAAACCCAAAGCCAACATCATAATCAATGGACAAAAAATAAAAGAAATTCTCTTAAGATCAGGAACAAGGCAGGGGTGCCCCCTTCTACCACTCTTATTCAACATAGTTCTGGAAGTCCTAGAAACAGCAATCAGATAAGAAGAGATAAAAGGCATCCAAATTAGAAAAGAAGTAAAACTATCATTATTTGCTGATATGATACTGTACATAGAAAACCCTAACATCTCAGTCAAAAACTATTTGACCTAATCAATGAATTCAGCAAGGTGGCAGGATATAAAATCAATATTCAGAAATCAGTGGCATTTTTATACAGCAACGATGAACTGTCTGAAAGAGAAATTAAGAAAACAATCCCTATCAGTATTGCAACAACAACAAAATAAAGTACCTAGGAGTAAATTTAACCAAGAAAGTTAAAGACCTGTACTCAGAAAATTATAAAACATTGATAAAGAAAATCAAGGAAGATAAGAACAAGTGGAAGCATATACTGTGTTCATGGATAGGAAGAATAAACATCATTAAAATATCTGTATTACCCAAAGCAATCTATAAATTCAATGCAATTCCTATTGAAATACCAATGACATACTTCAAAGTTGTAGAACAAAAATTCCAAAAATTTATATGGAACCAAAAAAGAACACAAATAGGCTCAGTAATCCTGAAAAAGAAGAATGAAGTGGATGGTATCACACTTCCTGATATCAAGTTATACTACAGGGCCACTGTATTCAAAACAGCTTGGTACTGGCATAAGAACGGGCATACAGATCAATGAAACAGAACAGAGAACCCAGAAATAAACCTACACCTATATGGACAATTGATATTTGACAAAGGAGGTAAGAGCATACGATGGAGTAAAGACAGTCTCTTTAACAAATGATGTTGGGAAAGTTGGACAGGTACTTGCAAAAAAATGAGACTGGATCACCAACTTATACCATTCTCAAAAGTAAACTCAAAATGGATAAAAGAGTTAAATATATGTCATGAAACCATAAACATCTTAGAAGAAAGCATAGGCAGTAAACTCTGTGTTATCTCTTGTAGTAATATTTTTGCTGATTTATCTCCACAGGCAAGTAAAATAAAGGATAGGATGAACAAATGGGACTATATCAAACTATAAAGCTTTTGCACAGCAAAAGACACCATTAACAAAATAAAAAGACAACCCACCCAATGGGAGAATATATTCACCAATATGTCTGATATGGGGTTAATAACCAAAATTTATAAAGAACTTGTAAAACTCAACACCAGGAAGATAAACAATCCAATCAAAAAATGGGCAAAAGAAATGAATAGACACTTCTCCAAAAAGGACATACAGATGGCCAATAGGCATATGATAAAATGCTCAACATCACTAATCATTAGAGAAATGCAAATTAAAACCACAATGAGGTATCACCTCACACGGGTCAGAATGGCACTCATCAGCAAAACAACACATAATAAGTGCTGGAGAGTGTGCCGAGAAAAGGGAACCCTCCTGCACTGCTGGTGGGAATGCAGACTGGTGCAGCCACTGTGGAAAACAATATGGAGATTCCTCAAAAAATTAAAAATCGAACTGCCCTTTGACCCAGCTATCCCACTTTTAGGAATACATCCTATAAATACCAAATCACTGATTCAAAAGAAGAAATGCAACCCCATGTTTATTGCAGTATTATTTACAATAGCCAAGATTTGGAAACAGCCCAAGTGTCTGTCAGGAGACGAGTGAATTAAAAAACCATTGTACATATACGCAATGGAATGGTATGCGGCCATGAGGAAGAAGGAAATCTTACCTTTCACAACAACAGGGATGGACCTGGAAACTATCATGCTAAGTGAAATAAACCATGCAGAGAAAGAAAAATATATATGTCCTCACTCATTTGAGGAATCCAATGAACAATGTGGACTGAGGAATGGAACAGAGGCAGAGACAGAATTAAAGGGACCGGAGGGAAAGTGGTCAGAGGGAAAATGGAAGAGAAGATGGGATCGTGAAGGGAAAGAGATTAGTGAAATTATAACACAGTATTATAGAGAACAAGACAGCAAATCCTGGAGGGAAGGGGGGAAGACATTGGAAGGAGGGAGCAAAAGAGGGGGCCGAGGGGAACGGGGGGGGGATATATTTGGTGGCAAACTTGAATCTATGTAAACACAATAAATTAAAATCATTAAAAAAATGCTAAAGTATTCCTGGCTGGATAGCTCGGTTGGTTAGCACATTATCTTGAAGCTCAGAGGTTGCTGGTTTGATCCGCAGTCAGGGCACATACAAGAACAGATTGATGTTTCTGTCTTTCCTTTTACTCCCTTCCTCTCTCTAAAATCAATTAAAAAAATTAAAAATACTAAAGTAGAATTGAAAAGGGAATTACATTTATGAAAGTGCCAATCTATATTAATCTTGATGCCCTTGCTACTTGTAAACATTTCTTATGCTATTATGTCTCCCAAGCTTAGGGAACTATTGGTCTAAACCAGCTCAGGAAAATGGAGTTTTAGTGCTTTCTAAAAGTTCTTCAGAATTGGAGAGTTCACAGTTTTGTTCGTAATTCTTTACGATCATTGAGGTGACTGCACGTCCCAGTTCAATCCTAGTCCCAGAATAATCAATCACATTCCTGTTTATGCTCCAATGTGTCCTGATTTAGAACAATCCACTCTATAGTCACTAGGTTAATCGTTCATCTGTCCATCATTTTCTGAGCACCTACTCTGGACCTGGCTCTGTGATAATGACTGGAAAGACAGAGGTGATTGAGATACTTCGCAGCCCCCAGAGAACTCAGGAATGGAAGATCAAGGCAAGGAGGGAAAGGAAACCACTTCATGACAGTAAAAACTGGTGAGAGTAACACATAGGTCTGTGCCATATGCTGTTGGGATCACAGGGAAGCAGGACAGATGAAGTAAAGGAACATGTAGGTTTCTCAGTGAAAAGAGCAAAATTGGCTAATTTGTGATGTGAGAACCAATTCGTCAGCTCCACAGAGCAGGTAGGTCTTTCCTCTTTAAAACAATGTATTAATTGCATTTCTATGTGTTCAGGAAACTGTTGTGGTAAGGATTCAAGTGGGGAAAAACGCATCCAGTTTCAGACTCATATTTCTTCAGTGGTTATCAGAAAACATGCTCTGTCTGGTGAATCTTGTAATGTGTTGAGATAGATAAAAATGTTTGCAGAAGAAGGATATTCTCCACAATTTACTTGTTTTAAAATATAAATTAGACAGGATCTTCTTGCTTAAGAAGCTTTGGATTGATCGTTGTCAAAGTAAACTCCACACTCCTTTCCAGGACCCACAGCTCTGCTCCTCCTCTTCAGCCACAGCTCCTGCTCTTCTTGCTCTAGGTCACTAAGCTCTGGCCACCGTGAAAAATGCCAAGGTTTTTTTTCCCACGAGAGCTCTTTCTTTGAGTTTTGCTGTTTTCTCTGCCTGGAGCACTCTTCCTCCAGCACTTAGCAAGTCTGACTTTGTAAAGGGAAAGCCCACCTGAGAATAACGCCAGCCCAGAGGGAACAGAGCAAAACCAAGAGGCAGGGAGAAGAATTCCTGTTGATGTCACAGAGCCTCTGGCTATCAGCTGCAGGAGAATGCAGACCCCTGCCTATTTCACTCACTGCTGTGCCCTGGTGTCTGGAACTGGCCCAGCATGCTGGGCGCTGGCCTTTTCCCTTCAGAACCGCAGTCATTACTGTTGGAAATTCCTGTAATAAAGTCTAAGAGCTAAAATACTCCACACTTCGCAAAATAGAGCATGCACAGCCACAGTTCTGTGCAGAGGGGATAAAAAATGGAGTTTCCACACATATATCTGGGTCATCAAGTTTATTACAAAATTTGAGAGAGCCAACTACTTTAGTAAGAACTCTCACAAATATAGGAGAAAAGAAGAGCAGAGCCCCAGGAGAAATAGTCCAGTCTCTGAAGTTTCATTCAGGTGGGGATTGTGGGGTGGACCCTTCTCTTGACCCCCAGGGACCTCCAGGCCATCCTTCAAGCTCAGCAGATATTTTGGATAAGGTGTTCCTGGAGGCCACGGATATGCTGGATATTGTCTTGACACGCAAATGCCAGGGCAGGCACACACTTCCATTGTCCGCTGGACCAAGTCTTTGCATCTTGCACGCAGGTGTGTATTTCAGGCACTGCTCCCACTGGCAGCTGTTGGCGTTCAGCCACTGGCTCACCTTCTGCACCGCATAGCCAGCCCCTCTGTAGCTCAGCACTTCGGAGTTTGGCGTAATCTCCCCAGAGTCTTTGATTATGGCCCTGCCTTGGCTGTCCACAATTTAAAAAACTGTATTGGCTTGACTCTTGCCCTTTTGAGATGCCGCTTGTTAGTGGACAGGCTATAGTATATGAATGTTAAGAAAAAACTGAGGCCCTGGCCAGTTGGCCCAGTGATAGAGCGTTGGCCTGGCATGCAGAAGTCCCAGGTTTGATTCCCAGTCAGGTCACACAGGAGAAGTGCCCATATACTTCTCCACCCTTCCCCTGTTGTTAGTATTCAGGGTCTCATGAAGAGGAGCTGCAAAGGAATGAGGCAGCAGCAATATTGCAAGTGGAGGACCCCAATCTCTCCAGGATTGAGGTGCCTTGGAGAGATCAGCTATCTAATTTATTAAGCAGAAACATGACATCATGTGTGAGAAATTAACAAGCAGAATACAGTATATAATTTTATTATTTAGTTTTGCAAAACTGATTAGATTTCTCTTGCCCTTTCTGAGACATAACACCACACCATCTGCTCTCTGATTCCTGACCTGCACAAAGCTCCAGCAGGGCCAAGCATCGCATCCTTGGGGCTTTCCCTGGACGCGGCTTCCTTCAGTCATGTATGCTTGGTCTCAACCTTCACTTCCTCAAGATGGGAACAGAAAGTCACTCGGTGCTTTGGCTTTCCTCAAACATCTCCCCCTCTCTCTTCTCTCTCTCTCTTCCCCTCCTGCAGCCAAGGCTCCACTGGAGCAAGTTGGCCTGGGCACTGAGGATGGCTCCATGGCCTCTGCCTCAGGTGCTAGAATGGCTCTGGTTGCAATAGACTCTATTGAATAGAGCAACACCCCAGATGGGCAGAGTATTCCCCCTTTGTGGGCTTTCCAGAGGGATCCCTATTGGGTGCATGTGGGAGTCTGTCTCTCTGCCTCCTCACTTCTCACTTCAGAAAAATAAAAAAAAAAAAAGAAAAAAGAAAAACTGAAGATCCTCCTAGCCATCCCCTGCCAGTCCTGGCTGTGGCCAAAGAGGGAGGCTTCAGTCCCTCCATCAGGCTGCCCTTGGAGGCAGTTTTCATTGGTGGTTGCATCTGGAGCTCTACCATCACCACCGCTGCTGCTGCAGGTGAAGGGGGAGTCCACAGGCCCATGCGGGAGGGCTGGGCTGGACATGGTGGTCCCCAACTCCAGGCTGGTGGGAGAGTGGTGGTCCTGGACTCCATGCCAGCTGGTGGACTTGCAGGATCTTTGTGGTTTTTTGCCCTGATGGCTGAACCTCTTGGGTTGGGGGAACTTCTTTTGGGGTCAGGCGAGAATCAGGGCCTTACCCTGATGGTGGGACCCTTCACCTTGGTTTTCAAGGTACATAGGATCAGGTATGTTCCCATAACATTATTATATTTTCTTCCTGTAACTAACTCCTGTATCTTGTGCTGCTCAAATCCAAGTTTCTTCATTATTTTTGTTACCTGGGAGTCCATGTCACCCCAGGGTGGCTTACTATAAGGCCTGAGTTCTTCCTCTTGGCCCAGGTTGAGCCATGGGTCTTTCATTATATTTTCTAGAGTTGTTCTTTTGCTTGGGTTGAAAGTTATTGTTATTTTTTTAATTTTAGAGATGAAAAGAGAGAGAAAGAGAGAAGGAGGGAGAGAGAGAGAAACATCAATTTGTTGTTCCAGTTATTTATGCATTCAGTGGCTGATTCTTGTATGTGCCCTGACCAAGGATTGAACCCATAACCTTGGCATATTCAGATGATACTTTAACCAACTGAGTTACCTGGCCAGGTGGTGCATTAATTTTTTAAAAAGTTTTTGACATTCTAGAGGTATAAAGTATGATATAAGGAAGTGCCCAATCAGTATTTGCTCCTTCAGTTCCTCAAAGTTCTCTCCCACACGTGGCTGGGTCCCCATTGCCATCCTGTAGAACTGCTCCTGGGCTTCATAGATCGACTTCAGGGCTGCCATAGGTTTGGCACTGCAAGATCTCTGGGGTGACCTAGAAGAGGGTGCCACAGGAAGGTCTCAGTTTATGGTCAGCAAATTTACTACCAAGGCCAAAGTCTGCCAATTTGACATTCAGCTCATCATCTATAATGATGTTCTTTGGCTTCAGGGCCTTGGCCAGTGCCCCCTGGAGGCAGTACTGTACCGCCCACTGATACCAGCTGCCAGAACACCGCTCAGGCCTCCTTTTTGGTCACGTGCCCATGGTCCTTCAGGTAATCAAATAAGTCCCCTCCACTCAGATGCTTTGTAAGAGACATCTTCCTGGGTGGCAACCACCTCAAATAACAGTAATATTTGGGTGATTTAAGCCCTTTAGACAATAGATTTCTTGAAAATCTCTAGAGAAACCCTGCCAAGTCATGACTTTACAGCCACTCTGTCCCAGTCAGAAGGTGCCAGGCCAACCTGACCTTGGCAAAAGCTCCTTTGCCAGTGGAGTTCAGGAGCCCATTATCACCAATATAGAGCTCTTCATTGACAGAGATGGTTGCAAAGTCATCAAAGTGACTTAAAAGTAAGAACCAAAAAAAATTTTTTTTTGAGAAAAAAATTAAAAAAGAAAAACTTATAAGAGAAATTAAAAAAAGGAAAACAATGAAGGGAAAATAAGTAAAAAAATAAGAAAAAAAAATGGAAGAAAACAAGCTAACTAGTCCAAGTCCAACAGGTCACCACAAATCAGCTTCCTAGGTTATAATGGACAAAAACCTCAGCTCAGCAAGGACCTTATATATGACATGTTTGTACTTCCATCCCATTGGCTCCTTATGAAGTCAGAGCAAGAGATGGACTGATTGTGGCTGGGGATAAACCACAGTGGTTTGCTCAGTGTTGGTCTTATAACTCTTTTCTCTGGAGGTAGCAGGGCCCCTCTTGCTGCTCAGAGGCCATGCGAAGTTGTGTTCTTTCCGGGTCAAGTCTGCATGCTCTCAATGAGCACCGCCAGCTCATTACTGGGCGCTTCCTAGACCATGTTCATGATTCTGGTCAGATGAATACTGCACATGGAAACACAAGATAGATTGCCCACATCCGGCCTTAGGACTCAGATTTTCTTCTTGTCTCATCATACACAAACTGTGTGAATGTAGTAGGGTCAGTCTACTCATTGGCCATCAAGGGCTCCAGCTCATATTTCTCCTTTTTGTGACAAAGTTTTCTCAGCTTTTGAACTAGTTAAGAGATGCCTATCATTTCATGTTGGCTGGAAAGATGGAGTGGAAAGTCCTCAGAGATTGATTTTTAAATTCCTGTCCCTCTATTTCCTCACCTTGACAATGTTGTCTTGAATATTATAGCATAACAAAAAACAGTTGAACCACTGAATTACTCTGGGCAAGTCATCCTAAACAGAGACTAAGATAATATCTGGAATTTCAAAATAAGTGGCTTTTCAATGACTGCAAAGTTTTCTTTAGCTTTCGACAGAACACCCATTATTCTGTTTGATTGCCAAAGAGCCCGATAGTCTTGACTTGAGAGAAAGCAACTCAGTGTACCGTTACCATCACTTACTCAGTCAACATCAAATATTTATTGAGCAACCATTCAGTGCAAAGCATGTTTTACTATACATGCTAAGAAAACACGTATTTCTCTTCAAGGGAAGGCACTCTTTAAAGGTTGAATCTGAAGGTCTGGGCCAGGCAGCCCCGTTGGTTAGAGCATTGTCCCAATATGCCAAGCTTGCAAGTTTGATTCCCAGTCAAGGAACATACAAGAATCAACCAGTGAATGCATAAATAAATGGAACAACAAGTTGATATTTCTCTCTCTCTCTTTCTCTCTCTCTAAAATAATTTTTTTAAAAAGGATGAACCTAAACAAATGAAAATACTCAGTTTTCAGTCACTTGTATGAGCACAATGCAAATAGGTTTGGGTAGATAGAGGGGACTTATTACAAGGTCTACAGATGGGCACATCTTTGCATCCAGCCACTGGTTCTGTAAATTGTCTCAGAGTCACCTACATTTAAAAATGACATCAAAATCCTTCAAGGACTATAGAAAAGAAAGTAGGATATATCTTGTTTAGTAAAGCATCTCAATTTTGATACTGATCAAGCAGTATCTATGTTCATGTCTAAACTGCTAACCTACTAACTATTCTCCTAATGACATGCTTAGTGCCTTCTATGGTTCACCAAACGTTTTCAGGGAGGAGAAAGGTCTGGTATAAGAGCAGGATTGAGACAGATCGACTTGGATTTGAGTCTAGTTTCATCACTTACTTCTAGTCCTCTTTCTGCAGGTAAATGACTAATCTTGCTTCCATTTTCTTGTCTCCAAAATGAATACAATAGGATAGAATTCATATAGTTGTAGAGGGAAATGAGATCAAGTTTAAAAAAAGAATCTGTAGAAATCCTGAAAAGAGTAAGTATAGTATTCAAGAAACATGAGTAATTTCCCTCCCTTTGAATTAAAATATATGTGTCAGTGAATGAAAGACACAAGGACTCTTAGCAATCGTGATCTCTTTCTCCTAGGAATAGTGCACTTAAAATTAATTTTAGTTTTATGGCAACTTCATTTATTTATTTCTTTATTGTCTCTTATGTTGTTTAAAGCTTTGATCACACTGCACATTGGTTATACATTTAACTATAGTAAGTATTGTCTTCCCAGCTGAATGAAAGGTCCTTGAGCACAGATCTGTTAGACTCACTTATACATGCATTAAAAGGGCATTTAAAGTGTTCAATATATATTTTGCTAATGACTAAATTGAATAACATGATAAATGCCTATGATCAAACCATGACACTTATCTACTTATTTTCAAGTTTTTTTGAAGTAAGGAAGTACAGTGGATAGGTACTTACTAAAAGTTCAGTATATTCAGGAAACCTTTTATATAACAGTTCTTCCAGTTTCATTGGCCACTATGTAATTTTCTTACCCATTTTTATATTCCAAGATGTAGATTGTATTTTCTTACACATAAATATATTCTATATGTATTTGATGGAGAAAAGAATAAATATTATAAAAGTTAGTGTAGTTGAAACACGAGTTTAGCTCTACAAATTTAGTGGATATACATATAGTCAAGGGGAAAATGTGGTCACAGGTGATCTAAATAGCTTCAGGCAATCTAGGTCTGATGGAGCTCTTGCAGCTTGGGAGGCTGATAAATGATGCTGTGTCATTCCAGGTGAGGTTGGTCCCAAACACTGAATCATGATAAGCTGACTCTCAAAGTCTTACAAGAAAATTTGTCTAAACCTCTGCTGATTACTCCATGGGATAAAAAGAAGAGAAATGGTTGGTTGAAATTATTTAGGATTTTCAAAATATTTGAAATAAACGTCTGTCTCAGTGGTTCACTAGCTATAGGAATCCTCCATTGAATTGGTCTTGCCTCACTGGCAAAACTGATTAGTCTCATGAACATTTGTAAAAAGCTTTTTCTTAGAGTTCTATGAATTGATGGCCCTTTATTATGGTTGTTGCAGGAGAGTTTTAGAATAACGGCACATTGGGGGGTAGGATTTCAACGTGCGAATTTGTGGGGTCACAAACATCAGGTAGGATAGCGAGTGTGTCCTACACTCACTTGCTGTCTGGTATTTGTGCTATTGGCATCTCGGTTGGAACAGACAGAGAGAATTTTATTGTTGCATCTTCTTCCAGACAAATGCAAGTTTATGTAGCTGGTGTACGTCCCCTCAAGGTTTCTCTAAAGTTTAGACAAAGAAGGTTCCCATTCTCCCTGAAATTGAAAAAAATAAAGGGCCAGTCTTTGTCTCTTGGAGGTCATAAGTATGTGTAATGATTCACGGAATCTAAATGACCCTGAGTCCTGAATACAGGCTCCTAGGAGAGGTTAGGCAAATGCTTGCTAAGGAGGATAATGCTGCAAACTGTTGCTGTCTATTTACACTTCACAGGGAGTGCCTATGGAAGAGGCAGCTGGAATTGCTATGTTCTTTCAGAGAATAGAGTGTAATCTTCTCACACTAATGACTATCCAAAATGCAAGTGCAGGACTGCCCAGGAAAGCCCAGTGCTGGAGAGGGTGCTGAAAGCCTAGTGGCTGTTCTCTGCTTCATAATGAAAGATGTGATCTCGCTATGAGATCAGTGGCCCTGCCTATGGCTTTTCAGCAGCTCCAACTAAATTCGCAAGCAGAGGCAGATTAAGGTCGGTTGAGGCCCCAAGCACAGAAGAAAATATTGGGCCCCTTAAAAAAGCGAGAGAGACAGGGAAAATAAAAATACATGTTAACCATATTTTTAAATAAATAAAAAATACTATTTACTATTAGTGTTAAAATTGCACATATGAAACCAAACTTGGTGTCATTAAAAAAAAGTGTAAATTTGGGGTTTTGCAGGGCCCTTCAGAAGCCGGGGCCCAGAGCACGCCCAGTGAGCCTGCCCTTAAATCCACCTCTGCTCCCGAGAGTTTAGGGAATGTGTCCCACACTGAACAAAACGTTATCTGCTGGGAACTTAGTGGGAGGGCAGCCTTTGTGGTGAAGGGCTGAAACTATCTTTCTGTATGTGAGCTCATACCCTGCGTCCTTTCCAGGAATCCCCTCCTGTTCTCCCTCCATCTATGCAGACTGCCTACATTCCATGCCTTGACTGAATCCTTCCTTTGTTGAGCGCTCCTTGATCACTGGTAATCTCTCCTGTGGTCGTGCAGCAGAAGATTTGCTGTGTCTTTCCTTGGATCACTCCAATGGTGCCTATGGGAGTGCACTTCTGCTGTTACCTTATGTACCTTTCAGAAGAGCTAACAATGTCCACATGAAAGACAAGAGCCCAGGGGTCTCTAATAAGAGGCAAACTGTAAGAAACTACCGTGGGGATGGGACCCTCCTCTGAGGAATTCATCCTTGTTGAATAATTGAGTTCCTTAAAGAAAACATGGCAAATCTGGGTAATGGCTTGGTATGTCCGGGCACAGAGCACTTCACAGAGGTGTCACGAGGCGGGGCTGGCCAGGTGGCCTGGACGGCTCACTGTGTGCAGGTGTCTGCATGGTAGCCTGTTTCTTCCATCACCCTTTGGCTAGGGTGTTCATTTGACAAAATTTATGCAGCCTCAATAATTTTATTTTACAATTGAATCTTTTTAATATGTTCCACTAGCTAATATTATTTCCTTTTGCTTTTTTTAATCTGTAGTTTTTATTGTGTTATCTATTTTTTATGATGCAATCTGTTTATCTTTTAGAGTTTTAACATTTTAAGTATGCACTGTTCAACTCATCAGATTTATTTTCCAGCATTTTTCAATTTCACTGGTATTTTTTCCAGCCTGCTTTAAGCTAATGTTTACTTATGGGTTTTACTTTTTCAAAAAGGTTTTGCCCTTTTAGCTTATTTCATTTTATTACCGTCAGAGACAGCTGCACTGAGGTCTGGCTTCACGTCTGACCTGCCTTCGTCCTCCCACAGCCCCGGCAGTCCTGCGGGCAGAGCGGCTGGCCCTGAATCTGTACGAGGGGAGTGATTGAATGCACGATTCATTTACGTCAGGTCAATCACCGTGTCCTGGCCATTCTGCCACCTGAACGTCCATCCCCCATGCCCCCGTGTCAGTACAGGCCACCCCCATCCCTCCTCTGGGTCCCTGCTCAGCTTCCTGTTTCCTTCCCTTCCTTCCAATTTACTCTCCACTCTGCAATGCTGTGATACTTTTTAAATGTAGAAAAATATATCCAAACACACTTGCATTTATTTTTTGGCTAATGAATTAGATAGCTAACATTTTAAAAGAATTGAATATAAATGCTCCTGATGTTTTTAAAATAGTTTCTGTTATTAAAAATATTTTCATTATGGAAACCTTCACGCTGAGGCGAGAGTTGAGTGAATGGTGTAGTGAAGCCCCTGTGCCCATCACATGCCTTCACCATTATCACAGTTCACCAGTTTTTTTATCAGTCTTCCTTTTTGTTTTCTTTTTATAATTTGCTTGAGTAACACATTTTAATATGTTGTAATTCCCAAAGATAACATCATTTCAGTGTAATTGTTCTAAAAACACACACTTGGACCTGTCACTGGCCTATCTAAAACCTCTCCATGCTATCCCACAGCTGAGGGTTGGGGCAAACACCACAGCCGGCACCCACTGGCCACAGCTGAGGGTTGGGGCAAACACCACAGCCGGCACCACTGGCCACAGCTGAGGGTTGGGGCAGACACCACAGCCAGCACCCACTGGCCACAGCTGAGGGTTGGGGCAAACACCACAGCCGGCACCACTGGCCACAGCTGAGGGTTGGGGCAGACACCACAGCCGGCACCCACTGGCCACAGCTGAGGGTTGGGGCAAACACCACAGCCGGCACCACTGGCCACAGCTGAGGGTTGGGGCAAACACCACAGCCGGCACCACTGGCCACAGCTGAGGGTTGGGGCAAACACCACAGCCGGCACCCACTGGCCACAGCTGAGGGTTGGGGCAAACACCACAGCCGGCACCCACTGGCCACAGCTGCAGGGTTGGGGCAAACACCACAGCCGGCACCCACTGGCCACAGCTGCAGGGTTGGGGCAAACACCACAGCCGGCACCCACTGGCCCTGGCTTATCAGCAGCACGGCTTATTGCTCATGTCCCCGACACCCGGTCCCACCCACAGATTCCTTTGCTTGTCTTCAAACACTGCCTCTCTGCCTGTAGGTTTTTGTACTTGCTAACATCTTTGCCTGGGGGTGGTCCCGACTCTGCCACCCACCTCATACCCTGTACACCTCTTATTTCCTTCCTGTGTTTGAGATTGGCTTCAGGGTCCTGAGCTCTGGAAGCCATCCTGATTCCTTTCCACCTATAATGCGCTGTACTCATCTGCCATAGAATTAAGGACAGTCTTCTGTAATCGCTATTAGTATATTTCCCTCCTAGACTCTTAGCTCCTTGGAGTCAGATATTTATGTCACCCCCCCATTCAATTATTTCCCCCCCATTTTTAATAATGGAAAGAACATGCATGAAGAAGCATTTGACCTTGTCCTCTGTCCAGCTGCCTGAGATTGGGGTGCCCCTGTAAGTCAACTCTCACCATTCATTGTTCATGTCGCCATTCATTGTTATTCACATATCACTATCCATGATACTCAGTTCAGCCTCGGATAACTTTGGTGAGAAGGAAGGGCAGGCCAGAGCATGCATGGGTCCACCTTCTCTGCTTTCTTGCCAGATTCAGGATTTCCTAAGGCATAAGAGTCTCTGTACCCCCAAAATGTGGGGCTGCTCTGTACTAGTGCCCCATCCTTGTCCTGGGGACTGGGGACACGGGCCAGGTGTGCACATGAGGCAGATACCCAGGTGGCTCTTCATATAAATGTCCAAGGCTGCCCTCTGGAAGTGGGTCAGCAAGTCTGACAACACAGCTCCTGGGTCTCCATGGAGTGCTTTTTGTTAGAGGCATAAACATTGGACTGCTTGCGGCTTTGGCCTTTGTGTAAGCACAGAGCACGTTTCTTCAGTGGGATTGTATCTTATCTGCTCGCCTTCATACTTTTATATCTGGACGGATTAGGTGAGGCCAGTGAATGGTCTTTCTGCTTCCCCAAGATAGGGCAGGGTTTTACACCCACACGTAGTCTCTTTTCTGAGAATATTGTTAAAAACTAGGTCATCTATTGTAAAGAAAATTAGGCAGTAATTAAATCTAACTGGATGGTACAGTATTGGTGGTTTTATTTTGGAGGGAGTATGCCTCCCTAATTACTTTATTGCAGCAGTTACACTGGCTGAAGTTTCCTCCCTCCCTCCCTCCCTCCCTCCCTCCCTCCCTCCCTCCCTCCCTCCCATCTCTCTCTCTTTCTCTCTCTCTCTCTCTCTCTCTCTCTCTCTCTCTCTCTCTTTCTTTCTTTCTTTCTTTCTTTCTTTCTTTCTTTCTTTCTTTCTTTCTTTCTTTCTTTCTTTCTTTCTTTCTTTCTTTCTTTCTTTCTTTCTTTCTTTCTTTCTTTCTTTCTGGAAGGTTGTATTTGATAAGTTAGGTGATGATTTCTGGCCTTACAGTTTTAGTCGGCAGTCTCTCTGTCAAGGGTGAGTTCTGTTTCCTCGTGCCCTTTGCAGTTTTACCTGATGGAAGCCAGCTCCCCTGCATAGTCAGTAGGCTCAGCCATCTTGGGAAACCTTCTGTCAACAGAGCTGTGTAGACAGACAAGACCAGACTAAGAAAAAAGCAGCTGGTGTTGGGAGGGTCTTTCCATGTGTGCAATCAGTTGTCACAGCTGTCTTCCGGCTCTTTATTTTCTGGCTGACAGGGTACAGAGAGTCCCGTCCTGTGGGAGCCCAGCCCATGAGTACGGCAGCGGAGCTGGTGGGAGAACCCAGGTCTCACTTGCACTCAGTGACATGATGCTTACCACATGGCCTTAGGGGAGCCCAAGATCAGGGCGGCTGGGAGCGCTGGACCCTGCTGGAATTGGGTGCTACCATGCTCATAGGAAATGCTGGGTGACAGGACCACCTTGGAACCATCTAGTTGCACCCTCAATATGTGGATTATGTGGCCTCCTCACATTTCTTTTAGATCTAAGATCCATTTAGGTCACCCATAATGATCATCCGTTAGATCATCCATTTGTCACCTGGGCAGCAGCCTTCCCCATGGCCCTTCACTCAAATGTCTCTGACACGAGGCCTCCCCCTCTTCTCCCTCTGCTTAAACATTCCAGGCAAATCAAGTACAGACCGTAAAAGTTCCTGGAGGTGCCTGTTTCTACTTTCCTGTGGTCTCTTCACTGGGAGCTATTAGCATTAGTGTTTGTGAGAAAAACCCACCATTAAACGTGTATGCCATGCTCCTTAGGAAAAAAAAAGTAATTTATTTCTTCCAAGGGCCTACAAATATGGTCCAATGACTCTTTCCTAATAAGTACTTTTCATGCTGACTAACTCTCCCAAATTAGATGGTGCAGGGGACCAGGCAGCCAGCCCAGTGGGGCTGGGCAGCCTTGCCGAGGAGGCCACACTGCGGTGTGCAGCAAATCAGAGCTCCATCCTAGCTCCGTACATGTGAGGTTCGGGACATTTTTATGAGCATGGAGTAAATCATTAACAGCAAAATAATAGCTCAGCTCTGGAGGTTCCTTAAAGAGCAAAGAAGGATCCGACAGAGCACATTTTAGCTGGTTAACGGGGAAGCCAAGTACATGGGTTTGTATATAATCCGCTCCCGCGTTCTAGCAACGCATAATTACCACATATTTTCCAGTCTGCCCCTGAGAGAAGTGGCAGGTAAAATAGATCGAGAAGAAAATAATGGTGCTTGCTGCACAATTTATTAGATTGATACTGTTACTACTTGAGCAGGCTCCTTGCAGGGTGATCGGAAGGCCTGGGATGCTCTCAGTGCAGATGAAGCAAAGTGACTGTTTAAGTTCTTTGTTCTTTTAAATACCTCCATATACACAGACTTGTTTCGCATACAGAACACGTAAATGTCTTAGTGATTGGAGGTCTTGCTGGACTAACCCAGGGAAGGCCTATGGCTCATATGGAGAAATGATGTGTCTCCATCTGCCTCGTTGGCCCCAATGTCAGGGTTACCACTGGAGGCTTCTTCCCCCTTTGAGGTTGGTGGGTGTCTGGGGAGGGGCCTTGTGGTGCTAGAGTTACTGTCACGCAGGTTACTGGCCAGACCAAGACAGTTTCTACGTTCTGCTTTTCCTCTTCTTCTTTATTGAAAAAAAAATGTGGAAAATAGAATTACAAACATAGTCACCTAGAATCCCACTCTTTTACCGTTTTCGCATATTACCTTTTGGTTTTTGTTCTCATCAAATAATAATACATGTATTTTTTTTTTTTTTTTTTTTTTTTTTTACAGAGACAGCAAGAGAGTGACAGAGAAGGACAGATAGGGACAGACAGGAACAGAGAGATGACAAGCATCAATCATTAGTTTTTTGTTGCGACACCTTAGTTGTTCATTGATTGCTTTCTCATATGTGCCTTGACCATGGGGTTACAGCAAACTGAGTGACCCCTTGCTCAAGCCAGCGACTTTGGGTCCAAGCTGGTGAGTCTTGCTCAAAACCAGATGAGCCCAAGCTCAAGCTGGCAACCTCGGGGTCTTGAACCTGGGTCTTCCACATCCCAGTCCGATGCTCTATCCACTGCGCCACTGCCTGGTCAGGCTGTATATGTTTTTTATAATTAACATTAGTGTATATATACTTCTTGAAATTCTCATACTTCACCACATTATATCATACTTTCCCAATTTTACCCAGATTTCCCACCAGTCATCCTGAATTGTCTACCTAACCTTTTCTTATCATAACAATATATTGGACCTCTCCCACCCCCAGTCTCTCAGTACTATGGATTATGCAGTCGAGTTTCCCACATTTGGGGAAATCAAAGTGATCACCATGTCCGCAGTGCAATAGATAAGCCTCAGATAAGCCTCGCCCTGGGAAAGCCACTCTTGCAATCATGGTATGTCCCCTGTTCACTAAGTATGAGATATCAGAACCTAAGTAAGCACAGATGTGTCTCTGAAGCCCCTAGCACAATGACTATCATTTATTTATTTATTCATTTGTATGTTTGTTTATTCATTGAACAAACACTTATCAAATATCTAGTCTGTGTCAGTATTGGAGAGGAGGTAAATAAGATATAGTCCTTGCCTTTAAGGAGTTCCCAGACTAATGACATGTAAACTAAGGATGGCCATTAAAAGATAAAATGTATTGTTGTTGTTGTTTTTCTATTCACAATATTTCTGACACCAAATGTGTGAGAAATTTTTCCACACCAACCAATTTCCTAATCTCCAGATACCAACTGGTTTTCCCACAGTTCAATTCTGGCACTAACTCCCTGGAGTTAGCACAGACCCCCACAGGTTAAGAGCTCTGTCCCACACAACTGCCCCCACTTCAGACGCGATCTCAAAAACGGACCTCTGCCCAACCTGCTATAAATTGAAGGCCCTATGACGTCTTCCTCAGCAATGATAACTTGCTCTACTGGCTCACAAAACTCAGGGAAACGCACTACTTACGATTACCAGTTTATTCTAAAGGATACAACTCAGGAACAGCCTCATGGAAGAGAGGTATAGAGCAAGGCACGTGGGTAGGGGCGCGGAGCCCCTGCCCACTCTGGGTGGGTGAACCAGCTCCCAGCTACTCTATTTGCTTACCAACACGGAAGCTCTCGGATCCCCGTGGTTTGGGAGTTCTATTGAGGTTTCATCACATAGATACCATGGATCAAATCCTTGAGCACTGGTGATGAATTCAATCCTTAGCTCGCTCTCCCCTCCCCAGAGGTCGGGGAGTGTGGCTGTAAGTTCTAAACCTCTGATTCCACGGTTCTTTCTCTGGCAAGCAGCCCTACCCTCCAAGTCACCTCATTAGCATAAACTTGGGTGGAGTTGACGGAGGCTTGTTATGAATAACCAGACACTCGTCTCATCCCTGTTATTCAGGAAATTTCAAAGGTTTTAGTTTTGTGCCAGGAACCAGGGACGGAGAACAAATATATTATTAGTTTTATTATATAACAATATCCTAGCCATCCAGGTAGCACAATGTACTCTAAGTGGCTGCTTGTCCATGATTTGAAGGTAGAGGAACTCTGTTACCTGGAGTGATCAGAGAAGGCCTGTCGAGTCCCTTGAACCTCGGCAGACAAGTGTGGGTTCAGCACACACAGGCAGGGCCAGCATGCAAAGATGAAACATGGCTCTCTTTAATCTGGGTGACTGTACACATTGTCCAAATTGGGACACTTGAGAGGGAAGAAGGGATACCTGTTATTAATTACACAGGACACCGGGTTTAAACAAGCCTACCCCTGGCAAGTCATGTGTGCGGACATTCTCCAAATCCTCTTATTAGAAGCACGATGCTAGAGCACATTGTGTGGGAAGCGGGGATGCTTGCTCAAGTACAACTTTAAAGCCACTGCCCTCCTCCCAGCAGGTCAGAGATGACTTGGAAACTACATTTCAACAAGTACTAGATGATTCTAATGCAGAGAGTTCATGGGCTATATGTATGTATTTTTATTAGGAGTCCATTCAAATTTATTTTTTAAACTTTTCTATGAAAACTTTGAAAATACATTTAAAAAGAGAGCAGAATAAAGAATTCTATATCAGTTCATTCAACTCCAACAATTAACAGCACATTCCCCTACTATTGTTTTATATGCTTATCTCTGTATAGTTATTTTCTGGATAGGTTATTTTAATGTAATTTTCAGTCATTATTTCACCCATATTCAACATGAACTTTTTTATATGACCACAATACCATTATTATACCTAACAAAATTAATAATAATCCCTATCATCCCTTAGTACTCCATTGTGGTTTAAGATACACAGAAGACTGACATGCTGGATCTTTTATTTTACTTTATTATATTTTATTAATTTATTGATTAACTGAAAGGAGTAAAAATAGTGAAACAGACTCCCACATTTACCTTAACTGGGATCCACCAGGAAATGTCTGTGTTGGGCCGATGCTTGAATCAATCAAGCTATTTTTATCACCTGAGGCTGATGCTCAGACCAACCGAGCTATCCTCAGTGTCCAGAGCCATGCTTGAACCAGTTGAGCCACTGGCTATAGGAGGCAAAGATAGAGAGATGGGGGAGAGGAAGGGGAAAAGAAACAGATGGTTGCTTCTCCTGTGTGCCCTTACCGGGAATTGAACCCTGGATGTTCATACACTGGACCGACACTCTATCCACTGAGCCAGTTGGCCAGGGCCTTTTATTTTTTTTAAACCTGTGCTGTATATTTATTTAAGAAACAGGTCACAATGTCACCTCATTAAAATTAATAATAATAAAAAAAGAGAGAAAAAAGAAAACAGGATTTAAGAGAAAGAATTATTAACTCTGACTTCATATTAAGAAAAGAAATAACTTAAAAAAATGAGAAATGACTTTAGGTTAAAAGTTGCTTGAAGAGTTATGCCCTTTTTAAGACTTAATGAAAAACTCCTTTTTAAAAAATATAAACATATGAAGGTTAAGAACCAACCACTGACCATGAAACAAGTAGAGAAAAAAATGGAGTTGGTGCCTGAGAAATAGGAGTTTCCAAAACAATACCTACGCAGGTGAAATGTAATAGCCATTCTGGTTAAAGCAGACTATGTACCCAGTACTTGAGGGACTTCATCCCTTGTTAAGACTGCAAGTTTACTTCAAAGAGAAGTAATTTCATGATCTCTTTAGGAAAGAATTATGTAGAAGTTTATTGCTTCATTTCATGATTTTTTTCAATTACTGTAATTGTGTGAGTTTAGAAGACAAAATAAATTTAAAAATTTAAAGAAAAAAAATGACAAAAAAAAACTGGAATCATGTTGTCATAAATTTTCATTTATTATAAATATAGCATGTGAAAATTAAGCCACAGGATTTATGGCTATTTCAAATAAATCCCCAAATATACATGTAAGTTTTTCTAATTCAAATAACACGTCCAGCTCTGATTATGCAGCTATATCTTCAGAGGTGTGCTGTAGAATTGGGTGCCTGAAACCTGTATACTTACGTTAACCAGTGTCACCTAATAAAATTCCATTAAAAAAAGAAAAAAAACAGAAACAAGTCATGTGTCTTTCACAATTTTATAAATCACAATTTTGAGTAACATTGAGCTAGTCTTTCCTATTCAAATTATTAACTATCTTTCTTTCTGGAGAATTCTACCATGGACTTGGTTAGCCCCTTTCACAGACTCACAATCAACATGGGTGAGGACTTTGGCCACACAGTGAGCAAAGTTTCTAGAACTATATTCACTCACACTCATTCTATTGTTTATTCATTTACTTTTTTTCAACAAACAGAATAAACATGTGGCACTTACCCTACAGAGTCAATAACGTAAAAGAAAGTTCCTGTCCTCAAGGAGTGTGAAAGTGAAATCTAATAGGGCCAGTAGAAGTGCAGTAAAGAATTCTGAGTGCTGAGTCTTACCTATATGGGGAGAGAAGAGAGGAAGTATCTGAAATTAGGTCTCATTTTCCCTACCTTTATATGTGTGTTACATTTTTACTTTATCATAACTTTTAAAACCATGTATATATGTATGTATGGTAAGTAGAGCAATCAAGAGCTGAATAAATACAGAGTTGACAATTTCCCTCCTACTCCTTTATAATCTCAACTACAGAAATCATCAATGTGAGTTTGGTGTGTGCCCATCATGTCCTTAAGCCAAATTCTATAATCTGAGAGGGCCTTCTCCAAGTGGCCAAGGTGGATGAGGGCCTTTGGAAGAGATTTCTTGCCTGGGAGGCTCCTGAGGGCAGAAAGAAGCCCATGAAGGACTCTGAGCTGGAGAGAGTCATGCTCAAATGCATGCTGGGACTAACACAGCCACGGTGTGGCCCAGGGGATATGAGGAGCACCAGGCTTAGGCCATTTAGCTATGGGGATGGAGAGAGGGAACACATGTGATGAAGGGGGTAAAGAGTGTCCTTTTCTTCCTGGGAACTCGTGTCCCCACTAACAGAAAACTGGTGTTTGTTGGCCTTTAGCTTTACTAGATACACCAAAGCATCCAAGAATGGCCTCCTGGCTTGCTCTTGCAGCCTTCGAATGAGTTGGAAGCAGCTGCCTGTGGCATTCTCTCTGCAGGGTTCTGTGGTGGAGTCTTGCTCAGCAGAACTCATGATTGCTAATTAGTGACAAATGGGCGTGGGGAGGGTGTGGCAGCCTGTTTGTGCTGGTCCTGCCCAGAAGCCATGAAGGGTGGGAGGGCCAGGGCCCAGCAGCTCATTATACTGTAAAAACAAGGCAACAGCACTGGGATAAAGTTTAAGTTCTAGAATTGGAAATATCTGGGTTCAACCCCCAACCTTACCACCTGTGTGTCCTTGGGCCAATGAGTCAATTCTGACCTCTGGATTCTGCACCTGTGAAATGGGATACATGAAACCTGCCTGTCCTGCGTTATGTCATGGGTCTGTCCCAAGTCTGTGAAGCAGGATGGTTTGGAGACCCCATGGAACTCAAGAGGAGCCTGCCAAGCTATTGAAGACTTGGAAGCCATGGGCAGCTGGGAATGGTTCCTGGCTAATGCTAACTCCTGTCTTCTCTTCCTTTCTCACCCAGGCTGGCTGTTGCTGTTTCTCACTTTCCTGTCCCTGCCACCCAATCTTTGAGGCACGTTTGCATGAGATATCACCCAGGGCAGGGCCTGGTTGTGAGGCTTGCATTTCCCATTTGTCTGCTTGTCAATCCATCGGGCTGACATTGATGAGCAGCCACTATGTCTCCCACTTAGACCCTGGCTTCTTATGATCCATGAGTTGATGCCTAAAGGGGCACTGTATTTGTAGCATCACGTCTGTCTCCTGCCTTAACCTTGAAATGGTGGCTTTAACTTATTTTGTTAACCCTGCCAGCTGAGGAACAGTCTGCTGATTCTTAGCATTCCTTTTCCACCTTGTTCCATTTCTCTGCAAGTGACACCTCTTTGTCTCCAGGGAAGAACTCTATCATCTCCATTGGCTCACACCCTGATTGGACACATTGCACTAGGATGGTGACCTGTCTGGGAGTAGATTATGCCAGCAGGTTCTGGTCTGCTTTTCCTGAAGCAATTATTTGTGCATGGAATTGAGGAGAGGAGGAACACCATAAAATAGCCATCTCTTTTCCTTGGTAAAGAGGGGTGCCAGCCTTGTTAATATTAAATCACTTGCTGTAGCTGCTTGCATGATCTTTTCTGGTGTTCAGCAAGTCTTTTTGCTTCTTGAATTCTGGGGTATTAAATAAGGCTCTTGTCAGACTTACCCATTCATATTCAAGTACTTTCTAGGACACTGTTTGGTGGTCCAGATGTAGCTAAGAGAAAAGGTGGAGGGAGTAGACGACACATTTTCTGGTGACTTCTTCTTTATCATTGTTTTTTTCTATTGTTTTGTTTATATATATATATATATATTTATTATTATTATTTTTTTGTATTTTCTGAAGTGAGAAGCGGGAAGGCAGAGAGACAGATTCCTGCATATGCCCAACTGGGATCCACCCACATGCCCACTAGGGGGCAATGCTCTGCCCATCTGTGCCGCGGACCAGCGCAGCTCCAAATAACGGTGCGGAATTAAGGAAACACACTTTGTCAGAACAAAACCGATGGGACCGGGAGGACTCCTCAAACTGCCTGGCAGCATCTGAGTGCCTCACAGCCCCAGTTCGCTTTATTATATGGACCTATGCAAATCAAGGATCCTGATACAAAGTTGCACATCAAAGGCTAAGACAGGAACTCTCCCAAGGCAAAAACAGGATACATTAGTGAAATTTACAAACATCTGAAACAAACAGAGTCAGAGGAAGGGTATGTATATTGCTTCCTGCAACCCAAGGAAGGAAGTGGAGTGGGTGCAAACACTTAGCATCAAAGCCAAATATGGAGATGGAAGGGGTAGAATTTAGCCCCCTGCCAAGCCTCGAATCTATAATGGCTTTTTGCCATTAACGGTCCACAACACATCTGGGGCATTGCTCCATTGCAACTGGAGCCATTCTAGTGCCTGAGGCAGAGGCCATGGAGCCATCCTTAGTTCCTAGGCCAACTTTGCTCCAATGGAGCCCTGGCTGCAGGAGGGGAAGAGAGAGATAGAGAGAAAGGAGAGGGAGTGGGCGCTTCTCCTGTGTGTCCTGACCAGGAATTGAACCCAGGACTTTCACACACTGGGCCAATGCTCTACCACTGAGCCAACTGGCCAGGGCCTTTATTATTGTTTTTAAGATAATGTGCTGACATGATAGTTGTTTAGACTATGTTGAAAACACCTTTGAGAAGCAGTGTGAAAAAAACAATAATTCCATCAGTGGGCAGATGGTCAGATGAATGTAAAAGGTCATCCCAGGGGACACTATGTTTATGTGCTAGTTCACCCCACCAACTAAGGGTCCAGACATGAGCTGCCCCTAGCTCATGCTATCTGCCCACACCTCTGCAGGTACCTATGTTTTAAGGTGCTCTTTTACCCATGTGTTTTTCAAAGAATTGAGACAATAAGGTTTTTTCTTTACTGTCACAGCAACTTGACTCATACCTGACATTCTGTGTAATCCCCTTGTGCTGGAGACAGTGGTGGGATTCAGCCAGTTCACACTGGTTTGGCAGAACTGATACCTAATTTTTTGTTGAGTGCAGTAAACCAGTTGATAAAATGGCACTTCTAATCAGGATTCTCTCTAAGGTGGGTGCCTGGGCAGCTGCCCAGTGTGGAAATCACAAATTTACATTCTTTACTCTTTTTGAATGTTCATCTGCACAACAATATATTCTAAGCACCCATAATAATGTTTATGCTGCCCATAGGTGAAAAAAATTGCAAGTGAGGACACTAATCAGGAACAATAAGAAAATATCTTAAATAACAGTTTCATTGTTTTTGTCAGATATTATTTACTATTTTTTCATTAAATATTTTAAAACTCTTATAATCTAGTTTTATGTACCTCTTTTATTGTTCTTAAGTATTAAGTTCATGAAATAATAAACTACCCTTTTCTATATTGCTTTTTTCTACTTAAAAATGTTCATTAGGGCAGAGAACCAGTTGTTAAACTATTTGAATCCCACCACTGCAGGAGACTATATGTTTCAATGGGGGAGAGAGGAGAGCCTCGGTCGCTGGGTTAGGTGGGAGGTTTGACTGTGAGTACGTACAGTATGCTGTGGGGTTCTGCGCACGTGGTCCACCTTTTTGGGGATAATTTCTAATGCATCAATAGATAACTAATGTCTATTGAATAAAAAGAGGATTTGCAGACTGAGCCACACACTGTGTCCAGAAACAGCACTCCCTAACCCCTGTTCTAGCCCAAGTCAACAATCCATATCCCCTTCTCCTGCAAGGTGGCTCCTCTTGGAAGAGGGTGCTCCATCAGTCAGGAAGGGTAGGTTATGCTGTGGTAACAAACAACTCCTAAATTTCAGTGGTGCAAAACAACAAAGGTCCATTTCTGTAGTTGTTCGTGCTGCATGCTGCTCGTAGATCACAGTGGTGACTCTGCTTATACTGTGAGTAATCGTACCCCACCTGACTGAGCGGCCATCTACAAAGTTGCTGGTAACCACGCCCAGGGAAATAGTGCTTCTGGGTCTTGCCTCAGTAATTAAATGCTTCATCTGAGAACTATGGACATAAGAATGTCCAAACCTGTAAAGGATTTTTATAAAAATTTATTTCAGCTGAACAGAAGATATGCCTGAACTACCATATGACCCAGCAATCCCTCTACTGGGTATATACCCCAAACTCAAAAACACTGGTACGTAAAGACACATGCAGCCCCATGTTCATCACAGCATTGTTCACAGTGGCCAAGACATGGAAACAACCAAAAAACCCTTCAATAGATGATTGGATAAAGAAGATGTGTTACATATACACTATACTACTCAGCCAAAAGAAATGATGACATAATATCATTTACAACAATGTATATGAACCTTGATAACATTATACTGACTGAAATAAATAAATCAGAAAAAGCTAAGAACTGTATAATTTCATACATGGGTGGGACACAAAATTAAGACTCAGACAGAAATAGGAGTGCAGTGGTTACTAGGGGGAGGGGACAGGGGAAAAAGGGAGGTGGTGGAGGGCAGAGAAAGGACATAAAGAGGGACAAATATAAGGTGACAGAGGATGATTTGACTTTGAGTGATGAATATACAGCATAATCAACTGTCCAAATAATGTAGAGATGTTTGCCCAAAATTTATGTACTTGACCAATGTCACCCTGTTAAATTTAATCGTATAAATAAAAAATTTTAAAAAAGAAGAAGACATGCCTGGAATCAAGATTACAACAACAGCTAAATGCTTTTGATAAAAAACAGTTTGCAGTTTTCTTTACACATTTGAAATTAAGGAGGGGATGTAGGAAGATTACTTGGAGGTGGGAGAGAGTGAGACGGGATTGGGTTACAGGGTAGTTAACGAGATGATGGGCTCTCATGCTTCAGAGGGGGGTCTGAAAGGGTGGGAAGGTATTAGAAAGGGGGTCTAAAAGGGGAAAATTTCAAAAGTGTGTCCACCTAAATGCACAGAAACAGTGGACAGGGCTTGCTTAAGGTAAAGGTAAGTCTTTTACTGAAGAAGTTATAAGCCTCAGGCATGTCTCCCCACACTGACCTGCCCGGTTAGGAATTTATGATCAGATCATTGTGAGGTGTCTTTCCATAGAACTCTTTTTTTCACTCATAGAAGTGAAAGAGGTCAGAAAATGTCACTCCAAAATACGTTATTTTGACATAAGGATTATTTTGAGCTGAAAGTAACTGAGAAACAGTAGACAGAGAGCTGTTGCCCTCTCCCTTTCTGCCTGGAGGTATGTCGTACCTTTCTCTTCGTGAAGGTTTTCATTTCTCTCCCCTCTCCTGCACCAGAAGGAGAACAACTTTTAATCACTAGAGATGACATTGACTTGAGTCTGCATAACAACCTTATTAAGAAACTATTACCTACCATTAATCTCCTGTATATATTTAACTTCCTACAACTTACCACCCCTAGAAGCTCAAACCTCTTTTCCTTTGCTTGTCATTTCTCCACAATTTATCATCCTTTGTTAAAATGATATATAAGCTCTCAAGCCTAACTAACTTCTTTGGGTTTTCACTTCTTTTCTGTGAAACTTTTGGTGATGGGTGTGTGTGTGGGGAGGTACATGCAAAATAAACCTTTACTTCTGGTAATCTGTCTTTGTCAGTTTAATTCACAGGTCTCTGTCACTGAACATAAAAGGGTAGAGAAAAAGTGTATGTATATATATATATATATATATATATATATATATATATATATATATATATATTTAAATCAAGTGAGAGGCAGGGAAATGAAGAGACAGACTCCTGCATGCGCCTTGTTTGGGATCCACCTAGCAACCCCCGTCTGGAGCTGATGGAGAAACAGTATTTTTTTTTTTTAGATTTTTTAAATTGATTTTAATTTATTGTGTTTACATAGATTCTAGTGTCCTCCGAATGCATTCCCCCCTCCCCCGTATTCCCCTCAACATCCCCCTTGCCCACCTCTCCCTAACTTCCTCCCCCATTCCCTCCAGGATTTGCTTTTCTGCTCTCTATAACACTATGATATGTGTATATAATTTAACCAATCTCTTTCCCTTCTCTGATCGCATCCTCTCATCTCCTGGCTGGCTTGGTGAGATGAGCACTTACTTATAGTATACGGCCATATCACCGTGAATGCGCCCGATCTCATCTGAAACAGTATTTTTATACCTCTATAGAAGTGACACACATCATGTTATTGTCTAGAGCTAGTCACATGGCCCACCTTGCACCCAGAAGCTTTACTATGTGTTTATTATATGTCAAACCTATGATAACTGCTTTATATAAGTTGTCTCCTTTATTTTCCCAACAATTTTATGAGGTATATAACTATTATCATCTCTCCCATTTTACACAGAGGAAAACCGAGGCTCACAGAGGTTAACTAAGTTGCTGAAGGTAAGACAGTAAGTGATGGAGCCTGGATTCAAACCCCAGAGTCTATCTAGAGCATAAGCTCCCACCACACCGATATTCTGCCTCTCTGGTCTGAGTTGGAACTATCAGAATCACCGAAGATGGGGTAAAAACACACTGAACCTCAAGAGAAATATGGGTTAGCATCTTGGTATCTTCTATCCCAGGATACTTCTTAGTTTCTATGCAAATTTGCTTAATTTTTACTCAGAGTTCTTTTACCTTTACATATTAAGTGGTAAGGGAGTGTGGTGGATCCTGATATGGCCGTTATCAAACTCAGAGAATATCTTATGTTGCTAAAGTGAAACAACAATAATATATAACATTTATCAAGGACTTACTGTGTGCCAGGCTTAGTCTAAGTCTATTATATTTATTTAACCCCCATGACACACCTATGAGGTCTAGGTACCACTATTATCCACTTTTTGCAGATGGGGAAACAGAGCCACAGAGAGGTTAAAGAAGTTGGCAGGTGACGTAGCCAGCAAATCTTTTGGAAAGGTATGGGTGGGAGTGAAGAGTAGTTGGATTTTATTTTCTTGCCCAACCCTGTAACATGGTATCAGATGATTTTTAGAAGAGATATCAGCTCTTTCATTAGATGTGTTTCCTAATATTTTAATTTAGAGATGAAGGCAGCAGTAAAATGGAAAAGGGGACATTTGGAGACCTAGAGGGAAATGACCACTGAACACTCAAAACTGGCTCTTAATAAAGAACATCTAGTTTAGTGTTAAGAGATGGAATATTTTACACATCACTTGTTAATGAATGTTTTTAAAAACTTGAAAATGTTTGATTCTCTCAAGTGTCTGAAATGTCACCTTTTAAAAAAATTATTTAGAAAATAAAATTTAACAGGGTGACATTGATCAATAAGAGTACATAGGTTTCAGGTATACAGTCCTATAGCATTTGAACTTTGATTATGTTGCATACCAATCACCCAAAGTCAAATCATTTTCTGTCCCTGCATATTCGTCCCTCTTTACTCGTCTCCTCCCACCCCTTCGCCCCATCGCCCCCATCGCCCCACCTTTTCTTATTTATTTTGTACTCCCTGTTAAGAAAGTGCTTACTGGGTGCTGGACAGCTTCCTTGCTGTCTAGTTTTCCTAATTTCCAGTTTGGTGGCTTTGGAATCAATGAAGCTGTTTGTTCATTGAAACATTATCTCACTTCAAAACTGGAGAAAACTTGTAAGATATATATATATGGGTATTTCCTTACATTAGTGGCTCTCACTGCGAGGTGTCTGAACTAACAGCGTTAGTATCTCCTAATAACTTGTTAGAGATGCAAATTCTTGACTCCCACTCCAGATCTCCTAAATCAATAAATCTGGGATGAAGTCCAGCTATCTTATCTTACAAGTCTTCTAGATGATTCTGACAAACACTCAAGATGACATGATATGTATTTTTTAGGGTATCCTGTGTTACCTCACCACAACCATACTTCAATTTTCTATCTTTGCATATTTGTAGCTCCATGCTCTGATGGTGAAAAATCAGCTTCCCACAGTTTTTGTATTTTACGTATTTGAGCAACTTCCCTGTCTCTATAACCCGTTCTTCCTCTCCACTGCTGCCCCACTCCCTGCATGGACCAAATCAGGAAACAAATAGTGATACATTACTACCATCTATTCCTCACTATCCACTTACATTCTGCCAATTTCCCCAATTTTCATGCCCAGGCTCTTCCATTACATTTATTTGTCTTGTTCCTTTAAAATAGCCTTCAGATGGAAACAGTTGGTGAATCTTTCTTGGATTTTCATAATCTTGACACTTTTGAAGATGACAGGCCAGTTATTTTGTAGAGTGTTCCTCAATTTGCATTTATCTGATGTTTCCTCATGATTAGATTCAGGTTATGGACTCTTGTCAGAAATATCACAGGTGCGATGCTGAGTTGCATCGCATTAGTTGGTACATAATTTCAATTTGTTCTATATGTATTCGATAATGTTTACTTCAGTTACTCGATTAAGGTGATGTCCATCAGACTTTTCCACTGTAAAATTGCTTTTTACTCTTTTTAATGAATAAAGATTTTGTGGAGAAAGACTTTGAGATTATGCAATGCACTGTTCCTTATCAAGCTTTTCATTTACTGTATTTATTTATTTATTTTGTTGTTCATCTACCCATCCATCTATTCATCTATCATCCATCCATCCATCCATCCACCCACCATCCATTCATCTATATGCATACGGTACTCATGAATTCCTATTTTATTAAATGGGTAATTTTACTATTATCATTATTGTAATGCTCAGATAATCTCAGATTGAGCCAATTTTAAGGTGGCTTTCAAGCCCTTTCAAGGTTGCTTCTATGTCCTTTTACATGTCCCCACTATTTGTTGAGTCCTTTCATGTTTTCTGGTGCAAAAAGATGTTCCAGGTTATCTTACATGTTCCCTGTCCCACCCCTAGAACCAGCTATTTCTCCAAAGAACCTTAATCGCTTTTCCTTTTTATTTTCTTTTTAGTTGCACACGGTATTTAGAAATCAGGGTCTGGATACTAGTGTGCTCATTGCTCCCAAGTGTGACTGTTTCCATTCCAGACCCACGCAGTGGATAGAGTTAGGGAGTGTGTGTATGTGTATGTGTATGTACACATTTGTATGTTCATCCGTTTCAGTACTTATCACTACATATTGAAAACCATGATTTCACACTGATAGCTCCAAGTCTAGTCCAATACCACAGAGTTTGTTCTAATTTTCTATCTTTTCATATTTGTAGCTCCATGCTCTGATGGTGAGAAATCAGCTTCCCACAGTTTTTGTTATTTTATGTATTTGAGCAACTTCCCTGTCTCTATAACCCGTTCTCCCTCTCCACTGCCGCCCCACTCCCTGCATGGACCCTTTCTCCATCCTGTTTGGGCTCTGACACTGGTGCTGCCACCTGCCACTCTTTGGCCTGCACACCCAACTCAGGCTTTGTTACCACATGTGGCTCCTTTCCTATGCAGATGACCTTCCTGCTCTGCTCAGACCCTGACATCTGTGCTGGTCTGCCCTTCACATGCACCTGTGGATGACTTCCACACCTGTGGCTCTAATACCCTGTACAGTTGCCCTCCTTGTCCCACTCATGCTTTGAAATTATATGCTGGGCTGGGCTGCCAATTTCTCTCTCTCTCTTGTGAATGCCTTACCTACCACTCTTGGGCTCCAACAAATCATCTTGGACTGTTCCCCTCTGTTCTGGCCCCCCACAACGAGGGGCTTTTTTCACCATGGGAAGGCTCCAAAACCGCACTCTGGGCCACAGCAAAGTCCTCCTGCACTCAGGGCTTTTGGATTAAATGGCTAAGGAAAGAATGGGAAGGGAAAGAAGAGGAAGAGGAACATACACTGAGGTTTTAATATACTTTTAAAATCAACTTATTTATTTATCATACCGGTAGATTTACTTTTAGCATTTGCTTAGGCAGGATGCAAAAGCATTTCCATTTGAGCATAAAGCTTATGAACTATATACTGTCCTAAAATAATAATGTCTTTATTATGTGTATTAGGTTCATAGAGGCATTCCAAACGGTTTTTGCTCTGGGATGACTTGGCTAATATGTTAGGATAAAACATTTTCTATTGGTTTTCAGAGAATACTTGCTTTTTATTTTTTTTAATTAAAAAAATTTATTTGGGTGACATTTGTTAACAAAATCATTCAGGTTTCAGGTGTACAATTCTATAATACACCATATGTGTATTGTACTGTGTGTTCACCTCCCCAAGTCAAGTGTCCTCCATCACCATTTATCCCCCCTTCACCCTCTTCAACTTCCCCCACCTCCTTGTAATCTCCCTACCATTATCTGTGTCTGAGTTCTTTTTTTTTGCTTAATCCATTTAACTTTTTTACTCAGTTCACCGACCTCCATCCTTTCTGACAGCTGTCAGTCTATTCTCTGTATCTACGAGTCTGTTTCTATTTTGTTTCTTAGTTTATATTGTTCATTAGATTCCATATTAATTGAAATCATGTAGTAATTGGCTTTTTTGGACTGTTTTATTTCACTTAGCATAATACCATCCAGGTCTACCAATGCTGTCACAAAAGATAAGATTTTCTTTTTTATAGCCACGTAGTATTCCATTTTATAAATGTAACACCTTCTTTATCTACTCATCTACTGATGGACACTTGGGCAGCTTCCAAACCTTGGCTATTGTGAATAATGCTGCAATGAACAGAGGGGTGCATGTATTCTTTCAAATTAGTGTTTTGGGTTTCTTTGGATATATAGCCAGAAGTGGAATTGCTGGGTCATAAGGCAGTTTCATTTTTAAGTTTTTGAGGTAATTGCACACTGCTTTCCATAGTGGTTATACTAATCTTTATTCTCACCAACAGTGAAGGAGGGTTACCTTTTCTCTACCTCCTCACTACCATTGATTGTTTATTGATTTACTGATGATAACCATTCTGACAGGTATGAGGTGGTATCTTATTGTGGTTTTAATTTGCATCTCTCTGATGATTAGTGATGTTGAGCATCTTTTCATATGTCTATTGGCCATCTGTATGTCTTCTTTGGAGGAGTCTCTATTCCGTACTTTGCCCATTTCTTAGTTTAAGTGCTTATTTTTATGCTGTTGAATTTTATAAGTTCAACAGCATAAAATTTTACAATTCAAAATTGTAACCCCTTATCAAATGTGTTGGTGAATATGTTCCCCCATTTAATGGGTTGTCTTTTCATGTTGTTGACAGTTTTCTTTGCTGTGAAAACTAGAAATCAATCACAAGAAATAAACTGAAAACACACAAAGACACTGAGGCTAAATGACATGTTACTAAACAATTATTAGGTTAACAATGAGATCAAGAAAGAAATCAAAACATACCTTGAAACAAACAGAAATGAAAACACAACAATCTCAAATCTATGGGATACAGTTAAAGCAGTGCATAAAGGGAAATTCATAGCATTACTGGCTTACCTCAAGAAAGAAGAAAAATCTCCATAAAACAATCTAACTTTACACTTAAAGGAATGTGTAGAAGAACAACAAGTTCTAAAGTGAGTAGAAAGAAGGAAGTAAAGATCAAAGCAGAAATAAATAAAATAGAGTCTAAAAAACAATATAAAAGATCAATGAAACCAAGAGCTGATACTTTTAAAAAGATAGACAAGATTTGACAAAGCTTTAACCAGACTTATCAAGAAAAATAGAAAGGACCCAAGTAAATAAAACCACAAATGAAAGAGTTGTTGTAAAAATTGAAACCAAAAATATACAAAGTATTTTAAGAAAATATTAAAAAAACTATATGCTATTAGTGTCAGGTCAAAGTGACACTTGTCAGGGCCATGGACATTCTATCCAGTCTCTTTCCTGGTCCCAGTCAAACCTTGCTGCTAGTCAAGGGCCATGGTAAGCTTTTGGGAAATTGTAATGCTCACAAGTTGACACAGTGGTATGAAGAGAAAGACTTGCCTCTTGATCAAGGTGGGACCAAGTAAGGTCTGAGCAAAACCAGTGGGAAATTGCCCCTGGGGTGAGAAAGGTGGCGAACTCACAATCCCTGTTATGTTATTGTAATTGTAGATGTACAGGGAAATTAAAATATCAGCATAGAATGGTGCAGCATAAAAAGTAAAATTTCCCCAATCCAGTTTTGTGTTATGAAATCATAATTCCAAATAATAAATATACACCTCTGTCATTGATATATCAACTTTAAATTATATTTTAACACTTTAGTAAAATGGATGAGGGTGTAATTCACTATGATTACCCTTTTTGTCTGATCCCTCTTCTTTCCAATTTTATTCATTAATTTTCTAATTTATAATCTCTGTAAGAAATTTAGTGCCTGATATTTTCCACTGTTATTGCTTCCATCTACCTCCCAGCAGGTCAACCATACAAGTGCATTTTCTTTGACAAGATGTTATAGTGTTTACAGTATATTATGTTTTCATTAAGTAAAATATCAAGATTTAATAGCATTTATAATATATAGTTGGGCTAGTTAGTATTATTAGAACATTTTAGTGCTGTTAGAAAAAATATGTAACATATTACCAAAAGGGTCATTCAAAGGAAGATAACGCCATGTTTCAAGTACTCTTCCAGAATTATACCATGGTTTACTTTACATTTGGAGTATAATTTTTAAGGAATACATATTTGTTTTATTTAATGTTCATAATTGTTTTCTTTTTGTCTTATTGACTGAAGGAACATATGCCTTCTTCACCATATACTTCAGCTCATTCAGCTTTTAAAACAAATCACTTGTTTAATTCCCTGTCTTTCTAGGCCTACTGCACAGGTGTCAGCCTATTTCTTTTCATTGTATTTTAAATTGATCTTATATCTTACTTTTTTTTTAATTATGTTTTTTCATGCTTTGTTTTAGTGAATTATATTCTAAATACATTTTTCAGAGAAGATTTATAAAAATTGAATGTTCTAAGTTAAAGCATGTCTAAAAATTATCTTTTATTTTGTCCTTGAACTTGATTAATGATTTAGCTCAGTATAGAATATTTTAGTCAAAATTATTTTTCCTTCTGAACTCGGAAAGCATTATTTCCAAAAGCTATAAGATATTATCAATTAAAAAAATCTATTCATTACAAGTAAACTGTTTCTCCTTATTCTGGATCTTTCATTTAGATTTAGTGTTCTTAAATATAAAGAGAGTTGTGGGGTCTTGAGCTTTTCATTAATTTGGGAAATTTTTATTTGATTATTTCTGTGGTTAATTTATTCCTTGCATAATTTTGGCTCTTTTTCTCTATCTTCTGTTGAATGTATGTGGCCCTCTTAGATCAATGTTCTCTTCTCTCTTCTCTGTTTTTTTCTTTCTTTTTCCAGCTTTACTGAGCTATAATTAACAAATAAAAATTGAATATACTTAAGGTGTACAACAATATGATAATTTGATATATATTTTAAAATAATTACTACAGTCAAGCTGATTAACACACAGTTACATTATTTTTGGTGTAGTGAAAACACATAGAATCTACTTACATTCTCAGCAAATTTCAAATATACAACACAGTATTATTAACTACAGTTTTTATGCTTATTGATAACATTGTTATATATATATATATATATATATATATATATATATATATCCAGTAGTGTGATTGTTGAATCATATGGTAGTTCTAATTTAAATTTTTTGAGGGATCTCAAAACTTTTTACACATGGCTGCACCAATTTACATTTCATCAACAATGTAAAGGGATTTCTTTCTCATCATATTTTTGCCAACATGTATTATCTCTTGTCTTTTTGATAATAGCCATTCCACAGTGAGGTGATATCTCACTGTGGTTTTGATATACATTTCTCTGATGATTAGTGATGATGTGCACCTTTGTATGTACCTGTTGGCCATTGGTAAGTCTTAAATGGAAAAATGTCTATTTAGGATTTTGGCCCATTTTTAAAATAGGATTATTGATGTTGTCATTATTATTATTTTGTTACTGAGTTGTTTGCATTCTCTATATTTTGGATATCAACCCTTTATCAGATATATGATTTGCAAACATTTTTTTCCCATTTTGTAAGTTGCATTTTCATTTTGTTGATAGTTTCCTTTGCTCTGAAGAAATTCCTTAGAAATTTTATTTAGAAAATTAAATTACAATAATTGGGTGACATTGATCAGAGTACATAGGTTTCAGGTAAACATTTCTATAGCATTTAAACTGTTGATTGTGTTGTGCGCCCATCATCCAAAGTCAAATTATTTTTTTGTCACTGTATGCTTGTCCCTCTCTACTTCCCTTCTCCCCTCCCATGTGTCTCATTTTTATATCCCACCTATATATGAAGTTTTTAGTTTGATGTAGTCCCACTTGGTTTTGGGAAATTTGTTTTTGCTTTTGTTTCTTGTGCTTCCAGTGTCAAATACCGAAAACCAAAACCAGTGTTAAGGTGTTTTTTTCCTCTATTTTTTTTAGGAGTTTTATGGTTTCAGGTGTTATGTTTAAGTATTAATCCAGTTTGAGTTGATTTTTGTATATAATGTAAGGTAAGGGTCCAATTTTATTCTTTTGTACCTGATATTCAGTTTCCCAGCACCATTTATTGAAAAGACAATCGTTTTTCAATTGTGTATTTTTGGGATCCTTATCATAGATTAGTTGATCATATATATGTTTATGTCTTGGTTTCCAATTCTGTTCCATTAGTCTCTGTGTTTGTTTTTGATCTAGTACCATACTGTTTTGATTACTCTAGCTTTTTAATATAGTTTGAAATTAGTAAGTATAATGCCTTCAGTTTTTGTCCTACTTTTTGAAGATTTCTTTGGCTATTTTGAGTTTTATTTTTTGTGGTTTCATATAAATTTTAGGTTTTTAAAGAATTTCTGTGATAAATGCAATTGGAATGTTGATAAGAATTGCATTGAATCTGTAGATTGCTTTGGGTCATATTGACATCTATTAATTTTTTTATTTTTAAGACTACAGGATACCTTTCAATTTACTAAGGTCTTCTTCAATCCTTTCATTTATGTCTCATAGTTTTCAGTGTATAGATCTTTCACTTCCTTGGTTGAATTTATTCCTAAGTATTTTGTTCTTTTTGATGCTATTATGAATGAGATTATTTTCTTAATTTCTTTTTCAGTTAGATTACCATTAGTAGTTAGAAATGCAACTGATTTTTGTATGTTGATATTGTATCCTGTAACTTTACTGAATTTGTTTACTAGTTCTAACACTTTCTTGGCAGATTCTTTAGGTTTTCTTATTTATAAAAGCATGTTGCTTGTAAACAGATACTGTTTTACTTCTTCCTTTCCAATTTGAATATATTTTATTTTATTTTATCTGATCTTATTTCATTGTTCTGCCAGTACTTCGTTGAATAAGAGTGGTGAGAATGAACAGCCTTGTCTTGTTTCTGACTTTAGTAGGAAAGCTTTGAACCTGTCATCACTGAGTTTAATATTAGCTGTGGGCTTGTCATATATTATGCTGAGGTCTATTCCTTCTATACCCAATTTCTTGATAATTTTTATCATAAAAGGGTATTAGATTGTTGTCAAATGCTTTTCCTGCATCTATTGAGATAATTATACAATTTTTTTTATCCTTCTTCTTGTTAATGTAGTGTATCACATTTATTAATTTGCATATGTTGAACCATCCTAGCATGTAAGGATAAGTTCCACTTGATCATAGTGTATAATACTTTTTATGTATATTAAATTAATTTTTCGTGTATTTTGATAAGGATATTTTGTCTATGTTTATCAGGAATATTGGCCTGTAAACTTCTTTCATTTTAGTGTCCTTGTTTGACTTTAGTATAAGGGTAATGCTGACCTCACAAAATGAGATAGAAAGGTTTCCCTCTGCTTTAATTTTTTTGGGAAGAGTTTAAGAAGGATTGGCATTAATTCTCTTTAAAAGTTTGGTAGAATTTACCCCTGAAGCCATCAGTTCCTTGGTTTTATTTTTTTAATGCTCTTCTTATTATTTTTTATTTTTAGAAGAAGAGAAAGAGCAGGAGAGAGACAGGAATATCTGTTCCTGTATGTGCCCTGACTGGGGATTGAATCAACAACTGCTGTGCTTCAGGATGATGTTTTAACCAAGCGAACTATCTGGCCAGGGCCCTTGGATCTTTTTTTTTTTGTTGAAAAGCTTTTGATTATTAAATCAATCTCTTTACTTCTGATTTAGTCTGTTAAGCTTTTCTATTCTTTTAATGATTCAAACTTGGTAGGCTGTATGTTTCTAGAAACATCCATTTCTTTTGGTTGTTGCTATATAACTTTCTATAGTAGTCTTTTATGAATCTTGGTATTTTTGTATCAGTTATAATGTCTCCTCTTTTGTTTACAACTTTATTTACCTAAGTTATTTCTCTTTTTTTAAGTAAGTGTAGATAAAGGTTTGACAATTTTGTTTATCTTTTTAAAAAAGTAATTCTCTGTTGGACGTCAGAAAAATGGCACCATGAGGAGTGCTCCCAATACCTCTCCCTGAAACTTCAACAAATTCAACAACTAGAGACAGAAAAACAATCTCAGGAGCATCTGAAATACACATACATCAAACAAAAGTACGATTGTGTGACAAGGTGGCTGAATATATAACCCACTCTGAAGGAAATAAGACAGAGAATGGAGTATTCTGCTTTCCTCACTGACCTGAGCAAGGGCTGCTTTTACTTGGAACTGAGAGAAAGTGAGGGCTGGGGGCATGAAAAAAGCTGGGCTAGAGCAGAGACATTCAAGCTGAGGAGAGAGTGTGCCTGCGGCTCAGCCCACGGGGAGCTAATGCCAGTGGCAGACCCCAGCAGAGGTGGGCAAGCAGTTGCCTTGTTTACTCCCAGTATCCAGGTTCGCGAGTGTGGGCAGTGTGCAAGTGGATCCACCTGGCACTTTGGGAGTGGGTGATCATGTTAATGAATGGAGGTGCTGATTTAGAGACTGTCAGTAGTGACCCTCTGTGTGGGCTGTGACCAGAGTTTCTGAATAATCCCGGCTTCCCAAACAACAGTGTATTGGAAACGCATGAAAGCCGGCTTCCCTACATCTGGACCTGTCTGGGCGCAGCATCTCTGCCAGCCATTCAGGCTAACAAAGCACGCTCCTGGGGAAGAGAACTGTGGAAGTGGTGGGGGGAAGGGCGTGCAGGCAGCTTGCAGACAGCCTCTGGAGAGCAGACCTACGGAGTGCTGAGGAATACTAGACATGCCTGGAGGCTCAAAGAAAGACACCTGAAAGGCAATCAGCTCCCAGCCCTGTCTGATTATGCTTGCAGCTCTGGCTGGCAAAGCCTAACCCAGAACCCTGCATTGAGTGGGGATAGAGGGGGGATTTGGCAACTCTTAGAGCCTCTTGCTCTTCAGGGAGTGGCTGGGGCAACTTTACAGCTGGGTCCCAGACTGCTGGTTTAGGAAGGAGAGATTTGGGGAGAGGCTCCAGGAAAATGGACTCTCCCATTGTTGGAGGCTGCAAATGCTAACAAGCCATGCCTACCAATGGGACTGAGGTCTAGTTTATGTCACCACCATAGCAACACAACAGCAAATCTCTGCCTAACAGTGCCACAGGGACAGAACCTGGGGTACAGCTCCACCAGCCAAAAAGAGAGAGAAGAAAGAAAAAGGAAGAAGATAACTTCTCAAAACTAGGAGAAATCCACAGTTTTTATAAGTTTTTTCATTTTTTTCCCGGTATTTCTTTATCTTTTTTTCCCCTTTTTTTCCTTCCACCTTGGTTATTCTATCCTCTTTCTGTTTTATTCTTTTCTTTTCATTTTGAACGTTATTATCCATAGGTGTGACATTTTTCCATTCTTTTTTTTTCTATGAGTGTTACATTCCAAAAAACTTAGCTCAATTTTTTTTCTCTCTCTCTTTTTGTTTCTTCTTTTCTCTTTCACTTTTTCTCTCATTCAAATCTCACCCACAAACAAATTATTTTATTCTGGATTCAGATTTTTTTCTTCATGGCATTTTGTGTGTTTTTACTTTGCTTTTTATCTCTTTAGCATTTCCCCCAACTCTGGCTCTCCATTCTATAGTTTTTGTGCCACTTAATACAATAGAATTTTCATTTTTCACTGTATTTTTTCTTTTTTCTCTTTTTCATTTATTTCTTTTCTCTTACACTATTTCTCTCATTAGACCACCATTTACAAACAAATTATTTTATTCTTGATCCAATTTTTTTCCTTGTGGCATTTTGTGGGTTCTTCCCTTTTTTTTTGCCTCGTTGTCACTTCCCCCCAACCCAGGCCCTCCATTATACTTATTTCTGTTTCACTTAGCACAATAGAATTTTCAGTTTTTCACTGCATTTTCTAAAAAATTTTTTTTATCAACTTTTATTAGTGTTATTAACAATATCATTCTCAAATGCCATTAAATAGAAAGAAATCAAATATTATGGATACAAAAGACAGTGATCTAGCTCAGATAGATGAGAAAAAAATCTATAGAAAAGAATTTTAATAGCTAGGAACCTTGGAGTTAAAGGACACAGAATTTAAAATTGAAGTCCTAAAAATACTCAAGGATATACAAGTAAGCACAGAAAGGCAATTTAGGGAGCTCAACAAAAACCAATTCAATGAACAGAAAAAATACTTTACCAAGGAAATTGAAACTATGAAAATGAATCAAACAGAGATGAAAAACCCAATTCATGAACTGAAAAATGAGGTAACAAGTTTAGCTAATAGAACAGGCCAGATAGAGGAGAGAATTAGTGACATAGAAGACAGGCAACTAGAGGTACTACAGAGAGAAGAAGAGAGAGACTTATGAATTAAAAAAGAATGAGATAGCTCTACAGGAATTGTCTGACTCCATCAGAAAGAGCAACATAAGAATAATGGGTATATCAGAAGGAGAAGAGAGAAAAAATGTAATGGAGAACATATTCAAACAAATAATAGATGAGAACTTCCCAAGCCTGTGGAAAGAACTAAAGCCTCAAATTCAAGAAGCAAACAGAACACCAAGTTATTTTAACCCTAACCTACTCCAAGGCACATCATAATGAAATTGGCACAAACCAACGACAAAGAAAAAATTCTCAAAGTGGCCAGGGAAAAGAAGAATACAACATATAAAGGAAGGTCCATTAAATTATCAACAGATTTCTCAGCAGAAACTCTACACACTAGAAGAGAGTGGACCCTAATATTTAAAGTTCTGAAAGGAACTTCCAGCCAAGAATACTATACCCATCTAAGCTATCATTCAAATACAGAGGAGAAATAAAAACATCACAGATACCAGAAAACCCCCACTTCAGGAAATACTAAAGGGGGTTTTCTGACCAGACACAAAGAACAAAACAAAACAAAGCTACAAGTAAAAGCTCCATCAAGATTTCAATGAAAACAAGATTAATCTGTAACAAAGAAACAAGAAAGGGGAGAGGACAAAGATTAACAGTAGCAAAGGAAGATGGAGTGCAGAAGCACTCATGAGATAATATACTACAATGAACATGATATGTATGCTTTCTATTACTTAATGGTAACCACTCTTGAAAAAACCAACACAGAAGTACATGGCTTGAAAAAAAAAGTAACAGAGAAAAGAAGTACGGATTACAGCCAAACAAAAACAAATGATAGAAAAATAAAAGAGAAGAACCAAACAAGATACAAAACTATCATAAAGCAATATATAAAATGGCAGTGGGAAACCCTCAAATGTCAATAATTATACTAAATGTAAATGGATTGAATTCACCAATAAAAAGACACAAAGTAGCAGAATGGATTAAAAAAGAAAATCCAACTCTATGTTGCCTAAAAGATACACATCTAAGCTACAAGGATAAAAACAAATTCAAAGTGAAAGATTAGAAAACAATACTCCAAGCAAATAACATCCAAAAAAAAAAAAAAAGCAAGTGTAGCAGTACTCATATCTAACAATGCTGACTACAAGACAGCAAAGGTAATCAGAAAAAAAAAGGGTCATTTCATAATGATAAAGGGGACATTGAATCAAGAAGACATAACACTTCTTAATATATATGCACCAAACCAAGGAGAACTAAAATATATAAGACAGTTACTAACTGACCTAAAAACAAAAAGTGACAAAAATACAATCATACTTGGGAGACCTCAATACACCACTGACGGTTCTAGATCGTTCATCCAAACAGAAAATCAATAAAGAAGTATTGGCTTATATGAAACACTAGAACAATTGGATATGATAGACATCAACAGGACATTTCATCCCAAAGTGCCAGAGTATACATTTTTCTCCAGTGTACATGGAACATTCTCAAGAATTGACCATATGTTGGGCCACAAAAATAAAATCAACAAATTCAGAAAGATTGAAATTATACCAAGCATATTTTCTTATCATAAAGCCTTGAAACTAGAATTTACAAAAAAGAGGTAAACAAACCCACAAAAATGTGGAAACTAAACAACATACTTTTAAAAAATGAGTGGGTTAAAGAAGAAATAAATGCAGAGATAAAAGATACATACAGACAAACGAAAATAACAATACAACATATCAGAATCTCTGGGATACAGCAAAAGCAGTAATAAGAGGGAAGTCCATATCACTATAGGCCTATATGAACAAACAAGAGGGAGCCCAAGTAAACCACTTAACTTCACATCTTAAGGAACTAGAAAAAGAGAACAAAGATGACCCAAAACCAGCAGAATAAAGGAAATAATAAAAATCAGAGCAGAAATAAACAAAATAGAGAACAAAAAAACTATAGAAAAAATTAATAACACAAGGAGCTGGTTCTTTGAAAAGATCAACAAAATTGCAAAACCTTGGCAAGACTCACCAAGGAAAAAAGAGAAAGGACTCATATAAACAAAATCCAAAATGAAAGAGGAGAAATCACCACAGATATCATAGATATACAAAAAATTATTATAGAATACTATGAAAAACTATATGCCACCAAATTTAACAATCTAGAAGAAATGGATAAATTCTTAAAATAATACAATCTTCCTACACTGAGTCATGAAGAAGCAGAAAGCCTGAACAGACCCATAAGCAGGGAGAAAATAGAAACAACTATTAAAAAACCTCCCAAAAATGAGAGTCCAGGGCCAGATGGCTATACTAGTGAATTCTATCAAACATTCAAAGAAGACTTGGTTCCTATTCTACTCAAAGTCTTCCAAAAAATTGAAGAAGAAGCAATACTGCCATACACATTTTATGAGGCCATCATGACCCTCATACCAAAACCTGGCACAGACAACACAAAAAAAGGAAACTACAGACTAATATCTCTAATGAATACAGATGCTAAAATACTAAACAAAATGCTAGCAAATCGAATACAACAACACATTAAAAAATAATTTATCATGATCAAGTGGGATTCATCCCAGAATCACAAGGATGGTTCAACATACATAAAACAGTTAATGTAATACACCATATCAACAAAACAAAGAACAAAAACCATATGATCTTATTAATAGATGTAGAAAAGGCATTTGATAAAATACAACATCACTTATGTTTAAAACACTTAACAAAATGGGTATAGAAGGAAAATATCTCAACATAACAAAAGCCATCTATGAAAAACCATCAGCTAACATCATATTAAATGGCATAAAACTGAGAACTTTTCCCCTAAAATCAGGAACAAAACAAGGTTGTCCACTCTCTCCAGTCTTATTCAACGTAGTGCTGGAAGTTCTAGCCAGAGCAATCAGAAAAGAGAAAGAAATAAAAGGCATTCATATTGGAAAAGAAGAAGTAATGGTTTCACTTCTTGCAGATGATATGATCCTGTACATCAAAAACCCCGAAGACTCCACAAAAAGACTACTAGAAACAATAAACTAATACAGTAAGGTCACAGGATACAAAAATAATATATAAACGTTCATTGCTTTCCTATATGCCAACAATGAAACATCAAGAAACGAGCTAAAAAAAAAACAATCCCCTTCATGGTTGCAACAATAAAAATAAAATACCTAGGAATAAATATAACAAAGAATGTAAAGGACTTATATAATGAAAATTACATAAGCATTGTTAAGGGAAATCAAAAAAGATATAATGAAATGGAAGAATATTTCTTGTTCTTAGTTAGAAAGAATAAATATAGTCGAAATGACTATATTACCCAAAACAATATACAAATTTAATGCAATTCCCATCAAAATTCCAATGTTGTTTCTTAAAGAAATGGAACAAAAAATTATCAGGTTTATATGTAACTATAAAAAGCCCCAAATAGCCAGAGCAATTCTAAGGAAAAAGAATGAAGCTGGAGGCATTACAATCCTGACTTCAAATTATACTACAGAGCCACAATAATCAAAACAGCATAGTATTGGCAGAAAAATAGACACTCAGACCAATGGAACAGAATAGAAAGTCCAGAAATAAAACCTCATGTATATGGTCAAATAATTTTTGATAAAGAGGCCAACAACACACAATGGATGAAAAGAAAGCCTCTTCAACAAATGGTGCTGGGAAAACTGGAAAACCACATGCAAAAGAATGAAACTTGACTACAGTTTGTCCCCTTGTACTAAAATTAATTCAAAATGGATCAAAGACCTAAATATAAGACCTGAAACAATAAAGTACATAGAAGAAAACATAGGTACTAAATTCATGGACCTTGGTTACAAAGAGCATTTTATGAATTTGACTCCAAAGGCAAGGGAGTGAAGGCAAAGATAAATGAATGGGACTACAGCAGACTAAGAAGCTTTTGCACAGCAAAAGAAACTGACAACAAAACAAACAGACAGCCAACTAAATGGGAGATGATGTTTTCAAACAACAGCACAGATGAAGGTCTAATATTCAAAATATACAAAGAACTCGTAAATCTCAACAACAAACAAGCAAACAATCCAATAAAATAATGAAAAGAGGACATGAACAGACACTTCTCCCAGGAAGAAATACAAATGGCCAACAGATATATGAAAAGATGCTCATCTTCATGAGCTATTAGAGAAATGCAAATCAAAGCTACAGTGAGATACCACCTCACACCTGTGAGATTAGTTATTATCAACAAGACAGGTAATAACAAATGTTGGAGAGGCTGTGGAGAAAAAAGAACCCTCATCCACTGTTGGTGGTAATATAAAGTAGTACAACCTATGGAAGAAAGTATGGTGGTTCCTCAAAAAATTAAAAATAGAACTACCTTATGACCCAGCAATCCCTCTACTGGGAATGTACCCTCATAACTCAAAAACACTGGTACATAAAGACACATGCAGCCCCATGTTCATTGCAGCATTGTTCACAGTGGCCAAGACATGGAAGCAACCAAAAAGCCCTTCAATAGATGATTGGATAAAGAAGATGTGGTACATATATACTATGGAATAATACTCAGCCATAAGAAATGATGACATCAGATCATTTACAACAATATGGATGGACCTTGTTAACACTATACTGAGTGAAGTAAGTAAATCAGAAAAAACTAAGAAAACAGCTTGAGAAAACTATATGAGAAAACTATATGATTCCATACATAGGTAGGACATAAAAATGAGACTCAGGGACATGGACAAGAGTGTGGTGGTCACTGGGGGTGGGGAGGAGAAGAGAGGAGTGAAAGGAGAGGAGGGGCATAAAGAAAACCACATAGAAGGTGATGGAAGACTATATGACTTTGGGTGATGGGTATGCAACATAGTTGAATGTCAAAATAACCTGGAGATGTTTTCTCTGAACCTATGTACTTTGATTGATTAATGTCACCCCATTAAAATTAATTAATAAAAAGTAATTCTTAGTTTCAGTGTTTTTCATTTCAATTGTCTTTCTAGTCCCTATTTTTTTATTCTGCTATAGTATTTATTATTTCTCATGGAAACTTTGGGGCTTGGTTTGTTCCCTATCTAGTTTCTTGAGATACATATTGTTTATTTTAGATCTTTCTTTTTTCCTTAATGTAAGCATTTCTTGTTACAGATTTTCCTTTTAGAACTGCTTTTGCTTCAACACATAAGTTTTGGTAAGTTGTGTTTTCTTTTTCATTTGTCTCAATACACTTTCTGATTTCTCTTTTAATTTCTTCTTTGATCCATTGGTTGGTTGTTCAGGAACAGGTTGTTTAATTTCCACATATTTGAGAATTTTTCTCCTTGTTATTGATTTTTTTATAGAGCATTGAAATAGGTACTTGATATGATTTTAATCTCTTAAATTTGTTAAGACTTGGTTTGTGGCTTAACATGATTTATATTGTAGAATCTTCTGTGTGTGCTTGAGAAAACTGTATTCTGCTGTATTTGGGTGAGATGTTTCATATATGTCTGTTAGAATCATTTAATCTTTAGTGTTATTCAAATCCACTGTTTTTTTTTTTGTTTGTTCTAGTTAATTTGAAAGTGAGGTATCAAAATCCCCTACTATTGTTGTAATATTATTTCTCCTTTTAGTTCTTTTAATATTTGCTTTATATATTTAGGTGCTCTAATATCAGTCTGTATAGTTTATAATTCTTACATTTTCTTTGTGAATTGACCCCTTTACCACTATATAGTGACTTATAACTCTTGTGACTGATTTTGACTGAAAGTCTATTTTATATAATATATGTATAACTACTCTTGCTCTCTTTGATTACTATTTGCTTGGAATATTTTTTTCCTTTTCTTTCAGTCTGCGTGTGTCCTTAAAGCTAAAGTGAATCTCTTATAGGCAGCATATTGTTGGATTGGAGAATTTAATTCATGTACATTGAAAGTAATTATTGATGGATAAGGGCTTACTATTGACACTTTATTTTTTTGTGACTGTTTTGTAGTTCAATTTTTGTTCCTCTTTCTGTATTCCTGTGTTATTTATTTTTGTAGTGGTGTCCTTATCATTATTGTATGTGTGTTTACTAGAACTTTTCCCCTTTTTCATTATAATGAGCCTGATATAGAACATGTTATAGATATTAAACAATCTGTTTAAAATTGAAATTTACCTTCAGTCATTTACAAAAGCTCTACATTTTTACTTCCCTTCTTCTTACCTTTCATGTTATTGATGTCACATTTTGCAGTTTTTATATTGTACATCCAATAACAAGTTATAACTATGGTTATTTTTAACATTATTGTCTTAACTTTTATGCTAGTAATATATATACTACCATTACAGTATTAGAGTATTAGGAATTTGACTCTATATTTACTTTTATCAGTGAGATTTATACTTTTATATGTTTAACTTGAATTCCTTTTAGCATTTCTTGTAAGGCATGTCTAGTGGTGATGAATTTCCTTAGCTTTTATTGCCAGGGATATCTTTATCTGTCCTTCATTTATGAAGAACAGTATAGTATTCCTAATTTGCAGTGTTTTTGTTTTTTTTTTCTCTCAGCACTGGCCTGCAAATTTTCTGCTGAGAAATCTACTGATGACATTATGGGAGTTCCCTTGTATAAGATGAGTCATCTGTTATTTGTTGATTTCCAAATTGCCTTCTTTGTCTTTGACTTTAATATTTTGATTATAATGTGTCTTATGGTAATCTTTGGGTTTATTTTGCTTAAGGATTTTTTGCACTTTTTGTACCTGAATGTCCATATCTTCCCTCTCCCTAGACTTAAGAAGTTTATGGCTATTTTTTATTTAAATAAGCCCGCTGTCTCAGATTCTTTCTTCTCTTTCTGAGACTCTCATGATACAAATGTTAGTTCTCTTGATGGTGACTCAAAATTCAAATAGGTTTTCTTCTCTCTTTTTTAATCTTCTAACTTGCTAATTTTAAATGACATTTTAAAATTTTCTGATTTTCTTCTGTTTTGACAAGTCTGATATTGAAGCTCTCAATTTAATTTTTTTAGTTTTATCATTGTATTCTTTAGCTCTAGGATTTCTGTTTGCCATTTTTTATGGTTTCTCTTTCTTTATTAAACTTCATATTTTGTTCATGCATTGTTTTCCTTATTTTATTGACTATTTTACCTGTGCTGTCTTGCATTTTATTGAGTTTCTTTAAGATTATTATTTTGAATTCTTTGTTATACAATTCATAGAACTCCATTTCCTTGGAGTTAGTTTTTAGAGTTTTATTAGTTTCCTTTGGTGGTGTTATGTTGCCTGATTTTTCTATCTGTAGCCTTGCTATGGTGTCTGTGTATTTGAAGAAACAAACACATCTTCTAGTCTTTAAAACTGGTGTCATCAGGTACAGACCTTCTCCCTGTCCCCTGGGCTGACGGGATTATCTCTAATTGAAGTTATACTGGGTTGAAGCCAAGCCAAGAGGTTGCTGCTGGAGCCACAGATGGGTGTGAAATTTGTGGGCTTGTTACCAAAAGCACAGGTTGTTGTGCATCCTCTCTGGTCCCAGGGTGGATAGGTCTGCCTCCAGGAACTTATTCAGTGACTGAAACTCCAGAGACATGAACAGGCATGTTTCCTGGTGGTACTCTGGGAGGTGAGGGGGAACTGCTTGTGTTCCTTAGCTGGGAGTGTTTGGAGCCAAATAACAGGTACATTTCAGGATGTTCTGTTGGACTGAGTTTTCTTGGCCTGACTTTAGAAGGCACTGATGGGGGCTTTTTTCCTGGTGGGGCCCTATGTGGCAGGATTGCTCATAGACTGTGGTTGGGAGGTACTGGAATTTAGTTACAGGGCCATTTCAAAAATCTACAGTTGGACTAAGTTTGGCAGACTTGACTTCCTGGGTTCCCACCATATGGCTCATAGGAGCTGGAGCTGGGTCATAGATCACCTCAGGGCCCACATGGGGGACCAAGATGTGTGGGCCTATTACTTGAGGCATGGGTGGACACGACTCCTTTCAAGTCCTTTGGTTTATAGTGCTAGTGGCAAGTCTAAGTCAAATTGGGCTATAGCCAAATGCTTAGAGTTATGGAGCTGTTTTTATGTCTCAGCAGGGAAAATTGTTAGAGTCAGCCACCTGGGCACAAGTCTGTCTTTTTGAAATGGCCCTCCTTGGTCTTGGATTCACCGGGTTTTACAGTCTCCTACTTGGATGCCAAAGCTCCCACAAGTGTACGTTTGTCGATGAATGCCAAATTATAGCTGTTGAGGAGAAAATGAATGGAGATTTTGTCATCTATCTGATGTCACTCTTCCTGTCTTTTTTTTTTTTTTTTTTTTTTTGTATTTTTCTGAAGTTGGAAACGGGGCAAGGCAGTCAGACAGACTCCCGCATGCACCCGACGGGGATCCACCCGGCACGTCCACCAGGGGACGATGCTCTGCCCACCAGGGGGCGATGCTCTGCCCCTCCGGGGCATCGCTCTGTTGCGACCAGAGCCACTCTAGCGCTTGGGGCAGTGGCCAAGGAGCCATCCCCAGCTCCCGGGCCATCTTTGCTCCAATGGAGCCTCGGCTGTGGGAGGAGAAGAGAGAGACAGAGAGGAAGGAGAGGGGGAGGGGTGGAGAAGCAGATAGGCGCTTCTCCTGTGTGCCCTGGCCGGGAATCGAACCTGGGACTTCTGCACTCCAGGCCGACGCTCTACCACTGAGCCAACTGGCCAGGGTTTCCCTGTCTTTTTTTCTATGTTCTGACTTTTCACTTTTCAATCTAGTAATTTTTAAAATTTTCTCATGCAGTGATTCTTTAAAATATTTATTTTTACAATACTATTCCTAATTCCATTAATTCTGTTCTTTGTTTATTTCTTTTTCAGAAGTATGATCTTGTCATCTGAAATAACACTTCTCTAAAGGCATAACTATACATTTGTAGTGCTTTTAATTTTTTTTCTACCTGAATTAAATAGTCACTTCAGGTAGTGTTCTGTTAGTTTGTCTTTCTCATGGTTCTTCTAAATTTCTTGTAATCCCTAATTGTACATTGCTATTTACAATGGAAAGACTGTGTTGTTTTATGGGAAGTTAAGATGGTTTCCTCTGTCGGTACAGAGCTGAATGAGGGTTGAGACTGTGCCCTGTCTATTTACTTCAGGGAGGTTTGTCCACCAGAAACTTGTACTTTAGATTGCACAAGTAGGGACCAGAAAGGCAGCTCCCTGACCTGGAATGATCTTACCTTTAGGGTATCAATGGCTCAGAGAGCTCTCTGCACCCATCAGATTACTCCTTTTCTTCATCGACTATTTGTATGGCTTCAGCCATTACTGCAGAGCTCTTCAATCAATGACCTCAATTTCTATCCCCCATACCATCCCTGTTGTTCTGCATTCCTGCTGACTTCAAAGAGTTCTTCTTCCTTGAAGAAACGCTTCCTCCTCCACTGCAGCCTTCTTTGGTGCATGCTGTGCATTTCTGTTATAGTTCATTCCACTTGTCTTCTTTCATCTTTCAGAAATGTATTAGAAACTTTGTTTTACTGATATTGTTTTCCTACCATTCTCAATACTTTAAGGACTATTTTCCCTTTCTTATTCTCACTACAATCTGTTTTAAAACTAGGAGAAGAAAAGTGTGCATTCAGCCTGTCATTTTGAGACTGGTTTGGAGGTTCTAGCAGGGGAGTGCAGCTACTCATATACCCTTGACTGAAGAACGGTCCTCTCCTCTAGCAGAGAAGGTCGTCCTCTTCGAGCATGCAGCTTCTGGAGGGATGTACATGGAGCGGTGAGGGAGGAAGGGGACACCCGCCTAGCCAGCCAGATTAGCTGAATCAACCCTGGCAAACAATGGGGTGACAGATGTCGCAGCCAGATCGCCCTCACATCCCAGCCTGTCATTTTGAAAAAGAAAAGATTTATTCATTTAATTTCATAGTTGGTGGAGTGTTGCTTTAAATTTTTCAACAATATGTGGAAGTTATATTTCATAAAATTATATGTCCTTAAGAATGCCTTTTGGTTGTTTCCACATAAACAAGAATTTTTAGTTGGGTATAAAAGTTTTGGCTCAAAATTCAAAACATTAGCTTCTTCTACTATGTCAGAAGAGAATTTGAGACCAGCCTGAATCGTTTTTCTTCTGGGTAGTACCCCTCCATTGTGTGTTTCTGCTATACTATGCATGAGATTTTTAACCCACTTAATTGTTAAAAAATTTCAGCATGTTAAGATTAGGTTTGAGTATCTTTTTAATTCTTTTTCCTAGAATGCAATTATGTTCATCCCTATAAACTTGGCATGTGGTGGGAATTCATTAATAGCAAGTGAATTAAGGAAGAAACGATTCCAGTTTGAAGTCTCAGTCCCTATCCCATTTAGTAATGTTTTCTTTGATGTCTTTTCCTTATTTTTCAATTATTCTGCTTTCTTTCTCATGATCTGTTACAATTCTTGCCTTATTCCCTTTGCCGTTGATTTGATTTAATAAAGGCATTTCTGTTTTGCTACCTCCATTCTGGGTTTACATCCTCTTACTGCATTCTACTTTCCTTGTCATCTTTCCTCATCAATAGAAATCTTATTTTTATCTCACTCCATTATTCTTACATCACAATATTTCTTCTTATGGGTTTCTGTTCTACAAATCTATGCCTCTAAATATTCTAATGAGGATTCCAATTTTTAACATTTTTAAACTGGTTTTAGTAGTAAATGATTTCAAAGGTACTTATTTTCCCTATAAGGCTTTAGGATGATTTTCCCTTGTTCTGTAGTGAGTTCTCATTTTTTACTCTTGTCTCCGCATTCTGCCACTTTGGGGTTGATCACATTTTCTTAGGGGTGGTTGTATGTTCACTGTTCCTACCCTTAAATCTGGTGTTATGAGGGTTTCCTCTATGGCAATTCTACTGGGCTGAGTTTAAAGTCTCTTTTTTTTTCTACCTGACCCACTAGGTACCTGTGGGTTCCTACTTTTCTCTAGCATGCCCTTAATGTTTCCCTCGAGGTACTTTCATCACTCAGAATTTAATATACTAACTCTCTCTCCCCTACTATAAATTCCTCTACCTTATCCCTAGCTGTTATTTAGGAATTATAGCCATCAGTTGTGTGTATAAAATGACCACTCAATTTGCACACCCATGTTCATAGAAACATTATTCACATAATAGCCAAAAGGTGGGAGCAACCCAAGCGTCCATTGATAGATGAATGGATAAACAAGTTGTGGTATATCTATACAATGAAATACCATTCAGCCTTAGAAATAAAGGAAATTCTCCCCCTGCATTGACTGCTAAGTGAAACAATACAGTTGCTAAAGGACAACTACTATATGCTTTCACTTATATGAGCAATCTAGAGTAGTGAAATTCATAGAGAGAGAGTACAACAGTGGTTGCCAGGGGATGGGGTTTGGGGAAATGCAGAATTAATGGGTATAGAATTTCTGTTTGGAAGATGAAAGAGCCCAGGAGATGGATGGTGGTGATAGTTGTACAACAATGTGAATGTACTTAATGCCACTGAACAAAAATGTTTAAAAATGATTAAAATTGTAAATTTTGTTAGGTAGATTTTACCACTAGTTAAGAAACCCCTAACTTAGATTATAGAGAAAGGCATTCTCAAAAATTGGTACCTATGCCTCAGAGATCTGATTGGCACAGACTGTGTTTTTGAGCTAGGGAGCAGACAGTGCAGGGGGAGGGAGAAAGATCTTCTAACTTTTTCAACTCCTTCTTTATTTGGTATCTGTAGGCCACTTTTTACAATATGGTTTCCTCATTTTGTGTTTTTATTTTGAATGTTGGTTTTGGTTTCAGTGTTGAGAATCTCTTCTCAAAGTGTCTTCAATGTTGTTTTCATGAAAATACAGGAGACGCTATTTTCACTAGAAGATACATTTTTTTGTTATCAGTTTGGAAATTAATGGTAACCATACTATAACACTTGATATTGAAGTAATTTCTGGAAAAATCCAGGGACAGGGCTATGAAATATAGAAAGTCTTTAGGAATATTTCTTGCCTAAGTAAATACCTGTAGCCTGACCAGGTGGTGGCGCAGTAGATTGAGCATCAGACTGGGACTCAGAGGACCCAGGTTCAAAACTCCGAGGTTGCTGGCATAAGTGCAGGCTCGTCTGGTTTGAGCACAGCTCACCAGCTTGAACCCAAGGTCGCTGGCTTAAGCAAGGAGTCACTTGGTCTGCTGTAGCCCCTGGGGTCAAGGCACATATGTGAAAGCAATCAATGAACAACTAAGATGCCTGCTATGAAGAACTGATGCTTCTCATCTCTCTCCCTTTCTATCTGTCTGTCCCTATCTGTCCTTCTCTCTGTCCCTGTCACACACAAAAAAGATAAAGGAAAAGAAAAAGAAAACACTTGTAAACCCACATTCAGCCTCTACATGCCAGGTATGACAAAACTCAACATAGTTAGTATTGACTCATGATTATTTTCTGTGAAAGACTGTGGGAAGATATAAGTGAAAGAGAAGGCATACTCATTGTATGGGAGAATCTTTTGTGTCTTTGGAGAACAGGATATACATGTTTAGAAGAAATCAAGCCTAGTTGTAGGCCCCTTGGCATGTGCTTAACTCCCGCAAATTTCTATTTCCTTACCTGTAAAATGTTCCTTACCTTATGTAAAGTTTAACTAAGGGCTATATAGGTAAAAGGCCTATATCTTGCACATGGCACTTTACTAGTGTTATTTATCTTTATTTTTATTTTTATTCAGTGAGAGGAGGGGAAGCAGAGTGACAGACTCCCACATGCATCTTGATCAAGATCCACCAGGCAAGCCCATTAGGGTGTGGTACTCTGTCCATCTGGAGCATTGCTCCATTGCTCAGCAACTGAGCTCTTCTTAGTGCCTGAGATGAGGCTATGGAGCCATCCTCAGTGCCTGGGGCTAACTTGCTCCAATCGAGCCATAGCCATAGAATGGGAAGTGAGAGAGAAAGAGAGAGAGAGAGAGAGAGGGAGAGAGAGAGAGAGAAGTGAGAGGGGAAGGGGTGGAGAAGCAGATGGATGCTTCTCCTGTGTGCCCTGATCAGGAATCGAACCTGGGATACCCACATGCTGGGCCAACACTCTACCACTGAGCCAACTGGCCAGGACCTTATTTTTCTTTCCCTTAAAAATTGAGGTTAAAAAATGAAAAGCTAAAACTCAAATGAACTATTCACTTTCAATGTGTCTAGGGCATACTACCTTTTGTCATAAAAGGCAAATGCTCTGAAATGAAGAAGGTATAACTGAAATTATTTGTGAGTGGATTTTACTGTGGATTCTTGCTTATGTGGGCAGATTGCCGATTATCTCTAAATCCATGAAGAAACTAATATATTATACATGTGTGGGTTGTAATTTTCACTCAATTAATTCTGTCAACCTATGTTTTAAAAGTAGAGTACCTATTATCTAAGCTACATTTACCAGCTATGTGTGTGCACTCACACACGCACACCACATAGTTTGCATGCTTTGGTGATTCAAAGGCTCATATAAACTTTTGTCACCATCTTTAAGCTTCTACCTTTCAACTATCATTTTTATATTTTGACTAGGCATAAACTTCTGTGATCTTTTTGGGTAAGAATTATAAACTGCCCATAAAGGGAATTTGGATAATGATTCAAATTTTTACTGTTCTCTTAAGACCCTTCCTTTAGGCTGAATACCCTTCCATGTTTCCATATCAGTGTGTATATACATCTATTATTTTATGTCCAAATGTTATTCAATCACACAGGGGTCTATTTCTCCCCATAGACCGTGAACTCCTTGAGAGCAGGGACTATCCTGTGCACTTCCACATTTAGGCTGTCCTGCACAATCCTGATGATGGCAGACATTCAATAAGAGTTTGTTACGTTAAATTGAACATTGGCCAGTACATTGTTTTAGTGATCTCAGTATTTTTCCATTTGCCTGATGTTAAAGTGGTTCATTACTATGCTATCCAGGTAAAGCTAAAGTCTTGAGTTTGAACCAAATGACACAAGCAACCTTCCGTGAGTGAAGAGCTAGGCTATATTTTTATTAGTCGAAAATGCTACTTAGAATGTTCATTGCAGCATTATTTACAGTGGCCAAAAGTATCCTTTGATAAAGGGTTGAATAAAGAAGATATGGTACATATATATAATGGAATACTACTCAGCCATAAGAAATGATGACATATTTCCATTTATAACAATATGGATGGACCTTGAGAACATTATACTGAGTGAAATAAGTAAATCAGAAAAAGCTAAGAACTATATGATTTTACACCTAGATGGGATATAAAACTGAGACTCATGGATAGAGATAAAAGTGAAGTGACTACTGGGGGGGTGACAGAGGGGAGTAAAGAAGGACAAATATCAAGTGACAGGAAATTATTTGACTTTGGGTGATGGACACATAACACAATCAATAGTTCAAATGCTATAGAAATGTTTACTTGAAACCTATGTACTCTTCTTAGTCAATGTCACCCAATTAAATTTAATTTTCTAAGTATAATTTTTTAAATATGTCCCAAATACTATTCAGTTTGCTGACATCTTTCTTTCTCATACTCTCAGAATAGCTCCTGAGTGTGTGGATTCATCTTATCCTCAAAGATCATGTTTCAGAGCCTCTGGATCATGGTGGTGATATAGTCCTCACTACAGCTTTTAAGCAGTGGAAGCCCATGGGATAAACTTTAGTCCAGAAGTAACTTATCCTCAGTTCTGTCCTCTTGTTATCAGTTTTATGGTCAGATTCTTGAGTCTTGACAATGAGGGAGATACAGGATTGTTTGAGTCTCTTTTACAAGTTGATTTCCTTGCAGACTAGAGGAAGATTTTGGCAAGGATGAAAATGAGCTCTTGCTTTTTGTTTCTTTGTGTATGTGCATGCGTGCATGATGAGAGAAGGGGGAGAGGGAGAGAGATAAGAAGCGTCAACTTGTAGTTGTGGTTCCTTAGTTGTTCATTGATTGCTTCTCATACGTGCCTTTACTAGGGACTCTAGCCGAATAGGTGACCACTTGCTCAAGCCACAGACCTTGGGCTCAAGCCAATAACCTTGAGTTTCAAGCCAGTGACCTTTGGGTTCAAGCCAGTGACCCATGGGGTCATATCTGTAATCCCATGCTCAAACCAGCAACCCTGTGCTCAAGCTGGTGACATCAGGGTTTCAAACATGGAAGCTCAGCATCCCAGGTCCATGCTCTATCCACTGTACCACCACCACCAGTCAGGCAGAATGAGCTCATGTTGGTGACAGAATAATGAGGAGTGATTTCTAAGTGACTGACTGAGATGGGCTGAGATTAGGATCTGCTATTTATTTTTGATTATATATAGAGAGGATGGGGGGGGGGAGAGAGAGAGAGAAGGAGAGAGAGAGAGAGAGAGAGAGAGAGAGAGAGAGAAACCTCCGTCTGTTACTCTATCTGTCCTGACCAGGGATTGAACTGGCAACTTCACACTTTGGCTCATCCTAACCAATCTAGCTATCCAGCCAGGGCTAAGATCTGTCATTTTTAGCAAAGGGGCTAAGACTGAAAACAGTCACTAATAAGAAGGCAATATTTTTATTCTTTTCTTAAGCAAATACTAAACTTGCAAACTTGAGCAAAAACAATCGAAGAAAAAACCCAGACCAGAAAACTCACAGCAATCCATGTTCTGAATTTACAAAAGTAAGATGTAATGGAGTTCAGTGTTAGCCAGGAAATAACTTGTTTTGTCAACCTCTAAAGTAAGAAAGGCTAGCAAAATCCTACTTTACAGTGTGTTAGAGGAATTCACTACTGAATTGTAGTTAGGAACTTCCATAAATCCCAGCCTCCCAGCCTCTTTGACCTCATATTGACTAAATAGACTCACTCAGAGAAATGAGCCCGTTTCTTCTGAGAACGCAGTTTGGGGGAGAGCCAGTACAATCCTAAGACAAGGGTTATTTACTGTATACCATTGTGCACACAGTGAAATCACAGTTGGTCAAGGGAAAAAAATTCTATCAACAACTCAAAGATGCAGGCAAGGGTAAAGGTCAGACAGCAAGAGAAAATAATCCTTCTTTGCCAGAAAACACTGGGATTTGATAGATGACAAAGCAAAAACTCTGGAGTGTTGTAATACAGATGGCAAGGGGTGAACAGAGAGGTGTCTCCAGAGTTCTGGGACATAAGTTAGAAAAATCAGCCCTACACTGGAGAGACCTGCAGAGGCATCTTATAAAACAACCCCAAACCCGAAGAGCAGGGCATGGTGATAACTGGAAGGATGAACTAATGTGGCCAAGAAAAGAGACCTCTTAAGAGAAGGAGCTGTTGTCACAGGTGTAAAGTAAGGGAGATCCAAGGATTAAGAATATGATTGGTTCACCCCTGCTGTAGAGGAGATAAAAGCAGAGCTTCTGAGGGCCTAGAGCTATTCAGCCTCCTAGAAAAGGTCTGCTCTGTCACAGGAAAGGCTTTGTGAGGCCACACCATGGCCTGGGGGGGGGTTTGCAAAGAAATGGTATGTTCCTGTGGTGGCATGCCACCTGAGATGTCTGTGTCTGGGAAGCCCCATTTATCTCATCCTTTCAATCATCCAACCAGGATTTACTAGTCATTTCTCATGCATCACTACCTAGGATTATAACACCTCTCACTTTGTTTTAAGTGCTGTTCTCAATGTAATCATGTTACTCAATGTACTATCCTGTTACTGTTGGATTTAACACATTAAGCACAAATTTAAAAATATTTTTTTCTGCGTAGTTTCTTCTAAAAGCCACTCTAAGAAGTTCTCCCACATGAACATTAGTTACTTTTGCCAAAGAATATAATAATAATAAAAAAATATTTGTTCACTCATTCTTTCATCAAACATGTTGAGCTGCTATTTGTAGCCAGGCTGTGTTAGAGAGTGGGGAGGACACAGAAGTGAAAGACAGAGAAGGTCTTACTCCAGTGTGGGAAGTAGACAATTACAGTGGAGTTTGGTAAGTATTCTTTTTTTTTTTAATTTTATTTTATTCATTTTAGAGAGGAGAGACAGAGAGAGAGAGAGAGAGAGAGAGAGAGAGAGAGAGAGAGAAGGGGGAGGAGCTGGAAGCATCAACTCCCATACGTGCCTTGACCAGGCAAGCCCAGGGTTTCGAACCGGCGACCTCAGCATTTCCAGGTCGATGCTTTATCCACTGCGCCACCACAGGTCAGGCTGGTAAGTATTCTGATGAGAGAGAGTCGATGATGCAGAGAGGAGGGCAGTCCAGCTGAGACTGCTGGGAAGGCTTTTCAGAAGAGGTGAGCTCTGAGCTAGTTTTGAGGAACAAGTAGGTAGAGGTGGGAGGGAAGGCTATACAGAGAGTGCCATTCACATTAAGTTCACCATAAGTTACTGGTCACCAGGTACATACCAGTCACTATTTCAATCACTGGAGATACAATGCCTACCATCATGAAACTTTTATTCTAGTTGAGGGGTGGGGTCAGGGAGACAGCCAATAAACATTCAGTCAATAACTGATATGACTTTAGATAAAGGTACTATGGAGAAAATAAAATATGGATAGAGACTGACTAGGTAGGATGGCAGGGGGTAGGGCTGGTGCTTTAGCTAGAAAGGATGGGAAATGCTTCTCGGAGGTCACACCTTGGTGATGTAAAGAAGGCCTGGGGGGATGGGATTCTAGGCAGGTAAGTAGCAGTAGCATGTCTGGAAGTGGTGGGAGATAGGAGTGGGTAGGAGGACAGTGGACAGTGGATGAAGGGGAAGGACTGGAGGGAGAGAGGGAAAGAAAAAGGAGATGAGGTAAAAAACGGGTTGGCTTAGCCCAGCCATGGCCAGACTTAGGATTTTATTCTAAAGCTAGTGGAAAGCTTTGGAAGGTTTAATGGGAAGAGTGATAAGATATGACTCATGCTTTATGAAGATCACTCTGGTTGCCACATGGAGAAATAAGATTTGGGGGCCAAGAATGGAAGTAGACAGACCAGCCAGAAATCCATGCTGGGGTCCAGGCTAGATGTGGTGGTGGCTTGGATCATATTTGAACAGTGAACGAGGAGAGAAATGGACCAGGTTCAGGATACATTTTGGAGCAGTTCCAGCAAGATTTGATGACTGATTGAATATGGAGTAAATAAAGGCAGGAATCAGAAATAACCCTTGGAGTTTTGGCAAAAGTACACACAAAAGCAGGGGACAGCAGGGACAGGTGAGCAGTCAATTTAGGATACTGAATAAGATGTTAACTTAAAAATCAGAAAACCTATTTTAATTTTGACTCTGTCACTTCCTAGCTGTGTGTCTGGTAAGTCTAATTATCTCAGAGTGACTATGTGTCTTTTCAGGATTGTCTTAGATACTCAATAAGCTATAGTAATATATGTCAGCTTTAATGTACCTGGCATGTAACAAGTACCAAATTAATGGTAGTTCTTACTATTGTAGGTTTAAAACTACCTTCTGTTTTGTCCCCATATAAGGCTTGTACATGAAAATATGAAAATGCACAAATTATATCCGGGTTTTCCAAAGTCTTTGCATATACAAGGGCTTCAGTTGGAGTTTAATGGAGCAATCAGTTCTCTGGGGCTGCTGGTCGTTTATTATGCACATTCTTTCTGTTCGTATAATTGAATATTCCTCTTCATTCTTCCATTCTCCTCTTGCCCACATTTATTTCTTTGGTAGGTAATGATTGACCTTATCTGGAATTAAAATACTTGCTGAGCACTGAACACTCATAGGTGAGCTCTTTTTTATCAGCTGAAAATAGGAGACCTGTGCGGAGCACATCCCAGCACTCCTAATGCTAAGGCTAATTCACAAAGGAGACACAGACGATTTTTCTTCCTTTTTTTTTTTATTATTTGTGGCTAAGAAGCAGCTTATAAAGGCAGTACAGCAAGGAAGAACGAGAGGATTCCCTGACAAAGGAGAGAGGGAGGGGGCTGCCGCGGAGCCATCGGCAGGCGCTGGAAAAGTTGCTCTTCAGACAACTGAACTCTCCATAGACCGAGGCCCCACAGTGCATGAAGTGCGCGAGGTGGGGTCGCGTTGAAAAGCTAGACTGTAGGAGATCTTGAAGGCGTTGGGAAGGCAGAACCCAATGCGTCAAGCGTACAACACAAGGGAGACGGAAATGAGGACTCAGACGTTGGGGCAACACGATCTATGGGGTTATAGACAAGAGGGCAATTTTTTTCAACCTAGCGATCTTAGAAGCTTCTTGAAGGATGTAGCACTTGAGCTGGACAAACAGGACAACAACGTGGGCTGCGGGTCTGGACTGAGAACAGGCATGAGATGTTTCTGTTCTTCTCCAGGGTTTGCCACACACTGGGTTTCAAAAAACACCGACTATCTTACCATGGAGGACTTGTGTGTGAGACCACAAGTTGCCCAGAGGACTTGGGACGGGTGGAAAGGGAGATACTTTGCTGTTTATAACTCTGTATCTTTAATTCACCTTCTCCCTTTTAAAAATTATGATAGAATATATAAAACATAAAATTTAATTTTAACCATTTTTATTGTACAATTCAGGGGTATAATTTACATTTATGATGTTGTGCAACCATCACCACTGCTTCTGAAACTTTTTCATTGCCCCAAACTGAAACTCTGTGACCATTGAGCAATAACTCCCTATTCTCTCCTCCCTTCAGCTCCTGGTCATTTCTAATCCACTTTCAGTCTTTGTGGATTTGCCTTTTCTTGATATTTCATATAAGCAAATAATACAGTACCTGCATGTTCTTTTTCACTTCCTCCTCTTCTGTTTACATAGAAGGTGCTCAGACCTCTGCTTGGGCATGGTTTCAGGGTCTATCCGAGGCATGCTAGTTTGTACTATCCTGTTACTGTAGGATTTCACAAAATGAAGCCTCTGAAAAGTTCCGCCCACTGTTCTGGCAGAGTCTTTCTCTCCTCGGCTGAAGTTCCGGGCGGCAGCTGCTTCACTTTCACCGCCTTGTCAAGTCCATGCACTCAGCCACGTTGCTGACTAGGTACCTAAGTCAACCCAGGACACAAGAGAGGAGAAAGCTCTCTTTTCACTAGAGAAGTTTTAAGGGAGGAGACCCAGAGGGACTGGTGGTCAGGCCTAAGGTATTTAACAGAGTTGCATGATAAAAAAAAAATACTTGGGGGAATATCTCAGAGTGACACTAAAGTTAGCTAAGTGATGAGATAATAAGGCAATAAGAAAAGGCCTTAGTGACACCTTACAAGGCAAGTCATTGACAGGAGGATCAGCAAGGACAAGTCTTAACGATGTGACTGATTAGTGTCTCAGCTGCCTTTTTGTGAGGTCTGTTTTTGGCTGGAAACTTCCACATGGTATCTCTTTTTTTTTTTTTTTTTTTTTTTTTGCAGCAACTTGATGATGTAAGTGCTATTTATTCATTTTTAAATGATCAAGTTAAATCTTAGAGAGAATGAGTTGCTCACTCACTCTAGCTCAGCGACCCAGTAAGTGGCTGCGTGAGGATTAGAGTCATGATGTGTCTGGCTTCGAAGCCCAGTTTCTTTCCACTGTGGGAAAAGCTATTCCTCTCCTTCGGAGTATGGAGTAGGGGCAAAGATAGATAAAAATGACAGCTCAAGAATGGAATTCATAAAGCAATATAGACACACTTCCTGAAAGAATTGGTCCAAAGTGCCCCAGAGGAGCCAAAGAAATATTGGATGCCATACTGAAGGGTATTAGGAAAAATAAAACAAAGAAGAGAATATCATCCTGCGCACAGCGAAGCTCGAAGAGGAATGATTATGAGCGCGACACTGGTGTAAACACTCGAGGGCCAAGGACTGCAATGGCACCCACCCTGTGCTTTCTTGTATCCGTGCGGTGCAGAGGCAACATGGATTATTAAAAATAGTTCAGAAGCTTGTAATAGATCAGCCACTTCTTATTTTAGGTCACCCAGGCTAACATAATAGCAAAATAAAACTTTTACAGTTTGTTCTAAAATGCACAGCAGGCAATTACCCTGGGATGTTTTTTTTTTTTTTTAAAAAAAACAAAACTATCTGTACTTAGACACGATTAGTTGCTATAGAGTAATGTCTGCTAGGATTGGCTTTTCTAGCAAAGGAATCAAATTTCTTATTGTGCTATCAGCCTCCTGCCATATCATTTTTAAAGGCAAGCCATAAAATGTTTCTTTCTACTGTGGCAGCAAAGAGGAAAACTTTATTAGGGGGGAAGTAATGTTGTTTAAAAGAGTTCTATAAACTGAAATCAGTTTAGAGCACTTAATGCTGGGCTTTACAAGGCAGCCACGTCTTTCTTTGCAAATAAACACACAGCTCTGCAATTCACATGCCTGTGGCAAAGAGCCTTAATGTGGTTGGGCTGTCCTGGTTTCATGGTCTGGAGGAAACTGGGGAAGGAAGGGTGCTCCTTCCTGCTGGAACCACCAAGGTGCAGACTGAGAACTGGAGCATGGGTGACACCAGTCTGACAAGGACATTTCCTTCGCTGCTCACTGTGTGGCTGGAGTGGACATGGAAGCTAGGTGTGCCTGAGCAAAAGGGGGCCCAAGTGGCTCCTTCTTGCCTATTCCCTACCCTCCTTTCCTGTTAGTGACAGTTAGCCTGGTGGCTCGCAAAGAATTAGTGGTTTTGACTTGTTCTTTCCTCGCCATGAAAATAAACACAGAAAAATCCCCTAAACGTTATAAAAGTAATATGCATTCATTACAGAAAACTGAGAAAATACAGAAAGGCCCAGGGAAGGAGAAAACAATTAGTCATGTTCTTATCAGAACAGGTAACCATGTGGGTTTTCTTTGTTGTTTTGGGGTGTGTGCATATTTTTAAAAAAGCAATTACGATCATATTGTGGATACAAAGCTGTATGTACTGATTTAAACAGGTATTTTTGTGGATATGAAAGTGATATATGAGGTTTGCAGAAAACTTGAAAAATACAAAAGTATAAATAAAAAAATTACATAGAATTTCACCATCCAGAGATGAATTCTACTGCTCCATTCTATTGTATGCAATTTAAAATGTATTTGTTTCAAAGTTTAAAATACAGTAAATGCAGCAACATTTTGTAACTGTTAGGTGGAAGGAGATAAAAACAGGGATTAAAGAAGATACCTGCTATAAACTAGTGTTTATCTAGTTTTACCAATTTAAAAGTCAAAACAAAGCTCTGAGACTTTGGTTATTCAATATGAATTTTAAAGTTGCAGAGAATCATTACTTGAGGTCTTTGGTGACGATATGGTTATTATGTTACTCTGAGCAGCTAAACTTTTAGGAAGAAAGAAAAAGTGCTTTAGATTAGTGATTTCACCCAGCACAGCATCTTTTTTTTTTTTTTTTTTTCCAGCACAGCATCTTAACCATGTAAATAGTTTATTATTAGAGCAAGTACTGGAACAGAATAATATAGGTTATTCAACCATGGCAAAAGCTTTTATCTGAGCTCTGGGATAAAGAACAGGACTCTAAAACATGCTTTCTCATGTTGATACGTACAGAAAGCAGCTGAGGGTTGCATAGTGGGCCGCCTATATGGAACATTAAATCCAACAGATATTCTTGTTTGAGGCCCAGACTGAGTAAGGGAAGATCGCTAAATCATTTTAACCACAACTGATACTTTTTCACTTCTTAAGTGTGATTTTCTTTTGGTTCCTGGAACATTGTGTTAAGTGACTTCACAGAAGGATGAATGTTAGCATATTTTATCTTTACATGTGATAGAGAACTTGGTTGAGTATAAAATTCTTGGCTAAAACCTCCCCCCTCAAAATAGTAATCATAATATAGTTTGAAAATTAGACTTCTAATAGTGTTCATAATAACCCCACTGAATGAGTTTAGTATTTCTTTACCTTTAGAATACATACATATAATGGCACAGTTAGAGTTTTATATTCAAAGAAATTTTGAAGACTAATTTGTCTGTGTGGTTACAAATTTTTATATGCAGTTGGATTCATTTATTTCTGATTATGTATGAATATTAGAGCTTATTTTTTACTTAATTCAAAATTTAAATATCTAGAATACTTAAAAAATCAAAATTATACACAGAGTAGTTCTTATCCCTATTTTCTCCATCCTATTATCACCACCCTCTGTAGACAATCATACTTTTTTTCTTTGAAAAATAAGCAAATTCTCTTTGTATATACTCATTCTTCTGTATTTCTTATGTAAAAGATGTCAAACTATCTATTTTATACTTTGATTTTTTAACATAACAATAGTTTCTACAAGTCGTATCTATAAATTTGTAGAAATGATGACTTAGCTTTAAGGCTACATGGTTCTCTATTGTACATTAAGGGCTGTTCAACCAGCCTCCTATTGAAAGACATGTGCTATTACAAACGCCAAAGCCATTAATAACCTTATGGATGGGTTGTTTTGTATGCGTAGTTTTTCCTTTGGATCTTTGCCATTGCAATTTTGTTCAGGTGGTCTCTGTCCTTCTGTCCTGTGGAGAAGCCCAGGGTTAAGGTTTACTCAATTCAGCTTTTTCTTTTTTCTTTGTTTTATAGTGCAAGTAAATTCTTTTCATATACTGGTATTAGGTTGCTTTCAGTTTAGACTTCAGAATTTTTGTCTCTTTTTTGGTCATAAGTACAGGCAGTTCTTTCCTTTCATGCATAATACATTTTTGACAATTTGTATAAGAATTGAATGTGGGAAGGCCAGACAATAGTCTTATTTGATATAAAGGAGGTGGGAGTTCCATTCTCAGAGAGCTAGAAAAATGATAAGATCCCTAATTACACCTTGGTTTTTATTAAACACAATCATTTATGATTTATTGCCAACATTTGGTACACGTTTTTAAATTGTGTTCTTTTCCTTCACAATTAATTGAGCGCACAATTGACCTGCTTAAGTCCAATGAGAATCTGATTGAGGTGAAAGATTCTCTGTCTTCAGGCTGCTTAATGATTTCTATCTTTGTCTCAATTGTATTAAGTTTACATAACCTACACTTCTTATCACTTGTATTGCATTTTCACTTTTCTGTTTTGTACTCATCTATAAAATAATAGTACAAAATAAACAACCAAATAATTGCACAAACATTTTTGAACTGAAACAACAGTCCACTTCAGGTAACATTACTAGGTAATCACTTGAACTGTTCATTCTTTAAAGGTTGAATGAAAATCAGACTTTGGCAAATGAGAAAAGGTTTTCAGTGATGATATATAATATGTAAATGTAGACTCTTTGGAGAGCTGAAGTGCCTCTTTATTTTATGGAAAGCTGGAAGAGGCTGCTTGGGTAGCTGCTAGGTCAAGGCCATCTAAAGTTCAATGATAAAAATGCTAAGAAGAATGTGTTGGCCATCTTCAAATTATGACTTAAGATGTACCCCGGTTGCATTACAAAATTAGTTATTTCATATGAAGTTCTAATTCTATTCTTCACCTCTCCTACCCTTTCCTTACATTCCACCTTGTAATGCTGGTGGCCAAGGCCAGACAGGTTCACATTGGATTTGGGCAGACAGTAGAGGAACTGCAGAGCTGGAAAGTGTTGGGCCATTCCTGTTTATTGGAGGCGCACAAGGACAGGCGAGCAAATAAACAAGAAAAGGGAAAGAGCTAATAAACAAAGGAAAACCTGCTATTCGCAGTAAGGGCAAGGGAGCAAGGGAGCAACCACACCTCACGATGGTGGGACAGTGATCTGGGAGAATCGCTGTCCAGGGGAAGCACCTATATAGCCTTATATAGGCTGTGCACACATGCCTCTGTCACATGCTCACGCACTGATCAAGCAAAGTGCTTGCAGCTGGTAAACCTGCAAGCAAGCCTAACACAGCTGCCCCACACCCTTATTCCCAGGTTTTAGAGGCCTCTGAGAAGAGGATATCATTGATGTCAGGAGTCATCTAAAAGTGTGTGAATTAGAGGCATTTTGTTTCTTGGGCTAGCCCATGTACTACTCACAGAGTTTTTATAAGGCAAGAGATTTTGCCTCTGCATCTTGGATATAAATCATGGTTTGTGAATGGCATTGAAACATACAGAATCAACTTTTGATGGTGCATAAAGGAATAATTCTCCTGGCTTCAGAAAGCCTAGAAGGATGGCTGGAAAATCTTGCTTACTTTGTGGGGGAAGTAATGTGTGGCCTGGAGCAAAGTGACAGGTAACTCAAGACAGACAGGAGAGCCTGACCAGGTGGTGGCGCAATGGGTAGAGTGTCTGACTGGGACGCAGAGGACCCAGGTTCAAAATCCTGAGGTCACTGGCTTGAGTGCGGGCTTATCTGGCTTGAGTGTGGGCTTACCAGCTTGAGCACGGGGTTGCTGGCTTGAGCATGGGATCATAGACATGACACCATGGTCACTGGCTTGAGGCCAAGGTCACTGGCTTGAAGCTCAAGGTTGCTGGCTTGAGCAAGGGGTCACTCGCTCTGCTGTAGCCCCCCCCAGTCAAGGCACATATGAGAAAGCAATCAATGAACAACTAAGGAGACTAAGGAGCTGCAACAAAGAATTGATGCTTCTTATCTCTCTCCCTTCCTGCCTGTCTGTTCCTATTTGTCCCTTTCTCTGTCTATCTCTCTCTCTGTCTCTGTCACAATAGAAAATAAAAAAGACAGACAGGAGAGCTTCAGGGGGTGCACAAAATGACACCAAAAGGCAGGGTCAAGATTGGGAGTCTGAGGCTGAAAAAACATCAAATGAAATCAAAAGGAAGGTTCTGGAACAGGCCAAAGACAAACCCTTAAGATGGAATCAAAACTGGAGGCTAAGGAAGAGAGGAAGGTGCCAAACCACACATTTAAAACAGGGGAGAAGAACCAGAAAGACATATCATTAATAGAATATTCCAAAAGCTGTGGCTCAGAGACTGTGAGCCAGCTACTCAACCCATATGCCTATTATTGTCACCTTTTCCAAAGGACTCTCATGTAAGACAATTAAGTAAAAAGCAAGGAGAGAAGCAGGCACATGGAGTGGGATGCACGTTTAGAGGACTCAAGCGTTAGAATACTGACTATGATGAATGTTTTGGAAGGGTGATTTTCATACTGTTCCATCAAGCTACTCTGTGTCCTGGCCAAGGGGACTGTGCCTTCACTGTCACAGGTCAATGAGAGAGTAGGAGGGGAGAGATGACTTGTGATGGTGGGGCTACTGCTCCCCACCTCCATTCAATAATAGTTCTTCTTTGATCATTTTTATATATTGAGGACCGCATAAGATCTTATTTGAAAGAACAGTTCTACTGTGTATTAGTTCCTGTGGCTGTGCTGTAACAAATTGCCACAAACATGGTGAATTAAAGCAACAAAAATTTACTCCTATATAGTTCTGGAGACCAGAAGTCTGAAATCAAGGTGTCGGCAGGACCATACTACTTCTAGAAACTCTAGAAGAGAAACCATTCCTTGTATCCTCTAGTTTCTGGTGGCTGTTCACCCTCCTTGGCTTATGGCTTCATCTTTCTCTGCTCCATCTTCCTGTCACCTTCTCTGTAGCTTCGTGCTACTTAACATATCTGTTAAGCCTAACAGTGACTCCGTATTGAATTGTCAAAAGGTGTCTAAAAATGTTCACCCTGTTCTTGTTCTATACATACTCTTTTCTTCCTTTCTTTTGCTTGACGACTCTGGAAAAACACTGGTTTATTTTCTCCACTGGCTTTTGTGTTGCTGTTTCCTCTGCTTGGAATGCTTTTCCACCAGAGTCATACAGCTGCCTCCTCCCCTCTTCTCAGGATTTGGCTACTATATCATCTCCTTCTCAACCTTCCCAACCTCCCCATCCAACCATCACTCTATCCCTTGATTCTACTTTATTTTACTTCAAGCCTGTATGGAGAGAAATGAAGACCACCCAAATGAGAACAGGCAAAGGCTTCTTCTCAGAGTTTGCTATAGGAAGAGAATCACCCAGCACCACTTGCATTTAGCAGAGACCCAAAGGCAGGCAGAGGAGTGGGAAAACTTTATAGTGGCAAAAATGCAAGGCTTCAGATGTGCCCTGACTGGAGGCTATTGTCCTAGGGAAGCTGTAGGCAGGCTTACTAGAAGTGGGCATCCTCTATCATTAGACAGGGGTACATATTTGGCTTTCTCTTGTTGGTCCTAAATTAGAAGCAGAAGCAAAAGTTAGGGAAACTGCCAGTTATTGTTTAAGTCTTGGTTTTCTGGACTATCCCTAAAGATAGTGAGTGGTCTGATTTCCTGTGAGTCCGACTTACAGCAGGTTGGCTTCCTGGGCTGGTTTCCTGGGCAGGTTGTTACAAGTCGTAAGCTAGAATTTTATTTTTATCTATTGTCTGGACATAGTTTGTTTGTATATTCAGTCTCTTAGTACTTATGTTTACCAGATATGAAACATATTTATTTTTCAAATTATTGCCTGTCTTGCAACAGAACAAAAGCTTTGTTAGGTCAGGGATCTCGTCTACTTACTGTTGCAATTCCAGGTCCTCAGACTGTGCCAGGCACGTGGTGGGTGCTCAATAAATATGTACTGAATGAAGAAATGATGATGTCGGATCCTTCCTTCATGTAAGTTCTAAAAAATAAAGCTTTCTGAGTGAAGCTTTTACTTTATTTCTTTTTCTCACTTAATGAGCTGATTACCTTTTGGCATTTTGGACCAGGCCAACCACCACCTGGAGAAACTTGGAGGAAAGGCTCATTTGAAGAACCCTGGGTTTGGGATTTAAGAAAACAAACTCAAGTGTTTATAGGAGGTAGGCAGGTGAAAGAATGAGCCAGCCTGGTAGGGTGAGTATGACAGAAGAGTCTCTGTTCTGTAAAAAGATGGCTGCCTCCACTCAGCGCTTACTGCTTTTTAACGTATAAGAATTCAGGCCTGACCAGTGGTGGCCCAATGGATAGAGTGTTGACTAGGATGCTGAGGTCCCAGGTTTCAAACCCCAAGGTCTTTGGCACCTTGAAGCTCACCAGCTTGAGTATGGGGTTGCCAGCTTGGGTATGATCCCATAGTCTCTGGCTTGAGCCCAAATGTCTCTGGCTTGAGCAAGGGGTTGCTAGGTTGGCTGGAGCCCCCAACCCCTATATCAAGGCACCTATGAGAAGCAATCAATGAACAGCTAAAGTGCTACAAGTACAAGTTGATGCTTCTCATTTTTCTCCCTTCCTATCTCTCTTACACACACACACACACACACACACACACACACACACACACACACACACTCAGGCCTGTTAACAGAAACATGAATTTTTAAGAAGAAGCTGGCGCCCTGGGGTTTTACATAAATACTTTCAATATTTATATGTTAGTCACTAATACAATACTGTGTATTCAGGTGTAGGAGGAAGGAAGGGAAAGCAAAATATTTTTGTAGATCTCATTAAGGTCTCAGGTGGTCAGGTTTGGCCTCTGGTCTAGCTTGTCTCCTCAGAGCCTCTCTGGAAGTATCCCTTTCTTTGCTTTCCCTAACCTTCCCAAGATCAAGGCTGGGACATCTAAGGAGAAGGATGCTGGTATGGCCCCCAATCTCTAGCGATTAGACACTACAAACTGGGTCTCACATACCAGTTACTGTCCACATGATTTTCCTCATTAGGAATCACATTTAGATTTCAGGAGCATGATTGAATGAGGCCATTTGGCAGCAAGCTGATTGTAAGTGCAGCCTTAGGAGCCATCAACCTGATTAGAATGGAGATTATGAACCCAAATGAATTAATAATGAGGTGATGGGGAAAAGGAGTAAGTTTGACAGTGCTCTTGTTTATGTTAAGAGAAATTTTAGGTGCTTTCAGTTAACGACAACACATTCTTCTCAAAACTTGAAATCACTGACTGGTACCGGGAGTAATTAAGTTCATTTTTCCAGAATATGACCCATTAAGAAAATCCTTTTCCTGAGCAACATTCATTACAATTTGCACAAGATTAAAAGGTAAGGATTCTGGGCATTGCACATTATAAAAATGGGTCAGGAAACGAAGCACAGAAGAGTTACTGGATGGTATCTGCATAGCTAGTACTTAAGAACCACCAAAAATTATATTCAAAATGGATTTCCACCTCCAATTTCAGGAGAATACTAAAGTACAAACCACCTAGTTGATATAATTTAAGAAGCTATTATTCTTGATTACATAAAACACAACAAAATACTATCCTGTTTCTTCAGAAATGGAAGCTAAACTTCAGTTGAGTAAGGTTAGTATTTTGCCAAATTCTTTTTTGTGTGGTATCAAACCCTACATTATTGAAAATTGCTCAAAATTTTATTTCCCCCAGCCCTGATTGAGCTAATTAGAATCCAGGGGGAATTATGTGAGTAATTATGTGGAAACAGAGGAAGTATGAATATGCCATATGATTAGCATTTGCTCTTTTTCTGTGTGATATAATCTGGGAGCCCATGGGCTTGCGAAGGGCTGGGAACAATAGGAACCATTGATATCAAGCTGCTAGGGGAGTCCATAATTATGATATAATATCTCGCCAGCTTCTTGCATGCATGAAGGTAGAATGGAATATGAGTAAATAAAAGCCTGAAATTTTCTCCATCCATATTTCTTAATATCAATAACATATTTTTTCTGTTTGCTCTCTCTCTCTCTCTCTCTCTTTTTTCCCCAAGTAGATAGAAACTTACTTACTTGAACATTGTAGGTACTAGTGAAGGACTTCATCTCCATGGGAATAAATTTGGTTTGCAGTCAGATAAATGAAAGATTTATTTGATGTTATGACAAGTTGAAGAAAGCTACCCCACAAAGCCCTCTATCATGTGCAGATTTCCTTGACTTTGCTTGCTACTTTTTATAAATTCATACCAGGAGATAACTTTCTTTATTATTATTATCATTGTTTATTCACTTTAAAGATGAGAGAGAGAGAGAGAGAGAAGGGGAGAAGGAACAGGACACATCAACTCCCATATGTGCCTTGACCAGGCAAGCCAAGGGTTTCAAACAGGCCACCTCAGCGTTCCAGTTTGACACTTTTTCCACTGCACCACCACAGGTCAGTCAACTTACTTTTGTCATTTATTCCTTACTGTGCTAGGAATTTCCTGAGGCTGGGCTGACTTTTTAGGCTTGTAACCTGTGAAGATTCGCTGTTATAGTTGCATTTAAGTTAGCGTTATTCAATATAAAGATGAACAAGATTCTTGTTAATAATTTACATATTTAATGTTTGTTTATTTAGAATGACATTAAATAACCAATAAAAGACACCGTGACAGCCTGACCAGAAAGTGGCGCAGTGGATAGAGCGTCAGACTGGGATGTAGAGGACCCAGGTTCGAGACCTCGAGGTTGCCAGCTTGAGCGCGGGCTCATCTGGTTTGAGCAAAAGCCCACCAGCTTGAACCCAAGGTCACTGGCTCCAGCAAGGGGTTACTCAGTCTGCTGAAGGCCCGCGGTCAAGGCACATATGAGAAAGCAATCAATGAACAACTAAGATGTTGCAACATGCAATGAAAAACTAATGATTGATGCTTCTCATCTCTCTCCGTTCCTCTCTGTCTGTCCCTGTCTATCCCTCTCTCTGACTCACTGTCTCTGTAAAAAATAAATAAATAAATAAAAATTTAAAAGACACCGTGACAAGTGGAGAGACCACAGGACAAATGAAAATACTTGGTATTTTAGTACCTTTTTTTGTGTGTGTGACAGAGATAGAGACAGAGAGAGGGATAGATAGATAGGGACAGACAGACAGGTCGGAAGGGAGATTGATGAGAAGCATCAATTCTTCATTGCGGCATCTTATTTGTTCATTGATTGCTCTCTCACACCTTGACTAGGGGGCCACAACAGACTGAGCGACCCCCGACTTATGCCAGTGACCCTGGGCTCAAGCTGGTGAGCCTTGCTCAAACCAGATGAGCCTGCACTCAAGCCAGCAACCTCAGGGTATTGAACCTGGGTTCTCTGTGTCCTAGTCCGATGCTCTATCCACTGTACTACCGCCTGGTCAGGCTATTTTAGTACCTTTAACATCACCTTTTTAAATTTCCTGCTTTTTAAACAAAGGGCCCACAATTTGCATTTTGCATTATGGGCATTATGTGCCCCAGAAATTATGTATCTGGCTCTGTACCCGGGCACAGATAAATGGAGTTCAGAGACTCATTTACTCACTGTGCAATCATTTACTGTACATCTACTCATACAGCAGGTGTAGGGAATGCAAAAAATGAAAGAACTGGTCTTTGCTTCCCAGGCTCAGCACTTGGTTTCAGAAGATGTTCCTGCAGGCAAGTCTTAAAGATGTTGGATCTATGGACCCTTAAGGCCCATAACTGGGAGGGGAGTGAGGTTTCCATTATGCCTGATAATGGGAGGATCAAGAAAAAAATTTGAAGAGGTGCTATTTCAGATTGTATCTGAGTGTTCAAACTTGTAAGACATTTAGAAAAATTCTCTTTGTTAAGGTGAATCCAAACAGAACTAGAACTGCAGAAATTAGAGGCTTTCTTTTATTTTTTTTTCTTCCAACTTCATAGATTATGAGTAATGCTAAACAGCATCTTTATTCAAACCTAAGATGGTAACTATGCTCTGCTAGGAAGTGTCAAAGGTAGGACTGCAATCTAGGTTATCTGATTTCAAACTCTGTTCTACTGTATTCCATTTTCTTTTCCACCACAATCCCTCAATTCTGAATTTGACAACTGTTCTTACTTTCCTGTTACTGATATTAAGAAACTAGGAAATGATATAGTATTTTTCTAAAGATTTTGTTTTATTTTTGTTCATAGTAAAATTATATAAGGGTCTTTTAAAGACACAATTCTTCTAGTGCACTTGTTATAATTTGTTTTATAAAAACCAAACTCTCATTGTGGTTTTGATTTGCATTACCCTAGCTAGTGAGGTTGAGCATTTTTTCTTATATCTATTGGCCATTAGTATGTCTTCAAGACCTCTACCCATTTTTAAAATTAGGTTGCTTGCTTTTTGTTGTTGAGTTGTATGGGTTCTTTATATGTTTTGGATATTAGTCCCTTAACAGAGGTGTTATTTGAAAATATCTTCTTCCATTTGGTTGGTTGCCTTTTTGTTTTTTTGATGATTTCTTTGCTGTGCAAAAGCTCTTTAGTTTGATATAGTCCCATTTATTTATTTTTGCTTTTACTTCTCTTGTCTTTGCGATCAAGTCATAAAATCTTCCCTGAGACTAAGATTTATATGTTGAAGATCTATGATTTTTTTCCATATGTTTTGTTGTTTCAGGTCTTATACTTAGGCCTTTGATCCATTGTAAGTTAATTTTTATGTATGGTGTCAAATAGCAGTCTAGTTTCATTCTTTTGCATGTCACTTTCCAGTTTTCTCAACATCGTTTATTAAAGAAGCTTCATTTTCTCCATTGTATATTTTCGGTTCCTTTGTCAAAATTAGTTGCCCATTCATATATAAGTTGATTTCTAGCCTCTCAAATCTGGCCCACTGGTCTATGTGTCTTTTGTTTTTTTTCTTTCCAATATTATGCTGTTTTTTTATTATTGTAGCTTTATAGTATAATTTGAAATCAGAGAATGTGATACTATGTTCTTTTTTCTCAGGATGTCTTTGGCTCTTCAGCGTCTTCTATGATTCCATACAAATTTGATTTTTTGTTCTATTTCTTTTAAAAATGCCATTGGGATTTTGAGATGTGTATATAGAGACAATGAAATACTACTTGGCCATAAAAAAGAGGAAATACTGCTATTGTGACAACATAAATGGATCAGATAATGCTAAGTGAAATCCATCAGATAGAAAAGAATTTCACTTACATACAAGATACAAAACAGAAAGTAATGAATGAACAAACAAACAAACAAACTCATAGACACAGACAAGAGAAAGGTCGTTACAGAGAGAAAAGGGGATGGAGAGAAGGTGAAAGGAATAAAGAGGGTAAAATCTTAGGTGACAGAGGGAGCCTAGACTTACATGGTAAGTGCACAAAACAGTACACAGATGATTTATTATACACTTGTACACTTGAAACTTATAATTTTATTGATTAATGTCATTTCAATAAACTGAATAAGTAATAAAACAAACAAAAAATCCAACTTCTCTCTAAGCAGTGTCATCCTGAGTGAAGAATGCCTGTGTTTTGGAACCAGCCTTTGGTGTGGAGGGAGCACAGGTTTACAGACATGCCTGGGTGGAATCCCAGTCTTCCTTTGAAGAGCATGTGCTTTTGAAATGATAATAGGCCTCCTTAAGCCTCAATTTCCTGACCTTACCTATAGAATGGGGATAGTCAAGGCTGTGTCAGAGTGCTATCTGGGCTAAATGAAATGAGGTTGTAGAGTACCCAAAAGATCCTGAGTGCTCAATTCATTTGGTTTCCTTTTCTTAAGACAAAACATTTCCCCCCCCCCATTTTCTTCCCTCTTCTTTTTAAGGATTTTACTGTGTGAAATTACTCATTTTATGCTAATGGCTTATTTTATCTGTGTTTGATCCTTGAGAAATTTCTGTAACTTCTAATTTTCTATTGATATGTTGATAAAGAGAAAAACATAATGCTTCAATTTCAGTGTTTTATTTCTATTTTCCTTTTGCAGCTCAATGGTGAAATCTCAGAATACTAAGAATTTTTGGGGAGTTATCAGAGCTATAGTTGAATAATTTTTAAAATGATAGGCACTGTGGAGGTAATCCTAATAGCTGACAATGAAAGAAGAAGGCTTTATTTATTTTGGGCCTGGTGTTTGAGCACTTTACATCTGTTAGTTTACCTAAATCTCACAAGGAGTTTTTGAGGGAAGATTGTCATGGTTTTCATTTCACAGATAAAGAAAAAGAAGCAAGGGTTACATAATTTTTCCAAGGTCACCTTGGCTGGCCCAAGACCTACACCCTAACCACTGCACAAACTACCTTAATTAATATGCATTCCAGACTCCCAATATGATAGCTGAGTAAGATCCGCAAAGAGTAATCTACTTTTCCCAAATCATTTAGCTGCTTCAATGTGGTGTCAGGTCTGGACCCCCTGGATCCCAAGCCCTAGGATCCTGACTCCCTGGTCCAAGTATCTCTCCACTTTCTGTGGAATTACCGGCAGGACAAGTAGTCTGACAAGAAGCTCAAACTGGGAACCAGCGAGCAGTATATTTCTATTCCTGTGTCTTTCATTAAAGATGCATGATTTTTGTAATTCTTTCCTTTAACAGTAATTGCTATGTTTTGTCTTTCAGGAGCCTGGGCAGGAGGAGATAAGCCAATATATCTGCCTGTTAAGCCTACAGTTAAAAATAAGTATAGAGAACATGGTGATGCTTCAGGAACTGTCAGGTGATGGGACATTTTCAAATCACACTTTTTAACATTATTCAGTTCTAGTCTGGAGAAAATATGTAGGGGTGGAATACCAAAATGAGTGGGGAAAGAAAAGTCAAAAGTTTTGCAGTTGTTTCTTTTATGAAAAATACCCAATCGTTATTATAGAAAGGTAGATGCAGAGGAAATTTGGATGTATAGGTTAATCAAAATCATTTATTGACTCCGCTTTTACTTTTCAAAAAGAATTTGGTTTGGGGAGAAGACAAGATGGTGATGGAGTAGGCAGATGTACCAACTTCCACCGCCCAGAACCAAAGTGAATTACAAACTAATTTTAAGAACAATCATCTGGAAAAACCAACTTTGGACTAAACTAAGAGGACTCTTCAACCAAGGAACACTGAAAAAAACACATAGAGACTGTTAGGAAAAGCAGAAACGCGGAGAGGGCTGCCCAGCTTCCCGGAGCGAATGGCAGCCAGGAGAGAGTCACATTGCGGGAAGTGAGTTTAGCAGAGAGGGGAGGGTCCTGAGTCCCAGGAACAAAGCCCCAGCCTGCAGCCCCAGAGCCTAGAAGAGGCATGTGGACAGTATTTAGCTGGAAAGAAGTCAGGATACTGTTTGTGAGAAAGAGACTAATTTCTCAGACCCAGGATTCTTCTTAAAGGGACCACGCAAAACACCTCCCTCACAATCACTCACCTGGGGCTCCAGGGGACAGAGAGAGAGGAGAAGACTGGAGTAGCAGGAAGATAGTGTAATCTAATAGGCACAGGGAGAAACATTTTGAGAGACAGCCACCCTAACCTCTGGGATGAGTCACTCCCCAAATCTGAAGTGAATATTTCCCCTGGAAACAGCAATACCAGCAAAGGGAAGCAGGACACCAGCAAAACAAGCTCTCCTGCAGCACTCAGAGCAGAGTTGCTTAGAAGGAGGAAGCTTCTGGGGCTATAGTAGTGAGTCTTAGGGTCTGAGCTACAGTGCCCCCACCTACACGGCTGAGGGCTTGCCCAAGGGTGGGCGGTGGTGGGACATGGAAGCATGGTTCTGTCAGCAAGGGTGGAAGCTGGCTTGCCACCACTGGGCCCAGGTAGGAGCTCAGTCTTGCCCAGCTGGGGAGGAGGGGACGTGCAAAAGTGGTCAAGCCCAGCTGCGGGCCACCTGCAATTCAGCCTGCAGGGGAAGGGCAGGAGCCCTGAAAGGGGGAGACCTGCCCTTGAGCAAGGGTGCAGGAGCACCCTGCCCTGCCCATGGAACCCAGGATTGTGGCCTGACTTGAGAGCCGGCTCCTCCTGCAGGGGTGGAGCCAAAAGCCCAGAACAGGCGGAATCCCACTACTGAGCATGGGCACGCAGTCCCATCTGGCCTGTGGAGCCAAGGCTTGCAGCTGTCCCATGAGCAGGCTCCTCCTACATGAGTGGGGGAAAGCCTGGAATCAGGCAGAGACCTGCAGCTGAGCAAAGGTGCTCACCCCTGTCTCAGGGCCAAGCATAATGACACCCGTGGGGGCAGGGCAAAGGCCAAGGCCACCAAGGCTTGTACATCCAAGCATGTGATCACAGCCACTCCTGTGAAGGAGAGGCAGAAACCACAGGAACAGACCCTGTGGGCAGGCACCCACAACTCCCATACTTGAACACCCTAGGAAGCAACAGCAGAGGGGGTGGTGGGCCTGCAGACAGACCACACCTAGGGAACACAGAGGCCACACCCAGTGGACTCCAGTGACCAAAACCTTCTTTTACACAGACAAAATGGAAGGCAGAGAAATGCAACAAAAGGAATCAAAAGAAATTCGCAGAAAAGGACCTGAATGAGTCAGATATAACCAAATTACCAGAGCAGAGTTTAAAATAATGATTGTTAGGATGCTCAAAGATATTAGAACAACAATAGATGGTCATTATGAACACCTAAATGAAGAGATAGCAAATATAGAAAAGGACATTGAAATAATATAAAAGAATCAGTCAGAAATGACAAATATAATATCAGAAATGAAGAACACAATGGAAGGAATTAAAAGCAGGATGGATGAAGCTGAGAATTGAATCAGCGAGTTAGAAGACAAGATAAATAAAGGCATGGAAGCAGAGCAGAAAAAAGAAAAGAGACTCAAAAAGTCTGAGGAAACTCAAAGAGAGCTCTGTGACAATATGAAGAGAGATAACATCCACATCATAGGGGTTCCTGAAGAAGAAGAGAAAGAACAAGGGATAGAGACTTTGTTCAAACATATCATAGCTGAAAACTTCCCTCAATTAAGGCAGGAAAACATCTCACAAGTTCAGGAAGCACAGAGAACTCCATTAAAGAGAAACCCCCCAAAAATCTACATGAAGACACATCATAATTAAAATACCAAAGATAAGTGATAAAGAAAAAATATTAAAAGTTGCTAGAGAAAAAAAGACTATATCACCTACAAAAGAACCCCCATAAGGATGACTTCTGACTTCTCAACAGAAACAGTTGAGGCCAGAAGGGAATGGCAAGAAATATTCAAAATAATGCAGAACAAGAGCCTACAACCAAGACTACTTTATCCAGCAAGGCTATCGTTTAAAATTGAAGGAGAAATAAAAAGCTTTCCAGACCAAAAAAAACTCAAGGAATTCAATAAAACAAAACCAAGGCTGCAAGAAATGCTAAGGGGCTTGTTGTAAACAGATCAAAGGAGAAAAAGAATATAGCAAAAGAGGAATACAGTTTTAAAAAAATAAAATGGCAATAAACAACTACATATCAATAATAATCTTAAATGTAAATAGATTAAATGATCCAATCAAAAGACATAAGGTAGCTGTGTGGATAAGAAAATAAGACCCATACATATACTGACTACAAGAAACACACCCATAAACAAAAGATGCACATAGACTGAAGATAAAAGGATGGAAAAAAAAATTTCATACATGGAAATGAAAAAACAGCTGGGGTAACAATACTTATATAAGACACAATGGACTTTAAAACAAAGGCTACAGTAGAGATAAAGAAGGCCACTACATAATGATAAAGGGAGCAATCCAGCAGGAAGATATAACTGTTATAAATATCTATGCACCTAATATAGGAGAATATAAATATATAAAGCAGACTTTGATGGATTTAAAGGGTGAGATCAACAGTAATACTATAATGGTAGGGGATTTTAATAACCCACTAACATCACTAGATAGATCCTCAAGAAAGAAAATTAACAAAGAAACAGCAGACTTAAAGGACATTCTAGATCAACTAGATTTAATAGATATCTTCAGAACCTTTCACTCTAAAGCAGCAGAATATACATTCTTTTCAAGTGCTTATGGTACATTCTCTGGGATAGATCACATGTTAGGGCACAAAAGCAGTCTGAACAAATTTAAGAAGATTGAAATCATATTGAGCACTTTCTCTGATCACAATGGCACAAAACTAGAACTCAACCACAACAGAAAAACTAAAAAATACTCAAACACTTGGAAACTAAACAGCATATTATTAAATAATGAATGGCTTAACAATGAGATCATAGAAGAAATAAATAATTCCTAGAAATGAACGATAACAAGCATACATCAACTCAAAATTTATGAGACACAGCAAAAGCAGTATTGAGAAGGAAGTTCATAACATTACGGGCATACCTTAAGAAGATAGAAAAAGCTCAAATAAACAACTTGACCCTGCATCTAAAAGAACTAGAAAAAGAATAGCAAGTAAAGCCCAGAGGTAGTAGAAGGAAGGAAATAATAAAGATCAGAGCAGAAATAAATGACATAGAGACTAAAGAAACAATACAGAGGATCAATGAAACCAGGAGCTGGTACTTTGAAAAGGTAAACAAGATCAATGAACCTTTAACCAGACTCACCAAGAAAAAAAGAGAAAGAACTCAAATAAAATTAGAAATGAGAGTGAAGAAATAACAACTGACACAACAGAAATACAAAATATTGTAAGAAAATACTATGAAGAACTGTACGCAAAAAAACTATACAACCTAGATGAAATGGACAAATTCCTTGAAACATATAATCTTCCAAAAACTAATCTGGAAGAATCAGAAAACCTAAACAGACCAATTACAACAAATGAGATTGAAACAGTTATCAAAAAACTCCCCAAAACGAAAAGTCCTATGCCTTATGGCTTCACAAGTGAATTCTACCAAATATTCAAAGAAGAACTAACTCCTATCCTTCTCAAGCTATTTCAAAAAATTCAAGAGGAAGGAAGACTTCCAAGCTCCTTTTATGAGGCTAGTATAATTCTGATTCCAAAACCAGGCAAAGATAACACACACAAAAAAAATTATAGGCCAATATCCCTGATGAATTTAGATGCTAAAATTCTCAACAAAGTATTAGCAATCCGGAGCCAGCAATATATGAAAAAAAATCATACACCATGATCAAGTGGGATTTATTCTTGGGAGGCAAGACTGATACAGTATTCACAAAACAATCAATGTGATTCATCATATAAACAAAAGGAAGAAGAAAACCACATGATAATTTCAATAGATGCAGAAAAAGCATTTGATAAAATCCAGCACCCATTCATGATCAAAACTCTCAGCAAAGTTGGAATACAGGGAACATACCTCAACATGATAAAGGCCATCTATGACAAACACACAGCTAACATCATACTTAATGGGCAAAAATTAAAAGCAATCCCCTTAAGATCAGGAACAAGGCAGGGGTGCCCCCTTTTACCACTCTTATTCAACATACTTCTGGAAATCCTAGCCACAGTAATAAGACAAGAAAAAGAAATAAAAGGCATCCAAATTGGAAAAGTAAAACTATCATTATTTGCAGATGATATGATATTGTATATAGAAAACCCTAAAGTCTCAGTCAAAAAACTACTGGACCTGATAAATGAATTCAGCAAAATGGCAGGATATAAAATTAATACCCAGAAATCAGAGGCATTTTTATACGCCAACAATGAACAGTCAGAAAGAGAAATTAAGAAAGCAATCCCCTTCGCCATTCAGCCAAAAAAATAAAGTGCCTAGAAAGAAATTTAACCAGGGAGATTAAAGACTTGTACTCAGAAAATTATAAAACATTGATAAAAGAAGTCAGGGAAGATACAAACAAGTGGAAGCATATACCGTGCTCATGGTTAGGAAGAATAAACATCATTAAAATGTCTATATTACCCAAAGCAATTTATAAATTCAATGCAATACCAATTAAAATACAACTGAATTACTTCAAAGATATAGAACACATATTCCAAAAATTTATATGGTACCAAAAGAGAACATGAATATTTTCAGCAATCTTGAAAAGGAAGAATAAAGTGGGAGCTACCACACTTCCCGGATATCAAGTTATACTGCAAGGCCATTATACTCAAAGCAGCCTGATACTGGCATAAGAACAGGCATATAGATCAATGGAACAGAACTGAGAACCCAGAAATAAACCCACACTTTTGTGGACAACTGATATTTGACAAAGGAGGTAAGAGCATACATTGGAGTAAAGACAGCCTCTTCAACAAATGGTGTTGGGAAAATTGGACAGCTACCTGCAAAAAAAAATGAAACTAGACCACCAACTTACACCATTCACAAAAATAAACTCAAAATGGATAAAAGACTTAAATGTAGGCCATGAAACCATAAGCATCTTAGAAGAAAACATAGGCAGTAAGCTCTCTGACATCTCTTGCAGCAATATATTTGCCAATTTATCTCCACGGGCAAGTGAAATAAAAGACAGGATAAACAAATGGGGCTATATCAAACTTAAAAGCTTCTGCATAGCTAAAGACAATAAGAACAGAATAAAAAGACAAACTACACAATGGGAGAATATATTTGACAATATGACTGATAAGGGGTTAATAACCAAAATTTATACAGAACTTGTAAAACTCAGTACCAGGAAGACGAACAATGCAATCAAAAAATGGGCGAAAGAAATGAATAGACACTTCTCCAAAGAGGACATACAGATGGCCAATAGGCATATGAAAAAGTGCTCAACATCACTAATCATTAGAGAAATGCAAATTAAAACCACAATGAGATATCATCTCACACCAGTCAGAATGGCACTCATCAACAAAACAACACAGATTAAGTGCTGGCGAGGATGTGGAGAAAAGAGAACCCTCCTGCACTGCTGCTGGGAATGCAGACTGGTGCAGCCACTGTGGAAAACAGTATGGAGATTCCCAAAAAATTAAAAATCGAACTGCCTTTTGACCCAGCTATACCACTGTTAGGAATATACCCCAAGAACACTATAGCACTGTTTGAAAAGAGGAAATGCACTCCCATGTTTATGGCAGCAGTATTCACAATAGCGAAGATCTGGAAACAGCCCAACTATCCATCAGTGAAGGAGTGGATTAAAAAGCTTTGGTACATATATACTATGGAATACTATTCAGCCATAAGAATGATGACATTGGATCATTTACAACAACATGGATGGACCTTGATAACATACTGAGTGATATAATTAAATCAGAAAAAACTAAGAACTATATGATTCCATACATAGGTGGGACATAAAAATGAGACTCAGAGACATGGACAAAAGCGTGCGGGTTAAGGGGTGGTGGGGAGGAGAGGGAGGGGGAGAAGAGGGGAGGGTTACAAAGAAAACCATTTAGAAGGTGACGGAAGACAATTGAACTTTGGGTGATGGGAATGCAGCATAATCAAATGTCAAAATAACCTAGAGATGTTTTCTCTGAACATATGTACCCTGATTTATCAGTAACCCCATTAAAAAAAGTATTTGGTTTGTACAGCGAGGTTAGTAAACCAGTTTAGTTACCTATAGTATACTGCGCCATGAGACAAAGCGGAAAGAAATGTGTCAACTGCAAAGGTCAATCCATTGCTGTGATTGAACAAAACCTTGTGTCTGAACTTCGTGGCCAACATTCTCGTTCTTGTTTTTCAGAATGGAAGGAACATAGCAATGGTATTTAGCGAGGGCAGAGTTTATGTGAACAAAATTAAAATAGTGGTTTCTTCCAAAGAGTGTGGGATAGGTAATAGTAACCAGTAGCAGAATAGCTCCTGTATTGGTAGCCAGAGTTCTGCAGAGAAATAGAACCAATATGAGACTTTCTCTTTCTCCATCTCCATCTCCATCTCCATCTCCATCTCTAATCTCTATCTCGAAATGTGTTACAAGGAATTGGCTCGTGTGATTATGGAGGCTGACAAGACCTGAGATCTGCAATCAACAAGCTGCAGACCCAGGAGACGTGATGGTGTAATTTTAGTTTGAGACTGAAGGCCTGGGAACCAGGAACTGATAGTTTAAGTTTCAGTCAGAGAAAGAGAGAATGCTCCAATACTCAGAGGATTGATCGTAGCTCATCCACCCTGGGGAGCAGTCATGCTTTACCCAGCCTACTGATTTAAATGTTAATCTCATCTGGGAACAACTTCACAGACACACTCAGAATAATATTTAACCAAATATCTGGGCACCTTGTGGCTAGTCATGTTGACACATAAAATTAACCATCACAGCCCCCTTCTTCTTCAAAGATAATCCTCTGCAGTACTCTAATTCACTACACAGATAAGAATCAGGATTCTGTGCTAGTATATATTTATATTACATCAAAAGTTTAAGTTTATAATTTACTTAAAATAAACAGTCAATGAGGGGGAATGAGACTGCTTCGGATAACACAGAAATATGCAGCAAGGCATTATGGATGGTAGTTGCTATCTTATATCAGCCTCAGGACCCGACTTCTGCATTGTGATTTGATTATACACTACAATTCACAGATAAGTAGTTATAAAATGTAGTGCTTTTTTTGTGGCTTACCTTGATATACAGAATACATTTTCATTACACTCAGTTGGAAGCTGGAAAGAGGAGCAGTAGGAAATGTTTGTTTCAGTGTTAAATCAGTGATGATATCGGCTCATACTTGATTTAGAAGTCAGGGAAAAGCACTAAGGACTTAGAACAAGCTATAGAGACTCCATACCGATTCTGGTTATGGTGCTGCTCTTAAGGTGGCATCTACATCCTGAGAGATGAGCCTGGCTGGCTTGGTGTTGCGGCAGTGAACGTGTGGACTGCAGTTGTCCTGTTTTCCTCTTATGTGATTTTGTATCCACACATCTGAATTCTTAAAACTACATACTATTTAGAGTCCTGGCTGGGTAACTCCGTTGGTTAAAGCATTGTCTCAATATGCAAAGGTTGCAGGTTCAATCCCTGGTTAGGGCACATACAAGAATCAACCAAAGAATGCATAAGTAAGTGGAAAACAAATGGCTATTTTTCTCTCTCTTCGTCTCCTTTCCTCTCTCTCTCTAAAATTAATAAATACCATATTTACTACTATTACTATTAGTTAATTGTACACTACTTACATGTGCTGGGTACCTTTTTGAGTGGTGGTGCCTCTCTCTGTCTCTTTCTTTTTCTTTACACACTACACTCACTCACACACACATGCACACACACACACACATTAGTTTTCTAGTATTGCTATAACAAAGTACCACAAACTGAGTAGCTTAAACAACAGAAATGTATTGTCTTATGATTCCGGAGGCCAGGTGCTTGAGACCGAGGTGTCCATAGAGTTGGCTCCTTCTGAGGGCTGTGATGGAGAATCTGTTCCAGGCCCCTCTCCTTGGCTTGTAGATGGTGGTCTCCCCCTGTTTCTTCACATCATCTTCCCTGTGCACTTGTCTGTGTCCAAAATTTCCCTTCTTGTATGGATACCAGTCTTATTGGATTAGGGCAGTGCTGGTCAACCTGGTCCCTACTGCCCACTAGTGGCCGTTCCAGCTTTCATGGTGGGTGCTAGTGGAGCAACCAAAGTATAAATAAAAAGATAAATTTAACTATAGAAAGTTGTTTTATTCTGCCAAACTTAGCAAAAATCTGACATAAAGTACTTGGTAAATAATTATTATTATATGCTTTAACTTGCTGTAACTCTGCTTTATACATTTTATAAAGTAAAGTTACTTCCCTACTTTATAAATCACCATTACTGTGGAACCGGTGAACAGTTAGAAAATTTTACTACTAACAGAGATACAAAAGTGGGCGGTAGGTATAAAAGGTTGACTACCCCTGGATTAGGGCCTATCCTAATTGCTCTATTTTAACTTGATCACCTCTGTAAAGGCCTTATTTCCAAATAAGGTCACATTCTGAAGTTACTAGGGATTAAGATTTTGACATGTAAAATTTTGGAAAATGTAATTAAATCTATAATTATATACATATATATGTGTAGTATATCCACAAATATGTATATATGTATTTGTGTATATGTGTAGGTGTATATATATATGTGTGTGTGCGTGTGTGTGCGTGTGTGTATATATATTTGAACACACACAAACTTATTTAATCCTCAAAACAAATCATGAGGTCACCACTGTCATTATTACCTTTTAAATCTGAGGACATTTAGACAAACAGCTCAGTGCCCCACAGATACCTAGTTCAGGAGCTGAGATTCAAACCTGGGCCCCTGACTCCGGAGACCGTGGTCAGGCCCACACAACAGCAAGTTTTCCTAGTAGCACAAGGAAACACATTGATAGACTGCAAAATTAGGGATTTATTCTTGAGTTTTTAAAAACTAATTTACTGAAAGGTTAAAAGATGCAGTAATGCCTGAGTGAAACTTGTGCACACTTGAGAAGCAGAATTTGTTTGGGGAACCTTGTGTACCTGAGATGCTTATTTAATATCGGGAAAGGCTTGTCCCAAACAATAGTCTGTGGAGCCTCTAGGCGAGGCCTCTGAGCCACTGCGTGGTCTGTGCCTGGATGTGACCAATCCTAAGTGTTTCTAAACATAAATAAAACCAGTAAGCCATTCTTGAAGCCAAACTGTGCAGCCCTATTTGGGGAAGGTGGCTGGGGTTAAGGGGTGAGAGAAGTACGGCCTTCACCTGGCCCAGGTGTAGGATAACAGACAAGTACTTGCTCACGTGCCTTCCTTTCTTCTCCTTCCATCAGTGGGAGGTTTTACCTCAAAAGGTCATCAGGATGGCAGGGCAGAAATAACAAGCCACTAGGGATCTGACACTTCAGGCCATCATCTGCTTCCCCGTTGTCTCTCTGACCTAGGAGAATCTATGCAACTTCACTGTTTGTTTGTTGTTGTTTTTTCAGTTTTCTCATGTACAAAATGATACTTATTGATTAAATCATCTTTCTTTACAGGTCTCTGTAAAAGGCCTTCCGTGTCGTCAGCACTGTGGGTCACTTACGTCTAAAACACAGGGTCTGGTGGTTAACAGCATGGTTAGAAGCCAGCCTGCACCAGTCCAACCTCAGCAGAGCAGCTGGCACGCAGCCACCGTGGCAAGTTACCAAATCTCATTATGCTCAGTTCTCTCATCGGAAAACACGAGTTGTAGTAGCTATGACCTCGTCTGATTGTTATGAGGACTAAACACTTTTATGTTCACAGAGATTTAGAGCCGAGATTGACACACATGTGCTTTATTAAATAATCAAACTTCTCTGGCTTTAAAGAATTTATCCTGTCATGAGGTTGAAAAACATATTGGTGAAATAGAGGCATAATTGCTAAACCAACATCAAAGTGCTCTAGGAAAGGGTGTGAGTTGGTGATCTGGAAAAGTCAGGGGCCCCAGGTTCAGAGGACAGAGAGGAAAAACCCAGGTATCCGTTATGTGCCAGGCAGTTCGCCCAGCGCTCTGTGTGCATTTCCTCTTAGTCTTGAAAATAATCCTGGGCGGCAAATACTGTCTTCCCCATTGAATAGCTGTGAAAACGGAGGCTTCAGAAAGGTCAAGTCTGTTACTAAAATTTGCAAGAGACAAAGCCAGGACTCATTCAGGGCTATGAGTCCAGAAGGAGGACAGGCGGCCCAGGTGGAGGTGCCTGGACTGCAGTGGCCGGGACACACTCCGTGTTCTGCAGGTCCCGAGCCGGCTGCTCACACGCTGCCTTTCAGAGGCCGGTCGGCCCGCGGGGCCCGCCGCAGGGGTCTTGCTGCACCTCTCTTTTGGGTTTTGATCATTATTGTCATGATCCAGTGTCAATGTTTTCCATGGTGGTTTGATTACACTTTGTTCCTGAGGCTTTAAAGTGAGAGCATATTTTTTTTTTTTAAATTAAGAAATAACTGTTTTATCTTTCTGTGCTGTTAACCACACTTGATGACGAGTTTTCCTCGGAGAGCCAGAGTGATGTGCTATGTTCATGGATTTCTGAAATTAGTTATGTTTTGGTTAACTGCATTTGTTTCCCCCCCTTTTTTTGCCTTTCTCTAACATAGAAAATAAAATGTGGGGTTGGTCCTCTCACACTGATGGATGGTACCCAGGGACAATACAAGCATTTTTCACTAGTCTACTTCTTTTTTCCAGAAGCCTCTGAGTGGCCATTACAGAAGTCTAAGCGACCCAGGGTCAACTTCTATTTATGTGACAGATTCCTCATGTTTGTTTATTTCAACTAGAAATCTAACAGAGCAGAAATATTTCAGGATGTTGGCTTTTAAATGCTCTGGGTAAAATCATGCTTCTTTTCTATGCTTAACAACAGAAACAACTACCACAATTATAAACAAGAGCTGCTACTCTCTGGATGTTTGTTACATTCCAAGCACTCTGTGAAGGGTCTTTAATGTATCTTATTTTATTCTCCTAGTAGTCCTTTGAGCTAGGTGCTTTTCATGACTCTGTTCTGCAGGTGAGGAGACTGAGACTTAAGGGAGATAAAAGTCATGCACAGGGCCACATGGCTAGATATCGTCATGAGGGAAGTCTTTTTGCCTCTGGAGTCCAATTCCTTAAGGATCTTTAAATGCATATCTAACAGTGAGTGGTCTTCAATAATTCATGATGCAGTGTTGTGTGTGTGAGGTTTCCAAAGCTGAGGAGGAAGATCTATCTCAGCTTAGAAACTTTGGGAGACTCAGATGCCCAGAACTGGCATGCCAGGATTCAGTGAAATGCCACACAGGGTGCAGTGACACCTGCTAAATGGCCAGAGAGGCTTGGGCTCTTTGACAGTTTACAGCTGGAGGACTCACTTGAAACCACCAATTCTTAACACATATTGCCTTCCTGCTCAATAACCTTTCCCAGTGCCTGCTGCCTCCAAGCAGGGTGGTGATCAGTGGCTCCCTCTTTGCCTGGATTTCCCCCATTTTAGCACTGAATGTCTCTCATCCTGGGAAACCCCTCCATCTTGGGCAAATCAAGAGTCTTGCTTACCCTACCTGCGAGGAAGAGTTCAAAATCACCAGCCTAAATTTTTACCTCTCATTATCAATCCTGTCTACTGCTCTTCTATGTAAAGAACTCTGCCAGTGCCAAGCCAGCTGGCCAGAGCTGTCCTTGGACAGAGATTCTCTCCTTGATCAAGCCTGCCAGGCTCCTCTGAGCCCTCTCGTCCACTAGGCCTCCACATTGGCCTGTCAAAACTTGAACTAATGCCAACACAGTATCTAAGCACTGAAGGTCACACCCCTAGGATGATGCTACTGCTCCTTCAAGTTCCTGCTTGAGAAAACTCAAGGCAGCTAAAAAATGTATTGTGTGTTTTTCAGTCAAAACCTGCATAAAGGATCTCCGTCTCCCCGTGTCTGTGGGAGAGTTGGAGCCACACTTCAGTAAGCCCCAGTGAGCAATCCCAGATGGGTTTCACATGCACCAACATCCTTACAGCTTTTTGTAATTTTTCACTTCCTTGACTCCACTGAGCTCCCACAAACCTCCTTCCTATTCCCTTATCCTTCCTTTAAGGTCACCTCTGTACAGATCAAAGTTGAGTTTAGTTCATGCTGGATTCTTCCCTATTTCAAAAGTATATTATTGATTAAAATCTGTCTTTATCACTCAAACTAGTGACACCTCCTTTATTTTGTCCGGGCTCCCTCCAATGCCTGTCCCCATCTCTTCCACCTTCCATCACCCCGACCCCTCCATGTTCGCAGGATCTGCCCTCCAAGGTCCTGCTTAATCCCCAGGGCTCTGCAGTTCCACCCCTGGTGGTTTAGTTCCTTTGACCTCCTGTGATGCTTGTATTTGTTGCTTCTCCCTGGGATATGCTCTGTCATATTGCTTTCTGTAAAGAAACTCTACTCCTACATCTGATTTGGGGCCCTTTGAGAGAAAGAACAACGTCTCTTTTCTCTTTATATATTCCAGGACTCAAGAAAGCTTGCACAGTAGGCAATCAAAGTGTGTGTTGCCAACAAAGGCCTAGAATAGTCTTTGGAGTCACATTGGTCTGGAATTCCTTGCTCTGTAATTCTCCCTTTAAAAACAATCTTGGGCAAGTTTATATTACTTCTCTGATTTTCATCAACTCTAAAATGAGTATATCATGTTCCTCATTGGCTGATTCTTGTCATGAGGTTTAAATGCCATAATAGTACTTACCACATAGGCAGTACCGTAAAAGGAATCAGTGAAAAACATATACTAACCACAAAACATATTAGGGATAGAGTGACAGTTAAATATCCATGAAGTTGGAGAAGAAGAAAGGAAAGGGGTGAAACAGAGGTGGGAGCCACTGGAGAAACTCTGGGTTAGGGGGTCTGGGAAGACTTCTTGAACAATGGAGTGGCAAAGAAAAAAGAAAAAGCTGTCTTTTTTTTTTGTGAGCTTCTATCATGTGCACTAGATATTTTGTCCACTGCACATCATTGATTTCTCAGAACAATGCTGTGTGATATCAGCACTAGTGCCATGATTTACAGATGTAGGCACTTTCCTGTGATCACAGGGTTTAGAAGAGGCGGAGCTGAGACAGACTCAGCCTCCCTCATTCCAGCCAGTTTTGCCCCTTTGGCTAACCTCCCTTTCTTATCCATTTACAGGTGTGTATGGATCATCGTGTACATATATTAAAAACTCTGAATTTTCTTTGTAGCTCCAAATGGTTGCTCTATCAGCTCTGATTAAAAAATCTTTATGCTGGCCCTGGCCAGTTTCTCAGTGGTTAGAGCATCTGACCGGTGTGTGGGCATCCCAGGTTCAATACCCAGTCAGGGCACACAGGAGAAGCAGCCAACTGCTTCTTTCTCCTCCCTCTCCCCCTTCTCTCTCTTCCCCTCTCGCAGGTAGTAGCTCAGTTTTGGTCTGAGCGTCAGCCTTAGGCACTGAGGCTAGCTCAGTTGATTTGAGCATGGACCCCAGCCGAGGAATGCTGAGTGGATCCCAGCAGCGGTGCATGTGGTAATCTGTCTCCCCTCCTCTCACTTACAATAAATCTGTATGTGGCTGGGTTAGACACTAGCTCCACCTGGAAAGCCTCTCTAATCTGCTTTGAACATACTGGTATGCATAAATATGGACTATTTTTTACTGTAAGGAACAAAAATATCACCTAGAGAAGTTTAAACAATGAGGAAATTTACTATTTCTTTTAACAAAGGACAGGAATTAGGGCAGGCTTGAGGCCCAGTACCCTAAGCCTTGGGATCATGGCTCTATTGTTCTGCAAGTCTTTATGCTCCCCCTGTAGACCCTTATCTGTATATAGGCTCTGTCCTAGAGGGGACTGCCCTCAGAGTTTTAAGAGAGCTGCCATTAATAGCCAGGGCATAACTTTTTTGTTATATAAATAAGAAAAAAATCATAGACTAAATATTCCTTCTTTTTGGTCTGATTGGGTCAGTTAGGTAGTTAACCCTAGTGGTCAACGAAGAGAATGCTCTATATTGATTGGCTCAAGACAGGGTGCCTTACCCAATCACTGTCAAGAAGGTTAGTACTACTGTGTTGGCTGATAGTAATCAGAATGCATTTCTATAGTCAGGAATAGTACATAAATTATCTGTAAAGAGGACCTTAATTCTAAATATTTCACATTCAGAACTGTTTGGACATGAGCAATCAGAATGAATACTAGTTATAAACAACAGTGTCTATCTTTTGTGTTCTAGCTGAATATCAATCCTAGATACCTATACACAGTGCAGGTTGTGCTAAGAAGGAGGAAGGGAGAATGGATCTTGGGTAGGCAGCCAACAATGCCTGCTAAGCCTGATATGCATCTGTCTGAGTGTTAGCTCAGTAGAGTGCTCAGGTATTCCCCAGCCCCGGTTTTCTAGCCTGACAGCTCATCTGTGACCACAGCGATTAGAGATTCTTATGTTTAACTTGTTTTGTTTAAGTGAGTCTTATCCAAAAAGTGAGCCTAAATGTAACCTCACCCAGCCAAGTCCCTTCTGTGTAGGGACCTGAGAGCAAGTAAATTGAAGGTGTGTCTCTGGTCAGTGCCGGAGCCAAACAACTCCGCTTAACACATAGGCCGAGTGAGTAAACATAGACCCACCTAGAGTGATCCCCACCCCTGAAAGCTATGAGTCCTTAGCCAGTCTTCCCTCCAGTGTACTCACCCCTTACAACTCTGGACTAAATGGGAGCACAGGCAACTTAAATCAGTCACAGGCCTGATTACAGAAGATTTAAAGAGATGTGAAGTTTTACCACTTTCAAGTGCAGGCAGTAACACAAACTAGATTATAGAGAAATGTCTTGTAAAGCCCCTAATATATATAAATAAATACATAAGAGTGATTTATAATGAGAATATCAGTTATTTGCATTTAATTCTTTGCTTTATAAGTGTTTGTGGTGGCTTAACACCAGTGTGCTCTGCCACTTACTTTAACCCTTCCCCCAGAAATCTTGTTTGCACTATTAATTGAGACTATCAATGCAGAGTCTGAAATAATGTTTTGGCCTGTTCTTGATTTTGCAACAAAGATTGAAATCTTACGTGTTCATCAAGTCGATTTTTTATCTGATGCAAGAAAGGGAGTTTGTTTTTTGGGTGCTAGTTATTTGCAGTCAGCTGAAAAGAATGTTTACTTTTCATTATTATTGTTTTTTAAGGGAAAATGTGGAAACTTGATATATGGAAACTAGGATATAGTAAATGGAAGTTCAGGGGAGCAGTCTGTACAACCCAAATGTGAAAAGTTATATTAGTCCAGGAAAAGAGTCTATTTCAAGACTGGCAGTGTGGCCAAGTTGAAGGAGTACTAGCTGGCTGTGTGACTTTGGATGAGTCACTTAACTTCTCTGAACCATAGCAGATCATCTAGGTTTCACTAGACCAGCAGTGACAAACACTCATGGCCACAGGGACACAACAAAAAATACATCTCAGTAAAGAGCCCTTGGAAAACAAAACAAAACAAAACAATAAAACAGAAAGCCAACAAAATCCCAACTTCACCGTGAGGCTGGGGGGGGGGGGCAATGGAGGGAGGCAGAACACAGCCCTGATAAAGGGGACAGCCCACTATGTAGCTTTAAGCTAAATGCAAGGCTTCTGTGACCAGATCCTAGGATTATTATTTATTTTTTAAAAAGAAGGTTAAAAAATGCCTATTTTTATGCAAAAGCTTTTAGTTCTTAAATATTGAATGGAACAATAAACCTGTGTGGACCAATACTCTGTGAACAAAATTAAATTTTCCCCTGGGCTGAATTAAGCTGGGGTTTCTAATTTGCAACCTCTGGACAAGATAAACTCAGAAATTTGTTCCAGATACAGAATGCTGTGGCTCTGTGAGTTTACTGCAGGCTATCTCTGCAAAGTCACATCGACCTTGAGTCAGGTATCCACCGGTACCTCGTTTGCCTTTCATATATGACCCCTGGCAGTCGTTGGCTGACCTCGGTTTAGCCTCTGCACAGACAGACAGTTCTGAAAGCGATTCTGATTGAAGCTGTCTCTTGTACTGAGAAGTGACCCCTCATTCAACAGCTTCTGTTATTGGCTCTAATTCTGTCCTCTGGAGCCAAGCTGAGCTTGTCTCTAACCTCTTGGAACTGTAGACTCAGCTGAGCCAGGCTCCATCCCCAACACATGCCAGGCAGCTCTTCCCTGGGCAGAATCAGGGCTTTGGAAGGTCTTCTTGGAGCACAGAACTCTGGGTGAGCTAGAGATGTTTTATAAAAAAGAATTCATAGAAAACCTCTCTCATCTTTGCAGTGTGCAGTGGGTGGGATCCAAGTTTGGACCGCTCCTGCCCAAGCTTGAGTTCCCTGATTTGGGGGAAAGGGAGGGATCTGGGAGGTGTAGTTGGAGAGCCACAGTTAGTTTGTTGGGAGGCATGAGAGATGCAGGCGGGACATGGTTCCTTTGCAGGCTCAGCTCTGCGACATGTGCCCACTTCTCACCTCATTGTAAACTTAGAACACATCCTCTCAACACAGAGCTAACATGGAATCAGTCACTTTCTCCTGCCCAGCCCCTTGTTGTGCTCTGTAGAAAAGCGGCCGAGAGGGGCCGTTGCTGGGCTGGAGGGAGGCAGGAACATGGCGCTGCTGGCGCCCACATGCATGTGCTTCAGGAACCTGTGCCTGGATGTGGGACAGAGGCTTAAAGAGAATGAGAAGGGCCCTGCTACTGTTTAAAGCCAATCTGTGGGGGATGAAATCCTTCTTTCCAGGTGTGACTCTGCATTACAGTGGAGTCTTCATGACATATTGTGGGAATAATCTTTCACATGCTCTGTGATTCGACCCATAGGCCAGAACAGAGAAATTAACTAGATGTAATAAATAATATAGAATCTGGTGAATATTTAGGGTCTGGAAATGATGATAAATCAGGTTTAAAATGTTCCTTGAGGAGATTGTGAAATTCTGAGAAATGAAGCCAGGAAGATTGATTAGAACCTATTGCCTTCTAGAAAACCCACTGCAAAAAATACAGGAGGCACTGCTAGGCTAATAGGAAGGGTGAATGCAGTCCACCTTGCCCTCTAAAAACCAAACAGGTGTAACCAACAAATGTCATTTCCCTTACGGGCAAATGCATAGGAGAGCCAGACACACCCCAAAGTACAAGGGTATTGATTTGATCAGCAACAGCAAAGAAAGAACATATTAGGCTTCCTCTATGGCCCTTACTTCCTTGGAAGCCTTATTAATTTATTCATTGACTTGTTTGTTTATTTGATTATCTATGTCCAATTTTAAGTAAAGTCTCCTACTGAAGAAATAAAGGTTATGTTTATTAAGATTTGTGCCACCAAAAGTTATTCTTCTGAGGGGTCACGTACTGGTTTTTCAGCTCTCGTAAAGATTCATATCCTACATTTTGTATGGCTGAACTGGCTGGGGTTTTACATTAAATACTTTGGTGTTAAATCATCCCACTTTCCCCAAATCTGGAACAGCCTGTTGGATAAATTTAGCAGTAATATAAAATATCAACTCTTTTGGAAGTTATCTGTGAAGAGAATAGCCTCAAGCCTGCAGTATTTAGTAAAAAGAAAGTCAGTCAAAGCATGATGGTCTATGAATGGAAGAGGAAATGTAAAGAAAAAAGATGTATGGGGAAGGATGTAGTTACTAGTTAGTGGAATTGGTAGTGGAGTAGGAAGAAGGTGGGCGTGGGTCCATGATTGACTGTGTGACCTCAGGCCAGGTTCTTAACTCCTCTGAGCCTCAGTTTGCCCCTGGGTAAAATGAGGGAGAACAAATTTGCATCTGGTGGGAATTAAAGGAGAAAATATATGTCTAGAACTGAGAGTGTGGCACCTGGTACTCCCCTCTCCTCACCTGGTGGCCTTCTGTTTTCATCTATTCCTTGTAGATTCCTTTGCATATAAGAAAAATGTAACATTTGTTGGTTGATGTAAAGAGGCAGGGAATCAGAGGACATTCCCCAACCCCACCATGGTGGACAGCCTGCCTCAGTGCTGCTCTCTGATCCCTTGTTTGGTCCTCTGGTAAAATATGGGAGCATAGATGAGCTTCAGGCATGGTGCAAGACAGAATTTTGACCCTTGTCTCATGCATGTGCACACATGGGCAGTGTATGCTGGGAGGCCTCAGTTATTACATATTCCAGCACCTTCCCTTTTTCTGCCCCTCTCTCCAGAGTGAACAGAGGGTATCGTGGCAAACCAGGTTTCAAATTAAAGACTAGAGATTTAAGAAGTTTTTCTTTCCTTCTCCTCCCTCCTCTTCCCCTTCTTCTTTTCCTTTTTCTTCTTCTCCTTCTCCTCCTCCTCTTCTTTTAAATCTATTTATTCATTTGAGAGAGAGAGAGAGAGAGAGAGAGAGAGAGAGAGAGAGAGAGAGAAAGGTGAGGAGCAGGAAGCATCAACTCCCATATGTGCCTTCACCAGGCAAGTCCAGGGTTTTGAACCGGCAACCTCAGCATTCCAGGTTGACACTTTATCCACTGCGCCACCACAGGTCAGGCCTCTTCTTATTATTTTAATGTGATATATAGAAATGTCGATTCCGTGTTAATAAATTATTGGATGAAACAGGGTATCAGTGTGCTCAGGGGTTAGATTTGCCAAGAAACACAGGGCAAGTTGGTAATGGTTTTCCTAATTTACTGGCATATAAATAATGCAGGAAGCTCATCAGCTTCTTCGTAGATAGATTTGGTCCCCAAAGCTAGGGAAGTGGTGAAGGAGAAAAATGTTGCCACGAAGCTGGTTTTACTGCTAGAGAAATTTGCAGCTGTAAAAAGCTATGTTAAAATCACATCACAAATCTGTCTTCAGCTAGAAAAAGGAAATTGAAAGTTAAAGAGAAACTTCCCTCTCAGACTTGGTTCTATTTATTAGCTTTCATACTGGGTGTTCTGTTTAAAGATTTGCCCATTAAGGCTATTGTGCATGAAGGAGGCCCTTCCCCAGTGGGCCATCCCTTTCTGTGACTCCACTGTTTGACAGGAAGTGGATTATCATGAAAAGAATTCTCATGGGTGAACAGTGGTGTGTTATTGTAAGGTTTCTAAAAATATGCATGCTGTCTTCAATTGGCTGCAAATTGTGGCTGATTGAGGGCAGCAGGGTATTTTATGACAGATAAAATGCAGTTAAGATGCCCTGCTGTTCCTAAAAGTGGACGGAAGGGACATCTATCTTTGGAGTGTGAATCATTGCAACACAAACCTGAATATTTCTACAGCTATGTCTTTGAGGTGTAAAAAGATTAACCTTTGACTGTCTGTTAATAGAAGATTACTTTAGCACTGTCCTCATGGGAAACCATCATAATCTCCCTCCCTCCTTCCATTCCTTCCTTCATATGTGTATCAGGCAAAGTTCTAGGCTCTGGAGATACCTGCCCTTATGTCATACTGCTTGCATTTCATTCTCTCTCTCTCCCCCCCCCCCTTCTCTCTTTGTACAGGAAAATGGATGCAAAAACAATATATTTTCATTTACATATACATAATTGTACATGTCAGTCTTCTTGTAATTTAAAAACTGATCCCATAATCAATTAGATATTAGAATACTAAATAAATGCATTTAAGATCCCAACACTTTTCCTAACGTTCCCACTATCTCAAAGGCTGGTGAAATGAGACAAACCCCAAAGTGTCTGCTCTTTGATTTTTATATGTGTGATTCTGGGCCACCCCTGGCTACAGAGGCATATGGCAGCCTGATGGGCAGTTGTTACTAAAGTCCAAACTAGTCCTGAAGAATTGAAGGAGCCTTTGGGGATAGGCATGCCTTTAATGTCAAGAAGACCTTTAGGGTTTGCTTTAAGGCTGGTTAGTACTGGAGACCCCTTAAGGCTTAGCCTTGCCTTAATTTGGGTCAGTGATTGTCAGGGTGTGGTCAGAACAGGGTCCACTGCTCCAAGTCTGGGTCACTTAGTGTGTTAATTATCTATTGCTGCTAAATAGGAGTCACCTGGCATCTTAATCAGCTTTGGGTGCTATTTAAAATACCACAAACCGGGTGGCTTAAACAGCAAACATTTATTTCTTACAGTTCTGGAGGCTAGAAGATCAAAATCTGGTGCCAGCCTGGTTGCATTCTGGTGAGGATTCTCTTCTGGGTCACACTGTATCCTCACACGGCTGAAAAAAAGTGAGTTACGCCTTTGGCCTCTTCTTAGAGCACTAATCCCATTACAAGGACTATGATCTCATGACCTCCCAAAATCTTCACCTCCAAATACCATCACATTGGGGATTTGATTTCAACATATGAATTTGGGGGTGGGGGACACAAACATTCAGTCCACAACGCCTGATTTATTTGTTTTCTATTGCTGTATAACAAACTACCACAAATTTATCACAGCTTAAACCAACCTGTGTTCGTTATCTCATAGCTTTGTGCGTCCGGAATCTGGACAGGGCTAAGCTAGATCCTCTGTTTTATATCTCACAAGGCTGCAATCAAGATGTCGCTTCTTGGGCTATAGAGGAATTCACCTACAAGCCCACTCAGGTGATTGGCAGGATTCATGCCCTTGTGGATGTCGGGCTGAGGGTCATGACTTCTTGCTGGTGATGCTGAAGGCTTCCCAGCAGAATTCATGTGCAGTTCTTTGCCACATGGGCTCTCCCAATAAGGCCACTTGTTTCATCAAGCCAGCATTCAGAGTGTCTAGAGCAGGGATCCCCAACCTTTTTACACAGGGGCCAGTTCACTGTTCCTCAGACCGTTGGAGGGCCAGACTATAAAAAAAACTATGATCAAATCCCTATGCACACTACACATATCTTATTTTAAACTAAAAAAACAAAACGAGAACAAATACAATAATTAAAATAAAGAACAAGTAAATTTAAATCAACAAACTAACCAGTATTTCAATGGGAACTATGGGCCTGCTTTTGGCTAATGAGATGGTCAATGTGCTCCTCTCACTGACCACCAATGGAAGAGGTACACCTTCCAGAAGTGCAGCGGGGGCCGGATAAATGGTCTCAGGGGGCCGCATGTGGCCCAGGGACCGTAGTTTGGGGACCCCTGCTCTAGAGTGTCTTCTAGCAAGATGGACTCTTACCTAACATAACCTAACCACAGGAGTCTGATCTCTCAGCACTATTTTATGGTTCACTCTGGAATGTCTCCTCATAGGTTCCTCAAGGTAAAAGAGAAAGAGACTAAGAAAAGAAGCTGTAGCAGTGGTTTACCATGCCTTCTGCTAATAGGTGTGTGGGTCCAAATCACATGTGCTCGGTGGAAGAAGAGCACAAAAGGAATCACAGTGCTAACATATAATGTAAATAACATTCCTGGTGGATTTAAGCCCACATAAAAAACAGGTTTGCACCGTTAAACTTGATTGAGAACCGGGAGAATTGTGGACTGAAACTAGAAACGTTATTAGGGAAGGCTGTAAAAAGACAATGTTGGAAGTAAAAAGGAAAGAAAAATCAAGAAGGATAACAGAAAACACCAACAATTGTTAAAGACAGCCTAGAGGCAATGGTTAAAGCTGACAAAAGCAGTGTTAGAACCCTGAATACCATCTTTCAGTGGCGATCAAGTACAGATAGAGAACTACTCAATGGTCAATGTAAGGAGATAGAAGGGAACAACCAAAAAGAATAAGCAAGAGATTGCCACCAGGATGTTCAAGAAACAAAAGGGAAATGGAAACCTAGATTAGTACTGCTGAACATCCAACAAGGAAACTCATTATATGACCAAAAGGAAATTAAGGGAAGTGCAATGTACTGAAAATAGATGAGAGAAAACGAAGAGATACTTTTCAAGAAGACTTCTATGAGAAAGAACCTACAATCCTAGAAGGGGGAAGGGAGGCTGCCCTGCGAGTTTGGGGAAGAAAGAAGTGACCGGGGAAGATGGTACTGATAAAATTATTTCAAGTCCCAGAGACTGAATCTGTCAAAATCCTAGGAAGAATATGTCAGCAAATCTGGAAAACAAAACAATGGCCTACAGACCGAAAATGTTTACTATCTATCCCTATATTCAAGAAAGGAGATGCCAAGGAGTGCAGTCACTCGGAGACCATTGCTCTGATTTCCCAGGCAAGTAAGGTGATGCTCAGGTGAGACAACAAAGGCTTCGACATTATACGAAGCAGGAACTTCTGGATGTTCCTGTTGGATTCAGAAAAGGATGAGGCAGCTAAGATCTAATTGCCAACATGTGTTGGATATTGGAGTGCTCCGAAGAATTTCGGGAAAAAGTTAGTCTATGTAACATAGACTGCAGGCAAGCCTTTGACTGTGTGGGTCATGAAAAGCTCTGGGCTCCTTGAAAGAGTTGGTCATGCCTCAGCACTTGATGGTCCTGGTGTGCAACCTGCACTGTGGACAGGAAGCACTGCTAGGACAGAACACGGAGGGACAGCATGGCTTCCTACAGACAAAGGTGTCCGACAAGCTGCATTTTGTCTCCCTATTTGTCTGACCTGCATTCAGAAGATATACAAAAACTGGATGTAGGGATGACAGCTGTGGTTAGGCTTGCTCACTGGTTTTCCAGCTGCAAGGACTTTGCATGATTAGTGCATCAGCACGTGGCAGAAAGCCACATACATATAGCCTATATAAGGCTACAGGTACTTCCTCTTGGGATGGATTGTGAGGGGTAGCTTTCCTGTTTGCTTGCCTGCTACCTTGAGAAGCAGTCTCCCCTGCCTATTTGCTCACCTGCCGTTGTGAGAACCTAATAAATGGGAGTGGCCCAACACTTTTCTGAGCTGCAGTTTCTCTACCATCTTCCCCAAATCCAATGTGAACCTGCCTGGCCTTGGTCATTGGCATTACACCTAGTGTAGCGGGCAGGGGTCAGTTTAGACTGGTATGGAACTGGCATTTCACTAGGTTAGACTCAGAGGAAAGAGAAGTGAAATTGGTGGAAGAAATATCATTAACTTAAGATATGCAGCTGATATCACCATAAAGGCAAAATATAGCAAGGATTTGAAATGACTTCTGATGAAAGTGAAAGAAGAAAGGGCCAAGTCAGAACTGCATTTGAACATCTAGAGGACAAGAAAATGTGACTAGAGAAGAAATATGCAACTTTAAAATAGACAATGAAATTGTTAAAAAAAAAAAAAAAAGCTTTTCTTATCTTGGTTCAGTCTTCATTTTGAATTGAGATTGCAGTCAAGAAATGAAGAGAAGAGCAGCAATGGAAGACTTAGAATCACTAAGAATAAAGGTGTGTCATTAGAGTCCACAGCTAAGATCATTCACACTCTCTTATTCCTAATTACTATGTACAAATGTGAAAGGTGGACAGTGAGAAGGCTAACAGGGAAAAATGGATTCATTTGGAGTATGGTGTTGGAGGAGAGCTGTATGGAAGGAGAGCTGTATGGATACCCTGGACAGCTGGAAGCTGAACAGAGCAAATTAAGCCTGAAAAGTTGCTGGAGGCAAAAATGACAAAATTGAAGCTGTCTTACTTCAGGCATGTCATGACAAGACAGGGGCTTTGGAGAATACAATAATGCTGAGAAAATAGAATGCAGCAGAAAAAGAGAAGACCAAACATGAGATAAACTGACTCCATAAAAGAATCCATAGGCCCTGGCCGGTTTGCTCAGTGGTAGAGCGTCGGCCTGGCGTGCAGAAGTCCCAGATTCGATTCCCGGCCAGGGCACACAGGAGAAATACCCATCTGCTTCTCCACCCCTCCCCCTCTCCTTCCTCTCTGTCTCTCTCTTCCCCTCCCGCAGCCGAGGCTCCATTGGAGCAAAGTTTGCCCGGGCGCTGGGGATGGCTCCATGGCCTCCACCTCAGGCGCTAGAGTGGCTCTGGTTGCGACAGAGTGACGCCCCGGATGGGCAGAGCATCGCCCCCTGGTGGGCGTGCCGGGTGGATCCGGTCGGGCGCATGCGGGAGTCTGTCTGACTGCCTCCCTGTTTCCAGCTTCAGAAAAATACAAAAAAAAAAAAAAAAAAAAGAATCCATAAAGATGAGTCTTGAGTCTACAGGAGCTGAGGGGGACAGGCCGTGATGGGCTTCACTCATTCATAGGGTTACCAGGAGTCAGTGTCAATGCAATGGCACATTGTAGCCCATACACTCATAGGAATGAGCTATTATCACTTTTGTCATATCTCAGTGGTTGAGAAACAAGTCTCGGGTCCCACTGACACTCAACAGGAAGAGATTACACAGAAGAATGAACCAGGAAGGCGGAGGGGCTGGAGGAGCCACACCTGGTCTGCCTGTTGTCAGTGCAGGTTTCTGGGCTCACCCTGGACTGACTGAATCAGAATTTCTGGGGCAGGGCCCAGGAATCTGCATTATAGAAACTCCCCAGGTGCCTTCTCTGTATGTATGGTTGGGCATACCAATAGGGTAGAGGGATATGGGCTAGTGAGGAACCCCACTGAGAAGCAGGGACACTTGGCCTTCCTTCTTGCTGCTGAGGCTTCTCTGAGCCAGTCCCAGTGTTGATTGGAGGGCATGCAGTGATAGACCCTCAATTCCCAGGGACTCAGCAGTCAGCCCAGTGTCTATTGGATGGAAGTGTCTCTGCACAGTGAGTTCAATGCTCAGTGGTCATTTAAAAATGGGGCCTGTCTCCAGAATGTGGTGTCTAAATTCCATGCCCCTTGACATTTAAAAATCTGTAAACACAAGTCATAACAGCTTCCTTAGTAATAGCCTCCAACTGAACACAACCCAAATGTCATTCGGTAAGTAAAGGGTTAAACTATAGTCCACCCATGCCATGGAATCTAATCAGCAATAAAACAAACAGACTGCTAATACACACAACAACTTGAATGTATAGCCAGGACATTATGTTGAACAAAAAAATAAAAAAGAAAGAAAAAGGAAAAAGAAAGCCAATTCTAAGAAGCTACATGGTGTATAATCCATTTACATAACAATTAGAAATAACTAAAGTTAGAAATGGAAGAAAGATTTAGGGGTTGCCAGGTGTTAGGAGTGGTGGGAAGTAGGTGTCTGTGCTCATTAAAGGGCAACACGGGGACCCTTTGGTGTTGGAAATGTACATTTTCTTTACTGTGGCATGGCATACATGAAGCTACACGTGTGATGAAATTGTAGAGAACTTCATGTGGACACACAAAAATGAGTACAAGTAAAACTAGGAAACCTAAATAACACTAGTGATTGTATAAGTGTCCACTAGTGATGGTATGGCATAATTTTGCAAAATGCTCCCATTGGGGGAAACTGGGAACAGTGTACAATTTTCACAATATAATTTTAATTAAATAGAGCCTGGGTTTCTCCTTTCTCCCCTTATTTCTGCTCTCTCACACATTTGGAGTAAATCTTTGTTAAAAGTCACTGCTTTTATCCCACAGCCATGTGGGGAACAGGTCTTGACTTTAGTTAGGTCATTCTCACCTTTATACAGAAATTTTCTTCCTTGGGTGACTATCATTCTTGAGTGAGAGCTTTAGTCACAGAAAGCACAGACACCTGAGATGTGGAGCTTCTTGGGGGCAGGGGCAGGTGAAACCAAGCCTCTAGTAATCCCAAGGCCACAGTCTGCAGCTGCAATAAACCAAGAGCAAAAGCAAGACTCCTAAGTCACCCCCCTGCAGAGCTCTCCATGACCCCCCCCATGGAAGAAGGAGGATGCTGTCCCCACGGTGTGATAGACTCCTGCAGCATCGTCACACCAGGTGGCTCTGAGGTTAGCAGCATAGTTAGGTCAGGGACTTGTGAACTGACAGCACTCCGTCCTGTTCATCGCTGTACCCCTAGCATAGGAGTGTCCAATAAATGATGAATGAATGAATGAATGAATGAATGAATGAATGCTCATCCTGACTTGACTACTGTCCAGTTCCACTTGGGGACGTGGGGGACAGACATAGTGGGTCTCTAAGAGAAATATTATGTTGTTCTTCTTGTCAAGATTCATTTCTCAAAACTAGATAGAGGGTGACGGAGGACAATCTGACTCTGGGTGAGGGGTATGCAACATAATTTAATGACAAGATAACCTAGACATGTTTTCTTTGAATATATGTACCCTGATTTATTAATGTCATCCCATTAACATTAATAAAAATTTATTTAAAAAAAGGATTTATTTCTCAAAGCTAGAATTAGTGTCAACATGATATGTATATATATAATTTTCTCCTTCTGATTTGCATTTTAGTAGTATGTTCTGGTGAGGAATTCTAAAAAAGAAGTTAAGAGGAATATTGGGCTAGAGGCTTGATTCAGATTTTGGATGATGGCAAGTTGTCCCCTCTGGTCTGTGCATTATGGGGAGAGAGCTATGTAAGGAAACTGGAGTTAGGGGCTGGAGCAGGAGCCCTGTTGAGCTGGCAGCCTCGTCATTGTCCTCACACCCACTCTGTCCTCACCCTCATCCCTCTTCTGAGTTGTCTTTCTAGGGAATTAACACATCCGAAATGTTTTGTCAATTCTTTCTGATTGATGAATTGAAGCTGCTCCCATCTTCTCCATGTTTCTGTGAAGTCATCTCTGTTTGCAACAAGTCGCTGCATTCCTTCACAGTTTCAAAAGTTCCCCTTAACAAGTTCTTGAACAAAATGCCTTCCACCAAGTAAAGACTATCTGCAGAAATACCAAATGGTATATTGTATAGATGAAGGAGGGTTGAGTTTGGGGACCCTCCCAGCAGTGTGAGCTGCAGACTTCAGGGTTTGGAACACTGGCCTCATTAGCTTTGCATCTTGTCCGTGAGCAACCTCGCCAGGCAGCTGCACCCGGTGTGTTTTGGCCTCAGCAGGAGAGTAGGCTTCTGAGGTCCCTTCCCTTGCTGACTACTAGGATTGATGGTGCCGCCGGCTCTCTAGTTTGTCTTGAGAGACCAATCTCTAGCTTAAAAGGTTCTCTCATGGGGGGAATGTGCTTGCTTGCCCTCTGGATTTATGTAGACAAGGCAGTTAATGGAGAGGATTATGTTATTGCGGGAAGGTGATGATGCTAGAACCTGTAGGTGAGGTGTTAGGAACCAAACTACCAGGTACTCATAGAGGACAGTCGTTGGACTGTGGACCCCAGTGGGGTGGGGGAAGGGGGGCTGCCTAGAGTTGTAGATCTGGAAGGACACATTGTCAACTAAATCAGTACTGTGTCACACACATACATGTGTAAATCTTGTCAATCCTGGGGTCCAGATAATTGGAATCTGAAGCTTTTGCCATCTCTTTTTAAAAATGTTTAAAGGTAAAGGGGCAGAGAAGAGCAGATCAGGCCAGAAAAACTTGCCCTTTAGTTTCTGTAAACTCCCACAGGCTTTCTCTGACAGAGTTAAGAATTTCCCCTGCAATCTCTCCTTGATCAGCTCTTTATTGTGTGTATCAGCTCAACCTCTCTAGTTTCTTTGGGCTGAGTCAGCTGTACCCCTGCCCCACCCCTTAGCTCATTACTGAGGATCTGCACTCCAGAGGAGGGGCCAGGGCTGGACCAGCCAGTGAGCATCTTCTCTCTGCAGGGGGTGTGGTTTGGGCTGTGAGACAGAAGGGGGAAAGACTATACAGTAGCCTGTATACAGTAGTCCCCTGTTATCTGTGGTTTTTCTTTCTGTGGTTTCAGTTTCCCATGGTCAACTGTGGTCCAAAAACAGTAAATGGAAAATTCCAGAAATAACAATTCATGAGTCTAAATTGCGTGCATTCTGAGGAGTGTGATATAATTTCTCACCATTCTGTTCTATCCTGCCTGAGATGAGATGTGGCTCAGTACTTTGTCCAGCATCTCCACACTGTCCCTACTTAGTAGCCATCTGGGTTATCAGATCAACTGTCCTGGTACTGCTGTGCTTGTGTTCAAGTCACTCTTATTTTACCTAACAATGCTATATTCACATAACTTTTATTGCTGTATATTGTCATAATTGTTCTATTTTATTGGTCATAGTGAATCTCTTACTGTGCTTAATTTATAAGTTAAGTTTTATCGTAGGTACGTATGTGTAGGAAAATAACACGGTACATAAAGGGTTTACTATTGTACTAAGGTTTCAGGGATCCACTGTGGGTCTTGGAACATACCCTGTGGGTAATGAAGCAATACCATAATTTAAAATGTTTTATTTTATCTCCATGATGGACACTTTGCTATACCTGAAGAGTGTAAATTGTTATGATCAACAAAATAGAATTCTGGTTAGAGGGTCACTGAATTTATTGAAGCTTTTCATCGTTTATATTTCCTAATCAATAGATATTAAAAGGGCCACTACTATCAAGCTAGGGGTCTGTAAAATTTTTAGACATTAAAACAAAGGTTTTTTTTTCTTAATAGAGGTGGAGGCAGCTATAGGTTGAAAACAATTTTTATCTTTATTTATTTATTTGAGAGAGAGACAGACAGGAATGGAGAGAGATGAGAAGCATCAACTCATAGTTGTGGCACATTAGTTGTTCATTGATTGCTTCTCATACATGCCTTGACTTGGGGGGCTCCAGCTGAGCCAGTGACCCCTTGCTCAAGCCAGTGAACTTTAAGCTCAAACCAGCAACCATGGAGTCATATCTATGATTCTGCACTCAAGCCAGATGAGCCCACGCTCAAACTAGGAACCTCAGAGTTTTGAACCTGGGTCCTCCGCATCCCAGTTCGATGCTCTATCCACTGTGCCACTGCCTGATTAGACTATTTTTTATCATTTTTGAATAACTGTTTCAAGTGTGTTTTGGTGCCTTAAAATTTTTTTGAACTTTAGTTTTTTTTGTTTTTTTGGTTTTGATTCAGCTTAACCAATTCAAGGGGAAATTATCTCACTCTCTAGACTATTTGTAATATGAAAGGATTGACTAAAATAAAATCCCTAATGGAAGAGTGGCTCTAAGAAATGATAATCAATGGCCACACAGAAACTAGGTGAAAGCTCATGACCGACTTTTCAGCGGGTGAGTAGAAAGGGAAAGAAAACCTTTGAGATTAACAAGAGACTTAAAAGACTAATCAACAAACACTATTTGTGAACTTTGGATCTTGATCTGAACAAATTAACTATAAAAATACATGTTTGAGACAATCAGGGAAAAGTAAGGAAAGTTATTAGGTGATAAGAAGACATTCTTGTTCATTTTGTTGGATGAGATAATGACACTGTGGTGAAGTTAAAAAGCAAACGATCCTGCCTGACCAGGCGGTGGCGCAGTGGATAGAGTGTCGGACTGGGATGCGGAGGACCCAGGTTCAAGACCCCGAGGTTGCCAGCTTGAGTGTGGGCTCATCTGGTTTGAGCAAAGCTCTCCAGCTTGGACCCAAGGTCGCTGCCTTGAGCAAGGGGTTACTTGGTCTGCTGTAGCCCCACGGTCGAGGCACATATGAGAAAGCAATCAATGAACAACTAAGGTGTCACAACGAAAAACTAATGATTAATGCTTCTCATCTCTCTTTGTTCCTGTCTGCCTGTCCCTATCTCTGACTCTCTGACTCTCTCTGTCTCTGTAAAAAAAAAAAAAAAGAAAAAAGCAAACCATCCCAATCTCTTAGAGCTACATGCCGAAGCATTTGTGGGTGAAATGGCAGGAGAGGTGGCCTGTGGAATACAGTAACAGAAGGGGTGGAGGGCGGAGCCGGAATAAAAGTGTCAGAATGGCTGGTAGATATTAAAACCTGGAATAGGTACCTGAAGTTCATATTCTATTCTTTCTACTTTATATATTTAAAATTTGCCATGATAAATGGTTAAAGTAACATTGAACCGTGTTCTAAGTTTTGTTTGATGGCCTCAGAGAAATGATGCAGAAGATATAGAAGCCGAAACAAGCTGTGCTTCTTGTTGATGCTTCCATTTTTCTTTCTTCCTTAAGAATGTATTTTGTGGATGTGAATGGGATTAGGAAGTGGGGATGCCATAGATGTAGGCTTGGGCTGTCTGAATTGAGGGGAACAGGGATTTGGAGAAGGAGGTAGTAATTACTATCGGATGGGTGAAATGTGTGAGGGCAGGCTGACTGAACTGTCTGAGAGCTGCTGGGAGCTAGGGTGTGAATGTTTGTATCCTCCAAAAATTCACAAGTTGAATTCTAATGGCCAATGAGATTGTGTCAGAAGGTCACGACTTTGGGAGGTTCATTAGGTCATGAAGGTGGAGTTTTCATGAATGGGATTAGTGCTTTTATAAGAGACTCCACTGAGGTCCCTAGAACTTTCCATCATGTGAGGCTATGACAAGAAGTTTGCAACCTGGAAGATAGCCCTCATTCAATTATGTTGGCACCCTGGTCTCAAAATTCTAGCATCCAGAACTAGGAGAAATAGTATATGTTGTTTATATGTTACCTGTTATAGCAGGTAGAAGGGACAAATACATTGAGCCATGCTTAATTCAAAGGTGTTTCCCTTTTCTGCTAAACTTGAGGCCAGGGAATATATTTTTGCTATTGACCTATCCTCAGTGCCTGTCAGAATGTCTGGGCAAAGGTTGGGCAGTTAACAAGTGTTGACTTGGTGAATAATTAAATTTCAATTAATTGGCACCAATTTTATATGAGCGACCTAATTCTGGCTTTAACAAACAACCAATACAATGAGTAAATTGATCTAAACAAATCCTTAGTCTTGAAAAGAAAATGTCCACTATTAGCTGTGATGAACATTATGTCAAATAAATACAAATTATCTTCATTATAGTAAAGCATTGGGCTGTTTTGGAGATGAAGTTACTGTACCAGCTTTTTGCTTAATGAATTTTCATTATTATCTACTTGGTCATAACAAACAAGTACAATGCTAAAAATACTTCTTCCTTAGGGACAGTATTACTGGCACAGAGACACAAAATTATTTGAAAATAAGGAGACAAAAGTGGCTTCAATAGAATTACTTCTTATCAAATATAATAAACATGGACAATAAGTTATTATTAAGGACCTTTGAATCAGACCACATTAATGAGATATAGAGACAACTAAATGAGATTTGAAGTAAAAAAAAAAAGCACTGAGAATAAAGATGAATGTAAAGAAAAGAGGAAAATGGAAAATGAAGAACACAAACAGGAATAGGTATGATGAAAATTGCCCTGCCATTCAGTGAACGCAAGTCTAATGACTTCCTCTGCTTTCAGTTTTAAAAATAAGACACATTTCTCAGATATGCAATGTGGTCCATTATCTGTCAGTGGTTTTCTGAGCTGTCTTTCAGGCTGCAAAAATATGCCATAAAATAAACTTCAAACTTCCCACCCCCTTCGTTTTAGGGGTGGCATAAATCTAACCTGTTTGGGAAACTGGCTCTTGATGACAGTTTTCTACACTTGCTGGAGAAATTAATTGATGAGTGCTATGTGTATGTGCATGCATGTGTATGCTGTGGTTCATAGATTTTTTGATGAAAGCTTTTTTCTCTTTTACATTTAACATCTCTGAAACCAGGTGTGTGCCAGGGTTTAATTGGCAGCATCTTTTTTTCTTTCTGGATGGTTCACTAAATAGCATTGCATATTATAATCAGCCACATCGCAGGCTTGTAAGTTTGATTTATTTAGAGGAAGGGTGGGGGTGGTGAAGGAGAAAGAGGACAGAAGTGGGAGAAACTGTGATGCTTTGCATAGTGGCATAATTAAAAAAACATTTTTTTAGATGTTTTAATTCCTATTACTTGTTTGTATGGCTAGTTGGGTTCCTTGGATGGATCCTGAAAACTGTTAAACTTTTTCTTCTGAATTCTCTTTCACTTTGGTTTTCTACCTCTTCTCTGCTTCCCAAGTACTTACGATTTTGGCTTGGTGCGAGTTCCACATTTACAGTTTCCCAAAAGGTGCACGTGACTTACATCAACTGTTATCCTGGGAAGACCCAGCCATGAAAACTGGAGAACAGTGGGACAGAGATGCCCCTTAATATTTTAGAGAGTTCTAGCTCTGCTCAATCTAAACACACTGATGTGTGCCCAGGCTGTGCTTCTGCATGTTTCTTGTTTCTGGGTTTCTGGGCACAAGCTCATGCTAGATGCCAAGCAGCTTTACAATAAAGGGGCCTTGGTGCTCTGCCACAGGAGGGAATTGGCTTTCACCCTTCAGAGCAATTCCTTTGATTTCTTTCTGCAGCTGTAGATCTTGGGGACATCCACTTAGATGTGAAGGTAGTAACCAATATGGACCCAGTTGGCATGTCCTCCATCACGCAGAGGGGGAGGAACTATACCTGGACACATCCTGCCTGGCACCCTCTGGTCAGGAGCCTTGAATGTTGAGATTTTATGCAGAATGAGGCATCCCTTAAACTGGTTTTAATTTTGCAATACAACTGAACTCAGAGGAGCAGGTGATAGACTGTGGCTCTAGTTGCATCATCAGCAAGATGGTACCAGTAGAGTTTATGGGGGAGAGAGCAAAAGTGTCTATCTGGATATTGGTGGCTGATAGTCAGGTGATGAGTTTGGATATTGGGTGATGGATAGAAATCAGAAGCATATAATCTCTGGCTGTAACTGTCACCCACACAATGGGAAAAATATCAGAGAAAAACATTAAGTCAATTGAGCCAAATTAGTGTAGGCAGGGTTTAAGAGCTCTGGACATGCACTCATAGACAGCAGAAATTTGATGTTCATTTGAATCCTGTGAAGATGTTGTTTTATGCATCTATAAAGTTCTCAGTTTCATCAGACCTAATCTTTCCTTGCCAGAAACCAAACAAAATATCACTTCCTTTTTGAATTGATTTCATCATTGACAGAAACATAATTTCACTTAGCCAGTGAGAGAAATGTTGACATTGACAAGCAGATGGTACCTTTTACCTTCAAACTGTTTTATAGGAAACAATTTAAGCTGAAATAGCTTTTTCTTCCATTTTTCTCCATTATATCAGCAGTGATTACTCCCTTTGCTCCTCTGCCGTGTCCAAATGGCTGAGAAAGATCTGATAGTTTCTGATTTAAAATAAAGATTAAGTATCTCCAGGCCAGATCTTGGTGTTGGGACACTTGTGGGACACTGGGCAAGGTTTAGTGTGCTGATAAGGTTGACCTTGTCCTGGTTATGTGAGCTGCCTCTTAGAGCATCCTACATTGAACAGGGTCACTGTGGGGAGAAGAGCTGTCCCAGGTCCTGAGCGAGGAGATGTATGGGAATAAGGGAGAGCAACAATTTAGGTAAGAAAGAGCCAAGGAGAGTATTAATAGGAAATTAGCTACATGTCCATGTCCCCAACTTTGTGGTTAGGAGTGTGCCTTTGGAATCACAGCATCTACCTTTAAATCCTAACTCTCCCTCTTAGTAGCTCTCTGACCTTCTGTGTGCTATAAACTCTTTCTGAGACTTGGTTTCCTCATCTGTAAAATGAGAATAATGATGATTCCTATTTCACTGGGAGCTTTGATGATAATGTATATAAATTACTTAGGTTAGTTCCTATTACATAGTAAGTGTCCAGTAAATGTTACCTTAGCTTTTTATTCCTTCATCAAATATATTGGTCTTTCTCATCAGACTGTGGATGCTTTGAGGAGGAGAATTATACCTTATTCATCCTTTTACTCTTGAATCTTTCTTTACTTTTCAACAACTTTAGAATGGTTTTTAGATAGTCTTCTTGCTTCCATGACATCATCCTCTCCTTTTATTTTAAGTCTGTTTTTTGGGAGAATTTTATTTATTCATTTTTAGAGAGAGGGGAGAGAGAGAGAGAGAGACAGAGAGAGAGAGAGAGAGAAGGTGATAAACAGGAAGTATCAACTTTCATATGTGCCTCAACCAGGCAAACCCAGGGTTTTGAACCGGCGACCTCAGCATTCCAGGTCGATGCTTTATCTGCTGAGCCACCACAGGTCAGACATCCTCTCCTGTTTTGCCTCAGACCTCACTGGCTGCTCCATCTCAGTTTTCTTAGCTGCATCTTTCTCCTCCACCAGACCTCTAAACATCAATTTCTTCCTTGGACTTCTCCTCTCTCTTTATTTATTTTACCAACTCCAAAATTGGTATCTCCTGAGCTGCCCCCTCTTCTGAGTCCTAGACTCACATAGCTGGGTTTTTACTAGACATCTTCACTTGGATGTCTTATAAACAAGTTGAATTTCAAAAGCCAAGAGTTCAAATCAAAACTATTGTTCTCGCCTTACCAGGCAGTGGCGCAGTGGATAGAGTGTCGGACTGGGATGCTGAGGACCCAGGTTCAAGACCCTGAGGTCACCAGCTTGAGCGCGGGCTCATCTGGTTTGAGCAAAGCTTATCAGCTTGGACCCAAGGTCACTGGCTCAGCAGGGGGTTACTCAGTCTGCTGAAGGCCCGTGGTCAAGGCACATATGAGAAAGCAATCAATGAACAACTAAGGAGTCGCAATGCGCAACGAAAAACTAATGATTGATGCTTCTCATCTCTCCATTCCTGTCTGTCTGTCCTTGTCTATCTCTCTCTCTGACTCTCTCTCTGTCTCTGAAAAAAAAAAAACAAATCCAACTATTGTTCTCTTTCTTTCTTTTATCAAAGAACCTCAATATATGGCTCCACTATCTATCTAATTCATCCAGTAGAAACCCAGTAGTCACCCCCTGCCTTGTCTCCCATATACAATCTATTAGCAACTCCTTTTGGTGCAAACTCCAAAGCATCTCAGGGCCAGCTACTTCCCTCTACTCTGTACCGCCCTTTAATCCAGGCAGCAGCCTCCTACCTGTTCTGCCTGTCTCTACCATTAGCCTCTGATAGTCTGTTGTCCAAGTGCAGCCAGAGAAATCTTTAAAGAAATAATTGGATCCCATCTTTTCTCTGATTGAAACGTCATGACTACCTTTGCACATAGCATTACACCCCGAGTTTCCAGAGGGCCTACAAGGCCCTGCAGGATCAGACCTTGGTTGTTTCTCAAGCATGCTGCATACCCCTTTCTTACACTCACCATTGTCCAGTTTAAAGAGCCCTTCCTAAGCTTGTTTCATGCTCTGGGCTGTGTCATGGGTTGTTCCTGATGGTTGGGACTCCTTTCTTCAAACTTCCATGGCTGCTCCTCTTATTTTGTTAGTGATTGTCTTGAATGTCACCTTTAAATGTGGGCCTCCCTCCTCCAACTATTCTCTGTCCCAAACTCCTTTACAACACATTTCATAATTAAAATTTTTTAATCATTTTACTAATTGTTTCATGTCACTTTCCCTCACCAGGGCACAGAGATCACATCTGGATGATTTGCTGGTGTATCTGCAGTGCTAGCACAGTGTCTGGTATGTAGTAGAGTCAGTAAACCCCTGGTGAGTGAATGAATCCAACAAGATGCTCAGTAGATGTGCATTGAATGAATGGGCAAAGTTCGTAACATCTAAAAGTGTGTTATTCTTTTTAGGGGTGATGACTTTTTTTTTTTTAACCAAGAGCTGAAGTGTTAAGCAAATAGACTTAGCATGGTGTAAGGTAAAGATGGAGGACTCCGGTGCAATAAGATATAGCTTGAGTTGTGGCTCTGCCTCTTATTAGCTGTATGACCTTGGAAGTGTTTTTTAATTACTTCCAGTTTTAACTTTGTCATCTGGAAAATGGGGATTAGACATATTTACTTCAGAGGATATCATGAGGAGTAAATGAGATAATGTGTATAAATCCCCTGATGTGGAACTAGCTCAGGATAGGCACTCGATGCCTGTCATTCATTTCTTCTTTCCTACCAGATAGAAAACATGCTGGGATTTCAAGCATCAGTGAGCTGGTGGTTTTGGAGGAGAGAGGCTTTCTAAATGCCAGCTCCCTTCCCCACTCTTGCCCTCCGGTCACATCACTTCAGAAATCTCAGACCGTGCAGGAAGAGCACTTTTCCAGCAGCAGAGATTGCCCGTCATTGCGGGCATCTGGGCTAGGTAATTGCCTTTGCTTATTCTTCCTTGAAGTTGAAAATTTTCAAATTTTAAATTCTCAGAGCCTTTTGTTCAAAATATGATCATATTTTGGGGTGAAATCCAGTGTCATTTTTTTTCTAATTTCTCAACTTTGTTTCCTATACCCTCCTGTCTCCCATCTTCATTATCTGAAAAGTGTGCTTGCCTGTAAGAGCTCCTGATGCTATTTCAATAAGTGGCACTATCTTATTTGTCTGTAAATCTGTTCTCTGCTTTTCAACCTGTTCCCCTGATCAGGTGGATTAAGCTTTCCCCAGCATCCTAACTGTTTCCTGTTACTTGGCTTCTGGACTCCTTGTTTTTCCTTTTTCATCTCCTTCATGTCCTTGTTCTACTGTCTTTCTTTTTCTTTTTTACCCTCCATCTTTCTCTAGTCCCTTATCCCCAGTCTCTCAATTCATTTCACTATCTTTCTGCTCTGTGGCCCTGGTTGAATAACATAACTGATGGAGCAGTTATATCCACCTGTGATTTCAGTCACAGCTGTGCAGGACAATTTGAGGCCCTCTCAGCTTCTCTGCCTGAGGGCCTTCTCCAATACCAAGGCAGCCAGAAAGTGCAGGGGAATTATCATCCAAGAGCAGCTCTAAACCAATGGGGATTGGGGCAGTGACCCTGGGTCTTGGTAACTAATTTGATTTGTCATTTCAAGGACAAGAAGGAAGACAGGATGACTGCTAGGTTGTTGAGGTCAGGGAGAGCCTGGGGGAGTTCCAGGGACAGTGCTAGCTATTAAGATAGAAGACACAGGTGAAATATCAAATGAGGGTGAGTGACCTTAGGGCAGGGATCCTACCTGATTTATCTTTGTATTCCCAACATTTAGCTCAGTACCAACATCATGTTACATAATGTTTACTGAAATAGCAAACACATTTCTATATGTGCCAGGACATTTAGGGAAAGCTGTTATTTTTGTATGGCTTCTTCAGAAAGCCAGTGCAATGACCCAGGCACCATAATATTATCTTGAAGATATTGATAGATTTTTCTCTTTTAATATTTGTTCCATTGCTGCATAAAACACCAGCATCAGATTCATAAAACTGCTATTTCCTTGTCATTTTTCATGCTACTTTGGAAGCAATTTGCTTTTTTGGGGGATTAATCTTCTAGAATATCAACACTGCATGATAGTTCAGTGAGCATTCTAAGTGATTCAGCAAACACAAGTTGTTCAGTCTTTATATATCACTTATATTTTCCGGGAGTTCAACATTACTTGATTCTCATGATACTTAGAGATGTGTCATTTTAAGTCATGATTTGTATTTGTTTTAAGTTTATAAGTGTTCTTCTTCTGCTTCTTTTTTGTCAGTAGGCTATTTCACTTTTGCTCACTAAGACTTCTATTTAATTTTGTTTGCTACACTCTTCCTGGACTGGGGACACATGAAACTTTACAACTACTATTTGAATAGCTTCTGGCTCAGAGCTGATCCCAAAGGTCCTACATCCTGCCAGGGTGTTCCTCAGAGTGAGAGGCTGATTACAGGGAAACAAGTCAGAAGTTGTTTCATAGACAGTGAGGTGATCCTGAGTTCTAACTATTCCTACCCTTGAGAGAATGTCCACTAGGTTCCCCCCACTTTCCTCACCTCTCTCCCAGCTCCTTCAGTTGAGAAAGTGTGAGCACTGGCCCAGGAGCGAGGCTAGTGTGCTGCTTTGGGAGGACACCAAGGAGGACGCTCCAGTGGGGCATGTGCCTCTGGTGGCAGCCACAAAGAGCCTTAGCTGTCCCTTTGAGGGTCTGCACAGTGGGAGGCTGGGAGACAGCTGAATGTTGCCATATGCGGCCACACACTCCTTATAAAATAAGCCATAATAGCAGAGACCGCCATAGATCAACCCACATGTCGAACGGCAAGTCCTGCCTTTTCCCTGCGGGCTCTAGGCAGTGGCTGTGGCTGCAGGCACGCACTCTGTCAGCACGTGGGCCAGAAGAGATGTGGATTCCAGTAGTGGGGGTGACTGGGCTCTTCCATCCTAAACCATGAAGAAACTCCTGTACTTTCCAAGGATGGAGAAGTTTAAGGGGTGAAACTTGGAAATAAAAAAAAAAATTTTTAATGAGAAGAGGAGAGATAGTGGGATCGACTCCCGCATGCACCCCATCGGGATCCAGCCCCTGTCTGGGGCTGATGCTCAAACCAACCAAGCTGTCCTCAGCTCCTGACGCCGAAGCTGCAACCAATCGAGCCACTGGCTGTGGAGGAGAAGAGAGAGAGAGAAGGGGTAAAAAGACGGGGAGAGAAGCAGATGGCTGCTTTTCTTGTGTGCCCTGACCGGGAATCGAACCCAGGATGTCTGCATACTGGGCCAATGCTCTATTCACTGAGCCAACCAGTCAGGGTCAAACCTTAAAATTTAAGTCAAAATTTACTCCTGAAGAAAGTCTCTAATTAGAAAAAGCTAGTTTATACTGAAAGATTAAAAGTTTTCTACTATCAGCAGAAATCAAAACCCCAGAAATAAGCTCAGATTGGTTATAGATATAGTTTTAAGATCAATTTTTCCAAAATTTATAGATGTTCATGACATCAAAACTTCTATCAGTTATTGTGTTATTATCCCATTCAGGAGATGAGAAAATTGAGGCTTAGCATTATTAAATGACTTACTCAAAGGCACCCAACTAGTAAAAGGGTGCTGTTTTCCAAAATAGGTCTATTTGACCTCAGGTCTATCTGATATTTACTCTTAACCTTTACCCTAATGGATTATTAGAACTTGCTAAACTTTCTCACCAGAGTGCTCTTAAGAGGCAGAAAAGCTTAGATGCATAGACCTCCCATGGTGAGCTGTGGGCAGGGAGGGTGGCACTGGTTAGAGTTAAATCAGACACTGTAGGCAACTTGGAATTTCTTAGAGTATCATTTTTTTTTTCAAAATCCTACTTAATATAAAAAACTCATACGTTCTGTCTTCTTATTGTATAAAAAACTCATACGTTCTGTCTTCTTATTGTATACTTTCTCTATTTTTGAGATGTTTTAAATTATGTAATATTTAGAAAAATGGTTTTTCTCAGATAAGCTATGTTTACCTCTGGCTCCAAGTGCAAATCAGCAAACCCTGGTGAATCCTTCATGGTACATAGATCCCAAATTGAGAGCCAATGGATGGTCTCAGACAGGTACAAGCTGGGGAGAAAAGCCATGGATTCATGCAGTAAAACAAAGCTAAAGCAACATAGAAAACATCTATGCCACTGTATGAGAAAACAGAGAGAGAGGCTCTAAAGCTTAGAACAGAGTCTTACTGGAGGGTACTGGCTCTGTGCTCCTGAGTCTGTGTGGCTGATTTATACTGTGAGTTAAAGCAGAAGGTGGCTGAGACTGAAGCTCTTAGTTTCCAGAGCCAGTCCTTCCTCCTGGCTGTGTGGCCATGTCTGTGAAGCAATGGGTCTCTGGACAGGCTTGGCGACAGCACATTTCCTCAAGACCTGTGGCACATCCACCAGTAGGTGGGACCTTAACCTGTCTGTGGATAAATTCTGACTTTGGGTGATGGGCACACAACACAATCAACAGTTCAAATGCTATAGAAATGGTTACCTGAAACCTGTTCACTCTTACTGATCAATATCACACCACTGAGTTTAACTTTCTAAGTAACATAAAAAGAAATGCTCTGTTACTCCTTCTTTCTGTCTCTGGGCAAGTTTTTATTCATCACGTAACTTTCTGATTCCTAGTTTGTTTTCCAGAAGGCAGTATCCTAGATATTGGATATGAATATGCCCCCTGTTGGAAAGATAATGCCTTTATTGTAAGTTGATAAATGATCATCCTGAGTTGGCAACCCATCTCCTGTGAATTTTCTTGGCAAACATCTGTTGCCAGAGCCAGAACATACTTGCATGAACAGAAGTCAGGTTTTGCATCTGCAAAGCTGAGGTGCAGCCCCTTGGGCCCATGAGAGAATTTGTAGGTGTGACGAGGGAATCTTTCTCTGAGGCCAGATCTGAGCAGCTCATCTACTGGTTTCACTCACCCCCACAAAACCATCTTCCTGTAGGGGGATCAATCCTGTACCTAGGAGTTACGAATGCACTTATAAAAATGTTCATTTCTTTAATAAGTAAAGGAATGCAAGAAGAAAAGTAGCACGACATTCTTTATTTAGCAAACTGGCAAAGTAATACTAATACTTAATAATAATAATAATAATACTCCAAAGAGTTTGGAGAAAACTGCCCTTTAGTACTGTGGTGAGAGGGTAAATTAGTGGTCTTTTGCCTTTTTTCCCCATTATGTAATAACAGATTTTAAAGTGCCCATGCCCTTTGATTCATCAATTCTACATCCAGAAATTAATGCCAAGGATGATTACAGTGTTGCTTCTAACAGTGAAAAATTGCATATCCCTACCATACATGCCCTTCATGATGGAATAGAGCAGTGGTAGTCACCCTGGTCCCTGCCGCCCACTAGGGGGCGCTCCAGCTTTCATGATGGGCGGTAGCAGAGCAACCAAAGTATAAATAAAAAGATAGATTTAACTACAGTAAGTTATTTTATAAAGATTTATTCTGCCAAACTTAGCGAAAATCTGACATAAAGTACTTGGTAAGTAATTATTATTATATGCTTTAATTTGCTGTAACTCTGCCTTATAAATTTTATAAAGTAAAGTTACTTCCCTACTTTATAAATCACCATTACTGTGGAACTGGTGGGTGGTTAGAAAATTTTACTACTAACAGAGATACAAAAGTGGGCAGTAGGTATAAAAAGGTTGACTACCCCTGGAATAGAGCAAGGGCACTAAAATTATCATGCAGCAGTAAGTTTACAGATACTGAAAAATGCCCTTAATCTAGATGAGTGAAAAAAAAATACTGGTCAACATATATATAGTCTAATCCTCCCATTGAATACCTGAGTATACAAGGGTAGGCAAAAGTAGGTTTAAGTTATAATACAAATAAATTATATAATGATAAATAATACAAGAATAAACTGTTTCATGTACTCACAACTGTAAACCTACTTTTTCCATCCCCTGTACACATGTATTGTATGTGTGTCTATGAACACATATGTATGTTTGTATATAGGTGCCTCTGCCCATTAACAGTGGCTATCTCTGAGAAGTGGGGTGGTGACTAATTCCAACAGAAATCCAAGTGGTTCCTTACTCTGGTTGAGACATCAAAAGACCTCCTGGCATTAGTTCATTTAGGCTTCCTGACTTTGCCCACCATCCCTGTTAGTGGTCCCTTGCTCCTGATTTATTAGACCTGGCCAATCTGGCTTCTGGCTGAGGCTCTCAGCAGCTTCCTACTCTGTGTTCCTAATTATTCCACTTCTGCCCCATGCTCCCCTCCCCACTTATCCTAAGACACTCACACCATTGAGGTTGGAGTCTTCACCAGTCCATGGACATCTTTAGCTTCCTGGCTGTGGCTGTTCTTTGCCAAGCTGGAGCCTCTGGGACCCCGTGTCTTTGTCCTTCTCCCGATTCTCTCAGCTGCAACATATGCCCATTTGGCCAGCTTGCTGCTGTGGAGCTCAGCCACCTGCAGCGAGGGCCCTGCCATCTGTTTGGCTTTTGCTCCTCATCCCCGATGTGTTTCTTTCATCTCCCATCCAATCTCCACCACCCCCATGCCTGTGGCTGCCCACATGGCAGGACCTGTCACTCATTTCTGGAGAACATTCAGAGTGGTGGCTTGAGTGGCAGTGAGTGCGCTTTCCATGTGGGAGGACTGGCTGAGGCCCAGGCGGCTTTGCTGATGACCCAACCCTGACATTCTCTCAGAAGCATGACTTGTGTCTGCATAGATGACATCGTCTTTCTACGCAGAATTGGGCTTAACCTGTGCATGGAAGATGGCTTTACTGATGAGTAGAACAATGGGATTTAGAAAAAAATGTTCCAGAAGCCAGAAGTGATTTAGTGCTCTACCTTGAAAGCACTACCTAAACTCTCTCTCATTTAGGATTACTACTTTGTCCAGGCAGCCCTGAGACATAATGGAAAGAAGGTGCCAGAACCACCAGGAGTCTCAGGTAGATGAGCCTTGTATGACAATCTTGGGCAAGTTGCTTACACTTTTTGACTTTAAGTGTCCCCACCTGATGAAAGGAGGCTTAGTAGTAAGCAGTAGTAATATGTTACTTTTGTATTTACTATAACGCAGCTACTATGCTGAAACCTGTAATTTAATCCTTGTAACAATAACATGGTAGGTGTCATTAATTTCTTCCTCTCTAGGCTGGGAAAAGAAAAATTTAAAGAGCTTAGATATTCAAGTTCAGACAGCTTGTAAGACATGGAGCCAGAATTTGATCCAATCAGCCAACTATAAGCCGGCACTGATCTCCACTATTTGCCTCTCCTATGAGCCCGTGGACAAGCAGTACCTCATTCAATTCCAGCACATGCTAAGTGCTCACAGATGTCCTCTTCTAGGGACATCCTGAGTTAACATGAGGTCAGGCCTCAGCATCAGAGGTTCTCCTTTTTATGGATAGCCCAGGACTTTACAAGTAAAACTGAAGTTGGGGGTAAGCTGTGTCTGTCCAGCTCTTATCTGAGGCTGTAGGCCAAATCTTTCATTCCCTATGTGACAGTTAGCAACGAACCTCCAATTTATGATCTCCCACTGTCTTTATAGAGCCTCTGTTCCTATATCCCATCAATCACTGTCACTTTGAATTTGTGCAGTGTCTTACAAAATCAACCTCTGTTGATCTTTCTGTTGGTTTAAGGCTGTTGCAATGAAGAGATCTATATCTATGTTGTCTCCCTGACGTGGGCATTGTACGACAGAGAATCTTTAATGGTAAACCTTCAACAATGACAATAAGGACAATAGCAATTGCATAGTCACTACCAAAATGAATGTTACCCCAGATCCCAGCACACACACATCCACTATTGGGTACACCGAGTGCTGGGCCCAGGGCTCTCAAACTCAAATTCCTGCAGGGCCAGAAACTTGAATGAGGAAGCAGGCCAGGTGGATGTGGATGGCAATGTCCTAGAGCCTATGGCCTTTCTAAAGAAGAGGTTGCTACTTAGCTCTGGAGGCAAGGTGCCATGCTAGACCACAGGTTCACTTCTCAAGAGGGGTTATATATATGAATATTATGTTTAATTTCTTGATATAAGAACACTGGCAGATAATTCATACTAAAAAATCCTTGGCCCTGGCTGACTGGCTCATTGGCTTGGCATATGGATATCCCAGGTTTTTTCACAGTCAGGGCACACAAGAGAAGAGAGCATCTGCTTCTCTGCCCCTCCCTCTTCCACCTCTCTCCCTCTTCTCCTCTCACAGCCAGTGGCTCAATGAGTTCAAGCATCAGCTGAGGTGCCGAGGATGGCTTGGTTGGTCCAAGAATTAGCCTTAGGTGCTAAAAATAGTTGGGTTGATTTGAGCATCAGCCCCTAATGAGGGTTGCTGGGTGAATCCCAGTCAGTGCAGGAGTCTGTTTCACTATATCCCCTCCTCTCATTTAAAAAAAATCCTTATCAGTGGGCTGCATATTATTTATTTTACATTCTCCAACCTAGAATCCTTTTAGGTCACTGAGTGAGCACTATGCAATATTAACAGTGGATGCCATGATCCTGGAAAGTATATAATCAAAGGTTTATGTATCAGAGGTTGCTAAAGAACCACTAAACAGTCCTGTCACCTGTGGAGGCAGCCTGGGACTCCAAAGGTCTCACCAGTGCGACAACACTGGTCAATGTGCCAGTTTCAGGGTTCCACCCTGGCTTTCCTCTCTGTCGTTTTCTTGGCTTTGTCATTCCTTCTGCTATGATCTTCGACCAGCTGGGCAGTTGTACCCCTGCACACAGAAGCTCAGCCGGAGGGGAGGCCTTCCTCGGGTGGGCTGCATGAGCCCCTGCACCGCTCTTGATGCCTGTGCCGCTTCTGCTGCCTGGGCCAGCTCCACTATCCTCTCTACTGGGGGGCTTTGACATAGGAACCCACATGTGGATGATAGCCATGAATTCAATCTCTATGTGTCCTATGAGGCCAAAGGACACACAGCAAAAATGTTACTCAGTGCTTCTGGGTCCCCAGACAGTCATTCGAAGTCATCACTAGTATCCTGACCTCAGGGCTACAGCAGTCCGCATGGTGCTCTTAGCCAAGTTCAGTGGGAGTGTAGGCATGGATGGCTCCTGATCCGGTTGAGTTCCTCATCTTGGAGTGAGGTGGCACAGACATTAGAGGTTATGGCAGTGGACTTAGCCAAGAGGGGAGGCAAGGTAATAATGTCCTGCTGGGACAGAGGTCCTGCCAGAAGTCAGTGGGATCGGGGGCGATTTGGGTTCTGGTTAACTAATGGGAATACATGCTTTAGGATCAAAGCTGTGAATAATCACAGGTATTCGAAGCCTATTTTTATGTCAGCTTAAAGGACCTGTACCAGGATAGCTTTAAAAATTCTTTAGTCTATTAGAGTTGATGACATCATTTCAGTTTTTCTTCTGTCAGATGAAACCTATGGATTGAAGTGTTTTGTGCAGAATGCTTATAGCTTCTCAAAGTCTTCACTGTTGTGCATGGTATTTGGACTTCTTAGAGGTATTGACCAGGACTGCCGTTAGCAAAGCAGAAACAAGTTAAAGCCAAGGAACATGGAACTCACGCTTCCAAGAAAAAGGCAAAACCAATATACATATTATTTTCAAATCTGAAGACTTCTAATAAAGCTCCTTCCTCTTCCTAGCAAAGTGGTGGGAGTCACAGAAAGCTGCTGCCCATGGACATGCAGCACAAGGAGACAACCACTGCTTCTCATCCTCACTGTGCTTGGCAGACCCAGCATCCTGTGGTGCGTGGTCAGTCCTGCTGGGCGGCTTCCCCACTGATCACGTCTCACTCTGCTCTGAGCCCTGAGAAGCTGCAAGGGATAGCATTTCGGCCTTGCAGAGCCTTGAGGCTCAAGGCTTGCATTTACCACAGCCAACAGTTTTTAATTTTGACAAGTAAACAGTCTTCTTTTCTTTTTAAACATTTTTTTAAAATTTTTATTTATTTATCCATTTTTAGAGAGGAGAGGGAGAGACAGAGAGAGAGGAGAGACAGAGAGAGAGAAGGGGGGAGGAGCTGGAAGCATTAACTCCCATATGTGCCTTGACCAGGCAAGCCCAGGGTTTCGAACCGGCAACCTCAGCATTTCCAGGTCAATGCTTTATCCCACTGCGCCACCACAGGTCAGGCAAGTAAACAGTCTTCTTGATGTGTTTTGAAGAGTCACTGAATTTATTAGTGCAAGGCATTAATGTAGGTTGGTACAGAACAGAAAGTTTATGACATTGATTTGTAAAAATAAAGTAAGGAAAATATCGAGACCTCAGATGAGAAGGTGTCCTTGGGGACAGAACAATTGCTGATCCCAGGCTCGGGAGGGAAAGGTTTTGGAATTATAGTGAGTGGGACCTGGGCTTTTCCTCCACCCAAGGAAATCAGTGATAGCTGAATCTGGCCTACCACACTCCTTCACTTGGACTGCAATCATTCATTTCTCAGATATTTTCTGAGCACCCTGTATGTGCCTGGGACTATTCTCGGTGTTGAAGAAATAGCAATGAATAAGAAACCCTGTCATTGTCCTCTGGGTCTTTCATTCTAGTTGTGGAAGGCAGTAAACACAAGCCAATGATGTCACATAATGACATATGCTGTCAAGAGCACTCAGTAGGCCCATGGGATGGTGAAAGGTGGGGGGCTGCTCTATGAGAGTTGGTCAGTGAAGGGCACTCCATGGCGGTGACATGTAAGCTGACCCCTGAACCATGAGGAGGCAGGTGTGTGGAGATAAAGGAACAGAGCCCCTGGAGCAGAGGGAACAGCAGGTCCAAAGGCTCTGTAAAGACCACCCATTTGCCATGTCTGGGGGAAGAAAGAGGACCCAGTGGAAGGAGATGAGGTCCGGAGAAACCAGCCGGGCAAGGTCAGGAAGTTAGAGTTTATTCTAATAGCCTCTTTCCACCAGCAGGAAAGAAAGGACTGGGTTTAGAAAGCAAGCTAATCCTAGGCTTATCGGTGCAATCAGACAGCTGTTGTTGTTAGTTCATGGCCCAGGTTCACATTAGAGTTGTCAAATCAGAGTCCTGGCCTAGACCTCTCCAGCCCAAAGTGTGTGCTTTGCTAATGCTGCTCTGCTTCTCTTCCCACCTGATACTAAAGAAGAGATTGCATGAGAATGTGGTTCTGGGGCTCCCCTTGATCCCCACTGTGATCACCTAACACCCTGTGCCTGTGGGTCCTCATCATACGAAGAGGCCATAGGTGAGCACAAAGGCCTCAACTGGACAATACTTATTAGGAAAGGTTTTATAGCCTAAGAGTATCAGGTCTGAGAATCTATTTTATCACAGGGTCAAAATAATTGAGGTACATTTTATAAGGAGTAAGTGCTATCTGTTTTCACTGAGGACACAACAAGACAATACATTTCTTTTAATTAAAAGTCTTTTTTTTTCTTTTTTTTTATTTATTCATTTTTAGAGAGGAGAGAGAGAGGGTGAGAGAGAGAGAGAGAGAGAGAGAGAGAGAGAAAGAGAGAGGAGAAAGAGACAGAGAGAGAGAAGGGGGAGGAGCTGGAAGCATCAACTCCCATATGTGCCTTGACCAGGCAAGCCCAGGGTTTCGAACCAGTGACCTCAGCATTTCCAGGTCGAAGCTTTATCCACTGCGCCACCACAGGTCAGGCTAATTAAAAGTTTTTAACTGATTTCCTTAGGTCTTTTAGAAGTATGAAGGCAGTAGAGGGGTCCATAAACTATTTTCCACATTTCAATATTCTCTAATGTCTAATGAATCTGCTTTGGCAAAATTCACTTGGTAGAATCTATCTACTAAAGCTAAATATACACTTATCCTAGGGCCCAGCAATTCTCCTACAAGTCGTGGGTACTAGATACTCAAATGCTTACATATGGCCCCCAAACAGGTGCCAGAATCTTCAAAGCAGCGCTATCTTGGAAGTGGCCAACATCTGGAAATTACCCAAATGCCAATCCATAGTAAAACTGATAAATAAACAGTATATTGATACCATATAAATACATTAGGCACTGAGAGTGATCTTTAACTGTATAGAATGAAACTTAGTTAATATTGACCCAAAGTATTTAGAGAGAATACATCCTATAAGCACCGTTGACATAAAGCCCAAAGACAAGAGAGCTACTCTTTGCTGCTAGAAGCTGGTGGGGAGGGGGTGGTACACAGAGATTGGAAGGGAGGGTGAGGGTGGTGATAATCAAGTGTGCTGATGGTGTTGTTTCTTGATCTGGGTGCTGGTTATGTGGGAATGTTCATTTTATGAAGATTAATTGAGCAATACACTTTAAAAAAATTAAATTTAATGCAGTGACATTGATAAATCAAGGTACATATGTTGAGAGAAAACATCTCCAGATTATTTTGACATTTGATTATGCTGTATACCCCTCACCCAAAGTCAAATTGTCTTATGTCACCTTCTATCTGGTTTACTTTGTGCCCCTCCCCCAACCCCTCTCTCCTTCCTACCCTATCCCCCCCACACCTCCTCCTGTTACCATCACATTCTTGACCATGTCTCTGAGTCTCATTTTTATGTCCCATCTATGTATGGATTCATATAGTTCTTAGTTTTTTCTGATTTACTTATTTCACTCCGTATAATGTTATCAAGGTCCATCCATGTTATTGTAAATGATCCGATGTCATCATTTCTTTTTTTTTATTTTTTTATTTTTTCTTTCTTTTTTTTTTTTTTTTTCTGAAGCTGAAAATGGGGAGAGACAGTCAGACAGACTCCCGCATGCGCCCGACCGGGATCCACCCGGCATGCCCACCAGGGGCGACGCTCTGCCCACCAGGGGGCGATGCTCTGCCCCTCCAGGGTGTCGCTCTGCCGCGACCAGAGCCACTCTAGTGCCTGGGGCAGAGGCCAAGGAGCCATCCCCAGCGCCCGGGCCATCTTTGCTCCAATGGAGCCTTGGCTGCGGGAGGGGAAGAGAGAGACAGAGGAGAAGGAGGGGGGGAGGTGGAGAAGCAAATGGGCGCTTTTCCTATGTGCCCTGGCTGGGAATCGAACCCGGGTCCCCCACACGCCAGGCCGACACTCTACCGCTGAGCCAACCAGCCAGGGCCGTCATCATTTCTTATGACTGAGTAGTATTCCATAGTATATATGTACCAAAGCTTTTTAATCTACTCATCCTCTGATGGACAGTTGGGCTGTTTCCAGATCTTCGCTCGTGTGAACAATGCTGCCACAAACATGGGGGTGCATTTCTCCTTTTGGAGCAGTTCTATGGTGTTCTTGGGTATATTCCTAAAACTGGGATAGCTGGGTCAAAAGGCAGTTAGATTTTCAATTTTTTGAGGAATCTCCATACTGTTTTCCACAGTGGCTGCACCAGTCTGCATTCCCACCAGCAGTGCAGGAGGGTTCCCTTTTCTCCACATCCTTGACAGCACTTATTCTGTGTTGTTTTATTGATGAGCACCATTCTGACTGGTGTGAGGTGATATCTCATTGTGGTTTTAATTTGCATTTCTCTAATGATTAGTGATGTTGAGCATTTTTTCATATGCCTACTGGCCATCTGTATATCCTCTTTGGAGAAGTGTCTATTCATTTCTTTTTCCCATTTTTTGATTGGATTGTTTGTCTTTCTGGTGTTGAGATTTACAAGTTCTTTTAAATTTTGGTTATTAACCCCTTATCAGATGTATTGTCAAATATGGTCTCCCATTGCATAGTTTGTCTTTTTATTCTGTTCTTATTGTCTTTAGATGTGCAAAGCTTTTTAGTTTGATATAGTCCCATTTGTTTATCCTGTCTTTCATTTCACTTCCCCGTGGAGATAAATCAGCAAATATATTGCTCCGAGAGTTGTCGGAGAGCTTACTGCCTATGTTTTCTTCTAAGATGCTTATGGTTTCATGGCTTATATTTAAGTCTTTTATCCATTTTGAGTTTATTTTTGTGAATGGTGTAAGCTGGTGGTCTAGTTTCATTTTTTTTGCAGGGAGCTGTCCAATTTACCCAACACCATTTGTTAAAGAGGCTGTCTTTACTCCATTGTATTTCCTTACCTCCTTTGTCAAATATCAGTTGTCCATAGAGCTGTGGGTTTATTTCTGGGTTCTCTGTTCTGTTCCATTGATCTATATGCCTGTTCTTATGCCAGTACCAAGCTGTTTTGAGTACAATGGCCTTGTAGTATAACTTGATATCAGGAAGTGTGATACCTCCCACTTTATTCTTCTTTTTTAAGATTGCTGAGGCTATTCGTGTTCTTTTTTCGTTCCATATAAATTTTTGGAATATGTGATCTATAACTTTGAAGTATGTCACTAGTATTTTAATTGGTATTGCATTGAATTTATAATTGCTTTGGGTAATATAAACATTTTAATGATGTTTTATTGTTCCTAACCATGAGCACAGTATATGCTTCCACTTGTTTGTATCTTCCTTGATTTCTTTTATCAATGTTTTATAATTTTCCGAGTACAAGTCTTTAGTCTCCTTGGTTAAATTTACTCCTAGGTACTTTATTTTTTTGGTTGTAATAGTGAATGGAATTGTTTCCTTAATTTCTCTTTCTGACTGTTCATTGTTGGCATATAAAAATGCCTCTGATTTCTGAGTATTAATTTTATATCCTGCCACTTTGCTCAATTCATTTATCACGTCCAGTAGTTTTTTTGACTGAGACTTTAGGGTTTTCTATATACAATATGATATCATCTGCAAATAATGATAGTTTTACTTCTTCTTTTCCAACTTGAATGCCTTTTATTTCTTCTTCTTGTCTGATTGCTGTGGCTAGGACTTCCAGAACTATGTTGAATAAGAGTGGTGAAAGGGGGCACCCCTGCCTTGTTCCTGATCTTAAGGGGATTTCTTTTAGTTTTTGCCCATTGAGTATGATGTTGGCTGTGTGTTTGTCACAGATGGCTTTTATCATGTTGAGTTATGTTCCCTGTATTCCCACTTTGTTGAGAGTTTTGATAATGAATGGATGCTGGATTTTATCAAATGCTTTTTCTGCATCTAATGATATTATCATGTGGTTTTCCTCTTTCCTTTTGTTTATGTGATGAATCACATTGATTGATTTGCAAATATTGTACCAGCCTTGCCTCCCAAGAAATATCCCACTTGAATATGGTGTATAGTTTTTCCCATATATTGTTGGATCTGGTTTGCTAATATTTTGTTGAGGATTTTAGCATCTATATTCATCAGGGATATTGACCTATAATTTTTATTCTTTGTATTGTCTTTGCCTGGTTTTGGAATCAGAATTATGCTTGCCTCATAAAAGGAGCTTGGAAGTCTTCCTTCCTCTTGAATTTTTTGAAATAGCTTGAGAAGGATAGGAATCAGTTCTTCTTTGAATATATGGTAGAATTCACTTGTGAAGCCATCAGACCCCAGACTTTTCTTTGTTGGGAGTGTTTTGATAACTGTTTTCATCTCATTTGGTATAATCGGTCTGTTTAGGTTTTCTGATTCTTCCAGATTGATTTTTGGAAGATTGTATGTTTCAAGGAATTTATGCATTTCATCTAGGTTGTCTAGTTTTTTGGCATACAGTTCTTCTTTTTTTCTTGGTGAGTCTAGTAAAGGTTCATCGATCTTGTTTACCTTTTCAAAGAACCAGCTCCTGGTTTCATAGATCCTCTGTATTGTTTCTTTAGCCTCTATGTCATTTATTTCTGCTCTGATCTTTTTAAATTTCCTTCCTTCTACTACTTCTGGGCTTTACTTGCTGTTCTTTTTCTAGTTCTTTTAGATGCAGGGTCACGTTGTTTATTTGAGCTTTTTCTAGTTTCTTAAGATGTACCTGTAGTGCTATGAACTTCCCTTAGTACTGCTTTTGCTGTGTCCCAGAAATTTTGAGTTGTTGTATGCTCATTGTCATTTGTTTCTAGGAATTTTTTTATTTCTTCTTTGATCTCATTCTTAATCCATTTGTTATTTAACAACCTGCTATTTAGTTTCCATGTGTTTGAGAATTTTTGAGCTTTTCTGTTGTGGTTCATTTCTAGTTTCATGCCATTGTGATCAGAGAAAGTGCTTGTTATGGTTTCAATCTTCTTAAATATGTTCAGACCACTTTTGTCCCCTAACATGTGGTCTATCCTAGAGAATGTACCATGAGCACTTGAACAAAATGTATATTCTGCTGCTTTAGGGTGAAAGGTTCTGAAGATATCTATTAAATCAAGTTGATCTAGTGTGTCCTTTAAGTCTGCTGTTTCTTTGTTAATTTTCTTTCTTGAGGATCTACCTAGTGATGTTAGTGGAGTATTCAAATCCCCTACTATTATAGTATTGCTGTTGATCTTGCCCTTTATATCCATCAAAGTCTGCTTTATATATTTAGGTGCTCCTATATTAGGTGCGTAGATATTTATAATGGTTATATCTTCCTGTTGGATTACTCCCTTTATCATTATGTAGTGACCTTCTTTATCCTAACTATGGTCTTTGTTTTAAAGTCCATTTTGTCTGATATCAGTATTGTTACCCCAGCTTTTTTTCCATTTCCATTTGTATGAAATGTTTTTTTCCATCCTTTTACCTTCAATCTATGTGCAGTTTTTGTTTTAAGGTGTGTCTCTTGTAGACAGCATATGTACTGGTCCTGTTTTCTTATTCATGCAGCTACCCTATGTCTTTTGTTTGGATAATTTAATGCATTTACATTTAAGGTTATTAATGATATATAGTTGTTTATTGCCATTTTATTCTTTAAAGCTGTATTCCTTTTTTGCTATATTCTTTTCCCACTTTGATCTGTTTACAACAGGCCCCTTAACATTTCCTGCAGCAGTGGTTTGGTTGTAATGAATTCCTTGAGGGTTTTTTTTTGTCTGGGAAGCTTTTTATATTTCCTTCAATTTTAAATGATAGCCTTGCTGGATAAAGTAGTTTTGGTTGTAGGTTCTTGTTCTGCATTACTTTGAATATTTATTGCCATTCCCTTCTGTCTTCAAGTGTTTCTGTTGAGAAGTTGGATGCCATCCTAATGGGGGTTCCTTTGTAGGTGATAGCTTTTTTTTCTCTTGCAGCTTTTAATATTTTCTCTTTATCACTTAGCTTTGGTATTTTAATTATGATGTGTCTTGGTGTAGGTTTCTTTGAGTTTTCTTTAATGGAGTCCTCTGTGCTTCCTGAACTTGTGAGAATTTCTCTTGCATTAATTTATGTTTATGACCCGGTCAGTCATAAACAAGGACCACAGGAAAAGAGAGGAGTAATATACTGATTGAAAGTGAGTTTGTCATGTGGATCAAGAAGACAAAAGGCTTATTCTCTGCTAGGACCAGGGTTTACTGTTCCTCTTGGTAACTGGGCTACCTTCCACCATCTGCCAGCCATGCCTGCCAACACCTTCCAACTAGCCACCCATTCTAGTGTCCTGCCTGTTGTATAACTCATTGGGTGGGGAAAGAATTGGGCGGTACATGTAACTGATCTAACCCACCCTGGTTTTGCAGAGATGATGCCAGAGGGAAGTTTTCAGCTATGATATGATTGAACAAAGTCTCTATCCCTTGTTCTTTCTCCTCTTCTTCAGGAACCCCTATGGTGCAGATGTTAATTCTTTTCATGTTGTCACAGAGCTCTCTAAGAATTTCTTCAGACTTCTTGAGTCTCTTTTCTTTTTTCTTTTCTGGTTTCTTGCCTTCATTCAAGTTGTCCTCCAACTCACTGATTGGATCCTCAGCTCTATCCATCCTATTTTTAATTCCTTTCATTATGGTCTTCATTTCTGATATTTTTTGTCATGTCCGACTGATTCTTTTTTAATATTTCAATATCCTTTTTATACTTGCTATTTCTTTATTTAGGTGTTTATAATGACCATCCATTGTTGTTCTAAGATCCCTAAGTATCCTTACAATCATTATTTTGAACTTGCATCTGGAAGTTTGATTATTTCCATATCACTCAGTTCATCCCCTGAAGGTTTCTCTTGTAGTTTCATTTGGATTGCACTTCTTTGTCTTCTCATTATCTGTGTTTGGGTGTTTTGTTTGTAGAGTTGGTTGAGTTTAGGCTTGGTGTTGTCTTCCTCCAGTTTTCAATTGTCAAGCAACACACTTTTGATATGTGTACTTTTTCTATAGCATATTATACTTCAATTAAAAATTTAAAATTTTTTTTTTTAATATATAAATAAATTTTTATTTTAATGGGGTGACATCAATAAATCAGGGTACATACATTCAAAGAAAACATTTCCAGGTTATCTTGTCATTTAGTTATGTTGCATACCCATCACCCAAAGAGAGATCGTCCTCTGCCACCCTCCATCCAGTTCTCTCTGTACCCCTCCCCCTCCCCTCTCCCTCTCCCTCCTTCCCTCCCCCCACCCCCCATAGCCACCACACTCCTGTTCATGCCTCTCAGTCTCGCTTTTATGTCCCACTAATGTATGGAATCCTGCAGTTCCTGTTTTTTTCTGATTCGCTTATTTCACTCCGCACAATGCTACCAAGACTCCACCATTCCGCTATAAGTGATCCAATGTCATCATTTCTCCTAGCTGAATAATATACCATGGTGTATATGTGCCCCATCTTCTTCATCTAGTCCTCTATTTTTTTTACAGTGATTAAAAGCCTTTAAGCAAACTCTTGGCCAATACAGCAAGAATCCATAAATGAGTAGTGTCCTTAACATGTTCCCCAAGTCCAAGTTGGCCCCCTCACCATGCCAAATCCCTGAAAAATGCAACCCAACCACAGTTCAGTCTGTTAGGAGCTGTCACAGGGAGCAGGAGTCCAGGAACGTTCCCCACAGGAAAAGTCCGTATGGCACTGGAATTGTTGTCACCATTCTATACTTTGCAGCTCATGTCCAAGTCCCAATGCCCGCTGCTTCTAGCTGGTAATGATTCAGGTAGACTGGAAAAAGCCATTTGCAGCATGCGTGGATATGGAGCTTCTGTTCTCCTCTGCCTGGAGAGTTGAGACCAGGTTGCTTTTCCCTGGAGCTCTGTGACTGTGGCCTGGTAAAGAGAACCTTGGGATACACTAAGCTGGGTGGCAAAGGTAAATTCATAATACAAGTTGGCAAAAGGAGGAAAGAGAGCTCTAAATTAAGAGTAGGTCCCAGCCTGAAATATGAGTGGGGCATTGAGGTAGGAGGAATAAAGAAAACACTATATATTAAGCAAAGCAGCAGAAAATAGGACTATCAACACCCACAACAGAGATCTTTGAGGGAAGAATAAAGAACCTGACTATTCAGGCAAAACATAGTTAAGTGGCCCTTGTGCAAATGAGATCAGTTTACCTGCTTCTTGGAAGAAATACCCTAGGCTCGTCCACAGTGTCATAGATGGGGTCGACGGCCCTGGGGACCTTCAGCCTTCAGTGGCAAACCCCAGCATTCTGGGCAAGGTTAGGTCATAGGTGGCTGGAGCAGGCCTGGAAGAGACTGAACCCTCCCTTAGAGGAGCGAGGGGGAAGCCCACCTTCCAGTGTCCCTGTTTCCTCACAGTAGAGGTGTGTAAGCCTGGCAGGCTTTAGCTCAATGACCTTCCTTTCCACTATTGAAGCAGGACCCAGATGGCATCCTATGAGACCCCTTTGTGGTGCTGGAGCCTTTAAGGGTGTATCCTAAAAGCTGGTAGTTCCCCCTGATCTCTATTGGGCTTTTTCTGCCTCTAGGTATCTTAAAAGCCATTCTCAGAAGATCTCGCTGAGGGGTTTGAGGATCCCCATCCGCCTATATAAATCTTTTCCATATATCTGGAGCTATTTGGAAAAAAGACAGAACAGTGTTATTAGCTAGATCTAATATATGTAAAAAATGCCTAAAACATTTAAGCACCTCCTATAAAACATGATTAGTAGAAATTATATAATAGCCATTTCTGAATTTTATTACATGTCTAGTTAAATATGATGTTTTACAATGCAAGTTGGGAAAGCAATATTTTTAAAAATGTCGGCCCACTCTAGGGAAAAATGATGACTAATTTTCTCAGGGGACCATTTATGAAATGCTTTGGAGCCAGGAGGCTAAACTGTTAAAACATACTGTCTCATGGGTGGTGTGTTTGTTACCAAGGAGTCCATGAAAAGTTTGTAGTATTTTCATGAAAGTTATAAGAGAATGTTGTTGTTCTGGGATGACTTAGGTTGAGAACTTGGAAGACACAGGGAGATGGGTTAATGGTCTTTTTTTGCCAGCATTTTTAAATTGGCTTGTTGTGAGTTTTCTGTTTAGTGAGAATGAGGTGAGGGTTCCAAGTTCATCTGTGTTTCCCTCCTTTGCCCCATCCAGAGAGCTGCAGGTGGCTGGCTGTGTTGTCCAGGGCTATGATGCCACCTCCCGGTCAGTCATAAACAAGGACCACAGGAAAAGAGAGGAGTAATATACTGATTGAAAGTGAGTTTGTCATGTGGATCAAGAAGACAAAAGGCTTATTCTCTGCTAGGACCAGGGTTTACTGTTCCTCTTGGTAACTGGGCTACCTTCCACCATCTGCCAGCCATGCCTGCCAACACCTTCCAACTAGCCACCCATTCTAGTGTCCTGCCTGTTGTATAACTCATTGGGTGGGGAAAGAATTGGGCGGTACATGTAACTGATCTAACCCACCCTGGTTTTGCAGAGATGATGCCAGAGTGGGGTTGCTGCAAGTGGTGTGGGGGATGTGAGGAACTGCCACCTTGCTCCACTGAACAAGTGTCAGGAACATGGTGATAACTTTAGTCTGGATGCTTGGATGAGGTGAGGTACAGCTGTCTCACCCAGAAGGACAGGAAAACCCAGATGCTAGAAAAAAGTGGCAGGATTCTGCAGCCAGAAGGCAGTTGTCTTCTGCAGGAGTCATGTGACAATATAAAGAGTTCATCAGGAGCCATTGCCCTAAGGCAGTGGTTCTCAAAGTGTGTGTCAGGGCACACTGGTGCTCCCTAGAAGATTTTCAGGTGCACCCTATGGTATTCCAGAGAAATATGTGCCTGTTGGGGATAAAAAAACCAACAGAGTTTTGGAGGTTAGATTTTGGGGGGACAGAGGTGTGGGGAATTGGCTGTAAGCTGACAGTTTGCCCAACCCCCCCGCCCACTTGCCTGATTAGGTTGCAAAAGGCTGTTAAGCTGTGGTGCTGGATTATTTACACTACCCCCCATGTTCCCCGGAAAGACTGGAGGCAAGTTTCCTCCATCCTTTGTTTGGTGTAAAGTTAAGATGATATGTATGGTGGGGCTTTTCTGCACTCAACACAATTACTAGTAAAAAGAGAGGAATTCTTCAATGTATTGATGAGGAAATGAGAAAATATATGCCCAAACATTAAAGAAATCGCTAGGACACATCAGGCTCATGTTTCTCATAAACACAAGAATGAAAAAACTTAACACATTGGTCCTGGGACCTGCCAAATTTACTAATTCTTACTAAGAATGTGTCTATTTATATAAAAAGATAACTTTTTTGTTTTTTTTTTTTTATTTTTTAACCCCTCTTTTTTATGAATTCTAAAAAGTATAACTCAAAAAATGTAACATAAAAGTGTTTTTAAATGTCAGAATAAATTTAATTTTGTCATATTTATTTCATTTAATTACCATAAAAGCACGCTTGGACTTTATATAGTTTTCTTTAATATCTGACTTAATTATTATAACATATTTTTCAGAAATTTGTATATAGTGTGCCTACAGTTATTTGTAGGATTTTAAATGCGCCTCAACTTCAAAAAGTTTGAGAACCACTGTCCTAAGGCCTTGAACCCTTGGATTCAGCCAGGGACGTAAGATGGGGCCCCCACCACCCTGCAGCCACTCTGGCCTTTCATCTGAGTGCCCACAACTCCCCTTCCTGATTGAGGGTAAGTCTGGATTTATCTAAACCAGACATAGGAATCCAACTCTTCTCATCTATGCTTGGTATAGGGGAGAATATATCCCAAATTCCAGTCAAATTGGGGGATATCTAGGAAACATCTCCTTCCAGGAAGAGTGGTCTCATTGTCATGTCCTGAGGTAATCCCTGAAATGGCTGCAGTCCTATTGTGGCTCTGGGAGAACAGGCCTCCAGGTAAGCTGACATGGCTAGCATGCTGAAAGAAAGACGGAAGAAGCTGCATCCCTCAGGGTACCACAGAGTTCTTAAAATACATAACCCCTAGCTGTCCTCACTCTGGACTTCCTATGGTGGGAGTGATCTGTTTCTGTTATTGTTTGAACTGAATTTGAGTTTTTGGTTACTTACTCCCTAACCTCCCCAATTAATCTGAAGCTTTGATCCAACTTATCCCCATCTCTGTGTGTGTATGTCCCTTTGCAGCTAGAATATTATGGGTGGGTGTATCCCATGAATCATTGTTTTTCAGACTCAGAAAGACTTAGCTAGCCATCCTTTCCTCAAATCTGCGTCTCGAATTTGGATTAAAATGAGTAGTTTGGGATTTCTACTTCCAATCTGTCTATACACTGCACATACACACATGTATAACCACACCATTTTTATTTTAATAATCACATGAGTTAAAAATTTCTATCATTTATGAAACACTTACAGTGTGACAGGGCCTGTACTAGAAATTTTATGTAAATTTGCATAAGTTACTATAAATTCTTAAAACAACAACACTGCAAGATAGATGATTTTATCCTCATTGTGTACCTTAGGAAAATAAAGCTGCAGAGCTGTTAGGCAGCATTCCCTAAAAGCTTATCTTGGGTGAATAGGGCATTGCACACAATACAGGCTTTTCCTCCATAGATTCTTCTCTCATCACCTCTTCCTTCTGACACATCTGCATCTCTATTTTCGTTTCCTCCCCCACAGTAACGCTTCAGAAATGTTGGCCCAGGTTGCTCCTGCTTAGACAATCACGATGGAAAAGTTCTCGGCTCCCTGACCTTAAATGTAAGCTGCATGTCTCTGTGATGCCCCTTTCCCTACAATTGTGGTCATTCCCCTTCCCCTTTAAATCCTTCAGTGATTTATCATCATCTGGGGCAGCAGTCACAGTGGAAGGCTGCTAATATAACTGTGTAAAGTCTGTTGAATTCAAGACACTAGGCTCTAAACTGCTTGAATTGGGACCAAATACCTTCAAACACTGGGCAGTTCAAGTAAAAAGGCAAAGTTGGAGGCACTTTATAACCAACAACCTTTAAGACAAAATCCACATATTTTAATTTTGGCATTGAAGGCCATCTAAAATGGAAACCCGAGCTGACTTCAGCTTGTTATGGCCTAGTGAGGCATCTCATTCAGACACAAGAGCCTAATCCCTCCATCCCCCCCCCCCCCCCCCCCCCCCGCAATGGTCTTAATCCGATGCTAGTCTCATGACTTTGTCCCAGGAATTTTGTTCGTTTTCCTTACCTATTCCTCTATGACAAAGCACTCCTGGGATCGAATGGAAGAGATTCTCTGGATTGAGAGAGTCCTCAAGGCCTTTCAGGCTCTTAGATCAACCTGCCCAGGCATTTGTCATTCCTTAGCTTGAATTCCACTGGTGACAAAGAGCTCACCGCCCCTCAGACAGCTCAGGCCACCAACAGGCAACACGGCCTGCTCAAAGTCCGGCTGTCAGTTGAGCCAAATCTTATAACCCTAACTTCTAACTTTTGAGATCAGACAGGACAAGCCTGCTTTTTTCTGTTAAATATTTGAAGAACAGTGGTGATATTTTCCACCTTTCCAGAATCCTCTGTATTCAAATCTCTCTCACTCCCTCCCACATGTTGCCTGTTTTCTACTGAGGACCAGATGGACTTTGATTGTCCAACCCAGTTCCAAATCCCTACAAGGAATCTCTTATCGTTAGCAATGAGCACATGGTCAGGTCAAAGGGGAATCAAGCGGAGAGAAATACAAAGATGGCGTAATTCACTGTGAGAGAGCCATTTCATGGAAAAGCCTTCTTCTCCACGAGTAACATGTGAGAGTGTGGGTGTATGTGAGCATGTGTGTGAGGGCCTTCCTCTGTGGGGTCGAGTTGGGGGTTGTGAGTGTATGTGAAGGGGACTGGTGTTAAAATGAAGTCAGAAATTTGTGAATTGGGTAGTGGTTTTTCTGAATATCTGCCTGTAGGAACCTGAAAATCCTGTTTTGCTGAGAGCGTGTTTAATCTGAATCTGTAGAAGAGGTGGCTGCCACTATGAGTTTTGGTATATTTATCCACCTCTCAGCACTGATCGCCGGTGGCACTTTCTTGGCAATTAACTTTATTCCTCCTGTGGCATTGTGAGCTGCTGTGACATTGTTGGCTATGTCACTGAACTTCCCATGGGTGTCTATTTTTTCCCAGGTAGTGAGAGGGCAAACCCCTCTGAAGGAGGGACTGTGGTCCTGAATCTGATGTCCCTATTAAGTCCTAGCAGAGTGGGAGGCAGAGCACAGGTGCTCAAAACATTTGTTGTCAGACCCTTAGGGCATAAAAAGACCCTTAAATACAATGGAACTATTGCCAATGGGCTTTTCAAGTTAAATCAGGCTGTTCTGTATCATTGCATCTCAGGGTTAAGGGTCTTTAGAGGTCTCTGAAATTTTCTGTATCATTGCATCTCAGGGTTAGGGGTCTTTAGAGGTCTCTGAAAGTTTTCTTCTCATATACATAGTGTGAGTTTGTATGTGTGTGTGAGTTGAGTGCCTGATCATTTACTGGGGATATAAACCCTGTGATAATTGGCCATGCCAATCATTACAGGGTAAGGATATAATATGTATTTACATTTCCTCTTTCCCATTATCTATTGGATTAATTTAAGTTATGGGCCTTTAAATAAGAAATTTAAAGAGATCTCAGGAAGAATTTCTCCATTATCCTGAGTTGATGACCTGCAAACAAAATCCTGGAGTGGAGGGGTTCCAATCCTTGTAGAACTCATCCTGGGAAAGAGCAAGTTGGACAGTCTTTCAATTTCCTGTCTCTTTGTCTTGTTTTTACCTTCTGCAGGCTCTGAGCACAATGTAGTACCCTGTCTGGACACAAATCTCCACAAGAACTGTTTACTGCCAACAGTACCATATTTTCACATGTATAAGACGCATCCTGTTTCAAACTGGGTGCGTCTTATACAGTGGTTGTAGAATTTTTTACTTGCATTTCCCACTTTCTCATGCTTGTTTTTGTGCTCATTGTTGAAGACAGTGATTTGTCATTAGACACAGATGAAGACAAGCTAATGGATGGGAGTTTTGACAGTGATGAGGTGTATGAATTTTATGATGAATAAAACTTGAGTTCAATAACTTTATGTAATACATTTTATTTTCAAATTTTGGACCCCAAAATTAAGGTGTGTCTTATACATGGGGAAATACAGTATTCAGCCCTCTGAAAGACAGGCAGAGTCCGTGCATTTCAACTTTGATTCCTGCATCAGGTGTGAGCCAGGGCAGAAAGGATATATATTAAAAAGGACCCATAATTTGCTCATCAGTGCATTTTCTGTGTATTAGTCATTAATTAAAAAGAGTTTAAAAATTTTAAGCATCTATTGAAGTACTTACAGTGTGGTCAACATGTGCTAGGTTTTGAGTCCACAGTGGGTAAAAAAATGTCCCTGCCCTCAAGGAGCTCTTTGTCATCTGGTGGAGCAGTTCATTCTAGTGATCAATTACTCCGTTCCACACACTGCACCAAGCATTTTACTTGTATAATCTAATTTAATGCTCACCATAATTCTATGGTGTAGAATTAATTATCCTCATTGAATAAAAGAAGACTCTGAACCTCAGAGAATATAAACAACTCAGCCAAAAGCTATTATGTAGCAGGTCAGGGTTAGAACTTGTGGCAGATTGTTTCTCTGGTCACTCATATTTGGTATCCTTCCCCGATGATCTTGGGCAAGGCCATGTGACTAAATTTGACCTGTGGGAGGAGAGTGGAAGAAATGTCCTTTCTGAGCTGATGCTTGAAGTTTCAGGGTGCAGTTTGATTGATACTGATGACAATTTCAGGGAGAAGATGTTCAGTCAGCCTGGGTTCCAGAGTGAAGATGACAGAGCATGGCATAGCCCATCCAGAATGGGCATGCAGAATTAGGGAGAAAATTTTAGAACTTAGAAATTGCTATAGAAAGCCATAAAATCATGGGGTTCCACAGCATGGCCTTCTGACTGGTGCAGAATCTTTAAATCACTATACCAGAGTGTCTTTTACGTTATGTCTATAATCAGAAACAAAAACAACAGAAATTGGAGAAAGTATTATCTGGGCAGAATTTTTCAGTGTAAAATGTTTATATGAATGTCAGATTTTTTTTCTTGTGCCTTATCTGCTCCCACTCCCACACGGTTACAATCTTCCACACGCAGAGAAACTGACTGATAGTCCACAGACCTCGTCCTACATCTTGCTCTCTCGATGCCCTTGCTGATTGTTCCTATTGGACGTGTTATATAGTTGAGTCAATTCCACAAGCATTTATCAAGCATCTTTGGACTGTCTGTCATCCTGCTCCTGTAAAGTTCCAAACTCCATGAAGCCATCCCTAACGACCCCAGACCTTTATGATCTTTCCTGCTTCCCCCGACTCTAATATAATTCTTTACCACACATTTTTGTTACCAAGGACTGCTTAGTATCCTTTTCAATTGAAATGAAGTTCATGTAACAAAATCTACCATTTTAACCACTTTTTAAATAATTTTAATTTTTAACTATAGTTGACATGCAATATTATATTATTTTCAGGTGTACAACATAGCGATGACACATTTTTATAACTTAAAAAGTCATTCTCATCACAATAAGTCTAGTACCCACCTGACACCATACATAATTATTACAATGTTATTGACGATATTCCCTGTGCTGGTCTTCACATCCTCGCAACTTTTTATAACTGGCGACTTGTACTTCTTAATCTCGTTCACTTTTTAGCCCATCCCTCTACCTCTTCCCATTTGGCAACTATCAGTTTGTTCTCTGTATCTATGAGTTTCTGTATTGTTTTGTTCTTTAGATTGTGCATATAAGTGAAATCCTATGGTATTTGCCTTTCTTTGTCTGATTTATTTCACTTGGCATAATACCCGCTAGATCTGTTCACATTGTCACACAAGGCAGAATTTCTTTTTTTTTTTTTATGGCTGAGTCATATTCCATAACACATATGTACCACATCCTCTTCATCAATGTTTCTATCAATGGGCACCTAGGTTGCTTCCACATCTTGGCCATTGCAAATTATGCTACAAAAGATAGTAGTACACATATCTTTTTGAATTAGTGTTTTGGGTTTCTTTAGATAACTATTCAGAAGTGGGATTGTTGGATCATATGATAGTTCTATTCTTAATTTCTGAGAACTTTCTATACTGTTTTTCATAGTGACTGCACCAGTTTACAATCCCACCAACAATGCAAGAGGGTTACTTTTCCTTTACTTTCTTGCCAACACTTATTCTTAGTTGTCTTTTTGATAATAGTCATTCTGACAGGAGTGAAGTGATAGCTTGTTGTCGTTTCCCTGAGTTAGTGATGTTGACCATCTTTTCATGTGTCTGTGGGCATCTGTATAGCTTCTTTGGAGAAGTATCTATTCAGTTCCTCTGCCCATTTTTTAACCAGATTGTTTGTTTTTTGATGTTGAGTTGTCTGAGTTCTTTATATATATATATTGAATATTAACCCTTTTCAGATATATCATTGGCAAATATCTTTTCCCATTTGGTATATACCTTTAAAGTGAACAACGTGTGATTTTTGGCATATTCACAATGTTGTGCAACCATCACAGCTATCTAATTTCAGAACATTTTCATTCCCTGATATCCATTAAGTAATCACTCCCCATTTTTTCCTTCCTGCAGTTCTCAGCTACTAAACACTTTCCCCCTACTCTATTGGTTTGCTTATTCTGGCTGTTTCAAGTAAAGGGAGTCATACAATATGTGGCCTTTGTATCCAGCTTCTTTCACTTAGTATAATGTTTCTAAGGTTCCTTTATGTTGTAGCATGTATCACCACTTGACTCTTTATTACAGCTGAATAATATTGGATTATACAGATAAACCACATTTTGCTTAGTTCTTCATCTATTGATAGACATTTGTGTTGTCTTTACATTTGTGAATGGTGCTGCTGTGAACATTGGTATTTCAGCTTTTGGGTGGATATGTTTTCATTTCTTTTGAATATATGATTAGGAGTAGAATTGCTGGGTCATATGGTAACTCTAACTTTTTAAACCTCTGTCTTTTATTTTCTCTGAGAGATTGTGAGCTCTTGGGAGCAGAAGTTTTCTAATTCTATCTGTGCTGCTGTGTACATTCCTTCTTTTGGCAGACGTGAGTTGTGTTGAGTGACTGCTGTCACTTCCCTAGGTGCTCAGGTCAAACTGATGATCACAGAGTCCTAGCCTGTGATCCGGGAGGCCAAAGGGTCCATCCAGCTTTCCATCCAGGGGGAGAATCCTGTATCTGAGTCATCTGGGCTTTGTATAAACATTCATCTTCAAACCATGAAACTTAAAGCTTCTTAAAAACACTCTTTATTGTATTTTGTGATTACAGAAACTGTAAAAAACTTGAAAGTATAAGACATATAAAAAGATAAACCAAATATTATCTGTAATTATTATAACCCAGAGATAAACATTGTTAGTATGTTACTACATTTCATTCCAGATCTTTTTTGGTCTAATACATGCACTTCATATAATTGGAGCATCCTGTGCTCATCACTTACCTCTTGTGCACTGCTTCCAATCTCCTCATTGTCATCAGCCATAGCTGGATAGGTTACAAACAGTTTCTCACTGGTATAAGCCAACAGTGTCTCACCTCGGGCACACACCATGTGCCCCTTGCTTCTCTGACACAGTGGTATCAGTGTGACATGCATGAGGGAACCACTCACATGTGCAACATGAATCTATGACCAAAGAGACGTGCCCTTTGTTCCTCGGGCTTCTCAGAAAGAGACGAAGTGATCAGTTTCCTCTTATAGTGGGCAACGCAATAGTTCATCTTTATATTCTCTCTCCTGTCCTCTGCCCAATCCTCCCCCTCCTCCATTCTTGTTTCCTAAGACCATATTCCTGAATAAACCACCCACACATCAAACACTGTTGGAGATGTTACTTTGAGGGGAACACAGGCTAAGACACTACGTATGTAACTTCAAATGGATTTCATTTAAACATTGTGTCATTAATTTAAGATGTACATTGGCCTGGCCTGTGGTGGCGCAGTGGATAAAAGCATCGACCTGGAATGCTGAGGTCGCCGGTTCGAAACCCTGGGCTTGCCTGGTCAAGGCACATATGGGAGTTGACGCTTCATGCTCCTCCCTCCTTCTCTCTCTGTCTCTTTCTCTCCTCTCTTCAAAATGAATAAAAAAATCTAAAAAAAAAAAATTAAGATGTACATATTAATTTATATTTATTTTAATAACTTTTATTTATATATGCATTTATATAAAAATATAACTTATTTATATGTATTAGCCTTCATCCCTACCCTTTTCTATGATCTCCCTGTATCACAGGGTTGAAGGCCTAGGGCAACATGTCCCAGAATGCTGAGTTCTGGGTTCTAATTTAGACTGTCAGTGGGATACCTCACCCATGATTGGAAAGCAGAGAGAAACAGAGGGTAGTATCATATTGCTCTGCCAGTAATGATAGATGAGTGTGTTCAGATGAATGGGAAGTTTTGCAGCAGCATCTACAGACAGTTTTAAGAAATAATAGAGAGAAATCTTGTGTAAAGTTTACTGTTTCCCCCAATACTGTCATTTGCAAAATGGTTGTATAATATCACAATGAAGATATTGGCATTTATACAATCCAACTACATTGCTCACAAAAATTAGGAGATATTTCAAAATGAATATAAAGCAATAAAAAAGTATTTGATTTTTTTTTATTAAGCAAGAACATCAGAAAAGCAAACGACAAGTCAAAGAAAGTTGTTTGATTATGCAAATGAGATGCAAACTCAATTATCATGATTGAGTAGCAAGTGACATACTGGTGGTGGTGAACAGAAGCATGTCCAACTGGATGAGAGTGCCACACACTGACTGCTCAGTAGGGTGTATGGTCACCCGAGACTGCCAAACACACTGACAGCGATGGGGCAGGACAGGGTCAGATTGTCCAGCAGCTCTTGTGGGATCCTCTGCCACTCTTGCTCCAGGGCAACTTCCAGCTCAAGCAGTGTGTGGGAGGCACTGGACAGTTTGCCAGATGTCTTCCCAGTGCATCCCAAGCATGTTCATTGGGGTTCAGTATGAGCAGTGTTCCAGTTTTACTTGTACTAAATTTGTGTGTGTGGTGTATATAATATACAATTTGTTAACATTTAGAGCATACACATGAATAGTTTTAGTATAATCACAAAATTGTGCAACTTTCACAACTATGTAATTCTAGAACATTTCCATCAACCTTAAAGAGACAGTGTATCCCTTAGCAATCACCCCCAATCCTTCCCTCCAGCTCTAGGTAACCACTAATTTACTTTCTCTGTGGATTTTCCTATTCTGGACATTTCACATAAATAGAATCATACAGTATGTGGTCTTTTGTGACTGTTTTTTCCTTAATATTAATAATATTTTCAGGATTTACTCACATTGCAGCATGTATCAGTGCATGTATCATTGTTATTGCAGAATAATATTCCACTGAATGGATATAGACCACATTATTTTATCCATTTATCAGGTGATAGCATTTGGGTTGTTTCTACTTTTGGACTGTTACGCTTGATGCTGCTATAAACATCAATGAGCAAGTTTTTGTGGGGACATATGTTTCCCCTTCTCTTAGGTATATCATACCTATGAGTACACTTGCTGAGCCGTATAGTAATTCTATTTTTAACATTTCCAAGAACTTGCACACTGTCTTCCAAATTAGCAGTACCATTTTCATTTCTACCAGCAATGTTCGAGGGTTCCAGTTTTCCCTTATCCTGGCCAAAACCTTTTATTGTTTGTCTTTTTTATAGTTCTCTACAGTTTTATCATATATGTAGCTTTGTGTCTCCACCACCAGTGTCAAGATACTGAGCAGACCTATCACCACAGGATCCCTCCTGCTGCCCTTTTATAACCATATCTGCCTCCCTTCTGTGCTGCCCCTTCCCTTACCAGCCCCTGGCAATGGCTAATTTATTCTCCATTTCTAAAATATTGTCATTTCAAAGATGGAATCATGCATTAAGTAATCTTTTGGAACTACTCTCTGCAGTCCACATAACCCCCTGGAAATTCCTTCCAATTGTTGTGTGTATCAATAGTTTGTTTCTTGTCATCACTGCGGAGTGATCTCTGGTGTGGATGCAGCACACAGTTTGTTTAATATGCTCCCATTGAAGAACATCTGCGTTGTTTCCAAAGTTTGGCTGTTAAGAATATAACTGGTATAAACGTCCATGAACAGATTTTTGTGTGCACGTTAGGTTTTCATTTTTCTAGGAATAAATGCCCAACAGTGTGATTCCTGAGCAGTATGTTCAATGAATATTCAGTTTTATAAGAATTTGTTAAACTGTTTCATGAAGTATCTGTACCATTTCATATTCTCACCAATCATGTATAAGCAATCCATTTTTTTTTGCATCTTTACTGGTGTGTTCTTTATTTAATCTTGGTTTAGTGTATCTTCATGCAAAATTCAAAAGAAATTTATCTTGTTAAAAGTCTTTTTTATATTTACGGACATGATCTTCATGTTATGACTAAGGAAGTATTTTCCACTTTGATATTATGAAAAGTATTTCTCTTATTTTCTTTATGTATCTTTATGGAGAAGTATGGTCGGGAAGCACAGTCGAGTGGTTGGAATGTCTCGGTAATGAGATTTGCTCTATAGCACCCTGGTTCTACCACTTGCTACAATCCCACTTTGGTTCTCCTCTAAACTTTTTTCTTGAATGGTATCTCCTGTCCTTAAACTATTACTTAGGGGACGTTTTTTCATTCTGTTTTCATCCTGGTCAATTCTTCTAGAAGTTCTCCAGTTTGACAATGTCCATTTCAAGATTATGTACCCAGACCTGAGCACTCCACACCAGATACATTTTGATAGGGCAGAGAAGTGCTCTGAACCTGAGCTCTTCTGTACACTATCAATGTTGGCTATAATTACAATGACTGTTGGAAGCACCTGCTTTAACCCCATGGTCATTATTAAAGTTATGAAAGCAAATCCCATTCTTTAAGTCAACTACTATTAAACTGAGCCCTTTCATCCTACAATTTTGCGTATAGTTTAAAGATTGTTATCAATTCCTGGAATAGTCCTCTTGATTAATATTTAGTGGCTCTATCTATTCACATGAATGCTTTTACTTTAAAGTCCATTTTGTTTTGTAAATATTATTGTATTATTTTCTATCAAAATTTTTCCTGAATTTCTTTTGCCTTCACATTATTTTCAAATTTCTGAGATTATTTTGTTTTACGATTTTCTATTATATATTATGTATAACTCTTTTTTAAAGTCTTATTTGATACTCTGAATTTTTAACAGGTGAGTTTATTCATTTATATTTATTGAAAACTGATATAATTGGACTCATTTATGCCATCAATTTTGTACTTTTATTTTTTCTTTTCTGTTTTTTTCTGCTTGATATTTAAAAGTTCCAATTCATTTTTGTCCTCTTTGCAAAGTCTGAATTAAATTTCCAGTTTCTAAGAGGTTATATGAACAATCTCAATGCTTCTTCCTATTTTTTTTAAGTGAGAGGAGAGGGGACAGAGAGACAAGACTCCTACATATGCCCCGACCGGGATCCACCAAGTGACCCCCATCTGAGGCCAATACTCTGACCATCTGGGGCCCATGCTTGCAACCTAGCTATTTTTAGCTCCTGAGACAGAGGATCCAGGGATCCATTCTCAGTGCCCAAGGCCAGTGTGCTCAAATCAATTGAGCCATGGCTGTGGGAGAAGAGAGAGAGAGAAAAGGGTGAGGGAGAGGAAGAGACGCAGATGGTCCCTTATCCTGTGTGCCTTGACTAGGAATCGAACTCAGGACTTCCACATGCAGTGTTGATGCTCTACCACTGAGCCAACCAGCCAGAGCCTCACCCTAATTTTTTAAAGCCTAACTTTATCTGATATCTCTATCCTATTCCCATTCTGTATCTCTTTTGCTCTTTTTTTTAACCCTAGAACAGAACTTTGTATTTTTTAATTAAAATTCATCTTATTAGTTTTAATTCATCCAGATAGCCTCTTGAGTGATCTTGAGGTCCTGATCCAGCTCTCTAAGTTCTCATCTTGTTTTGTGTCATCTTCAGTTTTTTATGCATGATTATCCAAGCAGTAATAATAAAAACTAAGCAGTCAGCCCTGGGTTCAGGACCCTGTGTTTTCCATTTAGGAAATCCATGTCCTGGGGAGAGAGTCAAACATAAAAATCCACTCTCCTAAATCCTTTGAGTCGTGTCTGACTTCAACCAGCTTTCTCTTCCTTGACTGTTACAAGACAATTTCATCACTTCACCCCAAAGTTCCTATCACCTCCACTCCATCATTCAAGGCTGACGGTTGATTAAAATTAATTGAGAAAAAGCTGCTCCTCTAGTTGCTCCCTCAGCCTCCTGAGTGATGAAATTGTCAACGATGCAAGGCAGGAATCAATCAGATTCTCAGCCTTTAGCTGAGTGCGACTGCTGGCTGCCATCTAGATAAGAGTCCTGTGGCTGTGAGGGGCGGAGGGCGGAGGTGGGAGAGTAAAAGCCGTGTGTGCCCTCCAGCACGGTGTGGCTGCATCCTGACAAGCTGGAAGCAGGAACCCTGGGTTCCGGCTTTGGGTTTGCTACTGGCGGTATCAACCTGCAGGAACTGAAAGTTCTGTGCATTTATAAACATACAGATGCTAGATGTGATTTAGTTACCGTGGAGATTTTCCTTTGGGTTTTACCCACCCACTTCTTAACCCCTTGCCATCTATTTTGTCTTCATTCTTCTGTTGAAACTATTTTCTTCTCTTTGACCAAAACCGCAGACCCTGCTTTCTTCACCCTGATTCTAGAAACCTTTCTTTTGCATTCAGCATGATGGGCCCTCTGCTTTCTTCTGAAATTCCTTCATTTTTATATTTTGTCATTATATTCTCCTGCTGTCCCCTGCCCTTTCCTTTGCTGATCTCTCGTCTCTTCCCTCTGTTACTTAAATGTGGACTCCCCCCAAGGTACAGCTTGCTGGTTAATCTTCCTTTAAAAGTGGAATGCTCTTTAAAAATGAATGTGCCCCATGCTGAATTCTTCACATAATTGCTCAAAGGACTTCATTCTTAATTTTTCTATTTTTCTTAATAATGCCATCATTTCCCCAGGGACACTGATTCAGGATCCTGAGTCCTAGAATTAGATGGTGAGCTACCTCTGGTCTTACTGCAACTAAGTAAATAGGTACTAAGTGCCTGCTGGTGGTACTGGGTTCTAGGCTTTCCCACTGGCGATCTCAGGGTCTGAAGAATTAGAGTGAGGACACCCTATAACCAGGGCTGCAGTCAACAGGTACACATGCCCTGGCTGCCCAGTGATGGGAGGGAGGGCAAGCTTACAACATTCGCCTCTCAGGTGCCACTTCCTGCACTAGGAATTGTCATGTGGACCTTTTCACTTGGAGCTTATGACCCTCAGAGGTGGATATTACAGCTGAAGCTGTAAGCTCAGTGGGTTCAAGGTTATATGACAACATAATAAGTGCTGGAACTAGGACTGAAAGGTGATCTTCATTTTCCAGGACACTACATTGCTTCCTGGTCTGTCAATGAGGAGGTGATAAGGGTGTTGTTTACGGATAAACTTGTCTCAGTAGTTCATCTATAGAAAAGGATTCCAAGCTACGAATAGAATGCAAAAAACTACAGAGGTTATGAAAGTGTGTGCATTTGTGTTCTAAGTAGTAATAAGAAAAATAAGAGGAGGATGTTGGGGAGGAAGGATGTGTTAGCTGTCAGAAATGTTAAGTTTGGGGCTTTTCCAGGCAGTCCAGAAGGGCAGGTTAGTGACTAGTTGGAAAGATGACTTTGAAGTTTAAGAAAGAAATAAGGGATTAGAATTTAAATTTATGTCAGAGCAAGGTTGGAGCCACGGAGGTGGTATAATTACCTAGGTAGACTGTATAAAGCCAAAATGAGAAGATCTGAGCAAGGAACCACAGAGACCAGGGAGATGGAAAGGGAGCTCCCAGGGAGGTAGTGGCAGCAGGAGAGCACAGATGATGAAAGCCAAAGGGTTTCAAGAAGGTCAAGATCAACACGGTTTCCCATGGCCTAATCTGAGATCAGTGCTACAAAACGACAATTGAATCTGGCAACAAGGAGGTCACTGGAGAAATTGGTTACAAAAGTTTAATTAGGTGGAATGTAAATCTCAAGGGGTTAGCACATGAACAGGGGGTGAAGAACAGAAAACTTATGACTGTGGGCTACTCTTTTAAGTTAAGAATGTCTGAGTTCTTCTCTCTATGTGGGGTTGGCTCCCATTTTCAAGGTGCAGATCAAATGCAATCTTATTTGTGAAATTTCCCTCCACACCCTTTCCCCTCTATGTATTTCTAGGTAATTCTTACAGCCATTGTAATCCTGACCACAGTCTAGTTTGTGTTTGTTGTTTGAGGGCAGCTTCCAATCTTGATCATGCGCTCCTTGTGATGTGGGATACTCTTCAAGGTTTCACCCGTATCACCTAGGCTCAAACACAGTGGATGCTCACTAAATGCCTCACACATAGTAGGCACTCATAAAATATTTGCTAAATTGAGTTATTTAGAAACCAGCATGACAGGAAGCTATTTATAAATTCTTCTGAGGTTTACTTTTATTTAGACATTTACTTTTAGAGGAGAGAGTCTATGCTGAATGAATGAAAGGTAGGTAAGTTTCCTGACTGGGTTCTCTTCCAGGTTAATTAGTCTGTGCTCTAAGTTAGATAGCTTGATCAACAATTCTTTCAGAACTTGAATATTTTGTCTCCATGAAAGCGCACAATTAGCATGACATTTTGTTCAACTCTGTGTTTTATTCAATTTGTTAAGGTTTTTAAACTGATTTATTTAGGAGTGCTAACTTTGTTTAGAAGTCAGCTTTCAATGAATCTCAATGTCCTGGATAGATCTGGGGTCACGGAGTAGAGAAAAAGGGATGCTAACCATGAAGAGGAAGAGCATTACCAGACAGTGTTCTAGAAAGAGCTCTGGACTCAGGGTCAGGCTGTACGACTTCTGTTTCCAGCCCTGCTCCTTCTTAGCCTCCCTACCTACTCAACCACTTCTCTATGCCTTGGTCTCCACTTCTGTAAAATAAAGCGATTAGACATGATGTCTCTAGGATCACCTTTCCTTTTAACATTTTATGAGTCTATGAAAAACATTTTTAGTCATATTCCTACTGAAATATTTCAACCCTCATGCTCACTACTTTCAAATACCCATTTGGCAGTGAACATGGAATTATTGAAGGAAGAAAGCTCAGAATTGGCTGTTTTCCTCTCTCCCCTCCACCTTAATTCTGCCTTGCTGTCATTATAAAGAAATAAATGCAACTTGATGGCTCCAGTTTGATTATTGAACTGTGAGCTCTTCAGGGAAAGGGACCATGTCTAATCTCCTCTGTGTATCGCCCCAGAAATGTGGCGTGGCTCTGAATCCTACACACGCTGCTCTGCCTATTGGCTTAACTAACCATTTGAGTGCTTGACAGTGTTGAATCTGTGTGGTGACCTGTTGAAGGTGAATTGCTCAGCTTGGCAGGTAATTCATAATTCCTATTTGCTGCTATTGATTTTAATTATGTATGGTATTTCTATAAATATTCTACCTAGACCCAGGAACTTTCAAAAGCACATGATGTATATATATATATTTAAAGTTGAAAATGAAAACCAGCAGAACAGAGGGAAATCCTGAGCAGTGGCTTCTTTGTTACATTTCTATCATCATTAAGGTGACAACTACTGCTTCTCTCTTCCTGAGTTCTGAGCAACTTCTCAATTGGGTTCTGGCAAGTAAGGTGGGGATAGGTGGATAGTAAGATGAATCTTTTTCTCTAATGTGACAGGACTAGTAGTTGTTTTAATGTGAAGACTAGCTAAAAATGGGAATCTGAAAAAATGATGCATGCATATCTCAAACTTTTTATTTTAGTTTAAAAACCTTGAATGCACATCTGTTTCCCAATCTTTTGATGTAATATCAAAGGCCTTACACTTGTGTGTGTGTGTGTGTGTGTGTGTGTGTATTACCAACCATGTCCAATTTCTCTCTCTTAAGGTCTGGTGAACTTAGACCCTTGTAAAGCAATCTGAGCACAAAATTCTTCTAAATATTTATACTAATTTCCCAGACTTTTAAAATTCCTTTAGCCCCATCTAATAAACACAACTTTGGAATCTTTCTACAGTATCCTGCTTAATTAACTCTTTTCTTTCACTTATATTTTATCAGTTTATGTACTATTTAGTTATTTAATTTGAATAGCATGTAAAAATGTTAACAATAGGCTAAGGAATAAATTCAGCATGCTTTTGGCAAGGGCAGAACACAATGGGTGGGCACAAAAGAACAAGAGCTTCTGTAAGGGGACTATTAGTCATGTGCCTGGATTGGGTCATTGGGTTTTGTTGCGCAAATGGAATATGGTGGTTCATCTGGTGATTCAGTGAATGGAAGTCACTTCAAAGAGCATCAATTATACCTTTGAAGTATCTCTTAAGCCAAAAAGCTAGAGATATCTTGATCTTGTGGCAGGCTCTATTCAAAATGGCCAAAGCTAATTTTTCTTTTTTGGTTGTTGATATTTACCCTGTTGATTGAGCATGCCTGTGGGCTGATTTTCTTCAGTTTATCTCTGAAGTCTGCTCTTGGGCAAGTACAACTCTCTCAATGCTTATTCACTGAGACTACTAAAACAGTCTTGGAAAAATCTTTATAATTGCCACCACTGGTGGTAAATATTTTAATGTATTCACAAATAAGAGGTATTATATAACATGCTGAGAATGTGGACTATTAATTATGGTCCCTGCTCTTAAGAAGCATAAAATCCCGCTGGCTGGTTTGCACAGTGGATAGAGTATGCCGGGTTAGATTCCTGGTCAGGGCATGCAAGAGAAGCATCTGCTTCTCTCCCCCTCTCTCCCCCTCTTCTCTCTCTGTTTCCCTCCTGCAGCCAGTGGCTCAATTGGTTTGAGCATCAGCCCTGGGCACTGAGGATAGCTTTGTTGGTCTGAGCAAGTCAGCCTCAGAAGCTGAGAATAGCTCAGTTGATTCGAGTATTGGCCCCAGACAGGGCTGCTGGGTGGATCCTGGTTTGGGGGCATGTAAGAGTCTGTCTCACTCTCTCTCTCTCCTCTCACATAAAACATTAAAAAAATTTTTTTTAAAGAAGCAGAAAATCAGCTGGAAAGGAAGGGTGTTTATCTGTACATACGTGGAAAGATAATAGTATGGTTAATATATGCAAATTACCAAATGAGTTGTATAGATAGTAAGGGCTATGGAAATGTAGCTAGACTGAATATTATAGTCCTAATCATGTTTTACACAAAGGGCTTAATCTACTCTTCTATCTTGTGGCATATTTGGGCATAGGTGAGCTAACTGGACTTAGAAAGGGACATTTCAAGAAAGGATTGACATGAAACGGACAAGTCACTCGGGAGAAGATGCGAGAAATTCACTGCTTGTGCTAGGAGAAGTCCATCCCAGATGGCAAAAGTCAGTGTTTTGAGCATTTGCATGCAGGTGAAGGTGCTCAAGCCAGAGGTGGCAGCAAACATCACGTCCTGCCATGGGCTTCTGTGGGGCCGCTAAGATACTGGATCAGGTAGGTGGTTTTCAGAGAAGTCCTCAAGCCACAGTGCAGGGGTTTGTGGGGGCTAAAGCCAAAATATAACTTAGCTCTATGTGTTGAGCAAAGTGAGCACTCTTGACATGAGGCACTTTACGAAGGAAGGGAGGCCTAGTTGTGTTAGCACCAGAAAGTGGCATAAACTTCCATTCTCCCACCCTTGGTTTGGGAAAGGAAACTTTAATAATTTGGGCTTATCCTCTGAGGATGCATGTGACCAATAGAGGACGTTGCTCCTTCTGAACCAAAATCTGTCTGTCTGCTTTGGGCCCCAACAAGTCTTCTTTATAGGGATGAACTTAGGGTGATGAGTAGAGAGCATCATTCCAAACAGGCTTGTTCCATGATAATTGGAGCCCTGATCCTGTCCTTCAGAACATTACTGTTGCTTCCACTCTGAAACAAAAATGAACTTTTTCTTAAGTTTATTTTCTCCTAAGACAGAAGAATGGTCATTTGATTTTTATTGTCTCAATGAGTTTATCTTATTCAGCAAAGCATTTGGCCACTACTAAAATCAAAATCTATTTTTAACTGGGTCTCATTAATTAAGCCACACTTTCTCTGATTCCTTGAATGTTTTAAACCAAATCAGAAGGTCAGTATCTAATTCTAAACAGAGGGGTATTATTTTAAAGGTGAAATAATCACATAAATATTCAATGGAAAATACTTCCACACAGGGTGATGCCTGGCTTCCTCTTCTCACATCTTTTCTGAAGGTGATCACAAAAACAATATTACAATTTCAGTTTTTCAGGAGAGATTCCAACCAGACCTGACATTAGGTCTGCTACAGGTTATAGGCCTGAGAAATTGGACTTTGATTTCTTTGTCCCACAGTCCACACAGATAGTTCCACTTTTACCTGTTAAGGAGGCAGGCTTGTACCTAAAGCCTATAGACCAGTCTGGTGACCTTGGGACTGGTGAAGAAAGCCGCTTTGTGTCTGCTGAAATCCTCACTCCTCATGGGTGAGGGCCCCCTATGACTTTTTTCTATGGGGACTTAAGGGTCATGTTTTCATGTGTGAGTCTGCTGTGTTGCTTCCTTTATTGTGCCACTTCTCTGGATTTCCCTCTTTGCCATTAAAGGAGTTCTGTATCTTTTACATATCTGTGGTCTGCCTTCCCATGAGAAACTTTCATAGATGTATCTATCCCCACCATCTAGAACAGCGCTGCACATAGAGGGTACCCAGTAAATATCTGTAGTGTGAGTATGTTCTTTATTTGTGTTTATTGGTATAATCCCAGTGACCCACTGTCCCCTGTGTCAACCACATACTAACAAACAGTTCAAGATGCCAGTCACCAATGGATAAAAGATTAGGAGAGATGACTAATAATGGCAAAGCAGGATCCTGCTGCCCTAGGACTTGGGACACTAGGTAGGTTATCAAAGGTGACTCAGTTAGAATTCTATCACCAGAACTAAGACTCGGGGTTTGATTTTAAATTTCCCAGACTAGGCCTGACCTGTGGTGGTGCAGTGGATAAAGCGTCTACCTGGAAATGCTGAGGTCGCCGGTTCAAAACACTGGGCTTGCCTGGTCAAGGCACATATGGGAGTTGATGCTTCCAGCTCCTCCCCCCCCCCGTCTCTCTCCTCTCTCTCCCTCTCTCCTCTCTAAAAAAAATGAATAAATAAAAAAAAATTTCCCAGACTAAGGCTTCTAATCTTGGAGAGGACCCCACTTTCTATATTAGAGCCACTGACCCCAAACTAAGAAGAGACAAGTGTTGCAGGGACAGAAATCAAGACAAAGCATTATGGACTTTTTTTTTTTTGGAAGGAAGGTTGATCATGTGTATATTTTTTAAGATTTATTTTTCAATTACAGTTGACATTACATTGTATTAGTTTTAGGTGTAAAAAAATAGTGATTAGACAGTGTTATGAAGTGCTTACCCTGAATGTAGTACACATTTGGCACCATACTTAGTTATTAAGATATTATTGACTCTATGTTCTATGCTGTACTTTAAAGCACCAGGACTATTCTTATGATGGGAAATTTGTACTTCTTTATTCCCTTCATCTTTTATACGCCAAGCCCCTTCCCATCTGGCAACTATCAATCTGTTCTCTATATCTATGAATTTGTTTCTGCTTTGTTTATTTATTTGGTTTTGTAGATTCCACATATAAGTAAAATCATATGGCATTTGTCTTTCTCTGTCTGATTTAGCATAATACCTTCTAGGTCCATTCATGTTGCTACAAATGACAGCATTTCATTCTTTTTTTAATGGCCAGGTAATATTCTATTGTAGCTCCATGTCACATCTTCTTTATCCATTTGTCTATTGATGAAGCTTTAGGTTGCTTCCATATATTGGCTATGTAAATAATGCTGCTGTGAATATAGAGGTGCACACGAGTTTTTGAGTTAGTGTTTTTATTTCTTTAGAATCGCTGGGCAATATGGTAGAGCTTTATTTCTTTAACTCTTTTGGCCAATGTAATGCCTATGATTTGATTAAAATCGAGTATCTTTGGTCATTGTGGGATTAATGACAATTTAGTTGTTAAATAGCTGAATTGTGGACAAATAATTGCTATCTAAATCTCTAAGAAATTTTTTTATTACCTTCATATTTATTTTGCTTTCTCTGAAAACCAACTGTTTGATAGCAAATATATATCTATATCTATCTATCTATCTATCTATCTATCTATCTATCTATCTATCTATCATTTATCATCTTTTTCTATGTGATTCTATAGAATACTGGCAGAAGAGAGCATACTACTCCGAAAGCATTAGCTTCAGGCACATAAACAGTCCTATTGGCTGATGGCAGGGGGAAAGCTCCTCCTATTTGCTGCATTAAATAGAGATTCCTGGGAGTCAGCTATCCCACCAATCTTCATTGCTCCATTGGAGAGCAGTGCCAGTTGCTCCTGTTCCTTCCCCACAGGTATGGTGTCTTTGAGCCAATGCAGTATATCTCCTGGCTGTTAAAAGCTCAACCCCTATCAATTTGGCCTGGATGGATTAAAGTTCATTACTTGGAATTTATATATCACAGAGACATCAAGGCCATATATTGTGAGTGCTGTGCTATATTTCTAATCTTCCTTCTGTGTTTGCATTTCTCTCTGACCAGAATTATTATGTGTCTCTGAATTTCCAAATCCCCTGCTATAAGTGCCCATTTTTCTTTCCCAGCTGAAAATGTTCATTTGAATCAGAAAGATTTGAATGAAAGAGATTATTTGAATCAGAAAGAGATTATGTCAGAGAAAAGAGAAATTTGGCAATGCTATTTAGAATTGAAACCTGTGGCGTTAAAAAAAAAAATGAAACATGCTGAGCAAGGGCTACAACAGAAGGTAACAACTGAGAGCGTGGCAGCCAAGAGCCAAGTCCTCCAGGCTGATGACAAGCCTGGCAGTACTGAATGTGTCATCCAAGGGCTGCAGGAATTGATTATTTTTGTGTGAAAGAATTATTTAAGGATAAACAAGTTGAAAATAGTTATTGTCGTCTACTTTTTACCAGAGCTAAAATAATTAAGTGAATTATCTTTATCTTTTGAGAAATACAACAAAGAACCAGACACTTAAGGAAAATGAAAGCTTTCTGTTTGATCTTGTCCAATCAATACAAACTCAAGGGGTCCTCATCCAATTAAAAAATTAGAAAGATCACTGGTGTTCCCACAAGCTTTCTGAAAATCTTAACATAAATTCTGTAGTAACTGATGGATTTGTTTGCTCTGGAATACTAGCAGTAAGCCTGGATTCTATGTTTAAGAAGACCTTGGACATCTGCCCAGGAGACAGGTGAATAAATCCCTTGTTTCTAGAAGTATTAATGATGCCAGTAGTAATTCAGAAAATGCTAAGACTAACATTCTACCTTCAGATTTGGTGTGGCTGGTTCCCATGGACTTGTTATTTCAATTTGAAGTTCGGCATAATTCCTTACTGGTTCGAAACTATATAGTTTCATGATTGATGAAGAAATTTTTAAGTTTCTCTATCAATACATTTTTAAGTCTAACTGAGATAAGGACATGTTCTGTTTGTAGAACACCAAGTCTGATGTTTAGTACTGTCACTTATATTCACCATTCCCTCAGCCCTGAGCTTTGCTTCTTTTCGAAGTGACCACATCTCAGTATGTGGCCCGCCCCCACCCTGGTTCTTTAAGCCTGGAACCTCTGAGTCCACCTTGGCTCCTCTCTGTCCTTTAGTCCTCACACTAGTCCATCACCAAGTCCTGTTGTTTCATTTCTCTAAATATCACTTGAATCCTTTCTCTTCTACCCATCAGCCTAGTACAAGCTTTTCTCTCTTCCTTCTGGACTCCTGTAAAGGCTCTTATATTATCCCTGCTGCTCACTTTACTCCCCAGCTAACCTCCACCCATTACCCCTAAGGCAACATGCGTGTCTACTAACAATGCAAACTGTTGTCAATCCTAAACCTAAGACATTTTGGGGTTAAAAGTTAAGTATCCTCAATGTGGCTTTCAATGTTCTGCACGATCTGGCCCCGCCTTGCTGCTCTGGCCTTGTCCTTGTCCTTTCTAGCATTTTGGCTCTCCTCCCACAACATGCCAAGCTCTTTCATACTTTTGGTCCTTGGCAAATGTACTTTTCTCTACTAGAAGCACTCTGTATCTTCTCTTCTCCCTTCACCCAGCCACCTCCCATTCAGCTTAAAGATTCATCTTATACATACTTGACTTCCTCAGCAGTTTTCCTCGTCACGGTAGCTCCATTGGGATCTCTTGCTTTAAGGCTATACAAAAGACTGCACTTTGTAGTAGCACAAATCTCAATAATAGCTGATTATTCTATGCTTGTTGTGTAGTAGGCTTCATTAAGGCAGGGGCGGATCTTGTTCACAGGGCTTAATTCAGTAAATATCTGTTGCACACATGAAGAATCATAAAAGTGATTGATTACTCTTCCATAAATGATTTTCCATGTAGAAGAATCTTAAGTCAATGAAGCAAAATGGAATATAGAGGCATTATCTAGTCAGTATAGATTTGTCCATGGGATATGAATGTAGCTTTGACCAATGTTAATTTGATGTCCAAAGTGAATTCCTCAAGTACAATAAATTAATTTAGCCTTCATATACAGTTGACCCTTGAACAATGTGGGGGTCAGGGGTGCCCCCCTGTTGAAAATTTATGTATACCTTTGACTTCCCCCAAATTTAGCTACTAATAGCCTACTATTTTTACTGGAAGCCTACTGACAACATACACAGTTCATTAACTCATATTTTGTAGTTATATGTATTGTATTATAATAAAATAAGCTCAACACAAATAAGATATTATTAAGAAAGTCATTAGGAAAAAAATACATTGCCTCACTGATTGAAAAACAATCTGCACGTAGTGGACCCACATATTTCAAATTTTTAACTTGAGTGTGACATCTGTATTCCGAGTGGATAGGTTGGGCTTTTGTAGTCCCCTGTGCCAGTCCTTTACTGGTCACTCATATTCAGATGCAGTGGAAACAGAGTAGTCTTCCATGCAGTGCCTTTCTTTTTTAAAGGCATTTTTCAGGGTCTGTGTCTTTCTTCCCTATTTCCATATGTTTTTTTTAAACAAATACATACAAGGATGTTTTTGTGGGGTGGAAATGGGTTAGAGAAATACATCGTATACTATTTTGAAATAGAACTTCATCTCTGAAAAGCATTTTTTTTTTTGGTAATGTTGAAATTTACAACCATCCCAAGTCATAGTTCGTTTCAGATATATTGCTGTGTGAAAAATATCCAAGTAAAAGATGAAACAGTTTGTTGGCCTCCCACATTCCAGCCATAGAATTGCTCTTGGTGACTTGCCTTGGGCTGAATCTCAGCCTCTATATTTATGAAACTTTGCTGCCATAAAAATGACTAGGCGAGAAATGGTGCTGTGCTCACAGGGTTTGCATCAGTGAGATGGTCACCATTTTATTACACAAAATACCATGGAGTTTGGCATCTCCAGATTAGTACCAGTTCAGTATTCTGTCATGATATTTGGCCTTTTCAAGTAATTGTTATTGCTTGGGTTGGATAGAAACATAAACATTGTTCTTGCTATGGGCAGTATTTCCTTGAGTTTTCAGGAAGAAGCCAATGGGCTTTTTGAAAGACGGAGGCTTCAGCGGGTTGTGTGAACATGGCAATTTCATGTTCCTGGAAGACTTTAATGTTTTTATTTACTACCAACAGGGATAGTCAATATCATCAGCATATCTAAATATATCAATAATGAATTTAATTTACACTTTTGAGTTGAGAATAATTTGGGGGAGAAATTTTTTCTTTAGCCTATTTAAGGTTTTAGGATTTGATTTTCAGAATATTTTATATCTACTTATTTGTTTTTCTGGAAATACTCTTTATGTTAGGTTTGCCAAATCAATGGATACTTAAATCATCATAGCTCTCAAAACACCTTTAATGTAAATTTCATTGGCCATCTGTGTGTTTTTCCTCTGGTATGCAGTAAAGTCAGGGTTATGTAGACCATTGTCCAGTTGACTGAAAGTTTCTGGAGTATCTAGGTCCCTTGCCCCTTCTTTTCTCTTTCTTGTTTTTTTCTACCTGTATTTTGATCTGTTTATATCTTCACAGAAGGAGGAATAGGGCCATTAAGCAAACAATGCTTATTATGTGTGTATGCCCTATTATGTCTCAGTGTGATGGGAGTGTGCTACTCACCTGGGGAGATGGTATCTATGAAAAAGTTCTGATTCATTCAAGATGGCTTATTATTAGGTTGTGAGATAGTTTAGACTATATGAGAGGGGTGAGAGACACAGAAGAAAAGGTAGGGCTGAGGAGAGGCAGCATCATGAGAATTTGAGGAGAAATAAGACAGAGTATAATGGAACTTCAGGGGGCTGTTTTCAGCCAGGGATTTGTGATGGGCAAATGGCAGAAATGACTGGGGGCAAAGTGGGCTGGATTATGAAGGGCTTTGATTGTTGGACAGGGCCTGAGTTTAGAAGGACATGTAAGAGGATTTTTGGCTTTGTGTGGTAGGTGATGGGAAGGCATTGATTTTGACCGAATCCCTGAAATTCAAAAGAATTATTATTCCTTGTAAGGAGCTTTGGCTAAAGTCTTGACAGCAAAACTAAATGAAAGTTTAAAATTAAGTTTGGTAAAATTTTTCAGTTAACTTTAAAAGTTTTAATCCTTCTGATTTTCAGAGATGACTGAGAATTAGTTTAATGTCATTTTTTCCCTCTTTATCTTGCCCCTTTGTGTGTTCATTGATAAAAGATTTACATTTGAAATTTTATTACACATTCCAGTAGAAAAATTTCATATTGTTGATAAATGCATCTTTTTAAAAATCCTTGCTGTTATTGGAACACTGCTAATTTTATTAACACTTTCTCAAAGGAAAAACATGAAAGAAATAAAAGCCTAAGCAACCCCTTCATTATCTTGTCTGCCCTTGCTTTACTCACTTTGCTGAATTTTCTAATGGAAAAAAAAGGGGTTGCCTAGTACTTTTCTTTTCATATGACATTTTAGCACTCCTCCAGTCCATTGCTGTAATGAAAATTGGCCGCTCTTGAGAAAAACAGTAACCATTCAGTGTAGAGCACCTGCTACATGGGCTGTGAACAACAGGAGAACCTCTCCAGTTCAAATATGATGCCATTCTTCAAATGTATTAGCAGCAACCCTGTTAGATGCTCAAATGTTAGTCAGACTCAGGGCAGGAGGTGGGCAGGCCATTTCATCCCAAATGCCTAGTCATCTGTCATCTTGCTCACAATGATCAGAAGTTTGACATTTGAAGGCAGTGATGCCCCAAAGGCTTTACCATTTATCTTTGGATATTTCAGAAAGAAGTTAAGGCACAAACTGTCTTAGCATTAACATAAAAGATTATTAGGTCCTTAACCAGTTGTTTTTTTAAATGAAACAATCCATTCACTGGTAGTTAAAGCAATATTGAATTAATTTGCTCTGAAGAATGACAGGCATAACTGTCACAAGAATGATGTTGTAACAAATACACTAGTTCAATATTGAATGTTGTAGAAGCTATTATCTTAGGTGTCTATACTTATTGCGTGGTGGAGCCATTGATCAGAATTTGTTAGCAAGTCTCCTTTGGGAATTTCTCTGAGATAGTCGATAAGGCACACAAAATAACCACACTCCTTTTCCTTAAATTTGAAATGATACCACCTAAAAGTGTCACTGCAGTTTTTAACCAGCTTTGCCTTAAGTGACTTTTGGCTGTCCCCTAAATAAGGTCTGCTTTTCAAGAATGAGGATCTGTCATCAATGAAGATAATCAAAAGAATGTGCTCAAAGTCTAGGACAGAAATTTCATAAGTGGGTCTTCAAGTGATTTTCATCAATGGCAACATCACTGGAGCAGCATCATGCCTGCAGATGACTGATCTGAACAAGAACATATGCAACTAAGTAACAATTTTTTTTTGCATTTGTTAAGCAATAACTGGTGTAATGACAGCATAGGATTTGGAGCCAGACAAATTGGGTCTAATTCTATTTCTGCTGCTTTGGAGATGTTACTAGCTATGAGAACCTCAGGTGCTTTAGGGTGAAAGGGAGATTGAAATAGTCATTTCCTACATGTTTGTCAAGACTGACTTAACTGGAATGAAGTAAAACTGAATTAAATGTATGTATATTTATTTATAAGTATCTATACTTAGATGTGTATACTTATTTATTCATCTGTCCATATGTCTATCCATCTGTCTGTCAGTCCGTCCATCCATCCATCCATCCATTCATCCATCCATCCACCCTATAAAACAAAAGCCCAATAAATGTATTTGTTACCAACACAAAAACGGTCATTTTGATGATACCTCCCCTTCTCTGTGGATTAAACTTTCTGGATGCCTTCACTGGTGGTTCTCTTCCTTTCTCCTCCTCTATCTCTTATACCTTCCTTATCCCTTTAAAGTATTCTTTCTCTTCTCTGTCATCATTTTCTTTTCTTTTCTTTTTTTTCATCATTCCCACTTACAAAACTTTCTTATAAATGAAGACTGGGCTCAGGAGTGGGCCTGCTACCTCCTCATGTAGAGGCAGTGAGGATGGACAGAGTCAGTGGAATCCACTTGGACATCACATTTCATGCTGATCTGGATGGACATTTACTCTATTTCCCATGGTAAACAAGGCCAAGTCCGGGGGCCTCTCCGCTTTCCTTACACCATCTCTATAGGAGGCTGGACTGCTCTTCTGAAGGGAAGGCATTCCTCCTCTACTACCTGCTCTTCTCTCGTTAAGCACTTTCCATATCAAGAGTGAGAGAATATACTTCACAATGAAATTAGAGTTTCCTCTCCTGTTTTTGCAGTTAATTAGACATCAGGTCTGTGATTCTCAACTAGGGTGCCAGGACCTTCTATAGGGTTTTTTCTGATAAGGGGCAGGCAGGTTGTGAGCAGTTTGGGAAGCATATTCACTATTATAAAGCAATATTAAGATAAAGCCAAATGAAACAAAATATTGTTATTTTCTTAAATAAAACTGCAGAAAACAAATGTGAAGGACTGGTCTTTGTGAAGCTACACTATCTTTGGAGTGATAGAGATTATCAATAGGAGGTTTTAGTATCTGATGTTTTTGTTAGACAAGGGAACTACAGGAGAATATTGTACTCATCAAAAGGGGCTTAAGTTTTTAAAAAGCACAAAAACTGTTGAGAAACATTGTATTTGTACAAAATTAGCAAAATAGACATCACAACTGAAGCAAGATAGCCTGACCTGGAGGTTTCTGGGAGACTTAGTCCTGTGTTTAATGAGAAGCTGGCTGGGGCTGACCAGCCCATTGTATTTGTTTGGGGCATCTGAGAAAACCTGTCCATCAGAGAAAATGCAGATGAGGTCTTAATTATAATAAGTTCTACTTTGTACTTCAATAACTAGAATTAATAGACCCTGTATGAGCTGGAGATATTAAATTGATGATAACCCCAATGCCATCGGCAATTTCATCATTCCTTAGGAAAAATGCAACACTACAAGTTACACTCAAAACCTTAAAAATCTCTAGTTTCATTAAAGTAAATTTTCTAATATTGGTACTTTGGATATTCAGTTTTGGGTATTATACCTTGCACACCTAATGACATATATTTAATTAACTATTATACATTAAAGGGCAGATAAGTATTTGGTATAAGCATACACTCTAGAAAGCAGCAACTTTCGAAGGTAGCTCTCTGATTGATTGACAATGAACTCTACATGGAATATCTTGGGTTGTGAGGAGTAAACATGGATAAAAGCAACATCTCTTGGAAACAACATTGGATTTCAATAGCCATGGGTTTGAATCTTGACTATGGCATTTAATAACTGAGTGGACCGGGTGATATATCTAACATTTTAAGCCTCAGTTTCCTCACCTATTAATTGAGGATAATGTGACTCTCTCTGCGGGGATTTTGTAAGGTTTGAAAATGTGCTTGAAAAGCACCTAGCAAAATGCCAGGTCATAGTGCAGTTCCAAAGCTCATTGTTGTCATTGTGCACATTGACTAACTTTTCTAGCTAATGTTAAGTTTGACTTATTCACTAGTATGTGTAATATATTCATTGCTAACTCTTTAAACAGACAGACTGAATCAGTTTACAGCACCCACTAATAAGACATGATGCACAAGAAGATGGGAAGTGGGCAGAGAAGGTGAGGTCACTTTACTGTCAACCCATTTGATGTTGATGTTATGATATACAAGCAAGGGAAGTTGAAAGCCACTCCCAGGAGCAGTCTTGGCTCTGTACTGGGGTCTGCTCCCTCCAGCAGGTGCAGATGCAGCCTGACTGAGCTCCAGCCCTTTGGAGCTTCTGACATTGCAGAAAGCCCTGCTCTTTCGACCATAGAACTGTTGGCATAATGTAAGATAAGGAGGTTGACCCATAACTGGCAGAGCTTGTGCGAGAGCTCTGGGGTTTGTTATTGGTTTTCTGCCCTCCACCAAATTCTACTATGTTTTGTCCATCTCATAAGTAACATGTAAGCTCATTAACGGTGGGGCCTATATTCTCTGTATCTCTTTGCACTCAGGATAAACTTATTGACTGGGAGAAGGGAGAGGAACCATGGTTTTGTAGGCTGGTTGGTCGCTGATTGCCACCTGACTGGCTGTTGGATGCTGGCTCTTTCGACGATTAGCTGTCTGGGCTTCTCTTGATAAGAAACACGTGCCCTTTTTCTGACCCTGGTAAGCAAGGGTTTTTTGAGGTTGAGCAGAAGAAGAAAGAAGAGGGAGGTGATAATTAATTATGATTATCTTTGTTAATGGAGCAGGAGTAAGATTTGGTGAGGTGAATGATAAATCTATTATTGAAGGCCATGTGTATGAATCATCTATTCATTTCTTCAAATAAAATATCTTTACTGTGTTTTTCTGATTATGCAAGTAATACACATTTATCTGAAAAATATTCACACAATGCCAAAAAATAGGAAGAGAAAAGTAGAAATGCCGTGGAGTGCCAGCCCTCTGAGATGGCTCCCATCAACATTCAATGACCTATTCTCTCATGAAAGTTTTTATGCATATAGATACAAAAATAGTTGCTGCAAATTCATACAAATCACATTACAATAATGTTTATTAAATTTGCATGCATGATTTTTCTGTCACATTAAAATTGGTGCACATACACTGCTTTGTGCCTTGTTTTCCTCTGTTAACGTCATGGAGATCTCCATGTTAACAAGATGGCTCTAACTCATGGTCTCTCAACCTCAGCTGCACTAACATTTTGGGCTTCACAATTCTTTGTTGTGCAACAGCTGTTTTGCCCGTGGTAGAAGGTTTAATATTATAGTATTGCTGTCAGCTGCCTACTAGATCTCAACAATACCTAGAACTCTTCTGGCTCCTGCCCAGGTTGTGACACCACAAATGTCTCCAGACATGGCCACATGTGCCCCTGGGCCACAAAAATTGCCCCTGGTTTAAAACTACTGATCTGATTCTTTCAAAAGTAACATATATTTCACAGTACAAATGTGCCTCTTATTATTTTTTTGTAATCATTCCTTTACTGGGTCATTCAGTTTGTTTCCAGTTTCTTTTTTTTGCCCATTGAATTTATGATTTAGGATGCCCTTGGTCCAAGGTATTATTTAGAATCCTGAAAGCTCTTCAGAGACAATAACCCAGGTCTCTCCCTATGCAAACACAACAAGGTGAGCCTAGATTCATTCACTTTACTCCTGGTGAGCCCAAAGAGCAGCCGTAAAGGAGTGAAGCTGATGACTGGACTGTGATACACTGGGGAGCCACGCCCCATCCGCCATGGGCAGGTGCTCTTCTGCTCCAGATGATGGCTGCCAGGTGGAAATGAGGGCTCAGCATTAGAAAATATTCTGTTTTTTAAGACAAGCTGGAACCCTGTCTTCTATGTGAAAAAAATTTCAAATATTTTAAGGTTGAAAACTAATTTAATTTTTTGGAACACACTGTACAGGCTAAACAAATGAGGTCTCCTGCCCAGATCTGGCCCCCAGGTTGATATTTGTCAGGATGTGATCTCTGCCTTATTGTGCTTTTGGTTCCTTGACTGACTAATGATGAGGATCTAGTGCAATTCTTTGGCTGTGAGCACTGAGCCATGACCCACCCTGGCTGCGTGATGCTTGCCCCTCCCTGGATTCCCGTCCTGTCCTGGAGAGCACCCATACTGTCCCAGCCCACACTGTGTCCATGTCCAGTGCTGTCTGAGCTGCCTGGAAGCTTGGCCGCTGCTGACCTACATGTTCTCTGGAGAATCAGGGTCAGTGCGCTTGGTGCCTCAGAATCTGCCTACCTTTAGCCTCAGACTTATCTTCACTCGGCCTGGGGTGGGTCTGTGGGATGGGGCGTTTTCTGGAACTTGGTGGCTTTTAGCAACATGGAAGCTACAGTGCTTTTTATAATCTATTGTTCATGCAGAGAGCATGTAGCTCATTTATTTACCTGGTTTCCCTCTGAGGTAGAATGTTAGAGCTGGAAGGGACATTGGATATCTCTGAATCCAACATTTTATTTCACAGTGGAAAAGCAAGGCTTAGGAAAGGGTGGCAACTTAGTGGAGGCTCTATCACCAGTCCAGGCGTGGGCGACTCCCCGGCTCCTGCCACCCTTCCCGGGGGTCCTACCCTTTACCTCTCTAATAGCACAGTCTCATAGAAACGCTCTTTCTTTTTTATTTTAATTTAGAAAATTAAATATAATGGGATGACATTGATTAATAAAAATACATAGGTTTCAGATAAACATTTCTATAGCATTTGAACTGTTGATTGTATTGTGTGTCCATCACCCAAAGTCAAATCATTTTTCATCAGTGTATGCTTGTCCCTCTTTACTCCTCTCCACCGCCCCCCACCCTGTACCCCTGGTAACCACTTCACTTTTATTTGTGTCCAAGGGTCTTAGTTTTATATTCCACCTAGTGTCATATTGTTCTTAGCTTTTTCTTCTTTATTTATTTCACTCAGTATAGTGTTCTCAAGGTCCATCCATGTTACAGTAATGGCAATGCGTCATCATTTCTATAGCTGAGTAGTATTCCATTGTGTAGACCAGGGGTAGTCAACCTTTTTATACCTACCGCCCAGTTTTGTATCTCTGTTAGTACTAAAATTTTCTAACTGCCCACCGGTTCTCAGTAATGGTGATTTATAAAGTAGGAAGTAACTTTACTTTATAAAATGTATAAAGCAGAGTTACAGCAAGTTAAAGCATATAATAATAATTACTTACCAAGTACTTTATGTCAGATTTTTGCTAAGTTTGGAAGAAAAAAAATCTTTATAAAACAACTTACTATAGTTAAATCTATCTTTTTATTTATACTTTGGTTGCTCTGCTACCTCCCACCATGAAAGCTGGAACGCCCACTAGTGGGCAGTAGGGACCAGGTTGTCTACCACTGGTGTATATGTGCCACATCTTCTTTACCCAATCCTCTTTTGAGGGATACTTTGGTTGTTTCCATGTCCTGGCCACTGTGAATAATGCAGTGATGAACATGGGGGTGCATGTGTCTTTGTGTATCAGTGTTTTTGAGCTTTTGTGGTAGATACCCCGTAGAGGGATTGCTGGGTCATATGGTAGCTCTGTTCTTAGTTTTTTGAGGAATCACCATACTTACTTCCATAACGGCATTACCAGTTTATGTTTCCACCAGCAGTGAATGAGGGTTTCTTTTACTCCACAAGCCTCTCCAACACCTATTACCTGTCTTGTTGATAACAGTCAATCTGACACATGTGAGGTGGTATCTCATTGTAGTTTTGATTTGCATTTCTCTAATAGCTAATGAAGATGGGCATCTTTTCATATATCTTTTGGCCATTTGTATGTCTTGTTGGGAGAAGTGTCTGTTCAGGTCCTCACCCCATTTTTAATTGGATTGTTTGCCTGTCTGTTGCTGAGTTTTGTGAGTTTTTTTATATATTTTGAATATTAACCCCTCATCAGAGCTATTGTTTGTGAATATTATCTCCCATTTGATTGGCTGCCTTTTTGTTTTGTTATCGGTTTCTTTGCATATGTTGAACCATCCTTGTGCTCCTGGAATGAATCCCACTTGATCATGATGTATTATTATTTTTTAATGTATTGTTGTATTTGATTTGCTAGCATTTTTGTTCAGAATTTTTATATCTGTATTCATTAGAGATACTGGTCTATAATTTTGTGTGGGTGTGTGTTGTCCTTGCCAGGTTTTGGTATGAGGGTTATGTTGGCCTCAAAAAATGTGTTAGGAAATATTGCTTCTTTTTCTATTTTTGGAAGACTTTGAGAATAATGGGTACCAAATTTTCTTTGAATGTTTGATCGAATTCACTAGTGTAGCCATCTGGTCCTAAACGTTTATTTTGGGGAGGTTTAAAACCCTTTTTTCTGATTCCGCTCTCCAGCTGACTTCTCTGATTGCCCATGTTTCTATGACAGGATTCTTCTCTGGGAGGCGACACTTAGATGCCATGTGTTTATCTGAGTTCCTGCAAAGGTAATTGATGCCTCTCCCTCAAGTCTTTCAAGACAACAACCTTGTTCTTCTGTTTGGGCATTGCTTTAAAGAGGAGGTTTTTCATTTGGGAATAGATTAGAGAAATGTTTTGTGCTGTTCCACTAGCTCAAAGACCAGATTATATCAGATTTGCAGATGCTGCCTTAATAAATTAGATATTAGGCTGGTGATAATTTTGAAGACACAGCAACATGTGATAATTAGCAAGCTTTAAGTGAGATGGGATTGACTGACAGTTTGCCCCTTTGATCGGAAACACACTTCTCTGTGGTTCTTAGGAATTCAACTTGCTGGCTTTCTACATCCACAGCTGCCAACAGCTCTTAACTGCTGAAGAAAGCAGGCAGATTGGGAAGCCCAAGAGAAATACCATGTGTTAGAATAGGCTTTTATCCCAGTACCCACTCTACTGCCAGTATAATGTCAGCACAGTCTGAGAAATGCTTTGGGACTGCCCACCAGCTTGACACCTGTGTTGGCCAAGGTCAGAACGCTTAGGAATCTGCTTGCTGGCAGTTTCAGCAGCAGAGTGATAGTATGCTCCAGGAGAGAAGAAAGTGTGCTCAATGGAATGTCTGGAGACCTGAATTTCCCTATTCCTTAACTTCTCTGAGCCTTGGTAGGCTTATCTGGAGCATAGGGCCACATTAAATTGCGTTTTCCATCCTTCAGAGATAAAATTAAAGCCAATTGCATGTAGATATGCATCCACACACATCCACACACATGTGCCGTGTGTCTTAGGTATGGATTGAAATATGTTCTTCAAGAATTTACATGTTAAAGTCCTAACTCCTAGTATCTCAGAATATAATTCTATTTTCAAATAAAGTTGTTGCAGATGCAATTAATTAGTATGAGGTCATACTGTAGTAGGGTGACCCCAATCTTATGACTGGTATTCTTGAAAAAGGGACAACTTGGACCCAGAAATACACCCAGGGAAAACATGGTACAAAGACAGTTATACTGCCACAAGCCTAGAAACTAACAGAAGCCAGTTGAGAGGCCTGGAATAGGTCCTTTCCTAGTTCCTTTATTGAGGGCATGGCCCTGCTGAGACCTTGACATTGAACTTCTAGCCATTAGAACACTGACTGAAACAATAAATTTCTGTTGTTCAAGTCACTTGGTGTGTAGTACTTTTTAATGGCATCCTTAGAAAACTAATATAATATGTATAAATAAGTGAAGAACTATTTCTGTCTCTCTCTCTCTCTCTCTCTCTCTCTCTCTCTCTCTCTCACACACACACACACACACACACACACAATTACTTGAAATATTTAAGGCTCAACAGCAGCCCCTAGTATATATTGGGCCAGTACCAACCTGGTCATGGCCATGTGGAGCTAATTGGTTCCCAGTCGCAGGCTGGACTGGTGGTGATAGCAGATGAGACAGTAGGACCCCTGATGTGGCACACATTATATTAGTCAGGAGTACTCTAGAGCCTGGGATCTCTAGATCTCTGCTCTGTGTATCCTCTGGGTCCACCTCTTTCTAAACCTCAACATAAGTTGATCCAGGAACTTCAAATCATACAACCAGTTACCCATGGCCACACTGCATGCCACTTCTTGCCTTTGTCTGTTTGTTTTATGTTTTACTACTCTCCTTTTGTCCCACTTCTGTGGACTCAGAAGATGTTAATAAACTGAAATAAGTGATGAGCTCATTGCCACTGAAATCTCAAGAATATTCTACTGGAGGACGATTCCAGAAATGAGGAATGTCTCATAAACCCCTCTTGTATCTGCTGTTGTCCAGTAGGGTTCTGGGCAGTGGTGCATCAGGCTGAGCATTTTCAGGCTCTCGGTGAGCTCTCAGGGACTCATCTCTGCAGGAAAAAAGAGTCCCTAAATAACTCCTGTCCCAACAAACAGCCCAACAGTGAGTGCACCACCACTCAGCACATTAACCATATTTACTGCCTAAGAGACAGAAAGCAGCCTGTCTCATTTAATGAGGAAGCTGTAAAGTTTTAGTGAATGGGAAGTAAATCAGGCCTCTGGTCTGCCTTGTAAAAATGCACTGCCTCATGCTGCGGTTCACACTTCACTTGTGTGAGTGTATTTTTATTCCTTTGCATAAATAAAGCATGATTCAAAGCCACCCTCTTGACTTGCTCCTGGCGCTGGGTTGGACAACCTAGAACTTAAAGTTGATACTGTGTTTTTGATGATGAGACCTGAGTATTAGTATGCAATACCTAAATACTTGTGAGATTTAAAAAGCTCTAACCCAGGGGTCCCCAAACTACGGACCGCGGGCCGCATGCAGCCCCCTGAGGCCATTTATCCGGCCCCCGCTGCACTTCCAGAAAGGGCACCTCTTTCATTGGTGGTCAATGAGAGGAGCACATTGACCATCTCATTAGCCAAAAACAGGCCCATAGTTCCCATTGAAATACTGGTCAGTTTGTTGATTATTTGTTCTTTATTTTAAATATTGTATTTGTTCCCATTTTGTTTTTTTTACTTTAAAATAAGATATGTGCAGTGTGCATAGGGATTTGTTCATAGTTTTTTTTTTTTTTATATAGTCTGGCCCTCCAACAGTCTGAAGGACAGTGAACTGGCCCCCTGTGTAAAAAGTTTGGGGACCCCTGCTCTAACCTGAGAAGGGGCCAAATAAAGAGGTTCCCCCACCTCTACCTCCCCTCAGTCTCTGTGAGAAGATATGAGCATCCCTGCTCCAGTCCTAGGCACAGAATAAGACCAAGAAATAGGCTGCTCTCCACACATCAGAGCCAAGAGCACTTTGAGGATAAGAATAGATAAATCATTGGTCAAAGTGGCAAGTGCTAAATTGTGTTCTATGGTGACATGAATATGTTAAAGAGACATTGTTTTCTTTTTGACCCAGAGTATCTTAGGCAAAAGCCACTTTGTTGGCTATTATCAAGTCTGGTGTCCTTCTCTCTATTTTTCCTGGACCTTAATTTTAGAACTGATTAATAGAGAAGAGCAAGCATCTTATAGAGATTTGGGAGGGTCCTGGTTAGAAGGCTTCAGGCTGCCCAGTTCACGGGGTAGGCTGAGGCAGGGGGCGGTGCCTGGAACGGAGGACAAATCAGAGAACTGGGGTGTGGAAAGCTGCCAAGTTTGAGCTGCAGAAAAGTGTTCACAGTGGATTATCAAAGACTGCAGCACTTGAATCAAATACGGTGCCTGTGGGTGTCTGACAGTCGGGGAAAGGAAGGTGAAGGGAAGCTGTTAGGGTGCATGTCAGAACAAGCAGGCCTGCTCTTCCAGAGGGATCGCTGCGCCTCTGGGGAAGCTTTTTCTGGATAGCTTAGGTTTATTGAAAGTACCTGGAATGCATGTGACAGAGGATGTTGTCTATTTAGTTTATCGGATTCTTTTTTATTTTTTTTGGTTTTACCTAAACGGTAATGTTCTTTTAGGGCATGTTCCATTTTATATATTATATTCTGTTAATAGGCATTATCTTTAGGTAAGAATTTTATATACAGTTTTGCCATTGAGAATAACAGGCAATAAATAATGCTATAGTCTAAAGAGGGCCATGGACATGGCCACTGAGTCTGAGGAGACAACACAGAAATAGCGGAAGCCTGCACCTTCTCCAGCCTGTGTAAAAAGAAGACTGGGAAGTGAGCAAGATGTGAGCTGTGGGTATTGACCTTCGGGGAGGCTCTTACCCTCTCAATTCTCCCAAGAACCTTTTCTTTCAAGTCAAATAAAGGGGTATGTGCAAGAAGCAGAGACTAGCACCTAGCACCCCTCCCAGCTGGGTGCATGTGGAGAATCCATGGGTCTGCTCTGAGGCACCTGTGGAGCAGAGTGGGCTGCAGTGAGAAAGGTTCGGCGGCATATATCCCAGCAGTCTGAGGGCATGTGAGAGTGGGACAGTGTCATCTTACTGCCCATAGAGGCCTGAAGTCTAGATGTTGTCTGGGGAAGCCCTAATGGCAAGAGGAGAAGCGGGATCTGTACACTATGTTTGACTCAGTAGCATGAGTGAGTTTTCTGTGGGTTGAGTGCTTATTGCAGAGAGTAGCAGTGCTTATTGCTAGGCTATGGGACTAGTACATGATACTGTGGACATGACATGTGAGGTAGTGGAGGGAGGTGTTCAGGGGGTAGCCATAGAGTGTATCTTCATGTGAGAGAACTAGGAATGAGCCCCCCAAACTCAGCCTTGCAGCCCGTGGGAGAGCCAGCACTGAAACACCTCGACCCACTGAGAGCATTGTGATCCAGCCCATATGGAATCAAAACAATGGGCACAGTTATGTAAACTTCTGGTTTCCTTTCCTCTTCTCTCCCTTTCTCCTGCCCATTGCGAGTCAGAAAAGGAAGAGAGAAGAGATAGAGGAAGAGGAGCAAAACAGACCATACCTCCTTTGTCCCTTCTGATCTTGATCCAACGTTTGGACCTGAGCAAAGAGTAGGTTGGAAGCTTGAAATTCATGTGAGACTCAACTTGTTGTTACATTGAACTGTACCAGTTAAAAGAAAAAAGGGAGTCAGTCCCAGAATGGACTTATTCTTTTGTAACTACGAGTTCAAAAAATCAGTATACTTGTTAAAATAATTCTTCCTGACGTTTTCATATCATTGCACAATAGAAAATGATACTTCGATTGGTAAGACAAACTGAGGCAAATAGGCATGCCTATTTATGCCTAGAGGTCACTAGAGGTGATTGGTTGAAGGTTTTCAGTCCCCCTGCCAAGGGCCCTGTCCCAATGACTGATGACCAGCCAAGCCATTGAATGGGACATTCTGTTTCACACTGTATAACCTCAGAGTGACCAGGGAGAATTCTTCATCTTTCTTTATGGAAGAATATATATATATAGCCTTCTTAAGATCACATGGGTCACAGAAATGTCAAGGTTTACATTCTCATCTGCATGTAGCATTGAAACAGCAAAGAGTAATGAACAAATATTGGCCTGGGAGACAAAGTTCCAACATTGTTCATGGGCTGTTGTTACATTGGGCAGGACACTCGATCTGTTTGGGCTTTTGTTTCCTTAGTTGTCACATGAGGACATTGGGGAGCAAGCATTTAATAAATAGCAGCCATCAGCACCACCGTCACCACCATACTCCCAGATGGGGTCGTATGAGGAAGGAGCAAGAAGTATCTGGTTCAATTAGGTCATCAAAATTTGATCAAATGGCTATGACACATGGGACACAAAAGGCAACATGAAACTCCCCCAGAGCATGAAAAGTGGGACATTTTATACTCTCAGGCTCAAGGACTGAAGTCCTCAGTGTCACTCTCTAGGACAGACGATATGTGATTGCAAGTCTCTGTGTGGCCTCTGAGACCTTTCCTGGGATGTTTTTTACTCCCTGCAGCAGCAGCACATCCTGGTCAGATACTGGGTGGCTACGGGGTGGGGCCAATTCCTTTCTACAAGCATTCAGAAGAGGCAATATGGCTAGCAGAATGCTCACTGCCATCTGATGTATGAAATATTAAAACGGATTTGGGGCCCTGGCCGGTTGGCTCAGTGGTAGAGTGTCAACCTGGTGTGCAGGAGTCCCGGGTTCGATTCCTGGCCAGGGCACACAGGAGAAGCGCCCATCTGCTTCTCCACCCCTCCCCCTCTCCTTCCTCTCTGTCTCTCTCTTCCCCTCCCGCAGCCAAGGCTCCATTGGAGCAAAGTTTGCCCGGGCGCTGAGGATGGCTCTGTGGCCTCTGCCTCAGGTGCTAGAATGGCTCTGATTGCGGCAGAGCGATGCCCCAGATGGGCAGAGCATCGCCCCCTGGTGGGCATGCTGGGTGGATCCCAGTCGGGTGCATGAGGGAGTCTGTCTGACTGCCTCCCATTTCCAACTTCGGAAAAATACAAAAAAAAAATGGATTTGGGATATTCATGGCATGTCAGTACTGTGTTTGGTCAAATATCAAATTTTAGCTGCTATTTGCCCAAAGACCTAGAAATTATTATCTGAGGGGAGAGTGGCATATATGTCTGGTAGGCATGAGGTTCACTTTTGAAAAATTTACTTTTTCTCAGGCAAGGAACTCATAATCAGAAATCTAGATAGAAAGAATTCTTTCTTATGAATTGACTTCCATTAATCAATAATATATATAAAATAATATATTGATTAACTCCCTGCCTTCTTCCTTCCTTTGATCCTACCTTTTGGTTTGGGTTCCTTTGAAAGCAAAAGCCTTGAGTGCAGGTGGTTCATTTGGGATGTGATCCTAGGAAGAGGAGTGAGAAAGCAGGGACAGTGAGACAAGGAAGGAGGAAGGTCAATACCAGAGTGCATCATCAAGCTCATTGCTATAAGAAATGGGAGCTCAGTGGCTCCAGATTTTCTGAGGAGCATGTAGGTAAGAGAATGGAGCCTTTACTCTCCAGCTTCCTCTCCTCACTGCTCGTTATCCCCAAGGTCATCACCTTCCCCGTACTGATGGCCTGCATGCATAGATCAGCTTGGTGAGCTCCCAGGACTTTGGAGAAGATCCTGGAGCAGAATGCACATCAACCCTGAGGTGGGACACTGTCCTGGGAGCTGTCCAGCCACATAGAGCTGAAACCAGATATGGATTGGTAGATGTGACCAAGGTACCAGAATTGTATGCTTATTCAAAAAGGATCTGCAGGCCAGAAGGGATTGACAAGAAATATTCAGAGTAATAAAAAACAAAGACCTACAACCAAGATTCCTCTACCCAGAAATGCTATCATTTAGAATTGAGACATATAAAGAGCTTTCCAGACAAGGAAAAGCTAAAGGAGTTCATCACCAAACCAGTATTATATGAAATATTAAAGGATCTTTTTTAAGAAGAAGAAAAAGATTTAAAAAATAAACAATAAAATGGCAATAAATATGTATTATTAACAGATGAAACTAAAAAATAAACAGAAAAGCAGACTCATAGATACAGAGAACATTTTGACAGTTTCCAGATTTTGAGGTTGGGGGCTGGGAAGTTGGTTAAAAACAGTGACGGAATTAAGAAGTACAAACTATTTTTTACAAAATAGTCATAGGAATGAAAAGTACAGCATAGGGAATATAGTTAATAATATTCTAATAACCATGCATAGTGTCAGATGGGCACTGGATTTATCAGGATGATCACTTAGTCTAATCCCTGAGGTGTATTCTAGAAACTAATATAATGTATGTCAACTGTATTAAAAAATAAAGAGATAATTAAAATTAAAAAAGGATTTATAGTGGCTTGCAGACATGCATGTGTTAACATACATTTTAATATGTATTCAAATGAGTCAAAATAAGGATTCAGCAGCAAAGTTATTATGAGAACAGATGTCATTTAATTCTATACATGTAGATGTAGGATGCAAATAAAAGCCTCTAAACTTTGAAATAGTTACAATGAACAGGGAATTGTGATAAAGCACAAACTTTACCATGACTAAAAGATGAAACTGAACCAGTTGTTCAGTAGAAACAATTATTTCTGGTACTAAAATAGAAATTTCTCCTGTGGGTGCTTAGACAGGATGAGGGGATGCAATGAGTCATATCCTGGCCAAAGTCTTCAATATAAAACTTGACATGAGTTTCATAATGTTGTTTCTTATATTTAAATACAGGCAAATAGTTTCCCCCATAGCATGGTTAGTGAAAGACAAGCTAAGGTGGGGAAGAGGCTATCAATCAGATAGAATGGCCCCATTAATAGATGGGTGATTTTAGACTAAAGGAATGCACCAATGACTTGCTGTGGGTCTGTCTCTTTTCATAACTCTCTCTTCCCTCAACTGGCTCTTATTCCTCCTTCTCTCTTTTCTTAAATAGCAGGAAGAGCATGGACTTTGAAGTGAAATTCAACTGTGCAAACTCACATTAATTTATCAATCACCAATAGATGGTAAAAAATAAATTATCTTTACTCTCCTATTTGCTACTTATTACCCGTATTGACTTGTTCTGATGATAGAAGCAGTATATGTTCTTTCAGAAACATTTGAAAAAGTATAAAAAAGAAATTTAAAAAAACCATCTACAATTTAACCATTCATATGCAAAAATGTGGTTAAATTATTTTCATAATTTCATTTCTAGACTTGTATAAGTACGTAGTTTTTTAAATTGTTACATATGCTGTTTTTTTGCCACATCATTATGTTATGAATATTTTCCCATGCTAATGAATATATACTAACATAATAACTTTTAATAGATCCATTATCATTTATCAAATAGTGTGCCATCATTTGTTTAATTATACATGATTATTAGATATCTAGAATGCTTCCAATTTTGGATTATTATAATTAAAAGCATGATAAACATCCCTACACATAATTCAATGAGTTTTTCATCCAAATGTTTCTTTGAAATCAACCCTTAGATTTAGAATTGCTGGAATAAATGATATGAAAATTACAAGGCTTTGATACATTTTGAAAAATTGCCTTTCAAATATGTTATATGCACTTACTCTCCCACCAGCAATTTATTAGCATGCTTGTCTCACCAAACTTATGTATCATGACAATATATACACAATATGTATCATAGCTATAGGCAGGCTTAGTCTAAAGTTGGAGACCAACCAGGGAAATAGAAACCAGTCTACGTATTACAGAAAAAGGAAATTTAATCCAGACATTGTTTGCCCAAGTGATGGAATAGCTGGGAAGCCAAACAAGATGCTATGGACTAAATTGTGTCTTTCCAAAATTGTGGGGCCCCTCTTCATGGGATTAGAGCTATTAAAAGGGGCAGCATAGGAGACCGAGCCCTTTCTCTCCCTTCCACACCCTCCCACGCTCTCCTTTCTTCCTTTCCTCTCTCCTCCTCTCCTCCTCCCCACCTCCCTCTCCCTCTTCCTCTCTCAAGCCAGGAACTAAATTGGTCAGCACTTTGATCTTAGATGTCCTAGCCTCCAGAACTTATGGGAAATAAATTTTTATTGTTTAAGCCACCCAGTTCGTGGTGTTTTGTTATGGGAGCCTGAGATGACTAACACACAGGCTGACTCAGATGACAACTACTAGAAGCCACTACTTTCCCAAGGCTAGAAGGATAAAGGGAGATGACAGCACTATCAGCAAAACCTGGGGGCGTCTGAAGGAGGCTAGAACCCTGGCAGCCTTTCCTCTGGGAGCTGAAACAACAGAGGAGATGAAACTTGAACAAGAGAGAAATGGAGAGAAGCACCATGACCCCCAATCCTTTATCAAGCCAGTGGCTGGCAGAACAATGTGAAGCCATGTGATGTGTGGACATGAGAAAGCAGCCGGGCAGGGCGGGGATGGGCGGGGAAGGATCCGAGTACAAAGAGAACGCTTTGCTTGGCGAACACAGTGCCTTTGAAAAGCTCTGCTGTCTTGCCTATGGATAGGATGTGACCTTTCAGGTTAGTTGGGGCCCAATGCCAACACAAGCAGGCATCCCCAAACTATGGCCCATGGGCCACATGCGGCCCCCTGAGGCCATTTATCCGGCCCCCGCTGCACTTCCAGAAGGGGCACCTCTTTCATTGGTGGTCAGTGAGAGGAGCACTGTATGTGGCGGCCCTCCAACGGTCTGAGGGACAGTGAATTGGCCCCCTGTGTAAAAAGTTTGGGGACCCCTGCTACACAGACGCTTGACCCTGTAGCTGCTGAGGTTTGCACCCCTGCTTTAACTGATGTGCCCACTTGAGATGGTGATGGAGGGCAGGTTCAGGATTTTAAGAGTGGAGACACTATAAGGAAAGGCATAGGGCTGCAAAAGTCAATTTCTGCACCTTTTCTTAGGTAGCTTGGTTCTCTAAGGTTGTAATTTCTAAAACATGTAGGTAACTCTTGACCCTTACTATTCCATATTACAGTAAGTGAACGGGTTTCAAAGAGTGTCTGTTTTTGCCTTCTGTTGTGTGAAAATCTCTTTTACATGCATAGACTAAATTAGGCAGCATGATGTTCACGTGGGCTCAGTTTCAGTCTTTATAAATCATTGCAGCTGCTTAGGGAGCTGGCCAGTGCTAATGGCCACGGGTCCAGGATCCGCTCCTGACTAACGCTCACATTGGAAGCCCACCCCACACAGCCCGGCGTCTCTCCTTGACCACTGCGGGTCCCAGTAGACAGTTCACAATGTGGGTAGAAAGTGAGATGTCTGAGAACTACTCCGAAGCTGAGGGAACGAGCGAGGTTAGTCAACGTGGCAAGGACGGGCCGGTGACCTGACTGCAGGATCTGGAGGACTTTTGCCTGTCTCACCACAGCACAGCTCTTCACATGGCGGGGAGGCCCACTCAGGCCTGTGTCTCGCTGGAGGGGGAGGGCGCCTGATCTAAGCTCCTGAAGGTGTCATGTGGCGGCTATGAGGTAACCTGCCTGCTCCTCCAGGGTCCAGACTGTGAAGGTCCTGTCCTTTTTTTAAAACTCTCTCATTATTGCAGTGTGTCCTGTTGCAACATTTCCAAATGCAGAGAGAATGCGGCAGTCTGGACATGCAGCCTAGTGGTTCTTACGCTCCATGTTGAAATCCAATTTGATTTTGCTCATTTGTCTCTTTTAATTTGGTATAATCTCTTGTTTTAGGCTGGCCTCATTTGGATTGAGGATATCAGGGTGTGGGGACAATTTACTCTGACAAGCAATGGTTGCAGGAGCCGCAGGGACTGGGGCCTCAGGGCAGAGGTCCCGGAGCAGGTGAAGCCGCAGGGGTGGCCTGTCACATCTGTCTGAAGGGGGCACTCTCAACTTAGAGACCTCTGTGAAAGTTTTCAGATATGCAAAATTAGTTCTAAAAATTTTTAAATGATGTGTGGACTATAAAATCCACTTCTCTGAGCAAAATCTTCCCCAGGGACAGCTTGCCAAGTTGGACTTGTGCCACACACCAAGCTTGGGCCACAGCGAGGAGAGTGGATGCCCTGCCTGAAGGGACTTCAGTAGAGAAATGAAAGCGCCAAGCCCAGCTCTGCTGCAGGCAGAGTAAGCCTAAGACAGTCTGTTGAGGGACAGTCAGGACATGCCGCAGGCACCCCGACAGAAGAGGCTTTCCTTACGGTGTTTTTCTTTATAAGGTATTCACATGGAATATTAATTCTACTTTAAATAATTGAACTCCAAAGTATAGACAGACATGTAATCTGTTGTGGGGTCTGTGGTATGCAGCTGGGTTATAGGTGGGACCACTTTAATAATGAGGCTTTTCTGTACTTCACTAAACAAATCCCCTTGAGGAAAGGATTTATACTTTACTGATTTCCACTCTGGAGTGTTACAGTGAAATTCCTGTGTAAATAGTGAAATAGGATTTTTAAAGATCGCTTTTTCTAGGCAGGATGACTAATGAGAAAGGTAATCCCTTAAGATGTGCCCACATGCTCAGCAGCCCAGCCATCCAGAACTCCCCAAATGTGAAGCTCGGCAGGGAGTGGCGAAGCCAGACTGAAGGGAAATCTGGAGCAGAGCTTGCTTCAGGGCCTATCCAGCTGGGCCAGACTGGGTGGGGGTGGGACGAAGTCAGCAGGACACCTGTGTCAGGACTGGTGATTATCTCCGAACCCCCTGTGGCACTGGGCTCCTACCTCTTCCAAGGCTCCTGACGTGCTATATGCCAAGTACCAGTACACTTTTCCTCCAGCGGGCCACGAGGGTCTCGGGGTAGGGCCAGTGTCTTCATATTCTAGTGCCTACCAGATGGCTGTTATGAAGAGACATATTGAATGTCAACTGAATGAATAAATAAATGATAAACCGAATAAAAACATTAGCAGGTGTACAGCATTAGGGAGATTCAGCAAAAGGTGGCGGTACTGGCTGGCAGGTGAGTGGGGTGTGGTGACAGACAGCTTGGAGCCAGTAACGTGTGGAAACTCAGGCCGGTGGCGTTAGGGCAAAGTGACATGTGGGCCCTCGCTTTGGGGCTAAAAGCTGGTCATCAAGGCTGGACTCGGGTCGAAGGAAACAGGACCTGGAATCAGGTAAGGAGATGGGAGAACAGAGCACAGCTTCAGGGCAGCAGAGAGCTAAAGGTAAGATTGGATGCTCCAGCATCAAAGAAATTCAAGTTCAAGCCTTAGCTCTACTTTTCCCTAGCTGGGTGACCGAGCCATAGACTTGACCTCTCTCTGCCACAGTGTCCGCATCTCCTAATGGAGGTAAAGCTGTTGGAAAGATCAAACTAGATGTAGTGTGTGAAGCATTCAGTACCTAGCAGAATTATTAATGAAAATACAGGTAGAGTTCAATCTGTGACAGGACAGTTGATGTCGAGACTTTTGAGCAGTAACCAAGAGCTGTGGTCATAACCTCAGGCATTTTGAAAACCATACATTTCCTTGCCTTTGCCCCAACCAGGGTGTTGGGAATAGATATTGTATTTCAAAAGCTTCCTATGAGATTCTGATAACTCCCACACCATGCCCTCTTCCTCAGTTCACATTTTATTTCTGTAAATCACCGCACAAAACCAAGTAGGTCTCCTCTTGTTAGGGGATATAATGCCAGGCAGGTCCACAGTGGATTCGAGCAGATGGTAGAGAAACTGTGGAGCATGAAAGCATTTGGCCACTCCCATTTAATAGATTCTTGCAACGACAGATGAGCAAACAGGCAGGGGAAAACAGCTTCTCAGGCAAAGGAAGAGCAAAAATGGCCCCTGGCAGTGGTAGGCAGGCAACCCACAATCTGCCCTGAGGGCCAGCACTCATAGCCTTACGTAGGTTATACACATGTGGCTCTGCCACATGCTCATGCATGAATCATGCAAAGTACTTACAACCAGCAAACCAGTGAGGAAGCCTAACCTAGCTGTTTGCCCCACAGAGGATTTTCCTGGAGGTGCCAGTAAAGCAGCCCCAAAAGTGTGGACTTTGAAGGGTACTGGGCAGCAGGGCCGAGGCCGCCATGACAAACCACACTCACAGGGTTTGTGGCCCATAAGAGTTTTAGGGACTCATAGAAATGTTGTGAGTTCCTTTAAAATAAAGAGAGAACTTTCAGATTAAAGAAAGTGTTTTTATTAATGTAGTCATCTTTATACCAATGCCATCATTTAAAAAATACATTTTCTGAGAGAAACTGTGGAACTGGGAGACAAGATGGTGCTGGAGTAGGCGGACATACCAACATCTACCTCCCAGAACCAAAGTGGAATACAAACTAATTTGTAGAACTATCATCTGGAAAAACCAACTTTGGACTAAACTAAGAGGACTCTTCAACCAAGGAACACTGAAGAAGCCACACTGAGACTGGTAGGAAAAGCAGAAATGTAGAGAGGGCTGCCCAGTTCCCCAGAGCGAATGGCAGCAGGGAGAGACTCGCGTGGTGGGAAGTGAGTTTAGCAGAAGGGGAAGGGTCCTGAGCCCCAGGAACAAAGCCCCAGCCTGCAGCCCCAGAGCCCAGAAGAGGCATAAGGACAGTATTTAGCTGGAAATAAGTCAGGATACTGTTTGTGAGAGAGTCTGATTTTTCAGACCCAGGATCCTTCTTAAAGGAACCGCGCAGAACATCTCTCTCATAAACACTCACCCGAGGATCCTGGGGATGAAGGGAGAAAGGAGAGGACCACAGTAACAGGAAGAGAGTGTAATCTAGGAGGCACAGGGAGAAACATTTTGGGAAATAGCCACCCTAACCCCTGGGACAAGTCACTCCCCAAAGCTGAAGTGAATATTTCCCCCGGAAACAGCAATACCAGCAAAGGGAAGCAGGAGAACAGCCAAACAAGCTCCCCTGCAGCACTCAGAGCAGAGTTGCATAGAAGGAGGGAGCTTTTGGGTCTATAGCAGTGAGTCTTAGGGTCCGAGCTGCAACACCCCCACCCACGTGGCTGAGGGCTCACCAGAGGGCTGGTGGGAGCGGGAGACAAAAGTGCGGTTCTGCTGGCAGGGGCGGAAGCCAGCTGGCCACCACTGGGCTCAGTTGTGAGCTCAATCTTACCTGGCTGGGGGAACGGGGAGGTCAAATTCAGCTGCCGGCAGCCTGTAATCCAGCCTGGGGGAGAAGGGCGGGAACCCCAGAAAGGGTGGAGACAAGCCTCGGGGCAAGGGCAGAGGAGCACAGCCTTGCCCCGCCCATGCAACACAGGCTAGTGGTCTGATTGGTAGCCGGCTCCTCCCATGAGGGTGGAGCCAAAAGCCCAGAAAAGGCGGAGTTCCGCTACTGAACTGAGCTTGGGCACGTATTCCTGCCCGGTGGTAGAGCCAAGGCTAGCAGCCGTTCCTCGAGTGGGCTCCACTTGCAAGGGCAAGGCGAAAGCCCGGAAACAGGTGGAGACCTGCAGCTGAGCAAAGGTACTCGCCAGTGCCCTCAGGACAGAGCATAACGTCACACATGGGGGCGGGGCAAAGGCCAAGGCCAACAACGCTTGTACACCCAAGCGTGTGATCACAGCCACTCCCGTGAAGAGAAAATGTGGAGGCAGAGAAATACAACACAAATAAACCAAGAGAAATCCCCAGAAAAGGACCTAAGTGAATCAGATATAACCAAATTACCAGATGCACAGTTTAAAAAAATGATTGTTAGGATGCTCAAAAATATCAGAACAACCATACATGGCCATTATGAAAACCTAAATAAAGAGATAACACATATAAAAAAGGACATTGAGATAATAAAAAAGAATCAGTCAGAAATGACAAATACAATATCTGAAATAAAGAATACAATGGAAGGAATTAAAAGCAGGATGGATGAAGCAGAGAATCGAATCAGTGAGTTAGAGGACACGATAAATGAAGGTACAGAAGCAGAGCAGAAAAAAGAAAAGAGACTCAAAAAGTCTGAGGAAACTCTAAGAGAGCTCTGTGACAACATGAAGAGAAATAACATCCGCATCATAGGGGTTCCTGAAGAAGAAGAGAAAGAACAACGGATAGAGACTTTGTTCAAACAAATCATAGCGGAAAACTTCCCGCAATTAAGGCAGGAAAACATTTCACATGTTCAGGAAGCACAGAGAACTCCATTAAGGAGAAACCCAAAGAAACCAACACCAAGACACATCATAATTAAAATACCAAAGCTAAGTGATAAAGAGAAAATATTAAAAGCTGCTAGAGAAAAAAAGACTATTACCTACAAAGGAGCCCCCATAAGGATGACTTCTGACTTCTCAACAGAAACACTTGAGGCCAGAAGGGAATGGCAAGAAATATTCAAAGTAATGCAGAACAAGAACCTATAACCAAGACTACTTTATCCAGCAAGGCTATCATTTAAAATTGAAGGAGAAATAAAAAGCTTTACAGAAAAAAAAAAAAAAACTCAAGGAATTCACTGCAACCAAACCAAGGCTGCAAGAAATGCTAAGGGACCTGTTGTAAACAGATCAAAGGAAAAAAAGAATATAGCAAAAGAGGAATACAGTTTTAAAGAAAAAAAATGGCAATAAAAAATTACATATCAGTAATAACCTTAAATGTTAATGGATTAAATGATCCAATCAAGAGACATAGGATAAGAAAACAGGACCCATACATATGCTGTCTACAAGAGACACACCTTAAATCAAAAGAAGCACACAGACTGAAGATAAAAGGATGGAAAAAAATATTTCAGGCAAATGGAAATGAAAAAAAAGCTGGAGTAGCAATACTTATATCAGACAAAATGGACTTTAAAATAAAGACCATAGTTAGGATAAAGAAGGTCATTACATAATGATAAAGGAGAAATCAAAAAGGAAGATATAACAATTATAAATATCTACGCACCTAATATAGGAGCACCTAAATATATAAAGCAGACTTTGATAGACTTAAAGGGCGAGATCAACAGCAATACTATAATAGTAGGGGATTTCAATACCCCATTAACATCATTAGATAGAACCTCAAGAAAGAAAATTAACAAAGAAACAGCAGACTTAAAGGACATATTAAATCAACTCGATTTAATATATATATTCAGAACTTTTCACCCTAAAACAGCAGCATATACATTCTTTTCAAGCGCTCATGGTACATTCTCTAGAATAGACCACATGTTAGGGCACAAAAGTGGTCTCAACAAATTTAAAAAGATTGAAATCATATCCAGCACTTTCTTGGATCACAATGGCATTAAACTAGAAATCAACCACAATAGAAAAATTGAAAAACATTCAAACACTTGGAAACTAAATAGCATGTTATTAAATAATGAATGGGTTAACATTGAGATCAAAGAAGAAATTTAAAAATTCCTAGAAACAAACGATAATGAGCATACATTAACTCAAAATTTATGGGACTCAGCTAAAGTAGCCTTGAGAGGGAAGTTTATAGCATTACAGGCATACCTCAAGAAGCTAGAAAAAGCTCAAATAAACAACTTAACCCTGCATCTAAAAGAACTAGAAAAAGAACAGCAAGTAAAGCCCAGAGCTAATAGATGGAAGAAAATAATAAAGATCAGAGCAGAAATAAATGACATAGAGGCTAAAGAAACAATACAGAGGATCAATGAAACTAGGAGCTGGTTCTTTGAAAAGGTAAACAAGATCAATGAACCTTTAACGAGACTCATCAAGAAAAAAAGAGAGAGGACTCAAATAAATAAAATTAGAAACAAGAGTGGAGAAATAACAACTGACACAATAGAAATAAAAAATATTGTAAGAAAATACTAGGAAGAACTGTACGCCAAAACACTAGACAACCTAGATAAAATGGATAAATTCCTTGAATTATATAATCCAAAAATCAATCTGGAAGAATCAGAAAACCTAAACAGACCAATTACAACAAATGAGATTGAAACAGCTATCAAAAAACTCCCCAAAAAGAAAAGTCCTGGGCCTGATGGCTTCACAAGTGAATTCTACCAAATATTCAAAGAAGAACTAACTCCTATCCTTCACAAGCTATTTCAAAAAATTCAAGAGGAAGGAAGACTTCCAAACTCCTTTTATGAGGCAAGCATAATTCTGATTCCAAAACCAGGCAAAGACAACACAAAGAAAGAAAATTATAGGCCAATATCCCTGATGAACTTAGATGCAAAAATCCTCAACAAAATATTAGCAAACTGGATCCAGCAATATATGAAAAAAATCATACACCATGATCAAGTGGGATTTATTCTTGGGAGGCAAGGCTGGTACAATATTCGCAAATCAATCAATATGATTCATCACATAAACAAAAGAAAGGAGAAAAACCACATGATAATTTCAATAGATGCAGAAAAAGCATTTGATAAAATCCCCCACCCATTCATGATCAAAACTCTCAGCAAATTGGGAATACAGGGAACATACCTCAACATGATAAAGGCCATCTATGAGAAACCCACAGCCAACATCATACTCAATGGGCAAAAATTAAATGCAATCCCCTTAAGATCGGGAACAAGGCAGAGGTGCCCCCTTTCACCACTCTTATTCAACATAGTTCTGGAAGTCCTAGCCACAGCAATCAGATAAGAAAAAGAAATAAAAGGCATCCAAATTGGAAAAGAAGAAGTAAAACTATCATTATTTGCAGAGGATATGATATTGTACATAGAAAACCCTAAAGTCTCAGTCAAAAAAATACTAGACCTGATAAATGAATTCGGCAAGGTGGCAGGATATAAAATCAATACTCAGAAATCAGAGGCATTTTTATACACCAACAATGAACAGTCAGAAAGAGAAATTAAGAAATCAATCCCCTTTACCATTGCAACCAAAAAAATAAAGTACCTAGGAATAAATCTAACCAAGGAGATTAAACACTTGTACTCAGAAAATTATAAAACATTGATAAAAGAAATCAGGGAAGATACAAATAAGTGGAGGCATATACCGTCCTCATGGTTAGGAAGAATAAACACCATTAAAATGTCTATATTACCCAAAGCAATTTATAAATTCAATGCAATACTGATTAAAATACTGATGACTTACTTCAAAGATATAGAACACATATTCCAAAAATTTATATGGATCCAAAAGAGAACACAAATAGCATCAGCAATCTTGAAAAGGAAGAATAAAGCAGGAGGGATCACACTTCCCGATATCAAGTTATATTATAAAGCCATTGTACTCAAAACAGCATGGAACTGGCATAAGAACCGGCACAAAGATCAATGGAACAGAACAGAGAACTCAGAAATAAACCCACAGCTCTATGGACAACTGATATTTGACAAAGGAGGTAAGACAATACAATGGAGTAAAGACAGCCTCTTCAACAAATGCTGTTGGGAAAACTGGACAGCTACCTGCAAGAAAATGAAACTAGACCACCAACTTACACCACTCACAAAAATAAGCTCAAAATGGATAAAAGACTTGAATGTAAGCCGTGAAACCATAAACATCTTAGAAGAAAACATAGGCAGTAAGCTCTCTGACATCTCTTGCAGCAATATATTTGCTGATTTGTCTCCACAGGCAAGTGAAATAAAAGACAGGATAAACAAATGGGACTTTAACAAACTAAAAAGATTCTGCACAGCTAAAGACAATAAAAACAGAATAAAAAGACAAACTACACAATGGGAGAATATATTTGACATAGCATCTGATAAGGGGTTAATAACCAAAATTTATAAAGAACTTGTAAAACTTAATACCAGGAAGACAAACAATTCAATCCAAAAATGGGCAAAAGATATGAATAGACACTTCTCCAAAGAGGACACACAGATGGCCAACAGGCATATGAATAAATGTTCAACATCACTAATGATTAGAGAAATGCAAATTAAAACCACAATGAGATATCACCTCACACCAGTCAGAATGGCACTCATCAATAAAACAACACAGAATAAGTGCTGGCGAGGATGTGGAGAAAAGGGAACCCTCCTGCACTGCTGCTGGGAATGCAGACTGGTGCAGCCACTGTGGAAAACAGTATGGAGATTCCTCAAGAAATTAAAAATCGAACTGCCTTTTGACCCAGCTATACCACTGTTAGGAATATACCCCAAGAACACCATAGCACTGTTTGAAAAGAAGAAATGCACCCCCATGTTTATGTCAGCATTGTTCACAATAGCAAAGATCTGGAAACAGCCCAAGTGTCCCTCAGAGGACGAGTGGATTAAAAAGCTTTGGTACATATATACTATGGAATACTACTCAGTCATAAGAAATGATGACATAGGATCTTTTACAACAACATGGATGGGCCTTGATAACATTATACTGAGTGAAAGAAGTAAATCAGAAAAAAACTAAGAACTATATGATTCCATACATAGGTGGGACATAAAGATGAGACTCAGAGACATGAACAACAGTGTTGAGGTTACAGGGTGGGGGTAGGAGAGGGAGGGGGTTGGGGGAGGGGAGGAGCACAAAGATCATGGCTTTTCAGCATTTGCCATATTCCCCCTGTAATCTATAGACAGACAGCAAATATTTACTTTATGGTGTTCCCACTATAAAGACTGCTGTCTTAGGGACAAATGCTGATAAACTATTTCAGCAGTTCCTCCTTCTTCAAAGACTTATATGTCAACATAGAGCTCCATGTTTCATAGGACATACTCAAGCTCACTCCATGCTCCCTGGAGCTTTAGCACAAGGGAATGCCCCCCCCTTTTTTTAGTATTTTTTCTTTCATTTATTTATTTATTTTTTGTATTTTTCTGAGGATGGGGATGGGGAGGCAGTCAGACAGACTACTGCATGCGCCTGACTGGGATCCACCTGGCATGCCTACCAGGGGGGAATGCTTTGCCCATCTGGGGTGTTGCTCTGTTACAACCAGAGCCATTCTAGTGACTGGGGCGGAGGCCATGGGGCCATCCTTAGTGCCTAGGGTGGCTTTGCTCTGGTGGAGCCTTGGCTGCGGGCGGGAGGAGAGAGATGAAGAGGAAGGAGAGGAGGAGGAGTGGAGAGGTAGATAGGCGCTTCTCCTGTATGCTCTGGCCAGGAATCAAACCCGGGAATCCTGCACACCAGGCCAATGACTCCGACGGGTCTACCATATCATTCTTTTTACTTAAAAAAAAATTACATTTCTTTTGAATGCTGATGAACAGGAGACAACAAATCTTTTTTTGCCTGCAAACTACTACCTTCTTTATTAGATCTAGTTAATAACACTGTTCTGTCTTTTTTCCAAATAGCTCCAGATATATGGAAAAGATTTATATAGGCGGATGAGGATCCTCAAACCCCTCAGCAAGATCTTCTGAGAATGGCTTTTAAGATACCTAGAGGCAGAAAAAGCCCAATAGAGGTCAGGGAAACTACCAGATTTTAGGATACACCCTTAAAGGCTCCAATGCCCCAAAGGGGTCTCATAGGATGCCATCTGGGTCCTGCTTCAATAGTGAAAAGGAAGGTCAGTTAGCTAAAGCCTGCCAGGCTTACACGCCTCTACTGTGAGGAAACAGGGACACTGGAAGGTGGGCTTCCCTCTTGCTCCTCTAAGGGAGGGTTCAGTCTCTTCCAGCCCTGCTCCAGCCACCTATGACCTAACTATGCCCAGAAAGCTGGGGTTTGCCACTGAAGGCTGAAGGTGCCCAGGGCCGTTGGCCCCATCTACGACACTGTGGATGAGCCCAGGGTATTTCTTCCAAGAAGCAGGTAAACTGATCTCATTCACACAAGGGCCACTTAACTATGTTTTGCCTGAATAGTCAGGTTTTTTATTCTTCCCTCAAAGATCTCTGTTGTGGGTGTTTATAGTCCTATTTTCTGCTGCTTTGCTTAATATATAGTGTTTCCTTTATCCCTCCTACCTCAATGCCCCACTCATATTTCAGGCTGGGACCTACTCCTAATTTAGAGCTCTCTTTCCTCCTTTTGCCAACTTGTATTATGAATTTACCTTTGCCACCCAGCTTAGTGTATCCCAAGATTCTCTTTACCGGGCCACAGTCACAGAGCTCCAGGGAAAAGCAACCTGGTCTCAACTCTCCAGGCAGAGGAGAACAGAAGCTCCATAACCACGCAAGCTGCACATGGCTTTTCCAGTCTACCTGAATCATTACCAGCTAGAAGCAGTGGTCATTGGGACTTGGACATGAGCTGCAAAGTATAGAATGGTGACAACAATTCCAGTGCCATGCGGACTTTTCCCGTGGGGAACTTTCCTGGACTCCTGCTCCCTATGACAGCTCCTAACAGACTGAACTGTGGTTGGGTTGCATTTTTCAGGGATTTAGCATGGTGATGGGGCCAACTTGGACTTGGTGAACATGTTAAGGACACTTCTCTTTTATGGATTCTTGCTGTATTTGCCAAGAGTTTGCTTAAAGGCTTTTAATCACTGTAAAAAAAATAGAGGACTGGATGAAGAAGATGGGGCACATATACACCATGGTATACTATTCAGCTAGGAGAAATGATGACATCGGATCACTTGCAGTGGAATGGTGGAGTCTTGGTAGCATTGTGTGGGGTGAAATGGGCGAATCAGAAAAAAACAGGAACTGCAGGTTTCATACATTGGTGGGACATAGAAGCGAGACTAAGAGGCATGGACTGGAGTGTGGTGGTTAAGGGGAGTGGGGGAAGCAGGAGGGAGAGGGGGAGGGGTAGGGTTACAGAGAGAACTGGATGAAGGGTGGCGGAGGACGATCTCTCTTCAAGTGATGGGTATGCAACAAAACTAAATGACAAGATAACCTGAAAATGTTTTCTTTGAATGTATGTACCCTGATTTATTGATGTCACCCCATTAAAATAAAAATTTATTTAAAAAAATAAAAACCACAATGAGATATCATCTCACACCAGTCAGAATGGCGCTCATCAATAAAACAACACAGAATAAGTGCTGGCGAGGATGTGGAGAAAAGGGAACCCTCCTGCACTGCTAGTGGGAAGGCAGACTGGTGCAGCCACTGTGGAAAACAGTATGGAGATTCCTCAAGAAATTAAAAATCAAACTACCTTTTGACCCAGCTATACTGCTATTAGGAATGTACCCCAAGAACACCATAGCACTGTTTGAAAAGAAGAAATGCACCCCCATGTTTATGTCAGCATTGTTCACAATAGCAAAGATCTGGAAACAGCCCAAGTGTCCCTCAGAGGACGAGTGGATTAAAAAGCTTTGGTATATATATACTATGGAATACTACTCAGCCATAAGAAATGATGACATAGGATCTTTTACAACAACGTGGATGGGCCTTGATAACATTATACTGAGCGAAAGAAGTAAATCAGAAAAAACTAAGAACTATATGATTCCATACATAGGTGGGTCATAAAGATGAGACTCAGAGACATGGACAACAGGGTTGGGGTTACAGGGTGGGGGGAGGAGAGGGAGGGGGTTGGGGGAGGCGAGGGGCTCAAAGAGCATGGCTTTTCAGCATTTGCCATATTCCCCCTGTAATCTATAGACAGACAGCAAATATTTACTTATGGTGTTTCCACTATAAAGACTGCTGTCTTAGGGACAAATGCTGATGAACTGTTTCAGCAGTTCCTCCTTCTTCAAAGACTTATATGTCAGCATAGAGCTCCATGTTTCATAGGACATACTCAAGCTCACTCCATGCTCCCTGGAACTTTAACACAAAGGACTGCCCCTTTTTTTTTACTCTTTTCTTTTTTGTTTGTTTATTTTTTGTTGTATTTTTTCTTTTATTTATTTATTTTTTGTATTTTTCTGAAGATGGAAATGGGGAGGCAGTCAGACAGACTCCCACATGAGCCTGACTGGGATCCACCTGGCATGCCTACCAGGGGGGAATGCTTTGCCCATCTGGGGTGTTGCTCTGTTGCAACCAGAGCCATTCTAACAACTGAGGCAGAGGCCATGGGGCCATCCTTAGTGTCCGGGGTGGCTTTGCTTCGGTGGAGCCTTGGCTGTGGGAGGGGAGGAGAGAGATGGAGAGGAGGGAGAGGGGGATGGATGGAGAAGTATATGGGCGCTTCTTCTGTGTGCTCTGGCCCAGGAATCCTGCACCCCAGGCCAATGCTCTACCACTTAGCCAACCGGCCAGGGCCTAGGAATGCCCTTGTTAATCAAGCTACCCAAAAGAAAATCATATGGAGCAACCATGACAGACTGAGCAAATCAGTCTCATAATATTCGTCACCAGAACGCTGCAGCCCGGTGTAAACACTTTCAACTTTCTCGGGAAGCAGCACGGCAGATTGGGAAATCCTGTCCAAGGGATCCTATACTGCCCCTTCATTTGGAGTTAACCCTCAAGGACCCCTACCAGGACAACTTTGGCAGATGGATGTTACTCATATACCTTCATTTGGCAAACAGTCATATGTCCACATTACAGTGGCTTCATATTCCAGATCTATAGTAACCTCTGTCAGAACAGTGGAGGCTGCTAAGTGTACTATAGCTCATGGTCTGTATGCATTGTTCTATTATTGGATTTCCTAAACTGGCTTAACTGAAAATGCTCCTGCATATGGAGCAAAAGCATTAACTGTATTTTGTCATGCTTACAATCTTTAAAGTTAAGGTATTATTAAAGTGTACTCAGCAAATATTTTAAGGTCAATTAAAAAAAAACAATTTAAAAGGGGGTAGTCATATCCTGGAACTCCTACGGGTCTACCATATCATGCTTTTTACTTAAAAAAAAAATTTTTTTTTTACATTTCTTTTGAATGATGATGAACAGGAGACGCCAAATCTTTTTTGCCTGCAAACTACTACCTTTTTTATTAGATTCAGCTAATACACTGTTTTGTCTTTTTCCAAATAGCTCCAGATATATGGAAAAGATTTATATAGGTGGATGGGGATCCTCAAACCCCTCAGCGAGATCTTCTGAGAATGGCTTTTAAGATACCTAGAGGCAGAAAAAGCCCAATAGAGATCAGGGGAACTACCAGATTTTAGGATACACCCTTAAAGGCTCCAATGCCCCAAAGGGGTCTCATAGGATGCCATCTGGGTCCTGCTTCAATAGTGGAAAGGAAGGTCATTGAGCTAAAGCCTTCCAGGCTTACATTCCTCTACTGTGAGGAAACAGGGACACTGGAAGGTTGGCTTCCCCCTCACTCCTCTAAGGGAGGGTTCAGTCTCTTCCAGCCCTGCTCCAGCCACCTATGACCTAACTATGCCCAGAAAGCTGGGGTTTGCCACTGAAGGCTGAAGGTGCCCAGGGCCGTCAGCCCTATCTACGACACTGTGGACGAGCCCAGGGTATTTCTTCCAAGAAGCAGGTAAACTGATCTCATTCACACAAGGGCCACTTAACTACGTTTTGCCTGAATAGTCAGGTTTTTTATTCTTCCCTCAAAAATCTCTGTTGTGGGTGTTTATAGTCCTATTTTCTGCTGCTTTGCTTAATATATAGTGTTTCCTTTATCCCTCCTACCTCAATGCCCCACTCATATTTCAGGCTGGGACCTACTCCTAATTTAGAGCTCTCTTTCCCCCTTTTGCCAACTTCTATTATGAATCTACTTTTGCCACCCAGCTTAGTGTATCCCAAGGTTCTCTTTACCATGCCACAGTCGCAGAGCTCCAGGGAAAAGCTACCTGGTCTCATCTCTCCAGGCAGAGGAGAATAGAAGCTCCATATCCATGGATGCTGCAAATGGCTTTTCCAGTCTACCTGAATCATTACCAGCTAGAAGCAGTGGTCATTGGGACTTGGACATGAGCTGCAAAGTATAGAATGGTGACAACAATTCCAGTGCCATGCGGACTTTTTCTGGATGTGGACTTTTCCTGGACTCCTGCTCCCTGTGACAGATCCTAACAGACTGAACTGTGGTTGGGTTGCATTTTTCAGGGATTTGACATGGTGATGGGGCCAACTTGTACTTGGTGAACATGTTAAGGACACTACTCTTTTATGGGTTCTTGCTGTATGGGCCAAGAGTTTGCTTAAAGGCTTTTAATCACTGGAAAAAAAAATAGAAGGCTGGATAAAGAAGATGGGGCACATATACACCATGGTATACTAGTCAGCTATAAGAAATGATGACATCAGATCACTTACAGCAGATAGGTGGAATCTTGATAACATTATGTGGAGTGAAATAAGCGAATCAGAAAAAAACAAGAACTGCAGTATTCCATACATTGGTGGGACATAAAAGTGAGACTAAGAGACATGGTTACAGGGGGTGGGGGAAAGGACGGAGGGGGGGAGCGGGAGGGGTACAAAGAAAACTGGATAGAGGGTGACGGAGGACAATCTCTCTTTGGGTGATGGGTATGCAACAGAACTAAATGACAAAATAACCTGGAAATGTTTTCTTTGAATATATGTACCCTGATTTATTGATGTCACCCCATTTAAATAAAAATTTATTTATAAAAAAAAGAAAAAAATACATTTTTTTTATTATTATTATTTTTGAAAGGAAGTGTCCCACTAAGGTTGAAGTGACTAGAGCCCACAGACATCACCTATGAAAGTTATTATGTGGCCCTGGGGACAGGTATGCCAGCATGTCATTTCATTACACTAGTAGTTCTCTAAGGGGAGTGGAAGCCTCTGGGGAGTTTATGAAAATCAGCTGCAGCCTGTGATGGGCTCAGGAATGCACATTTTAACAGAGGCCCAGCTCATCCTGAAGCAGCCTTGAGACACCTGGGCGCCACTTGCCGCTGAGTTTCTCTGCGTGGCAGGAGGGTTGGAGGGTGCCAGGAGAAAGGGGGCCTGCTGCCCAGCTGGCAAACCCAGCTGAAAGTAAGACCAACTCAGCACACAAGCCAATCTGATTCTGTAGCCCTAAGAACTGCTGGATTGATCAGGTTTTCCTCTTACCATCTATGTATTCGGACCTCATTTAAATATCTCACACCTGTAGAGAGAAACATTTGAAGCAGCTTTTCTTTAAGCAGTGTATGGTGCCATTGCGAGATGTTACTTTGCATTTAAAACACAGTTTCATAATGCTATTTTACAAAATCATTACATGGAAACTCTGCATTAAACATAGCATTTACACAGTTGGCTGATTTGCTCTGCTCTCCATGAATAAGCAGATTTCTTTAATTAAATATATGATATTCTTTAATTGTAGCAGTTAGTTTAAAAGGTGATAACTAAATAAAATTTTGTTCCACAAAATTTAAAGAGTATAAGCAATATTAAAATAACATTAATTTTGCAGGACAGACTCAGTGAAAGAGCAAATAGGCAGAAAGTTGACAAATCCTTCACCTTAATGACTCGCAGCACTTGGTTGGTATAATTCTTATCTGCATTTCCTTGCATTGATGACTTTTTCTAATAGAATTCAATAGTCTTTTAATGCTCTTGTTTTGTCTCTACTGATATTCCTGCACAAATGATTTCTTTCACTTTCATGGTTTTGCAGAAGAGTTTATCAGTAGGACATGAGGGTGACCCCAAGTAGTTTTGAAGGAAATTTCCATAAATTGGTTCTGAAGTCAAAATCTAGATCAGAAGTTTATCCTCTTAACTCTACTACTCTCTTTTAAAAGAAAATATTTTGTGCTTGACGCCTGTAGGCACAGTGAATAGAGCATTGGCCTGGGATGCAAAGGACCCAGGTTCAAAACCCCAGGGTCACTGGCTTGAATGCGGGCTCACCAGCTTGAGTGTGGTTTCCCTGGCTTGAACGTGAGATAATAGACATGACCCCATGGTCACTGGCTTGAACCCAAACATTACTGACTTGAGCCCAAAGGTTGCTGGTTTGAAGCCCAAGGTCAGTCGTTTGAGCAAAAGGTCACTGGCTCAACTCCAGCCACCAACCCCTACCCCACTCAGTCAAGGCGCATATGAGAAAGCAGTCAATGAACAACTAAGGTGCCTCAATGAAGATTTGATGCTTCTCATCTCTCTCCGTTCCTGTCTCTTTGTCCCTATATGTCCCTCTCTGAGAATTTGTAATTGTGGCTTTAAATAGATAGCAGATAACTCTTTATTCTTAATCTTGAAAGATTAAGAATTTATTTTGGGGGCTGGTGTGGGAGTGAGAGTATCTTCTCCCACATGAGGAGAGAGGAAGGATCAGGGAGAGGCAGAGATGGGAGATCTTGCAGCTCCAGAGAGAGAACAGAACTTCTTGAAGCAGCACCTTGTTTCCTAAAAGTGCTTTTATTGTTGGTTGTAGTCTCATGGGAGGCCTAAATGCATGTATATCCTTTGGTGTTAAATAAAACCACTAATATTTAAAATACATTCTGCCAGACCAGGCGGTGGCACGGTGAAGACCCAGGTTTGAAGCCCTGAGGTCACTGGCTTGAACGCAGGCTCATCTGGTTTGAGCAAGGCTCACCAGTATGAGCCCAAGATTGCTGGCTTGACCAGGGGATCACTTGGTCTATTGTAGCCCCCTAGTTAAGACACATATAAGAAAGCAATCAATGAAAAACTAAGGTGCTGCAACAAGGAACTGATACTTCTCATCTCTCTCCCTTCCTGTCTGTCTGTCTCTATCTGTACCTCTCTCTATCTCTGTCACAATAAATAAATAAATAAATAAATAAATAAATAATAAATAAATAAAATTCCATTTTTTCCCCTAAGTAAGTCTGAGCCATTTTCTACTATGTTCAAGAAAACAATTACTGACTGAACTAAATTCTTTATATCATTCTGTTTAGTCCTTTTCATGACCCTTAGAGGTAGGTACTGTAATTTGTTTTATAGATGAAGAAATGGAGACTCAGAGCAATTAAGTAACTTCCTCAAAGTCACACAGCTAGCAGATGACAGGGTCAAGAAGTTCAACCCACAAAAATTCCTTATGAATCTTTACAAATGTGAAAATAAATCCTTATGCTTGGTTACACTTTATATTTCCAAAACATATGTTATATTCTTTAACCTTCACATTAACCTAAGGAAAAGAGCATTTTACAGATGGAGATATTGGGGTATGGAAAGGTTAAGCACACAACTGAACTAAATCTGAATATATATGTGTGTGTGTATATATATATATACATACATACACACATATATATATGTATGTGTGTATACACATTTCAGTTTTTAAAAATCAAAATTACTATCAATATTTTATATATAAAAATAAATATATAAATAAGGTATAAAGCCAAATGAAATGAAGATCTATGTAGACCATTCTTTTTTTATTGATTTTAATTTATTTTGTTTACATAGATTCTAGTGTTGCCCCAAATGCATCCCTTCCTCCCCCGTATTCCCCTCAACATCTCCCTTGCCTCCCTCCCGATAGTGCCCTCCCCCATCCCCTTCAGGTTTATGCCATCCTATCATCCCCTTTCCCTCTGTTCACTTTCCCTCTGGTCCCTTTGATCCCTCCTCTGTCTCAATTTCATTCCTCAGTTCATATTGTTCATTGGATTCCTCAAATGAGTGAGGTCATAGGATATTTTTCTTTTTCTGCCTGGCTTATTTCACTTAGCATAATAGTTTCCAGTTCCATCCACGTTGTAGCAACAGGTAAGATTTCCTTCCTTTTCATGGCCACATAGTATTCCATTGTGTGCATGTACCACTGATTTTTATTCCACTCGTCCACTGACGAACACTAGGGCTATTTCTAGATCTTCGCTATTATGAACAATGCTGCCATAAACATGGAGGTGTATTTCTCCTTTTGAAACAGTGCTATGTTGTTCTTGGGGTATATTCCTAAAAGTGGGATAGCTGGGTCAAAAGGCAGTTCGATTTTTAATTTCTTGAGGAATCTCAATACTGTTTTCCACAGTGGTTGCACCAGTCTGCATTCCCACCAGCAGTGCAGGAGAGTTCCTTTTTCTCCACATCCTTGCCAGCACTTATTCTGTGCTGTTTGTTGATAAGCGCCGTTCTGACTGGTGTGAGGTGATACCTCATTGTGGTTTTAATTTGCATTTCTCTAATGATTAGTGATGTTGAGCATTTTTTTTCATATGCCTATTGGCCATCTGTATGTATGTCCTCTTTGGAGAAGTGTCTATTCATTTATTTAGCCCATTTTTTGATTGGATTGTTTGTCTTACTGGTGTTGAGATTTACAAGTTCTTTATAAATTTTGGTTATTAACCCCTGATTTATCACTTATTGTCAAATATGTTCTCCCATTGTGTAGTTTTTTGTTCTGTTCTTATTGTCTTTAGCTGTGCAAAAGCTTTTTAGTTTGATATAGTCCCATTTGTTTATCCTGTCTTTTATTTCCCTTGCCCGAGGATATAAATCAGCAAATATATTGCTGCAAGAGATGTCGGAGAGTTTACTGCTTATGTGTTCTTCTAAGATGCTTATGGTTTCATGGCTTATAGTTAAGTCTTTTATCCATTTTGAGTTTATTTTTGTGAATGGTGTAACTTGGTGGACTGGTTTCATTTTTTTGCAGGTAGTTGTTCAATTTTCCCAACACTATTTATTAAAGAAACTGTCTTTACTCCATTGTATACTCATACCTCCTTTGTCAAATATCAGTTGTCCATTGAGGTGTGGGTTAATTACTGGGTTCTCTGTTCTGTTCCATTGATCTATGTGCCTGTTCTCATGCCAGTACCAAGCTGTTCTAAGTACAATGGCCTTGTAGTATAACTTGATATCAGGAAGTGTGATACCTCCCACTTTATTCTTCCTTTTCAAGATTGCTGAGGCTATTCATGTTCTCTTTTGGTTCCATATACATTATTGGAATATGTGTTTTATATCTTTGAAGTATGTCATTGGTATTTTAATCGGTATTGCATTGAATTTATAAATTGCTTTGGGTAATGTAGTCATTTTAATGGTTTATTCTTCCTAACCATGGGCACGGTATATTCTTCCACTTGTTTGTATCTTCCTTGATTTCTTTTATCAATGTTTTATAGTTTTCCAAGTATCAATGTTGTATAATTTTCTTTAATCTCCTTGGTTAAATTTACTTCTAGGTACTTTATTTTTTTGGTTGCAATAGTGAAGGGGATTGTTTTCTTAATTTCATTTTGACAGTTCATTGTTGGTGTATAAAATTGACTCTGATTTCTGAGTATTAATTTTATATCCTGCCACCTTGCTTAATTCATTTATCAGGTCCAGTAGTTTTTTGACTGAGACTTTAGGATTTTCTATATACAGTATCATATCATCTGCAAATAATGATAGTTTTACTTCTTTTCCAATTTGTATGCCTTTTATTTCTTCTTCTTGTCTGATTGTTGTGGCTAGGACTACCAGAACTATGTTGAATAAGAGTGGTGAAAGGGGGCACCTCTGCCTTGTTTCTGATCTTAAGGGGATTGCTTTTAATTTTTGCCCATTGAGTATGATGTTGGCTGTGGGTTTCTCATAGATGGTCTTTATCATGTTGAGTTATGTTCCCTGTATTCCCACTTTGCTGAGAGTTTTGATCATGAATGGGTGCTGGATTTTATCAAATGCTTTTTCTGTATCTATTGAAATTTCATGTGGATTTTCTTCTTCCTTTTGTTTATGTGATGAACCATATTGATTGATTTGAAAATATTGTACCAGCCTTGCCTCCCCAGAATAAATCCCACTTGTTCTTGGTGTATGATTTTTTTCATATATTGCTAGATCTGGTTGGTTAATATTTTGTTGAGGATTTTAGCATCTATATTCATCAGGAATATTGGCCTATAATTTTCTCTCTTTTTTTTTTTTTGTATTTTTCTGAAGTTGGAAACAGGGTGGTAGTCAGACAGACTCCCACATGCACCCAACCGGAATTCACCTGGCATGCCTGCCAGGGGGCAATGCTCTGCCCATCTGGGGTGTCACTCTGCCACAATGAGAGCCATTCTAGCGCCTGAGGCACAGGCCACAGAGACATCCTCAGCGCCGGGGCAAACTTTGCTCCAATGGAGCCTTGGCTGCGGGAGGGGAAGAGAGAGACAGAGAGGAAGAAGAGGGGGAGGGGTGGAGAAGCAAATAGGTACTTCTCCTGTGTGCCCTGACCGGGAATCAAACCTGGGACTCCTGCATGCCAGGCCAACGCTCTGCCACTGAGCAAACCGGCCAGGGCTTGGCCTATAATTTTCTTTCTTTGTGTTGTGTTTGCCTGGTTTTTAAATCAGAATTATGCTCACCTCATAAAAGGAGCTTGGAAGTCTTCTTTTTCCTTGAATTTTGTTAAATAACTTGAGAAGGATAGGAGTTTGTTCTTCTTTGAATATTTGATAGAATTCACTTGTGAAGCCATTGGTCCTTGGGCTTTTGTTTGTTGGTAGTTTTTGATAACTGTTTTGATGTCATTTGTTGTAATCTGTCTGTTTAGGTTTTCTGATTCTTCCAGATTGATTTTTAAAATATGTTTCAAGGAATTTGTCCATTTTATCTAGGTTGTCTAGTTTTTTGGCATACAGTTTTTTATTCTATTTTCTTACAATCCTATGTATTTCTGTTGTGTCAGTTGTTATTTCTCCACTCTCATTTCTAATTTTATTTATTTGAGTCCTCTCTCTTTTTTTCTTGGTGAGTCTGGAAAAGGTTCATCAATGTTGTTTACCTTTTCAAAGAACCAGCTCCTTGTTTCATTGATCCTGTGTATTGTTTTTTTTTTAGCCTGTATGTCATTTATTTTTGCTCTGATCTTTATTATTTCCTTCCTTCTACTACCTCTGGGCTTTACTTGATATTCTTTTTCTAGTTCTTTTAGTTGCAGGGTTAAGTTCTTTATTTGAGCTTTTTCTGGCTTCTTGAGGTATGCCCGTAATGTTATGAACTTCCCTCTCAGTTTTGCTTTTGCTATGTCCCATAAATTTTGAGTTGTTGTATGCTCATTATCATTTATTTCTAGGAATTCTTTTATTTCTTCTTTGAACTCATTGTTAAACCATTCGTTATTTAGTAACATGCTATTCAGTTTCCAAGTGTTTGAGTATTTTTTAGTTTTTCTGTTGTGGTTGATTTCTAGTTTCATGCCATTGTGATCAGAGAAACTGCTTGATATGATTTCAATCTTCTTAAATATGTTGAAACCACTTTTATGTCCTAATATGTGGTCTATCCTAGAGAATGTACCATGAGCACTTGAAAAGAATGTTTATTCTGCTGCTTTAGGGTGAAAGGTTCTGAAGATATTTATTAAATCCAGTTGATCTAGTGTGTCCTTTAAGTCTGCTGTTTCTTTGTTAATTTTCTTTCCTGAGGATCTATCTAGTGATGTTAGTGGGGTATTAAAATTTTCCACTATTATAGTATTACTATTGGTCTTGCCCTTTATATCCATCAAAGTCTGCTTTATATATTTAGGTGCTCCTATATTAAATGCATAGATATTTATAATAGTTTTATCTTCCTGTTGGATGGCTCCCTTTATCATTATGTAGTGACCTTCTTTATCTCTTACTATAGCCTGTTTTAAAGTCCATTTTGTCTGATATAAGTATTGCTACCCCAGCTTTTTTTCATTTCCATTTGCAAGAAATATATTTTTCTAATCCTTTTTCCTTCAGTCTATGTGTATCTTTTGTTTTAAGGTGTGTCTCTCTTGTAGACAGCATATGTACGAGTCCTGTTTTCTTATCCATGCAGCTGCCCTATGTCTTTTGTTTGGATCATTTAATCCCTTTACATTTAAGGTTATAATTGATATGTAATTGTTTATTGCCATTTTATTTTTAAATGCTATATTCCTCCTTTTCTCTATTCTTTTCCCCCTTTGAGCTATTTACAACAGGCCCCTTAACATTTTTTGTAGCATTGGTTTGGTTGTAATGAATTCCTTGAGGTTTTTTTTTTGTTTGTTTTTTGTTTTGTTTTGTCTGGGAAGCTTTTTATTTCTCCTTCAATTTTAAATAATAGCCTTGCTGGATAAAATAATCTTGGTTGTAGGCTCTTGTTCTGCATTACTTTGAACATTTTTTGCCATTCTCTCTGGCCTCAAGTGTTTCTGTTGAGAAGTCGGATGTCATTCTTATGGGGGTTCCTTTGTAGGTGATAGCCTTTTTTCTCTAGAAGCTTTTAATATTTTTTCTTTATCACTTAGCTTTGGTATTTTAATTATGATGTGTTTGTGCAGATTTCTTTGGGTTTCTCTTTAGTGGAATTCTCTGTGCTTTTTGAACTTGTGTGACTTTTTCCTGCATCAATTTAGGAAAGTTTTCAGCTATAATTTGATTGAACAAAGTCTTTATCCCTTCTTCTTTCCCTTCTTCTTCAGGAACCCTTATGATGTGGATGTTATTTCTCTTCATGTTGTCACAGAGCTCTCTTAGAGTTTCCTCAGACTTTTTGAGTCTCTTTTCATTTTGCTGCTCTGCTTCCATGCCTTTGTTTATCTTGTCCTTTAACTCGCTGAGTCGATTCTCAGTTTCATCATCCTGCTTTTAATTCTTTCCATTATGGTCTTCATTTCTGATATTGTATTTGTCATTTCCGACTGATTCTTTTTTATTATTTCACTGTCCTTTTTTATACTTACTATTTCTTTATTTAGTTGTTTGTTATGACCATCTATTGTTGTTCTAAGATCTTTGAGCATCCTAACAATCATTATTTTAAACTCTGCATTTGGTGATTTGTTTATACCTGACTCATTCAAGTCCTTTTTTGGGATTTCTCTTGATTTAGTTGGGTTGCATATCTCTGCCTTCTCATTTTGCCTGTGTATAAGAAGGGTTAGGCCACTGGAGTCCAATTGGTGTGGCCTCTGTGTTCCCTAGGTGTGGTCTGTCTGCAGGCCCACCACCCCCTCTGCTGCTGCCTCTGGCGTTTTGGTATGGGTTTTGCCAGTGCTGGCCTTCTGTGGCTGTTGCTGCAGTTTCCGCCTGTCCTCTATGGGAGGGGTTGTGTTCATGTGCCTGGGTCTACAAGCCTCAGCCTTCACAGCACCCCAGCTGTGTGCTGTGCCATGGGCCGAAAACCTTGGCACCACGGGCACGGGTGAACAACTTCGCTCAGCTGTGGGTTTCTGCCTATTCCTGGGCTTTCACCCCACCCCTGGGGGTGGAGTTGCACTCACACATCAGACTGCAAGCCACTGCTCCACAGTCGGGTCAGGTCTGTGTGCCGGCACTCAGCTGTGGGTCTCTGCAGTTCCCAGGCTTACACTTTTCCTCTGTGGGTGGAATTGCAGGCTGGCCCACAGCTGGCAGGATTGCTTCCCTGTGCCCCTTCCTCCCCCATCTGGTGAGACTGAGTTCATGCTGGGCCTCAGTTGAGGCAGGCCCGGCTTCCACCCTTGCTTCCTCTGTATATAAGAGGCAGCAGCAGAGGGGGTAGTGGGCCTGCAGACAGACCACACCTAGGGAACATAGAGGCCACACCCAGTAGACTCCAGTGGCCAAACCCTTCTTATACACAGACCACGCTTCCTCATATGGCTGTGGCCTGCCCTCTGGTGAGCCCTCAGCAGTGTGGATGGGGGCACTGCAGCTCAGACCCTAGCACTAAATACTGTACTCCTTAAGGCTTCCTCCTTCTGAGCAATTCTGCTCTGAGGGCCACGGAAGAGCTTGTTTGGCTGGTGTCCTGTTTCTCTTTGATGGTATTGCTGGTTCCAGGGGAAATATTCAGTTTAGATTTGGGGAGTGACTCAACCCAGGGGTTAGAGTGGCTGTTCCTCAAAGTGTTTCTGCCTCTGTGCCTCCTAGATTATACTCTCTTCCTGCTACTTCGGTCCTCTCCTCTCTCCTCGTCCCCCAGATCACTGGGTGAGTGGGTGTAAAAGAGTCTCTTTAAGAAGAATCCTGGGTCTGAGAAATCTGTCTCTTTCTCACAAATAGTATTCTGACTATTTCAAAGCTAAATACTGTCCATACGCTTCTTCTATGCTCTGGGGTTGCAGGCTGGGTTTTGTTCCTGGGCTCAGGACCCTCCTCTCTCTGCTAAACTCACTTCCCACCATGCAAGTCTCTCCGGGCTGCCGTTCGCTCCTGGGAGCTGGGAAGCCCTGCTTTTCCCACCAGTCTCAGTGTGGCTTCTTTGGTGTTCCTTGGTTAAAGAGTCCTCTTAGTTTAGTCCAAAGTTGGTTTTTCCAGATGATAGTTCTTAAAATTAAGTTGTAATTCACTTGGGTTCTGGGAGGTGGGAGTTGGTACGTCTGCCTACTCCATTGCCATCTTGCCTCCCCTATGTAGAGATTTCTTTTTTTTTACAGTGACAGAGATAGTCAGAGAGAGGGATAGATAGGGACAGACAGACAGAAATGAAGAGAGATAAGAAGCATCAATCATCAGTTTTTCATTGTGACATCTTAGTTGTTCATTGACTGCTTTCTCATATATGCCTTAACCAGGGGGCTACAGCAGAGTGAGTAACCCCTTGCTCAAGCCAGCAACCTTGGGTGCAAGCTGGTGACCTTTTTTTCTCAACCAGATGAGCCCACGCTCAAGCTGGTGACATCAGGGTCTCGAACCTGTGTCCTCGCATCCCAGTTTGACACTTTATCTACTGTGCCACCGCCTGGTCAGGCCCTATGTAGATCATTCTATGTGTGAAATGAAATATTACTGATATGATAGAAGCCTCCTACGTTCTCTTCCTGATCATATCCCACTTCCTGCTTCCCCAGGATAACCAATATTTTGATTTGAGTTTATGTTCTTCCTTTTGATTATATTATTACATAACTAAAGAATCTTCAAGAATATATAATATTTAGGCCCTGGCCGGTTGGCTCAGCGGTAGAGCATCGGCCTAGCGTGTGGAGGACCCGGGTTCGATTCCCAGCCAGGGCACACAGGAGAAGCGCCCATTTGCTTCTCCACCCCTCCGCCGTGCTTTCCTCTCTGTCTCTCTCTTCCCCTCCCGCAGCCAAGGCTCCATTGGAGCAAAGATGGCCCGGGCGCTGGGGATGGCTCTGTGGCCTCTGCCTCAGGCGCTAGAGTGGCTCTGGTCGCAACATGGTGACACCCAGGATGGGCAAAGCATCACTCCTTGGTGGGCAGAGCGTCGCCCCTGGTGGGCGTGCCGGGTAGATCCCGGTCGGGCGCATGCGGGAGTCTGTCTGACTGTCTCTCCCTGTTTCCAGCTTCAGAAAAATGAAAAAAAAAAAAAAAAAGAATATATAATATTTAGTTATGTTTCTAAATTTTGTATAAAAAAAGCTATATGTATTATTTTTCAACTTTCTTCTTTTGCCCAACCTCCTGTTTTTGAGATTCATCAATTGTTATGCTTGTGGAAGTATTTCATTCATTTTCACTGCTATGAAGCATTCCATTGGATAAATATAGCACAATTTATTGATACACTCTTCTGTCAATGAACATTTAGTTTAGTTTTTTTTTTTTTTTTGCAATTATAAACTGTTCTGATTTGAAGATTTAGTATTTGTGCCCTGGGGCACAGCTATATTTTCTAGAATGTGTACCTAGGAGTCAACTTTGCTGGGTTGTGGGCTATGTACCTCTCAACAATAAATGTTTATACAAATAATGGCATAACAAATATGCTGTTCCTAAGAGTCATTATATGATGTATACTTTCACCAGCAGCCTATTATTATTACTTCACATTCTTTCTGACTAGTGATATTTTTTGGTTTTAAAATTTCCATCAATTTGGTGAGTTTAAAACAGTATGTAAGCTTATATCCTTTACTTATTTTTCTATTTGCATGTTTGTCTTATTGCTATATATGAACTCTTTTATATATTCTGGATATATGTGTTAATAAATTTTTAGTTGGTGGCTTATATATTTTTTTCCTATTATATCTTAGCAAGTGGAAATTCTAAGATTTAATGCAGTCAAATTTATTAATATCTGCCCTTTGGCTTATGGTTTTATGTGTTAAGACTTTTCCCCCCTCATCTACAGACAAAAAGATATTCCCCCATATTATTTTTTAAAATTCTGCTTTTCAAATTTAATTAGTTTATATTAAATTTATTTTTGCATATAGTATAAGGTAGGGTCCAATTTTATTTTTTTCCATGTTATATCCAGATGTCTGAATTATTTATTATCTTTTCACTACTTAAATAAAAGTTTCTTACATTATATATATATATGCATATACTGTATATATATGTATATATGTATATACTGTATATCAGGTTTTCATATATTTGTGGTTTTTTTCTGAAATTTGAAGATTTCACTGGCCAATTTCTCTCTTTCTCATATGCATATCATGTGGGCACATATAAATGTGTATGTATGTGTATATGTAGTTTTATATTGTCACAAAATCTAGCAGGGGGGATTTCTTTACCTTCTTTTTTCTTTAGGAATTTTGGGGCAGAGAGTGGCTAAGCTTTTCCTCACACCTGATTCCACTTCTTTTTGGACAGACTGCTAGACTTTAGTTCCCAACCTCTTGCAGTTAGATGTTTCCAGTTGGAGAGATGTGTGTCACTGCTGCAATAAAAGAGTTTAGAAGCAATTTTTATCTACTCTCTCCTCATTGGCCAGTTAAATATGGAAGACTTTGAGTTCATAGGACCACAAAGAAGGTTCTGACTGATAAGAATTCCCAGTCCATCCATACTGAACCATTATATAAAAAATATGATTTCATTTACATGTAGAATCTAATGAACAAAATAGAAACAGACTCATAGGTACAGAGAACAAACTGACAGTTGTCAGAGGGGAGGGGATCGGGCACTGGGTGAAAAAAGTGAAAGGATTAAGCAACAACAAAAACAGGCAACAGTGTGGTGATTACCTGAGGGAAAAAAGGTAGAAAAGAGTAAAGGGACATACATGATGATAGAAGGAGACTTGACATGGGGTGGTGAACACACAATATAATATGCAGATGATGTATTATGAAATTATACCTGGAACCTATATATTTTTTTTAATAAACAAATTTTTATTTTAATGGGGTGACATCAATAAATCAGGGTACATATATTCAAAGAAAACATTTTCAGGTTATCCTGTCATTTAGTTCTGTTGCATACCCATCACCCAAAGAGAGATCGTCCTCCATCACCCTCTATCCAGTTTTCTTTGTATCCCTCCCCTCCCCTTCCCCCTCTCCCTTCTTCCCTCCTCCCACCCCCCATAACCACCACACTCCTGTCCATGTCTCTTAGTCTCGCTTTTATGTCCCATCAATGTATGGACTTCTGCAGTTCTTGTTTTTTTCTGATTGGCTTATTTCACTCCGCATAATGTTATCAAGGATCCACCATTCTGCTGTAAGTGATCCAATGTCATCATTTCTTCTAGCTGAATAGTATACCATGGTGTATATGTGCCCCATCTTCTTCATCCAGTCTTCTTTTTTTTTTTTTTTTTTTTTTACATTGATTCAAAGCCTTTAAGCAAACTCTTGGCAAATACAGCAAGAATCCGTAAAAGAGTAGTGTCCTTAACATGTTCACCAAGTACAAGTTGGCCCCATCACCATGCCAAATCCCTAAAAAATGCAACCCAACCACAGTTCAGTCTGTTAGGAGTTGTCACAGGGAGCAGGAGTCCAGGAAAAGTCCACACAGGAAAAGTCCGCATGGCACTGGAATTGTTGTCACCATTCTATACTTTGCAGCTCATGTCCAAGTCCCAATGACCACTGCTTCTAGCTGGTAATGATTCAGGTAGACTGGAAAAGCCATTTGCAGCATCCATGGATATGGAGCTTCTGTTCTCCTCTGCCTGGAGAGTTGAGACCAGGTTGCTTTTCCCTGGAGCTCTGTGAATGTGGCATGGTAAAGAGAACCTTGGGATACACTAAGCTGGGTGGCAAAGGTAAATTCATAATAGAAGTTGGCTACAGGGGGAAAGAGAGCTCTAAATTAGAAGTAGGTCGCAGCCTGAAATATGAATGGGACATTGAGGTAGGAGGGATAAAGGAAACACTATATATTAAGCAAAGCAGCAGAAAATAGGACTATAAACACCCACAACAGAGATCTTTGAGGGAAGAATAAAAAACCTGACTATTCAGGCAAAACGTAGTTAAGTGGCCCTTGTGCAAATGAGATCAGTTTACCTGCTTCTTGGAAGAAATACCCTGGGCTCGTCCACAGTGTCATAGATGGGGCTGACGGCCCTGGGCACCTTCAGCCTTCAGTGGCAAACCCCAGCTTTCTGGGCATAGTTAGGTCATAGGTGGCTGGAGCAGGGCTGGAAGAGACTGTACCCTCCCTTAGAGGAGTGAGGGGGAAGCCTACCTTCCAGTGTCCCTGTTTCCTCACAGCAGAGGCATGTAAGCCTGGCAAGCTTTAGCTCAATGACCTTCCTTTCCACTATTGAAACAGGACCCAGATGGCATCCTATGAGACCCCTTTGGGGCATTGGAGCCTTTAAGGGTGTATCCTAAAATCTGGTAGTTCCCCTGATCTCTATTGGGCTTTTTCTGCCTCTAGGTATCTTAAAAGCCATTCTCAGAAGATCTCGCTGAGGGGTTTGAGGATCCCCATCCGCCTATATAAATCTTTTCCATATATCTGGAGCTATTTGGAAAAAGACAAAACAGTGTTATTAGCTGGATCTAATAAAGAAGGTAGTAATTTGCAGGCGAAAAAGATTTGGTGTCTCCTGTCCATCAGCCTTCAAAAGAAATCTAAAAAAAATTTTTTTTAAGTAAAAAGCATGATATGGTAGACTCATAGGAGTCATTGGCCTAGTGTTCAGGATTCCCGGGTTCAATTCCTGGCCAGAGCACACAGGAGAAGCGCCCATCTACTTCTCCTCCCCTCCCCGTCTCCCTCCTTTCCGTCTCTCACTTCCCCTTCCGCAGCCAAGGCTCCACCGGAGCAAAGCCACCCCGGGCACTAAGAATGGCCCCAAGGCCTCCGCCCCAGTCACTAGAATGGCTCTGGTTGTAACAGAGCAACATCCCAGATGGGCAGAGCGTTTCCCCCTGGTAGGCATGCCAGGTGGATCCTGGTCAGGTGAATGCAGGAGTCTGTCTGACTGCCTCCCCATTTCCATCCTCAGAAAAATACAAAAAAATAAATAAATAAAAGAAAAAATACAACCAAAAAAAAAAAACAAAACAAAAAACAAAACAAAACAAAAAGGGCATTCCCCTGTGTTAAAGCTCCAGGGAGCATGGAGTGAACTTGAGTATGTCCTATGAAACATGGAGCTCTATGTTGACATATAAGTCTTTGAAGAAGGAGGAACTGCTGAAACAGTTCATCAGCATTTGTCCCTAAGACAGCAGTCTTTATAGTGGAAACACCATAAAGTAAATATTTGCTGTCTGTCTATAGATTACAGGGGGAATATGGCAAATGCTGAAAAGCCATGCTCTTTGAGCCCCTCCCCTCCCCCAACCCCCTCCCTCTCCTACCCCCACCCTGTAACCCCAACCCTGTTGTCCATGTCTCTGAGTCTCATCTTTATGACCCACCTATGTATGGAATCATATAGTTCTTAGTTTTTTCTGATTTACTTCTTTCGCTCAGTATAATGTTATCAAGGCCCATCCACGTTGTTGTAAAAGATCCTATGTCATCATTTCTTATGGCTGAGTAGTATTCCATAGTATATATATACCAAAGCTTTTTAATCCACTCGTCCTCTGAGGGACACTTGGGCTGTTTCCAGATCTTTGCTATTGTGAACAATGCTGACATAAACATGGGGGTGCATTTCTTCTTTTCAAACAGTGCTATGGTGTTCTTGGGGTACATTCCTAACAGCAGTATAGCTGGGTCAAAAGGTAGTTTGATTTTTAATTTCTTGAGGAATCTCCATACTGTTTTCCACAGTGGCTGCACCAGTCTGCCTTCCCACTAGCAGTGCAGGAGGGTTCCCTTTTCTCCACATCCTCGCCAGCACTTATTCTGTGTTGTTTTATTGATGATCGCCATTCTGACTGGTGTGAGGTGATATCTTATTGTGGTTTTAATTTGCATTTCTCTAATCATTAGTGATGTTGAACATTGTTTCATATGCCTATTGACCATCTGTGTGTCCTCTTTGGAGAAGTGTCTATTCATATCTTTTGCCCATTTTTGGATTGAATTGTTTGTCTTCCTGGTATTAAGTTTTACAAGTTCTTTATAAATTTTGGTTATTAACCCCTTATCAGACGCTATGTCAAATATATTCTCCCATTGTGTAGTTTGTCTTTTTTTTTTTTTTAAACTTTTTTTTTTTAATTTTTTTTATTTTATTTATTCATTTTAGAGAGGAGAGAGACAGAGGAGAGAGAGACAGAGAGAGAGAAGGGGGGAGGAGCTGGAAGCATCAACTCCCATATGTGCCTTGACCAGGCAAGCCCAGGGTTTCGAACCAGCAACCTCAGCATTTCCAGGTCGATGCTTTATCCACTGCGCCACCACAGGTCAGGCCAAGTTTGTCTTTTTATTCTGTTCTTATTGTCTTTAGCTGTGTAGAATATTTTTAGTTTGATAAAGTCCCATTTGTTGATCCTGTCTTTTATTTCACTTGCCTGTGGAGACAAATCAGCAAATATATTGCTGCAAGAGATGTCAGAGAGCTTACTGCCTATGTTTTCTTCTAAGATGCTTATGGTTTCACAGCTTACATTTAAGTCTTTTATCCATTTTGAGTTTATTTTTATGAATGGTGTAAGTTGGTGGTCTAGTTTCATTTTTTTGCAGGTAGCTGTCCAATATTCCCAACAGCATTTGTTGAAGAGGCTGTCTTTACTCCATTGTATTGTCTTAACTCCTTTGTCAAATATCAGTTGTCCATAGAACTGTGGGTTTATTTCTGGGTTCTCTGTTCTGTTCCATTGATTTTTGTGCCTGTTCTTATGCCAGTACCATGGTCTTATAATATAACTTTATATCGGGAAGTGTGATACCTCCTGCTTTATTCTTCCTTTTTGAGATTGCTGAGGCTATTCGTGTTCTCTTTTGGTTCCATGTAAATTTTTGGAATATGTGTTCTATATCTTTGAAGTAAGTCATCAGTATTTTAATCGGTATTGCATTGAATTTATAAATTGCTTTGGGTAATATAGACATTTTAATGGTGTTTATTCTTCCTAACCATGAGCACGGTATATGCCTCCACTTATTCGTATCTTCCCTGATTTCTTTTATCAATGTTTTATAATTTTCTTAGTACAAGTCTTTCATCTCCTTGGTTAGATTTATTCCTAGGTACTTTATTTTTTTGGTTGCAAGGTAAAGGGGATTGATTCCTTGATTTCTCTTTCTGACAGTTCATTATAAGTGTATAAAAATGCTTCTGATTTCTGAGTATTGATTTTATATCCTGCCACCTTGCCGATTTCATTTATCAGGTCTAGTAGTTTTTTGACTGAGACTTTAGGGTTTTCTATGTACAATATCATATCCTCTGCAAATAATGATAGTTTTACTTCTTCTTTTCCAATTTGGATGACTTTTATTTCTTTTTCTTGTCTGATTGCTGTGGCTAGGACTTCCAGAACTATGTTGAATAAGAGTGGTGAAAGGGGGCACTCCTGCCTTGTTCCTGATCTTAAGGGGATTGCTTTTAATTTTTGCCCATTGAGCATGATGTTGGCTGTGGGTTTGTCATAGATGGCCTTTGTCATGTTGAGGTATGTTCCCTGTATTCCCACTTTGCTGAGAGTTTTGATCATAAATGGGTGCTGGACTTTATCAAATGCTTTTTCTGCATCTATTGAAATTATCATGTGGTTTTTCTCCTTTCTTCTTTTTATGTGATGTATCACATTGATTGATTTGCAAATATTGTACCAGCCTTGACTCCCATGAATAAATCCCACTTGATCATGGTGTATGATTTTTTTCATATATTGCTGGATTCGGTTTGCTAATATTTTGTTGAGGATTTTTGCATCTAAGTTCATCAGGGATATTGGCCTATAATTTTCTTTCTTTGTGTTGTCTTTGCCTGGTTTTGGAATCAGAATTATGCTCGCCTCATAAAAGGAGTTTGGAAGTCTTCCTCCCTTTTGAATTTTTTGAAATAGCTTGTGAAGGATAGGAGTTAGTTCTTCTTTTAATATTTGGTAGAATTCACTTGTGAAGCCATCAGGCCCAGGACTTTTCTTTTTGGGGAGTTTTTTTGATAGCTGTTTCAATCTCATTTGTTGTAATTGGTCTGTTTAGGTTTTCTGATTCTTCCAGATTGATTTTTGGAAGTTTATATGATTCAAGGAATTTGTCCATTTCATCTAGGTTGTGTAGTGTTTTGGCGTACAGTTCTTCATAGTATTTTCTTTCAATATTTTTTATTTCTGTTGTGTCAGTTGTTATTTCTCCACTCTCGTTTCTAATTTTATTTATTTGAGTCCTCTCTCTTTTTTTCTTGATGAGTCTCGTTAAAGATTCATCGATCTTGATTACCTTTTCAAGGAACCAGCCTCTGGTTTCATTGATCCTCTGTATTGTTTCTTTAGCTTCTATGTCATTTATTTCTGCTCTGATCTTTATTATTTTCTTCCTTCTACTAGCTCTGGGCTTTACTTGCTGTTCTTTTTCTAGTTCTTTTAGATGCAGGGTTAAGTTGTTTATTTGAGCTTTTTCTAGCTTCTTGAGGTATGCCTGTAATGCTATAAACTTCCCTCTCAGGACTGCTTTAGCTGTGTCCCATAAATTTTGAGTTAATGTATGCTCATTATCGTTTGTTTCTAGGAATTTTTTAATTTCTTTTTTGATCTCAATGTTAACCCATTCATTATTTAATAACATGCTATTTAGTTTCCAAGTGTTTGAATGTTTTTCAAGTTTTCTATTGTGGTTGATTTCTAGTTTAATGCCATTGTGATCCGAGAAAGTGCTGGATATGATTTCAATCTTTTTAAATTTGTTGAGACCGCTTTTGTGCCCTAACATGTGGTCTATTCTAGAGAATGTACCATGAGCACTTGAAAAGAATGTATAGGCGGATGACGTCACAGTGATGGCGCGGTAGGAAGCGATACTGAAAATCTCCCCATAAACTCAACAAGTACTTCAACCAGAAACAGAAAAACCTATCCTTGGAGTCTTCAGATGCTTCACAACACACCCGAAGGTAGGATCAAGCGAAAGATTGGCTAAATATATGGTCAAACTTCAGGGGAAATAAGGAGTAAGAAATGCTCCGCCTTCCTCTCTAATCCAAACAGGATGGCTTTCACTGAGAATGAGAATATAGAAACTAAGGTGGGTGTAGGGAGTGAATAGTTCCAGGCTGCGGTACAGCCAAATCAGGCTGTGGCACGGAGATCCAAGCCGTGGAAAAACCTGGGCAATTCAAGCTAACACGCATTCGCCAAACCCAGACAAAGAAAGACAAGTGGGGCAGCCATTTTCCGCATCTCCTGGTTGGCGTGGTTAGTGGGCAAAAGATTCCTACGAACACTTCAGGGGTGGGCGCCGCCCATGCTAACCCACAGAGAAGCAAAGTCAGAGGCCTCTGTGTGGGCAAAAAGCAGCGTCTCCTAGGAGCCCCAGCGCCCTGAGGGGACCGGGCACAGAGAGGGAGCTGGAGTCAACTCCAACGGCGGAACTTTTCTGTGCGGGAGGAGGGCTTTCGCGGAGCGAGAGGCGTCCCGTGTGAACCTCATAATCTGGTCAATGTGCACGCACGCAAAGTGGGCAGGAGATTCCTCCGAACTCCTCAGGGGTGGGTGCTCGTGTTTTCCCTCAGAGGAGCAGAATCAGAGGCCCGTGAGCGGGCCAGGAGCGGAATCCCCATCGCCCTGGGAAAGCCGCACAGGGACAGAGCGAAAGCCAATTCCAACCCAGTAACTTTTCCGTGTAGGCAGAGGGCTTTCTTGGAGTGAGAGGCGTCCCGGACGCCTGAGCCTCAAAATCTGGTCAGTGCGCATGCAGGAAGAGTGAACAGGAGATTCCTCCGAACTCCTCAGAGGTGGGCGCCCGTGTTTTTCCCACAGAGGAGCAGGTCTGTGAGCGGGCCAGGAGCGGAATCTCAGGCAGCCCTAGCCCCTTGGGAAAGCCGCACGAGGATAGAGCGAAAGCCAATTCCAAAGCTCGATCTTTTCCGTGTGGGTAGGGATTTCACTCGAAGTGTGACCTGTCTGGCTAGAGATTCCTCCGAACGCCTCAGGAGTGGGCGCTCGAGTTATCCCACAGAGGGGCAGAGCCAGAGATCTTTGAGGGAGAGGAAGCCACGCCTGATTATGCTGGCAGGTCTGACTGACTGAGCCTTACTCAGAGCCCTGTGCTGAGTGGGAACAGAGTGGGGAGTTGCGAGCTCTTTGAGACTCTTACTATCCAGGCAGAGGCAGCAGCAACCCCATAACTGGATTATCAGGCTTCTAATTGTGGAAGGAAAGACTAGGAGAGAGGCTCCAGGAACACTCTCACAGTGAGAGATCCTCTCTGTTGGAGCCTATAAACAATAATGAACCTTGGCTGCCAACGAGACTGAAGCCCAATACATGACATTGCCATAGAGAATTATCAACTGCAAACCTCTTCCAGAGCGTGCCACAGGGGCAGAACCCGGGGTACAAAGTCACCGACCAGAAAGACAGAAAAGAAAAAGCAAGATGACAACCTCTCAAAATCAAGAATAATCTGCAGATTTTATAACCTATCCCATCTTATTATATTTGTTCATCTGTGTCTCTTTTCTTCATTCTTGATTTTTTTTTCTACTCCAATTTGGTCATTTAATTCTCTCTCAGTCTTACTCTCGCCTCTCTTTGAACTACACTACCCATAAGTGTTACATCTCACATTATCTTTTCTTTCCTCCTCCTTTCTCTCTCTGAGGGTTGCAATCCAAAACCCCTAATTCTCTCTATCTCTCTCCTCCTTTTTCTTTTTTCTTCTTTAAATGGTTCCATCTTTTCTCTCTCTCTCTCTCTCTTTTCTCCTTCTATATTAGTCTCTTCCTCTCTCCTTTACGTCTTCTCTCATTCAAACTTCAATAACGAACAAATTATCTTATCTGGGACTCAAACTTAAGTTTGTGGCATTTTGGAGGGTTTTTACTTCACCTTTTTGACACATTAGCAGTGCTCCCATCCCTGGCTCTCCATTTTATCTAGTTCTTGTTCCACTAAATACAATAGTAATTTTTTAATTTTCCACCCTTTTTTCCTGTTTCCCTCTTATTCCTTTCATCATATCTCTGAGTCAGCCAACACCTAAAAGCAAAACATTTTATTCTTGACCCAAATTTTTTCCTAATTTGCTTTTTGTGGGTCTATACTGCTCCCCCCTTTTTTATATATAAATATTTTTTTCTTGTATTTTTTTTTCTTTTTTTTTTTCCTTTACCCCTATATTACTTCTCCCCAATTCAGGCCCTCCACTACAGGTATTGTTTGTTCTATTTAGTACAATATAATTCACAGTTCATCACAAGATTTTCTCAAAAAAGAGGGGAGAGGAGAGGAGAGCAAAAAAGGAGGGGAGGAATTATTCCCTTTTTTTCCCCTCAAATTTTTATCTTATTTTATTTTTCTTTATTTAATGATTAATTTTTTAAAAAAAAACGTGCAATTTTTTATTTTTATTTTTATTTTTTTATCCTTTTATTCCTTATAAAATCTCATTAATACTATCAAGAAAATCACCCTCAGATGCCATTAAAGAAGAGAAAATCGAATATCATGGATACAAAAGATAGAGAGGTAACAGAGAGATGAGGAAAAATCTATGGAGAAAAAATTTAAGATATTGGAAACCTTGGAGTTAAACGACAGAGAATTTAAAATAGAAATTCTAAAAATACTCAGAGATATACAAGAAAACACAGAAAGGCAATTTAGGGAGCTCAGAAAACAACTCGATGAACACAAAGAGTATATATCCAAGGAAATTGAAACTATAAAAACAAATCAAACAGAGATGAAAAACTCAATTCATGAGCTGAAAAATGAGGTAACAAGCTTAGCTAATAGAACAGACCAGATAGAAGAGAGGATCAGCGAAATAGAAGACAAGCAACTTGAGGCTCAACAAAGAGAAGAAGAAAGAGATTCAAAAATTAAAAAAAATGCAATAGCCCTACAGGAATTATCTGACTCCATCAAAAAGAATAACATAAGAATAATAGGTATATCAGAGGGAGAAGAGAGAGAAAATGGAATGGAGAACATACTCAAACAAATAATAGATGAGCACTTCCCAAGCCTCTGGAAAGAACTAAAACCTCAAATTCTAGAAGCAAACAGAACTCCAAGTTTTCTTAACCCCAACAAACCTACTTCAAGGCACATCATAATAAAATTGGCACAAATCAACTGCAAAGGGATAACTCTCAAGGCAGCCAGGGAAAAGAAGAATACAACATATAAAGGAAGGCCCATTAGATTATCATCAGATTTCTCAACAGAAACTCTACAAGATAGAAGAGAGTGGACCCCAATATTTAAAGTCTTGAAAGAGAGGAACTTTCAGCCACAAATACTATACCCATCAAAGCTAACTTTCAAATATGAAGGAGAAATAAAAACATTCACAGATACAGAAAAGATGAGACAATTTATCACCAGAAAACCCCCACTCCAGGAAATACTAAAGGGGGTTCTCCAATCAGATACAAAGAATAAAAAAACAACAACAACAAAGCCACAAGTAAAAGCTCCAAGAAGAACATAACAAAACCAACTTTAAACTGTGACAACAATAAGAAAGGGGGGAGAGGATGAAGATTAACAGTAGCAAAGGGCGATGGAGGGCAAAAGTACTCACAAAATAGTGCACTACAATGAACAGGGTAGGAACCCTTTTCATTACTTAATGGTAACCACCATTGAAAAAACCACCACAGAAGCACATGATTTAAAAAAGATAGCAACAGAGGAAAGATGTATGGAACACAACCAAATAAAAACAAAAGATAGAAAAAAGAAAGAGAAGAATCAAACAAGGCACAAAACTAACAGAAAGCAATCTATAAAATGGCAATGAGGAACTCACAAGTGTCAATAATTACACTAAATGTAAACGGATTAAACTCACCAATAAAAAGGCACAGAGTAGCCGAATGGATCAAAAAAGAAAATCCAACTGTATGCTGCCTACAGGAAACTCATCTAAGTAACAAGGATAAAAACAAATTCAAAGTGAAAGGCTGGAAAACAATACTCCAATCAAATAACATCCAAAAAAAAGCAGGTGTAGCAATACTCATATCGGATAATGCTGACTACAAGACAGGAAAAGTACTCAGAGACAAAAATGGCCATTTCATAATGGCTAAGGGGACACTGAATCAAGAAGACATAACAATTCTTAATATATATGCACCAAACCAAGGAGCACCAAAATATATAAGACAGCTACTTATTGACCTTAAAACAAAAAGCGACAAAAATACAATCATACTTAAAGACCTCAATACACCGCTGATGGCTCTAGATCGGTCATCCAAACAGAGAATCAACAAAGACATAGTGGCCTTAAACAAAACACTAGAGCACCTGGATATGATAGACATCTACAGGACATTCCATCCCAAAGTGACTGAGTATACATTTTTCTCCAGTGTACATGGGTCATTCTCAAGAATTGACCATATGTTGGGCCACAAAAACAACATCAGCAAATTCAGAAAAATTGAAGTTGTACCAAGCATATTTTCTGATCATAAAGCCTTGAAACTAGAATTCAACAGCAAAAAAGAGGGAAAAAATCCCACAAAAATGTGGAAACTAAACAACATACTTTTAAAGAATGAATGGGTCAAAGAAGAAATAAGTGCAGAGATCAAAAGATATATACAGACTAATGAAAATGATAATACGACATATCAGAATCTATGGGATGCAGCAAAAGCAGTGATAAGAGGGAAGTTCATATCACTTCAGGCATATATGAACAAACAAGAGAGAGCCCAAGTGAACCACTTAACTTCACACCTTAAGAAACTAGAAAATGAAGAACAAAGACAACCCAAAACCAGGCGAAGAAAGGAGATAATAAAAATCAGAGCAGAAATAAATGAAATAGAGAACAGAAAAACTATAGAAAAAATTAATAAAACAAGGAGCTGGTTCTTTGAAAAAATCAACAAAATTGACAAACCCTTGGCAAGACTTACCAAGGAAAAAAGAGAAAGAACTCATATAAACAAAATCCAAAATGAAAGAGGAGAAATCACCACGGACATCGTAGATATACAAAGAATTATTGTAGAATACTATGAAAAACTTTATGCCACTAAATTCAACAACCTAGAAGAAATGGATAAATTCCTAGAACAATACAACCTTCCTAGACTGAGTCAAGAAGAAGCAGAAAGCCTAAACAGACCTATTAGTAGAGAAGAAATAGAAAAAACCATTAAAAACCTTCCCAAAAATAAAAGTCCAGGCCCAGACGGCTATACCAGCGAATTTTATCAAACGTTCAAAGAAGATTTGGTTCCTATTCTACAGAGAGTCTTCCAAAAAATTGAAGAAGAAGCAATACTTCCAAACACATTTTATTAGGCAAACATGACCCTCATACCAAAACCAGGCAAGGATGGCACAAAAAAAGAAAACTACAGACCAATATCTCTAATGAATACAGATGCTAAAATACTAAACAAAATACTAGCAAATCGAATACAACAACATATTAAAAAAATAATACATCATGATCAAGTGGGATTCATCCCAGAATCTCAAGGATGGTTCAACATACGTAAAACGGTTAACGTAATACACCATATCAACAAAACAAAGAACAAGAACCACATGATCTTATCAATAGATGCAGAAAAGGCTTTTGATAAAATACAACACAATTTTATGTTTAAGACTCTCAACAAAATGGGTATAGAAGGAAAATATCTCAACATGATAAAGGCCATATATGATAAACCATCAGCTAACATCATAGTAAATGGCACTAAACTGAAGGCTTTCCCCCTTAAATCAGGAACAATACAGGGTTGTCCACTCTCTCCACTCTTATTTAATGTGGTACTAGAGGTTCTTGCCACAGCAATCAGACAAGACAAAGAAATAAAAGGCATCCATATCGGAAAAGAAGAAGTAAAGGTATCACTTTTTGCAGATGATATGATCCTATACATCGAAAACCCCAAAGAATCCACAAAAAGACTTCTAGAAAAAATAAGCCAATACAGTAAGGTCGCAGGATACAAAATTAACATACAGAAGTCAATAGCCTTTCTATATGCCAACAATGAAACATTTGAGAATGAACTCAAAAGAATAATTCCCTTCACGATTGCAACAAAAAAAAATAAAATACCTAGGAATAAACATAACAAAGAATGTAAAGGACTTATACAATGAAAACTATAAACCATTGTTAAGGGAAATCGAAAAAGAAATTATGAGATGGAAGAATATTCCTTGTTCTTGGTTAGGTAGAATAAATATAATCAAGATGGCCATATTACCCAAAGCTATATACAAATTTAATGCAATTCCCATCAAAATTCCAATGACATTTTTTAAAGAAATGGAGCAAAAAATAATCAGATTTATATGGAACTATAAAAAGCCCCGAATAGCCAAAGCAATCCTAAAGAAAAGGAATGAAGCTGGGGGCATTACAATACCTGACTTCAAACTCTATTATAGGGCCACGACAATCAAAGCAACATGGTATTGGCAGAAAAATAGACACTCAGACCAATAAAACAGAATAGAAAGTCCAGAAATAAAACCACATATATATAGTCAAATAATTTTTGATAAAGGGGCCAACAACACTCAATGGAGAAAAGAAAGCCTCTTCAACAAATGGTGCTGGGAAAACTGGAAAGCCACATGCAAAAGAATGAAGCTGGACTACAGTTTGTCCCCCTGTACAAAAATTAACTCAAAATGGATCAAAGATCTAAACATAAGACCTGAAACAATAAAGTACATAGAAGAAGACATAGGTACCAAACTCATGGACCTGGGCTTTAAAGAGCATTTTATGAATTTGACACCACAGGCAAGAGAAGTGAAAGCAAAAATTAATGAATGGGACTACATCAGACTAAGAAGTTTTTGTTCAGCAAGAGAAATTGATAACAAGATAAACAGACAGCCAACTAATTGGGAAATGATATTTTTAAACACCTGCTCAGATAAGGGCCTAATATCCAAAATATACAAAGAACTCATAAAACTCAACGACAAACAAACAAACAATCCAATAAAAAAATGGGAAGAGGATATGAACAGACACTTCTCCCAGGAAGAAATACAAATGGCCAACAGATATATGAAAAGATGCTCATCTTCTTTAGTTATTAGAGAAATGCAAATCAAAACTGCAATGAGATATCACCTCACACCTGTTAGACTAGCTATTATTAACAAGACAGGTAATAGCAAATGTTGGAGAGGTTGTGGAGAAAAAGGAACCCTCATACACTGTTGGTGGGAATGTAAAGTAGTACAACCATTATGGAAGAAAGTATGGTGGTTCCTCAAAAAACTGAAAATAGAACTACCTTATGACCCAGCAATCCCTCTACTGGGTATATACCCCAAAAACTCAGAAACATTGACTTGTAAACATGCAGCCCCATGTTCATTGCAGCATTGTTCACAGTGGCCAGGACATGGAAACAACCAAAAAGCCCATCAATAGTTGACTGGATAAAGAAGATGTGGCACATATACACTATGGAATACTACTCAGCCATAAGAAATGATGACATTGGATCATGTATAGCAAAATGGTGGGATCTTGACAACATTATACGGAGTGAAATAAGTAAATCAGAAAAAACCAGGAACTGCATTTTTCCATACGTAGATGGGACATAAAACTGAGACCAAGAGACATTGACAAGAGTGTGGTGGTTACGGGGGGAGGGGGGAGAGGGAGAGGGAAGGGGGAGGGGGAGGGGCACAAAGAAAACTAGATAGAGGGTGACAGGACAATCTGACTTTGGGTGATGGGTATGCAACATAATTGAACTTTAAGATAACCTGGACATATTACCTTTGAATATATGTATCTTGATTTACTGATGTCACCCCATTAAAAATAAATAAATAAATAAATAATTAAATAAGGACAAAAAAAAAAAGAAAAGAATGTATATTCTGCTGTTTAGGGTGAAAGGTTCTGAAGATATCTATTAAATCGAGTTGATCTAATATGTCCTTTAAGTCTTCTGTTTCTTTGTTGATTTTCTTTCTTGAGGATCTATCTAGTGATGTTAATGGGGTATTGAAATCCCCTACTATTATAGTATTGCTGTTGATCTCACCCTTTAAGTCCATCAAAGTCTGCTGTATATATTTAGGTGCTCCTATATTAGGTGTGTAGATATTTATAATGATTTTATCTTCCTTTTTGATTTCTCCCTTTATCATTATGTAGTGAGCTTCTTTATCTCTAACTATGGTCTTGCTTTTAAAGTCCATTTTGTCTGATATAAGTATTGGTACCCCAGTTTTTTTTTTTCATTTCCATTTGCTTGAAATATTTTTTTCCAACCTTTTATCTTCAGTCTGTGTGCTTCTTTTGATTTAAGGTGTGTCTCTTGTAGACAGCATATGTATGGTTCCTGTTTTCTTATCCACGCAGCTACCCTATGTCTCTTGATCGGATCATTTAATCCATTTACATTTAAGGTTATTACTGATATGTAATTGTTTATTGCCATTTCTTTTCTTTAAAACTGTATTCCTCTTTTGCTATATTCTTTTTTTCCTTTGATCTGTTTACAACAGGTCCCTTAGCATTTCTTGCAGCCTTGGTTTGGTTGCAGTGAATTCCTTGAGATTTTTTTTTTTCTGTAAAGCTTTTTATTTCTCCTTCAATTTTAAATGATAGCCTTGCTGGATAAAGTAGTCTTGGTTGTAGGTTCTTGTTCTGCATTACTTTGAATATTTCTTGCCATTTCCTTTTGGCCTCAAGTGTTTCTGTGGAGAAGTCAGAAGTCATCCTTATGGGGGCTCCTTTGTAGGTGATAGTCTTTTTTTCTCTAGCAACTTTTAATATTTTCTCTTTAACATTTAGGTTTGGTATTTTAATTATGATGTGTCTTGGTGTTGGTTTCTTTGGGTTTCTTCTTAATGGAGTTCTCTGTGCTTCCTGAACATGTGTAATGTTTTCCTGCCTTAATTGGGGGAAGTTTTCACTATAATATGTTTGAACAAAGTCTCTATCCATTGTTCTTTCTCTTCTTCTTCAGGAACCCCTATGATGCGGATGTTATTTCTCTTCATGTTGTCACAGAGCTCTCTTAGAGTTTCCTCAGACTTTTTGAGTCTCTTTTCTTTTTTCTGCTCTGCTTCTGTGCCTTCATTTATCGTGTCCTCTAACTCACTGATTCGATTCTCTGCTTCATCCATCCTGCTTTTAATTCCTTCTATTGTATTCTTTATTTCAGATATTGTATTTGTATTTCTGACTGATTCTTTTTTATTATCTCAATGTCCTTTTTATATGTGTTATCTCTTTATTTAGGTTTTCATAATGGCCATGTATGGTTGTTCTGATATCTTTGAGCATCCTAACAATTGTTATTTTAAACTGTGCATCTGGTAATTTGGTTATATCTGATTCACTTAGGTCCTTTTCTGGGGATTTCTCTTGGTTTATTTGTGTTGTATTTCTCTGCCTCCGCATTTTCTCTTCTTGGGAGTGGCTGGTATCACGTGCTCAGGTGCCAAGCGTTGGTGGCCTTGGCCTTTGCCCCATCCCCATGTGTGACATTATGCTCGGTCCTGATGGCACTGGCGAGCACCTTTTCTCAGCTGCGGGTCTCCGCCTGTTTCCGGGTTTTCACCCTGCCCTTGCAGGAGGAGCCCACTCAAGGAACGGCTGCTAGCCTTGGCTTTACCACCAGGCCGGACTGCTTTCCCAAGCTCAGCTCCGTAGCGGAACTGCACCTTTTCTGGGCTTTTGGCTCCACCTCCGCAAGAGGAGCCGGCTACCAAGTCAGACCGCAAGCCTGGGTTGCACGGGCGGGGCAAGGCTGTACTCCTCTGCCCTTGCTCAGGGGCTGGTCTCCACTCTTTCTGGGGCTCCCACCCTTTTCCCCTGCAGGCTGGATTACAGGCTGCCGGCAGCTGAGCTTGACCGCTTTTGCATGCCCCCTTGTTCCCAGTTGGGCAAGATTGAGCTCACACCTGAGCCGAGTGGTGGCCAGCTGGTTTCTGCCCCTACCAGCAGAACCGCGCTTTCGTCTCCCGCTGCTGCCCGCCTCAGGCACGCCCTCAGCCGCTTGGGTGGGGGCGTTGCAGCTCGGACCCTAAGACTCACTGCTGTTGACCAAAAAGCTCCCTCCTTCTATGCGACTCTGCTTTGAATGCCGCGGGGGAGCTTGTTTGGCTGCTTTCCTGCTTCCCTTTGCTAGTATTGCTGTTTCCGGGGGAAATATTCACTGCAGCTTTGGAGAGTGACTCGTCTCAGGGGTTAGGGTGGCTATCTCCCAAAATGCTTCTCCCTGTGCCTCTTAGATTACACTCTCTTCCTGTTACTCTGTTCCTCTCCTCTCTCCCCCCTTCCCCAGGAGCCCCAGGTGGCTGGTTATGAGAGAGATGTTCTGCGTGGTCCCTTTAAGAGGGATCCTGGGTCTGAGAAATCAGACTCTTTCTCAAGAACAGTATCCTGACTTGTTTCCAGCTAAATACTGTCCCTACACCTCTTCTGGGCTCTGGGGCTGCAGTCTGGGGCTTTGTTCCTGGGACTCAAGACCCTTCCCCCTCTGCTAAACTCACTTTCCACCACGCGAGTCTCTCCCTGCTGCCACTCGCTCCGGGGAGCTGGGCAGCCGTCTTCGTGTTTCCCCGTTTCCGTTTTTCCTACCAGTCTCTGTGTGGCTTCTTCAGCATTCCCGAAACCTATATAATTTTATTAACCAATGTCACCCCAATGAATCCAATAAAAAATCCAGCCAAGAAAATATAGGATCAAATGCATTTATTATAGAAACCAATAATACTCTAATTAATACTTGCATGATGATTATTTGGGTCTTGATCTTCAATATAATTTTTTTTTTTCTGAAGCCCGAAACGGGGAGAGACAGTCAGACAGACTCCCGCATGCACCTGACCGGGATCCACCTGGCACGCCCACCAGGGGCGATGCTCTGCCCACCAGGGGGCGATGCTCTGCCCCTCCGGGGCGTCGCTCTGTTGCGACCAGAGCCACTCCAGCGCCTGAGGCAGAGGCCAAGGAGCCATCCCCAGCGCCCGGGCCATCTTTGCTCCAGTGGAGCCTCAGCTGCGGGAGGGGAAGAGAGAGACATAGAGGAAGGAGAGGGAGAGGGGAAGAGAAGCAGATGGGTGCTTCTCCTGTGTGCCCTGTCCGGGAATCAAACCCGGGACTGCTGCACACCAGACTGACACTCTACCACTGAGCTTACTGGCCAGGGCCAATATAAAATTTTTTGACACAACTTTACGGATGCATACACACACTAAGCCCATTGGGATTGCAATATAATTTTGTAAGATTAATGGAAAGAACGGATATATTTGTATAGTGTCTTCTTAATATGATTATGATATATATTTCCATTTTTAGGTCATTTTAATGTCCTTTAGTAAACTTTTATAATTTTCTCAAATTTTATTAAGTTTATTTTGTCATGGTTTTGTTGTCATGGCATATTATATCTTTGTAAAAAATAGTCCTCTTTTTCTTTTTTGGTGATTATATATAGAAAAAAATTTTACATAGTGTTATTTTGTGCTGTAACTTAGCCATACTCATTAATTACAAAAAAAATGTCAAGAATTTTTGGATGTTCTATTTAGCAAATCATATCATTAACAAATAATGAAGACTTTTATCCTTCTCAATCTTATATGTTATAATTTTTTTCTTGTTTTGCTCAACTGGCTAGGACCTTCAACACAATGTGGAAGAGAAATGATGATATAGGGCAACCTTGACTTGGTTCTTAGTTAAAAAGAAATGTTTCTAAATTTTCAACCTGAAGAATTATATTACTATAGGTCTTTGGTATAGCTAACTTTATTAGATACACAGCTTTATTTTGATAAAGGTGTCTTTTATTTATTTAGGATAATTCCCTTTATATCAAAGTTTCTTAGAAATTTTATTAAAAATTCTAAATTTTATCAAATAATTTTCTTCGTCTATAGTGACAATCATGCATCATTTCTCTTTTGCTGTATTAATGTGGTTTTCAATATTTTGGTTAGGTGTATTGAGTTCAAGTTTCTGAAGGAGATTGTCCTTTTCTTATCTCATGCTCTCTCATTCTCTCTGTTCTTCTTCAGGGACCTGGATTAGATGCTCACATCAGACCTTGTCATTCCCTCCTCTATGTTTCTCTGCATCTCTTACATACTTTCCATCTCCTTTGTCTCTTTGGCCACATTCAGTATAATTCTTCTAGGTTTATGATTTTTTTTGTACATCTGTGTATAGCCAGCTGTTTAAATCACTATTTTTAATATTAGTACTTATATTTTTTATTTTTAAAAATTTTATTAGTGTTTTTGTCAAATCTTCTAAATTAATTTTTACTCCTACAGTTATTTTTAGTATTCTTTTTTCTCCTTGTTTATAGTTTTCATAACATATTTTAGTTCTTTAAACAATTATATATAGCTTTTCTATATTTTTTATGTGATAATTCTAAGTTATGGTACTTTGGGGATCATATATCTTGTTTGTTTGCTCATTTGCTGGTTCTATTAATTTTTACTCATGATAGGCTTTTTCCTTATGTTTGATCTTTTTTTTAAATTGTGAATTCCTATTTAGCTGAATTTAATCTGAGTTTCCTGAGAGGTCAAGGTTTCCCTGCTTCACTCCAAAGAAAAATTTTTTTCAACTAAAGCCAAGGGATGCTATCAACTTTGTTCTCTTTAATTCCTTGGTTTGAATTGGCATGACGATAATATAATCTCAATATCCACACTCATGTGGGGAAAGGTCATAGTCACCTGTATACAGAGAAGACAGTGTGGTTATTATTATTTCTCATAGAGCTGTGGCAAAGACAGGCAGAGCTCCTTATTATCTCCATTTGCTGCAGGCAGAATATTTTTTTCCTGGCTTACTCTTGTGTGTGTATGTGTGTGTGTGAGTGTGTGTGAGTGTTAGTGAGGAGAGCATCCTAAGTCCCTAGATTAAGTTTTGCTCCAATTTCCAATTTCTGCATGGCCAGACATTAATTCCAAATTGTTTAATTCTTGGTAAGGGCATTTGATTATTTACTACCCTGATTTTATTTAACTTACTGTGTTGTTTGTTTACTTATATATTTGTTTGTTTTGTCCTTGGAGATTTGCCTAGGCTCCATTTTTTTGTGAGCTCAGCAATGTTTTTAACTTTGTTGTAATTTATCCAGTATCAGATAAATCAAATAATCTAGCCCCCTTCTTGCCAGAAACAGAAGTCCCCTGGCACTCTCTTTTCTCCTAGTTCTATTCTCTAGTTAGCAATCCAATGGTCCTTCCTAGGTCAAAGTTCACAGTGTGGGTGTTAATCAAAAGGATCTGAAATTTAGGAGCCACAGATCCAGGTGCCATCAATGAGAGCCCAATCTGGAAGACAGAGTAGGAATCTCATATTTCCATGCAGGCCCTCAGGGTGTTCATGAACAGGGTTGGTGCCTCAGCAGCTGCTGGAAAAAAGCTGGAGGCTTTTAATCAGCCTTGTTGGTAAATTGGCTCCAAAAAAAAAAAAAAGCAACATATCTTGGAAATGTCTTCTGCATGTTGTATAATACAACCTAGAACCCCCTAAATATTTAGGTTGTTATAACTGAAATCCAATAGGTAGCCTAACATAAATTTAGTATTTTTCCAATTTCTCTTTCATGTTGAAGTTCATTTCTTAAAAATTAAAATGTGTACTTAGGGTACCTATAGATAGATCACTGAGTGTGTTCATGCAGCCTTCTGAGGTTGGGTGAAGTAGAAAGAAGGAGAAACTAGAAAAATAGTGTAGTGGGATGCACAGGGCTTCTCCAACCAAACCGTTTTTCTGAAAACAACTATGAGTGATTTTAGCAAACCATTTCATTTCTCAAGGCTAAGGTCATTCTTCCTCCTCCTTTTTTTGAAATATACTTTGCTATTTGGGGAAATTATTTTTATTACTATCTTCCACTTCATGAAAACTAGAACAATTGTACCTTCCTGTCGATCCAATTCCCTTGAAAGCACAATTCTGGGATCCAACAGCAGTCCAGCCAATTGTATGGAAACCTCATGAGGTAGAACTTGTGCTCAGTGGCTAACAAGAATAAGAGGCAATTAGTTAGAAGTAAGCGTATATTTTGTAATTTTACCAAGGAAAGATTCACTGTTGACATGGCTGGCCGAATTACAGGTAGAAAACTTTAAAAACAAGTGGGTCAAGTGATTCAGAATATACAATATTAAACCCTGGATTGGTAGGAGCAATTTTATTTATTGAATACAGGCCTATTTGAACAAGCGAGAAGGTGATGGATGTGGATATGCTTTTGGTGCCAATTTCAGGCATAAAGTCTTTTTAGTACCTAGTAAAGATGATAGTAAAAAATAATTCTATCTAGTAGAAAGTGTGGGTCTGTGTGCAGGTGCCCCACAGTCACTAGTGGGTATGTGCATTTGAATCCATATAGCTGTACATGGATGATTGAGTCTCCGTCACAGGGTCATCTTATAGGCTCTGCTATTGCATACAAATCTCACATTATCTGTCACCGGAAAGATAATGGTAAACTGTTTATTCTCTGCTTACCTTGCAGTGCTCTGTAATTATATGCTCCAAGTGATGTACAGTGCACACATCTTTATAGCAACGATGCAACAGCTGAAGAAAATGGTCCAAATAAAGTTTTCAGGGCAATGTGCATAGCCTACCTGCACAGAGAACTGATATGATCAAGAAAGATCTGGAGCTACTCCTGTTGGGAAGGGCGACTCAGACCCACTCCAGGGGTTTATCTCAGAAGCACCACCTGCCCAGTTATTACTCCTGTAATAATGGAAATAGAAATCTTTATCCCTTCTCCAATGCTGTCCCTTAGTTTGTCTTGATACTGGAGTCCTCTCCCCGGGGATGGTCACTCATTCAAGGGGCTTGCAGTGTGGGCACACCAACAAGAAGTTCTCAGAATTGTTTCAGGAACAACCCAAGAATAATTACCTTCATTTCATGGGTGATCTTGTTTCTTATCCTCAGGAAGCCCTAAAACAATCCAATCAGGCATATATACATTGTATACGTTCCAAAGTGGGTGCCCCAAAGATGGAGCAACCTGAGTTTCAGGCCAGCTTTGTTCTGAACTTTTGGACTTCTTGTAGTTCACTGAACACATGTGTTCAGCATGTGATGTCTCTACCAAAATACCCTCTCATCTTTTCACTTAGAAAACTCCTATTCATTCCTCAAAGTCCATCCTGCCCTCTAAGGCTTTCCCTGTTTCTGACAGATAATTACTTCCTTCTCTCAATAAGTCCTGTGCCTATTTATCTCTTACTGAAAACATTCGAAATTTAAATTGTTATTAATTTATTATTAATAATGAATAATTAATAATTTGTCATATCCACTAGACTCTAGTGACTAGAGTATGAGCTCCTTGGTGGCAGGAACTGTTTCTTGCTCACTGTGGGGGAGCTGTGTTAGGCTTGCTCACAGGTTTACTGGCTACAAGTACTTTGCTTGATTAGTGAATGAGCATGTGGTAGAGGCATGTGTGGACAGTCTATATAAGGCTATGCGTGCTTCTCCTGGGTGGTGGTTCTCCCAGGTCACTCTCCTGCCACCATGAGGTGTGGTTTTCCTTACTCCCTTGCCCTTATTGCAAATAGCAGATTTTCATTTGTTTATTAGCTCTTTCCCTTTTGTTATTTATTTGATCACCTGTCCTTGTGAACCTCCAATGAACAGGTTATGGCCTGACTCTAGCTTTACAGTTCTTCTACCATCTGCCCGAATTCAATGCGAACCTGCCTGGCACCAGCATTTCATCTGGTGTAGTGGGCCTGGTTTGGAGCAGATGGGTATGGAGCTGCTGACACCCTGAAAGGGTGGGGTAGAGGAGTGGTTGCTGTTCTCCAGTGTGTGGTTCCCCATAGCTGTCCTTTTGGGGGCTGTAGGCTGGGTGATTTTTACAACCCTGTGAGAGGAAACCAAGAGTTCTGTGCGAGAGGCAGACCAAGGTCGAAAGCTCCAGGATGAGCTGCGGACTGAGCAACAACAATGAAGCTGGAGAAAGAGCTGCAGATCTGAGAATTGCAAGTCAGACTGCAGGCTGAGGACCAGTGACAGTGTGAACTGAAGTGAGCACTGGAGAGGGAGGCTGACAAGGTTTGAGAGTTCCATTGTGAGGTGCAGGCTGAACACCAGCAGCACCTGGAAATGGAGCAGTCTCTAGAAAAGGAATTGCAGGTTTGTGAGGTACAGTTTGCCTTGGAAGCTGAATATTGGCAGTGACAGCTGTTGGAGAAACAATTGTGGGTTCAGGAGCTTAAGAGTCAGGTTCAGGAGTTTAAGAGTCAGCTTCAGGCTGAGAGCCGGCAACTGCAGAAGCCAAAGTGGGCACAGAAGGCAGAGTTGCATTCTAACAGTGGAGTGGTTCTGAGTCAGTGGGAGCAGGCATTTCCAATTCTTCCTCTTTTGAGAGGGAGGCTTGGGCTGCAATTTCTGTCTTCAGACTCAGAACCCTGTTGGTGGTTTCCAAGAGATAAAATCTCAGCAGCAGAGTCCCTCAGGGGCAACCACAACCTCTTCCACAGATAGTGGAACACTCTGTGATCCAGCCCTACACCCAGGCAGAACTGATGGAGTTGGGGGTACAATTCAGGCAGAACCCACTGAGCCCCTGGCTGCCTGACTTGTGTAGTTGTGGGACATAGGGGGTGGATGGCATCCTGCTCTCCAGAAAAGAGATGGAGAAATTATCTGCCATTACCACACACTCTTTTAGGTAGCGTCTTCAGCACTGCCATGACAACCCATGAAACCATACCCTATTAGAAGGGGTGATGCCTGCCATTCGTATGGTCTGGCAGAATGCTGGAGATTTGTCAGGGGCAGTGAGCTGGTGGTAGTGCTATAGTGAGTTAGTAAAGGTTCTTTGGGAACTAAGCTTGAAGAATGCTGCTTTCAACCCAGGGTCCTGTGGGGCAGATGAGAAAGTACTTATGGAGAGGATGTGAGAACTTATTCTCTGCAGTGCCCCATCAGCCCGTTTGAGTCACTAGTGGCTATCCTGGGCCCCTATGTGGGACAGCCTATTAATGAGATTACACAGATGGTAGAAGATTTTGGGGAGCTGGAGGTAGCACAGAATCACAAAACTGTGAGAGCTGCTGCCCGTGTTGCCCTTCCAACTAGCAAGAGAAATGAGCCTGTGAAAGTTACCCAAACACAGATGTGGATAGATTTAATTGCGGCTGGAACAGATAGAGAAAAATTGGATGGTAAACCTAATAAGGTTCTTTTGAAGTTTTGGCAGCAGCTTAAACCAGGATAGAGATTCCAGCTGCTGAGATAAATGGCCCCAGCAGCTACCAATAAAATGGTTGGTGTGCGGGCAGCACTGTTACAAGATTACATAATGGAGACCACTGAAGGAGAGGAGGACCCCCAAAACCCACTGTTCCAGTTTGATTAGGGGGAAGGCTGAGGGACCCATCTAAGAGGGATGGGTGGGGACTAAGGCCACACATGGAACTGGCTATCCACTTGTCCCCTTCTAATGTATAGCTGGTATTGGCTTTGGTGGATACAGCTGCAAAATATTCCCTTCTCTATGGGAATTCAGAATGGTTTTCTGGGACTCCAGTGGCCATTGATGGGTATGGGGGCCAAACTGTTCAAGTGAAGCCAATAACTATTCTGTTGAGGATAGGAAGACTGCCTCCTACGCCATATAAAGTATATGTATCCCCTGTTCCTGAATGTATTTCAGGGGTAGATGTCTTACAAGGGCTGTGGTTGGAAACTAGAGCTGGGGAGTTCCACCTGCGAGTCCGAGTTGTGAAGGCAGTGTTGTGGGGACATGAAGCACATTTCCCCTTGCAATTACCCATTCCCTGGCATGTGACTAGCATGAAGCCATACTGCCTGACAGGAAGCTATGAAGAAATCACTGGGATAGTCCTCAAACTAAAAAAAGGTGGGAGTCATCTGGCTGGCACATAAACCTTACAATTCCCCAGAGTGGCCTGTGCACAAACCAGACGGAACCTGGTGAATGACAGTGGATTACAGGGAACTTGATAAAGTTGTTTCTCCTTTGCATGCTGCTGTACCCTCAATAGCTAACCTGATGGATTGGTTAAGCCATGAGTTGGGGACATACCACTTTGTGGTAGATTAGGCTAATGCCTTTTTCTTTATTGATATAGCTATAGAGTCAAGACCAATTTGCCTTCAGTTGGGAAGGGCAGCAATGGACCTTTATAGTATTACCACAGGGCTATTTTCATAACCCACCTTGTGTCATGGGCCGGTGACTGCTGATCTGGATAAAAGTAACAACCAGAGGCAGTTCATATGTATCATTATATTGATGACACTATGCTAACTAGTGACTCTTCCAGATTTGAAGCAAGCAGTTCCTGCCCTGCTATCCCATCTAAAAGCATGTGGCTGGGCAGTCAAGAAGGGCAAATTACAAGAACCTAGGTTATCTGTTAAGTTCTTGGGAGTTGTCTGGTTGGGTAAGACAAAGGTTATCCCTGATGCAGTTATAGGTAAGATCCAAGCATACCCCGTGCCCACTACAGTAAAGCAGTTACAGGAATCCTTAGGTTTGTTGGGGTATTGGCGAGCATTTATACCCTATTTGACTCAGTTACTATGCCCCTTGTATAACCTTATTTGGAAGGGGGTTCGTTGGGATTGGACTGAGCAAGCGCAAGGTTTATTTGCAGCAGCTAAGAGAGCTGTCAAGGTGGCACAGGCCTTGAATGTGTTTGATCCTGCCAGGTTCTGTGAGCTGGATATTCATGTAATGAACACAGGGCTTGTGGCAATAGACAATGCACCTATGGCAACCTATTGGCTTTTGGTCTCAGTTGTGGAAAGGCACTGAAGTCTGTTACTCACTAGTGGAGAAACAGTTGGCAGCTGTGTAAACTGCTCTCCTGGCCACTGAGGATATTACGACCACAACTCCAATTATGGTCAAGATCACATACCCTCTTGCAGCGTGGTTAAGAGATTGGGAGACCAAACCTCATAGTGAAATAGCCCAAACCTCCACCCTGGCCAAGTGGCTGCCTACCTGCAACAATGCTGTGCTCTTAGCACCAGCCTGTTGAGGGCAGAACTGCAGGAAGTCTTGGGTCCAGTCACGAGCCCCAGTTGCACCTTAGAGTCAGGTGCAGCTGGGGCTCAGGAGGCAGAACCTGAAGTCAGTCCCTACCAGGAGGGGTGGGTGCCCATCCGCAAGGATGCCTGGTACATTGATGGTTATAGCAGGGGCCAACTGGCCAAGTGGACAGCTATAGCCTTCCATCCGGTCATTTGGATGAGACTATTTGGATGGACACAGGTACGGGACAGAGCAGCCAATGGGTGAAATTAAGAGCCCTATGGCTAGTTTCCCTTAATGAACCTTCACCTCTGGTGATCTGTACTGACAGCTGGGCTGTCTATCGTGGGCTGACCCTTTGGATTGCTACTAGGCACATTAACCAGTGGATGGTAATGCACCATCCACTATGGGGTCAGGCCGTGTGGCAGGAATTATGGGAAATAGGACATCAGAAGCAGGTGACAGTATACCATGTCACGAGGCATGCCCCTCTAGCCCATCCTGGGAATGATAAGGCAGATACATTGGCAAAGTTGCGATGGTTGGAGACTGCACCTGCAGGTGATGTGGCGCAGTGGCTCCACCGGTGCCTGCTCCATGCGGGACAGAAAACTATGTGGGCTACAGTTAAGGCATGAAACTCACCTCTGTCCTATGCAGAGGTACTTGCAGCCTGTGAGCAATGTGCAGTATGTTCCAAGGAGCACCCTTGGAGACCACTGGTGTCACCTGGACAGATCCAGAGGGGTCATGTTCCACTGACAAGGTGGCAGATGGACATCATTGGACCCTTACCAAAGTCAGAAGGGTACCAGTATGCAGTCACATGTGTAGATACTGCCACCGGGCTGCTTGCTGCTTACCCCGCCCTTAGCCCTGACCATAGGGCAGTCATACAGGCTCTGGACCGCCTGAGTGCTGCATATGGGCAACCACTGGTCCTTGAAAGTGACAGTGGTACCCACTTCACTGGTTCAATGGTGAGGCAATGGGCTCAAAAGCTGGGGGTGGACTGGAAGTACCATGTTTCCTACCACCCCCAGGCTGCTGGTATCATTGAGCGGTGTAATGAACTCTTAAAGCAGGGACTGCGACAGGAGGGGGGCACCAGCTTCCTTACTGGATGGACATGTTGCTGTGGACAGTACTCCGGATTTTGAATGAGAGACCTCGACGGGGGAGCCCAGCTCCAGTAGAGGCCCTCCTGCATCGGCAGCTTCCCCCATTCAGTTTCAGATACTCACCAAGGACATTTTACTCAAGCCAGGTTTTGGACAACAGGGCAACGTGCTCTTGCCTGCCCCAACAGCCCTTCTTAAAGGCCAACAGCTTCAGTGGACTTGGCCCTGGACCCCACCCATCTGAGATGGGTGGCCTTGTTGGCACCATGGAGAAAGGGACTAGAGGTGGACCTCCAGTTAACTCACTGGGCTACAAGCACCTGGCCACCTAAGATAGAAGTGTATTATTCCTTGAGTGCACAGGGGGACAGCATTATGAAGGGCATCTTTGTAATTTCTTTATAAACAATAATGAGTTCTCCTATTTTACTACACATAGAACCAGCAGATGCTGGTGTATTGGCCAATAAGGTTTGGTATGCCTACTCCGGGCAGCCTCTGGTACCTGCTACTGTGCTGCCTGCAGACAGAACTCTGGCCTGTATTCTGCCAGAGAGGAAAGATTTGCCTCTCTTGGTGCCACTGACAGCTCTCTCATTTTGCCTATAGCTGTGTTTTGTAATTCTGTTGCCGTAGATTGTACTGTTGTTGTTTGTGTAACATACCTCACTCCTCGCACAGGAACTATCGCAGAAGAAACCTGTCCTGGAGATTGTGAGGTGAGCAACCCTAAAGGAGTGGAATGTGGTGTATCTTTGTTAGGTTGCTTGCAGGTTTCTTGGCTACAAGCACTTTGCTTGATCAGTGCGTGAGCACGTGGCAGAGCCCTGTGTCCATAGCCTATATAAGGCTATGGGTGCTTCCCCTGGGTGGCGATTCTCCCAGATCACTGTCCTCCATCATGAGGTGCGGTTTTCTTTGCTTCCTTGCCCTACTGTGGATAGCTGATTTTCCATTATTTATTAGCTCTTTTTCCTTTTGTTATTTGCTCACTTGTCGTTGCGAGCCTCCAATAAATGGGTATGGCGTGACCCTTTCCGTAGGTTTTCTACTGTCTGCTCAAATCCATTGTGAACCTGCCTGGTCTTGGCCACCGGCACTACACTCACCTTTCTACCCCCTGACTCTATCACATTATGTGTTTGGCATATAGCACAGCCTCTTGAATAGAATTAATTTCCACTACATGTGTTTACCAGTTATGAAAAGAGCTGCTCTTTCCATAAACCTCTACTCTATTCACATAAACCTCAATCATAATACAAATTGAAGGCAGCCCACAAGTGGCTCATTAATATAATTACTTTAAACTGTGAAATAGGCAAGTAGGTATTATTCATGGTCTTGGGTTGAAGTTAGAGGATCTTTCATTAATTATATTGCCCACAGCTCAAGTCCATGGCTTTTCAGGGGCACTTCTACCCCAGAAGGGCCACAGACCATGATTTATAAAATGGATCCAAAGTCTATATTATCTTCCAACAAGGTGAAACCTTCCTTAAGCTAACAGCTTTGTCCTCTTTTTTTCAACCTGGACCCCACTGCTGAAAATCCAACTGTGGTTAAGCAGCTGGTTAATTCGACTCTTAAGATTTATTAGCCCTGGCTGGTTGGCTCAGTGGTAGAGCATAAGCCTGGCGTGCAGGAGTCCCGGGTTCGATTCCTGGCCAGGGCACACAGGAGAAGTGCCCATCTGCTTCTCCACCCCTCCCCCTCTCCTTCCTCTCTGTCTCTCTCTTCCCCTCCCGCAGCCAAGGCTCCATTGGAGCAAAGATGGCCAGGGCGCTGAGGATGGTTCTATGGCCTCTACCTCAGGTGCTAGAGTGGCTCTGGTCGCCGCAGGGTGATGCCCCAGATGGGCAGAGCATCTCCCCCTGGTGGGCATGGTGGGTGGATCCCGGTCGGGCGCATGCAGGAGTCTGTCTGACTGCCTCCCCGTTTCCAGCTTTGGAAAAATGCAAAAAAAAAAAAAAAAGATTTATGAGTATTTTGATGTGTTATTACTACTGACTTAAAGGGCAAATGATTTGCCATCAGTAACTGGAATCCTCAAGATAATATCCTCTGTAGATTCACAGCCTGTCAGATTCCTGGCCCTGGGGACTCCGTGTTTTGTTCTGCCTTGGAAAATGCTTGCAAAGAAATAACTTCCTACATGAGAGGGTTTCCAACTAAGATGATCTTTAGTTAAAAGCAGGCAATTAATTGTACTCATTCAACAGTTATTCTTTTTATTATGGTATTTTATATTTTTAGTTGTTTAGTTTTTCAGGTAGATTTTTCCCTCCCTCCCTCCTTCTCTTCCTTCCTTCCTCCCTCCCTCCCTCCCTTCCTTCCTTCCTTCCTTCCTTCCTTCCTTCCTTCCTTCCTTCCTTCCTTCCTTCCCTCCTTCCTTTTTGCAAAAGATCTTGGACACAAAGATAAATAATACCTAGTATTCTCAATTAGTTCACAGTATGGCAGGGAAGAGATCAAGTTAAAGGAAATTCATTGGAGAGATTGAGGGATGGCTTTCAGATGGATTGGACACACAGAGACTGGGCAGTTGAGCACATTTCAGGCATGGTCAAGGAAGACATTTGAGATCTGTGGCCTGCCTGCCCTATCTTCTGTCCCTAATAACACACATTTCAAAGTGGGGGTCAGGCTCCAAGCAGGAGGAATAGCATGTGCAAATGCTGGGGTGCATCTGAGGAAATAACAATCTCTCTCACTTTTTCTCTCTCACTCTCGCGGGAGTGAGGGATTGACTCACACTATAGAACTGGTAGAGTCTTTGGAAAGGAGGGAGGAGACATTACAAACAGTAACTGAAGCCATAGATTGGGGACCAAGATTCTTGGAGCCATATAGTGGTTTTGGGGAAAAGATCAGGAACACAGGCTGAACCAGGAGAACAAGAGAACCACAGTTAGATGTGAGCTCTGAGTGACAGCCCGGCACATTGGCAGCCAGACTGGGACTTGACTATGTACCAGGCTTCAGTGAGTCTGCTCCCCATGCTCCCTGGATGCCAAGCACTGGTCAGTGATATATATACACATTACCAATCAGGAAAGGTGTGAGTGTGATGGTGTACCTGGTGGTGGTGCCTACAGTTACTACGAGAATCTGTGTGTCTCAGAGCCTGGGGGTGGGGTGGAGGAATTTTTAACCCACAGATGAGAATGAATACATTACTAGAGATGGCAGCCAGATATTCTTTGAACAAAGTCCACTTTAGGGTTCTAATAATACTATGCAACAGTTTTTTCCCAATGTCAAAGACATTTACTTGTTGAACTTTATTATTATCTGCTAGATTAGAAAGCTTTTTGAAATACTAAAATTAGGAGATAACGTCAGAGTAATGGCGAGGTAGGAAGCGATACCGATAAATCTCCCCCAAAACTCAACAAGATCTTCAACCAGAAACAGAAAAACCTATACTTGGAGCCTCCAGATGCTTCGCAATACAGCCAAAGGTATGGTTGAGTGAAAAATTGGCTAAATATATAACCAAACCCCGAAGGAAATAGGGAGTAAGAAATGCTCCGCCTTCCTCACTAACCTAAACAGGGCGGCTTTCTCTGGTAACTGTGAATATAGAAACTGAGGCGGGCAAAGGGGGTGAATAGATCCAGGCCCCCGCAGCAAAAACGGCCGAACCAGGCTGTGGCTCAGAGATCCAAGCCGAGGAAAATCTGATCCTGTGGCAACCCGGGCAATACAAGCTAACACTCGCGCCAAACCCAAACAAAGAAAGTAAAGCGGAGTGGCCATTTTACCCGGTCTCCTGGTCGGCGTGCGCTCAGTTAGTGGGCGAGTGATTTCTTCCTAAGCCCCGGAAGTGGGTGCCCGTGTTACCCCACAGAGAGGCAGAGTCAGAGGCCTTTCTGTGGGCCGAGGGCAGAGTCTCTGGGCAGCCCCAGCGCCCTGGGAAAGCCACGCATGGGAGTGAGTGAGAACTAATTCCAACGGTGGAGATTTTCCGTGCGGGCGGGGTTTTCACTCAGAGGGAAACATGGCCGGCCTCATATCCTGGTTTGCGCACGCAGATAGTGAATGAGAGATTCCTCCGAGTGCCTCGGCAGTGCGCACCCGTGTTATTGCACAGAGGGGCAGAGTCAGGGGCCTTTGTGTGGGCCAAAGCGGAATCTTGGGCCACCCCAACGCCTTGCAAAAGCCGTGCACGGGGACAGAGCGAGACTCAATTCCAACACTGCAACTTTTCCCTGCGGTTGGGGGTTTCACTCAGAGCGTGAGACTGCTGGCCAGATATCCTGGTCGCAGAGAGTGAGGGAGAGGTTCCTCCAAGTGCCCCAGAAGTGGGCACCCGCCTGTGTTACCGGACAGAGTGGCAGAGCCAGAGGTCTTTGAGTGGGTGGAAAGCCCGCCTGATTATGCTAGCAGCTCTGAATGACTGAGCCTTACCCAGAGCCCTGTGCTGAGTGGAAATAGAGTGGGGAGTTGCCAGCTCTTTGAGCCTCTTACTATCCAGGCAGAGGCAGCAGCAACCCCATAGCTGGATTATCAGGCTACTAATTGAGGAAGGAAAGACTAGGAGAAAGGCTCCAGGAATACGGCCTCTCTCACTGTCAGAGCCTATAAATGCTAATGAGCCTCGACTGCCAATGAGACTAAAGCACAATACATGACATCGCCATAGAGATTTATCAACTACAAACCTCTACCTGAGCATGCCAAAGGGGCAGACCCTGGGGTACAGAGTCACTGACCAGGAAGAGGGAGAGAAAAGAAAAAGCAAGAAGATAACCTCTCAAAATCAAGAATAATCCACAGACTTGATAACCTATCCCATTTTATTATATTTGTTCGTTTGTTTCTCTTATCTTCATTCTTGATACTTTTTTTCCTCCTCCAATTTGGCCGATTAACTCTTTGCCGGTCTTACTCTCTCCTCTCCTTGAACTACACTACCCATAAGTGTTACATCTCCCATTATCTCTTCTCTTCTCTTCCTTTCTCTCTATGAGGGTTGCACTCCAAAACCCTTAACTCTCTCTCCTTTCTTTTTTCTTCTTTTAGTGGTTCCCTCTTTTTTTCTCTCTCTCTCTTTCTTTTCTTCCTCTATATTAGTTTCTTCCTTTCTCCTTTACATCTCCTCTCATTCAAACCTCAATAACAAACAAATTATCTTATCTGGGACTCAAACTTATGTTTGTGGCATTTTGGGGTTTTTTTACTTCACCTTTTTAACTCACTAGCAGTGCTCCCATCCCTAGCTCTCCATATTATCTAGTTATTGTTCCACTAAATACAATAGTAATTTTTAAATTTGTCCCCCTATTTTTCTGTTTTCCTCTTATTCCTCTCATCATAACTCTTAGACAACCAACACCTAAAAGCAAATCATTTTATTCTTGACACAAATTTTTTCCTTATTTGCTTTTTGTGGGTCCATACGCTCTTTTTTTTTCTTTTATTCTTTTTTTTTTTTGTCCCTTTATTACTTTTCCCCAATTCAGGCCCTCCATCACAGGCATTGTTTGTTATAATTCACAGTTCACCACAAGATTTTCTCAAGAAAGAGGGGAGAGGAGAGGAGAGGAAAAAAGGAGGGGTGGGAATAATTTCTTTTTTTTAAAATTTTTATTTTATTTTATTTTTCTTTATTTCATTATTAATTTTTAAAAAAAACTCTTCGAGTTTTTATTTTTTTCATTTTCTTTATTTTTTTAACTTTTTATTCTTTATTAAATCTCATTAATACTATCAATAAAACCACCCTCAGATACCATTAAGGAAGAGAAAATCGAATATCATGGATACAAAAGAAAGAGAGGTAACACAGCTAGATAAGGAAAAATCTATGGAGAAAAAATTTAATATATTGGAAACCTTGGAGCTAAATGACAGAGAATTCAAGATAGAAATCCTAAAAATCCTCCGAGATATAAAAGAAAACACAGAAAGGCAATTTAGGGAGCTCAGAAAACAACTCAATGAACACAAAGAATATATGTTCAAGGAAATTGAAACTATAAAAACAAATCAAACAGAGATGAAAAACTCAATTCACGAGCTGAAAAACGAAGTAACAAGCTTAGCTAATAGAACAGGTCAGATAGAAGAGAGGATTAGTGAAATAGAAGACGAGCAACTTGAGGCACAACAGAGAGAAGAAGAAAGAGACTCAAAAATTAAAAAAAATAAGATAGCCCTACAAGAATTATCTGACTCCATCAAAAAAAATAACATAAGAGTAATAGGTATATCAGAGGGAGAAGAGAGAGAAAATGGAATGGAAAACATACTCAATCAAATAATAGATGAGAACTTCCCAAGCCTGTGGAAAGAACTAAAGCCTCAAGTTCAAGAAGCAAACAGAACTCCGAGTTTTCTTAACCCCAACAAACCTACTCCAAGGCATATCATAATGAAATTGACACAAACCAACAGCAAAGAAAAAATTCTCAAGGCAGCCAGGGAAAAGAAGAATACAACATATAAAGGAAGGCCCATTAGATTATCATCAGATTTCTCAGCAGAAACTCTACAAGCTAGAAGAGAGTGGACCCCAATATTTAAAGTCCTGAAAGAAAGGAACTTTCAGCCATGAATACTATACTCATCAAAGCTATCCTTCAAATATGAAGGAGAAATAAAAACATTCATAGATACAGAAAAGATGAGGGAATTTATCATCAGAAAATCCCCACTCCAGGAATTACTAAAGGGGGTTCTCCAATCAGATACAAAAAACAAAAAAAAACAAACAGAGCCACAAGTAAAAGCTCCAAGAAGAACACAATAAAACCAAATTTAAACTGTGACAACAACAAAAAGAAAGAGGGGGAGAAGATGGAGATTAACAGTAGCAAAGGACGATGGAGTGCAAAAGTACTCACAAAATAGTTCGCTACAATGAACAGGGTAGAGACCCTTTTCATTACTCAAAGGTAACCACCATTGAAAAAACCACCACAGAAGCACATGAGATAAAAAAGATAGCAACAGAGGAAAGATGTATGGAATACAACCAAATAAAAACAAAAGATAGAAAAACGAAAGAGAAGGATCAAACAAGACACAAAACTAACAGAAAGCAAGATATAAAATGGCAATAGGGAACTCACAAGTATCAATAATTACACTAAATGTAAACGGATTAAACTCACCAATAAAAAGGCACAGAGTAGCAGAATGGATTAAAAAAGAAAATCCAACTGTATGCTGCCTACAGGAAACTCATCTAAGTAACAAGGATAAAAACAAATTCAAAGTGAAAGGCTGGAAAACAATACTCCAAGCAAATAACATCCAAAAAAAAGCAGGTGTAGCAATACTCATATCGGATAATGCTGACTACAAGACAGAAAAAGTACTCAGAGACAAAAATGGCCATTTCATAATGGCTAAGGGGACACTGAATCAAGAAGACATAACAATTCTTAATATATATGCACCAAACCAAGGAGCACCAAAATATATAAGACAGCTACTTATTGATCTTAAAACAAAAACTGACAAAAATACAATCATACTTGGAGACCTCAATACACCGCTGACGGCTCTAGATCGGTCATCCAAACAGAGAATCAACAAAGACATAGTGGCCTTAAACAAAACACTAGAGCACCTGGATATGATAGACATCTACAGGACATTCCATCCCAAAGTGACTGAGTATACATTTTTCTCCAGTGTACATGGGTCATTCTCAAGAATTGACCATATGTTGGGCCACAAAAACAACATCAGCAAATTTAGAAAAATTGAAGTTGTACCAAGCATATTTTCTGATCATAAAGCCTTGAAACTAGAATTCAACAGCAAAAAAGAGGAAAAAAATCCCACAAAAATGTGGAAACTAAACAACATACTTTTAAAGAATGAATGGGTCAAAGAAGAAATAAGTGCAGAGATCAAAAGATATATACAGACTAATGAAAATGACAATACGACATATCAGAATCTATGAGATGCAGCAAAAGCAGTGATAAGAGGGAAGTTCATATCACTTCAGGCATATATGAACAAACAAGAGAGAGCCCAAGTGAACCACTTAACTTCCCACCTTAAGGAACTAGAAAAAGAAGAACAAAGACAACCCAAAACCAGCCGAAGAAAGGAGATAATAAAAATCAGAGCAGAAATAAATGAAATAGAGAACAGAAAAACTATAGAAAAAATTAATAGAACAAGGAGCTGGTTCTTTGAAAAGATCAACAAAATTGACAAACCCTTGGCAAGACTTACCAAGGAAAAAAGAGAAAGAACTCATATAAACAAAATCCAAAATGAAAGAGGAGAAATCACCACGGACACCGTAGATATACAAAGAATTATTGTAGAATACTATGAAAAACTTTATGCCACTAAATTCAACAACCTAGAAGAAATGGATAAATTCCTAGAACAATACAACCTTCCTAGACTGAGTCAAGAAGAAGCAGAAAGCCTAAACAGACCTATCAGTAGAGAAGAAATAGAAAAAACCATTAAAAACCTCCCCAAAAATAAAAGTCCAGTCCCTGACGGCTATACCAGCGAATTTTATCAAACATTCAAAGAAGACTTGGTTCCTATTCTACACAAAGTCTTCCAAAAAATTGAAGAAGAAGCAATACTTCCAAACACATTTTATGAGGCCAACATAACCCTCATACCAAAACCAGGCAAGGATGGCACAAAAAAAGAAAACTACAGACCAATATCTCTAATGAATACAGATGCTAAAATACTAAACAAAATACTAGCAATTCGAATACAACAACATATTAAAAAAATAATACATGATGATCAAGTGGGATTCATCCCAGAATCTCAAGGATGGTTCAACATACGTAAAACGGTTAACGTAATACACCATATCAACAAAACAAAGAACAAAAACCACATGATCTTATCAATAGATGCAGAAAAGGCTTTCGATAAAATACAACACAATTTTATGTTTAAGACTCTCAACAAAATGGGTATAGAAGGAAAATATTTCAACATGATAAAGGCCATATATGATAAACCATCAGCTAACATCATATTAAATGGCACTAAACTGAAGGCTTTCCTCCTTAAATCAGGAACAAGACAGGGTTGTCCACTCTCTCCACTCTTATTTAATGTGGTACTAGAGGTTCTAGCCAGAGCAATCAGACAAGACAAAGAAATAAAAGGCATCCATATCGGAAAAGAAGAAGTGAAGGTATCACTTTTTGCAGATGATATAATCCTATACATCGAAAACCCCAAAGAATCCACAAAAAGACTACTAGAAACAATAAGCCAATACAGTAAGGTTGCAGGATACAAAATTAACATACAGAAGTCAATAGCCTTTCTATATGCCAACAATGAAACAACTGAGAAAGAACTCAAAAGAATAATCCCCTTCACAATTACAACAAAAAAAATAAAATACTTAGGAATAAACATAACAAAGAATGTATAGGACTTATATAATGAAAACTATAAACCATTGTTAAGGGAAATCGAAAAAGATATAATGAGATGGAAGAATATACCTTGTTCTTGGCTAGGAAGAATAAATATAATCAAGATGGCTATATTACCCAAAGCAATATACAAATTTAATGCAATTCCCATCAAACTTCCAATGACGTTTTTTAAAGAAATAGAGCAAAAAATCATCAGATTTATATGGAATTATAAAAAACCCCGAATAGCCAAAGCAATCCTAAAGAAAAAGAATGAAGCTGGGGGCATTACAATACCTGACTTCAAACTCTATTATAGGGCCATGACAATCAAAACAGCATGGTATTGGCAGAAAAATAGACACTCAGACCAATGGAACAGAATAGAAAGTCCAGAAATAAAACCACATATATATAGTCAAATAATTTTTGATAAAGGGGCCAACAACACACAATGAAGAAAAGAAAGCCTCTTCAATAAATGGTGCTGGGAAAACTGGAAAGCCACATGCAAAAGAATGAAACTGGACTACAGTCTCTCCCCCTGTACAAAAATTAACTCAAAATGGATCAAAGATCTAAACATAAGACCTGAAACAATTAAGTACATAGAAGAAGACATAGGTACTCAACTCATGGACCTGGGTTTTAGAGAGCTTTTTATGAATTTGACTCCACAGGCAAGAGAAGTGAAGGCAAAAATTAATGAATGGGACTACATCAGACTAAGAAGTTTTTGCTCAGCAAGAGAAACTGATAACAAAATAAACAGACAGCCAACTAAATGGGAAATGATATTTTCAAACAACAGCTCAGATAAGGGCCTAATATCCAAAATATATAAAGAACTCATAAAATTCAACAACAAACAAACAAACAATCCAATAAAAAAATGGGAAGAGGATATGAATAGACACTTCTCCCAGGAAGAAATACAAATGGCCAACAGACATATGAAAAGATGCTCATCTTTTTAGCTATTAGAGAAATGCAAATCAAAACGGCAATGAGATACCACCTCACACCTGTTCGATTAGCTGTTATTAGCAAGACAGGTAATAATGTTGGAGAGGCTGTGGAGCAAAATGAACCCTCATACACTGTTGGTGGGAATGTAAAGTAGTACAACCATTATGGAAGAAAGTATGGTGGTTCCTCAAAAAACTGAAAATAGAACTACCTTATGACCCAGCAATCCCTTTACTGGGTATGTATCCCAAAAACTCAGAAACATTGATTCGTAAAGACACATGCAGCCCCATGTTTATTGCAGCATTGTTCACAGTGGCCAGGACATGGAAACAACCAAAAAGCCCATCAATAGAGGACTGGATAAAGAAGATGTGGCACATATACACTATGGAATACTACTCAGCCATAAGAAATGATGACATTAGAACATTTACAGCAAAATGGTGGGATCTTGATGACATGATACGAAGCGAAATAAGTAAATCAGAAAAAAACCAGGAACTGTATTATTCCATACGTAGGTGGGACATAATAGTGAAACTAAGAGACATTGATAAGAGTGTGGTGGTTACGGGGGGGAGGGGGGAATGGGAGAGGGAAAGGGGGTGGGTAGGGGCACAAAGAAAACAAGATAGAAGGTGACAGAGGACAATCTGACTTTGGGTGGTGGGTATGCAACATAATTGAACGACAAGATAACCTGGACTTGTTATCTTTGAATATATGTATCCTGATTTATTGATGTTACCCCATTAAAAAAATAAAATTATAAAAAAAATAAAAAAGAAATACTAAAATTATAGAAAAATGCTGGAAAAATCTCATTGAAAGCAGGCATGTCTGCAACAGAAAAATTCCCTTGTGATGTTTTTGGAGGCAATTAGTAGTTTTGATTGATGTTTGGGGTTGGGGGAAGGGAGTTGTGTTGTGATGGTACATTGTATGGTAGTAGGAATTGTTAAGACATTAAAATGAATTACTTTAATTGGTCATGAGTAAGTGAAATTGAAACAGGTAATAGCTAAGAAATAGGTTAAGTCCTAATAGTTCTACAGGGTCTAGGGAGCTTGTTTTCCCTCTCTAACAGGAGTAGCAATTGGGGTCAATAAAGACTGACAAGGTTCTGATTTCTAAAGGAGAGTCATCTGTCATCATCTGCTCCTGAGGCAGATGGGAGCCTGTGCCATGTCACCTGGAGTCCAGAGACTTCCTAGAGAAATTGCTGTCATAGGGTTTACATCAACCAGAGAACAGCCTTTTCAGCCTAACCTGGCTCCCCCTAACCATTTCTCATCCAGACGTGGGGGCAATGACACTTATGGAGGATAATAGCATTATTAGCACTAAGCGTTGCTTTACCACAACACAGATGTTCCAAGGAGAAGAAATGAACCTGGTGAATAATGCATGCTAACCAAATTTTCTATGCTATGATAGTTAGAATGTAATTTATAATGTACCATCCATTCCCATGTAAGACCTCAAAGCAGATCATATCAAAAACATTTATGAAAGCATTGTATCAGAATCTATGTAGAACATAAAGTTGAGACAAACCTAAGGGCTAATATTCTTTTTTTTTTTCTAGTGAGAGAGACAGGAAGGGAGAAAGATGAGAAGCATCAATTCACAGTTGTAGCACTTTAGTTGTTTATTGATTGCTTTCTCATATGTGTGTTGATTGGGGGGCTCCAGCAAAGCCAGTGACCTCTGTGCTCAAGCCAGTGACCACAGGGTCATGTCTCTGATCCCACACTCAAACTGGGGAGCCCATGCTCAAGCCTTCAACCTTGGGGTTTTGAATCTGGTCAATGTTCTATCCAATGCTCCACCACCTGGTCAGGTGGGAGCTTTTATTCTTGCTGGAGAGATAAGCAGTAAACCACTTATAACATTTAAACACTTTTTATTCATTACTATTTATAAAGATGAAATGAAAGCTCAAAACAATAGTTTAAAATACCTGTAGGAGAAATGAATTTCTTATGAATTCTACAAAGGTCACAACCCAGCAGACCAGAGCTGTATTTATTTGTCTGGCATAGTACATTTTTTTTCTTCTCCTTGCTTTAATTAAATTGAGATGCCTGTAGGCAAGACAAATTCTTTCCAGTTTTCCCAATTACCTATTTACGCTGCCTGCTGGCTCTTGGAAGCATGGAGTTGCAGCTTCAAGCAAAGGCACAGTTCAAAGGTAACAGGAAACATTTTGAGATGAGAGAGCAAAGGATGACATAAAGGTCCATGTGGGAACTGTAGACCCTAAAAGGTGAGTAAAATTTGGATCGAGTTTGAGGGAGGATTGAATAGTAAATCTTCCCCTTCTAAATTTCACATTAATTAAAATATAGACGCAGGATCAGGCAGGAGCCCAATTTGAACATTTACTTTATTATAATTGTGTTACTCAAAGTGTTAGTTTATTCATTGGTAAGAAATATCTCCAAAGTCTCTGTGGCACAATACAATAATAACATTCACTTTTCCTTTCTGCAACATGCGCAGCATGGGTCACTTCTGCATCATGCCCTGCTGTAGTGGTGCAAGGACCCTGCCTGACAGAGAACATAGTTCTTGGAACCCGGGCATGCGAGCTACCTCGAAATTTTTTTCCAGATATTCAACCTCCACATGGCCTCTTTCTTAAAAGTAATCTGCCTGCCTCGCCTGACTTGTGGTGGTGCAGTGGATAAAGCATTGACCTGGAACGCTGAGGTCGCCGGTTCGAAACCCTGGGCTTGCCCAGTCAAGGCACATATGGGAGTTGATACTTCCTGCTCCTCCCCCTCCTTCCTCTCCCCCCTTCTCTAAAATGAGTAAATAAAATTGTTTTTTTTAAAAAGTAATCTGCCTGAGAACTCACCCTAACCTGTCTACTTTTCAAAAACAGCCGTATCTTTAACCCATACTCAATTTCACTGTTGTTCCTTCTCCAAGATGTAGCAAAATCTCCAGAGCACTGAAAAAGAGGGATGAGTCGGGAATGTGTAGCTCCTGAGGGGGAATCTTGGCAACGAGACTTTAGCTAAGATGTGGTGAAGGGAGCCGGTTTCAGAATTATGGCCAGACGCCCATCTTCCTCCCGCCTCCCTCCCTTCCGGCTCTCTTTCCGTCTACCTATAGCTTGATTGATTTATCTCATCTATCTTAAATGTAGAATTCAGAAATGAGATGTTTGTCACAGGGACACTAACACTTTGGGTTAAAATTTAAAAATGAGGCCACACTTTTTGTCAGAATGCAAACTTGATTTGGCTGACTAGTTTGGCAGTGAAGACCACGTTGTCTATGAGGTTACATGGCAGACGTTGTCTAGAATGCAGTGAGCTAAACCTGCAGCTCCCAGGCTGTCAGGAAAATATATTTAGAGCACATGCACAATATACAGATATACAGCCTGGAAATCACACATTTTTTAACCATTAAACATGTAATAAGCCTTTTGATGTAAACTGAAAAAATTATAAGGAGATCTAAAAACTTGCTAAAAATTCTTTTTTTTTTTTAATTCAGTGGGAGGAGGGGAGGCAGAGACAGACTCTTGCATGTGCCCTGACCAGGATCCACCTGGCAAGCCCACTAGGAGGCGATGCTCTGCCCATCTTGGGCATTGCTTCATTGTAACTAAGCTCTTCTTAGGCCTGAGGTGGAGGCAATGGAGCCATCCTCAGTGCCCAAGGCCAGCTCATGCCAATCAAGCCACTGCTGAAGGAGGGAGAGATAGAGATAGAGATAGAGATAGAGATAGAGAGAGAGAGAGAGAGAGAGAGAGAGAGAGAAGCAACAGGGGGAGGGGTGGAGAAGCAGATCGGTGCTTCTCCTGTGTGTCCTGGTCAAGAATTGAACACAGGACATACATATGCTGGGCCAACGCTCTACCTCTGAACCAAGCAACCAGGGTCTAAAACTTCTTTTGCAGAGTGCACTAGCAAAAAAAAAAAAAAAAAAAAATATATATATATATATATATATATATATATATATATATATACACACACACACACACGTGTATATATATGTATATATATGTATATATATGTATATATATGTATATATATGTATATATATGTTTAATGACCACTTCTTGGCACAGTGGGGCTGGTGAGGAGGCAGCCTCCTAAGCAGACTTAGGAGAAGAGGAAGAGAAGAGGAGAGTTTAGAAAGAGAAGATGTGGCGAGGAGAGTTGGAGGAGTAGGAATGGCCGAGAAATGTGTCACAACATGGCCCCTAGTGGCTCCTGCTGGGGTGGCGAGCACTGGGCTAACGTGTCCACAGGCCAGGCCTGTTTTCTGAGGCCCAGAGCCTGCCTGTGGCCGCTCAGACTGCACCTCTGCTATCTCACCAAGGTCTGTGCTGTCACAGAGTGGACCAGCAAAGGTGACAGGCTTGTGCATTAGCCAAAACCCATCCTCACTAGTATAAAAATAGCCCAAAGCCAGCATTCCAAAGTGTAAAGGTGGGAGAGTGACTTAGCAGGTAAGGAGAGCAGTCCTTAAAAACAGAGCTGGGAAAAGCACTGTGAAACTCTTGCTGAGGACAAGAACAGGCAGCCTGATGTTTCTGCGGCACACATGTCATCCTACTCCATTCCCCTGGGGTTTTCTAGAGAGCCCAACTTACCCCCTGCTCCTTCAGGGAACTCCCAGAAGGAGTGTCACCAGGTAAGGACAGAAACTCTAAGGAGAAGATGACATCCAAAGCATCCCTACTCAGAGGTGGCTGCTCTCAGAATGCTTATATTTTTATAGTTTCTGGGGGAAAAATACTTAGGTCGATAGAACATAAAAAGACAATGATGAATATCATTGACAGGGCATTTATTTTTTTCTTGCCTTTTTATTTTTATAAAGGAAAAATAATTTGAACATGTTCAGAACCATTGCTATCAGCTTCAACTGTGAAGTAAAATTGTGAAAATAAAACAGGACCCAGGGGAAGAGGGGTTGGATCTTAATTGGAAGACTGGGAAGGGGAGAGGCAGAGTTCAATGTGTTTGGCTTGTGTTGGATTTCTGATTTGCTCTCCTGTAGTTTTACTGTCCACAGGGTGTGGGGTGAGCAATGCCATCCTTGACCTCTGCTCTGGGGTTGGCAAAGCTGGGCTCAGGTGGCAGACAAAACAGGGTTAGAAACTTAGGCTTGAGTCAGCTAGACCAGGGCTCAGGTTTCAGCTCTGGTATCATTAAAGACCTTTTTTTTTATTTATTTTTCTGAAGTAAGAAGCAGGGAGGCAGAGAGACAGACTCCTGCATGAGCCCAACCAGGATCCACCAGCATGCCCACTAGGGGGCGATGCTCTGCCCATCTGGGATGATGCTCCATTGCAACCAAAGCCATTCTAGCGCCTGAGGCGGAGGCCATGGTGCCATCCTCAGCACCCAGGCCAACTTTGCTCCAATGGAGCCTTGGCTGTGGGAGGGGAAGAGAGAGATAGAGAGGAAGGAGAGGGGAAAGGGTAAAGAAGCAGATGGGCGCTTCTCCTGTGTTCCCTGGCCGGGAATCAAACCCAGGACTTCCACATGCCAGGCTGATGCTCTACCACTGAGCCAACCGGTCAGGGCTCATTGGAGACTCTTAAACATAGTAATTCTTATTAATTTCTTAACAGTAATATCTTCTAAGACATTTGTGGTATGCTTAAATGTGCCCAGAACTACGCTAAGCTATTTATATCTTACGTAATCTTCCAAACAACCCAATAGAATTAATTATTTTTTATGGAAACAGGCTTAAAGAATGTGCCCAGGTTCCCATGGATGGTATGTCAGATTCCAGAAGCCACACTCTGACACCCGGGCCATGCTGCCCTGTGTCATCACTGTCCTCCGGAAACAGCATGAGTACCTCTGCCATAGGATTGTGAGAAGTCAGCAAGCCAGTGTGTGCAAAGCAAGTGGCACAGTGACTGCCATATTATGGAGTTAACCATAAATGCCAATGATTGCAAATGCAAACCACTAATATTTATTGCACACTTATAGTGTGCTAATCATTGTTCTATGCACCTTTTGTGAATTTACTCTTTTTAGCAGCCCCCTTAAGTAGGCAACACTATTATTTCCACTTTACAAATGAGAATAATAAGGCTTAGAATGTTTACATAACTTGCCCAGGGTCAATGATAGGGCTGGGATTTGTACCTAGGTCATCTGGCTCAAAAACCCAAGCTCTGATTAGGCAACAGCATCTTTATTATTATCCCTATAATAGGATGTATTAGCCAGGGTTCTCCAGAGAAACAGAACCAGTAGAAGATATGTATATTTAAAATAAGGAATTGGCTCATGTAGTGAGTTGACGAGCTGGAGACCCAGGAGACCCCTACTTCTCTGAACATGAGCAGGCTCAAGAGCCAGCAGGAGCCAGTGTTTCAGCTTGAGTGCAAAGGCAGGAAAATGTCCCATTCCAAATACTGTCAGGCAGAATAGAATTCTCTCTAACTGGAGGAGGGTCAGTCTTTTTGTTCTATTCAGGCCTTCAAGCGATTGGATTAGACCCACCCCACATTAGGGAGAACAATCTGCTTCACTTAGTCTACACTTATATGTTAACCTCATCCAAGAACAGCCTCAAAGAAACACTCAGAATAATATCTGATCAAATATTTTTGCATCTCACTGGTCCTGTCAAATAAACACATAGAATTCTTTTTAATTTTTATTCAGTAAGAGGAGGGGAGGCAGAAATAGACTTCTGCATGCACCCCAATCAGGATCCACTTTGCAAGCCCACTAGGGGAAGATGGTTTGCCCATCTGGGGTGTTGCTCCATTGCTTAGCAATCGAGCTCTTCTTAGTGCCTGAGGTGGAGGCCATAGAGCTGCCCTCAGTGCCTGGAACCAACTCGCTCCAATTGAGCCATGGCTGCAGGAGAGGAAGAGAGAGAGATTGAGAGAGAAGCAAGGGGGGGGGGAGTGGAGAAGAAGAGGAGCACTTCTGTGTGCCCTGATGGAGAATCAAACCTGGCACATCCACATGCCAGGCCAACACTCTCCCACTGAGCCAACCAGCCAGGGCCAAAATTAACCCTCACAAATTCACCCTTTGTCAACTTGGCACCCATATACATCTCCTTAAACCATAATTAATCTTCAGATCCAGATAAAAATGAGGACCGAATTCCTCCTAACTCTGTTCTTTGGTTCATTCACCCTTTTCCTTTAAGAAAGAAGAATAGAGCTCTTTAATAAAGTATGTGACATAGCTTTATTATATAATACACGTGTTTGTAAATATGCTAGTTTGATCTATAATTCTACTTGCTCCTCTACAACAAGCACTGGATCTTTTTAAACTTCTAATTCCCACCACTTTGCTCAGTAAATGTGCGCAAACAGGAATGACTAGCTTGTACATTGGATACTACAGTGATGCCAGGGGAAGACAGTTCCTTTTCTTGTGAATTAAAAATGGGCTGGAGATGATGCCATAGAAGGAAAGAGTGAGGTTGTGGCTGTGGCACAGTTATAGAGCCATGGTCAGTGTTTCATGATACAAAAAAACCCTTCACCTTACTGGATGGGATGAACTCTGGAATTGAGTAGGGCGTGACATGCAGGGGTACCTTCCAGAGGAGGTAACACGGGGGCTCATATTTGAAACATAAAAAAATTTCAGGTAGGAAAGACCTAAAGTATAACCAAAGAGAGCGACATGCAGGAGGAAAAATCTAAAAAAAGTTCAAGGAGGCCCTGGCCGGTTGGCTCAGTGGTAGGGCGTCGGCCTGGCGTGAGGGGGACCCGGGTTTGATTCCTGGCCAGAGCACATAGGAGAGGCGCCCATTTGCTTCTCCGCCCCGCCCCCCTCCTTCCTCTCTGTCTCTCTCTTCCCCTCCCGCAGCCGAGGCTCCATTGGAGCAAAGATGGCCCGGGCGCTGGAGATGGCTCCTTGGCCTCTGCCCCAGGCACTAGAGTGGCTCTGGTCGTGGCAGAGCGGCGCCCCAGAGGGGCAGAGCATCGCCCCCTGGCGGGCAGAGTGTCGCCCCTGGTGGGCGTGCCGGGTGGATCCCGGTCGGGCGCATGCGGGAGTCTGTCTGACTGTCTCTCCCCGTTTCCAGCTTCAGAAAAATACAAAAAAAAAAAAAAAAAAAGCGCAAGGAGAGATGATGAGAGGCTTTTTACAAATGCTAAAGAGTTGGAACTTAATTTTATCCCTCATGGGGATCTGCTGAAGATTTTAAGCAGGTCAGAGGCATGACCTGATTTGCATTTTAGAAAGATCTCTTTGCTGCATGGTGGATGGGGTGAGATTGGGGGTTGGGGGCCACTTAGAGGACCATTGCTGGAAAATAGGCAGTGAGGACAGGAGTCTAAACCGAGCTCATCTTGGGGCTTGCTCCTGACAAGGATCTGATGAGCATGGTGAGACTGCTTCCCTCCCGCCAGCCTCCTGCTACAGCATCTGCATAGCAGCTCCATGATATGAGGAAGGAAGAATAGCATTAGCAATTGCACATTGGGCTTGGATGTTCGACTCCTCCACAGACATTCAATAAAGAAATACAGAGGATGACGTCAGAGTAATGGCGGAGTAGGAAGCGATACCGATAAATCTCCCCCAAAACTCAACAAGATCTTCAACCAGAAACAGAAAAACCTATACTTGGAGCTTCCAGATTCTTCGCAATACACCCAAAGGTATGATTGAGTGAAAAATTGGCTAAATATATAACCAAACCCCGAAGGAAATAGGGAGTAAGAAATGCTCCGCCTTCCTCACTAACCTAAACAGGGCGGCTTTCTCTGGTAACTGTGAATATAGAAACTGAGGCGGGCAAAGGGGGTGAATAGATCCAGGCCGCCGCAGCAAAAACGGCCGAAACAGGCTGTGGCTCAGAGATCCAAGCCGAGGAAAATCTGATCCTGTGGCAACCCGGGCAATACAAGCTAACACTCGCGCCAAACCCAAACAAAGAAAGTAAAGCGGAGTGGCCATTTTACCCGGTCTCCTGGTCGGTGCGCAGTTAGTGGAAGAGAGATTTCTTCCTAAGCCGCGGAAGTGGGTGCCCGTGTTGCCCCACGGAGAGGCAGGGTCAGAGGACTTTCTGTGGGCTGAGGGCAGAGTCTCTGGGCAGCCCCAGCGCCCTGGGAAAGCCACGCATGGGAGGGAGTGAGAACTAATCCCAACGGTGGAGATTTTCCGTGCTGGAGGCTGTTTCACTCAGAGGGAACCACGGCCGGCCTCATATCCTGGTTTGCGCGCGCAGATAAGGAGTGAGCGATTCCTCCGAGTGCCTCGGCAGTGCGCGCCCGTGTTATCGCACAGAGGGGCAGAGTCAGGGGCCTTTGTGTGGGCCAAAGCGGAATCTCGGGCCGCCCCAGCGCCTTGCAAAAGCCGCACACGGGGACGGAGCGAGACTCAATTCCAACGCTGCAACTTTTCCCTGCGTTGGGGGTTTCACTCAGAGCGTGAGACTGCTGGCCGGATATCCTGGTTGCAGACAGTGAGTGAGAGTTTCCTCCAAGCGCTCCGGAAGTGGGCGCCCGCTTGTGTTACCGGATAGAGTGGCAGAGCCAGAGGTCTTCGAGTGGGCGGAAAGCCCGCCTGATTATGCTAGCAGCTCTGACTGACTGAGCCTTACCCAGAGCCCTGTGCTGAGTGGAAATAGAGTGGGGAGTTGCCAGCAATTTGAGCCTCTTACTATCCAGGCAGAGGCAGCAGCAACCCCATTCCTGGACTATCAGGCTACTAATTGAGGAAGGAAAGACTAGGAGAAAGGCTCCAGGAACACGGACTCTCTCACTGTCGGAGCCTATAAATGCTAATGAGGCTCGACTCCCAACGAGAATAAAGCACAATACATGACATTGCCATAGAGACTTATCAACTGCAAACCTCTACCTGAGCGTGCCAAAGGGGCAGAACCCGGGGTACAGAGTCACCGACCAGGAAGAGGGAGAGAAAAGAAAAAGCAAGAAGATAACCTCTCAAAATCAAGAATAATCTGCAGACTTTATAACCTATCCCATTTTATTATATTTGTTCGTTTGTTTCTCTTATCTTCATTCTTGAGACTTTTTTTTCCTCCTCCAATTTGGCCGATTAACTCTCTGCCGGTCTTACTCTCTCCTCTCCTTGAACTACACTACCCATAAGTGTTACATCTCCCATTATCATTTCTCTTCTCTTCCTTTCTCTCTATGAGGGTTGCACTCCAAAACCCTTAACTCTCTCTCTCTCTCTCTCCTTTCTTTTTTCTTCTTTTAGTGGTTCCCTCTTTTTTTCTCTCTCTCTCTTTCTTTTCTTCCTCTATATTAGTTTCTTCCTTTCTCCTTTACATCTCCTCTCATTCAAACCTCAATAACAAACAAATTATCTTATCTGGGACTCAAACCTATGTTTGTGGCATTTTGGGGGGTTTTTACTTCACCTTTTTAACTCACTAGCAGTGCTCCCATCCCTAGCTCTCCATATTATCTAGTTCTTGTTCCACTAAATACAATAGTAAGTTTTTAATTTGTCCCCCCATTTTTCCATTTTCCTCTTATTCCTCTCATCATAACTCTTAGAAAACCAACACCTAAAAGCAAATCATTTTATTCTTGACCCAAATTTTTTCCTTATTTGCTTTTTGTGGGTCCATACGCTCTTTTTTTTTTCTTTTTTCTTTTATTTTTTTTCCTTTTTTTTTTTTTTTTTTTTATTTATATATTTTTTGCCCCTTTATTACTTTTCCCCAATTCAGGCCCTCCATCACAGGCATTGTTTGTTATAACTCACAGTCCACCACAAGATTTTCTCAAGAAAGAGGGGAGAGGAGAGGAGAGGAAAAAAAGAGGGGGGGAATAATTTCCTTTTTTAAAAATTTTTATTTTATTTTATTTTTCTTTATTTCATTATTAATTTTTTTTTAAAAAAACAACTCTTTTCGATTTGTTATTTTTTTATTTTTTTTAACTTTTTATTCTTTATTAAATCTCATTAATACTATCAACAAAACCACCCTCAGATGCCATTAAGGAAGAGAAAATCGAATATCATGGATACAAAAGAAAGAGAGGTAACACAGCTAGATGAGGAAAAATCTATGGAGAAAAAATTTAATATATTGGAAACTTTGGAGCTAAATGACAGAGAATTCAAGATAGAAATCCTAAAAATCCTCCGAGATATACAAGAAAACACAGAAAGGCAATATAGGGAAATCAGAAAACAACTCCATGAACACAAAGAATATATGTCCAAGGAAATTGAAACTATAAAAACAAATCAAACAGAGATGAAAAACTCAATTCACGAGCTGAAAAATGAAGTAACAAGCTTAGCTAATAGAACAGGTCAGATAGAAGAGAGGATTAGTGAAATAGAAGACAAGCAACTTGAGGCACAGCAGAGAGAAGAAGAAAGAGACTCAAAAATTAAAAAAAATGAGATAGCCCTACAAGAATTATCTGACTCCATCAAAAAGAATAACATAAGAATAATAGGTATATCAGAGGGAGAAGAGAGAGAAAATGGAATGGAGAACATACTTAAACAAATAATAGATGAGAACTTCCCAAGCCTGTGGAAAGAACTAAAGCCTCAAGTTCAAGAAGCAAACAGAACTCCGAGTTTTCTTAACCCCAACAAACCTACTCCAAGGCATATCATAATGAAATTGACACAAACCAACAGCAAAGAAAAAATTCTCAAGGCAGCCAGGGAAAAGAAGAATACAACATATAAAGGAAGGCCCATTAGATTATCATCAGATTTCTCAGCAGAAACTCTACAAGCTAGAAGAGAGTGGACCCCAATATTTAAAGTCCTGAAAGAGAGGAACTTTCAGCCACGAATACTATACCCATCAAAGCTATCCTTCAAATACGAAGGAGAAATAAAAACATTCACAGATACAGAAAAGATGAGGGAATTTATCATCAGAAAACCCCCACTCCAGGAATTACTAAAGGGGGTTCTCCAATCAGATACAAAGAACAAAAAAAAAACAGAGCCACAAGTAAAAGCTCCAAGAAGAACACAATAAAACCAAATTTAAACTGTGACAACAACAAAAAGAAAGAGGGGGAGAAGATGGAGATTAACAGTAGCAAAGGACGATGGAGTGCAAAAGTACTCACAAAATAGTTCGCTACAATGAACAGGGTAGGGACCCTTTTCATTACTCAAAGGTAACCACCATTGAAAAAACCACCACAGAAGCACATGAGATAAAAAAGATAGCAACAGAGGAAAGATGTATGGAATACAACCAAATAAAAACAAAAGATAGAAAAACGAAAGAGAAGGATCAAACAAGACACAAAACTAACAGAAAGCAAGATATAAAATGGCAATAGGGAACTCACAAGTATCAATAATTACACTAAATGTAAATGGATTAAACTCACCAATAAAAAGGCACAGAGTAGCAGAATGGATTAAAAAAGAAAATCCAACTGTATGCTGCCTACAGGAAACTCATCTAAGTAACAAGGATAAAAACAAATTCAAAGTGAAAGGCTGGAAAACAATACTCCAAGCAAATAACATCCAAAAAAAAGCAGGTGTAGCAATACTCATATCGGATAATGCTGACTACAAGACAGGAAAAGTACTTAGAGACAAAAATGGCCATTTCATAATGGCTAAGGGGACACTGAATCAAGAAGACATAACAATTCTTAATATATATGCACCAAACCAAGGAGCACTAAAATATATAAGACAGCTACTTATTGATCTTAAAACAAAAACTGACAAAAATACAATCATACTTGGAGACCTCAATACACCGCTGACGGCTCTAGATCGGTCATCCAAACAGAGAATCAACAAAGACATAGTGGCCTTAAACAAAACACTAGAGCACCTGGATATGATAGACATCTACAGGACATTTCATCCCAAAGTGACTGAGTATACATTTTTCTCCAGTGTACATGGATCATTCTCAAGAATTGACCATATGTTGGGCCACAAAAACAATATCAGCAAATTCAGAAAAATTGAAGTTGTACCAAGCATATTTTCTGATCATAAAGCCTTGAAACTAGAATTCAACTGCAAAAAAGAGGAAAAAAATCCCACAAAAATGTGGAAACTAAACAACATACTTTTAAAAAATGAATGGGTCAAAGAAGAAATAAGTGCAGAGATCAAAAGATATATACAGACTAATGAAAATGACAATACGACATATCAGAATCTATGGGATGCAGCAAAAGCAGTGATAGGAGGGAAGTTCATATCGCTTCAGGCATATATGATCAAACAAGAGAGAGCCCAAGTGAACCACTTAACTTCCCACCTTAAGGAACTAGAAAAAGAAGAACAAAGACAACCCAAAACCAGCCGAAGAAAGGAGATAATAAAAATCAGAGCAGAAATAAATGAATTAGAGAACAGAAAAACTATAGAAAAAATTAATAGAACAAGGAGCTGGTTCTTTGAAAAGATCAACAAAATTGACAAACCCTTGGCAAGACTTACCAAGGAAAAAAGAGAAAGAACTCATATAAACAAAATCCAAAATGAAAGAGGAGAAATCACCACGGACACCATAGATATACAAAGAATTATTGTAGAATACTATGAAAAACTTTATGCCACTAAATTCAACAACCTAGAAGAAATGGATAAATTCCTAGAACAATACAACCTTCCTAGACTGAGTCAAGAAGAAGCAGAAAGCCTAAACAGACCTATCAGTAGAGAAGAAATAGAAAAAACCATTAAAAACCTCCCCAAAAATAAAAGTCCAGGCCCTGACGGCTATACCAGCGAATTTTATCAAACATTCAAAGAAGACTTGGTTCCTATTCTACTCAAAGTCTTCCAAAAAATTGAAGAAGAAGCAATACTTCCAAACACATTTTATGAGGCCAACATAACCCTCATACCAAAACCAGGCAAGGATGGCACAAAAAAAGAAAACTACAGACCAATATCTCTAATGAATACAGATGCTAAAATACTAAACAAAATACTAGCAAATCGAATACAACAACATATTAAAAAAATAATACATCATGATCAAGTGGGATTCATCCCAGAATCTCAAGGATGGTTCAACATACGTAAAACGGTTAACGTAATACACCATATCAACAAAACAAAGAACAAAAACCACATGATCTTATCAATAGACGCAGAAAAGGCTTTCGATAAAATACAACACAATTTTATGTTTAAGACTCTCAACAAAATGGGTATAGAAGGAAAATATCTCAACATGATAAAGGCCATATATGATAAACCATCAGCTAACATCATATTAAATGGCACTAAACTGAAGGCTTTCCCCCTTAAATCAGGAACAAGACAGGGTTGTCCACTCTCTCCACTCTTATTTAATGTGGTACTAGAGGTTCTAGCCAGAGCAATCAGACAAGACAAAGAAATAAAAGGCATCCATATCGGAAAAGAAGAAGTGAAGGTATCACTTTTTGCAGATGATATGATCCTAAACATCGAAAACCCCAAAGAATCCACAAAAAGACTACTAGAAACAATAAGCCAATACAGTAAGGTCGCAGGATACAAAATTAACATACAGAAGTCAATAGCCTTTCTATATGCCAACAATGAAACAACTGAGAAGGAACTCAAAAGAATAATCCCCTTCACGATTGCAACAAAAAAAATAAAATACTTAGGAATAAACATAACAAAGAATGTAAAGGACTTATATAATGAAAACTATAAACCATTGTTAAGGGAAATCGAAAAAGATATAATGAGATGGAAGAATATACCTTGTTCTTGGCTAGGAAGAATAAATATAATCAAGATGGCTATATTACCCAAAGCAATATACAAATTTAATGCAATTCCCATCAAAATTCCAATGACATTTTTTAAAGAAATAGAGCAAAAAATCATCAGATTTATATGGAACTATAAAAAACCCCGAATAGCCAAAGCAATCCTAAAGAAAAAGAATGAAGCTGGGGGCATAACAATACCTGACTTCAAACTCTATTATAGGGCCACGACAATCAAAACAGCATGGTATTGGCAGAAAAAATAGACACTCAGACCAATGGAACAGAATAGAAAGTCCAGAAATAAAACCACATATATATAGTCAAATAATTTTTGATAAAGGGGCCAACAACACACAATGGAGAAAAGAAAGCCTCTTCAATAAATGGTGCTGGGAAAACTGGAAAGCCACATGCAAAAGAATGAAACTGGACTACAGTCTCTCCCCCTGTACAAAAATTAACTCAAAATGGATCAAAGATCTAAACATAAGACCTGAAACAATTAAGTACATAGAAGAAGACATAGGTACTCAACTCATGGACCTGGGTTTTAAAGAGCATTTTATGAATTTGACTCCACAGGCAAGAGAAGTGAAGGCAAAAATTAATGAATGGGACTACATCAGACTAAGAAGTTTTTGCTCAGCAAGGGAAACTGATAACAAAATAAACAGAAAGCCAACTAAATGGGAAATGATATTTTCAAACAACAGCTCAGATAAGGGCCTAATATCCAAAATATACAAAGAACTCATAAAACTCAACAACAAACAAACAAACAATCCAATAAAAAAATGGGAAGAGGATATGAATAGACACTTCTCCAGGAAGAAATACAAATGGCCAACAGATATATGAAAAGATGCTCATCTTCTTTAGCTATTAGAGAAATGCAAATCAAAACGGCAATGAGATACCACCTCACACCTGTTCGATTAGCTGTTATTAGCAAGTCAGGTAATAGCAAATGTTGGAGAGGCTGTGGAGAAAAAGGAACCCTCATACACTGTTGGTGGGAATGTAAAGTAGTACAACCATTATGGAAGAAAGTATGGTGGTTCCTCAAAAAACTGAAAATAGAACTACCTTATGACCCAGCAATTTCTCTACTGGGTATATATCCCCAAAACTCAGAAACATTGATACGTAAAGACACATGCAGCCCCATGTTTATTGCAGCATTGTTCACAGTGGCCAGGACATGGAAACAACCAAAAAGCCCATCAATAGATGACTGGATAAAGAAGATGTGGCACATATACACTATGGAATACTACTCAGCCATAAGAAATGATGACATCGGAACATTTACAGCAAAATGGTGGGATCTTGATAACATGATACGAAGCGAAATAAGTAAATCAGAAAAAAACAGGAACTGTATTATTCCATACGTAGGTGGGACATAATAGTGAAACTAAGAGACATTGATAAGAGTGTGGTGGTTACAGGGGGGGAGGGGGGAATGGGAGAGGGATAGGGGGTGGGAGGGGCACAAAGAAAACAAGATAGAAGGTGACAGGACAATCTGACTTTGGGTGGTGGGTATGCAACATAATTGAACGACAAGATAACCTGGACTTGTTATCTTTGAATATATGTATCCTGATTTATTGATGTCACCCCATTAAAAAAAATAAAATTATAAAAAAAAAAAAAAAGAAATACAGTGGTACCTTGAGATACAAGTTTAATTCGTTCTGTAACCGAGTTAGTAAGTCAGTCAACTTGTATATCAAACAAATTTCTCCCATTTAAAATAACTGAAATAGATTTAATCCATTCCAGCCCTGTGAAACATCCCCAAACCATCCTAAATTATGAAAAAAAGACATGTTTTTAATTAAGAAACACACATGTATACTTTACCAATGCATAACAAAATATATGAAATAAAAGAAAAAAGTGTTATTTAGTACTGTATTCTTACCTTGGGGACAGATGAGTGCGGCTAACAGGTGAATGGTGGAGGAGGAGGGAAAGAGGGAGGAAGGGATGCAGGCACTGTAGACACGTAAACTAAAACTGCACTTTCTTGACACTAAATGTAAACTAAAACTACATTTTCTTAACACTAAATGTAAACTAAAACTGCATTTTCGTTGCTTTAAACAAAACTAAAACTGCAATTTCTTTACTTAAAATGAAACCACAAAAACTTAATTGTAAAAAAATGCATTTTCCTAACTTTAAACTTAACCTAAGCTTAACATTACATATTTTTTCATTTAATTATCACCTGTTTTTGCCTTTTTGGCTGCACTTTTGGCACTTTCACTTGCAGGACTTTTGAATAAAAATCTATCCAAAGAGGTTTGCTTTTGCCTGCCTTTTAAAATGTTACGAAAATGTGACAAACAAGTGTCATTAAAAAGTGCTGAAGCATGACCAGTTGAAACTTTTTCTGGGTGTTTCTTTTCAATGAAACTTGAAAGCTCTCCCACATTGCCAACATGTCTTTAATTTCACTTGTAGAAATCACTTCCTCTGACGCTATCTCCTCAGAACTAATCTCTTGCAGAGCTCCATATGTTGCATCATCTGTAGCTCCTTCAACTCCTCAGTTGAGAGTTCCTCTTCATGTTCCTCTTAGAGCTTGTTTACATCACCCTCATCTACCTCCAGACCGATCGACTTTCTGAGGGACACAATGTCCTCCAACACTTCTACTTCAGTCTCAGTCTCTGGTTCGAATCCTTCGAAGTCCCTGTCTGCAACAACATTAGGCCATAACATTTTTCATGCCAAGTTCAAGGTTCTTCTTGTAACCTCTTGCCATGCCAAGTCAATAATGCGTAAACATATCACAATGTTGTAGTGATCTTTCCAAAACTCTTGAAGGGTTAGATTTGTATTCTTAGTCACCTCAAAGCAGTGGTGGAACAAGTGCTTTGTGTAAAGCTTTTTAAAGTTGGAAATGACCTGCTGATCCATAGGTTGTAAGATTGAAGTCGTGTTGGGTGGGAGGTGGAAGACTTTCATGAATTTGAACTCATCGAGAAGGTCATCTTCAAGACAAGGTGGGTGGGCTGGAGCATTTTCAAGGATTAGTAATGCTTTCTTTTTCTGTATTTTTCTGAAGCCGGAAACGGGGAGAGACAGTCAGACAGACTCCCACATGCGCCCGACCGGGATCCACCCAGCACGCCCACCAGGGGGTAATGCTCTGCCCACCAGGGGGTGATGCTCTGCCCCTCTGGGGCATCGCTCTGTTGCAACCAGAGCCACTCTAGCGCCTGGGGCAGAGGCCAAGGAGCCATCCCCAGCACCCAGGCCATCTTTGCTCCAGTGGAGAGGAAGGAGAGGGGGAGGGGTGGAGAAGCAGTTGGGTGCTTCTCCTGTGTGTCCTGGCCAGGAATCGAACCCGGGACTTCTGCACGCCAGGCCGATGCTCTACCACTGAGCCAACCGGCCAGGGCCAGTAATGCTTTCATTGGGAGTTTATTTTCTTGAAGATATTTCTTCACTGCAGGACCAAAGATGAGATTTAACCATTCAATAAAAAGCTGCCACGTAACCCATACCCTAGCATTGGCATGCCACATAACCTGCAGTTTTTCTTTAAGAATCTTGTGAGTCTTAAAGGATTGAGGATTTTCAGAATGATACACTAGCAGTGACTTTACTTAACAGTCACCGGCTAGCATTTGCATAAAATGCAAGGGTCAGATGGTCCTTCATAGGTTTATGGCCTGGCAGCTTCTTCTCCTCTAGGTGATGAAAGTCCTCCGGGGCATTTTTTCCCAAAACAATCCTGTTTTGTCACAGTTGAACACTTGTTGGGGGATGTAGCCTTCCTTTGTGATAAGCACAGCAAAATGTGCGATGTACTCCTCAGCTGCCTTAATGTCAGCACTCGCAGCTTCACCATGCCTCACCACCGAGTAGATGCCAGATCTCTTCTTGAAATTTTCAAACCAGCCGTGACTTGCCTTAGGTATCTTCTGCTGCCTCTTCTGAGGTTGATGGTTCTTTCTTCTTCAAGTCACTGTGAATAATAGGTGCCTTTTCACAAATTACATTCTCCATCACTGTATCTCCTGCCAGCTCTTTCTCTTTCACCCACACCAGCAGAAGCTTCTCCATTTCTTCATGGATATTTGTCTTTAATTGGGACAGAATTGTAGTTCCTTTCACTGGATTTGTGCTTTTGATAGCATCCTTTTGTTTAAGGATGGTACAAATTGTAGATGTATTGTGGTCGTACAGCCTGCCAGTTCAATTACTCATACACTGTGCTCATGTTTTTCTATTATTTCTTGCTTTCCTTCTATTGACATCATTTTCTTCTTCTTCTCACCACTGTCCTTTACACTCACTTTCTTCGGCCCCATGATAGCACACAAAAAATGTTAGTAAAAAATGCAAAAATGATGCAAGAACGAGTACAGTGTCCGAGATTCGACTTGATTCTGTGGGTAACGTGAGAAAGAACGAGACGCTGGTGTTGTGCTGCTGATACTGGAACCGTGTGCCAACACACCAACTAGCAGCAGCTTCCCAAACTATGACTCGTATCTCGGAATTTCGCTTGGATCTCGAACAAAAATATGGACCAAGTCGCAGATTGTATCTTAAAAAATTCGTATATTGGTCTGCTCGTATCTCAAAGTACCACTGTAAAATAAAGGAAGACTGACAGGAGCAAAGACTAGACAAATAGACTAGTGACTGCCAGGTTCCTCCTCCCTCTCTTCTGAAGATAAGTTTAATGAGGGGAGCCATGATCAAGTGGGCTCAGGCAAGCATGTAGGCTGATGTTAAAAATATGTAAGGGGCCTACCTGCAGGGCTGTTTGTTATCTCAGTTAACTCTTGCTGAAACGATACAAGAAAGTGGTTACTGAAAAAAACTTCAGAAGTAGGATAACTCTAGGTTAAATGAGGTATGGTTCTGTTCACATTATTTTTATGGTTATTGAGCAGGATACTAGTGATGTATAATAGAAACAGGAAAAGCTGTCAAGAACTTGTAGTCTAAACAATATATGTCTTAACATGACTTGTTTCAGGCCATGGAAATAGTTATTTTTTTGTTGCCTAGGTACTAGTGCCTTTTTGTGGTATGGATATTCTGAAAGTTACTCTGGAGACCAATAAGACATTTTTCTGTGACTTTGGGTATGAACAGATGCCCCTACATCCCACCCCCACCTGCACACCGAGTAAAGCTGGAGGGAGAATGTTAGGGCATCATCTTGGGGCTGCTTGCAGTGTGGAGGATTAGAACTGCAATGCAATGCTCATTCACAGAGTAAGTTAGCTGTGGAGGAAAGTTGGAAATAGTTACCAGGAAGCCCAGCTGGATAAAGAAACATCATTATGGAGAAAAGTGTTTTCTCTTCCCCAACCCCTGTATTTGCTGGCTTAGTGAGTGGTACTTACATCTACTTGCGTACCCAAACCTGAAACCTCAGGTAACCCTAAATTGCTCACTGTATTAGTTATGACAGACTAAGCCATGCAGCAGTAACTAATGACTCCAAAGTCCTTGTGGCTTTCAACAACCAACATTTATTTTCTTTTTCATTCATGCTGCATGTCAGTTGCAGTTGGCTAAGTCTGTGCTCCAAATGGTCTTTCTCTGGACTTAGACTTGATGGAGCTGCTCTCTCTGGAACAATTCTTGTTTTATGGCAGAGGGAAAAGAGAATATGGTGATCACACACTGAATTCTAAAACTTCTGCTGGGCAGTGATGCACATTACCTCTGCTCACATCTTATTGGCCAAAGCCTGATGTCGGTGAGACAGGGAATATAATCCTTCCTAGAGACGCAGGTATTTCTGTGTGTAAAGGTGTGATATCTGGAGCCACACAGAACAGAGTTTGGATCAAAGCTCGTTCATTTTCCAGCAACGTCAATGTGCAGCCATTTCCCTTTCCTGTCTTGTATGGCTGGGATCCCTGTGGAACCTTTATGGTTAGGACCCAGAGGGGCCATTTTAAAATATCACTTTGTTAATCCCTAATCTACAGGGCATGTGCTCAGTTAAATGAAAAAATAATTTAGTGCATGTCAGACTCCCAAGTGGTAAGACTCGGTGGTGGGTGGACACCTTTCTTGCTCCCTCCACATTGACAGTTTCAGGTCGTTTTCACCCCTCCTTCAATCATAGCTCAAGTTCCACTAAAGCTGGTGTCATCAGATAATACTACCCAACACTCTTCCTTCTCAGCTTCCCCTCTGGACAGCTGAGTTGTTCCCTCTTATTCACTAGAAACTGTGGTGTCTGGCTTCTCCCTTCCCACCATTCCTGTCATCATTATTGGGAACTTCAACATCTTTGCAGGTAATCAGTCAGCTCTGGCCTCCTGGTTCCTTCACCTCCGTATCTCTCATGATGTTTTCTTCCACTCTCTCTCAGCTGGCTTTTCCCTGGTCTTATGTTAGACTTTGTGATAACCAATAACTACAGCACCTCCTAAAATATCTTTGTAAGATAGAGACTTACACACTGAACAGAAACTTCATTTCTTTACCGTGGCCTTTTCCTTTTCCTTTGCTTCAAACTGGCCTCATCCAGGGTTCTGCCTCACCTGCCTCCTTGTCCCTCGCAGGTCCACTCCTGTAATCATTAAACCCCTGGGACAATGAGGTTCTGAACAGCATCTTAGGAACAAACCCTCAGGTCTATTGACCACAGAAGACAGTTTCAGTCAAATTGGAGATAATATCTAGGCCTCAGCTGTGTTTCAGCTTCAGGCCCAGAAAGGCAGCAAAACCAGACGAAGCGATACCATGGCTGACCTCAGAACCAGCTGCAATGACCAATGACCACCTACTCAGCACTGACCAGTCAGTAGAGACCATGACCTTAATTTCCTTGGTCACCACGATCAATGATTTTCCTCTGTATAATTCATCTCCTAGAAGCCGTCAGGGAGTCAGGCCTTTGAGCATTAGCTTACCTGTCTCCAGGTGTGGGCCACTTCCTGAAACTGAATCCTTACTTTCTTTGCTGGAAACTCCTGTTCATGCCTTTTTGAGCTTTGATACATGCAGGCAAATAGACTCTTTTAGTCTGGTAACAATTTTGGTACCTAATGTGGGGCCTCCCTTTTACCTGTAAATTCATGAACTCTGGGCCCAGGACTTTTCACCAAGCCCCTGCCTAGAGTCTTCCCAGACCTGTTGTCTCAGAGGCAAAGACAGTCTGGAGTTGACAGCTGGGTACCCCCAACCTATAGCACTTTTGTTTGCAGCATGAAAAATGAATTAAAAAGACCTAGATTTGGAATTTGCTCTGGTTTTGGAAATTGAACACATCTTATAGTAAGGCTCTGAGGGTGATGACTCCAGGAAAACCACCCTCTTGTCAGCTCAGGGAAACTCGAATGGGAACAGGGAAGGAAACAGTTCCTGAGAAATTTTAATTAGTTTGTCTGATCTTGTCTCCTTCTCTGAGACTTGCGGAAACTCTGGGGGAATGAAGAGGAAGAAATCTTGTTTGCCAGCCTGCTTGAGGCTATATTTGTTGTCTGTTCAGTCTGTGTCTCATCTTGTGGTAAGGGGCCAGCTCTAATCATGCTTCAGCAAACCCGAGGAAGTGGGCAGGGGAAGCGTGTCCAGGTCAAACTCCAGGCGGCTGTTCGTCTCAGACTGACCAGGCTGAGTGGACCTTGTGTTTGTCCTGTCTGAGGGAAGAATGCTCAGGATTTGAGCTGTAGCAGAAAGTTTGGGCCACTCAGCCCCTTGTCTTGTCTGTTGTGTCTGACTTATTGCTGGCCAAACTTTAAAAAGATATAAGAGTTGCTGAATTGTTAGACTTAAACATGCTTTTTCCCTGTTTTTTTTTTTTTTGTTTTGTGTGTGTGTGTGTGTGTGTGTGTGTGTGTGTGTGTGTGTGAACTGTTAATCCTAGGACTCATTTAAATTTGCTCAAGCTGAAAATAAGTAATTACTTTGATTGATAAAGATCTTGTTTAATAACATGGGTAATTCCATCTCTGTACCCCAGTGTAGCTCTTTAGGTTGTATCTTACAGAACTGGAGTACAGCCTGAACAGGCAGTGGCGTAGTGGATAGGGTGTCAGCCTGGGATGCTGAGGACCCAGGTTCAAAATCCTGAGGTCGCCATGTTGAGTGTGAGATCATAGACATGATCCCGGTTGCTGGCTTGAATCCAAAGGTTGCTGGCTTGAAACTCAAGGTCACTGGCTTGAGTCCAAGGTTGCTGGTTTGAGCACGGGGTCACCGACTCTTCTGGAGCACATATGAGAAAGCAATCAATGAACAACTAAGGAGCTGCAACTATGAGTTGATGCTTCTCATCTCACTCCCTTCCTGTCTGTCTGTCTGTCTGTCTCTCTCACACAAAATAAATAAATAAATAAACCAAAAAACTAGAGTACGTTTGGCTATAAACTTATGATAGAAAAATGAAAGGACTAAATGAAACAGACATTAACAGAGATAAGACAAAGGTTTTAGCATAGTACTACCAAAGGCTACATGCATGCCAAATCGATCCCCTTTTAGACTGCTAAGATTAAAGGGTCTCAAACAAGTCTGCTCTATTTTCTCCAGTATGGAGAAATTTATAAGACTCCAAATGTTAGTGGAAAAGATGACACCAGGTTTTAGACCTTGATTCAATGATGTCGATACTTGAGTTCTACTATGAGTTGATGCTTCTAGCTCCTCTCTGCCCCTCTTTCTCTCTCTTTCCTCTGTCTAAAACTCAGTAAGTAAAATTTAAAAATAGTAGTGTCTTGATCAGGTCCTTGATTACTTAAGAAAACAATTTTTTGGATTCTAAAAACTAAAGTTTTGCTAACCTGCAGCTTTATATGTTACCTGTTACTGTTATTTTGAGTAAATAAATAATTTAATACTATTTCATAATATCCTTTTGGTCAAGTGTGTTTGACAAAATTGACAGGTTCAAATTTTAACAGGAGGCTTTTTTCTTTTTTTATTCTTTTTTTTTTTTTCAGAGACAGAGAGAGAGTCAGAGAGAGGGATAGATAGGGACAGACAGACAGGAATGGAGAAAGATGAGAAGCATCAATCATCAGTTTTTCATTGCGACACCTTGGTTGTTCATTGATTGCTTTCTCATATGTGCCTTGACCGCGGGCCTTTAGCAGACCGAGTAACCCCTTGCTTGAGCCGGCGACCTTGGGTCCAAGCTGGCGAGCTTTGCTCAAGCCAGATGAGCCCATGCTCAAGCTGGCGACCTCGGGGTCTTGAACCTGGGTCCTTCCACATCCCAGTCCGACGCTCCATCGGACTGGGATGCGGCCACCGCCTGGTCAGGCAGGAGACTTTTTTCTTAACCTAGAAATGGCTTGAATTGTTCCAAGGACCCCTGGAACACCTCAAAGGATTTTTTTTTCTCTCCTTGCATGGGAAAGATTTTGAACTAATTAGGCTTAGCTTATTTGATATGCTTGAACTGTACAGGGTTTTTCCAACTAAGAAAAAGTTGTGTTATATTTCTGTATGTATATTTTTCTTATTAAATCGATATTGTACAGGGTGGGAAAAAAGTAGATTTACAGTTACAAAGACACAAAATGGAGTTTATTCTTGTATTGTTTATTATTGTATTTTTTATATAAACAGCTGTAAACCTATTTTTGCCCTACCCAGTATATTGAAGATTGTATAGAAACCTCCAGGAGTCTACAAAGTTCTGAATCAATACTCATTTGTAATTCTTGTTATCTTAAGATTTTATGTTACAGAAAAGCAAAGTTCTTTGTTGATTACATTATAATCAAATCTATAACCATGTCATTTTAAGTTTTGTCATTTACAGACAGTTATTGTTTGATACTTTTGCAAGTTTATTTCATTTTCAGAAAGATCCAAGAAAAGGATTGGCATATTCTAAGAGTTTTCTGAGACTAGATTTTCAGACCATACCTTTAAACTAAATGAGGATTTGTAAGGCTCTAAGGAATAACTGGATTCATGAACTGCAGGCAAAGGATTAAGATACACAAGAATTAATTATGAGGGACTGAATGAACAGGATAATTTTTCTAACTTTTTGTTGGAAATATTGCTAAAGTTTAATCTTTTTATTTTCCAGATATAAGGAAACATGTTTTTTCCTTAAGCTTCCTATGACTTAGAGCATTTTGGTGAATTATACCTTTGTAAACAATATTGAACCATATTTATTTTTCTTCCTACTTGATACCTCTAGAAGTTTGGAAACTCTGAATGAATATCATTATTTTTGTGGCAATATGGTTGTTTGCATAAATACAATAGGAATATGTTCTTTTCATAACAGGACACAATTGGAAATTGGTTTATTACCAAGACTTTGACTGAAATAGTGTGTTTGGAAGAGGTGTGCATGGACTTCGGATGTCACCACAAATCCCTAAGGAATTAAGACTGACGTGGGAAGCTGATGAAAGCCCTTTGGAGAAACAGCGGGACACCTGACATGGGTCACAACCATTTTTCCAGGTAAGGAATGAACGTTGATTTCCTGGGAGATGGAAAAGGAAGAACTGCAAGACATTTGGGAACCTCACCTCAGCAATCTGGGGAATTCACCCTAATTGATAGGTATTACATGCAAATGCTGATGGCAGCTATGTAGCTTGGCGTCTTAACCCCTAAAGGCTAAAGTTCAATCTGGAGATTCCAGCAAAGCAAATTTTAAAAAGACTATGTGATCAATTACTATTCTTGTCATACTTATGCAAATAACAGGCTGCATTTATTGTCACTAGGCTTAACGATAAATTAGTCTTAACTTGGCTATCTTTGATAAAATGACTGTGATTTCAGAAAGAAAAATAATTTTAATAGAAACCATAATATCCAATTGTGTATCTTAGATTCTTTTAATTAGTTGTCTTTAGAATCTTATTTGTCACCTGTGGACTGAACTGGATCCCAAATTTTTCTAATGAAAGTGTTTGGCTGCCGCTCTCTGAACTACTATTTTATTCTTTGCTCATCCTTTGTCTTAGAACTATTGAGATCTGAAGCTATTTCTTTTTCTTAGTTTTGCGATTGGAGACCCCACCTAGAAGACTCAGTGTAAACTTTGGAGAAATCGTCGTAACAGCTCATGCTTGGACAGTTTCAGTGACTAATGCTGTTAGCCCCAGAGAGCTGGTGTCAGGACACTCATCAGGGATGTTTGGACTGCGGTCCAGGGCAATCTGCTGGGCTGTCACTGTTTGCCTTCATTCCAGAAGAAATGAAGGTCTGCACCTTTCATCTAGAGATCTTCCTGCATGGCAGTCTTAAAGACTCAGAGAGACTGACTCTGGTTTGCTCTGATTATTACTTAGGGTACAGGTATCTTGGCCTACTGCTGCTTCTATCATGGTTCCTGCTTATAAATCAAACCCTGAGAATGCCCCCTTCTATGGCTCAGGGACCACCGAGGTAGATAGAGATGGGCATGTGAGATTATAAGAGCCAGATAATAGGGTCACAATAGGCAGACAAATCTTACTCCATCTTATGAGCTAATCCTCCCTTGTGATTGAACCTGAAACTGATTGTCCTATACTCTTTGAGATGGAGGAATGATAAAAAAAGGGGGGGGCAGATTATAACTGCCTAGGAACTTCATTTCTTTGATAAGACTTTTTCTTCTTTCTTTTTCTTTGATTCAAACTAGCCTCATCCAGCACCCTGACTCAACTGCCTCCTTATCCCTTATATGTTCACTGCTTTCATTATTAAGCCCTTGGGACAATGGACTTCTGACAAGCATCAAATAATTTGGGGAACAAAGCCTTGGGCCTACTGGCCACAGAGAGAGTTTCAAGTCAAACTAAAGATAACATTTAGGCATCAGTGTGTTTCAGCTCCAGGCCCAGAAAAGCAGCAACACAAGACAAAGCAGTCCTGTGGCTGACATCAGGACTGGTGCTCTGATCAACTACCCCTCTCCTAGCAACGGCCAATCAGCCAAGACCATGGCCTTAACTCCCTTAGACACCATGATTAACGATTTTCTCATCTCCTGGAAGCCATCAAGAAGCTAGTTTTGAGCATTAGCTCATTTGTTTCCAAGTATGGGCCACTTCTTAAAAATAACCCTCACTTTCTTTAGTGAAAATACCTGTTTGTATCTTATTAGACTCTGATGTGTGCAGGTAAATGAACCCCTTTGGGTCTGGTAACAACTCTAAGATCACCCATTGATTACCAACCCTACCTTTACATCTCATGTTCTTTTATCTCAAGTACAATAATTTTTAAACTACACTGAGACTTTTAATTTATCATCCCTACTATTTTCTCACAATTTGTCTCCCCTCATCATCTGTCATGTCCAGCCTAGACACCTCTGTGCAGTTAGCCAGATATGCTGTCAGGGCTGAGTTCTCCAGACTGCCAGGTCCAAGGTTTCTGAGTCAACTGACATTTCAGATATATGCTAGTTTCCTAGGGTTGCTATACCAAATTGCCACAGAATGGGTGGCTTAAACAATGGAAATTTATTGTCTCACAACTATGGAGGCCAGAAGTCCAAGATCAAGGTGTTGGGAGGGTTGAGCTGTTCTGAGGGCTCTGGGGGAGAGTCTGTTCCAGGCCTCTACTCTAGCTTCAGTGTTTTGTTGGCAATTTTTGAGATTTCTTGGCTTGCAGGAGTCCAATCCCTGACTTCATCTTTATATGATATTCTCCTTGTGTGTGTCTGTGTCTCAATTTCCCTTTTTTATAAGGACACCAGTCTTATCGGATTCAGGCCCAAACCTACCCCAGTATGATTTTACCTGAACTAATTATCTGCAATGACCTGATTCTCAAATAAGGGGTTCTGAGAGTTAAGACTTCAATATATAAATTTGGGAGGATACAATTCAAACCATAAAAGAGGGGTTTCCAAAACCATTGGGTTTGATAATTTACTAGTAATACTCACAAAACTCACTAAAGCTATTATGTGGTTATGTTTACTATGAAGAAAGAATATATTAACATTAGCTAGGGGAAGAGATTTACAGGTCAGAATCTAAGAGTTCCAAATACAAAGCTTCCATTGTTCTCAGAATATCTCCCAGCATTGATGTGTGACAGTATACACTAAGTATCTCCAACACAAGAAGCTAGTTTAAGCTTTGGTATTTAGAGTTTTTATTGGATCTTTTTTCTGTAGGAAATATTGATTGCTTATGCATGCGGTTAAACTCAGCCTGGACATCAGCTGATAGCATGTGACTCAAAGAGCCTGTTCTCTAAACACAGTTGGTTTTTCTGCAGTGGCCAGGCCCCACTGGTATAGATGTATCCTGTCCCACCCTGAGTCATCTTGTTTCCATAAACTATTAGGTATGGTCTGAGGTCCCACTATAAATAACAAATTTTATCACTGAGTAGTTTCTATGGGTTTAGAGGTTATTTCACAGTTGTCAGAACAAAGGCCTGATTTCTCTTTTGGTGAGGCCAAACTCCTTATCATATAACACTCATCATTCTTTGCCTGCCGGCCCCATAAAACTCATCTGATTAAACCCTGGCCTAGTGAAATCCAAATCCTCCTACTTTCTGCCTGTACCCAAGCAATGAAACACTCTGGAGAAAATCTGCAAGCAAGGTAGACTGGTCTTCATTCATGACTGCACATCTCTCTCTCTCTTTATTTTTTTCTAAGAAAGAGGTGGAGAGATAGACAGACTCCTGCTTGTGCCCCTACCAAGATCCACCCAGCAATGGGGCCGATGCTCTGCCTCTCTGGGGCCATGTTCACAACCAAGCTATTTTTAGCACCTGAGGTGGTGGCTCCATAGAAACATCCTCGGCACCTGGGGCCAATGTGCTTGAACCAATGAAGCCATGGCTGTGGGAGAGGAAGAGCAAGAAAGAGAGAGAAAGAGAGAAAGAGGGAGAGAGAGAAGGGGAAGGGAGAAAGGTGGAGAAGCAGATGGTCACTTCTCCTGTGTATCCTGCCCAGGAATCAAACCGAGGACATCCACATACTGGACTGATGCTTTACCACTAAGCCAACCAGCCAGGGCCATGACCACACATCTCAATGGGCACTCTGCTCTGCCAAACACTTGGCCCCTTTAGCTTCCTGAGTTTATGACTGCCACTTTCTCTACATGCCCCATTTCCTCAAGCCTCTTTCAGATGATAAATATTTTCTTATTCATTGAAAATAGTGGAGACAGTAAGAGTGACCTTATATTTTCTTGACCAAATGCATCATCCTTTGAGCTTCTTTACCCTGCATACTCTACCCTCATGACACAATAAACCCATCCAGTTCCATGGCTTTAAATATCTTTACCTCAATGAGTCCCAAATGCCCAATTCATATACAGTAGGCACCTTTCACCCCCACTCCTTATCTTCAATTTTGCTTTCTGCAGTTTTAGTTACCCATGGTCAACCATGGAGTGAAAATATAAAATGGAAAATTCTATAAATATACAATCCACAGGCTTTAATTGCATGCCATCCTAAGTAGCATGGTGAAATCTTACTGTTTCACCTGGCATGTGAATAGTCCCTTTGTCCAGCGTTTCCACGTTGTATACACACCCACCCATTAGTCCCTCAGCGGTCATCTCAGTCATCAGGCTGACTGTTAGGGTATTGTGGTGCTTGTGGTCAAGTCACACTTATTTTACTTAATATGGGACACACACAGGAATAGTGATGCTAGCAATTCAGATATACCAAAGAGAAGCTTTTGTAAAGTGCTCCTTTAAATGAAAATGTGAGTACAGTACAACAGAATATTTTGAGAGAGACTACCGTCACATAACTTTCAGTATGCTGTTTTAGTTGTTCTATTTTACTGTTAGTTATTGTTGCTAACCTCTTACTGTGCCTAATTTGTAAATTAAACTTTATCATAGGTATGTGTCTATGGGACAAAACACAGAGTATAGTTGACCTTGGAACAATGTGAGGTTAGATGGCACCAACCTCCCTTGCAGTTGAAAACCCTCCACGTACACAGGTTCCCAACCACAAATCCAAAAGACAGCTGACCCTTAAACAGCATGGGTTTGAACTGCTCGGATCCACTTGTATACAGTTCTAGCTTATTATCAAACCTGGGGAAAGGGCTGCAAGAATCCCGGCACGTATAGCCAAGTTGGACAGAAGTGCAAGTAGCCTGGGAACCTAAGACTTGGAAATAGTCTCTGAAGTGAGGCAAGTCTTGTGGGACCAAACTCTTAATTTGAGGAGTCTGTGCTAACATTGAGTAGTTAGTGTCAGAATTAAAGGACTTTATTTTTAACTTGTGGGATCTGTTCTAAATCTAGGTAGTTAGTGTATATATTGAATTGAATTGCAGATACCCATTTGGAGTCAGAGGATTAGAGAATCTGTTGATGCTGGAATGATGTATGTGATGTCAGAAAACACCACACAAAGTGGGAAATCATTGGCTTAATGTAATGAATAGCCAGTTTCTTTTTTTTTTTTTTAATTTTTTATTTATTCATTTTCAGAGAGGAGAGAGAGAGGGAGAGAGAGAGAAACAGAGAGAGAGAAGGGGGGAGGAGCTGGAAGCATCATCTCCCATATGTGCCTTGACCAGGCAAGCCCAGGGTTTCGAACTGGAGACCTCAGCATTTCCAGGTCGACACTTTATCCACTGCGCCACCACAGGTCAGGCTGAATAGCCAGTTTCTTACCACCATCTTGCTTCAGAAAAAGAACACTTTAGCTTGCTTTTGTCCTTCAGGTGACAGAAAAAATGGTATTTATAGGAGGTCTCTCTCCTCCCCTTAAGCTCATTTTCCCTACTCAGGGATGCTGCTATGGTCTCAAGGACCTGGTTCAACAAAGCAGATGAGTAGAGAAGGAAGCAAAGAGAAAATAAAGAACTCCATTTTTGTCCATGGTAGCACAAACTACTGTTCTTGCTTCTCCCAGGCCACAGCAATAGGCTCCAAATGTTACGCGGTCCCCCTCCAAATGCTCCCTTTTCTGCCATCCCCCAATATTTCTCCATCCACAGACAGAGTGACCTTTCCAGAGATATGGTTAGAACAGCCAGTGGCTCCTCATTGTTCAAGGCTCTCTGTAATCCACTGAGTCTACTCTCCGAGTTTGCCTTCTATGCTTCATCAGAACACTGCGCTCCGGCCACCCTTATCCGTGTGACTGTGTGCTTTATGTCTTCTCTTCTCACCAGAATCCACAAGGTTAGGGGGTTTGCTCAGTTTTGTTGACCACTTTACCTTCAATGACCATCACAGTGCCTGGAAAATAATAGATGTTTAATACATGTTTGAGTAAGTGAATAAGAAAAGAGTGAATGGCATTCAGGTCAAATCTTACTGATACTAAGTTTGAGGCTCTCAGAAACATGCAAGTCAATGACCTCTATTACACAGTTACAATGAAAAGAAATTTCTGTCATAGCATCTGGTGTGTATGGGGAGTAACCCAGGTGTTGAGGTGCCTGCTGCAAAGGTGGACTGCAAACTGCTTGGAGTCATTAAAGCCCACAGGCAGTGCGATCATCTCCGGGCTCACAGGACAGTCCTGAATCCTTGATGGTCAAACACAATCTTCTGCATCACAGTCTCTGGTCACTTTGGTGCAGGTCAATAAGTGACAGGGTGACTGATTTTTAAAAAATTTGACAGGATGACTGATTTTTTAAAAAAAAATTTCTATTGATTTAAAGAGGGAAAGAGGAAGAGGGAGAGAGTGAGAGGGGAAAGGAGAGAGAAAGTGAGAGAGAGAAATATCAACTCTCTGTTCTACTTAGTTGTTCCATTTAGTTGTGCACTCACTGCTTGCTTCCAGTATGTGCCTTGACCGAAGAACGAACCCACAACCTTGGCACGCAGGGATGGTGCTCTAACCACTGAGTCACCATCAGGACCTTGACTGTTCTTTTTTTTTTTTTTTTAACCATTTTGTCAATTTACAGACCAGACAAGTTTCCTGTTTGTCAGGTTCAATCATTACATTTATATTCTTTAGAACTAGTGGGAAAAATACAACCAGAAATTTTTATATCAGGCATTTTGCAAGAGATATTACTTAACATGACAGAAAAATAGGTTGAAGATATTGATAAACAGTAGTCACTCTTATCTGCGGGACATACCTTCCAAGACCCTGAATGCCTGACACCACAGATAGTTCTGAGCTATTTACATCTTTATCTCTTCTATCCACTAATTTAATGCCTTTCCATCTTAGCTAAGCACTCTCCATGCATTATGGTCATGACTTCTGCAGTTTGGGATGTGAGAGCCAAACCACCACTAACTTTTCTTTCCTTCTTCACAATTTCTTGAATAGTAGGCTTACTTTTATCATAGCTTTTACCAACCTCAGCATTTAATTTTTTTCTTTATTAAGTCAAGAACTTTCACCTTTTTACTTAAAGTAATCCCTTTATGAAGGCTTCTCTGGCATATGTAAACTGCTAGCATCACTACTCTTGCGTTGGGGTAATAATTGAGTAAAGTAATGGTGACTTGACACAGCACTGCAATACTGCAGTAGTTGCTCCAGTAATCAAGATGGCTACTAAGTGACTGTCCAATGAGAGGGGAGCATGCGCAGAGTGGAGGTACTGCACAAAGAGATGCGTCATATTCTGTGCAGGACAGAGCAGGACAGCACAGGATTTCATCACATTACTCAGAATGGTGTGCAATTTAAAGCTTATGAATTGTTTATTTTCCATTTAACATTTTCAGATCACAGTTGACTGTGGTGACTAAAACCACAGAAAGCAAAACTGTGGACAAGGGGGACTACTGTGCAAGGAGACAGTACTCACTGAAAGGTAAACTCTGAGATTGCAGCAGAAAAGTGGACAACACACTTACCAAAAAGGAAACTAAAATAAATCATAATAGAAAACATTTCTAAGCTTTTTAAGAATCAAAGATAAAAATAAAATAAGATATTTTCACTATAATATTTAAATATCTTAAAAATGATATCAACAGGATTACATGCATTAGACACCTTTAATAGAGAGCTTGTGAGGGTAATATGGTTAATTTTTTTTAACAGCAGAGTATATATTAGTGATATATAATAGGACATTGGAAAATATACCCTTTATAGATCTTCCCAAAATTGATCCAAGAAATGCTTGACACAATATGATTTATATTAAACAATGAAACCTCATAAAAATCTTCTCTAAATATCTAATAAAAGTAAGGTAGTTAAAAAAGTGTGGTGCAGCCACAGAATATTTATGAAGAATTTTAATAACAAAGGAAATGCTAAGAAAGGTATTTAGTCAACAGAGCATGGACAAAGCTGTGTGAGGCATTCGATGTCAGCTCTGAATAAATATTTGCTTACTATAAAATGTTTTTATGTCTAAACATAAAGAGGAAAATAAAAACCAGCATAATCTCACAATTCTTGGTGCAGATATAAAACGGTATAATATGAATCTTTATGTTTCTTCAAAATTTCTTCACTAAGGTAAGTTTAGAATACAATGGAAAGTAGTTATTAAAAAAACAGTGGTTTTTGCCCTGGCTGGTTGGCTCAGCGGTAGAGCGTCGGCCTGGCGTGCGGGGGACCCGGGTTCGATTCCTGGCCAGGGCACATAGGAGAAGCACCCATTTGCTTCTCCACCCCCCCTCCTTCCTCTCTGTCTCTCTCTTCTCCTCCCGCAGCCAAGGCTCCATTGGAGCAAAGATGGCCCGGGCGCTGGGGATGGCTCCTTGGCCTCTGCCCCAGGCGCTAGAGTGGCTCTGGTCGCGGCAGAGCGATCCCCCGGAGGGGCAGAGCATGGCCCCCTGGTGGGCAGAGCTTCGCCCCTGGTGGGTGTGCTGGGTGGATCCTGGTCCGGTGCATGCGGGAGTCTGTTTGACTGTCTCTCCCCGTTTCCAGCTTCAGAAAAATACAAACAAAAAAACAAACAAACAAATGAAAAACACAGTGGTTTTTGAGGTCTGGGTTCGATGGTGGCTCTGCTACTGTCTTGAGCAAGGTTGTCAGGATCTGTGGGTTTCAGTTTTCTCATCTGTGCAGTGGGTATACTAATGTGTATAGGGTTGCTAGTAGGATCAAATGAAATAAAATATGTAAAGTGCTTACTATAGCACATGGCATATAGTAGTTTTTCATGGATATTAGTATTCTCATCCTAGAATGGTGATGAGAGAGGGTCCACAGCTTCTCAGTCACATAGCTCATAAGCAGCAGAGCCTCCGGATTTTGCATCCATTCCTGTCCTCTAGTTTTTTGCTAAGCCCAAAGAAACAGTTCAACCTTTAATTGTTCCTGTTTTTTAGTGTTTGGTTTTGATTTTTTTTATTTATTTATTTATTTATTTTTGCCATTCATCCCTGCAAAGCAGAGCAAATTTGCTAGATTAATTGTTGATGTTAAAGCCAAATAAATAACATTTTGAGGGAAGAATTTAAATGAAAAATATTGCTTAATGTCAATTGGGGATCACTGAGTGCAGGAAAAGTAACAGGCCAAATCAGAAGAAGTGGGATTAATCTATGCGGAAAGTTAAGCTTTATCTTATAGCAAAGCAAAAAGGCATCTGGAAAGAAGGTCTTAAATTCACCATCAGGCACCTACTGAATTTCATCTTTCCTCTGGCCTCCCTTCTTGCCTGTCCAGCTATTAAACACCAGGCAGAATGAGTTCTATAGAATTAACTTCTGCTTAAAACCCCTCTTGGCATTTTGTTGACTGTAAGGTAAAGCTAGAACTCACTAGTATGGTCCACACCCTTCATAAAATGTCACCTGTTTATCTTTTCTGCTCTGTGCATTGTCTGTGGACTGTAATACCTCACCTTCCTATCAGTCTATCTGATAAACTCCTACTCATTCTTCAGAACCAAGACCAAATGTCCCTAGACTATAAGTTCCTTGACTAGACTGTGAGTCCATGATGCCAAGGACAGAGTCTCATTCATCTTTGCACTGAATCTGAGCATTTCAGCTACAAACAACAGGATATGGTATAGTGGCTTAATTGTGAGGAAGTTATTCCACTTAAGTGGTTCCAGAATTTTTCTTGTGGCTTGATAGTTTTTGGTCCTCTTTTATTGGTTTTCTGCCAACCTCAGTAGTCTAGCAGTGTTTCCTTTTGTGGTTATGTTATAGCTGCAGTAGCCACAACAACCAGGTTAGGTTCTGTTAGGAAAGAAAAGATGAATGATGTTAGGTAGGCAGGACACTGTGCAGATGCAAGAAGGCAGAAATAGTAGCTCAAGGACTTTTTGTCTTGAGCCTTTTCTTCTTTGTCAACCAGGTAGAAATTTACCAGAAGCTGCCTAGATTTACTCTTATGTCTAATTGACTAGAAATAGGTCACATGGTTACTCACAAACTAATCACAGGCAAAGAGAAATGGGTTGGCCATGACTAGTCAGGTCAAACTTAGCTCATCCCCTTGGTCTAGAGCTGTCTTCTGAGAAATCTCTTTGATATCTGAACATAGGAGGGTTTTTTTGTTTTGTTTGGTTTTGTTTTTACAGAGACAGAGAGAGAGTCAGAGAGAGGGATAGACCGGGACAGACAGACAGGAATGGAGAGATGAGACGCATCAATCATTAGTTCTTTGTTGCGCATTGCAACACCTTAGTTGTTCATTGATTGCTTTCTCATATGTGCCTTGACCACGGACGGGCCTTCAGCAGACCGAGTAACCCCTTGCTCGAGCCAGCGACCTTGGGTCCAAGCTGGTGAGCTTTTGCTCAAACCAGATGAACCTGCGCTCAAGCTGGTGACCTCGGGGTCTTAAACCTGGGTCCTCTGCATCCCAGTCTGATGCTTTATCCACTGTGCCACCGCCTGGTCAGGTAGGAGGGTTCTTTTAGGAATAAAAATATGTAACATGTTAGATGAGTCACCAACAACTTTTGCCATAAGAACCTAGTATTGCACCTGGTAGAACATTCTCTGTAAAAACCTTCAACCAAAGTTTTAAGTATTCTGATCTCCATGTATCCACCGTCTGTTACTGTTACTATTTCATCATTATGTTTCTGTTTCTATTAAGTTCCTGTTGCTCTACCTTAACTGTCCATCTACTTGACTGTCTTCTAAATGGGACTATGAACTCCTGAGGGCAGGAAACATATTTTATTTAGATTTAGATGTCCAGTAGTTAATGTACCTAGGTTCTCAATAAATTTTGATTGGTTTTCTGTTAACAACTATTATTAAATCTAATTCTTTCTTTTTTATTGATGTTCTGTCTTCATTAAAGCCATTAATAATATTATTAAATGTGCTTGAATTTCCATGTGTTTAAATTTCACACACTTTGGGTTGCCATCCTTTAAAATACAATTCTGTTATCTGTGATAAAGTCTGGAGTCTTGCTTAAAATGACATTAGCTATATAAATACATTTTGATCAAACATTTATTAATTATTCTTTTCTTTGGGAGATAAAAGCCTACATTTATATTTATCAAAGGCAACATAAATTGAAAATTGAAAAGTTCAAATATTTTGCATGAAAAATAGATTTTATGCAGCCAAAAAACAAATCAAACAATAAAAGTTAATCCAACTTTCTTGAAAATTACAGCTTCAGTCAAACTGATTTATAGTTTGCAAGGGACTTTTGCAGCTCTTTCTCTTCCTTTTCCTCTTCTCCATACCACCCATGTATATTTATGCTGGAAAAATAGAACTATCTATAGATGGAAGAGTGAGAAGCTGTAATTCTCTACATGAGCATGTCTCAGAACTTGTGAAAGCGATTCCATAACATTGTTTGTGCAGTAAGCATAGCTGTGTTTGAGTGAGATATCATTGTAACTTAATGTGGCATGCGATGATAATATATCACATCTTTTTTTTTTCTTCTGGAAGCTTTTTCTGACCTTCCCATTTGGGGTAGGAAGCCTTTCTTTTAGTCCCCTGAACACTCTCCTTACTCTATAATTATCTATTGTACAATGATTAGCACAGTGCCCATGCTAAACAAGGTTGTACAGTGGAGATATATATATATATATATATATATATATATATATATATACACACACACATATATATGTATATATATTTCAGTGTGTATATATATCAATACATATATACACATTTCTTTATATATTCACTTTTTATTTAGCACACACACATATATAGCACTTACTCTATTCAAGTAATATTTCTAAATGATTTATACATATTTATTTAGAACTTTACAATTTACCAAAGTACTTTTGACACATTGGCTCATTGGGTCCTCATTTTAACTTTGGTGAGCAGATGAATAGAAATTATCTCCATATCACAGCTAGGCAAACTCATGGAGAGAGGCTCATTTATTTACCCACAATTACACAGTTTGCAAATAGCAGATTTAGGATTTTCACCTACTTATTCTGCCCCTCAGCCCAGTGTTTTGAAGGAAGAGTACTGGTGGGATTACCAACATATGAAGTCATCTGTAATAGATGAAAACTATTTTGAAAAGTTGTTTAAGGAAACAAAGATTTTAAAAATATGTTTAAAACCAGTTTTGTTCATGTCTTAGCAAGTGTTAATTAGTAATTCATAATATATGACACCCAAATTCAGTCTCTGAAACAAACTACCAGTTGGCTAGGAGTTGGCTGATCTATGCTGAGCTTGCCTGGGCAGCTCTGTACCAAGTAGTGGATTTAATGGGGCTCAGCTCCTTGAAGTAGCCTGAGCTCAGGGCTGCTCCACACATGTTCAGTCTGGAGCCTGAGCTTCTCCATGGGAACATGGCAGTGAGAGAAGCCCAACTATACAAATCCAATTCAAGCCTTTGATTGTGCCACATCTCTTAACATCTCACTGGGCAAAGCAAGTTACATGACCAAACTGAATTCCAGGATGGAAGCACACTCTAGCTAGTATGAGGTCAGAACAAGCTACTGGCTAAGATCAGTTTTGCTGGAGTAGGGATTTAAATTTTAACATTAAAGATGGGTGTAAGGTTGGGTCTGAATAATTTTGAACTATATTCTACTACAAAGGAATTCCAAGTAGGGTTGCCAGATTTGGCAAATAAAATGACAAGACTCCAAGTTAAATTCAAATTTTGGATAAATATAAAATGTTTTTCAATATAAGTGTACCCCAAATATGACATGGAACATACTTATGCTAAAAAAATATTTGTTGTTTATTTGAGATTCACCTTTAACTAGGTATTCCGTATTTTATCTGGAAATTCTAGTTTTAGATGAATCAGTTACACTTCACAAGGTTAGAATAATAGTAAAAATATATAATTGACTGGGTTATGCAAAAGTATGCTCATATTGATATCTTCAGTAAATACTCTCCTGCTGTGATTGGTCTTGCTCTCAGACTTCCCTGAAAACATCACTAAATATTTTAAGAAGCAAAATGAATTGAGCTCTCCAAACCAGTTATCAACTGGCCCTCTTTATAAGCTGTCACTGATGGAGGCAGTGGAAGGTATTAGAGATTTTTTAATTATAAGTGATACCGGGGAACAAATCTGGGCAACCTGTTCCTGTAGTCTCTCCCTGCAGTAGGATTCTATACTTACTAATTATATATTTTGAGAATACTTATATTTATTGTGGCTTTAGCCTCCTTATCACTCACTGACTTAGAGAAATATGCATGTCTTCAGGACCAAAAGAAAGAGATGCCCACTAACTGGCCATAAAAAACAAAACATTTATTTTCATTTGGGGGACACTGACATTGAAGTTGAAGTTATTTGTAATGATCCTTCTTTCATCTCTCCCTTGTCCCTTACCCTCAAATTATTGTTGATGGTCCTCAGACCTCTGCCATGGCTAATAAAATGGAAGGACAAGGGATACACCTATAAATTCCTCAAGCTAGCCATTTGAAGGGATTTATTGAAACAAATTACTTTGTTCAGTGTTTGATTGCTATGGTGTCAGTAGTTTTGTGAACCAGTACAAAGAGTTTTCGAAGATCCAAGATGGCAGTGGAGTAGGTGGATGTTATACTCACTTCCTCCCAGGATAGAATTACAACTAAAATATAGAGTAATCAACCTGAATAAATAACTGAAGACTAACTGAAGAAAAGTCTTGTAACCAAGGATTTACAGAAGAAGCCACATCAAGACTGGTAGGCAGGGCAGAGACGTAAAAAGGTCTGCCTCTCTCAAACAGGTGGTGGCAGAGATTCTGGAGGGATATCTTAGTTGCAAAGGTTCCCCTGAGAAGTTTAGGATCTCAATCCCAAGCTGGGCTCCCCAGTCTAAAAATGGGAAGCAGGGGGCATATAATATTTGTCTGTGAAAATCAGTAGGGATTCTGACGACTAGGAAGAAATGAGAGTCCACCAGAGAAACAGGTGCTCTCTTAAAAGGCCAACACACAAAATCTTTTTTTATATAAATAAATTTTTATTTTAATGGGGTGACATCAATAAATCAGGGTACATATATTCAAAGAAAACATTTCCAGGTTATCTTGTCATTCAGTTCTGCTGCATACCCATCACCAAAAGAGAGATCGTCCTCCATCACCCTCTATCCAGTTTTTTTTGTACCCCTCCCCCTCCCCTTCCCCCTCTCCCTCATTCCCTCCCCCCACCCCCCATAACTACCACACTCCTGTCCATGTCTCTTAGTCTTGCTTTTATGTCCCACCAATGTATGGAATCCTGCAGTTCTTGTTTTTTTCTGATTCGCTTATTTCACTCTGCATGATGTTATCAAGATTCCACCATTCTGCTGTAAGTGATCCGATGTCATCATTTCTTCTAGCTGAATAGTATACCACGGTGTATATGTGCCCCATCTTCTTTATCCAGTCTTCTATTTTTTTATAGTGATTAAAAGCCTTTAAGCAAACTCTTGGCCAATACAGCAAGAATCCATAAAAGAGTAGTGTCCTTAACATGTTCACCAAGTCCAAGTTGGCCCCATCACCATGCCGAATCCCTGAGAAATACAACCCAACCACAGTTCAGTCTGTTAGGAGCTGTCACAGGGAGCAGGAGTCCAGGAAAAGTCCACACAGGAAAAGTCCGCATGGCGCTGGAATTGTTGTCACCATTCTATACTTTGCAGCTCATGTCCAAGTCCCAATGACAGCTGCTTCTAGCTGGTAATGATTCAGGTAGACTGGAAAAGCCATTTGCAGCATGCGTGGATACGGAGCTTCTGTTCTCCTCTGCCTGGAGAGTTGAGACCAGGTTGCTTTTCCCTTGAGCTCTGCAACTGTGGCATGGTAAAGAGAACTTTGGGATACACTAAGCTGGGTGGCAAAGGTAAATTCATAATACAAGTTGGCAAAATGGGGAAGGAGAGCTCTACATTAGGAGTAGGTCCCAGCCTGAAATATGAGTGGGGCATTGAGGTAGGAGGGATAAAGGAAACACTATATACTAAGCAAAGCAGCAGAAAATAGGACTATGAACACCCACAACAGAGATCTTTGAGGGAAGAATAAAAAACCTGACTATTCAGGCAAAACATAGTTAAGTGGCCCTTGTGCAAATGAGATCAGTTTACCTGCTTCTTGGAACAAATACCCTAGGCTCCTCCACAGTGTCATAGATGGGGCCGATGGCCCTGGGCACCTTCAGCCTTCAGTGGCAAACCCCAGCTTTCTGGGCAAGGTTAGGTCATAGGTGGCTGGAGCAGGGCTGGAAGAGACTGAACCCTCCCTTAGAGGAGCGAGGGGGAAGCCTACCTTCCAGTGTCCCTGTTTCCTCACAGCAGAAGCATGTAAGCCTGGCAGGCTTTAGCTCAATGACCTTCCTTTCCACTATTGAAGCAGGACCCAGATGGCATCCTATGAGACCCCTTTGGGGCGTTGGAGCCTTTAAGGGTGTATCCTAAAAGCTGGTAGTTCCCCTGATCTCTATTGGGCTTTTTCTGCCTCTAGGTATCTTAAAAGCCATTCTCAGAAGATCTCGCTGAGGGGTTTGAGGATCCCCATCTGCCTAATCTTTTCCATATATCTGGAGCTATTTGGAAAAAGACAAAACAGTGTAATTAGCTGGATCTAATAAAGAAGGTAACACACAAAATCTTGTTCACAGACACTCATCTTGAGCTCTGGTGAGGTAGGGAGAGGGAAAAGCAGACTAGAGTCATGTGAAGAGAGACTAGGATTTGTGGCTCTGGAGAGCTGAAGAGACAGCCACTGGGGTCCCTGTGTGAACCACTTTTCCACACTGCAGATGTTATCTTTCTTGGGTGGAACACTCCCCTCCATAAGATGTCAGCCTGGGGGAATGCAATAGCCCCACCCTCTGGACTTCTTATCATTCCACCCAGTGGAGCTTGCACCCTGCTAAGGAGTCGGCTGCTTGGGATAAGGTATAGAGGTCTGGACAGACTCAGGGGATATCAGAGACTGAGTTATGTGGCTTTGGAGTGGAGACCATTCCCTGCACTTTCCTATGAGAATTACTAGCACCTCCCCATCAGAGAAGATCTGCTAGCCCCACTCTCCAGGATCCTGGTGGCCTTACCCTCCAGACTACTGGAGGTTCTTCCCTGTTGAGGTCTGGGCAGAATCCGAGACAGACTGAGTTGTTTGTCTCTAGAGTGGGGCCATTTCCCCCTTGCATACTTGACTGGTGCAGAGCCCTCCATTCACACAGAAAAATCTTGGTCTTTTGACGCTGATAAACTCTGATGGCCTTACCCTGATGACTCCTTGAGACAATGCCCAACATGGCACAGGCGTAACAACAGACATGCAGTACAGATCAGTGAGCCAGACAGAGAGCAGAGAAATAAACTCATACCATTGCACAGTCAATTAATACTGGGTGGGGCAAAAGTAGGTTTACAGTTATTAATATGGAAAATAATATAATTATTAATAATAGAAGAATAAACTCTGTGTTTCACATACTCACAACTGAAAACCTATTTTGCCTCATCCTGTATTTGACAAAGGAAGCATGAACATACAATTGTATAAAGATAGTTTATTCAATAAATGGTGTTGAAAAAATTGGACAGAAAATGCAAAAAAAATGAAATTAAACCACCTTCTTAACCATACACAAGAATAAATTCAAGGTGAATTAAAGACTTAAATATAGGCTTGAAATTATAAAAATTCTAGAAGAAAATATAGGTAGTAAAATCTTGCCCTGACCGGTTGGCTCAGTGGTAGAACGTCGGCCTGGTGTGCGGAAGTCCTGGGTTTGATTCCCGGCCAGGGCACACAGGAGAAGCGCCCATCTGCTTCTCCACCCCTCCCCCTCTCCTTCCTCTCTGGCTCTCTCTTCCCCTCCCGCAGCGAGGCTCCATTGGAGCAAAGATGGCCCGGGCGCTGGGGATGGCTCCTTGGCCTCTGCCCCAGGCGCTAGAGTGGCTCTGGTCGCAACAGAGCGATGCCCGGGAGGGGCAGAGCATTGCCCCCTGGTGGGCGTGCCGGGTGGATCCCGGTTGGGCGCATGCGGGAGTCTGTCTGACTGTCTCTCCCCATTTCCAGCTTCAGAAAAAAAAGAAATCTTGGATATTTCTTATAGCAATATATTTTTTTTTGTGATATATCTTCTTGGGTAAGGGAAACCAAAAACAATAAATGGGAATACATAAAATTAAAAGCTTTTTGCACAGCAATGGTAACCATCAATAAAATGAAAAGACAACCCACCAAATGGAACAGAACAAACATATTCACCAATGATACAGATGATAAGGGGTTAATATTCAAAATTTATAAAGAACATATCCAGTTCAACACAGAAAAATCAAACAATCCAATTAAAAAATGGGCAGAGGACCTGAATAGACACTTCTCCAAAGAGGACATACAGATGACCAATAGACATACGAAAAGATACTCAACATCTTTAATCATCAGAGAAATGCCAATTAAAACCATAATGATATACCTTCTCACACCTATCAGAATGGTTGATAACTAAATCAACAAACATGTTCTAGTGAGGATGTGAAGAAAAGGGAACCCTCATGCACTGTTAGAGGGAATGCATATTGGTGCAGCCACTATGGAAAACAATATACAGTTACTTCAAAAAATTAAAAATAGAATTGCCTTATGATTCAGTGATTTAATTTCTGGGAATATATCTAAAGGAAACCTGAAACTAATTCTAAAGAATAAATTCATCCCTGTGTTCATTGCAGCATTATCTACAATAGCCAATTTTAAAAAGAGGCCCAAGTCCCCAACAGTAGATGGGTGGATAAAAAAGCTGTGGCACATTTACATAATGGAATATATCTGGCTGTTAAAAAAAAAAAAAAAAAAAAAGGAAATCTTACCTTTTGCAACAACCTGGATGAACTTGCAGAGAGCATTATGCTAAGTGAAATAAGCCAGTCAGAGAAAGGCAAGTACCACATGATTTCATTTATATATTGTATCTAAGGAAGAAAACAAACAAAAATTAAAAATAAAAACAGACTCATAGATACTAAGAACAAATTGACAGTTGTACGAGGGGAAAGGTTTGGAGTGGGGAGTAAAAAAGGTGAATGAATTAAGCAAAAAAGAAAGAAAAAAAAGACTCGTAGACACAGACAACAGTATAGTGATTACCAGAGAGAAGATGGTGTGGAGGGAGGTGGAAGAGGGCAAAGCGGGAAATGGTGAGGGAAGAGGCGTGACTTGGCGTGGCGAACACACAGTGCAATATACAGATGAGGTATTGTAGAACTGTGCACCTTAAAACTATATAATTTTATTAATCAATGTCATTCCAACTAATTCAAAAAAATTTTTAAAAAAATTGTATTTGTGTGCATGTTTTTAAAGGTTGAAGGAGGAAGAATAAAAGTAAATAGCCTGAGAGAAGTTTGGGATTCTGTTCTCTAAGCTTTACTTTTCATCCAGAAATATTTATATTCCAATATGAGGCCTGGTTTTTGTAGATGAATGCCAACCCTATAAACTCAGTAATGTTTATTTTTCGCTGGGACTGGAGATGATGCATGGTTTGCAGGAGTTAGAGACACCAAAGCATTTTCTATTAACACCTGGCGCTGACTGCAGAGGTGAAAGGCAGGTCTCGTAGAAAGGAAGATACTTTCCAGGAAAGAAAAATGTTACCTTTGTGAGGTTTTTCTCTTTCTTTTGTTTGTGAAGATAAGAGTGTTATTTTCTTGAGAAATAACTCCTGTCTTGTTATAAAGTGTCATTGCAAAAATCTATTTGAGAAAATAGTGAATTTTTTGTTAATTCTTTTTGCTGTGTTCATGAAAATATCACCTTAAGCATATGGTAAAAATTAAAGGAAAACAAGCCATTTCACTTAGTTTTATAAATGATCACATGCTTTATATTCCTCAGTTCCACAAGAGTTATGGGAAATTTCCCTTGGCTACCTGATTAAATAAACATGTATTTCTAGAAGCAGTCAAAAGGAGAATAGGAAAAGAAGTGGTGAAATAAATGGGAACTTAAGTCTAATCACATCACTGGGAAGCAACTGTGGCCTGGTGGCCGGGAGGCTCCTGGGTCAAGAAAGCAAACCGTGGCTTTCTTGCTTCCATCCCTTTGGATGACCAACTCTAGTCAGTGCTCACAGACTCTAGGTAATTAGTAAGTGGATACTGGTGATGAATTTATTGACAGAGTGATAATACTAGTAATTATTGCTATTGTTAATTATGAAGGAAACACTATATTAAATGCTTTTTTAACTTTATCCATTTTTTAATTCTCTAAAAACATAGCATAACAATGATATGGTTACAAGTCATAGTTGGGAAAGTGAGCCATAAGGAAGTTAGTAACTCACGTATGGTTCCTCAGTTATCATGTAGTAAGCCATAATTTGAACTCAAGCCCTCTGACTCCTCAGTCATATTTTTAAAGCTCTAAATTATATTTTAGATTTTGATATTGGTGCAATGTTAAAGACACTCTAAGATATAAGGATGTCTGTCCTATTGGATTATGACTGCTTGATGTATAATTTTTTCTGGGTTATATCATGAGCCTTGCTTAATAAGCCTTGGCAAGTCATGTGCAGTCGAGCAGAGATCATGCTAGGAACATTTTCCAGAGCCAGGGGTTGAGAAGAAAGGTGATTATGAAGATGGTGTCACGACAATTGTCAAAAGTGTGCCAATGTGAGAGATGGAGAAAAAAGGTAGCAGTAAATAGAGTTTAGTGAGAATGACTCCAGTCTCCGTTTCATTGTGTGCAATGGGTATGATGGGCACTTAGGTCAACCCTGTTAAAGTTCAGATAAAGGGCCGAGTCAACAACTTTACCCTCATCAGGGCTGTTTTTGACTTCTCCAGTTTCCATGACCATTACATCATGTGAATGTGTGTATACCATGAGACGTATTTCTAATGGGATTAGCTGCTTACGGGTCAACAAATAGATTTCCTCTTGGGAAAGTACTGGGTTAAAGTTTTAAGGTTTAGGCCCTGGTCAGTTGGCTCAGGGGTAGAGTGTCAGCCTGGCATGTGGAAGTTTTAGGTTCGATTCCCGGCCAGGGCACACAGGAGAAGCACCTATCTGCTTCTTCATCTTTCCACCTCTCCTTTCTCTTTGTCTCTCTCTTCCCCTCCTGCAGCCAAGGCTCCACTGGAGCAAAGTTGGCCCGGGTGCTGAGGATGGCTCCATGGGCTCTGCCTCAGGCACTAGAATGACTCTAGTTGCAACAGAGCAACACCCCAGATGGGCAGATCATCGCCCCCTGGTGGACGTGCTGGGTGGATCCTGGTCAGGGTGCATGCGGAAATCTGTCTCTCTGCCTCCCTGCTTCTCACTTCAGAAAAATACCCCCCCCAAAAAAAAAGTTTTAAGTTTTACATCTTTTTTTTTGTTTGTTTTTCAGTGAGAGGAGGGGAGGCAGAGATAGACTTCTGCATGTGCCCCAACTGAAATCCACCCCTCAAGCCCACTAGGGGGCGATGTTCTGCCTATCTTCTTAGTGCCTGAGGCAGAGTCCATGGAACCACCTCAGCACCTGGGGCAACTTGCTCCGATCAAGCCATGGCTGCAGGAGAAGAGAGAGTGAGAGAAAGAGAAGTGAGGGGGGAAGGGTGGAGAAGCAAATGAGTGCTTCTCCTGTGTGCCCTGACTGGGAGTCAAACCAGGGACATCCACACGCCAAGCTGATGCTCTACCCCTGAGCCAACCGGCCAGAGCCAGTTTTGCATCTCAAGAACATTTGTTAACTTTAGTTTTCATGGGGATAATATCTTTATCTATCTTTACATTAACATGAATCACTGAGATATATTGACAGATTTTGACAATGGGAAAGGTCAGGGCAGAAAAGCAGCACGTCTGTTAACTTTGGGGCCAACGCAGGCCCAGGTGGGGCCTGCAGAGTTAGGGTGTAGGCCTCGCCTGAGAGCAGTGGGCACTTCATGGGCTGGCAAGGAAGTGGGGCTTGGAAGACAAACTTACATTTTACCATTTCCCACAGCCCATCTCTGGCAAGAACAATGCTATCTTCACTTATCAGGTTAATGGGTGAGTCAGAAGTGCAGGGGAACTTACAGTAACTCAGTAGAGAGTCATTCCAACCACCGAGGTCAGGGGAGAATAGCATCAGGGTCTAATAGACTGCCCACTCTTAGGTCACTTGCACCACCAGGGGCATGTCTTCCATGCTGTCTTTTAAGCTTGTTGCAGGTGCACAGAGTTGGAAGTCCTTTAATAAGGGTGCTATGGCTCTGTTGCGTGGCTGGATTTGCTTACTTTTTAAATAGTGCCCCATTTCCACTGTGCCAACCAGTGGGTGAGTATGCAGCATTCTGTTGCTCTAAGGCAGGGGTCCCCAAACTTTTTACACAGGGGGCCAGTTCACTGTCCCTCAGACCATTGGAGGGCCGGACTATAAAAAAAAAACTATGAACAAATCCCTATGCACACTGCACATATCTTATTTTAAAGTAAAAAAACAAAACAGGAACAAATACAATATTTAAAATAAAAAACAAGTAAATTTAAATCAACAAACTACCAGTATTTCAATGGGAACTATGGGCCTGCTTTTGGTTAATGAGATGGCCAATGTGCTCCTCTCACTGACCACCAATGAAAGAGGTGCCCCTTCTGGAAGTGCAGCGGGGGCCGGATAAATGGCCTTGGGGGCCACATGCAGCCCGCGGGCCATAGTTTGGGGACCCCTGCTCTAAGGTGTAGTACCAGCTTTACCAATGGGCATGTGCTTTGAAATGAAACTGGCAGAGGCCCAGAGATCCTGGCTCTAGGCACTGAGCCACCATCAAGATGGGCCTTGCTCTTACTTGAATGTAAAGTTTCAGGGAGAAAATTCCTGGATAGCTACCTAATGGACACAGCCTTAGAGAACTTGAGGCATGGCATTTCCTCCATCCATCTTATCTTTCTTAGCAATGAGTACAGTAAATAACAACACTGTTCAATAGAACTTTCTACAATGATGAAAATGTTTTATATCCGTGTTACCAAACAATATAGTAGCCACTAGCTGTATGTGGCTATTAAACACTTGAGATGTGGTTAGTGTGATTGAGGAATTAAATTTTTTATTCAATTTAATTTTATTTCATGTAAATTTAAATAGCCATGTGTGGCTAGTGGCTCCTGCTGGCATAAGTGTACTTTGGAATAATTTTATTATGGCTGGGATATGACTTGGTAAAAAAGAACATTCGTTACATTCTCTCTCTCTCTTTCTCTCTCTCTCAACATTCTATCTACCAACTCTATGTTTATTCATCACTTCATTATCACATCCATCATTTCATAACACCTTGGAGGGAGATGTTCTTACTTTGCACATTTTATAAATGACAAAACTGAGTCACAGAGAAGTTATGTGTTTTATCTAAGGTTACTTGCTGAGCAAGCAGTAAAACAAGGGCTCAAACTCAGGCCTGTTTCTAAGTCCTGAGGGTAGTTGGTAATCCGGCATCTATCAAAGACTCAGCCTCACAACTCTTGTCCATCTGTTGGCCATGTGACTGGGACAGCCTTAAGGAGGTTCACCTGAGAAGCAGAGCCTGCAACAATGGCTTAGTTTGCATAATTTATTTTGGCAAGTTATCCCAAAGAAACAGAACTGAGGGTCTGGAAAGTGAAAGGAGAAAGGAGAGAAAGCCAGTCCAAGGGAATGGTGTTGAGGGTAGGCAACTGGGACTCAATTCTGCAGGGACCATTTAGGGAACTGTGGAAAGTATTCTCTGAAGTTGTCCACCGACACACTGAAGGAAGTTATTTATCCACCAACTCCTATCTTTATTGGTCAACAACCTCCTTATAAACTGTTAACTCCCTTGCACTGCCGGGTTTGTTCATGGGCTGCATAGGTAAGTGGGCATCCACTGGCTCCCTATATGGACACAGAGCAACCTGGGTGGAATGCAAGAGGCCCCTGGTTTAACTGAGATGAGGAGCTGCCAGGTTACACCTGTGAGCAGCTGGCTTGGCTGCCACAGCAAGAGTGGAGCTAGAAAAGAGGCTGAGAGGATATGAGATGGGCAGAAAAGCAATCCACAGACCAAGGAGAAGGAACCAAAAGCACGGGGGGGGGGGTCAGAAATGGGAATTAGTTCTGAAGTCTATGAAGCTCTGATAATGGATTTTTCTATAAAATTCTAAAACAAATGGGCCTAACCTTTGATGCTGTCAATGAGTTCTAGTCTACTTGGTTGCTAATGTGAGGTATTACTTTTGTGCATCATGCATGGCACAGTTTTAACATAAGTATGATTCCTCCCATTACCCTACTTCTACTTGGTGACTTCTTTGTTACCTAGATGGTGTGACAGCCAAGGAAGCCAATAGTTAGTGGCTGACCAACAGGAAAGCCAATAATTCAATGTATTCCAAATTTAACTTGCTCTCATCTCATTCACTCATTTCTGGACAGCATGACATAGAGGTTAAGAGCATTAGTTCTGAAACCAGATTGCTGGGTCCTTGCTTTACTACATACTAGCTTTGTGGCCTTGGGCAAATAGTTTAACCCCTTTGAGCCTGTTTCTTCATCTGGAACTAGAGGTCATATTACCCATCTTACAGAGTGATGGTGAAGTTAACTGAACACATACACAGAGCTTAGAATACTGCCTGGCAAGTAGAAAGCACAATATAGCTAGTGCTTGACTTACGACCATGATCGGTTCCAACACACTGGCCGTAACATGATTTGGTCATAAGTTGAGTAGGCTATATGTACAGTACTGTGAAATGATGTTATAAAAATCTTTAAGTCATATCTTATCATAATTTTCTTTCATTATTGTTATATATCATAATTTTCTTTGTTCATTTTATGCCATTTTTATCATCTCTACACCATTTTGTTTCTTATTTTTACATTCATTAGGTTTAAGTAAAACACTACATTACCAGTACAACTGGTTTAATATTTGCAAAGACAATTTCCTCTTGGTAGACATCTTGGGAGGGGTTTGATGAAAAATATCCAAGACACAAAACACAAATTGCTGTACCGAGTCTGGGATAACAGTTGAAATGGTGCATGCGGAGATGGTAGTGCTGCCGGAAGCTGGTCCGCACTGTCATACACCCAGCTGGGCAACGCTTGTGCTGCCAGACGCAGAGCAGTCGTGGCTAGTGATTGTGGTTGTAAAGTCGAGTGGTCATAAGTTGCATAGGTCGTAAGTCGATCAATATTTGTATACATGTCTACTATTGTTTGTTCATTCATTAACTGATAAAATTTTTTTTTTTTTTGGATTTTTCTGAAGCTGGAAACGGGGAGAGATAGTCAGACAGACTCCCGCATGCGCCCAACCGGGATCCACCCGGCACGCCCACCAGGGGGCAATGCTCTGCCCCTCCGGGGCGTCGCTCTGTCACGACCAGAGCCACTCTAGCGCCTGGGGCAGAGGCCAAGGAGCCATCCCCAGCACCCGGGCCATCTTTGCTCCAATGGAGCCTTGGCTGCGGGAGGGGAAGAGAGAGACAGAGAGGAAATGGGGGGTGGAGAAGCAAATGGGCATTTCTCCTGTGTGCCCTGGCCAGGAATTGAACCCAGGACTTCTGCATGCCAGGCCAATGCTCTACCACTGAGCCAACCAGCCAGGGCCAATAAATAATTATTTAGTATTTGATATACACAAGGCATTGATCTTCCTGATCAGTACACATGCCTGGGTCTGACAGGGTCTTTGTTGCTCACTCTAGCCTTTTGAATCTATGCTCTAAATTCTCAGTCCACCATTCTCTCCTCTTTTTTTCTTCTGTTTTCACTGATTGATATACTACAAATAAAGAATCAATCTTCTATGGTAATAATTAAAAGCCAAACTCATTGTACCACACTGCAATGTTCGTAGAGTCAGTATGCACAGTTCTGCCAGTCTCCTTGGGTAGTTTGAATTTATAGACATTCTTTAATCTGAGTTTACTTTTGGACTTGGCTGTCTCTGGAGCAGTGATTTATGTAACTCTAGTATAAGAATCCCCTTCAGACAGATCACAGCTGAATTCCTAAGCCCCCAAGTCTTTACTCAACCTGACAGTCCAGACAGTGCTCAGAAGAGAAAGATATCTGCATAGAATAGGTTGTCTCTCAGGACAGGAGCTGCTAATCATAACAACAAAAGAAACAAGACCCTCCATAAAAGGGGGGAATTTCTGAGCAGAGACTACTGGTCTACCATGTCTCAAAATTATCTCATTCAGACACAAATCATTCTTCTAGTGGCTGAAAACCTCAAGATTTCAGTTAAAAGACAGAATAATTGCCTGTGGAATTTCCATTTATTGGATGAGAATGTCTAGAACTAGACTCCTCCATATGGGGACTTGGGAAAGAAATTTTTACTAGCATTTGAAACCAGAGTCTGAAAATTTGTAGTGGCTGGACATCAGTGTGTCAGAGTGTCACTGAGATGACCCCTAGCCGTGCTGGGAAGCTTGAAATAACATAATTATAGCACTTGGCAAAGAGTGGAGGACAACAGAGATGAAGTTCAGTAATTCAAGCACATCAACCAGACAGAAAGGCAAAAAATCTCAATCTAGATGTCCTGGGGGGAAATGCGGTGATGAGATCTAAAGAGCGCACAAGCAGTTGTGCTGAAAATGGCAGCTGCCTCAAGTAGAAATTTTTATTATAGGACTAAAAGAGGGATTCAGCGGCACATTCCTGGAGGTGGACAGTCAGTACAGGTTTCCATACACATTTCTGGGTCAAAGGCTCCAGAGAGGCTTTGAAGATGGGAAGGCACAAAATCAGCATTTCAGTTCTTGAGGTTTGAGAGCAAGGTGACATGTAGTAGGAGTCTGACTTGCATCTGGTCCTGTCTCTGCCACTAGCGAGGACCTGCCTGTTACTAACTAGGGGTGTCAGATGTTGATGAATCACTTAAGCCTCTGTGTTGTGTGGAGACCTTCAAGTTCTCTAAGAGAAAGGACTTGCAGCCTGGAATTTCAAGGGTAACCTCCTCATTTTGTTGTCTTCTGGGACACTGCCTAGCAGGACACCCTGGTGGTGAATGAGGAGAAATAACACAAACATGTTTGGTGTGATACACCAGTAAAGATGCTGCCATCAAGATAGTAAGAAGCCACCAAATTCAGGTCACACAGACTTCTCCTCTGTAGCCTTCAGTTGTCTCCTCAGCAAATTAAGAGGATCGAGTTAGGTAACTTTGATGGTCCCTTACCGATCTATGTAATTTATGAGACTATCTCAAAGTAAGTGCAAGATGAAATCACTGAACTGACAATTTTTGTCTACTTTACTTATTTAAGATGTTTTTTGAGCTCCAGCTGTGATCTAGGAGTTTAGAGATGTACCTGCATGGTCTCTTCCTTAAGGGGCTCACTTCCGCTTAGAGATAGGCAAACATCCCAAATGTGCAGTATGATGGTAGTTGTAAGGGACAAAACAGTTCATTCTAAAAATGGGTCTGAAGGAAGGGTCTTGTTTCATTTATCTACTGAAAAAGTTTACTTAGTTGTAGTAGACTCTATCTCTGGAAGTTAAAAAATAAAATAAAAACTTTTAAATGTTAACATTTACTCACACTGATCCTTTTCCAGAGGAGGGAAGTGTCATATTTGCTGAGGAGACAGCCACATGGCAAGGAAGGCTGTTGAACAGAGGCAGGCACTGTGCACCACCTGAAGCCTTCTTCAGGCAGTGCAGAGAGACTGTGCAAGGGGCCAGGGAAAGGTCTGCCCACATATCAGCTTCTTTAATAGGCTCCATAACTATTTGTGAGCTCCTAGAGCTCTGGATGCCATGCAAACTTATGGGTCCAAATAATTCCCAAAGGCTAGCAGAAATGGTCCATTATCACCATTTTGGAGCCTGCACACCTACCTCTGCCCTTTCTCTGGGCACAGAGACAGGAATTGAGCACCTGTTTGTGGTATACTATAAAACCAAAAGGACTTTTGAATGGAGGTCAGCTTCCTTCAGGAATCCATTTCTCCACTTTCCATTTATTTTGTCTGTATTCCATCCATCAAGGTATTCTGTGACTACTGTTTCTCTATAGTGCCCTTCTGTTTTTGCCCCCTCATCTGGAGCTCAGTGAGGCCACATTGTTTGGCCTTGTTGCTGGTGTTGTCACAGTAAATTATGGCATCTCTGAATTCTTTGCTGAAGAGCAACTCCCATCCTTCAAGATCCATTTGTATATTTCTGTCCATCTCTGATTAAAATGACAGATGTCATTCACACAGACCCCAGCCCAGTGGAGGGAGCAGATAAACACCACTGATGCAAACTGCAGGTGAATACTGATGAAAAATACCATTAAAATATGCCTGGCAATTTTTTTAAAATTCAGTTAACTTTCTATCCATGCTAATAGAGGTGAGCAGTGGTGCAGATAATCCAAATGTCAATTGTATTTGATTTGGCTCTGCCTGCCATGTGCTCTGGGGGTCTGAGGAGGCAGAGAGGGTAGGTAGAGGCTTCTGCAGGTGGCTCAGCATCCCAAAGACCTAACATAGCAGGGACCACTTGTGATGTGTGAGCTCTCCCTTTTCGAAGGCGGAGCTTTGTGTCAGCGCTCTGGCTGTATGCATTTAGTTTCTGTACAGCACAAATTTACTTAGAAGCTACTGTGTCAGGTACTGAGGGTGCAGAATGATTAATACATGTGAGTATGATGTATGTGGAGGTGACCTGATGGGGCCGGGGTACATGCACCATTGACGGATCTGTGTACTTCTCTCCTGCAGTTGAGCAGTCGGGTCGACAGCTGCCGAATGCCCGCTGTGCTCCACCGGGCATTTCCTTGGGACTTAAGAAGGTACCTTGGAACTCTTTTTTCACCAGAGTTTCTGAATTTTATCCTACCTCTATGGCTATTCCTTTTTATCTTCTTGGCAGGAATACTTTCCTCTACCCAGCCTCTAAATGTAGAATTCCTTTGTCCTAGGTTCTCTCTTTTTCTTCCCTGTGAATAGTTTTCTTCCCTTTTCTCAGCCATGCCCATGGCTCAGTGAACAATTTCTTGTGTAAAGATACAAGTGTATCTTTAGCCAAGACTTCCGCAGCTTCAGCCCTGTATGTTCAGTAGGATACGAGCCAGTACATCCTGGACGTCCTAAGGTCCCTCGTACTCAGCATGTCCAAAGTAAAACTCACTGTCTTCCTCTCCAGGCTTGATCCTCTGCTGGGATCCTTCTCTTGGAAGGAAGTGATGGTGATGGCACCATCAGTCATCACTCTAGAAACACCATGTCAGCCTAGTCACAGTCCACTTTCCCAACCTTCATGATGCCTAATCCACCCCCTGAATCCTGCTGGTTTTACCTCATAAATGTTCCTGGAATCTACTCAGTTATCTCCATTGCTACCACCATAACCAGTGTTCCAGTTAACCTACCCTCTTTCTCAGACCAACAAATTCACCCACATCTACTTGGGATCCTGTCCAATCCTTTCTTCATAATGCATCCAGATAATTTTAAAGCATAAATCTGAAAAAAAAGTCCTTATCACTGCAGATTTGTACTGAAACATTTCTAGATGAAGTGGTATAATGTTAGGGATTTACTTTAAAATATTCCATAAAATATAACGGGCAGGAGAGAGATCAAACAAGATAGGCACAATGTTGATTACTATTGAAGTTGGGGAATGGGCACAATGGGGGTTCATTTCATTCTATGTTTGTGTGTGCTGAAAATTTTTCATAATACAAAATTAACACATGCACACACACAAATGTAGTTGTGCTATTGCCTTGCTTAAAACACTACTGTTTTCCCACTGCTCACAGTATAAAGACAAAATTCCCTAAGAACACATGTTCCTATGGAGTCTGGTCTCTAATGATCTCTCCAGACCCTCTTCCATGCACTTTGCTCTCAGCGTTCCTTTACCTCCCGTGTTATTCCCTTGTAAATGCTATGTCCCTCCAGGTGCTAGCTAGGTACCTTCTCCATTACTAAGGCAAATCACTCTACTGTAGACTCTCAAAACACTGTATACTTCCCTTTAGCAGTAATGTCACCACTGCAGTCTTTATATGATTGGGAAAGCCATTAAATTAATTACTATAAACACAGGAATCACTGTTTAATCCCAAACTTGGTACCTAACACATGTTACTATTCAATAATTATTTTTTGGCTAAATGAATGAATGAATTAGAAATGGTAGAGAATATCAGAAAATGGCATTCAATTAGTGACTTGACCATAGAAGCTCTATGATCTAGTGGAGATAAGTTAAGATGAGCCTGCTGGGGACACTGGTTTGTCTACCTGCAGTGCCTGCAGGGTAGCAAAGGGCTAGCTCTTGGCCCTGTCTCATATTTCTTGAGTTGATCAGAATAGTCTTCCTCCCAGACCTAGAACCCAGCAGCGGTGTTCCTAAGACTCCTCTTTGCCAGTTGGCTGAGCAATTCAGTGCTTTCAGGAATGGGCTTCTCCCTAACATCTGATGGTCCAGGTCTGGGTTTTATCCTTGGTCATCCTTTTCATGGTCTATCTCTCTGAATTCTCACCAGTTTCTCAGTCAGATGCTCCAGATTTCTCTAAGACAGGTCTGATTTAAACTCCCTCCCAGGAGAGCCTGTTTGTACATATCAGTCCTCCATCTAGGTGCCTCACCTGGCAGCTCAGCTTGGTGGCAGAGACCATTCCAGATGAACAAATCACCTAGCTCTTGACCATCTGCCAGCCAGTCTGCTGAGTATTGTCTGTCACCTGGATTATTTACCATCATCCCTTGTCCCCTGTTTGGCTCTTCAGAAGCAGTTTATTGAGTCAAAGGCTGTGGTATCTCCCCTGACACACTGCCTGGGAAACTACCTTAAGATGAGATGGCAAGAAATCAGAACCGGCATCGAGAGGGATTCAGTCTCAGATTTGTTTTATTGTGCTGTATGGTCTTAGACAAGTCACTTCACCTCTGTTGGTCTGAGCTTCTTTATTAAGGGCAGTAGGGAGGGAGGGAGAAATAAAAAGAAGGCTTTTGTTAGATACATGTTTTCAAATAGAAATATATTTGGGTGGCCACATAAGTTTGGTGATACTCAGGTTAAACAAACTTTAATAGCTTTCTTTACAACAGGACTTCTCAGAGCCTTCATTGTGCCAATGGTATGCATTGTGACCCTCCTTGAAAGATGGGGGATTAAGAGTTAGCCATAGTACTGAAACACTTGTGGAAATTATTTTGGGAAATACCAAATTAGATTATTTCTGGTTCCAAAAGTCTAGCCTTTGAATTTAAAATTTTGGCCTTCTTATCTGTATTTTGAGGAATAACATCTAAGTGTGATGTGGTCTGAGTCTGAAGAGAGGATAATAATGCTCCATGGACAGAATGTCTGCTTGGAAGGAGTCAATAAACTAGTTCCGATCAGGGCTTCTGGGTAGACAATATAATTCTCAAAAAAATAAATAAATAAAAAATACACTTTCCATTTAGTACAATCCCAACCAAGGCAAAATTTTCTCATTACCTTGAATGAATCATGAAGGTTATTAACCTGAGAAGACAAAGTACTCATTTCAAAAGGTGATAGGCATAAAGTCTTGGTGGCCCAGGTCAGGATCCATTTTGGAGGGTGGCAACTGATGAAGTCCTCTGACCCAATGCCAGCTAGGTATTGGGTCTTCTCCAAGCCGCTGAAGCCTGAGCCCATGAACTCTAAAATTCAACAGCAGAGCAATAAATCCTACTTCTATTTTATACTACCCTCTTATGCCAGATCATGAGCTTAATCTTTTGAGCCAAACTTAAAAGAGTTTAATAAAAAAAGTTCATTCTTTCGGTAAATCTAAGGGTCTGTCTTGGTTAATTTGTTTTAAAAGACTAGTTTTATAGACATGGGCTGTTTCACCTGCCAGAACTTTCATGGTCTGCTTCTTGGCCAAGACAATAGCATTTCACTTGTGCCCAGAACTCAGGACCTCAGGTCTGACCTTTCAGCTCCACTGAGTCAACCTTTTAAAAAAAATTTTTTTAATTAATTAGAGTGACATTGGTTAATAAAAATATGTAGGTTTCAAGTGTGCAGTTCTAAGATATATCATCTTATATGGTATTGTGTTCTAACTGCTAGACTTCTGCAGCTTCTTTGTCTCAGCCTTCACATGGACTCTGACTTGTCCACTATAGCAACTCATGTCTCCTAACTCTCTTTCTTGTACTCTGAGTCTTATGATCTTGTTACTGAAAACCTCACTTGGCAATCTAGAATCTCCTACCCAATTTGTTGATGCTCAAGGCCCCCCCTCCACCCACCCATAGGTCTTATTCAAATCTTTTTCCACAGTCTCCAGTTCCCCAAATTGAACCCAGACTCTCTCTGTTAGAACTCTACAAAGTCATGTCTGACATTTTTAAGTTTCTAAGTAAAATTTAAAAAAGGAGAAACAACAGCACATACTAATGGACCATAATGAACATAGGCTACTTCCTAACAACTCTTAATATTTGTCTTTATTTTTAGAATGTTGTCCTGCTGCTTTTACAATCACTCTCTATTTGTTTTTGACAAGGTTCATAGAACAGGAGAGAAGAAAAAGAGGCAAGAGAGAATGTAAAAGAACACTTTATTAAAAAGAAGAGAAAAGAAATTAGTCACTGCCATCTCCATAGCCCCAGTTGGTTGGAGCCTAGTGACGCTCAGGTTCAGTGTCATGCTCCACCTGCCGTGACCTTGGGTCTGCGTGCCATTGTGTTGGTCTGCTGAGTTTAAGCAGGATGCTCCACTGTCCTCTAATAACCAGTGTCTTCTTAAACTGACAAGTGACACACTGATTGTAACAATTATGTGTGGTTGTAACAATTAAAAAGAGGGTGATGTTGCTGCTCTGGCCGGATAGCTCAGTTAGTTGGAGTGTCGTCCTGGAGCACAGAAGTTCCGGTTTGATTCCCGAGGGCACATACAGGAGCAGCTCAATGTTCTTCTTTCTTCTTTTTCTCTCTCTCTCCCTAACTCTCTCTCTGAAATCAATAAAATAAACTTTATAAAAAGAGAGTGATGTTGCTCAGTGTTGAATTATTAGTTGAGGCTCTTTGGATGTTTGGCAAAAGGAAAGGGGGATAAAATTGGACTGCCCTTTGGAACCAGGTCCATTGCTCCTTTGGAAGGCTTTTCCTAGGTAATGATTTCCAGTTCTCCTGGCTCCTGGTACTTCAACAAGAAACCAGTAACTATTTTACAGATCCTTCTCTAAAGTGTGCTAGTACTATTGTTCAGACTTCCTAGTAGAGTTCATCTTCTGGTTGTGAATATAAAAATCTTACAAAAGAAAATATTAGAGAATAATGCTAGAAGGTGTAAATTGCAAAACTTTGTCTTCCTGTGTAGAATCATTAGATTACAAGATTAAAGGACTAGATAAATTTTCTCTCCTTAATTAACTTTCCCTCCAATATAAATCTCAAACCACCTCCCACCTCCCATACAGACAATGCCACCCAGTGATGTGAACATCATTGAGTTCAAGCTAGTTTTCTTTTTCTTTTTATTTTTTTATTTTTATTTTTATTTTTCTGAAGCTGGAAATGGGGAGAGACAGTCAGACTGTCTCCCGCATGTGCCCAACCGGGATCCACCCGGCATGCCCCTGGGGATCCACCCGGCATGCCCACCAGGGAGCAATGCTCTACCCCTCCGGGGGATCGCTCTGCCATGACCAGAGCCACTCTAGCACCTGGGGCAGAGGCCAAGAGGCCATCCCCAGCGCCCGGGCCATCTTTGCTCCAATGGAGCCTTGGCTGCGGGAGAAGAGAGAGACAGAGAGGAAGGGGGGGGGGTGGAGAAGCAAATGGGAGCTTCTCTTATGTGCCCTGGCCGGGAATCAAACCCGGGTCCCCGCACACCAGGCTGACGCTCTACTGCTGAGCCAACCGGCCAGGGCTTCAAGTTAGTTTTCTTATGATGTCTTTAGACTCCTAACCCTTATACCGCCTACTCAGACCTTTGTGACCTGCTCTATCCAATATTTCTAGTTTTGTATAACCATGACCCTTTATTGTATATCTACAATATATGGGTCCATCTTTGTCATGTACATTTCCAGGTTCTTGAAGGCATAGATCTTTCTTATTCACCATGAGTCCTAGAACAGATCTAACTAGATGTGTAACCTTAGGCAAATAATTTACTCTCTCGAAATCCTAAATTATATATATCAATTGAGAGTTAATATTGTTTTTATTGTACTAGGTGGCTGTTGAGGCTTAAATGAGACAATGCAAATAATGCAGGTAATGTAGTGCCTAGCATACAGTTCGTGCTAAAAGAAAGAGGAGATGAAACACAAAAGAGAACATTTGCATTCTCAATGCCAGTGTGGGCCAGGCTCATACATAAAAGGTTCTCTGTGATGTTCAGTGAATAAATGAAGCAAGTGCCTTTTTCAAGGGAGATTTCCTGCCTATGAACAATTTCTAAATAAAATTGTTCTCAAGCTGGAAATAGTGATATCTAAAAATCTTTTTAAATTAAGTATAAATTTTTATACTTTTGTTTTCCTGATTCCTTGTTTAAATAAATGCAAACTTTGTTAAGAAGGAAATATAGGTGCACTGAACAGCTCAGAGGAATTGCTGAACAGACAAAGAAAAACAACAGTGTAAGTCAATCTGAAACTCTGGGCAATGCACCACTGGACAGAGGTTCAAAGGTAGTCTGGCCTTGCTCTGAGCAAATCCAGCCTAAATGGGGTCCTGTTCCAAGCCCCAGGGCTGCACATAATAGTCACATAGGACCATTAGACATCATTATTTTCTAGCTTTCTGATGGCACATGAGAGGAGGTGAAGTAGAGTCAGGGTCTCCAACAGTATACTAAAAATAAATGGGCAGTAAACTTCACTCTAGCTCATATCCAATCAATTATGAATGAAGAGAAAATGAGAGAGCAGGTAAAGTACAAAGGTAAGATTGGTAAGAAGGAAAATGAAGAAATAGGTGAATATGTTGATAACTACCCTTTTGTGCTTTCTCTTTTCTCTTGTAACTCCCTCCTACAGACACCCAGCATCTCTGTGTCTTATAAACCCTCAGTCTGGCTCTGCCATCCCCAGCTTGCTCAGCTGACTCAGGGAGGTATGGTACCAAGAAGAGCAGCCCAAAAATTCAGGACTCTACCCTAACAAAGACAGATAAGCTAATTGCTTTGGACTGCAACATGGCAGGGACATTGGCATTAGTCTTATTTCCTCTGGTACATGCTCTGTATGCAGTAGCCCCATATTCTGTTCCAAGCTGTGAGAATAACCACTGCCGTCTTACTGAATCCATGTAATCAACTATAACAAGGCTTCTGCTGCTTTGTCAAATCCCCATTGATGTGGACACATATGTAGTTCAAGTTCATCATTCCTCTTGGACAGTATAATCCAAATTGCTAACTTTCCCTACCTCCTAGGACAGTGACCAACAGTGGTATAGTCTCTCTTGGTACATATTCTGTAGATTTTAGCATTTCTTTATTTCTCTACTGATTACCACTAAAGTACCAGTATGCCTTAATTAACAACTATTATGGACTGATTGTGTCCTCCAAAATTCATATGTTGGAGCCTTAACTCTTTTTTTTGTTGTTGTTGTATTTTTCCGAATCTGGAAATGGGGAGAGACAGTCAGACAGACTCCCGCATGCGCCCGACCGGGATCCACCCGGCACGCCCACAAGGAGCCTTAACTCTTAATGTAGCCTTTGGGAAGTAACTAGGGTTAGTTGAGGTTATACGGGTTGGATCCTCATGATGGGATTTATGTGTTTATACAAAGAGACACTAGAGACCCTGGCTGTGTAACTCAGTTGGTTAAAGTATTGCTCTGATATGCCAATGTTATGGGTTTGATCCTTGGTGAAGGCACATACAAGAATCAACCAAGGAATGCATAAACAAATCAATGTTTCTCTCCTCCTCCTGTTCTTCTCCCTCTCTCAAATCAATGCATTAAAAAATATTTTCAACAGAGATACCAGAGAGCTTGTGTTCTCTTTCTCTCTCTCTTTTGTCTGTTTCTCCACTGTGTGACAATCCTGAGAAGATAGCCATCTATAAGCCATAAGGAGAGAACTTTTTACTAGGAAGCAAATAGACTAGTACCTTGATCTTGGGCTTTCTAGCTTCCAAAACACAGAAAGAAGTTTTTGTGATATTGTATTATAGCAATCTGATCTTACTAATTGAACAACTCATTTTCCCTGGATTTTGCCTAGTCTGTTTTTTATTAGAAGGTGAGTGAGAAAGAAATAGATAAAGTAAATTTCATGAAAAAAAGAGAGAGAAATAGGCAGAGAAATAGTGATGGTGGAATTGTTATACTATAATGACTAGTTACTGAGGCAATACAGACCTGCCTAGCCTTTTGCAAATTTCCTTGCATAAATAATTGACTACTCTACTGCCAGCTAAAACTGACCAAATAAAACTTTATTTTGTAAATTAACATTTATAAATGCTTTACTCTGGTTTTTCTCTCATTTCACAGGGTTTTTGTTAATTTCTCACATCTTTTGTTTTATTATTATTTTTTTTTAGAGAGGAGAGAGAGAGATGGGGGGAAGCAGTAAGCATCAACTCCCACATGTGCCTTGACCAGGCAAGCCCAGGGTTTCAAACCAGCAACCTCAGCATTCCAGGTCAATGCTTTATCTACTGTGCCACCACAGGTCAGGCAAGTTTTTGTTAATTTTAAATGACATTGCTCTTCACTGGAGATTAACAAGATATGAAACAATCTCAATATTTTAATCAATGTTTGGGGAGGATTTCTGCTGAATAGCAAGAAATGTAGTTCTTCTGGAAATCCATTTTTTCTTTGTTTTCTCATTTGCATCCCTAGTTTAAATAAAATTGACTTCTTACAGAGTGATAAGTAATCTTTGAAAATACTGCAATTGGTTGGCAATTTAAGAACACCTAGTGTGTACCAAAGCCAAGTGGTGCTCTACTGTGTGTGTGTGTGTGTGTGTGTGTGTGTGGCAGGTGGTGTGGGGTTAGAATGACTGGGTGAGCCTGACCTGTGGTGGCGCAGTGGATAAAGCATCGACCTGGAAATGCTGAGGTCGCCGGTTCGAAACCCTGGGCTTGCCTGGTCAAGGCACATATGGGAGTTGATGCTTCCAGCTCCTCCCCCCTTCTCTCTCTCTGTCTCTCACTCTCCTCTCTAAAATGAATAAATAAAAAAATTTTAAAAAAAATTAAAAAAAAAAAAAAAGAATGACTGGGTGAGAAGAAGAAGCCATGGCCTGCAGATGCATT